>NC_140988.1:253502388-254859888 GCF_052327205.1 Somniosus microcephalus | reverse complement strand
CTCTCTCTTGCCCCCAGTCGCTCCCTCTCTCTCTTGCCCCCAGTCGCTCCCTCTCTCTCTTGCCCCCAGTCGCTCCCTCTCTCTCTTGCCCCCAGTCGCACCCTCTCTCTCTTGCCCCCAGTCGCTCCCTCTCTCTCTTCCCCCAGTCGCTCCCTCTCTCTCTTCCCCCAGTCGCTCCCTCTCTCTCTTCCCCCCAGTCGCTCCCTCTCTCTCTTCCCCCCAGTCGCTCCCTCTCTCTCTTCCCCCCAGTCGCTCCCTCTCTCTCTTCCAACAACAACATGCCCTCAAAAAAGCCTCGGCACCGCCGGGCACCCCCAGCTAGTATAAATATATATTTACACACAGAGAAGAGACAAATAAGAAAAGGGTATTGCCTTAAATATAAAATAAGATCACAGTGAATAAAGTTAAATAAAGAAAAAAGTTAACACTTAAGTTAGTACTTAAAGCATTAATAATAATTATAAATGGAACCATTTCAATACAGAATTGTCCTAAAGTGATACTTACTAGGCTCTGGGAAAACAGGTTACCTACTTCACACATGCAAAATAAAATCTGCTTTTGATTTCACCAGATTTAATTTCAATTTGTGATTGTTCAAATTGCTGGTGAACTACATAATTTGCTAAATATGCTTTTCAAACTGTAGCAGGGAGACAATTCACAACATGGATTGGAGGCAGTGATCAGCTTCATTCAGAATTTTAGTTTGCTTCATTCTGAGCTAATCTGCACCTATCCAACTCAATTTGAATCAAATCGGTGATATCACTAATTTATATTGATGGTAAAATGAAAATTCACCTGAGCTCTACGTTCATGCCCCCTCATTTTTCTAAACAATTTCCTTCAGTTTATCAGCAGTGCAGTTGATTCTGAAATATATTCATCACGCATTAAATAATATTATGCAACTCATAAATTCAAATTTATCAAAGGTAAAGCTGTTGATGATGGGACTGTTGTTGAAGGGTATCCTGGTTATTTGTATCAGTCATTACACACGAAACAATTGTACATTCAAATGCATTTGAAGAGAAACCTTTGATGCTGAAATTGGTCCCAAATGAAAGTTCTAGAATACATGGCAGGTCAGTGGTGTGTTGGCAGGTAGCTGCTTCAACTTGTATACAAAAGTAACCAGGATTGGGGCAGGCCTAGGCAAAAGAAAAATCATCGCTGCAATTTGTTGTCCTGCACTTTTTGGGCTTGAAACTGCAGTGGATGGGGGGTCAGATGCCCCTAGCAAAATTTGCACTCCTAGGCACTCTGCACATCATGTATACCCAGGGATGGCGTTTGCCTTGCAGGGGTCTCATCATTTTACAAGACAAAGTTAGCACTGGAGCTGCTCAGGGCCCTGACTGGTTCGGGGACCTGTGTAATTGCTCACTGCGTAGACCATGAATCAGCAGGGCCTCTCTCTACTGTTGATCCTGAGGAGGATGGAAATTAGGGAGGCAAATCTGGAGAACGGAAGGCGGACAAGGAGCAGTAGCAGGTGGTGTCAGGTACTCCCAAGAAGGTCCAGCGAACAGTAACAGCCGCTGTCAGGCCATGAGACATTCTGGGCCACTCTCCATTGCACTCAAAGGCAGCAGCTAGGGTAACAAAAGGATAAAAAGCAGCAGATGGACTGTGTGGCATTATGGCTGTGAGGCTCGCAAAAGTTTCTTCAAGAAGTGTGACTAAAATTTTTTTAAGTGGAATTTCAACATTTAAAAAAATTAAAGTACTTTCCTCAAGTCTGATAGTAGAGAAGTCCGGCACCAGCACTCCACCTGAAGTTACGGCTGGAACTAGTGGTTTGATAGTGAACTGCAACAGCTCAGTCTTGACAAAGGGTTTTGATCTGAAACGTTGATTCTATTTCTCTCTCCACGGATGTTGCCTGGCCTGCTGAGTTTTTCCAGCATTTTCTGTTGTTATTTCAGATTTCCAGCATCTGCAGTATTTCGCTATCGTGCCATTGCAACAGCTCATTGATCAGATTAACATGGGAAAGCCTGTGAGTGCCACCTGCAGGAAATTATGATCGCCAACTGTGGGCATTTTAACATTGTAAATCTCATAGGGAACGTTTGTATCGCAGTTTTCAATGGAGCATGTCATGTGACCTATGTAAGATTTTCAATATATTATAGTTAATGGAAAATAAGCATTTATACTTCAGCAAGATGCACTGCAGCAACTCGCCAAGGCTTCTTCAGCAGCACCTCCCAAACCCGCGACCCCTTCCACCTAGAAGGACAAGGGCAGCAGGCGCATGGGAACACCACCACCTCCAAGTTCCCCTCCAAGTCACAACCATCCTGACTTAGAAGTATATTGTCATTCCTTCATCGTTGCTGGGTCAAAATCCTGGAACTCCCTCCCTAACAGCACTGTGGGAGTACCTTCACCACACGGACTGCAGCGGTTCAAGAAGGTGGCTCACCACCTCCTTCTCAAGGGCAATTAGGGATGGGCATTAAATGCTGGCCTTGCCAGCGACACCCACACCCCATAAACGAATAAAAAAAAACTTATTCCCATGTTCAGAACCACAATATTTCTTGAATTTTAGAGGGTGCATTTCACATGGACATTCAAGTTTTGTTGAGTTAATTAGAAGCTAGGTCTGACCTGACACTGATGCTTCCCCTCCAGAGTTAAGTTGGTTCCTGATTCTGGATTCACATTGCAGTTTTGATGTTGGGGCAAAGTGATGCTGCTTTATTAACAGGTTTATGATGCTGTTACACATACTGCACAGGGGAAATCTTTCCCCAAAGTTCTCACACAAGTCTTGTGCTCCCTCTGCAGTTTAGGAAGGAAATTGTTTTTGAAGAACATGGTTGATGCAGGAGGGCATCGGAATTTCTCTTTACAAATACCAATCTTTCTCATCAGGAAGAAGCACCAATGAAAACTCCAAAAGGTTCCAGGGGCCAGAAAGCAGTAAGGTTCCTTCATGTAGTTCTGGGTATTGCTGTTCAGAGGGCCTTCTCGGAATCATAAAAACCAGACTGTGAGCCAGAACACCAGTTTGCCTAAATAACAACAGTCACTGTACTTAAAACAAATGCAGCGTTTTGGGATATTGCTGATCTGTGATAAGGTGCTATATAAATGCCATCTTTCTTTTCTTATGCAATTGTGGGGCAATCATAAAATTCCCTTGTCCAGGGGTGATATATCATCCTCATCTTGAGTGTTATCCTGAAAAAGATCCTCTGCATGTTGCCTCACCTGAATATTCAGCAGCTAATTCTGCAAGATGCCTGTGAAGAACAAAATGCACATAATCTTATGTGACTCTCCAATCTATCACTCCCAACAAGGGGCAGCTCTTTTAGAGTGTTGGTTATGAAATCATAAGCACACAGCCACTGATTTTATATTCATTAATTTAACTGGATGGAAAATTAAAGTCTGAGGCCCTGTGATTTCCCGACTAACACTCCTTGACAGCACTATATAGAAACATAGAAGATAGGAGCAGGAGTAGGCCATTCGGCCCCTCGAGCCTGCTCCGCCATTTAATGAGATCATGGCTGATCATCCAAATTCAGTACCCTGTCCCTGCTTTCTCCCCATATCCCTTGATCCTTTTAGCCTTAAGGAATATATCTAACTCCTTCTTGAATATATTTAATGAATTGGCCTCAACTGCCTTTTGTGGTAGAGAATTCCACAGGTTCACCACTCTCTGGGTGAAGAAATTCCTCCTCATCTCTGTCCTAAATGGCTTACCCCTTATCTTTAGGTTGTGGCCCCTGGTTCTGGGCTCCCCCGCCATCGGGAACATCCTTCCTGCATCTAGTCTGTCTAGTCCTGTTAGAATTTATAAGTTTCAATGAGATCCCCTCTCATTCTTCTAAACTCCAGCGAATATAAGCCCAATCAACCTAATCTCTCCTCATACGTCATTCCTGCCATCCCAGGTATCAGTCTGGTGAATCTTCACTGCACTCCCTCCATGGCAAGAACATCCTTCCTCAGATAAGGCACCCAAAACTGCACACAATACTCAAAGTGTGGTCTCACCAAGGCCCTGTACAACTGCAGAAAGATATCCTTGCTCCTGTACTCGAATCCTCTCGCTATGAAGGCCGACATACCATTTGCCTTCTTAACCGCCTGCTGCACCTGCATGCTTACCTTCAGCGACTGGTGCACAAGGACACCCAGGTCTCGTTGCACTTCCCCTTTTCCCAATCTATTGCCGTTCAGATAATCTGCCTTCCTGTTTTTGCCACCAAAGTGGATAACCTCGCATTTATCCATATTATACTGCATCTACCATGCATCTGCCCAGTCACCCAACCTGTCCAAATCATACTGGAGTTTCTCGGCATCCTCCTCACAGCACACACGCCCACCCAGCTTTGTGCCGTTTGCAAACTTGGAGATATTACATCTAGTTCCCTCGTCTAGATCATTAATATATATTGTGAACAGCTGGGGTCCTAGCACCGATCCCTGTGGTACCCCACTAGTCACTGCCTGCCACTCGGAAAAAGACCTGTTTATTCCAACTCTTTGCTTCCTGTCTGCCAACCAGTTCTCTATCCAAGTCAGTACCTTATCCCCAATCCCATGTTCTTTAACTTTACATGCTAATCTCTTATGCGGGACCTTATCGAAAGCCTTCTTAAAGTCCAAACACACCACATCCACTGGTTCTCCCTTATCTATTCTGCCAGTTACATCCTCAAAAAATTCCAGTAGATTAGTCAAGCACGATTTAGCTTTTGTAAATCCATGTTGACTTTGTCCGATCCTGTCACTGTTTTCCAAGTGCTCTGCTATTACATCTTTTATAATGGACTCTAGCATTTTCCCCACTACCGATGTCAGGATAACCGGTCTATAATTCCCCATTTTCTCTCTACCACCTTTTTTGAATAGTGGGGTAACATTAGCTATCCTCCAATCCATGGGAACTGTTCCAGAATCTATAGAATTTTGGAAGATGACCAGCAATGCATCTACTATTTCTAGGGCCACTTCCTTAAGTACCTTAGGATGTAGATTATCAGGCCCTGGGGATTTATTGGCCTTCAATCCCGTCAATTTCCTTAACACTATTTCCCTACAAATACTGATTTCATTCAGTTCCTCCCTCTCATTAGACCCTATGTTCCCCGACATCTCTGGGAGTTTATTTGTGTCCTCCTTTGCGAAGGCAGAACCAAAGTATGTATTTAATTGGTCAGCCATTTCTTTGTTCCCCATTATAAATTCCCCTGATTCTGACTGCAAGGGACCTATGCTTGACTTCACCAATCTTTTTCTCTTCACATATCTATAGAAGCTTTTACAGTCAGTTTTTATGTTCCCTGCAAGCTTACTCTCATACTTTATTTCCCCCCCTTAATTAATCCCTTTGTCCTCCTTTGCTGAATCCTAAACTGCTCCCAATCCTCAGGTTTGCTGCTTTTTCTGGCCAATTTATATGTCCTCTCCTTGGATGTTATGCTATCCCTAATTTCCCTTGTTAGCCATGGTTGAGTCACCTTCTTTGTTTTATTTTTATGCCAAACAGGGATGAACAAATTCTGTAGTTCATCCATGCGATCTTTAAATGTTTGCCATTGCCTATCCACCATCAACCCTTTAAGTAACATTCCCCAATCCATCCTAGCCAACTCATGCCTCATACCATCGTAGTTTCCTTTATTTAAATTCAGGACCCTTGTCTCTGAGTCAAATACTTCACTCTCCATCTTAATGAAGAATTCTATCATATTATGATTGCTCCGCCCCAAGGGTCCTCACACATCAAGGTTGCTAATTAATCCTTTCTCATTACATAATGCCCAGTCTAAGATGGCCTGATCTCTAGTTGGTTCCTCGACATATTGGTCCAGGAAATCATCCCGTATACACTCTAGAAATTCCTCCTCCACAGTATTGTTACTAATTTGGTTAGCCCAATCTATATGTAGATTAAACTGCTGTGCCCTTATTGCACGTGTCTCTAATTTCCTGTTTAATGCCATCCCCAATCTCAGCATTACTGTTTGGGGGTCTGTATACAACTCCCACTAACATTTTCTGCCCCTTGTTATTTCTCAGCTCTACCCATACAGATTCCACATCATCAGAGCTAATATCCTTCCTTACTATTGTGTTAATCTCCTCTAACTAGCAATGCTACCCCACTTGCTTTTCCTTTTTGCCTTTCTTTCCTGAATATTGAGTACCCCTGGATGTTGAATTCCCAGCCTTGGTCACCCTGGAGCCATGTCTCCGTAATCCCAATTATATCATATCCATTTACATCTATTTGCGCAGCTAATTCATCCACCTTATTACGAATGCTCCTCGCATTAAGACACAAAGGCCTAGAAATTCACTTTGGGGCGGCCAGCTCGCTCGCGCCCAAAAGTTAGCGCTGGGCGGGGAGCAATTAGCGATCGTCAGATATTCAGTGTTTGCGCCCCAATTCGGAACCGGGCGCTATACCAGGGTGTGCCCGCCTCCGCTTGGGGCGCTGACACTGAATTTCAGCACTCTTGGCGCCGCTGCGCCAGCTGCTGCGGAGCGGCAGGCTGTGGTACTGCAGGCCTCCTCCTTCTCTTAAGGGGGAGCTGCCTGCAACGGGGAGATCGCCGCTGGAGAGTGCCGGCAAATGAGCCCGGCACCACGGAGAAGTGCCGGGTTCGCGGAAAGCAGCCGGCAATGACGCGGGGGGGGTGTGGAGGAGGCCGGGGAAGGAGGTGCGGGCAGGCGGCTGCCAAAAAAGCGGCCGGCCGCACCTTCCCCTTTAAAGCGCCCCACTAAGGCTACAGCACGGCCCCGTTTTCTGGTCGCTGCTTGCGGCCGCTACTAAATATGGGGATCGGGCCGGTTTCGGGGCGGAACCGGGGCACTGCGCACACCGATGACGTCATCGGTGCCGGCGCAGCGCTAACGGCTACCGCCGCCAATACCGCTGCGCTGAATATCAGCGCAAACTCAGTTTTGGCGCAGAAGCCCTCTTTAGGCGGTAACTGGCCGCAAAGCTGACAGCGCCTTAATGAATTTCTAGGCCAAAGCCTTCAGGCTTGTTTTCTTAACACTCTTAGGCCTAGAAATTCACTTTGGGGCGGCCAGCTCGCTCGCACCCAAAAGTTAGCGCTGGGCGGGGAGCCATTAGCGATCGTCAGATATTCAGTGTTTGCGCCCCAATTCGGAACCAGGCGCTATACCAGGGTGTGCCCGCCTCCGCTTGGGGCGCTGACACTGAATTTCAGCGCTCTTGGCGCCGCTGCGCCAGCCGCTGCGGAGCGGCAGGCTGCGGTACTGCAGGCCTCCTCCTTCTCTTAAGGGGGTGCTGCCTGCAACGGGGAGATCACCGCTGGAGAGTGCTGGCAAATGAGCCCGGCACCACGGAGAAGTGCCGGGTTCGTGGAAAGCAGCCGGCAATGCCGCGGGGGGGGTGGGGGGTGGAGGAGGCCCGGGAAGGAGGTGCGGGCAGGCGGCCGCCGAAAAAGCGGCCGGCCGCACCTTCCCCTTTAAAGCGCCCCACTAAGGCTACAGCACAGACCCGTTTTCTGGTCGCTGTTTGCGGCCGCTTCGGAGGAGGCGGCCGCTACTAAATATGGGGATCGGGCCGGTTTCGGGGCGGAACCGGGGCACTGCGCACACCGATGATGTCATCGGTGCCGGCGCAGCGCTAACGGCTACCGCCGCCAATACCGCTGCGCTGAATATCAGCGCAAACTCATTTTTGCCGCAGAAGCCCTCTTTAGGCGGTAACTGGCCGCAAAGCTGGCAGCGCCTTAATGAATTTCTAGGCCTTAGACCTTTTAGAATTATTATTTACTGTGGCCATGTTTGATTTAAACCCTTGATTTCTCTGACTTTTGCTTTTCTCCTTCCTGTCTTTTGCTTCTATCCTTACTTCCCTTTCCTCTGTCTCCCTGCACAGGTTCCCAACCCCCTGCCATTTTAGTTTAAACCCTCCCCAACAGCACTAGCAAACACTCCCCCTAGGACATCGGTCCCGGTCCTGCCCAGGTGCAAACCGTCCAGTTTGTACTGGTCCCACCTCCCCCAGAACCGGTTCCAATGTTCCAGGAATTTGAATCCCTCCCCCTTGCAACACTCCTCTAGCCACATATTCACCTGAAATATCCTTCTATTTCTACTCTGACTAGCACGTGGCACTGGTAGCAATTCTGAGATTACTACCTTTGAGGTCCTATTTTGTAATTTATCTCCTAACTCCCTATATTCAGCTATTAGGACCTCATCCCGGTTTTTACCTATATCGTTGGTACCTATATGCACCATGACAACTGGCTGTTCACCCTCCCCCTTCCCCTCCAGAATGCTCTGCAGCCACTCTGAGACATCCTTGACCCTTGCACCAGGGAGGCAACATACCATCCTGGAGTCTCGTTTGCAGCCGCAGAAACACCTATCTATTCCCCTTACAATAGAATCCCCTATCACTATAGCTCTCCCGCACTTTTTCCTGTCCTGTGCAGCAGAACCACCCACGGTGCCAGGAAGTTGGCTGCTGCTGCCTTCCCCCGATAAGCCATCTCCCTCAACAATATCCAAATTGGTATATCTGTTTGAGAGGGGAATGTCCACAGGGGACCCCTGCACTACTTGCCTGCGCCTACTACTCTGCCTGGTGGTCACCCATTCCCTTCCTGCCTGTGCAGCCTTTACCTGCGGTGTGACCAACCCCCTAAACGTGCTATCCACGGTGTCCTCAGCACCGCGAATGCTCCAGTATATATCCATTCACAGCTGCAGCGCCGCAATGCGGTCTGTCAGTAGCTGCAGCTGGATACACTTCCCGCACGCATGGTGGTGGAAGTGTCCCTGATTTCCCACATAGCGCAGGAGGAGCATGCCACGGGGCCGAGCTGTCCTGTCATGACTTGCCCTTTAATTGATTTAAATTAATTTAAATCAAATCAATACCACTAATTACATTCCAATTAAATGATATACTCAAGGGCCCTTGGTTACTAGCACTCCCCGATACACAACAGGGACCTTAGAAACAATAACCACAAAAATTAAGACCTTCTAAACTTTATGATCTATTAATCTTAACTGTCAAACTATAGAGTAGTATAAATACTCACCTGGCCGTACTCACCCAATCAGCTGCTTCCTCTTGCCCGCATCACTTTTTGAGTTGTGATGTGGCTCCGGAACGCCGCCGCCGGTCTGTGAGATTGGTAAGCCTTGTACTGCTGCTCTCTCCGCTCCCGACACTGGCCTCAATCAGCTCCCTCCCCTTGTACCGCCGCTCTCTCCACTCCCTAATATAGCCTCAATCAGCTCCCTCCCCTTGTACTGCCGCTCTCTCTACTCCCGACACTGGCCTCAATCAGCTCCCTCCCCTTGTACCGCCACTCTCTCTGCTCCCGACACTGGCCTCAATCAGCTCCCTCCCCTTGTACCGCCGCTCTCTCTACTCCCGACACTGGCCTCAATCAGCTCCCTCCCCTTGTACTGCCGCTCTCTCTACTCCCGACACTGGCCTCAATCAGCTCCCTCCCCTTGTACTGCCGCTCCCTACACTAGCCTCAATCAGCTCCCTCCCCTTGTACCGCCGCTCTCTCCGCTCCCGACACTGGCCTCAATCCCCTCCCTCCCCTTGTACCACCGCTCTCTCCACTCCCTACTCTAGCGTCAATCAGCTCCCTCCCCTTGTACTGCTGCTCTCTCTACTCCCGACACTGGCCTCAATCAGCTCCCTCCCCTTGTACTGCCGCTCTCTCTACTCCCGACACTGGCCTCAATCCCCTCCCTCCCCTTGTACCGCCACTCTCTCTGCTCCCTACACTAGCCTCAATCGCTCCCTCCCCTTGTACCGCCACTCTCTCTGCTCCCTACACTGGCCTCAATCAGCTCCCTCCCCTTGTACCGCCGCTCTCTCTACTCCCGACACTGGCCTCAATCAGCTCCCTCCCCTTGTACCGCCACTCTCTCTGCTCCCTACACTAGCCTCAATCGCTCCCTCCCCTTGTACCGCCGCTCTCTCCACTCCCTACACTAACCTCAATCAGCTCCCTCCCCTTGTACCGCCACTCTCTCTACTCCCGACACTGGCCTCAATCGCTCCCTCCCCTTGTACCGCCGCTCTCTCCACTCCCTACACTGGCCTCAATCAGCTCCCTCCCCTTGTACCGCCACTCTCTCTGCTCCCGACACTGGCCTCAATCAGCTCCCTCCCCTTGTACCGCCACTCTCTCTGCTCCCTACACTGGCCTCAATCAGCTCCCTCCCCTTGTACCGCCACTCTCTCTGCTCCCGACACTGGCCTCAATCAGCTCCCTCCCCTTGTACCGCCACTCTCTCTGCTCCCTACACTGGCCTCAATCAGCTCCCTCCCCTTGTACCGCCACTCTCTCTGCTCCCTACACTAGCCTCAATCGCTCCCTCCCCTTGTACCGCCACTCTCTCTGCTCCCTACACTAGCCTCAATCGCTCCCTCCCCTTGTACCGCCACTCTCTCTGCTCCCTACACTAGCCTCAATCGCTCCCTCCCCTTGTACTGCCACTCTCTCTGCTCCCTACACTAGCCTCAATCGCTCCCTCCCCTTGTACCGCCACTCTCTCTGCTCCCTACACTAGCCTCAATCGCTCCCTCCCCTTGTACCGCCACTCTCTCTGCTCCCTACACTAGCCTCAATTGCTCCCTCCCCTTGTACCGCCACTCTCTCTGCTCCCTACACTAGCCTCAATCAGCTCCCTCCCCTTGTACCGCCACTCTCTCTGCTCCCGACACTGGCCTCAATCAGCTCCCTCCCCTTGTACCGCCACTCTCTCTGCTCCCTACACTAGCCTCAATCGCTCCCTCCCCTTGTACTGCCGCTCCCTACACTAGCCTCAATCGCTCCCTCCCCTTGTACTGCCGCTCCCTACACTAGCCTCAATCAGCTCCCTCCCCTTGTACTGCCGCTCTCTCCACTCCCGACACTGGCCTCAATCAGCTCCCTCCCCTTGTACTGCCGCTCCCTACACTAGCCTCAATCAGCTCCCTCCCCTTGTACTGCCGCTCCCTACACTAGCCTCAATCAGCTCCCTCCCCTTGTACTGCCGCTCCCTACACTAGCCTCAATCAGCTCCCTCCCCTTGTACTGCCGCTCCCTACACTAGCCTCAATCAGCTCCCTCCTCTTGTACCGCTGCTCTCTCTGCTCCCTGCACTAGCCTCAATCGCTCCCTCCCCTTGAACCGCCACTCTCTCTGCTCCCTACACTAGCCTCAATCAGCTCCCTCCCCTTGTACTGCCGCTCCCTACACTAGCCTCAATCAGCTCCCTCCTCTTGTACCGCTGCTCTCTCTGCTCCCTACACTAGCCTCAATCGCTCCCTCCCCTTGTACCGCCACTCTCTCTGCTCCCTACACTAGCCTCAATCAGCTCCCTCCTCTTGTACTGCTGCTCTCTCTACTCCCGACACTGGCCTCAATCAGCTCCCTCCCCTTGAGCCGACGTCACTTTTGACTTCTGACATCACTCTTTGAAAATTCTGCCGGTGCTGAGTTGGTATTGCCGCCACCGCCTCACTGCTCCTCCCAGGTCCGCACTGCCGCCTTCGCTGCTGCTGCTGTGGGGCCTACCTGCGCCTCGGGCTCTCTTTATATTGCCTTTGCTACTCCTTCACTAAGCACCTAATCGGGTAATCGGTCCTTGCATTACCCAATTTTTTTGTATTGTGATTGGTTTTGCAATTTTTTACTAAAATATGGAAAACAAGACAACTTATGAAACCTTGTAGAGAAATACATAACATTGAGGTAATGGTCGTTGCAGTGCGTGTGGTGGATACAATAAAGAAAAGGAAAGACTTGCATTTATATAGTGCTTTTCATGACCTCAGACATCCCAAGGTGCTTTATAGCCAATGAAGTACTTTTGAAGTGTAGTCACTGCTGTAATGTATAACTCACAGCAGCCAATTTGCGCACAGCAAGGTCCCACAAACAGCAATGAGATGATGGCCAGATACTCTGCTTTAGTGATGTTGGTTGACCTAAGGTGGAACAGAGGAACGATATGGGTCTGTTCAGGAGAGGGCTAAATTCTGGAACAGCTTCAAGAAAGGGAGGGGGGGAGGGGTCAGTGGAGGTCATGGCCACTTGATACAGACAGTTATCCAGTTATGAAATGGCTTTTCAGTTATACAGTACCAGGATTTTTATTTGATAACGGGGCAGCTTCACAAAATGTTCCCAAAGGGTTCCGACCCTAATAATAAGATGGCCATGCCACAGCGCTATGCTTGACCTCAGTACTGTAAAGTCCACGCCACAATAATACACGGACTTCGGGAGAACAGTTTAACAGGTACTTTACTGAACAAGAGGCAGCTTGAAACTGAAACTACAGAAGCCTGCTAGGGCCTTTTATACAGGGGTGGTCACTGCCGGTACTGCAGTCTAAGACCAGTTATTCCCTTAAAGGTACATACACAATTCCTCCCCTTTTAGATAAACAGTACATAACATTCATTTAACAACTAAATAATAACTAATTACAATTACAATTTTCTCAGTAATATATACATCAACTGAAATAGTTATTTATAAGTTCAGTCTTTGAGGAGGCTTCCTGATCCGGACTGGATAGCGCCTTTCTCGAGTATCCTGTTCTGGCGGTGGAGTCAATTCTGGCTCATTGTCATTGGTTGGTTCGTCAGCTTCCAATACCCCTGCTTCTGAGGTAGATGCAATCTGTACTTCGGGCTCATTACCAGGTGCACATGCTTGTGGTACAGGTTTGGCTTGTTCCTGTGACTCTAGAATCTGGTCAGCATGGCGTCTCATGATGCTCTCTCCAATGTCCACTGTTGTACATTAGTGGTCCCTGCTGTGTGCATATCGTGCCTGGCTGCCATTTTTCTGTTCGGTAGTCGCGGGCCAAGACTGGTTGCCCTATCTTGAAGCTCCTGGTTGGCTTCTCATTTATGTGCTGGAACTGCTTATCCTCAACATCTCGTCTTATGTTTGGTTTAAGCAAATCCAAGTGACATCTTAGTCTCCGGTTGAAAAACAGTACGGCTGGAGTTTGGTTGGTTACTGCATGTGTCGCATTCCGGTAAGCAAACAGGAAGTTATCCACCTTGTGTTGCAGTGGTATGTCATCATTATACATTGCCTTTATGGCTTTTTTAAAGGTCTGAACAAACCTCTCAGCCAATCCATTTGTGGCTGGATGATATGGGGCAGATGTGTAATGTTTCACCCCATTATTCTTCAGGAACCTCCGGAAATCCTCAGACACAAACTGTGGGCCATTGTCGGAACAGATCTGTTCTGGCAACCCATTCTTGGTGAAGATGATCCTTAGGACTGCAATAGATTTCTCTGTGGTGGTGGAGGACATTTTAATGACCTCTGGCCATTTCGAATGGGCGTCCACAGCGATTAGAAACATTGAGTCCATAAATGGACCAGCGAAATCAATGTGTACCCATTGCCATGGAGATGAGGGCCACTCCCATGGATGTAGCGGGGCCTGTGGTGGAGCGTTTTGGACCTTCTGGCATCCTGTGCATCTCTTGGTCATATCCTCGATTTCTTTATCGATTCCTGGCCACCACACAAACGCCCTGGCTAGGCTCTTCATTTTTACCCCTCCCAGATGACCCTCGTGAAGCTCATTGAGTACTCTATCTCTCAACTTGGGTGGAATTACCACTCAGGATCCACACATCAAGGTTCCCCGGCACACTTGGCAAGAATGCTGGCAACAGTGAGTCGCCATATGCTGGCCATCCCTTCACCGTCAAATCATAGACCCGAGAGAGTGTCGGGTCATTTCGGGTTTCCTTCTCAATACTTGCGTTTGTAACAGGCAAACATTCGACTATGGTCGCAAGGAATATCTCCACCGGGTCCACTGCAGGTGCTTCTTCCGCCATAGGCAACGGTAGGCACGACAGCCCATCAGCGTTTCTGTAGTGTATGTACCTTTAAGAGGAACTATGTTTTTGAAGCCACTGTATACTGTAGTACCAGTAGTGACCACTCGGGTATATAAGCCTGTGTTGCGTCTTGTGTAGTTAGTTCACCTCCAGACTATGTTCAGTAAACACTTGTTAAATCAACTCCTGCATTCCGTGTCTCCATTAACACACGGATCTAACAGTGGCGACGAATTAGGAACGAACTTACCTGCAATTCGGCAGCACCTCAAGGGGATCGATTCCTCAGGCGAAGGTCGAAGCCAGAAGCTAGAAAAAAAAAACTGCGGTTTCACCAGCTAAACGGGCTGGTGGCAGGCAGTGCACTGATCCTTCCTGGGCTGCGGCGGGCTAGAACTCGATCGGGTGGCTCTGCAACGGGGCCGGGCAGCGAGTCGGGAAGCAGAAGCAAAGAGAGAGAGGGTGGAGCACTCAGGGCGCGGCCGGTGCTGCAAAGCAGGTCGGCGTTCGGACCGAGCAGAGGGAGGGGAAAGTCCCAGAGGGTCCGCTCCACGATGGGAACAGTTCTCCAAGTAATATATAAAAAAAATAGAAATACCGCGAAAAGTTGCAGGTCGCAACGGGAACCGCAGAGAACAGCGTTGGCAGCAGCGGCAGTGGTGGGAAAGCGCGGGAGGCGCCATCTTAACTCGGCAGGGGAAGAAAGAAAAGCGCGGAAGGCACCATTTTGATCCATCGGGGATGGAGGAAAAGCGCGGGAAGCGCCATTTTAGATTTTCAAGATGCTGAAGACTGTCAATATTACTACTTTCGATAGTGATATAGAAGATTGGACCACATATGTGGAAAGAGTGGAGGTATATTGCAAGGCGAATGAAGTAGCGGATGATAAAAAGGCATCAGTACTTCTAAATCTGATGGGCGCAAGGACATACGGGCTGTTACGAAACTTGATCACTCCAGCCAAACCGATGGACAAGAATTTTAAGGAGATTGTTGATACCTTACAGGAGCACTTAAACCCAACACCGCTGCTGATAGCGGAACGATTCAAATTCTTCAGGAGGAATCAGCACAAGAATGAAAGTAACGCTGATTACCTCACCGAATTATGAAAGCTGTCAAAGCACTGCCAATTCGGGGCAGGACTGGCAGATTCTCTACGAGACAAATTTGTCTGCGGTCTCCTAAGCGAAGGAACACAGAAAAGACTACTTTCTGAGAAAGATTTGACACTGGACAAGGCTTTCAGTGTGGCTGTATCATACGAAGCAGCAGCAAGAGGAGCTGCAGAGATACAGCAAAAGCCACAGGACTTCGGCACCCATGAAATGACACGGGGTTTCGAGAGATGTTATCGCTGCGGCAGATCCACCCATGACCAGAAGGACTGCTGGTTCAAGGACAAAGCATGCAGGCAATGCGGTAAGATGGGACACATTGCACGTGTATGCAGATCTGGAAAGAAATCCGCTGACAGTAAAAAGGTCAATAAGGAAAAGTACAGAAAGGTACAAATGTTGACGGACAGTAGCTCCAAAGACCAGAAGAGCGATAGCGACTCCGGAAACAAGAGACTAAGCTGTCTCAAATTACATAATGTAATTGCCAAAGAAGATTACCAGACCATTTGGGTTACCCTCATGATAGCGGGGTCCCCAGTCAAAATGGAGCTAGATACAGGATCAGCTCTGACCGTCATGAGTTGACGGGATTACGAGTGGCTATTTCCGCATATACCTTTGAAAGACACATCCATTATCTTGAAGACATATACGGGGCAGAAAGTATACCCCAGAGGGAAAATAAGGGTGCCTGTTGTATACAACGGCAAGGAAATACAGAAGTTGTATTTATATGTTCTGCAAGATGGTGGTCCACCGTTGTTGGGACGTGAATGGATCAGAAAGATACGTTTAGACTGGCACTCCATTCAGGCAGACGGTGACCAGTAAGAAAAAAAACGATGATGACGTCATACCTGGACGATTAAAAGAAATCTTGGCTAACGCCAAAAAAGTGTTTCAACAGGAACTAGGAACCCTGAAAGGCGCCACCGCCTCAATAAAAGTGGAAGATGCGGCAATTCCCAAGTTTTTTAAGGCAAGGCCGGTGCCATACGCAATTCGTCCAGCCGTCGAGGCAGAGCTGGAGAATTTGGAAAAAGCAGGCGAGTTATCCAAGGTAGATTGGAGCGAGTGGGCAACACCCATCATCCCGGTCATGAAGAAAACGTTGAATAATGATAAATCTGAAGAACAGAGAAAAGTTCGCATCTGTGGGGGCTTCAAAGTGACTGTAAACCCGGTTCTTCACACGGTACAGTATCCTCTTCCGAGGATAGAAGATATTTTGGCCTCACTATCCGGAGGGAAATGTTTCACCAAAATTGACATAGCACAGGCATATCTACAGATGGAGGTTGAGGAGGCCTCTAAAAAGTATCTCATGATAAACACACACAAAGGCCTGTACCAGTACAATCAACTGGTTTTCGGAGTGGCATCAGCTCCGGCTATCTGGCAAAGAGCTATGGAGCAAGTCCTGCAAGGGATTCCGGGGACTCAATGCTACCTAGATGACATCCTTGTAACAGGAGAAAACGACAACGAGCACCTTGCCAACTTGGAGCAGGTGCTCATGAGGCTGAGAGAACGGGGCCTACGAGCAAATCGCCCCAAGTGCGAATTTTTCCAGAAACAAATATCATATTGTGGCCATGTCATTAATGAAGAAGGGTTGCATAAGTCACCTGAAAAAATTGAAGCGGTCGTAAAGGCCCCAGCGCCTGAAAATGTCTCACAATTAAGGTCGTTCCTGGGATTAGTAAATTACTATCATAAATTTTTACCAAACTTATCGACGGTTCTGCACCCTCTTAACGCACTGCTACAAATGGGAGTAGTTTGGAAATGGAGCGAAGACTGTAAACGTGCCTTCCATAAATGCAAAGGCTTGATCACGTCCAGGGAAGTGTTGGCTCATTACAACCCATCACTACCAATCAGACTGGCGTGCGATGCATCCCCTTACGGCGTGGGAGCGGTATTATCGCATAAATTCCCTGATGGCTCGGAGCGGCCGATAGGTTTTGCGTCACGCTCATTGAACTCAGCTGAGCGTAACTATGCCCAGATCGACAGGGAGGCACTCAGCCTGGTGTGGGGGGTGAAGAAATTCAACCATTACCCACACGGACAAAAATTTACCTTGTTGACTGACCATCAACCCCTCGTCTCCATATTCAAACCTAAAAAGGGCGTTCCCATTATGACAGCGCAAAGGCTACAGAGGTGGTCCCTTTTCCTAGGGGCACACCAATATGACATAGAATACAAAGGAACAAAACAGCATGGGAATGCTGACGGGTTGTCGCGCCTACCATTGCCAACGGTGGAAGAGGCGCCTACAGTGGACCCAGTGGAGATGTTCCACTCGACCATAGTGGAATGTCTACCAGTGACAAATTCTACCATTGAAAAGGAAACGCGAAATGACCCGACTCTCTCATGAGTCTACGATTTAATGGTGAAGGGATGGCCAGCACATGGCGAACCACTGTTGCCAGCATTCTCGCAAAGAAGAGAACAGCTTTCAGTGTGCCGAGGAACCTTGATGTGTGGATCCAGAGTGGTGATTCCACCCAAACTCAAGGATAGAGTGCTAAAGGAGCTTCACGAGGGGCATCTGGGTGGAGTGAAAATGAAGAACTTAGCCAGAGCATTTGTGTGGTGGCCAGGTATCGATGGAGACATCGAAGAAATGACCAAGAGCTGTCTAGGATGCCAGAAGGTCCAAAACGCCCCACCACAAGCCCCTCTACATCCATGGGAGTGGCCCTCATCTCCATGGCAAAGGGTACATATCGACTTTGCTGGTCCATTTATGGACTCAATGTTCTTAATCGCGGTGGATGCACACTCCAAGTGGCCGGAGGTAATAAAGATGTCCTCCACCACCACGGAAAAAACCATCACAGTATTAAGGACCATATTCGCCAGGAATGGGCTGCCTGAACAGATCTGTTCTGATAATGGACCGCAATTTGTATCCGAAGAATTCAGGAAGTTCTTAAAAAACAATGGGGTTAAGCACTACACGTCCGCCCCATACCATCCCGCCACCAATGGATTGGCTGAAAGGTTTGTCCAGACCTTCAAGAAGGCCATAAAGGCCATGGGTAATGAAGACATAAATCTACAACATAAGGTAGATAACTTCTTGTTTGCGTACAGGAATGCAACACATGTGGGTACAAACCAAACCCCCGCCATGATGTTTTTCAATAGAAACCTAAGATGCCGGCTGGATTTGGTCAAGCCAAACGTCAGAAGGGATGTAGAGAACCGGCAATTTCAAAGCATGAATGAAAGGCCAACTAGAACCTTCCAGATAGGTCAACCAGTTTTGGCCTGGGACTACCGTACCGAGAAATGGCAGCCTGGAACTATTTGCACACGACTAGGACCGCTGATGTATACCGTGGACATTGGAGAAAGCATAATAAGGCGCCATGCTGACCAGATCATAGTCATCCGAAAAAGGACAACCTACACCACAACTCTATACGCCTAGTGATGAAGCTGAGATACCCATAGTATCTACCTCCGATCCGGTGATACTGGAACCAGATGAACCCGACACTGGCATTGAAGCCGAATCGACCTTGCCAAAAGAACCTACTACACCACCGAGGCGTTATCCGGACCGAGTCAGGAAGCCTCCAGAGAGACTGAATTTGTAATTGATTAACTTCAGCAAATGTGTATATTATTGTTCTTGTAAAAATGTTATTTAATGATTACTTAAAATGTTATGTACTATTTATCTAAAAGGGGAGGAATTGTAGTGTATGTACCTTTAAGAGGAACAATGTTTTTGAAGCCCCTGTATACTGTAGTACCAGTAGTGACCACTCGGGTATATAAGCCTGTGTAGCGACTTGTGTAGTTAGTTCACCTCCAGACTTTGTTCAGTAAACACTTGTTAAATCAACTCCTGCATTCCGTGTCTCCATTAATACACGGATCTAACAGTTTCCATGTTGTTTCGTACCTTTGTACTCTATGTCATACTGATGTGCCCCTAGAAAAAGTGACCATCTTTGCAGCCGTTGCGCCGTCATCACCGGAACGCCCTTCTTTGGGTTAAAAATTGAGACCGGGGTTGATGATCAGTCAGTAGGGTGAATTTCTGCCCGTGCAGATAGTGATTGAACTTCTTCACCCCCCACACCAGGCTGAGGGCCTTCCTGTCCATCTGGGTGTAGTTACGCTCGGCTGAGGTTAGCGAGCGCGATGCAAAGGCTATTGGCCTCTCTGAACCGTCACGGAATTTGTGTGACAGCACCGCTCCAATGCCGTAAGGTGACGCATCACATGCCAACCGAATCGGTAGTGTTGGGTTGTAGTGGGCCAATACTTCTTTTGAAGTGATTTGGCATTTACATTCCTGAAAGGCACGCTTACACTCATCACTCCATTTCCATGTTACACCAGTTTGAAGGAGGGCGTTCAGTGGGTGCAGAATTGCAGATAAATTCGGCAAAACTTATGGTAGTAGTTCACCAACCCGAGGAACGACCTCAGTTGCGACACATTTTCTGGTGCTGGAGCCTTGACTACAGCCTCAATCTTGTCCGGCGACTTATGCAACCCTTCCTCATCAATCATGTGGCCACAATACGAGATTTGTCTCCTGAAGAACTCGCATTTGGGACGGTTGGCTCGTAGCCCATATTCCTGCAATCTCGTGAGCACCTGTTCCAGGTTGGCAAGGTGTTCATTGTCATTTTCGCCCGTAACCAGGATGTCGTCCAAATAACACTGGGTCCCCGGGATCCCTTGCAGGACTTGTTCCATTGCCCTCTGCCACATAGCCGGGGCCGATGCTACCCCAAATACCAGTCGATTGTACTGGTAAAGGCCTTTGTGAGTGTTTATCGTGAGGTATTTCCTAGATGCTTCTTCCACCTCCATTTGTAGATACGCTTGAGCCAGGTCAATCTTTGTAAAACGTTTCCCTCCAGATAGTGAGGCGAAAATATCTTCTATCCGCGGAAGCGGATACTGTACTGTGTGCAGGACTGGGTTCACAGTCACCTTGAAGTCCCCACAGATGCGAACCTTCCTTGGCTCCCCAGGCGTGCTGCTCAATGCTTTCTTCATTACAGGAACGATGGGTGTGGCCCACTCGCTCCAGTCCACCTTAGACAGCACCCCCGAATGCTCCAGACTCTCCAGTTCAACTTCCACAGCTGGGCGTATCGCGTATGGCACCGGTCTGGCCTTGAAAAATTTTGGGGTTGCGTTATCCTCAACCTTAATGGTTGCCTTTACTCCTTTTAGAGTCCCAAGTCCTTGGAACACCTCTTCCGCGTCAGATAGAATTTGTGACAGACGTCCAGGTGCGACGTCATCATCTTTTTTGTCAGTCACAGTTAGTGCCAGAATGGAATGCCAATCCAATTGTAGTCTTCGGATCCATTCACGTCCCAATAATGGTGGTCCTCCATCTCGTAGTATATACATGTATAGTTTCTGTGTTTCCTTTCCGTTATATTCAACTGGCACCCTTATTTTTCCTCTGGGGTAGACCTTTTGCCCTGTGTATGTCTTCAATACAATGGACGTGTCCTTTAAGGGTATGTGTGAGAATAGCCGCTCATAGTCTCGTCGATTCATGACAGTTAGGGCTGATCCTGTGTCCAATTCCATCTTCACTGGGGACCCTGCTATCACGAGGGTGACCCAAATGGTTCGGTGATCTTCTTTTGCGATCACGTTGTGTAACTTTAAACAACTTAGTCGCCTGCTCCCGGAGTCCTTATCACTCTCCTGATCTTCTGAACTACTATCTGTCAGTTTCTTTACTTTCCTGTACTGTTCCTTAGTAGTTCTTGTCGTGTTGGTCTTTTTTCCCAACCTGCAGACTCTTGCTATATGTCCCATTTTCCTGCATTGCCTGCATATTTTGTCTTTAAACCAGCAGTCCTTCTGCTCATGGGTTGTTCTGCTGCAGCGATAGCACTTTTCGGCTCCATACGCCATTTCGTTAGTGC
Source organism: Somniosus microcephalus (assembly GCF_052327205.1). Taxonomy (NCBI): domain Eukaryota; kingdom Metazoa; phylum Chordata; class Chondrichthyes; order Squaliformes; family Somniosidae; genus Somniosus; species Somniosus microcephalus. The sequence goes on along the minus strand of NC_140988.1, from coordinate 254,838,955 downwards.
TGTATTCTTGTGGTTTCTGTTGTATTTCCGCAGCTCCCCGTGCTGCTGCTTCGTAGGATACTGCCATGCTGAAAGACTGTTCTAGCTTCAGGTCCTTTTTTGAAAGTAGTCGTCTCTGGGTTCCTTCACTCTGGAGCCCGCAGACAAACTTATCCCGTAAGGTGTCTGCCAGTCCTGCTCCGAACTGGCAGTGCTTCGATAACTTGCGTAGTTCTGTAAGATAGTCAGTATTGCTCTCATCTTTGTGCTGGTTTCTTTTATGGAACTTGAATCTTTCTGTTATCAGCAGTGGTGTAGGGCTTAGATGTTCCTGTAAGATATGAACATTCTCCACAAAACTTTTCTCCATTGGTTTAGCTGGGGTAATTAAATTCCGCAATAGGCCGTACGTACTCGCACCCATCAGATTTAATAATACTGACGCCCTCTTTCCATCAGCCACCTCATTTGCCTTGCAGTACTTCAATTTTTTCCACATACGTGGTCCAGTCTTCTAGCTCATTGTCGAAAGCAGTGATACTGCCACTTTTTGGCATCTTGGGCAATTTAAAATGGCGCCTCCCGCGCTTTTGCTTCTTCCCCAATGGAATAAAATCGCACCTCCCGCGCTTTTGCTTCTTCCCCAACGGGATAAAATGGCGCCTCCCACGCTTTTGCTTCTTCCCCTTACTGCCACGCTGCTCCTAGCGTTCTACGGGGTAATGGCAGCGACCCGCAGCTTCGGCGCATCTCGCTTTCCTTCCCCCGTTTAGTTTCTCTCCGCTGTCCTGTTCTCGAGCACCGACCGTGCCCTGTGCGTTCCACCCTCTCTCTCGTTTTCTTTTCCCGGCGACGCTGCGCGGCCCGATTTGTAGAGCCGCTCGATCGAGTTTGAGCCCGCCGCAGTCCGGAAGGGTCAGCGCGCTACCTGCTACCAGCACGATTCGCTGGAACCACAGTCTCTCCCGCAATTCTCCAAACACCGATGGATTCTTCGGGCGGCTGCCCTCGGTCGACGCCCGTTGCTCAGACTACGACCTTCTAGGACCTTCCTTTCAGGCGAGATCCCCGTGAGATGATGCCACACTGCAGGTGAGTTCGAACTTACTCGTTGCCACTGTAAAGTCCGCGCCTCAATAATACACGGACTTCGGGAGAACAGTTTAACAGGTACTTTACTGAACAAGAGGCAGCTTGAAACTGAAACTACAGAAGCCTGCTAGGGCCTTTTATACAGGGGTGGTCACTGCTGGTACTGCAGTCTAAGACCAGTTATTCCCTTAAAGGTACATACACAACAATTACCATTCAATAGGAGTAGCCCTCTGAGCATCTGAAGCAGTAATTGAGTGGAGGGGGAAGAGCAGGGTAGAAAATTGGTCAAGAGTTGTTTGTCAGATCTTACTGTGTACAAATTACCTGCCATGCTTGCCTATGTTACGACAGCGACTGCAATTTTAAAGTACTTAATTGGCTGAGGATGCAAAAGCTGCTATACAAAAGCAAATACAACTTCTTTCTATATACAGAAAATACTGGAAACATGCTAGGTCAGGCAACATCTGTGGAGAGAGGAAGGTAAAAATAAAAAAGTAGGGTTAACATTTCAGGTCGATGGCCTTTGGTCAGAATCTATCTGATGAAAGGTCATTGACCTGAAACGTTAACCCTACCTTCCTCTCTCCACAGAAGCTGCTTGAACATGCAAGATGCTCAGGTAGCCGGATTGTATTATGCTTGTCACAGGTCTCCCAGTGAACTACATGAACACACTTGGCAGCAAGTGGAACTGCAATATTCCATTTCAGGGCTATTTTAAATTTGAAATTAATATTTTATTTTCAGAGAAACTAATTTAGTTAGACTTTATTTAGCACTAAATTAATATAAAATAGACAGTAATAATGAGGATAAATAATGGTGCAGCTATATTTCTGCAAAGTCTCCACCATACCATGAGGGAGATCTGAAGATTCTCAGAGGAGTGGTGGAAGCGCTTCTGCTGATTAATAAGTTCACCTCTGTATGCAACCCCTGTAAAGTAAGCAGGGATCTGAAGTGTTGCCTTAGCCTGCCCTTCCTCTTGTGGCAGCTTCGCTTGCTCCTGCTCAATTAAGCCAGTTCCTTCACCAAGTGATGGCACTATTTCGAAGAACAGCAGGAGAGTTATCCCCGGTGTCCTGGCCAAAATTTATCCCTCAATCAACATAACAAAAACAGATTATCTGGTCATTATCACATTGCTGTTTGTGGGAGCTTGCTGTGCATGAATTGGCTGCCATGTTTCCCACATTACAACAGTGACTACACTCCAAAAGGACTTCATTGACTGTAAAGCGCTTTGAGATGTCTGGTGGTCGTGAAAGGCGCTATATAAATGCAATTATTTATTTCTTTCCTTCCTTACACTTTTTTAGATTTTTCCGAGGTGGATATGATTCAGCTGGTGTGTGAGGATCAAAAGTGCTCAATGGCTGATTGTGTGAGGTGGAATAGAAAAATGTTTTAGCATGAGGTACATGGCAAATGGTTCTGTATACAGTAGCAAAACCAATATAGCGTCATGCTGCTGCTGCGGTTCATTTCTAGAGGAATAGAATACAGAAGCAGGAGGTAATGTTAAATGTATATAGAACCTTTGTTAGACCACACTTGCATTACTATGTGCAGTTCTGATCTCCATACTACAAAACAATATTAAAACACTGGAGAAAGTGCAGCAAATGGATGTAACCAGAATTGAGAAAGATGCAGCTATTAGGAAACATTGAGCAGGTTGGGACTATCTTGTCTCGAAAAGAGAAGAGGAGCCCTGATAGAGGTCTTCAAAATTATGAAAGAGTTCAATAGGGTGATTGTGGATAAATTGTTTCCACTTGTGGATGAGTCCAGAACAAGGGGGCATAAATATAAGATAGCCACTAATAGATCAAATAAATAATTTAGGAGGAATTGCTTTACAGAGAGTGGTGGGAATGTGGAATTCACTGCCATATGGAATGGTTGACGCAGATAGCATTGACACATTTAAGAGGAGGCTTGATGCAGACATGAGGGAGAAGGGAATAGAAGGATATGGGAGTAAGTGTGGGAAGAGGTAATTAGAGTAGGAGGAGGCTCATGTGGAATATAAATACTGACATAGACCATTTGGGCTGAATGGCCTGTTTCTGTGCTTATAGATACTATGTAATTCTATATAATGTTCCAGCATGTTACTGAGTGAGTAATTAAGTTTGAAGGGCAAGCAGGAAGAAAAAGTTGAAGTGTGCACTTGAAGATATCAAGCTCTCCCCCACCCATAATTTTTTAATGCTATCTCTTCATGGCAGGTGAGGTAGTCTCAGTTCTATCTCAGTGGTTGTGACCCGCAGACAACACATATGCTTTTAACATTTGGCTGTAACATGAAGTGTACCCCATTGCCCAGCCTAAATTCCACTTTGTGTGAAAGGATGATTAATCACCAGGCAAGTAGTTTGAGCAGCCATTTGGACTTGGTGGCAAAACCTGCAGCAGTTATGTGTGACAGTGAAAACCTTCCCTTTGCCAGCCACTAAGGCTGCAATTTCCCCTACCTTGACGGGTCGGTGGCAAGTCCCGACCTCGCTGCTGGTTCCAGCGTAGAATGATTTTATGTTGATTGAGCTTCTTAAGCCCGCCCAGTGCGTTTGCCGGCCAATTGAAGGAAGCGGGTCTGATGATGTCATTTGATGATGCGTCATCAGCTGGTTTCCTTAAAGGGACCATGCACAAATTAATTTTGACAGTTGCGCTGTCAGTATTCTACAGCATTGAGGTGCTGCAAACACTGACAATCACTGCACAGAGGTACACGATTGCACCCAGGCTCTCCCATGACTCCCTCCATATGCTTATGGAGGAGGTTACAGCCAATGGGCGGAAGACACCTCCCCAGGAGACCAATGCAGCCTGGTTGCACATTGCACAGGCGGACACAAGCAAGGATGTCGTCAGGAGGACCTGGCTGCAGTGGCGCAAACCTTTCAATGATCTCAGTTGATCACAAAACGTTACTGCAAAACCACACTCAACCTCATCCTGCTGTGCCACTCATCACATCCCCATCAATCTGCCTTCCCTACCTTACTCCTGCACATCCTTACACCAACTTACCTGGCACCTCCACCCATCCCTCTCTATCTACATTATCACTTCCCCATCTCACTAGCCACCCCTCACACTCACCCTCATCCAATCATACCAACTAACAACACACAAGGGTAGGTACTTGGGTGTTTTAGCCAATGTTCATGTAAAGTTTCTGTTGATGTGGTGTCAAACATTGAAACCTTTATTTTCAACACTTTGCATTCTTGGACAGATTTGTGTGCACCTTTGGAAGTGGCTTATTGAGTTGCAGTGAATGGTGAGACATAACGTTACCCCCCGCAATGGTCATGAGTGTGAATGGAATGGTTTGGGCATTGTAGGGATGCTTTACGTTGTTGGTCAAGTGTATAGCGTCAAGTGAAGTAAATCTGGCCATGGTCAGGCCATCCCTGGCCTCCTGGGTAGCAATGTGGTCAGGTGCTGATGCTCTCTGTCCTGTGCAGCATCAGTTGATTGCAGAGAAGGTTGGTGTTGTTGCTGTTGGTGTGCCTGGTTCTGCTGGTGTTGGGGCTGATCGTGGTGGGATTCTGAGGACCAAGGTGAGATAGTTTCAAGGGCACCGATACTGATGTAATAGATGGCAGGTGAACTTGAGATGATAGAAGTGATCTGTCACTGGTGAGAGAGGTTGTTCCAATGAGGTGACATTGGATAGAGAGTTTGCTCCAAACACTTGCAACCTGCATAAAGCTCAATCTGTCATCCAAATGCAGTAAGCAACAGCCTCTGAGGTTGGAAAATGAACAGCTGTGAGATGGGAGCTTTTCTATCACATTTGCAGCTGTCAAGTAATGAGATGATCCCATGGTCATACAACTCCCGACTTTCTTACCTGATGTGATCCCCAAGCAGCGTGGACCCCGTGGGCGACCTCGTAAAATGATAAGGTGAGCTCAAAATACTTTTTAATGGGCTGTTAACAAGGTCTTAATGACCTGAATTGTCTCCCCTGCCGCTGCGTGTCGGGTCTGTTCAGCCCTGACAGACCCGATATCTGGAAAAGTCGCGTTGCGGCGGGCTGACAGCGGGTTCCCGACCCGCTGTCAAAAAAAAATTCCCACCTGACTCGCCACCGAACACACCCGCTGACCCTCTGAAAAATTCCCCCCTTTGTTCCAGTAGTTTGACGATGGAAGATATGAGATCTTATGTCAGTACTTTCTATGCTGCCTTACTGTTGCTATACCATGCTGGGGCTCAGTTCTTGACATATGCATACTTATTTGAGTTAGACAAGCAATAAATTAATTTAAGCTAGGAAACTACAGGCAGCCATGATACTCTTTCTTCATCCAGGGCGCTTTCCTACCTAACACCACAGTGGGAGCACCATTACCACAAACACTGCAGCAATTGAAGAAGGTGGTCAACCGTCACCTTCTCAGGGTAACTAGGGATGGGCAATAAATGCAGCCATGTCAGTGTCACTTACATCCTGAGAACAAGTTTAAAAATAAAGTGAACTGCAGACTGCCTGATCTGGCTGATGTCTTCTGTTGGTGCCTTTATTGTGCACCTGCCCCAAATAAGCTGGAATTCCTGATGGGCAGAAACAGCAGTGGGGAACTTGGATTAACTTGGTTCTGCCCCAATTTCACCTCTTGCCCTCCCAAAAAAAAGCCCATTTATGGCCCTAGGTCTGCAGATTTTCAGAGCTCGTGTCCCTGTCAAAGTACTGCCTCCATTCACATCAACATAAATCCAATGATCAGTCGATTCTCCAAACTGAAGTCCTTTTGAGCATACGATAGCAAAATACTGCGGATGCCTGTTGAGAATACAAGAGTACTGAAATTACCCAACTGTTGCTTTTTGAGGTCCATTTTACAATACTGGATTCTCCCAACACTTTTAACTTATGCTCACAGCAAAAAGGCAGTTTCTATAAGTAGACCTGCATCTCCAATGATCTGAAACGTGTACCTTTTTGTGTGAGGTGAATGGTATAGCATGCCACAGGACAGATAATTACCCTGTTCGTATAGTTTGTAGCACTTGAGACAATGGCTGATGCTCATTATTCTGTCCCACCTGTTCTAAAAGGTATTAAAGCCCACACTGTTGGGCTAAAACTAATAGTGGAATTTATTTACATTTAAGGTAATTGCACAGAAGCAGAAACAAATGACAAGATATTAGCAGTATATTACTTATTGTGCTATATAATCTGTTTCAAAAGAATATAGTATTGAATCTTTAGAAGTTCATTCAATAACTTTTGAACTTAGTAATGAAATATTACATTACGAAAATCTACAGAGCACCTTTTCACCACTCTGTGTGGAAATAAGCAGTCGAAGTAGGGAAGTAAAGAGAAAACCACCAATCTTTTTCAGCTCCTTGGGATTTCCAACGACACTCAAGATCAAAGACACCAGGGGTCATTTTCCAACTTTGCACTTCCAAAGTTAGGCTGTTCTTTGTTTTTGTGGTTGAGTGGATGTTTGTAGGTCAGTTCCTTCTAAGCTTCCTTACTGAGCTGTTGCCTCCTTAAGCAGACCTTTTCTGAGACATCATTGAGGGAGCAGAGTGGTTTGTAGATTCTGGTGGATGGGAACTTCCTAGTTGGTCTCCTTACCCTGAGCCTCTTCATTATCTCTTCCTCCTGCTCCTATTCTGTCTTCATTATAAGAACATATATGGGACTCCCCATGAAAATGATTTGATGACAAAGCAAATGATTTCCTTGCCTGAAAGGCAGATTTCAGATTCCTCTCATAGTAACACAGGTGAAAAAAGATATTGGCCCTGAAATTAGGATCGGGGGCTTGCCGCGCGTGCAAGCCCCCAATGTGCACTCACCCTGCGCGCCGACATCTGAAGCCCGGGCCTGCTTGCATTTCCTGTCACTGGCCCGGTTCAGCTGTCGGCGCGCTGTGCTTACCTGATCCAGCGGCGTAGTTAGTGCAATGTGCCGGCTGGGATCAGGTGAGCACTGTGCAGCCAATCAGGGGAGGGGAAACTCATTCATGAGTTTGACAGTAAGAGCTGTCAAACTCATGAAAAGTATGGGCTGCCAAAACACTACTTTAACTTTAAATAACATTTTAAAAAACATCCCACTGATTATATTAACTATAAATAAGTTTAAAAAAATGTTTTAAACAATTAATCAATTTTTTGAAAAAAATAAATTTTTAAAAAATAGGGTCTAAAACTAAACTTACCTTACTGTAAATTCTTTAAAAATAACAAACCTGTGGAAAAAAAATTTCTACGTTGTACTAAAAGCCCACTTACCTGAAAAACTAAATACTTACGTCTGGTTTTTCCACGCGTAAAGACCGGAGGCCTTTACACGCACGCAACTCTGAAAAAAAAAAGGAATTTCACTGCGCACGTGCTGCCTGTGCAGTCGCGTGCGCTCTGCCTCTTAACCCCTTGGGTCAGAGAACAGGAAATGCCGGTTTTCAGCGCATGCGCTGTGCATGCTGAAAACCGGCAATTCCTCCGGCCACACGCGTGAGTACCCCGTCCGTACTCACACATTGTGCCCGGAATTACTGGGCCATTTTGAATCACTTCGGTCAAAGCTGAAATTTCAGAAAAAGTTTGAGGACATTCAAAGCCTGTGAACTCAACCACTTACTGGTTGATAAGTCATGCATTAACTTGCTCTCTTTTCAACAGGGTAAAACTAAGTCAGGTGCAATCCTGGAATAAATAATGGAATTTCTGGGATAGCAGCTTTTGCCACCGCCTTCCTGTCATTTGCAAACATTTATCACTTTGGGGTGGCCAGATCTTATGCCAGCAGCCAATTCTCCTGGAAATTAACATGTATTTTAGTACAGGGTAACTCTGGTGTATCTGATTTACACCCCAAATTCCGGTCCTCTATGCATCATAGCAATCTCAGATTTCAGGGCCCAAGATGCCCAAGTACTTACATTCTCTGATAGTTTAAACCTTACGACTGTATTCACTGTTTTAGTATCATATGTAGTCTATTAATAATGTAATTAAAAAGGGACAAACTCATTTATCTGAAGTAACTGATCAGTACAATAAATAGTTCGAGACAGAACTGTCAACTGTCACTTATTAGAAATGATGCTGACTCATTTTAGTTTAAAAAATGTGCCCTATTTTAATGTATGTCACTTTCATAAATAAATACAGTGCTATAGCTTAGAAATTCCAATCAACAAACTTTGTGACAAAAATCAAGACCTACATTCTGCGTGCACTGTTTTTATGCTAGCGTAAACAGATAAACACCTATGTACAAACAATGCACACAGGAATGTAGTATGAGGATGTTAAGTGTTTATACATGAAGTTCGGCCAATCGTAATTTCTATCCTCATATGTTTAAGTGGATTTGTAACCTATGTTGCACTTGCTGATCATAAATGTAGCTCCAAAAATCTATGTGATAATAACAGCTCTGGTTTAGTATGTTGCAGCAATATTGAGATAAAGTGATATGAAAAGACCATCAATTTACCCTCCCACTGGCAATTGTTAAAATTCAGTACGCTGGGTCACAGGAAAAGCCTCCCAAAAAAAGAAAAGCTTCCCCCACCTTTGTCTCTCTGTAGTACATTCCTACTGAATGCGTTCCCTGTAGCCTAGGTAAAGACTCTTTGGTTGACCTTTACCAGAACAAAAGATTAGCAGAGCCAAGCAGACCTAATGTAAGGCCTCTTCCAGCCTGTTTACACAGGAACCTGTGAACAAATGTCGTTGTACCCTTGGTACTTTGGGGATATGCAGTCAAATGGTACTGACAATTAAATAATTTACCTCAGCACGTTTGCACTGATCACACAGTAAACGACCAGCTGGTCTGAAGCTACTGATGGCACATAGTGATTTTTTAATATATGTATAACTGGTTTGTACTGTACTTCAGTATTTAATGAATTACACAGGCCTATCAAAGAACTGTGGCATACAGGAGCCTTTGTAATGAAGACATTAGAGTAACTGGTAACCAGCAGATATTAATGCCAGCTGAGAACTGATATACCCAGTCAACCAACTCTGCTGAGCTTAGTTTTATTAAAGCTGACCTCTTCAGCTGTGATCAAAAGGGTTAGTAAGCTTACAATGCTTCATTGCCTTTATTTTTCAAATGCTACTGTAATACCAGAGAACAGTTTGAACCAGGGAGCAGGAAGGCTGGTGTGCATGGAGCTAGTGGTGACGAATGATTTCCTGCAGGGGCAATTCAAGGCCGAGTTTCCATCGTTTCTTGAAAAATGGACAAAATTGATTTTTTTTGTTGTAATTTACAACCCGCTTATAAAAAAAAGTCACAAAAGCACCCCTCAAAATTCTGATGGGGTGAGGATGGAAGAAGGGCGGAACCTTTTATGGGGGACTGGAATTTTTGATGAACCCCCAGATTCACCGGAGATGTGCCCACGTTGTGCTCCGTCAGATTTTCCGGTCCTCTTCTGCCGCTGCAAAGGGATGCGTCCTCCCACTTTTTGGTATAAATGAAGGATTTAGGATTGGATTATGTCACCTGTCTTAAATCCTGTCATTTTCATCCATGACTCGGCCTCACACAAACTCCTCCAGGATTTAAGTGGCGTTTCTCTGCTGACCTTGATGACAAAGGCAGATGTGGTTTCTTAATTACAAGGCTAAAGTCAATCAAAACCTTCTGGTAGTTGTAATTTTTGTTTCCTTTGCATAATCTTGAAAATATTTTCCAGGCTGCATTTTAGGAGGTAGAGACTGCATTTGGGAGTGTTCTGGGAGTGTGCAGGTGCAGTAAGGAGATTTTAGGTAGGGTTACCAACCCTCCAGGATTGTCCTGGAGTTTCCAGGAATCAAAGATTTATCTCCTTTTGCAGAGATAAACAGGATCACATTAAAGTTATTGCCTCCACTCCCTTCACATCTATTTTAGGGATTTTCACACAGCTATAGCAAGATATATGATGCGCATGATGTTGCTTTCACCACATCTATCTGCTCAGAACGGACCCACTGTGGCTGCAGTGCTCCAACTTAATCATCCTGAGATAAATTGGTGCCCACAATTTCCATAGTCTCTTCTTCTTTTCTTCATAGGGTGGTAACACATAGATGTCAGCTGGTCCTCTGCCTGTAGCCCTTTGTTTGCAGGCATTGTAGGCAATCTTGTCCTACATGAAGAGGGTAGAGTTTCAGTACTGTGTTATACCTTTTCCATTTATATAATCTTTCACCTCTTGAAATGGAAGAATGGCAATGAGAATACTGAAATGATAGGATGGAAAAACATACATTAACATATGTGAGGGAAAGTGATTTGGAGGAATTCGGAGCTGATAAAGTAATTGTTCATTTCTTTCTCACAGTTAAACCCCAGAGGGTAGTGCTGGAATACCTATGACACACAGTGCACTCTTGTCTTTGTGATTCCATGGTACTAATTGGTATTGAGGCTAGAGCACCTACTTTGATTGCCTTGGTCAGGCCATTGAACCTCTTTCTGTATTGCAGGGTTATCCTGGTGGTCAACCAGGCTCCACTAACAGCCACTGCCAGTTCCTTCCAGATTTATCTTGCAGCACAGTTTGTAGGCTTTCTACCTTTAATACTAAAAAGTGCATCCTTCCTCAGAAGAGGACCGGAAAATCTGACGGAGCACAACGTGGGCAGATCTCCGGTGAATCTGGGGTCCATCAAAAATTCCAGTCCCGCATAAAAGGTTCCGCCCTTCTTCCATCCTCACCCCCATCATAATTTTGAGGGGTGCTTGTGTCATTTTTTTTTTAAGCGAGTTGTAAAGTACAGGTAGACTATCCTTTATCCGAAAACCTCGGGACCAGCCGAGTTTCGGATAAAGGAGAATTTCGGATTTCGGAAGGTGGGTCGGCAGGGATCCGCGGGGGGGTCGGCGGGGGGGTCGGCGGGGGGTCGTGCGCACGACTTACGCTGACGCTCAGCGTAAGTCAGTCGGGGTCGGTGGGGGTCGGGGCCGGCGGGGTCCGCGGGGGGGTCGCCGGTTGTCGGGGCTGGCGGGGTCGGCGGTTGTCGGGGCCGGCGGGGTCCGCAGGGGGGTCCGCGGGGGGGATCGGCGGTTGTCGGGGCCGGGGGGGTCGGCGGTTGTCGGGGCCGGCGGGGTCCGCGGGGGGGTCGGCGGTTGTCGGGGCTGGCGGGGTCGGCGGTTGTCGGGGCCGGCGGGGTCCGCGGGGGGGGGTCGGCGGTTGTCGGGGCCGGCGGGGTCCGCGGGGGGGTCGGCGGTTGTCGGGGCCGGCGGGGTCGGCGGTTGTCGGGGCCGGCGGGGTCCGCGGGGGGGGGGGTCGGCGGGGGGTCGTGCGCACAACTTACCCTTTATCCGAACTTCCGAAACCGGAACCCTCTAAAAACCGAAGGTTTTTTCGTTCGTACGCACGACTTACGCTGAACGAAAAAACCTTCGGTTTTTAGAGGGTTTCGGTTTTCGGAAGTCCGGATAAAGGGTAGTCTACCTGTACAACGAAAAAAATCAATTTTGTCCATTTTTCAAGAAACGATGGAAACTCGGCCTTTAATTCAAGGAACAGTTGCTGTGTGACTTCAGATCTGGGCAGCTTCTTTCAGAAGTCTCTGTCAGCCTTCATATAACTAAGATGGCTTTTTTGAAAGTTGCACTTCATCTCTCAAATTATTTTCTTCAAAAGGCCTAAGCATATTGATCAAAATCTGATCCATATTATTAGTATATGCCATGTTGTTACCAACCTTATATGCTGTTGTCATGGACCATATGACCTATTTTCTACCTCTACTCTAGCAAGAAAAATATGAACTTCCATTTACTCATAACGTTCTGTGTCGCATCACATTTAGGCACTTTGGCCTAGAAATTGGGTATAGCCCCGCTTGAGGCGTTAGAAATGGCGGAGCGCTAAGTTTATAGCCAGACGAAAGTTATCGCTGCCTGGCGAGATATTGGGTTGCATCGCCCCCAAAGGGGATTGAGGCGCTAATTCAGCCATTGCACGGTGCTCTTAAGGCACAAAAGTTCAGGCGCTACTCAATATCGACGCAGACGGGCGCAGCGCAGGTGATCTCAATTACGGGAAACCACGAGACCTCCAGGCGCCGGCCGGCTCTTAAAGGGGTGGGTCAGTCAGCCTGAGCTTCAACACCCAACGCCCTGCAGGCCTCAGAATCGGCGCTCGCCCTTGTCTGGCGTTACAAACTTGTTCAGCATGGAGAAGGTTAGACAGAGAGCAGAGCGCTTCAGCACTGAGGCTCTGGACCACTTGGTGGCTGCAGTTGAACGCCGTCGAGAGGTCCTGTATCTGGATAATGGCAAGAGGCCGAATCAGAAGGCTTACCGACGATCTTGGAGGGAGGTTGCTGTGAGGGTCAACTCCAGCAGCATGGCGACCAGGACCCCTGTTCAGTGCAGGAAGAAATTCAACGACCTCACACGGATCGTTAGGGTGAGTGATGGTTTAGCAAACTTCTGATTCCCTCCATCTGCAGCTGACTTCGGGCACCCTGCTGCAATGATGCCCCAATGGCCATCTGTCAGCATGCACCCATGGCCCTTTCTGGGCACACACATGGACAGATGTCTCAAGGCCTCATGTAAGGGCTCTTGCACCATGGGGGGCATGCGATGATGTCTCAAGGCCTCATGTAAGGGCTCTTGCACCATGGGGGGCATGCGATGATGTCTCAAGGCCTCATGTAAGGGCTCTTGCACCATGGGGGGCATGCGATGATGTCTCAAGGCCTCATGTAAGGGCTCTTGCACCATGGGGGGCATGCGATGATGTCTCAAGGCCTCATGTAAGGGCTCTTGCACCATGGGGGGCATGCGATGATGTCTCAAGGCCTCATGTAAGGGCTCTTGCACCATGGGGGGCATGCGATGATGTCTCAAGGCCTCATGTAAGGGCTCTTGCACCATGGGGGGCATGCGATGATGTCTCAAGGCCTCATGTAAGGGCTCTTGCACCATGGGGGGCATGCGATGATGTCTCAAGGCCTCATGTAAGGGCTCTTGCACCATGGGGGGCATGCGATGATCTCTCAAGGCATCATGTTACAGAACTTCCCCTTCTTTCCCCTGCAGTCCAAGCTGGCGATGATCCGAAAGGAGCAGCGTCGAACCGGTGGCGGGCCTCCACAAGTGGTCACTCTCACGGATCTGGAGGAGAGTGCACCAGATACTTGGAGGACGTCTGTCTGGTCCTGTGACCACTGCATCTGCCGACCCCATTACCGACAGCGAGGGTAAGACTCTCACCTTTTTCACCTGTTGCCTTCCACTTGGTCCCCCCGCCAGCATGCATCCTCAGTGTGCAGCCATGTCAGAGCTTTGCCGCAATCTGGCATGCCTTTCAGCAAAGCTGTCCTTTTGCTAAAGCCACTCTTCCACCTCCCACTTTCAGATGAAGCAGCACCAACTCGGGCTCAACGCGCTGAAGCTGCCAGTGCCAGTGCCACCGGAGGCGAGGACCAGGAGGAATCCGGACCAGCCGTTGCAGAATCCGGGGAGTGGACACATCTACAGACTGGGGATAGTAGTCCCCTGGAGGGGAGAGGGGGGGGGCTCTGAGGATGAACCAGTTGCCGGACCAAGCGGCATGCAGCAACGCACGGGGGATAGGCAAGTTCGGCCACCGTCTCCCCGGAGGACAAGGCAGGTCGTGATGACTGCTGCACAGAGTGCAGATGAGGTGTGTCGCCTGGCTGAGATGAGCAAACAGGCCCGGGTCAGACACACGGAGCTGATGGCTGCAGTCGAGAAGATGCCTGAGTCAACAGATTCATTGGCTAAGAGTATGTTGGACTTCGGGACAACAATGGAGAGGACTCTCCAGGGCTTTGGGGCAACAATGGACAGGACTCTCCAGGTGTTCGGGGCAACAATGGACAGGTCTATCCAGGGCTTCAGGGCAACAATGGACAGGACTATCCAGGGCTTCGGCCCAACAATGGAGAGGACTGTCCACGGCTTTGAGTCGGCTATGGAAAGGACTGTTCAGGGCTTCGGACAATCCCTGGAAAGGTCTGTGCAGGGCTTGTCCGAGGCAGTGGAGCGGTCGGCACCTGCCTTGTCCGAAGCAATGGGAAGAACTGTCCAGGCCTTCTCCGAAGCACTGGCACCTGGCACACAGGTCCTCACTGTTGCCACGCAGTCACTTGCTGGGCTCCTCCACAGCCAGATTGACGCAACACGATCTCTCACTGTAGCCACCCTCTCTGCATCAGTTAGGATCACCCCGGGCCCTTCCAGTCCCATACAAGGCCAGGAATCAGTGGAGCATGTGATTGTGGCGGATGAGCCGAGCCGCTCCCCTCAGATAGCCAGTGTGTCGTCCGACCATGGTGCAGGTGTCCTCTCTCGGCAGGAGACCATTGCACATGCCAGCGCTGGGACGCCTGCATTGCAGCTGCCACCACCTGCAGGCCACACTGCTTCCAGCCATGGTCACATCAAGCATCCTGCATCCGCACCCTCCAAGCCCAGAGGTTGGCCAGGCCATCCCTCAGGGGCTTCTGCGCTTCCAGACAGTCAGCAGGCATCCCCCAGCCTTGAGGCCGCCACTGGGGTCCAATTACGTAGGAGCAGCAGGGAGGGAAGGGGCCGGGCGCGAAAGAGAAGTCGTTCTCCCTCAAGGGGCCAGTTGTAGAGGGAGGTGCTGAGACGTTTGTTTGTCCAAATTCAAGGACACCCTCACCTGTTGTTATATTTGCAGAAGGTTTGTTGAGTTTTGCGGCTTGGCCGAACAGTTCACAGTTATTTTGAAAGTTATGGTTTCTGTTGACATTACGTTGTTTAGCTGTAATGAAAGACTTCTGTGCCAATAAACAGAAGTTTCAATGAGGCATGGTGCATGTGACTAGTTTCAGTGATGCTGGCATTCAGAGGCCCTCAAACATCCAAAGTGCGCATGAGTTAAGACTCTCATCATTCCGCCACAGGGGTCTCGACATGAGTCCAGATGAGCCTCTGACGTATGGCCCTTCCACTTTCAGCAGCCCTTCCATCTTCCTCCTCCTCCTCCTCCTCCTCCGCCTGCTCTTCCTCCTCCTCCTCCTCCTCCTCATCCTCCTCCTCCTCCTCCTCCGCCTGCTCTTCCTCCTCCTCCTCCTCCTCCTCCCCCGCCTGCTCTGCTGGTCGTTGAGGGAGAGCTGGAATTGGCTGGGTGCGTCGATTCACCAAGTTGTGGAGCATGCAGCAGACGACGACGATGTGTCCCACTTGCTGCGGTGAGTACTGCAGGGATCCCCCCGAATCTTCCAGACATTGGAAACGCTTTTTGACAACACCAATAGTGTGCTGTTTACTGTGCCTGGTCACCTGATGGCCGCTGCTGATCAGCTCTTCTGCTGGGGTGTCGGCCACACGAGTGTTGTCATCAGCCATGGCCAGAGAGGATAGCCCTTGTCCCCAGTAAGCCAGCCTCGTCTTTGAGGCAGCCCCTCAAAAAGGTAACAAACTGAGGTCAACCGCAGGATAAAGGCATCGTGGCTGCACCCTGGGAAATGCGTGGTGACTGCCATGATGATTTGGCGGTGGTCACAGACCAGCTGCATGTTGAGGGAGTGGAACCCCTTGCGGTTGCGGAGGTCCTAAGGATGATGGCATGGCACCCTCAAAGCCACGTGTGTGCTGTCAGTCGCCCCCTGCACCATGGGGAAGTCCGCAATAGAAGCAACACCCTGCGCGCCCTCCGCCTGCTTGTGCAGGGTCCGAGGGAAGGTAATGAATTGATGCGTTCGCCTATAAAGGGCATCTGTAACTTGCCGGATGCAACAGTGGACTGCAACCTGAGCGACAGTCGCAATGTCCCCAATGGCTGACTGAAAGGATCCGTTGGCATAAAAATGGAGGCCATCAGTCAGTTTAGCCATCACGGACAGAGAGGTTCTGCAGCGTTCACGCGGCTGCAGATCCTGACCAAGCAGATGGCACAGATCAGTAACAATGTCCCTCCAGAATCGGAGCCTTCCCAAACACTGCTCCTCCAACATGTCAAGGCTTGTCACCTGCTGCCTAAAGACCCTCGCAGCTTCCCGTCAGATTGGCCGACCTCCATTGCCCCTCCTCCTTCTGGCCAATCCCAGCCCTCTCTCCCGCCGTCTCTCTGCCCCTTCACAGTGTTGGGCGATGAGGCCGTCGCCCTCCAAACAAGCTCTCATTCCGATGCCAGTTGGTCAAAAGGCTTTTAGGTGTAGTGCTGCAAGTGCTTCGGACAGGGTTGAAGGTCCCAAGTACTGTAAAGCTAAATTCCCAGAACTCCGCTCCACATTAGCTCGCCAACTCTCTCTAGCAACGATCGCAATGAGCAGGCCAAGTGGCAGAAGATTCTGCACTAAAGCTGTCCCCTTTAAATAGCGCCCCCCTACTCCGAGAAGGGCCTGTTAGCCCCCCCTCGAACTGTCACTAATAGCGCTGGGCGCTAAGGCTCCGGGCGCCACCCAATATGCACTCAGGCGCTCCTAAAAGGCGTTGCACACTGAAATGATGTCATGATCTGCTTGCGCTCGCGGGCGCGCGCAAACACTTAGCGCAGGCGCAAAATGTATAGTCAATATCTGAGTTGTCGCTATCTTCATAGCGAACGCCCCAACACAGGGTATCGCCCCAATTCTAGGTCTCTTTAGGCGCTCAGCGCCGGCGCTACCAACCGAATTTCTAGGCCTTTGTGTTCTTTTTGAAACAGTTTGCGCCTTTCAGAATGACAGATTTGTGTGAATAATGGTAATAATATTAACAATAGATTTCCAGTTGTCTAACATATTATTCATAGAAAAGCTTGATCTTGCAAAGTTGTGTATATATTGTAGCCATGTTTCTGTGTATTATTGGGTTGATCACTGTAAGAAAATAAAGATGTTGATGCAAATTGAATGAAATGATTGCCACAGCTCCCAATCACTGCGATGTCACTAAGAACATAGGAACAGGAGTAGGCCATTCAGCCCCTCGAGCCTGTCCCACCATTTAATTAGATCATGGCTGGTCTGTATCTTAGCTCCATCTACCTGCCTTGGTTCCATTTCCCTAAATACCATTGCCTAACTAAAATCTATCAAACTCAGTTTTGAAATTTTCAATTGTCTGAGCCTCAACTGCTTTTTGGGGGAGAAAGTTCCAGATTTCCACTACCCTTTGTGTGAAGAAGTGCTTCCTGACTTCACCCCTGAACATCCTAGCTCTAATTTTAAGGTTCTGGACTCCTCCACTAGAGGAAATAGTTTGTCGCTATCTTCACTATCAAATCCTTTAATCATCTTAAACACCTCAATTAGATTACCCCTTAATCTTCTATATTCAAGGGAATACAAGCCTAGTCTATGCAACCTGCCCTCATAATTTAGCCCCGGTATCATTCTGATGACTCTGCACTGCACACACTTCCTGAAGTGCGGTGCCCAGTACTGAACACAATACTCTAGCTGCGGTCTAACCAGAGCTTTATACAACTGTAGAATAACTTCCACCTTTTGTAGTCCAGCCTCCTTGAGATAAAGGCCAACATTTCATTAGACATTCTGATTATTTTTTGTACTTGTCCACTAATTTTTAGTGATTTCTGTACATGGATCCCTAAATCTCTCTGCTCCTCCACAGTTCTTAGCTTCG
The DNA here is from genome assembly GCF_052327205.1 of Somniosus microcephalus. NCBI lineage: Eukaryota > Metazoa > Chordata > Chondrichthyes > Squaliformes > Somniosidae > Somniosus > Somniosus microcephalus. The sequence continues at coordinate 254,821,302 of NC_140988.1, read as the reverse complement.
CACCATTTAGGAAATACTCTGATCTATCTTTCTTAGGTCCAAAATAGATAACCTCACACTTCCCCACATTGAAAATCATCTGCCACAGTTTGTCCACTCACTTAATCTATCAATGTCCCTTAATGACTTTCTGCTCCCATCTACAGTACTTACTGTGTCACTTAATTTAGCATCATCAGCAAACTTGGATATACGGCTCTCTATACCTTCATTCAAGTCATTGATAAATTTAGTGAATTTTTAGCCTGCCCTTTATCAATAAAAAGTGACATTTACTAAGAATATGAAATCTGGGTTTTAAATTATCAGTCAACAATCCCTATAGGTTAGAATTAGTTATATATAGTAATATCCATGATTAGCTTGCACTTTTGTTAACAACAGGATAACTAGCACTTAATCCAGTACTTCTTCAAAGCATTCTGCTCTGTAGGGACCTTTGACATATGAGGTGTGAAAATAGCATGGCCCCCCGCTGGGGTACTAGTGATTACCCACAATTGCAGACTGTCCATCTGATTACAGTCATTTGCCCCATAAACTCTAGGAATCGTCATAGACAATTACTTTTAAAGCATCGAGGAAACAGAATACCTATCTTGTGTCCTGTGATAACAACTAGTTCACAACTTGTGAAATTGCAGTTGAAACTAATTGTTGAAGAAATCAGTCTCATTCCCAAGTCCACGAGTGGATTATGTTGAAACATGATACTATGCATTGGACTCCAGAGAGTGTCAGAAGGAAATTATTCATGTGTTGGGTCTTCATCAGAATGTAATTTCTAGAGGACCAAAAGCACAGTGAAAACCCACAGAGAAAGACAACTAGGAATCTTCCTGTTGAGTTCCCCTGCTACCGAATTAGCGTTCTGGACTGTTAGGCACCAGTTTGACTACCAATACACCATCAGTTCATCATTATTATTCTAATCCATGTCATACTCAACACCATTGCAATGTAGTGGCAGATTCAGTAAATTTGATGGCTGTTCAGCAAAGCATATTTAACATTTCAATCAAGTGTGTAATAAAATCAAATGAACAGAATAATGGAGTTCAAGGTTGTTACAGGAACACTGATCTAGAGGGTCCAGGTTACTTTATAATACACTCACGTTACACTCTCATGAATTATGAAATCATTGTGTGTGATCTGGCCGTAAAACACATACATATTTTATTGTGATTTCTGAAAGATTTTTTCTATGAATTAATATATAAAGACAAGAACCCAGAAACTTTACTCAGTTTTGGGGTGGAATTCAGGCAGAGGAAAAACGGAGACACTAGAATTTTGGGCGGAAATTGACCGTCGATTTTCCTCCCCATGCAAGCAGTGAAAGCAAATCCTAACTGGGGGATGGGGAGGGGGTAGGCACTACTTCAGTCCACACCCTGTTACGTCCCAACCTCGGTTTGGGAGCATTCCCACCGGGAATCCTGCCAGATATGCTGCCATCCTGAGTTGGAAGTGGGCCCCACCAGGAAAGAATCAGATTGTCATTTGATTCAGGGCCTGTTAGCATGACAGCAGCAACAAATACCTTCCAAGGTGACTCCAGTCTTTGGCCTGACCTGTCTGTGGCTCCCCCTGTCTTGGAGCGGCAGGATTTCATCTGCACTGCTGGGTGGGTGCTCCTGTTGTGCCGCTACTGCTGCAGACATCTGCCCTAATTATGTCAATTTTCTTGTATTTGCCGTTTCCAAGTGATTCAATGCACCCAGGTGCAGGAACAGGAAAATCTGCAACAATATCTCTGTGAGAAGAAAGGTGAAACATAGCAAGACCTAGACCACACCTAAATAAATAGGTCAAAGCTAATTGAAGGGCCAAGTACAAATATTTTCAAGATACAAAGAAACAAAACGGTCAAAATTTGCGTCTTCACTAATCCTAGTGTAAAAGTAGATATGATTCATCACTTCTTCACTTTTTACCCTAAAATTAGTGAAGATAAGAATTTTGGCCTCAATAGGCTATTTCTTTCCCATAGCAATGAAATAGATTACCAACAAAAGCATATCCTGACTAGTATAATAAAAGAAAGACCATTCTAACTTTCATTTGTTGTCAGTGATCAACATTAGTGTAACAAAATCTAACTTCTGTACTGCAAACAATATACAAACAATCAAATACTGTTAGTGGTAACTCTGCAATTTAAATGGTATTTTAACAAAGGAATATGACCTATTTAATCTGGTTGATCAACTGATGCCTGGAAAGATTTTCAGTGATTCTGGCTCTCTGATGACAGTGAGAATTCAATCCACCCTTTGGTTCAATATGCTTTTAAAATGATTAAAACAAATTCAAACTGTATTGATTTTTTAGTCTCTTTTAAGAACACATGATGAATCTTCAGCTTGTCTATCTTGAAAAACGTCCCTGAAAAGCCAATTAATTAATGACTGATCGCTCAAATTGTAGATTAAGGTATTTAAAAGTGACGATTGTTCCATGATGTCAATGGTGTTGCAAGTGGAAGAGAGAACAGTGGCAAAATATTGCAGGATGAATCTTTGACTTGTTCATCTTAAAAAGTTTCCTTAAAATACCTTTCAAAGCTGTTCAAGGGTATTTTGAACAAATTACAATTCTATCATTTAGAAGCACATTTTCAGGAAGTAGTTGAGTGTGTTATCTTGCAGCATCGGCTTACTTATTTTCTATTCCTCTTGTAGCACTTTACACTCATGGGGGGAAGGTTTTCTCTTTGTACTGTGTGTAACAAAATCGGATGGAAACCCATTCAGGAAGAATGAGTTTATGACCTCACGATACCATGGTGTTGCAATCGGAACTGTTGAAGAAGATGTCCCTTGTGCAGAGGTGGTCTTTGCCCACGGTTCTCGCTTCCACTTGCAACACTATTAAAATCATGGAACAATCCTTACTTTTTAATACATTAAAGTACTGTTATTGAAAGCATCACCTCAGGTAATTTGAGCAATTGCTAATTGATATCCACAGATTTAAAAATATCCAATTAAGACATAAAATAGATCCTTAAAACAGACGAGAGGTATTCTGACTTAATAGGCGCGATAATAACGCAGAGGCTGGGATCTGAGCAGGGGGTGGGACGATAGCAGGTGCAAAACGTGGAGGGTCATGGAATGCATAGGAATGTCTGATTTCAACAGGGATGCCTCATTATCATTTTACTTCCAGGTTTTGCATCTCCAATGCGCGTGAGTAAGCGTGATGCGCACCGCGTGACACGATTTCAACACGACTATTTAAAGGGCCAATGCAAAGATGGAATTTGGAGGAATTGGGAGCATTTTAAGGACAGAGGGAAAAATTAACAGATGGAGTCAGGAAGGTCAAAAGCTGCGCCCCACTTCAATAAGGCATTACTTGATGTACTGCTGGGTGCAGTAAGGACGAGGTAGGAGGTACTGTTCATCAGCAAAGGCAAGAGGAAACCTACTGCTGTGATCAAAAAGGCATGGCTAGAGGTGGCTGAGGAGGTCAGCAGCAGGAGTGTAGTGCCCCGTACCTGGATCTAGTACAGGAAGTGGTATAATGACCTAACACAGTTGCAGATTCACCTACAGTCTGTAGTGCACCCCCCTCACTCTGTCTTGTCAAGCATCACTCCTCACATCACTCCTCACAGCCACTTAAGTTTCAGCAGCACCCATCATTCTCTTTCTATGCACTTCCTCACCTCCCCCTTTCTCCAACCACCACAGCCGCTCACCCCAATCCTTATGCAATGTGATCCCACCTCAGTCAGCTCACCTAATTCTCAGCACATGCCCTCAAAGGTAGAGGGAGAGGACCGGAGGTAGTCCACCACAGATTGTCCAGTTGACAAAGTATGCGGCCATGGAGATAAGGGGCATATCAGTGTCCCTGACCATCTGCGATGGTGAGACTTGGACTTCACTGCTGCTTGGTGACATATCTCATACAAGAGTAAGTCATGTTGACTTGATTTCAGCACCGAATGAAATATAATCACCTTAATCATGTTGAATTTCAACATTTTTACATTCTCATGCCTAAATCATATCCATCTCTTTCCTCCAGGGCCATCACTCAAAAAAGTGCTGCCCATGCCACTTCCGGACGTCGTTTCCTCAGAGGCGCTGATTCCTTCTTAGGGTGCACCATCACAGGACGTATGCTTACCAGGCACCAGCGTAGATACGAGCACTTCGGTGGGATCTGTTAGAAAGTTAGATGGGATCTCACCTGGTGAATCACAAGTGAGCATGAGCAGAGAATGGTGACAGGGACATCTATGGAGAGTCCACATCAGAGGACGCAGTCCTCTACAAACTCTGCTCAGCTGGACGGAGATGCTGAACCATCAATGAAAAGGAGAATGATAGAGAGTCAGCAACAAATGTGCGAGGTACTGGTAGTCATGCCAGGTACACTTTCCACAATAGCACAGAGGATGGAGGAGTCCAATTCAAGCATTTGTGGATTGATATCGATATCCCTCCTCATCCTTCTCAACCTGTCTGCAGCCTTTGACACAGTTGACCACACCAGCCTTGGCCCCCTCCTATTTTTCATCTACATGCTGCCCCTCAGCGACATCATCCGAAAACACAGCATCAGTTTCAACATGTACGGTGACGACACCCAGCTCTACCTCACAACCACTTCTCTCGACCCCTCCACTGTCTCTAAATTGTCAGACTGCTTGTCCAACATCCAGTTCTGGATAAGCAGAAATTTCCTCCAACTAAATATTGTGAAGACCAAAGCCATTGTTTTCGGTCCCCGCCACAAACTCCATTCCCTAGCCACCGATTCCATCCCTCTCCCTGACATCTGTCTGAGGCTGAACCAGACTGTTCGCAAACTTGGTGTCATATTTGACCTTGAAATGAGCTTCCGACCACATATCCACATCATAACTAAGACTGCCTATTTCCACCTCCATAACATCGCCTGACTCCGCCCCTGCCTCAGATCATCTGCTGCTGAAACCCTTATCCATGCCTTTTTTACCTCTGAACTTGACTATCCCAACGTACCCCTGGCTGGCCTCCCACGTTCTACCCTACACAAACTTGAGGTCACCCAAAACTCTGCTGCCCATATCCTATCTCTCACCAAGTCCCGTTCACCCATTATCCCTGTGCTTGCTGACCTACACGGTTAAGCAATGCCTCGATTTCAAAATTCTCATCCTTGTTTTCAAATCCCTCCATGGCCTCGCCTCTCCCTATTTCTGTAATCTCCTCCAGCCCCACAACCCTCCGAGATATCTGCACTCCTCTAATTCTGGCCTCTTGAGCATCCCTGATTTTAAATCGCTCAACCTTTGGTGGCCGTGCCTTCAGCTACCAAGGCCCTAAGCTCTGGAATTCCCTCCCTAAATCTCTCCGCTTCTCTACTGCTCTATCTTCCTTTAAGATGCTCTTAAAACCAACCTCTTCTGCCCGAATATCTACATATGTGGATCGGTGTCAAATTTTGTTTTATAACGTTCCTGTGAAGAGCCTTGGTACTGTTTTACTATGTTAAAGGCACTATATAAATACAAGTTTTTGGTGATGTAGTTGTTGCGAGGATGTCTTCAATGGATAGAGTGGCCTCCTCTGTGAAACTTGAATTTTTGGCAACTAATCAGTCCTTGCAAGCCCTGACCATGGCCCTGCAAACTATGGATGCCAACATTTCTGCCGCCTTAAATAGGGTGACAGTTACATTAGCCATGGCCTTACAAGGCATCACTGATCTGCTCCAAGCTGCTCTCCCGCAGAGTGGTAAGAGTGATATGCCATTGGCCCAGGAGAGGGATGATGGTGACAGGTGACATGTAAGTGGGAACTCCACTCAAAGCGCTTCCATGTGTCTCTCATTGACCTCCTCAACCAGTGCCCGACATGCTGCCTCGTCTCCCAATGGCCGAGCCTGCCCCTGCACCAGTAGAGCAGTCTTTGGCGGGGTCCTCACGGGCTCCAACACCCATAGGTCATTGGCCGCGAGTATCTCAGAAGTCAGAGCAGGGATCAGAGCAGTTTGCCTCCACCTCTGCTGAAGCCACAGGGGTTGCATGGGAGCGGTAGGGAAAGAAAAACTTTCACAGCCACTGGTAATGCATGCCCACCAGGTCTTCTTCTAAGAGGCTGCAGATTTCTGCGACCACCTGCTATGACCATCTCAGCCCTTGGAAGCACTGTCTCTCCTGAGAGGTCAAGGATGCTGAACCTCTGTCTACACACCCTGTTACGTGCATAGTACCCCCCGAGACCCCTCTGTTGCTCCCTTCTCTGTTGGCCACCTGCAGCTCCCTCCACAGCACACCTTTGCTGCTGTGGATGCTCATCTGAAGTCCAATCAAAGCAGCCATGGCTCTACTCATCCTGATGTTCTGTGTGAACACCTTCAAACTATAGAAATAAGTCTCTTAAAACAAGTAATCTCACTCAATTATTTCCCAGAGGGAACTGAGAAAGCGGCTGTGAGCACTGAGCCTTTATTAAGCTCTGGACTCCCTAACCTTTAGCTGTCCCCATGAAATGCCGCTCAATCTCGCCTCCGTTTTACTGACGAGTTTCCTGAACCTTGGGAAATCCGTGCAGAAGGTGTTAATTTCAAATCGCTGCCAAAATCTCAGGAAATTAGCCTCCTTTAAATATTATAATGACAGACCCGCCTCTCCAGAGTAGGTTACACAGACACCCTGAAACCCGCCGTGGTTAAAATGGAAACCGGAGTGTTCATGGCGAGTTTCGCACATTTGATGATTTAAACCCCCTTGATCATCTCCTGGGGGGGGAGGGGGTGGTGCGGTGGAGGTGGGGGGTTTAAAATTCTCCCCTTTTGGTTCTGGCAGGAAATCTTGACCAATGAGAGCAGAAGTTGGAAAAATTACCCCTTAGATCATTTTATCCATAGAAATTTTCTGTGCATGCACTTTTGATGCATGGAATAGCACTGACTTTAGAGGAGTAAGAGGAAAATTGTGGTGGGCAGGAATGTGAGATGAAATGAATGGCTGAAAACTAAGGAGTAAATACAAAGGGACCCTTACTTGGTAGCTTCCTGATCCTGAGTCTGCTCAAGTTCTTCATCTTTGAGTGAAAATCCCCCCCCAAAAAAATTATTTGGTTATTTTATTACAGTAAATGTACAATTCTATAACAACAGATTTTTGAAAAAAAAACTGACGAATAAATGATTTGTATACTGACTAAATCTGTAATGTACAATAATCATGGAATCATCGAATCTTATCGCACTGAAAGAGGCCAATCGGCCCTGCTCCGGCTCTTTGAAAGGTCTATCGAATTGGTCCCACTCCCCCGCTCTTTCCCCATAGCCCTGCAAGATCAAGAATTCCTGACTTTCACAAAAACGACAATACCTGCCCTAAAATGAATCAGCATCAGTGGAATCTTACAACCCTTTACATTCAAATAATCGCAGCACTGAATTGGAATGTTGCCATTCTGTGAAACAAACAATGGGCATATTTGCTGCATGATGTTAGAACTTCCAAGCAAAACCTCCTGTAAATGTCAAGTCTAATGATAGATCTGGAATGCAATACTTGATGTAACAAGCCCCTACACGCATAAAAACAAAAGCTTCGTGACTGAGTGACATTTTGTTGCTTTCGGATCATATCTAAAGCATAAAATCAATACTGTTTAAAAGTTCATTTATTTAGAGCTATGAGGATGTGTCTGCTGCTGTGAACTCGCTTTTCTTTTTGTTTATATAGCGATAGCAGTGCTAGCCTTAGGTTTAATTCCTTTGCTCAGATGCTATAGCAATCCAAATGTACACAGTATAAATCTTTCTATTTCAGATGGCTTGTCTTCGTGAAACTGGGCAGCTACTTAAACACATTTGTTTGCTGGCTTGGAGAGGTTTAATTGTAACTCGTTTTAAATGTCCTCTTCTCTGCTGTCCTCATAGTCTGCTCCTTCAGCTGGCAGGGAGAGCAGTCCACACCATAGCAATGTTACTATAAGCAAGCTGACAGCAACAATACTTCTTTCATCCGATTGGAAAAAAGATTCTGAATCATCTGTGGTACCATCAACTTCCCAAGGGCATTTATTTATGACATGTCCTTCCATTTGAAAGTGTTTGGCAAAACTAGAAACACCCAGTCCTGTAATCTTCAATATAACGCCATCAGGTCAGTTGCTAGGGAACATTCATACTGTAGCGAATGCAATACTGGGGGTTGTTGCAAACTTTTTTTTGTGTGTTAACTGTTATTCAAAATGGTTGGGGTGAATTTTAACACTCAGCAATCGGACCCCCCGGGACTGGACCCACCCCCAGGATCAGAGATTGGACTCCCCCCGAGGTCGGGGATCAGAACCCCGGGATCGGACACCCCCTGGGGTCGGGGATTGGCCCCTCAGGATCGGACGCCCCCGGGTCAGGGATCGGACACCTGGGAATTGGACACGTTCCCCGGGTTGTGGTTCAGACCTACCTGGTATTGCGGCCTTCACCCAACTGGAAGCCAAGCCAGTTAATCAGGCTGACTTCCGGGCAGAGAACCTGTCAAGGACAGAAGACGCATGCTGTGGACTTCCGGGTTTCACGTCCCCCCTGCCTACGTAGCCCGCCTCTGTTAATATCCAGGCTGTTGTGTACAGTAATAATGTACACAAATCACTAGGTGTAGCATATGATGGGAATGTTGGCTATTGCCTTTTTACCACACGGCAAAAGGCACCAAACAGAAGTTTTTCTGTGCTGTAGATTTTGAGGTACAAATTCTTCACGCTAGCAGAAGGATATTAAAGGACAAATTAAAGATAAATAATTCAAAATTGATTACAAGGAAATAGTGCATATTATGTTGTTGTAGGAACGGAGGTTCCTATCAAAAAGACTGAGTTCGACTCAGGTAATTAAATTAATGAACTTTAATGAAATCAAACGAGTTTAAGCTGGAAACTGCTAGAACACATCAATAACAGGTCTACTCTCCTTGAGGGCTCCACGAGGACTGATCCTTTGATCAGGAGAGTGATGTCATGACATCATCACGTTCTTCCCGCCATTGGGGCACCACATGACGTCATCACGTTGAAACCATGCTGTAAAGGTAACTAGGCATTGTACAGTCAAACAGTGTAATTAAAGGTACAGGCACAGACAGTAACTACATTGCTGTTAAAGGAATTATGTACAACCGCTCTGAGTCCTTTGGTGGCTCCGCCACATGCGCCCCCCCAGAATTGTCTTTAACAGAAAAGGTGAGGCGAGGAGGAGGCCTGATGAGCCTGTCCGATCGACTTCTATACACTGGTAGAGGAAGTTGACGACCGGTGGATGAGTTGGCAGTCGGTGGCGTCTGAGCAGGCGCGGCGAGCGCAGTCGGGTTGTCAGGCGGCTTTGGTTGATCAGGTGCAGCGGCAACGGGCGGTCAGCCACGTTTGGGTGGTTGAGCGACTACGACAGGGTGGTCCAGGTCCAGGTGAGCCGGCTTCAAGCGGTCCACCGAGATGTGATCCGGTTTCCCTCCGACGTCGACCAAAAAGGATTTGTCTCCCGGTTCGATGACGTGGAAAGGACCAGTGTAAGGGGCTTGAGCGGATCCCGGTGAGCGTCGTGTCGGATGAAGACATACTCCGCATTCTTCAGTCCCGGTGGCACGTAGGAGGTCTGCAAACTGTGATTGGACGTAGGTATCGGGGCAAAGCATCTGGGCGCTTCTTGGTGGCGAATGAGTTGCCGGGAGGCGGACCATGGCTCTGTGGGAGAAGGGAGGAAATCTCCTGGTACACGGAGCGGCTGGCCATAGACGAGTTCAGCGGAATACGATTGTAGATCATCTTTGGGCGCCGTACGGAGACCCAACAGGACCCATGGGAGTCTGTCCACCCATCCTGCGCCTTAAAGACTGGCCGGAAGAGAGGCTTTAAGCGACCTGTGGAATCACTCGCAAAGGCCGTTTGCCTGCGGATGATAGGCGGTGGTGCGATGAAGTTTGGTACTGAGCCCCTGAGCCACAGCGTTCCAAAGATCCGAGGAAAATTGTGGCCCGCGGTCAGAGGAGATGTCCGCCGGTACCCCGAAATGGGCGACCCAACAGGAGATGAAAGCTCTAGCGACGTCTGCCGACGTGGTGGAAACCAAAGGAATTGCCTCTGGCCACCCAGTGGTGCGGTCCACTATGGTGAGGAGATGAGTATAACCCTGAGAAGGCAGAAGCGGCCCCACGAGGTCCACATGCACGTGGTCGAAACGACGCTCCGGAACAGTGAACGCAGCCACTGGAGCCTTGACATGACGCTGGACTTTGGCCTTCTGGCATACGACGCAGGTATTAGCCCAGTCACGGACATCGATGTGCATACCTTTCCAGACGAACTTGGCTGACAGAAGCCATTGCAAAGCCTTCATCCCTGGATGTGACAACCCGTGTATGGCATCAAAAACCCTCCGGCGCCATGCGACTGGCATTATGGGACGAGGAACTCCCATGGAAACGTCGCAAAGGAGTGTGGCACCTGCGGCCTGGAAGATGATGTCAGTCGCTTGGAAGCTAGAGGGAACGGTTCGATATGATTGGACCTCCGAATCCGAAACCTGATCTGCCACCATGAGGGCGTAGTCGATTCCCAGGTGCACCGCGTGGACCGTCGCACGGGAGAGGCAATCTGCCACCAGGTTGTCCTTACCAGACACATGTTGAATGTCCATGGTAAATTCAGAAATGAACGTCAAGTGACGTTGTTGACGAGCGGACCACGATTCGGTGGTCTTGGCCATGGCGAACGTAAGGGGTTTGTGGTCGACAAAAGCCGTGAAGGGGCACCCCTCCAATAAAAACCGGAAATGGCGAATGGCGAGGAAAAGGGCCAGTAGTTCCCTATCGAAGGTGCTGTACTTTTTTTCATTTGTTCGCAATTGACGGCTGAAAAACGCCAGCGGTTGCCACGTGCCGTTGACCCACTGTTCTTGCACTGCACCGATGGCGTAGTCTGACGCGTTGGTGGTAAGGGCGATAGTAGCACCTGGAAGGGGGTGCACCAGCATGGTTGTGTTGGCCAAAGCGTTCTTGGTGTCGCTGAATGCCTGGATCATTTCAGCTGTCCAGCTGATTGGGTCTTTACCGGACTTGCCCTTGAGGGCCCCGAACAAGGGTAGCATGAGTTGAGCCGCCTTGGGGACGAAACGGTGGTAGAAGTTGACCATCCCCAGGAACTCCTGCAAGGCCTTGACTGTCGACGGCCGCGGGAAAGAAGTAACCGACTCAACCTTCGTCGCCAAAGGGACGGCACCGTCCGATGTTATGCGATGTCCCAGGCCGAACTGGCACTTGGCCGGGTTGATGATTAAACCGTGTTGGCTGAGGCGTGTAAAGAGGGAACGCAAATGGGAGATGTGCTCCTCCTTGCTGGCACTGGTGATGAGTATGTCGTCAAGGTAGACGAAAAGGAAACGCAGGTCTCGAAGAACGGAGTCCATTAAACGCTGGAACGCCTGTGCTGCGTTCTTTAAGCCAAACGGCATCCGCAGGAACTCAAAGAGGCCAAAAGGGGTGATGACTGCGGTTTTCGGGACGTCTTGTGGGTGCACTGGAACCTGGTGATATCCACGGACGAGGTCGACTTTAGAGAAGATAGTATTTCCCGCCAAGTGGGCCGAGAGGGCCTGGATATGCGGGATCGGGTACCGATCCGGAGAGGTGGCGTCGTTGAGGCGTCGGTAGTCACCGCATGGCCGTCAGCCGCCGCCTGGTTTCGGCACGATGTGGAGAGACGAAGACCAGAGACTCTTCGATTGCCTAATGATGCTGAGCCGCTCCATTGTGGCGAACTCTGCCTTCGCAGCTGCAAGCTTGCCGGGTTCGAGCCTTCTAGCCCGCGCATAAACCGGGGAGCCAGTAGTGGTGATGTAATGTTCAACACCATGTTTTGTCGCCGAAGAGGAGAAGGTGGGCCTTGTCAGCTCCGGAAACTCCCCAAGGAGCCGCGTGAAATCATCTGGAGGAGGGAAAGCACAGGCAATGGAGCGCGCCACGGAAGTGCCGTGGAAGCACGGGACCGAGTGGAAGGTGGCCGCATTGATCAGCCGGCAGTGTCGGACATCGACTAGTAGGCTGTTGGCACACAGAAAATCTGCCCCTAGGATAGACTGTGAGACCGTAGCCATGACGAAATCCCAAAAGAAGCGCTGACTGCCGAAACAGACTTCGACCCGCCGCTTTCGGAACGTTCGAATAGCTGCGCCATTAGCCGCTACAAGGGAAAAACCAAGGTTCCCAGTCTGCGTGTCGAGCTTCGACGCAGGTAGAATGCTACACTGCGCCCTGGTGTCACAAAGGAAACGGTGGCCTGAGAGGGAATCGGTGATATAGAGGAGTTTCCCCGTAGAACCGACAGCCATCGCCACTGCGGAACGCCCGTTAGACTTGGTCATCCGTCGCCAGGGACGCCGCCTGCGCCTTCTTGGTTTTTTTTGGCGAAAAACTGCAGGGGGAACGGCAGCATCGTGCTTTCGCGGCAAAACGGGTGTGGTAGGAGCACCAGCCCGCTGTAGGAGAAACCGGGACTGCATCTGTGGGGGGTGGGTGCCTCGTGGCCGCGCAGCACTGCTGGGTAACCGTGAAAATCTTATCGGCTTCGGCCGCAAGCTTGGCGCAGTCAGTAATGTCGGAGCTGGCCAGGGCAGCCTGAACCTGTTCAGGCAGTTGATAGAGGAAAAGCTCCCGGAAGATGAAACATTCCGGTTCAGCACCCAAGAGCGTGAGCATTTGGTTCATGAGCTTGGACGGTTTGGAATCCCCGAGGCCGGGCAGCGTGATGAGCCAGCGAGCACGCTCCGACTTTGATAGCCCGAAAACTGAAGCAACCGTGCCTTAATTGCATCATACTTGCTGTCAGTAGGAGGACTACCGATGAGGCTGATGATCCGTGATGCAGTTGCGCTGTCGAGGGCGGAGACCACGTAATAATAACGGGTATGATCCGCGTTGATGTTCCGAATGGCGAACTGGGCTTATGCCTGGATGAACCAGGCGTCTGGTTGTTGCTCCCAGAACTGTGGCAGTTTCAGCGTGACGGCGTTCGTGTCCATGTCGAATCTTCCACGAAAATCGTTCGTAGAAGTCGGGGTCACCAATATAGGAACGGAGGTTCCTATCAAAAAGACTGAGTTCGACTCAGGTAATTAAATTAATGAACTTTAATGAAATCAAACGAATTTAAGCTGGAAACTGCTAGAACACATCAATAACAGGTCTACTCTCCTTGAGGGCTCCACGAGGACTGATCTTCTGATTAGGAGAGTGACGTCATGACGTCATCACGTTCTTCCTGCCATTGGGGCACCACGTGACCAACGGCATGACGTCATCACGTTGAAACCGTGCTGTAAAGGTAACTAGACATTGTACAGTCAAACAGTGTAATTTAAGGTACAGGCACAGACAGTAACTACATTGCTGTTAAAGGAATTATGTACAACCGCTCTGAGTCCTTTGGTGGCTCCGCCACATTGTAATATTTTGGCATCACTGAACATAGGGGGCAATTTTAACCTAACTCATCCGTCGGTAAACTGACGAGATCAGATAGAATGCTGGTTTTACCTCCCGCCTGATTTTAATCTCCATTGAAGCCAATGCTAGATATAAGGACCCTGAAAACCCACAAAGTCTGATCCGACACCATAACAATGGTGGAACGGGATTTCCAGCCACTGGCACTTTGGGGGAATTTTAACCGAAAAAACTCGGTGGGTTGGAGGCATGTGGGAAGTTAAAGTGTTAAAAATCGGAATCCCAACCTGAACCCACCTCCAACCCGCCCACTTTCGGTTTTAAATGGAGGCGGGCGGGAGGCGCGCAGCCAATCCGCTGCCAGGAGGTGGGTCATCTATTTAAATATTATAATGAGGCTGGAAGCCTCTTCTTTAACCTCCATTTTGATTTTAACTTTAGCTGGTCTGGCTTTGCAGGCCTCGTGAAACCCGCCAGCTAATGCAGTGCGAGGACTGCTGGATCCAGAAGGTAAATGCCTTTACACTTTCCTCCTGGATCCAGCGTCCCGACCTAACCCACCCCCTGCAATCGGAGACCCCTCCCCCCACGAGGCCTCCGTTCTCCCCCAGGCCTTGAATCCCCCCCAGGCGCACTTGCATAAATCAGGTAGGTGACGGTGCCATTTTTGTAACTCAGCTGCAGCACCTGTTTGGTGAGGTTGGGGAGGAAGAGTCAGCGTTGATGAGTCAGCTGTGTAGTTTGAAGACTGCTTGAAACATAAACCAAAGTGGCTCATTTCCAAATAGATTGTTTCCTTACAGCAACTGATCACCCCATGATTAGTAGCTGTAAGAAAAATTACTTTTAAATTCTTGTGGGCCCCATTCCACCAGGTACTGGAGATTGTGCATGCCCACTTAATGCATGCATACATTGCATTGGGGGAAACTGAGGCTGACAGGACTGGCAGCAGTTTAGGCCAAAATGCCATCCTGTCTCACTTTTATTGATGTCTGCATGGGAGGAAATGGGCATAAGAAACACCCGCCCCCACTTCTGGCAGAAGCGCCTGATACAGGACAGGGTAGCGACCTGGTGGATCTGGGTCCCGCCCCCATTTCAACCCTCACTTGCCCCAGATATGGTATGATAATGCTGAAATATATGCAGAAATTTGGGCCCAAACTGTCTACATGTAGTGAATGGACTAACCCATGTGTTGTTTTAAAAGGACACTTAAATATCTATAGTTTACACAGACTAGGGCTACTTTATCACCTAAATGGTGGACAAACAGGTATCATGTATACGTCAAAGGGGAAAATTTTTTTTTTGGCCTTGATCTCAAATTAAGCTTGGAAAAACCTCATCCAAAATTCTTTTACAGGACTTTCCTGCCCCATTAGGCAGTCTGTGCCTCTTTGTCCAAATAAATGAGGCACTTAATGGGGCAGACTACTACCCCACTGCAAAGAAAGAAATACAGCCCCTACTGTCTGTTACATTGTTATAGTATCACATCATTAAATGGAACTACTTTGGTATGGAACTACTTTGATATGGTGTAGTTATATTGTTATGTGGCACACTGTGCACGGGCAGTGCTCAGTGTAGCGTCGGACATCTTGTATCACTCCGCACCATGCGGCAGCACAGAAACAAGGCAAGAATACAGCTAGTAAAAGCAGTAACTAAAATGAGCTAAAAGTGTCTATTATTTATAGTATAAGAACACAAGGAGACACAACATGGTGGCAGCGGTATAAGTGAGTAAAAAATTGTGCTATACGAACTACGAATAAGACGAAAAGTGATTTTATGAGCTAATTGTGAGTGCCGATGTCTGCGGTGATTTGAGAGTGAATCGTACGGGAAACTAAAATGACGACTGTGCAAATGCAACCCCTCATGAACTGGGAAGCCGACGGTATAGTAGAAACATTCCGCAAGTTCAAAGAAATGTGAGCTTACATTCAAAAGCTTCCTGAAGGGTGCTACCTGTAAAGTCCGCGCCTCAATAATACACGGACTTCGGGAGAACAGTTTAACAGGTACTTTACTGAACAAGAGGCAGCTTGAAACTGAAACTACAGAAGCCTGCTAGGGCCTTTTATACAGGGGTGGTCACTGCCGGTACTGCAGTCTAAGACCAGTTATTCCCTTAAAGGTACATACACAACAATTCCTCCCCTTTTAGATAAACAGTACATAACATTCATTTAACAACTAAATAATGACTAATTACAATTACAATTTTCTCAGTAATATATACATCAACTGAAATAGTTATTTATAAGTTCAGTCTTTGAGGAGGCTTCCTGATCCGGACTGGATAGCGCCTTTCTCGAGTATCCTGTTCTGGCGGTGAAGTCAATTCTGGCTCATTGTCATTGGTTGGTTCGTCAGCTTCCAATACCCCTGCTTCTGAGGTAGACGCAATCTGTACTTTGGGCTCATTTCCAGGTGCACATGCTTGTGGTACAGGTTTGGCTTGTTCCTGTGACTCTAGAATCTGGTCAGTATGGCGTCTCATGATGCTCTCTCCAATGTCCACTGTGTACATTAGTGGTCCCTGCTGTGTGCATATCGTGCCTGGCTGCCATTTTTCTGTTCGGTAGTCGCGGGCCAAGACTGGTTGCCCTATCTTGAAGCTCCTGGTTGGCTTCTCATTTATGTGCTGGAACTGCTTATCCTCAACATCTCGTCTTATGTTTGGTTTGAGCAAATCCAAGCGACATCTTAGTCTCCGGTTAAAAAACAGTACGGCTGGAGTTTGGTTGGTTACTGCATGTGTTGCATTCCGGTAAGCAAACAGGAAGTTATCCACCTTGTGTTGCAGTGGTATGTCGTCATTATACATTGCCTTTATGGCCTTTTTAAAGGTCTGAACAAACCTCTCAGCCAATCCATTTGTGGCTGGATGATATGGGGCAGATGTGTAATGTTTCACCCCATTATTCTTCAGGAACCTCCGGAAATCCTCAGACACAAACTGTGGACCATTGTCGGAACAGATCTGTTCTGGCAACCCACTCCTGGCGAAGATGGTTCTTAGGACTGCAATAGTTTTCTCCGTGGTGGTGGAGGACATTTTAATGATCTCTGGCCATTTCGAATGGGCATCCACAGCAATTAGAAACATTGAGTCCATAAATGGACCAGCAAAATCAATGTGTACCCATTGCCATGGAGATGAGGGTCACTCCCATGGATGTAGCGGGGCCTGTGGTGGAGCGTTTTGGACCTTCTGGCATCCTGTGCATCTCTTGGTCATATCCTCGATTTCTTTATCGATTCCCGGCCACCACACAAATGCCCTGGCTAGGCTCTTCATTTTTACCCCTCCCAGATGACCCTCGTGAAGCTCATTGAGTACTCTATCTCTCAACTTGGGTGGAATTACCACTCAGGATCCACACATCAAGGTTCCCCGGCACATTGACAGTTGTTCCCTCCTTGGCGAGAATGCTGGCAACAGTGAGTCGCCATATGCAGGCCATCCATTCACCGTCAAATCATAGACCCGAGAGAGTGTCGGGTCATTTCGGGTTTCCTTCTCAATACTTGCGTTTGTAACAGGCAAACATTCGACCATGGTCGCATGGAATATCTCCACAAGGTCCACTGCAGGTGCTTCTTCCACCGTAGGCAACGGTAGGCGCGACAGCCCATCAGCATTTCCATGTTGTTTCGTACCTTTGTACTCTATGTCATACTGATCTGCCCCTAGAAAAAGTGACCATCTTTGCAGCCGTTGCGCCGTCATCACCGGAACGCCCTTCTTTGGGTTACAAATTGAGACCAGGGGTTGATGATCAGTCAGTAGGGTGAATTTCTGCCCGTGCAGATAGTGATTGAACTTCTTCACCCCCCACACCAGGCTGAGGGCCTCCCTGTCAATCTGGGCGTAGTTACGCTTGGCTGAGGTTAGCGAGCGCGATGCAAAGGCTATTGGCTTCTCTCAACCGTCACAGAATTTGTGTGACAGCACCGCTCCAATGCCGTAAGGTGACGCATCACATGCCAACCGAATCGGTAGTGTTGGGTTGTAGTGGGCCAATACTTCTTTTGAAGTGATTTGGCATTTACATTCCTGAAAGGCACGCTTACACTCATCACTCCATTTCCATGTTACACCAGTTTGAAGGAGGGCGTTCAGTGGGTGCAGAATTGTAGATAAATTCGGCAAGAACTTATGGTAGTAGTTCACCAACCCGAGGAACGACCTCAGTTGCGACACATTTTCTGGTGCTGGAGCCTTGACTACAGCCTCAATCTTGTCCGGCGACTTATGCAACCCTTCCTCATCAATCATGTGGCCACAATACGAGATTTGTCTCCTGAAGAACTCGCATTTGGGACGGTTGGCTCGTAGCCCATATTCCTGCAATCTCGTGAGCACCTGTTCCAGGTTGGCAAGGTGTTCATTGTCATTTTCGCCCGTAACCAGGATGTCGTCCAAATAACACTGGGTCCCCGGGATCCCTTGCAGGACTTGTTCCATTGCCCTCTGCCACATAGCCGGGGCCGATGCTACCCCAAATACCAGTCGATTGTACTGGTAAAGGCCTTTGTGAGTGTTTATCGTGAGGTATTTCCTAGATGCTTCTTCCACCTCCATTTGTAGATACGCTTGAGCCAGGTCAATCTTTGTAAAATGTTTCCCTCCAGATAGTGAGGCGAAAATATCTTCTATCCGCGGAAGCGGATACTGTACTGTGTGCAGGACTGGGTTCACAGTCACCTTGAAGCCCCCACAGATGTGAACCTTCCTTGGCTCCCCAGGCGTGCTGCTCAATGCTTTCTTCATTACAGGAACGATGGGTGTGGCCCACTCGCTCCAGTCCACCTTAGACAGCACCCCCGAACGCTCCAGACTCTCCAGTTCAGCTTCCACAGCTGGGCGTATCGCATATGGCACCGGTCTGGCCTTGAAAAATTTTGGGGTTGCGTTATCCTCAATCTTTATGGTTGCCTTTACTCCTTTTAGAGTCCCAAGTCCTTGTTGGAACACCTCTTCCGCGTCAGATAGAATTTGTGACAGACGTCCAGGTGCGACGTCATCATCTTTTTTGTCAGTCACAGTTAGTGCCAGAATGGAATGCCAATCCAATTGTAGTCTTCGGATCCATTCACGTCCCAATAATGGTGGTCCTCCATCTCGTAGTATATACATGTATAGTTTCTGTGTTTCCTTTCCGTTATATTCAACTGGCACCCTTATTTTTCCTCTGGGGTAGACCTTTTGCCCTGTGTATGTCTTCAATACAATGGACGTGTCCTTTAAGGGTATGTGTGAGAATAGCCGCTCATAGTCTCGTCGATTCATGACAGTTAGGGCTGATCCTGTGTCCAATTCCATCTTCACTGGGGACCCTGCTATCATGAGGGTGACCCAAATGGTTCGGTGATCTTCTTTTGCGATCACGTTGTGTAACTTTAAACAACTTAGTCGCCTGCTCCCGGAGTCCTTATCACTCTCCTGATCTTCTGAACTACTATCTGTCAGTTTCTTTACTTTCCTGCACTGTTCCTTAGTAGTTCTTGCCGTGTTGGTCTTCTTTCCCGACCTGCAGACTCTTGCTATATGTCTCATTTTCCCGCATTGCCTGCATATTTTGTCTTTAAACCAGCAGTCCTTCTGCTCATGGGTTGTTCTGCCGCAGCGATAGCACTTTTCGGCTCCATATGCCATTTCGTTAGCGCTGTATTCTTGTGGTTTCTGTTGTATTTCCGCAGCTCCCCGTGCTGCTGCTTCGTAGGATACTGCCACGCTGAAAGCCTGTTCTAGCGTCAGGTCCTTTTTTGAAAGTAGTCGTTTCTGGGTTCCTTCACTCTGGAGCCCACAGACAAACTTATCCCGTAAGGTGTCTGCCAGTCCTGCTCCGAACTGGCAGTGCTTCGATAACTTGCGTAGTTCCGTAAGATAGTCAGTATTGCTCTCATCTTTGTGCTGGTTTCTTTTATGGAACTTGAAATTTTCTGCTATCAGCAGTGGTGTAGGGCTTAGGTGTTCCTGTAAGATATGAACAATCTCCTCAAAACTTTTCTCCATTGGTTTAGCTGGGGTAATTAAATTCCGCAATAGGCCATACGTACTTGCACCCATCAGATTTAATAATACCGACGCCCTCTTTCCATCAGCCACCTCATTTGCCTTGCAGTACACTTCAATTCTGTCCACATACGTGGTCCAATCTTCTACCTCGTTGTCGAAAGCAGTGATACTGCCACTTTTCGGCATCTTGGGCGATTTAAAATGGCGCCTCCCGCGCTTTTGCTTCTTCCCCAATGGAATAAAATGGCACCTCCTGTGCTTTTGCTTCTTCCCCAACAGGATAAAATGGCGCCTCCTGCGCTTTTGCTTCTTCCCCTTACTGCCACGCTGCTCCTAGCATTCTAGCGACCCGCAGCTTCGGCGCGTCTCGCTTTCCTTTCCCCCCTGTTTAGTTTCTCTCCACTGTCCTGTTCTCGCGCGCCACCCTCTCTCTCGTTTTCTTTTCCCGGCGACGCTGTGCGGCCCGATTTGTAGAGTCGCTCGATCGAGCTTGAGCCCGCCGCAGTCTGGAAGGGTCAGCGCGCTACCTGCTACCAGCACGATTCGCTGGAACCACAGTCTCTCCCGCAATTCTCCAAACACCGATGGATTCTTTGGGCGGTTGCCCTCGGTCGACGCCCATTGCTCAGACTACGACCTTCCAGGACCTTCCTTTCAGGCGAGATCCCCGTGAGATGATCAAATCAAATCAAATCAACTTTTATTGTCATTGTTAGTGCACAAGTGCAGTACAACGAAATGTAGGCTTGCGGCTCCCGAGAGTGTACAATTTGGATTAGGACACTTAAACATTTCAACATACATATATATTAGCATAAATATGACCATAATAAAGTGAATAAAGTGCATCGGCAGATGTGCAGGCTTTAGTGTTTATTTGTGGAGTTCAGTAGGATGAAAGCCCTGGGAAAGAAGCTGTTCCTAAATCTGGTCGTACGGGTGCGAATGCATCTGTAGCGTCTTCCAGATGGTAGGAGGGTGAACAGACTGTGGCTGGGGTGGGTAGGGTCTTTGATGATGGTCCGTGCCCTCCGTAGGCAGCGTTTCTGATATATATGTTCTATGGTCGGTAGCCGGGTGCCGGTAATGCGTTGGGCAGTTTTGACTACCCGCTGCAGGGCTTTCCGGTCATGGGAGCTACAGCCTCCGTACCATACCGTGATACAGTTTGTCAGGATGCTCTCTATAGTGCAGCGGTAGAAGTTAGAGAGGATCGGGGGTGACAGATTACATCCCTTCATGCCACACTGCAGGTGAGTTCGAACTTACTCGTCGCCACTGTAAAGTCCGCGCCTCAATAATACACGGACTTCGGGAGAACAGTTTAACAGGTACTTTACTGAACAAGAGGCAGCTTGAAACTGAAACTGCAGAAGCCTGCTAGGGCCTTTTATACAGGGGTGGTCACTGCCGGTACTGCAGTCTAAGACCAGTTATTCCCTTAAAGGTACATACACAACATATACTGCAATTTTATCAATCCAATTTCTCGGCTCTAGGCAGAAAGAGAATACGTGTAATTCAGCTTTCTGTCAAAATGGGTTAAACTTTTTTATATACTATTGTACGATACAGCTTGACTCCAGAGTATGGAGCTAAAAGGAGCTTGATACATTCACAATCAAGCTGCTAAATGAAGACTCCATAATTAAAGGAAGCAAATTATTCCAGCTGCTATTCATCCATCTCATCTTCCATTGTGTCTTTTCTTTGCAGGTGATAGTATTCCTGTCTGAAATGAAATACACTGAAAGATGAGCGGTTCTTTAGAACAGCTCCCTCAGCTAAAGGTCACACAGTAAACCTACGTGTTCTATTTAAAGGCCAGTTATTTCTGTGAAGCTGGCAACGGATATTAGGCTTTTGGGGAAGTATAAAATTGTTAATTACAACACAGTGAATTTATTTTCTAAAATTAGCGACACTTGTTACAGTCAATCACTTCAGAAGTGATGGAGAGATAATCTACTTTTTGCACCACCCATAGCCAAATCCAGCATGACACCACAGATCATCATGTCCTCCTGGTAAAGGAGGACTGTCTGAATATTGGAATCCCATTTGGGAATGGATGGGTGGGTGGGGGGAGGGACAGGGGTGGCAAACAAACAAATAAATAAATGGCCCTGAATTTGCTTACTATCTTTAGTAGTTACACAAATATTACATTGCTCTTGCGCTAAAGCGATTGAAGGTACTTGCATTTCGTGCATTATGTGCCATTAATGCAGTAGACGCAAGTTTCCTTGACCTTTTTGGCAGCTTTATCGATCCGTCCGTTCATTTGCATTGGAGGGCCACTTACCTGGCGGCGTTGTCACCGGGAATTTCCTGTTTTCACGCCACTACTACACTTTATTAGATCACTATAAACCAGGTGGACCTGCTCCCACCGTCACCTAATTCAGATACAAGTGAGAAGTCGGCGAGCTTTGAACTTTGCTGGCTGATTTCTGTTTCACAGACTTTTATCAAGTGCTCCTCCAGGCCCCACAAAAATAATCAGTGCCGCTGCTGCACCGAGACCCCCACCCTGCCCGATCCCGCCCCCCGCCACCCCTTGCTGGCGGCTGGGGCGGCCGATATTGGGAGGCCTCAATCGGGCTGCATCGGAATGCCCACTTGCTCACCAGCCCGATGTTAATGTGGCCGGTGCCTCAAAATCGCAGCCGCCTCTTCGCCAAGGGTACCAGCGGAATCGCCCAGTTACCCAAAGTTCACGATCGACTTTGTGAGTGCAAACTCTGGCACTGGAGCTAAAGAGTGAGTGCAAATTCACTCGAATGAGAGTCAGCAGCAGCCACAGCTTTATAAGGTGAGAACTTGTATACAGTGCCTTCTATGTGTTATATAAGTGCTATATCAATCCTTCATAGCTTCAGAATCAAGAAATCTGTTTCCTTACATGGTGAATATAAGAACCGCCTTTCAGTCATTGGTAACGGACCAACCAGGAATAAGGGTTTTGTTTTGCATAGCAACCTGTGCTGCTGCTGTCACCTGACAGGCACGTTAGCCAGCCTACTCTGTTTTTGATAGCAATCTTTTGTTCTTGTTCGCTGAAGAGAGTTTTTACTTTACAAACAGCCAAGCAAACAGGAAGACTGCAGTTATTTCCTCATCTGTGATATATCTGTAACAGCAGATCAACTAGCAAGACTGGCAAACAAGACTGTGTTTGTTTTCTTAAATCTTACCTTGGGTACAGTGCGGCCTGTTGGCAAGGACTGCAGTTTCTGTTAGAGAAAAGGAAAGCAACTCTCTTACAGCCTCAGTAAAATCTGCAAGACTGATTTCTAAAGAAGCTGTTTGTTCTTTTATTTTTTTCTCTTGCAACTAATGGGAAAGTCAGATTACCTCAAATTTCCTCAATTAGAAACTGCTATTCCTGTTGCTTGGAGCCCTGCATCCGAAGCTGACTTGTTTTAATTTTCTTTAAAAAAAAATGAAGCTCGCAGTGCTGGACTTGGGAACCATATTTGCAAAGATTTTCAAGACTTCTGCTTCTCCTGTGGTCCCTCCAGCTAGTTCTTCAAACAGTGGATCATCAGCCTCTCCTTATGGATCATCACTCATCTCAATACCTTCATCCAAAACAATGCCTCTCACTTCTTCCTTGTTCAATGTCTCAGGAAAAGCCTCTGTACTGTCTGGAACTGCCTCTGCTCCAGGTAGCCCTGCCACTGTCAAAAACAGTTGTGCCTCTCCTCTAGCCTCAGCCAGTGTGACTAAATCAGCCGGGCTGAGCATTGGTGCTACAAATCAAATATTAGTCCGACCAGCTCCAAGCTCCAGTCTGGTTAGTTTAAATGCAGTGAAAACCATGCAGGCTCACAGTGGATCAAACAACAGTCTCATGTCCAGTTCAGGAAGGTCCTCGGTATACATTGCAGATGGTGTTACATGGAACGTGCCTAACAAGCAACATCCATTCACTTTGCCCGACATCGGTGAGGAGTGGCTTACAGATACCGATTCAATAGAAAGTAACAACGAAAAGTAAGGAGTTTCAAATCTATTGGGGAGGGGGATGGGGAAGGTGGGGAGGGAGAGACGTGTTGCAGATTTGATGTTTAAATGTACGTTTGTTTTCAGAAAGTCTGGAAAGGTTGCTTAACAGCGGCCCCTCCTTAAAACTAATCTTGATTTGTTGGATTTGATCCTTGGTCTGTGTTAAGTTAGATGATTGGTATCCAGCGATCCCTGCTGGGAAGTGTGTATTTTTAGACATGAACAACAACAACTTGCATTTATATAGCACCGTTAATGAAGTAAAACATCCTAAAGTCCTTCACAGGAACGATATAAATAAAAACTAGGCACCGAGCCACATATTAAGGAGATATTGGGACAAAAGCTTAGTGAAAGAGGTAGGTTTTTGTGATGAAATATTCCATTCATCACTGCCTGTGACTGTGGTCGGTTTCAGTGTCATTTCCCTTCCCCCAGTCCTCATTGTATTGTTTATTGGAATGTGCTGGAATGTGCTGTGTGTAGGGCTCTGCCCATACCTGGCCCCTTTTGTAAGCTAGCTCAGTCTGGCCTCAGTCTCCAGAAGGAAGATACCTCTCTCTCTTACGTGTTACTTTCTAAGTTAATAAAAGCCTTGTTTTGTTTCGCTAACATCGAGTCTCGGAATTATTGAGGCACATCAATTTTATTAACTTATTTTTCAACACTATGGATCAACTCCTGAAACCCGAACGTTTGGATTTGGATCAACATGCTCCGGACGCATCAGCACGCTTCGGACACTGGTTTGAGTGTACGGAATTCTTCCTGGACAATTCCGCAGCCGTCAAAGACGCTACGGACGCTGCGAGGATGAGACTCGGAATTCTGCGGAATTGGGTAAGCCACCGGGTTTACCCCCTCATCCAAGACGCCGATACGTACCTGGCCGCCTGTGACATCTTAAAGGCGCATTACCAGCAGCCTACGAATGAGGTGTATGCTAGGCATCTGCTCGCTACTCGCGCACAGCGACCTGGGGAATCGGTGGAGGAGTTCCTAAGCACCCTGAAAATGCTTGGCAAAGACTGCAAGTGCTGAGATGTAAAAGCCGCAGTGTACACTGACGAGCTTGTTCGCGATGCCTTTATCACAGGCCTCAGCTCCACTTACATCCGGCAAAGACTGCTGGAAAAAACGGGGTTGGACCTGAAACAGGCTGCGGACACCGCGCGATCCCTGGATGTGGCCCAGAGAAACTCGGACGCCTACTCTTCAGCCCGCGCCGTCCACGCCGCCACGTGTGCACCGAGGGCGCCGCCATCTTGGAAGGCATCTTCCCCGCCCGGCAGCCCGACACCGGCGGGGCCCCGCTCTCCCCCCAGAAGCCCTACGACAGCCGCGACACGTCAGGGACCCAACTGCTACTTCTGCGGGCAGCCAAAACACACCAGAAACCTGTGCCCGGCGAAAGGCACCACCTGCTTTAAGTGCGGTAAGAAGGGGCACTTCAGGAAGGTGTGCAGAGGGAACCCCGCTGGAAAACCAACCGCCGGAAAACCCGCCACCGCCGCGTGTGCGCCGTGGGAGCGGCCATCTTGGACGCCACCTTGCCCGACCTCGTGGGGTCCGCCATCTTATGAGCAGACAGCGTGGGCGCCATCTTGTATCTATCAGGGCCCTACAGTGGCATCGGTCACAGTGGACCAGACCAGGCCGCACCCGCTATCCAAATCAATGGTGGACATCGAGGTAAACGGGTGCCGGGTTAAATGTTTAATTGACAGTGGAAGCACGGAGAGTTTTATCCACCCTGAACTGGCACAGCAACTCTCCCTAAAGGTGGTCCCTGCTCAGGGTACCATCTCTATGGCTGATAAAACCCAGACATCGACCATTCTGGGTTACTGCACGGTACAATTGGGCGTTAACGGAACTGTATACGATAATTTTAAAGTATTAATCATGAAGAACCTATGTGCGAGCGTGATCTTGGGCCTGGATTTCCAGTGCAACCACCAAAGCATCACGCTCAAGTACGGTGGGTCCCAGCCGCCCCTCACAGTGTGCGGTCTGGCTACCCTGAAGGTAAAGCCGCCTTTGCTATTCGCGAACCTTACCCCTAACTGCCGGCCAATAGCGACCAAAAGCAGGAGGTACAGCTGGGAGGACAGGCGGTTTATCGCGACCGAGGTAGACAGGCTCCTGAAAGAGCGCATTATTGAACGCAGCAACAGCCCGTGGCGCGCCCAAGTGGTAGTGGTAAGGGGTAGCAAGAAGAAACGGATGGTGATCGACTATAGTCAAACGATCAACAGGTACACCCAACTAGACGCCTACCCACTACCCCGCATATCAGAAATGGTGAACCAAATCGCCCAATACCGGGTGTTCTCCACCATCGACCTCAAGTCAGCGTACCACCAGCTCCCTATCAGACCAGAGGACCGCCCGTACACCGCCTTTGAGGCAAACGGACGCCTCTACCAATTCCTCAGAGTCCCCTTTGGGGTGACGAATGGGGTCTCGGTTTTTCAGAGGGAGATGGACCGCATGGTCGATGACCACCACTTGCAGGCAACCTTCCCCTACCTCGACAACGTCACCATCTGCGGCCACAATCAGCAGGATCACGACTCGAACCTCGAGAGGTTCCTGGAAACCGCACAAAAACTCAACCTCACTTACAACGAGGACAAGTGCGTTTTCAACACCACGCGCCTCTGCATACTAGGCAGCGTGGTGGAGAATGGGGAAATCGGACCAGACCCCGACCGATTGCGCCCCCTACGGGAGCTGCCCCTGCCCAACACTCCCAAAGCCCTGAAAAGGTGCCTGGGGTTATTTTCTTATTATTCCCAATGGGTCCCCAACTACTCCGACAAAGCCCGCCCCCTCTTGAAAGCATCCTCTTTTCCTCTCTCTGCTGAGGCCCACGCCGCCTTCAAAAGCATTAAGCAGGATATTGAGCGGGCCACGCTACAGGCAGTGGACGAGAACACTCCATTTCAAATGGAAAGTGATGCGTCTGACTTCGCCTTGGCGGCCACCCTCAACCAGGCGGGGCGGCCCGTAGCTTTCTTCTCGAGGACCCTCCAAGGGCCCGAGATCAGACACTCCTCCGTGGAAAAGGAGGCCCAAGCCATCGTGGAGGCAGTGCGCCACTGGCGCCACTACCTAGCCGGCAAACGCTTCACCCTACTTACCGACCAGCGGTCGGTAGCGTTTATGTTCAATAATAAACAGAGAGGGAAGATTAAAAATGATAAGATTCTTAGGTGGCGGATCGAGCTCTCCACCTTCGAGTATGACATCATTTACCGGCCAGGGGCCCTTAATGAATCCCCTGACGCCCTCTCACGAGGGATGTGTGCCAGCGCCACCGGGGATCGGCTACAGACCCTCCACAACGACCTCTGCCACCCAGGGGTCACGCGGCTGTTCCACTTCATAAAGTCCCGTAACTTACCCTACTCGATTGAGGAAGTTCGGTCTCTGACCAGGAACTGCCGCACTTGTGCTGAGTGCAAGCCTCGGTTCTACCGCCCAGATAGAGCCCACTTAATCAAAGCTACATGGCCCTTTGAGCGGCTCAGCTTAGATTTCAAGGGCCCCCTCCCGTCCGTCGACCGCAATGTTTACTTCCTGAACATTGTGGACGAATACTCCCGGTTCCCATTCGCCTTCCCCTGCCCAGACATGACCAGCGCCACGGTCATTAAATGCCTCAACAGCCTGTTCTGCCTGTTCGGTATGCCGAGCTACATCCATACGGATAGGGGGGCGTCCTTCATGAGTGAAGAGCTACGCCAGTACATGCTGTCCAAGGGGATCGCCACGAGCCGTACCACCAGCTACAACCCCCGGGGTAACGGCCAAGTGGAGCGAGAGAACGGGACAGTATGGAAAGCAGTCACTCTAGCTCTAAGGACCAAGGGCCTCCCTATCTCCCGCTGGCAGGAAGTCCTCTCGGATGTGCTCCATTCGATACGGTCGCTATTGTGTACGGCCACTAATGCCACGCCTCATGAACGAATGTTTGCCTTTCCCCGGAAATCCACCTCAGGCGTATCCATGCCGTCATGGCTCTCCACCCCAGGTCCGGTACTCGTGCGAAGGCATGTGAGGGGCCACAAGACGGACCCTCTCGTGGAGCCAGTACACCTACTCCACGCCAACCCCCAATACGCATATGTCCGGCACGCCGACGGAAGGGAGGACACCGTGTCCATAAAAGACGTCGCCCCAGCCGGCATCGACAACAACCATGGCAATAGCAGCAACAACGATCACAGCAACTCTTACCCACCCACTACTCTTTCATCACCCCCGGAAGAACATCGACCAATGGCACCCCCACCAACTACCCCTTCAACAACCCTGGCGGCACCCCCGGCAGAGACCCAGGAGACTACCGGAGACACCCAGCCGACACCCGCGGCACCACAACAGCCACGTCAGTCGCAGAGGACTATCAAACCCCCGAACAGACTAAATCTATAGAAGGGGTGAATGTGATGAAATATTCCATTCATCACTGCCTGTGACTGTGGTCGGTTTCAGTGTCATTTCCCTTCCCCCAGTCCTCATTGTATTGTTTATTGGAATGTGCTGGAATGTGCTGTGTGTGTAGGGCTCCGCCCATACCTGGCCCCTTTTGTAAGCTAGCTCAGTCTGGCCTCAGTCTCCAGAAGGAAGATACCTCTCTCTCTTACGTGTTACTTTCTAAGTTAATAAAAGCCTTGTTTTTTGCTAACATCGAGTCTCGGAATTATTGAGGCACATCAGTTTTAAGGAGCATCTTAAAGAAGAAAAGAGAGGTAGAGAGGCGGAGAGGTTTAGAGAATGAATTCCAGGGTTTAGGGCCTAGGCAGCTGAAGGCACGGCCACCAATGGTGGAGCAACAAAAATCGGGGATGCGCAAGAGCCCAGGATTGGAGGGTTGTAGGGCTGGGGGCGGTTACAGAGGTAGGGAGGGGCGAGGCCATGCCAATGTAGGTCAGCGAGCCTGGGGTGATGGGACATCGGGTGAGGACGGGATCGGGTGCAGGTGTGATGCCTCCCACAGTCAAAAGGATTATTGGCACTCACTGTCTAAGCTCGCAGCTCAGTGGAGGCATCAGAACCTTGTCCAGCAAAGAGTCAGTGGAGAATGAGAGCAAACCAGAGATTATTGAAAACAAAAATAAACCCAACTTGTGAAGCTTTAAAATGTTGGTTGCTCTGGCCCTGATTTTCATAGTGTCCCAAACTATTACGATTACAAGATTGACTTGCCTGTGTAAAACGACTTAAGAAATCACGAGTGTGATATTTCCAGCCCCCTCGTGACAATATAGTGCATAAGTCACAGCTCTGTGGAAGTATTTTTGGAGTTGCACACTAGGGGGTAAATTTTCACGTTTTGCGATAGGTAAACTGGGTGATAGCAAATCGACACTCTGTTTGACATCAATGGAAATACAATACGGGAGAGATGTAACACAGGCTGCCGATTGACTATCACCCATTTTACACTATCGCACAAAATCAAAATGACCCCTGATGCACCAGCACAAGTGCTTTTTTGCTGTTTTCCCTCCTGGTGTAAGATTCACATTTGATGCTGCTACACAAAGACCATCTGTACATTATAAGGAAGATGCGAAAGTCGAAGATCATCAACAATTTAGAGTGTAAAAGAAAAACTAACGGTGGAATTGCTACCAGCCAGAAGCATTTTGACATTGAAATCAATACCGTTGTCTCCATTTTCATGGGAGGGCTGAGCAAAAGGGCTGGGCAAAAGGGACACCAGGATGGTAAGGTACAGCAATCACATCTTTCAGGTTGTGTAAGTAACAGGTTCAAACAGAATGACCATCAAAGGACGCTCCCTGCCAAGCCACTACCTGAAACGGTTTTTTGAAGCCAGATAATGCAAGGCAGCAGCAGTACAGAATGATTGTTTCTAGTGATATCGCTTCACTATTGAGGAGGGGTTCGCTGTAAACTTTTTTTCTGACATGGCTTTTGCTGCTCCAGTAATTTTGCTTTGGCATTTGTGAGGATATGTAAGAATTAACAAATCTTTTATACAAAGTGGCTGTGAAAAGTCTATCAGGGCTCCCTCTCCATATTTTGTGGCCCTTTTGATTTTGCTCCTTTTTTTGTGTTTAGCACCAAATAAGAGGTAGCATTGGAGGGGCAGCTGTAACCCTACCAGTGCAATCAGAGAACAGACTTGCAATGCAGCCAGAGACTCGTTTCTGCACACGCTACAGTATGGAGGTCTAAGCAGTGGTCAATTTGTTGTTGTTTGTAGTTGTGGAACAGCAGAGGGCAGACTAAGAGTGAAAATGAAGTTGCACAGACCAATACTTACCCCCTTCACTTGTCCATTAAATGCACCAGAGCTACCTGCCTAATCAAGGAGCAATGGTGCAGAAGACTCAAAATCAGCAGAGAGGCAGGCACCTTGGTATGCCATCACCAACACCCAGACATGCGAACATATGAGAAGAATTGGAAAAAATGACCTGGCTCATCAAGCCTGCCTCATTCAGACATAGTGCAGCCGTGTACACCATCAACTCACCTCCTCCCTCCCCCATCACTGGGGGAGACAAAAAATTATATCGAAAAAAACTGAAACCAATTTAGGTAAAAACTCTGGGAAATTCCTCTCTGACCCCCTAAGGGAGTCAAGCAAACTCCAGAAGACCATGAACTCGTGAATTGTACTATTCCTAGCTACCCCACAACTTAACCTCAAATGGTGAATTAACTTCAATATAGATAAGTGTGAGGTAGTATATGTTAGTAGAAAGAATAAAGAGGCCACATACACCTTTGGAAAATAAGTGTCTAAATGGGGTAGAGGATCAGAGGGATCTGGTGGTACAGATACACAAATCACTAAAAGTAACGACGTAGGTTAATAAGGCCATAAAAAAACAAAGCACTGGGTTTCATTTCTAGAGGGATAGAATTGAAAAACAGAGAAGTTATGCTAAACCTGTATAGAACCTTGGTTAGACCACACTTTGGAGTACTGTGAATAGTTCTAGTCTCCATATTCTAAAAAGGATATAGAGAATGTGCAAAAAAATTTACTAGAATGATACCAGAACTGAGAGGTTATACCTATCAGGAAAGATTGAACAGGCTGGGGCTCTTTTCTCTAGAAAAGAGAAGACTGAGGGGTGACCTGAAAGGGTTTGATAGGGTAGAAATAGTGAAGATGTTTCCACTTGTGGGCAAGACCAGAACTAGGGGCCATAAATATAAAATAGTCCCTAATAAATCCAATGGGGAATACAGGAGAAACTTCTTTACCCAGAGAATGGTTAGAATGTGGAACTCGCTATCACAAGGAGTAGTTGAGGCAGATAGCATAGATGCATTTAAGAGGAAGCTAGATAATCACATGAGGGAGAAAGGAATAGAAGGATATATTAATGACGTTAGATGAAGAAGGGTTGGAGGAGGTTTGTGTGGAGCCTAAACACGGCATGGACCTGTTGGGTCGAATGGTCTGTTTCTGCGCTGTAAATACCTTGTAATACTTGGTAACAGGCTCTCATTTAGGAACTTGTCCATCTCCCTTATGAAGGTCTGTAGGGAATCCATACTCACCACATGCTTCGGTAATCTGTTGCAGAGGGTGATAAGTATTTCCCAACATCTACACTAATTATTTGCATATGTATTTTATAATCATGCTGCCCGGTTCTCCCACTGCTTTTGTTGTTGTTGCATGTCATTCCCACATGTATTTTTATTAATAATAAAAATGACTGATTGGCAAAAAATACTGCAGCCAAATATTTATTTTTATGTCACAATGTGCAGTGATGTGCCACAGTTCTGTCCCCTTGTGTGTCAATAAATGCGGTCTTCCCAATGTCACCCATTTCCCAAGAAGAAAGAGAAAGTGATCAAGTGATATTCTCTACCTCGTGCTCTATTTCTATATAAACACCTAAAGGAAGGTGCTACGTCTGTGTGAGATGTCTGTTCAGTATGCCAACATGTATGGTTAGTACCACCTGCTGTTGCTGTAATATTTGAATAAGCTATCATTCCTAACCTTGAGGAATTAGTGGTATAACCTCCTCCTATAGAGTTCTTCTTGCTAATTAAGATATTATGCCTACCTTTATGCCTCTTCCAATTACTCATTATGCCCGTGGTAAGTGCAGCACAGACTCCTACTAAGGCCACTTACCGCCACATGTGTTCAGGACAGAGATATTTTGTATTGCTTGCCAAGTGATTTGGGTAGGAGAGACTGCATTCATCATGCCAGCTGCCTGTTGCTATGCTTGCATTCTCTGCCTATAGCTGACATGGGCGTAACTTGATTTTGATACCTTATGCCAGAAATGGAAAGTGTTCAATTCGCTAATACTAATAACTTTCACCTTGGTGAGCATAATAAACCTAAAAAATAATGTTTCAAGGAAGAGATTAGAATGGTGTTGTTACATGTCTAGTAACTAAAGCTGCTGTAGGACTCTTTGGGCTGGATTTTATTTCTTATTACTGGCCATTTTCATGAAGTTTTGGGATGCTAAAATAAATGAAATGGGGCAGTATGACCGACTGCTGCAAAACCGTCACAAAAAACGTTGCACCCAAATTATCCTCAGTAAACCCCAGCAGTCTGCAGTATCATCCGTGCAGAGCCCACCCTGCCACATCTCTGCACTATTTCACCCAATTACTGCCCCAAGCCCAACCGGAGAACACCACCATTATATAGGTAGTAGTATATGCAGCACAATGGTAACCCTGAGGTGAATACTGCATCGAGGAGTCAATCTTGATTAAGATATTTGAAATGTTGTCTGGACATCAATTTTTGCTGTTTGGTGCTCGGGATCTTTTCTGAAAACTTTGCCTGTTATTTATAGTGAGAATAGGAGAAAGTTCATGTTTGGACTGGAGAAATAATTCACCCGATTAAAATCCCTCTTTTCCTCTGTTTTGAAGAGGCAGAGGAGGATATGGGAGAGGATAATTGTAGGAACGTAGAGTGACGCATCACAGAAGATGTTTGTTTCTAACACACAGATACCCATTTCATAGTGTTCACAGAACTCAGATTTCTCAGCCCATCAGTGTCTCAGAAGACTTCACTTTCCTAACCAGCCCCCACCTCCCCCCCACAAGGCCATTGGAGAGGCATGCGAGCTGCTGCTGAAGACTTAAAGCCCACTTCAATGAGGAGAAGAGCATTGCCTGTACCAGTTAAAGTGACCTTGAATTTGTTTTTGCCACTGTTTTTAACAAACCGTTTCGGGCTACCTCATTAGTCAGGCAACAACTACCCATTGTATGAAGAAGGTCACTCATGCTCTATTTTGGTGGGCCTTGCAATTTATTACCTTCTCCATGGAACTTGCAAAACAATGAGAAGGAACAGTCCAATTCTACGGACTGGCAGGGTTCCCACAGGTGCAACGAACAACTGAGGTAACGCATGTGGTACTGAAACCCCATATGACTACCCCCTTAATTTTGTGAAGAGAAAAGGATTTCATTCAATTAACGTGCAATTTGTGTGCAGTGCCACTCACCTTGTCTGGCACATTAATGCCTGCTATCCTGGAAGCTGTTTAGATAGCTTCATCCACCATTCTGGTGAATCTCCTCTGCACCTGTAACATAGAAGATAGGAGCAGGAGTAGGCCATTCGGCCCTTCGAGCCTGCTCCACCATTCAATGAGATCATGGCTGATCATCCAAATTCAGTACCCTGTCCCTGCCTTCTCCCCATATCCCTTGATCCCTTTAGCCTCAAGAAATATATCCAACTCTTCCTTGAATATATTTAATGAACTGGCCTCCACCGCCCTCTGTGGCAGAGAATTCCACAGGTTCACCACTCTCTGGGTGAAGAAGTTCCTCCTCATTTCAGTCCTAAATGGCTTACCCCTTATCCTTAGACTATGACCCCTGGTTCTGGACTCCCCGGCCATCCGAAACATCCTTCCTGCATCTAGTCTGTCCAGACCTGACAGAATTTTATAGGTTTCGATGAGATCCCCTCTCAATCTTCTAAACTCCAGTGAGTATAAGCCCAATCGACACAATCTCTCCTCATACGTCATTCCTGCCATCCCAGGTATCAGCCTGGTGAATCTTCGCTGCACTCCCTCCATGGCAAGAACATCCTTCCTCAGGTAAGGTGACCAAAACTGCACACAATACTCAAGGTGCGGTCTCACCAAGGCTCTGTACAACTGTAGCAAGACATCCTTGTTCCTGTACTCGAACCCTCTTGCTACGAAGGCCAGCATACCATTTGCCTTCTTAACCGCCTGCTGCACCTGCATGCTTACCTTCAGCGACTGGTGCACAATAACACCCAGGTCTCTTTGCACGTCCCCTTCTCCCAATCTATTGCCATTCAAATAATAATCTGCCTTCCTGTTTTTGCCACCAAAGTGGATAACCTCACATTTATCCACATTATAGTGCATTTGCCATGTTTCTGCCCAATCACCCAACCTGTCCAAATCGTACTGGAGTTTCACGACATCCTCCTCACAGCTTACCCTCCCACCCAGCTTTGTGTCATCTGCAAATTTGGAGATATTACATCCAATTCCCTCGTCCAGATCATCCTTCCTAAAATGTGTTGACCAGAATTGGACATAATACTTTAGCTGAGGCCTAACCAGTGATTTTAAAAGGATTACCATAACTTCCTGTTTTGTGTACTCTATATGCCTCTATTTATAAAGCAAAAGATCCCATATGTTTTTTTAACAGCTTTATCAATTTTTCCTGCCACCTTAAAAGATTTGTGTTTGTGAACCCCCAGGTCTCTCTGTTCCTGCACCCCCTTTAAAATTGTACCATTTAATTTATATTGCCTCTCCTCATATTTCCTTCCAAATGGATCACTCCCAAAATAAATGTTGTCAGGCTTCAGGTGGGGGTGAATCAATAAAATGGTTTATTTGTTGTAAGTTTTCAAATCAGGAGAGCTGTCCCACAGACTAGTCAAGCAACAGCCTGTAATAGTCGCACTCACAGAATCATACCTTTCAGCCAATGTCCCAAACTCCTCCATCACCATCTCTGGGTATGTCCTGTCCCACCGGCAGGATAGACCCACCAGGGGTGGCAGCACAGTCGGGAAGTAGTGGCCCTAGGGGTCCTCAATGTTGACTCCGGACCCTATGAAGTCTCATGGCTTCAGGCCAAGCATGGGCAAGGAAACCTCCTGCTGATTACCACCTACCACCCTCCCTCAGCTGATGAATCAGTACTCCTCCATGTTGAACACCACTTGGAAGAAGCATTGAGAGTAGCAAGGGCACAGAATGTACTCTGGGTGGGGGACTTCAATGTCCATCACCAAGAGTGGCTCGGTAGCACCACTACTGGCCGAGTCCTGAAGGACATAGCTGCCAGTCTGGGCCTACGACAGGTGGTGAGTGCACGAACACGAGGGAAATACCTACTTGACCTCGTCCTCACCAATCTACCTGTCGCAGATGCATCTGTCCATGACAGCATTGGTAGCAGTGACCGCCGCACAGTCTTTGTGGAGACGAAGTCCAGTCTTCACACTGAGGACACACTCTATCGTGTTGTGTGGCACTATCACTATGCTAAATGGGATAGATTCAGAACAGATCTAGCAGCTCTAAACTGGGCATCCATGAGGTGCTTTGGGCCATCAGTAGCAGCAGAATTGTATTCCACCACAATCTGTAACCTCATGGCCTGGCATATCTCTCACTCTACCATTACTATCAAGCCAGGGGACCACCACTGGTTCAATAAGGAGTGTAGAAGAGCACGCCAGGACCAGCACCAGACGTACCTAAAAATGGAGTGTAGAAGAGCATGGCAGGACCAGCACCAGGCGTACCTAAAAATGCAGTGCCAACCTGGGGAAGCTGCAACACAGGACTATATGCATGCTAAAAAGTGGAAGCAATCCCACAATTGATGGATCAGATAAAAGCTCTGCAGTTCTGCCACATCCAGTCGTGAATGGTGGTGGACCATTAAACAACTAACGGGAGGAGTAGGCTCCATGAATATCCCCATCCTCAATGATGGTGGAGCATAGCACGTGAGTGCAAAAGACAAAGCTGAAGCGTTTGCAACCATCTTCAGCCAGAAGTGCCGAGTGGATGATCCATAACGGCCTACTTCCTGAGGTCCCCACCACCACAGAAGCCAGTCTTCCGTCAATTCGATTCACTCCACGTGATATCAAGAAATAGCTGAGCGCACTGGATACAGCAAAGGCTATGGGCTCCGACAACATCCCGGCTGTCTGAAGACTTGTGCTCCAGAACTAGCCGTGCCTCTAGCCAATCTGTTCCAGTACAGCTACAACACTGGCATCTATCCGACAATGTGGAAAACAGCCCAGGTATGTCTTGTTCACAAAAAGCAGGACAAATCCAATCCGGCCAATTACCGCCTCATCAGTCTACTCTCAATCATCAGCAAAGTGATGGAAGGTGTCGTCGACAATGCTATCAAGTGGCACTTACTCACCAATAACCTGCTAATTCATGCCCAGTTTGGCTTTCGCCAGGACCAATCGGCTCCCGACCTCATTACAGCCTTGGTCCAAAAATCGACGAAAGAGCTGAATTCCAGAGGTGAGGTGAGAGTGACTGCCTTTGACATCAAGCCTTTCCACCATCTACAAGGCACAAGTCAGGATTGTGATGGAATACTCTCCACTTGCCTGGATGACTGCAGCTCCTACAACACTCAAGAAGCTCAACACCATCTGAGACAAAGCAACGTGCTTGATTGGCACCCCATCCACCACCTTAAACATTCACTCCCTCCACCAGCGGCGTACCATGGCTGCAGTGCGTACCATCTACAAGATGCATTGCAGCAACTTGCCAAGGCTTCTTCGGCCTCCCAAACCCACGACTTCTACCACCTAGAAGGTCAAGGGCAGCAGGCACATGGGAACACCACCACCTCCAAGTTCCCCTCCAAGTCACACACTGTCCTGGCTTGGAAGTATATCGCCGTTCTTTCATTGTCGCTGGGTCAAAATCTTGGAACTCCCTACCTAACAGCACTGTGGGAGTATCTTCACCACACGGACTGCAGCGGTTCAAGAAGGTGGCTCTACACCACCTTCTCCAGGGCAACTAGGGATGGGCAATAAATGCTGGCCTTGCCAGCGACGCCCACATCCCATGAACAAATATTTTAAAAAATCGTGCCTATTGACAAACAGAATGGCAGCTATCCATTTGAAACTACATTCAGAGTATTTGTTTAATGAACAAGGTAGGAGTATTACACATTTTGATATTCTGTGCATAAGCTAAGAAAGCATAGTCTCTTGGGACGTACCTGCATTCGTATTGATTGACACTCAGTGAGTATAACTTGATTCATCCCTACCTGAAGACTGACAACATTCCATAGCAGCAGTTTGGGCTTGAACATGACATCCATCATTGGCTGGTGCTGCTCAACCATTGTGGGAGTGAGTACCAAAATAAAAATATTTTTAATAATCTGCCGCATGCCAATATTCATTTAGCACGTTAAAATCAAGGGAGGATTGTGGGTATCTCTGTGAATTACAACCAGTTATCCAAATGAAGGGTTGTGATCACATTACACATCACAACGGCAAAGCTTGAGTAGTGTATTTTGTTTAGTGCATCAAACCTCATTATTAAATTACTGTCCTGTACTTTAC
Organism: Somniosus microcephalus; assembly: GCF_052327205.1. Classification (NCBI taxonomy): domain Eukaryota; kingdom Metazoa; phylum Chordata; class Chondrichthyes; order Squaliformes; family Somniosidae; genus Somniosus; species Somniosus microcephalus. The sequence goes on along the minus strand of NC_140988.1, from coordinate 254,784,156 downwards.
TGAGAGTTTTTTTTGTGGCGGCCATAATAACGTTTTTTTACGGCTCATAATATTATTTAATGATTCATTTTTCAATTCGCTTTAATAATAAGTAGCACTGTGTGATGTAGGACCACAAAGAATATTAATTTTATGATAGAGGACCTCAAGGAGCAGAGGTTTGCACATTATTACCAGGTCTTTCACCTTCTTGAATATGTTATAAATGAAATACGCAGTGAATGACTGTTGAACAGAACAAATATTCAACGCACATGACAGACTGCCACAATCCATTGAAAAATTTGTCAATCAGGAGTTCAGCAGTGAAATCATCTCTTGAATGTTTTCCACATTCAGTGACCCTGCAGAGCTCAACAGCTCATTTTGCAAAAAAAAACTACACCTTGAATTCCTCCTAAGACACAAAATTGATTGGAATAAACAGTGCTGGTTTATGCTCTACAATTCGTAGATGTTTTAAATACAACGCTTATATAAGTTATAATTTAGATTACGTATCACAATAGGAAAATGGCTCACAAATTGAGAAACGCTCCCAAAGTGCAGGAAACCTCAGTCTGTTCAAACACTGACAATTGGAAAGAAATTAATTAAAACAGCAAACCAAGCCAATCTTTACATAGTATAACATTTCTTCTCTGAAATGAAATATATAATACCCTGCCATTCAAGGACCCGAAAACTTGAGCTCAGGGTTAAGACTGAAGTTTTCAATATTTAATTGTCTCAGTCCAAGTTAAGCTCAGAGTGCAAGTAACTAATTAAAAAAATGTTAATGCAAGAACAGCTGGGTGTAGGTTTTCATTCTGAATCTGGAAGATCTAATTCCTTCTTTTTGGCTTTAATATTCGTTGCCTTTTATTCTATTCACTGTCTGCATTCTATTGTCTCTTCTTATAGAGCACTGATAATATCTTTAGTGCTTTTGTAATTAGAATGATGTGCTTCAAGTTGTAAAATTAAATATGACACTTGAGAAAATGACTAATTTCTCTTAGCGATTGAAAGGGGAAAGGATGCCTTAGCTTATTTCGTGAATATTCATCAGATAGTAGAAACAGAAGATACCCCATGAGTAACTGGAGCATGAATTTTATCCCATGAGTCTCAGCCATTGAGGTCATCGCTGCTGTTTACGATATCTATGCTTTACATTGCAGTATTAAAGAGATCATTAACTAGCTTCACACTACCATTGAGGAGCCTCACCCACCGAGAGCGCATGTAAGAAATTTGGGCAGCTGTGGCTCAGTTGGTAGCACCCTCACTTCTGAGTCAGAAGGTTCTGGGTTCAAGACCCCACTCCAGAGACTTTGAGCACAAAAATCTAGGCTGACACTCCAATACAGTACGGAGGGAGTGCTGCATTGTTGGAGGTGTCGTATTTCAGATGAGACGTCTGCTCTCTCAGGTGGACATAAAAGATCCCATGGCGCTATTTCGAAGACGAGCAGGGGGGTGGTTATCCCCGGTGTCCTGGCCAATATTTATCCCTCAATCAACATCATTAAAACAGATTATCTGCTCATTATCACATTGCTGTTTGTGGGTGCTTGCTGTGTGCAATTGGTTGCTGCGTTTCCTACATTACAACAGCGTCTACACTTCAAAAAGTACTTCATTGGCTGTAAAGCACTTTGGGACGTCCAGTGGTCACGAAAGCCGTTATATAAATGCAAGTCTTTCTTTATTTCTTGCTGCACACAATTTTCCAGCCATTAATTTAAATAGGTGGAAAATTATGTGCCGCAGACCCCTGAATACTACAGAGCCTGCCTACTTTTCCCTCCATTTAAATTAATGGATGTACAGGCCGGCTCCAATATGGCCATGCGGTCCTCCCCACTTGATTTTCCCCTCTGTGCTATACCTAAATGATGATTTATGCCCAGGCATTAAAGGCACAGATTTGTTCTAAAGTGTCCACATTTCGGACTGCACAATAGATACTGTAGCCTAGTGGTTATGGTACTGGACTAGCTCACAAGTCATGAGTTCAAATCCTCTTATGGCAAGTTGTAAAAGCACCAGATAAACAACCATGAACATTGCCAGATTGTGGTAAAAGAACAACTGGTTCACTGATGTCCTCCAGGTAAGGGAGCCTGCCACCTCTACCTGGTCTGGCCTCCATATGACTCCAGTTCCACGCTGTGTGGTTGATTTTTTAAATGCCTCGAGGCAACTAGGGATGGGTAATAAATTTTGGCTTGCCAATGTCACCTACATGTCAAGAACAAATACAAAGAAATGTGTCGTCAAGGTGAAGGACGATAGTGCTGGGGAATGGAACACTTTCTATTGTTGGCACCCACGGTTAGCATCAAGCACAGAAAGGTGCAGAGTAAAACTCACGCCACTTTGTCCCATAACATCCCTCAGCTCAAACCTCATTGTGGCACCCAGTGTGACATTTTCTATTTCTCATACCATCTGCCATCCTGTGGCTACTGTAAGTGCGATTGCCCATTTACTGCCAATCAGTGCCTAACTGAGGCACTTCTGTGAATGGGACCATGGCCACTAAGAACTGGATTGACATTGCCCAGACTTATTTACAGCCAGTTAAGAGAGCAGAGCTCATCCTTATTAGAAATTTGGGAGTATTTCAAGAATTCTTCAGTCACAGACCAGTTAGTTTACAGTAATTCTATGATATAAATGGGACTTAATGGGTCAAAGTGCGAAAGCACTTGAAGTGCTGTGGCACAGAGTGCTGGCACTTTCCCATCATAGTGAGTTTAGTTTAGTTGGTAGCCCTCCTGTGTCTGAGTCGGAAGGTTATGAATTCTAAGCCACACTCTAGTGCTGCATTGTTGGAGGTGCTGTCCTTTGACAAGATGTTAAACTGAGGCCCTGCCTGGTGGTTCAGGTGGACATTAAAAATCCCATAGCACTATATGCAGAAGAGCAGGGAGTTTTGCCAGTGTCCTAGACAGTATTCCTTCCTCAACCAAAAACAGATTCACTAGTTACTTGTCTCATTGCTGGTTGTGGGATCTTGCTGTATGCAAAATGCTGTGCTTGCCTATGTAACAACAGTTACTAAATAATAAACTCAATGATGCTTTTCTCCTGACATGGAGCCTCGCTCAATCAAATGTCACAGGTCCCATAACATCATCAACCTCCTTCCCGTCCTGCTTATCCCAATGTCCCTTGACTCTGCCAACAGATCAATATTAACTGCCCCTCACCGAATTTCCCTGCAGAATGTCCATTCACTCACAAATAAGGCCCTTGATATCTACAACTTTTTTTTAATGGATTATTGCATTGACATCCTGGCTTTGACAGAAACTGGCTCGCTGGTGGTGACATCTTGCCCCTTACTGAACCCTCATTGTCAGGCTATGCTTTCCACCACCTGCCCCGCCTAAACCACTGTGGTGACAGTATCGCTGAATCACACCTTGATCCCTCCCTACTCTTCTGGAACCTTCTTCTCCTTCGAGCACTTCATTTTGTTTCAACCTTCTTGCCTCTTCTTCAAAATCCTTGTTCCCTACCACCCCGAGAAGCCCCACCCTGAATTGCTCACTGAGATATCCTTCCTCCTTTCCTCCCTCAGCCTCTGCACTGAATCACTCCTCATCCTCGGTGACTTCAGTGTCCATCTCAACTCACCTTGTCCCCACTCCTCTGATCTCACTGCCCTCCCATCACATTTCTCAGCACATGAAATCCCCTACCCATATCCACCTCCTCGACCTTGCCAGGTCACATAGCCTCTCTCCTCCCACAGTCTCGATCACAGACAAAATTATCTCTGACCATTTCCTGTATTCCTCTCCATCTATGTCTCCCCACCTCCTTCTGCCTCCCCCAAGTCACTTAAAATTGGACTTTAAAACTGCCAACTGCCTAGCCGTCAGCCTCCATTTGCCAAAATACTTCTGCAACTGTCAATCTTCTTAATTACTCCCTCACCATCTTTGATGCCCAAGTCTTTACTCTCTCCCATCCTGATCCCCCCTGGTATGGCACTCAACCTTGCTTCCTCAAGTCCAAGGGGGCACAGATCTTGCCATACCTGGTGCACAACTGGTTTAGGCATCCATTACCAGATATGGCTGCACCACATCAAGCAATATCAGGCCTCATTGTCCTCTGCCAACACTGCTCATCACTTCAGAATCATCCGGAGATCAAAGATAACCCCTGGCTTTTCTCCACTACCAACTGCCTCCCCTGCCCTGTTTATCCTCACCTCCAACAAGAGCAAGGAACTCATGGGCTTCTTTGTGTTTCAGGTTGAGTATCAATTCAATGCCTTTGCTTCTTCGCCCCTCCCCTCCCCTATCCCAACAAGCCAAACCTCCTTCCAGGCTACCTCCTAGCCTAGCCCTGAACCCACATCTTTCTCTAGTTTTTCTCCTATCCCATTTCTCCATGCTTAATCTGAGCTCATCTTGTCCATGAGATCCACCTCCTGCTCTCTTGACCCCCATGCCAGCTGATATTGTAAATGGCTCCTCAGATACTGTCCCCTCACTTTCAAAACCGCTAGCATCACCCCCTTCTCAAAAAACACCCTTGACCCATCTGTTCTTGCAAATTACCTCCCCATTACTAACCTCACTTTCCTCTCCAAAGTCTGTGCCCATCTTTCCTACAGCTCCATGTTTGAACCTCTCCAATCAGGTATCTGTCACTGTTCTGGTAATTTAGTGTTATTTTTAGTGTAAGTAGTAATGTTTTGCGCTGATTCTGATTGTTAAATAGAAAGCTATTTGTGCAATTTGCTGGGATTATCTTCATCTGATGACCTCTAAAATCATATGTAAAAAAATAAACTAAGAATGATTACATAATGCTGTGAGCTGCATCGGAAAATTGCAAGCAGCAGATCTCCCCAAAGAGTTGGCGAATATACTTTAACATCTAATAGAAACCATTATTAATTGGAACTAAATTTAAACAAATGTTCCATTAATTCTTTAATATCCGTCTTTATAAATGACTGAAGCAAACTGCAAAGTATGTTTTTAAAAATAAGAAAAGGTTAGAACGACAATGCACAAACTTCCCCCTCATGAACTCTATTCTACCAATTTAATCTCCTGAGGAAAGTTCTGCATAAATACTCCCTGATCCCAAAAGTAGTCAAATAAAACGCCAGTGTATTTATCAATCCCACATCTCTGCTATCCTACCACAGGCTGTTGTGTCTACAACCCCCCCGGCCCCGGCCCCCGCCCGTGTTAGCTTCCTAAAGAGCCACCGTGTGCTAACAAAGTGAAGTGTCCATGTTACCTGCTAAGGATAAAACCATAGTCGGAACATTGCTCAGATGATTTACTTAAAGGAGAGCCGATAGATGGGATATTTGGCACTGGAAGTTGTTATAAAAATGCAACTTTTATGATTGTATCTGCAGGCACTGACACACCTACTTAGCAACAACCATGGGGAACTGTGTCAAAAGGCTATGGGTTGGCAGAAAGCCAGAGTTAGAGCTGTGCCAATGTGCTTCAAGAACATCTGCAGTTGATATGCAGCATAGGCCTGGCACTGCCGAATTGGTAATGGTCAGCTGCAGCCTCAAATCTGCCTCCACGTCCTTCCAGGCAAGCTACAATAAGGATGGTGCACAGTAATGGCAAACAAGATCACGCCCCACACAACTACCTCATACAGCACCGTCTCCACTTCAGCAGCCATCAAACAGTGCTGGGGAGCTCTTTCACTTACCTGCAGACTCTGAAGGGTAGATTTTCAACTTGTTGCTCAGGCATCAAACTGGTGTTGCTGATCAGCTTCCCGTTTATAGAAACCGACCTATTTTCATTTCCATTGAACAGAATATAAATTGGACACTTTCTATAATGGGCGATCGATCCGCAACGCCCAATTTACGCCAGGGCGGCAAGTTGAAAATGTTTCGTGCTTCCACATTGACTTTCCTTTCACTTCATTTTTGCCTGTCATTTCTTACTCTTGGTGTAACAAACCCAGCAGGTTTACATTGGTGTTGCTGTATTAGGTGCATGCTTCAGAAAACAATGCAAATACCCCACTGACACCAATATAAAGAGTGAACATGAAGTGATTAAACACATTTGAGCTAACCATCAGTGTTTTAAGCTGACAGTCGGGGCGATTTTTGGCAGTGCGTTCAGGCGCTAAAGAGCTTCCGAGGTGGCCAAGATGGGGTCTTGAGCGGAAACGCCGGTTTAGCCCATGTTTAGCGCAAGGCGCCATCTTGGTAAAGGAGTTGAAGCGTACGGTGGGAACGGCCACTTGTTAAGGGGCTGATTGCCACTTAAAATGTCTGCTAGCGCTCAGTAAAGAGGCTGCATGACATTTTGGTGGCTGGCGCTTGTCTGTTGGCTTGCTACTGGAGCTGTGAAGAGGACCTCTGAAACACATCAGGAGACTTTCTGGGACACTTGTCAAGACTTCACTCTAGCAACATTTATTCTGCAAACTCTCTGAGGAGGTCACCTAATTGGAGTTACTAGGAGAAAGGGAGTGCTTGGTCGTGGGCATCTTGCTAGTGGTCTCCTTGGTCTGCAGTAGGAATGAGAGGAGGACATGAGGCCAGGCAGAGCAACACCAGCTGCTGCAGGAGAGAGGGACAGGAGGATGAGGTGGCATTCTTCTCCCATGTAGGTACAGGACATCTCTCCTCCTCCACTGTGACCTCCAGTGCTGCGTCCGAGAACCTGTGCACCCTCTCTCTTGGTCCCTGAGCCATCCTGCTAGCCAGCACACTCTACATCTTCTGTGGAAGTGGGTGCGAGGAGCCCACATATACTGTTCCACAAAAATTCTGTCTAATCAGCAATTGAGTGCTAAACCTGCAGGTGTCTGGTTTAACACCTCCCAGGCAAATTCAAATGATGGTAATCAGCAATTAGAACCAAAATTGTGTGCTAAATCCAGACTTTCAAACAGGCTAATCTTATTAGCACAGCACCCATTTAGCACCTGTTTTCAACCTTTGGCCAAAATATCCCCCACTGTGTTTCATCTTGTCAGCTTGTGAGTGTTCCAGAAGAAAAGTCAATAATGTTTTTGGCTGATTGGAGTGTGTCTTGTAGAGGGTGGCACTGGAAGCTAATAAAGCCCTCCTCCGCCTGGCTGAACTTGTTCTCACATTGAACAACTTCTCCTTTAACTCCACTCATTTCCTCCAAATCAAAGGTGTTGCCATGGGTACCCGCATGGGTCCTAGCTATGCCTGCCTTTTCGTGGGCTATGTGGAACAATCTTTGTTCCAGTCCTACTCGGGTCCCCTCCCTCACCTCTTTTTCCGATACATTGATGACTGTATCGGTGCCGTTTCCTGCTCTCGCCCCGAACTTGACAATTTCATTCACTTTGCCTCCAATTTCCACCCTTCCCTCACCTTCACATGGTCCATCTCGGACTCTTCCCTTCCCTTCCTCGACTTCTCCGTCTCCATCTCTGGGGATAGGTTATCGACCAATATTTACTACAAGCCCACTGACTCCCACAGCTACCTGGACTACACTTCCTCCCACCCCGCTTCCTGTAAGGACTCTATTCCATTCTCCCAGTTTCTCCGCCTCCGCCGTATCTGCTCCGACGACGCCACCTTCCACACCAGTGCTTCAGACATGTCTTCCTTTTTCCGCAACCGAGGATTCCCCTCTACTGTGGTTGACACTGCCCTCGACCGTGTCAGTTCTATCTCCCGCACTTCTGCCCTCACCCCTGCCCCTCCCTCCCGGAACCACGATAGGGTTCCCCTTGTCCTCACCTTTCACCCCACCAGCCTCCACATTCAACGGATCATCCTCCGGCATTTCCGCTACCTCCAAAGTGATCCCACCACCAAACGTATCTTCCCCTCCCCTCCCCTTTCAGCATTCCGCAGGGACCGCTCCCTCCGAGACACCCTAGTCCACTCCTCTATCACCCCAAACAGCCCTTCCTCTTCGCCTGGCACCTTCCCGTGCAAGCGGAGGAGATGTAACACCTGCCCCTATACCTCCCCCCTTCCCACTGTCCAGGGCCCCAAACACCCCTTCCAGGTGAAACAGCGATTTACTTGTACTTCTCGCAATCTAGTATACTGTATTCGCTGCTCACGATGCGGTCTCCTCTACATTGGGGAGACCAAACGCAGATTGGGTGACCGCTTTGCAGAACACCTCCGTTCAGTCCGTAAGGGTGACCCCGAGCTTCCGGTCGCCTGTCATTTTAATTCACCGCTCCATTCCCACTCGGACCTCACCGTCCTTGGCCTCTTGTATTGTTCCACGGAAGCTCAACGTAAACTCGAGGAACAGCACCTCATCTTCCGATTAGGCAGTCTGCAGCCTTCCGGACTCAATATCGAGTTCAACAATTTCAGATCATAAGCTCGGCCCCCATTTCATTTTCTCTTGTAATTGTTCCACTCCTTTCCCCCCCCCCCTTTCCTTTTGTTTCTCTCTCACACCTGGCAGCTATCTTTTGCCCTGCCAGTACACTTTACACCTAATCCCAGCCTATTACCATCTCGTCTAACTTCTAATCTCTTTTACTTCTTTTGTTTCTTTTATTCTTTTGTCCGATCGCAGCCCTGCCTCCGATCTAGTTTCTTTTCTTTCCAGTTTTGAAGAAGGGTCCAACCCGAAACGTCAACTCAAATTTCTCTCCACGGATGTTGCCTGACCTGCTGAGTTTTTCCAGCATTTTCTGTTGTTATTTCAAGCTAATCAAATTGGTTGACAGACAAATCTGTCAGGGGTGTCATAACCAATCAATCAGATGTTACTTGCTACCATTGTTGGCTGTATATCATATCAATTTTGAGAGATGGTTTATCAGAGTTACAGTTACAGGGTTGATTCTTTCCGGAATTTGCGATCGGGATGACGGCGAACTGGCAGCGTTCACCGTCATTCTGCCTTTGAAACTGACCACAACTTCGGGATTTGTGGCGTGTGCAGGCACATGCGGAAATCCCAAAGTTGCAGTCAGTCAGGGACAGCATTGAAACAGGCTGCACTGTGCCCGCCCCCCCACAGGCAATCTGTGTAATCAGCCAAATCATTGAAACTGACGAAAATCTCAGCTCTTCCACAGTAAGTACGCTGTCAAATTCCCCATTTAAAGTTAGACCCAAAGGGATTAGCTGTAACTGGGGTTTTGACAGCGTTATTACTGCTAAACAAATGTTAAGGGCCTGGAAAACTAATTTTAATTTTGTGTAGTGTGAATTTTGTTCATTTTAATAAAAATTTAAATTTTTAAGAAACTTCAAAAAAATGTTTACATTTTTAAAAAAAGTTTGTTCATCTTTATTTCAGGTTTGCCTTTTCCCCATGTGTGAGCCTCAATCTTTTTTTTACTCTCACTAACATTTTTAAAAAGTTAGAATTTTAAGAGCTTACTCACTTCCTTGTCTATGAGAATTCTGCCTTTTGATTGGCTGCTTAGACAGCCTGTTGACGTCACATCAGTTTGAACAAGGGGGATCCCCACTACAGTTCGTTGATTTGAATTGAAGGTCGGAAAACCCGAAGTTCTCGACACCGGGATTGCGAGATTGATGTGCCAAATAACTGCCTGAATCGAAGAGGTTAAAGCTTAAAACTAAAGGCTTTTATTAAGTAAGAACATGGCATCGACTTAACACAAGGCAGCCATCATTCATCACCGACCCAGCCCTTATGAGTAAGACTCACACCAATCCGGAGGATCCGGAGGATCCAGAGGGGCGGGGCTAGGGAGGAGCATTAGTGGTTACATCTGTAGAACATTCCAGACATTAGCAAGTACAACAACAACAGACAATACAAATGCCAGAACACAGAGTTATTTCATCACAGAGATCCTTGTGTGAAGCGTACCTCGGGGCCATCAGCAAATGCCTTTGCTTCGCTGCTGACTGCAAATTCCGGGCCAATAGCTGGATTTATTTGAGTCACTGCACTGGTGGAATTGCTAAGGCTTAAAAATAAAAATGAATGGGGTTTCAGGCAGCGGTGATCAGGTAATAATTGATTTTAATAATTTATACCGAGATTCCCATGTTTAGGATTCAAATGCGATGCATGATGTGGCCTGTTGACCTGTCTGTGGGTGAGTTATAATGCCTTATTAGCTTAAGATATCTTAAGTTATAAAAAGTATTAAAAAATGAAATGCTACAGTGCATATCTAGTTTTGCAGGCTGGCAACATGAGGGTAGTGACAGTTGGGGAATTGTGACAAATTTTGTTCCTGATTTGCTGCCTCCCAAAGATACCTCGGTGTATATTGAATAGTTTTCCAAATCAACAGGATGAGGGCCGTTGGATTTGATTGTAATTTGCATTAAACCCAACATCTAAATGAGAAGTAAGGGCACTAAATCAAATGATGTCCTTGTTGATGTGTGACTACGTTACAAAACAGCCCACAATTCAGCACTGTTACTGATGAATCTCTGCAAAGCCACAAGGTTGGCTGATTTGCGAAATGGACATGTTATACTGGTACAGTAATGTGTGCTTCCCAGAACTGACATCCTTGGAATGTCTCCACCTACCTGGCTTTGATCCCTCGGCAGTAACTTATTCAATGACAAGAAGTGACGAGTTAGAATTCACTGCAGATTACTTCAGTGAACCAGGTAATGGTTATTTGAGGATTCTGTAGAATTGCATAGAATTTACAGAACAGAAACCGGCCATTCAACCCAACTGGTCTATGCTGGTGTTTATGTTCCATACGAGCCTGCTCCCTCCCTACTACATCTCACCCTATCAGCATAACCTTCCATTCCTTTCTCCCTCATGTACTTACCTAAAATATAGTTTAACACATATTTCTAAGACAAGTAAAAAACAAAGGATGCTTGAGTTTTAGGGACATTTCATTGAGTAGACACTTTCCAGCTTTAACATTTTATATAAAACATTAAAATAACTTTTAGTACTCAAATTTACATGAACATGCCAAAGTTCTTTCCACCCCAAGAAAACCCTCTTAGTATCTGGTTTCCAATGCAAATAAGATGTATAATCTTATGCCCTATTTAGATTACAGACCCACTTCAGCAAGCTGTTCTCTAATTGTACCAATGTTTCTTGGAATCAGGAATTGTACCAAAGGACTGGAGGGGCGTGAATGTTACACCTTGTGCAAGAAGGGAAATCAAATAGGCTGGGTAACTGTAGACCAGATTTTTACACCATACATGACTTGGAAGCGAGCACAGAAGAAATAACATCAACATTTCTTGACCATACCAAATAGGACGATGGAAAATTGTGGGTGGGCACAGGAGGGCCTATAGGGCCTTTAGGGCCAGAAAATTGCACCTGCCCTATGCTGCAGAAACTCCAGTGCCCGCCTGACAGCTGGGGATAAGGGGGGCACCTGGGCCTTCCCCCAGAGAAACCTTTTTTGGAGGCTCAAAGGGGGTTGATATTGATATTTCAAAAAAAAATTCCTTCCTCTTTGGGTGTCCAGGTTCCTACTCTGGCTTGGACCTTCATAGTGCAGACCATTTAAAGTCTGATACAGCTCATCTCACTGGACGTACAGGCCTCCAGGCAAATCTTGGGTGACAAGTAGGTCGGGAAAGCAGGAAGTTCCAGAATAATGAATCCCTGCCCTGAGCCCCTCCATGACAGTGACCTTGTAAAGAGTGGGTTCAGGCTCTGGCTCTTACAAGGCTGAGCGGGAAATCCCAGCTTAGGCCAGGACCCGCATGTCTCGATCCCGGCAATATTTTTGAGCCGTTGTGTCAGATTTCCGTTGTTTTATGACAAGTGTCCGTCAGAACAGTCAATTAAATCCAGACTCATGGAGGTTAGGGAAGTGGGCAGATATGTGGAAAATTCAATTCAATCTAGTAAAGTGTGAAATAATACATTTTGGAGAAAAAGAACAGAGATTATATATATATCCTATATAGAAGTCTTTAAGGGAGAAGAGGAACAGAGAGATTTAGGATGACAGATACACAGATCTTTAAAACCAGGATTCAAGACAGAAAAGCCATAAAATAGGAAGAAATAATTCTGGGTTTTATTATCTCTTCGATTTGAACAACCCAAGCTAATTACATTCCACACAAACAGCTACTGGGCTCCTTGAATTTGAATAACAGTCAGCTAAATTGAAAGGGAACTGCACAAAACTGAATAAATCACACAATATATTTTCATTTCAGTTGTGTGACTTGGCTCTTCCCTCTTCCCTTGGAGAGTGCCAAATAATGATATTCGTGACATTTGTGTTGAGTTCGTTGCAGGACATGATTCTGAATAGAGCAGGTTTTTAACTCTATGCATTGTGACTGACTGAAAGAAACCACATTCAAGCTAAAGGTAGGCAAAAAAGCCTCATCACATCAGTATTGAATACAAAAGCAGAAAGGCGATGATGAACCTGTAAGCCACATTGTTTAGGCCACAATTGGAGTACTGTTTACAGTTTGGGGCTCCCCATTATAGAAAGCATATTAAATTATGGAAAAGGCACAACATAGATTTACTACATTGGGGAAACACTGTGTGTATGTAGATAAACCTGTATAATCCCCTTTTAACTGCTGTATTCCCCTCCCCCCGCAAGACAGTTGCAAGCTGAGAGGAATAAGGCATGTTCAGACTTGCCTGCTGCTGAGAGAAGGAAAACCAATCAGGTTCCAGCAGGTGACCAATCCGTGAGTCATCACAGGTTCGCGGGCTTTACGAATTCAGTACTGTATTGTGAGAGTTGGAGTAAAGACCTATTTCTTGTAGCTCGCTGTGTTGCCTATTTCTTTACGCGGGAGACTGTAGTCTCCCACATTGGTGACCCCGAATGTTGGCGGCCGAAGCCCCCGACTCACGTAGCCCTACAGAGGCCAGCAATGACCCGACGGCAACCAGCAGCAGCCCGATGTCGGCCGGCGCCGCGTCCTTGAAGCTCCCCACCTTCTGGGAACACCAAGCACCAGCTTGGTTCACGCACACGGAGGCCCAATTCACCCTTCGCAGGGTTCAAGACGATGAAGAAAGGTACCTCCATGTAGTCTCAGCACTAGCAAGCTCCACCGTCGCCGAAGTTCTCGACCTGCTGGGGAACCCACCACAGACCGGCAAGTACTCAACCATTAAGGGCCGCTTGCTGCAGGCTTACGGCCTGTCCGGGGAGGAGAGGGCCCGTAGGCTTCTTTCACTACCAGGCCTCGGCGACTCTACCCCGACCCAGTTGATGAGCCGGATGCTTGCGCTCCTGGGCTCTGAACCGCAGTGCTTCTTGTTTCGGGCCCTTTTCCTCAGCCTGCTTCCTCAGCAGGTACAGACTGCCCTCGCGGGGTCCCCGATCATGGACTGCGTACAACTGGCAGCCGCCGCGGACAAAGTCTTCGCCGTCGCCCAACTCGGCTGTGCAGCCGCGAGGCTCCCCGATACCACCGAGTGCGCGCCGCCACGCCAGGCCACAGAACTATGCTACTACCACGCGCGTTTCGGCCACAAGGCCCAACGCTGCAGAGCACCCTGCTCTTTCGATCAAACCGAGATGGCCGCCCGGCCCAACGCGCCAGCCCCGCGCCGCCGTCTAGGCCTGCTCGACCGCACCCCCGCCGCCACGATGGCCATCGGCACCGCAGGTAAACTGCTGTACATAACCGACTCCCTTTCAGGGCGCAGATTCCTTTGCGACACCGGAGCCCAATGCAGCATAATTCCTGCCTCCCAGCTCGACATCCAGGCAGGCTGGAGCGGCCCACCCCTCGTGGCGGCAAATGGCGCAGCCATCGCTACTTTTGGAAAGCGACAGGCCGAGGTTTGTTTCAACGGCCAGCGATTTACGTGGGATTTCGTGACGGCCTCGGTGGCACATCCCTTGCTGGGCGCCGATTTTCTTTGCGCCCACGGACTCCTGGTCGACGTCCGCGACAGGCGCCTGATTGACGCAGCAACTTTCGCTTCACTGGCCTGCCAGCAGAGCAACAGCCCGGCCCTCGTCGGGTCCTGCTCTGCCCCGGCGGATGACGACTACGCCCGCCTACTCGCAGATTTCCCGAGGCTCACACAACCGACCTTCTCAGCCGCGGTAGCCAAGCATGGTGTCGAGCACCACATCGCCACTACGGGACCACCAGTGTTCGCCCGAGCCAGACGCCTGGACCCAGCCAAGATGGCGGTGGCCAAGGAAGAATTCACCACGATGGAGAAACTGGGCATCATCCGCTGCTCGAACAGCCCCTGGTTGTCCCCCCTCCACATTGTGCCCAAGCCGGGCGGTGGCTGGCGCCCCTGCGGTGACTACAGACGGCTCAACGACGCCACCACGCCCGATAGATACCCCATTCCGCACATCCAAGACTTCTCGGCACACCTAGCAGGAAAGTCCGTCTTTTCCAAGGTCGACCTGATTCGTGGCTACCATCAGGTCCCCGTCCACCACGCAGACGTCCAGAAGACGGCGGTCATCACCCCCTTCGGACTGTTCAAGTTCCTGCGCATGCCCTTCGGGCTCAAGAACGCCGCACAGGCCTTCCAACGGCTCATGGATTCCGTCCTACGGGACCTGAGCTTCCTGTTCGTCTATCTGGACGATATCCTCATGGCCAGCACCAGCAAGGCCGAGCACATCGCGCATTTGCGCTCTCTTTGCCAGCGCCTCAGCCAACACGGGCTAATCGTCAACCCGGCCAAATGCCAGTTCAGAGCAGCCCAAATTGACTTTCTCGGCCACAGAATCTCGCCAAGGGGAGCCATTCCCCTACCTTCCAAGGTGCAGGCGGTGGCGGACTTTCCCCAGCCCACCTCGGTCAAGGCGCTGCAGGAATTTTTGGGGATGGTCAATTTCTATCACCGTTTCATGCCCAAGGCCGCCTCACTCATGCGCCCCCTCTACGAAGCCACCAGGGGCAAAACGGGCAAAGAGCAACTCACCTGGTCCAGCGAGATGGCGACAGCCTTCCACCAGACCAAAAGCGCCTTGGCCAACGCCACACTACTGGCCCACCCCATCCCGGGCGCCAAGACCGCCCTCACCATGGACGCCTCGGATTACGCCGTCGGCGCTGTCCAGCAACAGTGGGTCGAAGGTGCGTGGCAGCCACTGGCATTTTTCAGCCGACAGCTGCGCAAGAACGAGCAGGCCTACAGCACGTTCGACAGAGAGCTCCTGGCCCTGTTCCTGGCAATCCGGCACTTCCGTTTCCTCCTGGAAGGCCGGCCGTTCACCGCATTCGTGGACCACAAGCCGCTCACTTTCGCCATGGCCAAAGTAACCGAACCCTGGTCCACGTGCCAACAGCGCCAACTCAACTTCATCTCGGAGTTCACCACGGACATCCGCCACGTCGCCGGCAAGGACAATTTGGTGGCTGACTGCCTCTCAAGACCCTCGCTCCACGCAGTGCACCTGGGCGTCGACTACGCCAGCATGGTGAGAGACCAGGCCGCCGACGGGGGAGATCCAGGCCCTCAGGACGTCAACCACCAGCCTCACTTTGGCCGACGTCCACTTCCACGCAGCCGGCACAACCCTCCTGTGCGACGTCTCAGTCCCCTCGCCTAGGCCGGTCGTCCCATCCGCCTGGCGCAAGCGAGTTTTCGACATCATCCACGGCCTCTCACATCCAGGGATGCGTGCGTCTCAGAAACTCATGTCCGCCAAGTTCGTCTGGCCTGGACTCCACAAGGATGTGAGAGACTGGACCAACACATGCGTGGCGTGTCAGCGCGCTAAGGTCCAGCAGCACACCAAGGCGGCATTGGAGTGTTTCCTGGTGCCTGAGAGGCGTTTCGACCACGTCCACGTCGATCTGGTAGGCCCCTTGCCGCCGTCGCACGGTTTCACACACCTGCTCACGATCGTCGACCGCACCACCAGATGGCCCGAGGCGGTTCCCCTCGCCTCCACCACCACGACCGGCGTCGCGTGAGCATTCGTTTCGACATGGGTGGCCCGGTTCGGCGTGCCGACCGACATATCCTCGGACAGAGGCCCCCAGTTCACCTCCCACTTGTGGAATGCCATCACCGCCGGCCTCAGCACCAAGTTGCACAGGACAACAGCCTACCACCCGCAGGCCAACGGGCTCTGCGAGTGCTTTCATCGTTCCTTGAAAGCCTCCCTCCGCGCCAGCCTGGCCGACACCAGCTGGATCGACAAACTACCCTGGGTCCTCCTGGGATTGCGCACCGCGCCCAAAGAGGACCTCCGCGCCTCCGCGGCCGAGTTGGTCTACGGCCAACCGCTCAGAGTACCAGGCGACTTCCTCCCCCTGACAACGGAGCCGTGGTCGGCCGCCAGACAGCTTTCCCTGCACCAGGACGCGGCCCAGCAATTCCGTCCAGTGCCCACTTCGCAACACGGCCCGCAACCGTCCTACGTGCCTTGGGACTTACGACATGCGGAGTTCGTCTTCGTGCGCCGGGACGCGCACAGAGGCCTGCTGCAGGCACCATACACCGGCCCCTTCTCAGTATTGGAGACGGGGGACAAAGCTTTTCTTATCGACGTCGGCGGGAAGCCGGACCTTATTTCAGTAGACCGCCTCAAACCGGCGCACCTGGACCTCAGCTTCCCGTTTCGTCCGGCTCTTCCCCCACGGCGGGGCAGACCTCCCGCGTTGGTGGCGGCCCCACAAGAGGACCAAGACA
Organism: Somniosus microcephalus; assembly: GCF_052327205.1. Classification (NCBI taxonomy): domain Eukaryota; kingdom Metazoa; phylum Chordata; class Chondrichthyes; order Squaliformes; family Somniosidae; genus Somniosus; species Somniosus microcephalus. Next base: position 254,767,594 of record NC_140988.1, on the reverse strand, counting down.
CGCCAGAACCTTACTTCCCGGCCGCCGCCCCACCTTCGCCGGCAGCTCGTCCAGCCAGCCCACCGGCAGACCAGCCGCCAGACCAGCCGACGACCCAACCGGCCGACCTCCCAGACAGCCCTCCTCACACGCCAGATGGCTACTACAGCCGCTACGGCTGTTTGGTCAAACCTCCGCAGAGACTGAATTTTACAGTTAACGAGGATTCTGGGGGGGGCGTATTGGGGAAACACTGTGTGTATGTAGATAAACCTGTATAATCCCCTTTTAACTGCTGTATTCCCCTCCCCCCGCAAGACAGTTGCAAGCTGAGAGGAATAAGGCATGTTCAGACTTGCCTGCTGCTGAGAGAAGGAAAACCAATCAGGTTCCAGCAGGTGACCAATCCGTGAGTCATCACAGGTTCGCGGGCTTTACGAATTCAGTACTGTATTGTGAGAGTTGGAGTAAAGACCTATTTCTTGTAGCTCGCTGTGTTGCCTATTTCTTTACGCGGGAGACTGTAGTCTCCCACACTAGGATGATACTCGATATGAGAGGAAACATTTACGATGGGGATGTTGAAAAAGTAAAGCTGTATTCAGAGGAATACAGTGTTAACTAGGTTAAGGCAGATCTAATTCGAGCATTTAAAATATCTCATCTCTAGCCTTTGATTTCTCTCTCTCTCTCTTTCAACTTTCTTATATTTCTTTATTTTAACAATACAACTATGGTCAGCAATCCTCTGAACTTCCTCTCTTGTTCCTTTTAAGCTACAAATAATGTGGCCCACATTCTGCGGGAATTCCCTGCGAAGAAGTTGAGCCTGAGGCCTGGGCCATTTTCACTCCCAGGCCTCATTTGAACAGTCTCCAGTGTGAAGTTAGTGCTCGGAGGAAAGTTTCACAGGGCATGCTTGCGCTGGGAGGGAGAGGCAAGGTTGGGGCGGTGAGGAGGCCCAAAAGCTCCAGGCAGGGCCCGGGGGAGTGCTCCTGGTCTCCCTATCTCTGGGTTTTGATGCAGGCCAAACTTTGCATGATTTATTCTGATGAAGCCTGAGGACAAACTTACTTTGGTCATCGGGCCTCTCCATTGCTGTGCGTACTGGAATTGCACCAGATTTAAGGTGCTATGGAATTTAGGTCCCAGCATTCCTTGGTGTCAAATTTCCCCGGATACTTTAGGCACTAAAGAGCCTCCGAGGTGGCCAAGGTGGGGTCTTGAGCTGCAATGCTGGTTTAGCCCGCCTTTAGCACAAGACGCCACCTTTGTAAAGGAGTTGAATTGCCACACCGAGGATTGCCTGATAGCGCTCATTAAAGAGGCTGCTCGCCATTTTGGTGGCTAGCTGCAATTAACAACCTCTCCTAAAAGCGACCAGGTGAACAGGAGTAAACAAGTCGTTGCTATGGATTTCTAGCACTATTTACAGCCATGTTCAGCTTTCACTGTTCACTTGCTGTTGGAGATGGACTGATTACATTGCATTTGAAGAGGACTTTTGAGACACATCGGGAGACTTTCTAGGACACTTTGTCAAGACTTCACCAACACTTTTATCAACATTTTTCCTGGAAATTCTCTGAGAACTTCACCTAAAGAGAATGAATTGTACTACTCTACCTTATTGGACACCTTATAGGAGTCACCAGGAGAAAGGGAGTGCTTGGTGATGGGGATCTTGCTAGGGGTCCCTCTTGGTCTGGAGGAGGAATGGGAGGAGGAGATGAGGCCAGGCAGAGCAGCACTAGCTGCTGCAGGAGAGAAGGACAGGAGGGCAATTTGGGCTCCTTCCCCCCCCTGTGGGTACAGGACATCCCTCCTCCACCAGGACATCTAGTGCCTCATCCGAGAACCTGTGTGCCCACTCCCTCAGGCCCTGAGCCATCCTGAAACCAATGTTCCCTGTAAGCTGCGCTTTGCTCTGCGGGCATGTTTCTTTTAGTGTGAGGTCCCTTTAAATTTCTGTGCATATGTATTTACAATGGAGAAGCGGGTGAGCGGCCTGTGCGGGACCCTTCCCATTACTGGGCAGCTGCGCAGCTTAGCGGGAACATTGCCTGAAACATTCTATTGTGTGACAGCCAGCACACTTCACATCTTCAGTGGAAGTGGGTGTGTGGTGACTACATTGTGATGAAATATTTCCATTCATCACTGCCTGTGACTGAGATCGGTTTCAGTGTCATTTCCCTTCCCCCAGACCTCATTGTATTATGTACTGGAATGTGCTGTATTGTATACTGGAATGTGCTGGAATGTGCTGTGTGTAGGGCTCCGCCCATACCTGGCCCCGTTTGTAAGCTAACCCAGTCTGGCTTCAGTCTCCAGAAGGAAGACATCTCTCTCTCTTACGTGTTACGTTCTAAGTTAATAAAAGCCTTGTTTTGTTCTGCTAACTTCGAGTCTCGGAATTATTGAGGCTCATCAATTTTATTAACTTATTTTTCAACACTATGGATCAACTCCTGAAACCCAAACGTTTGGATTTGGATCAACATGCTCCGGACACATCAGCACGCTTCGGACACTGGTTTGAGTGTATGGAATTCTTCCTGGACAATTCCGCAGCCGTCAAAGACGCTACGGACGCTGCGAGGATGAGACTCGGAATTCTGCGGAATTGGGTAAGCCACCGGGTTTACCCCCTCATCCAAGACGCCGAGACGTACCTGGCCGCCTGCGACATCTTAAAGGCGCATTACCAGCAGCCTACGAATGAGGTGTATGCTAGGCACCTGCTCGCCACCCGCGCACAGCGACCTGGGGAATCGGTGGAGGAGTTCCTAAGCACCCTGAAAACGTTTGGCAAAGACTGCAAGTGCCGAGATGTAAAAGCCGCAGTGTACACTGACGAGCTTGTTCGCGATGCCTTCATCACAGGCCTCAGCTCCACTTACATCCGGCAAAGACTGCTGGAAAAAACGGGGTTGGACCTGAAACAGGCTGCGGACACCGCGCGATCCCTGGATGTGGCCCAGAGAAACTCGGACGCCTACTCTTCAGCCCGCGCCGTCCACGCCGCCACGTGTGCACCGAGGGCGCCGCCATCTTGGAAGGCATCTTCCCCGCCCGACAGCCCGACACCGGCTGGGCCCCGCTCTCCCCCCAGAAGCCTTACGACAGCCGCGACGCGTCAGGGACCCAACTGCTACTTCTGCGGGCAGCCAAAGCACACCAGAAACCTGTGCCCGGCGAAAGGCACCACCTGCTTTAAGTGCGGTAAGAAGGGGCACTTCGGGAAGGTGTGCAGAGGGAACCCCGCCGGAAAACCAACCGCCGTAAAACCCGCCACCGCCGCGTGTGCGCCGTGGGAGCGGCCATCTTGGACGCCATCTTGCCCGACCTCGTGGGGTCCGCCATCTTGTGAGCAGACAGCGTGGACGCCATCTTGTATCGATCAGGGCCCTACAGTGGCATCGGTCACAGTGGACCAGACCAGGCCGCACCCGCTATCCAGATCAATGGTGGACATCGAGGTAAACGGGTGCAGGGTTAAATGCTTAATTGACAGTGGAAGCACGGAGAGCTTTATCCACCCAGAACTGGCACAACAACTCTCCCTAAAGGTGGTCCCTACTCAGGGTACCATCTCTATGGCTGACAAAACCCAGACATCGACCATTCTGGGTTACTGCACGGTACAATTGTGCGTTAACGGAACTGTATATGATAATTTTAAAGTATTAATCATGAAGAACCTATGTGCGAGCGTGATCTTGGGCCTGGATTTCCAGTGCAACCACCAAAGCATCACGCTCAGGTACGGTGGGTCCCAGCCGCCCCTCAGTGTGCGGTCTGGCTACCCTGAAGGTAAAGCCGCCTTCGCTATTCGCGAACCTTACCCCTAACTGCCGGCCAATAGCGACCAAAAGCAGGAGGTACAGCTGGGAGGACAGGCGGTTTATCGCGACCAAGGTAGACAGGCTCCTGAAAGAGCGCATTATTGAACGCAGCAATAGCCCGTGGCGCGCCCAAGTGGTGGTGGTAAGGGGTAGCGAGAAGAAACGGATGGTGATCGACTATAGTCAAACGATCAACAGGTACACCCTACTAGACGCCTACCCGCTACCCCGCATATCAGAAATGGTGAACCAAATCGCCCAATACCGGGTGTCCTCCACCATCGACCTCAAGTCAGCGTACCACCAGCTCCCTATCAGACCAGAGGACCGCCCGTACACCGCCTTCGAGGCGAACGGACGCCTCTACCAATTCCTCAGAGTCCCCTTTGGGGGGACGAATGGGGTCTCGGTCTTCCAGAGGGAGATGGACCGCATGGTCGATGACCACCACTTGCAGGCAACCTTCCCCTACCTCGACAACGTCACCATCTGCGGTCACAACCAGCAGGATCACGACTCGAACCTCGAGAGGTTCCTGAAAACCGCACAAAAACTCAACCTCACCTACAACGAGGACAAGTGCGTTTACAACACCACGCGCCTCTGCATACTAGGCAGCGTGGTGGAGAATGGGGAAATCGGACCAGACCCCGACCGATTGCGCCCCCTACGGGAGCTGCCCCTGCCCAACACTCCCAAAGCCCTGAAAAGGTGCCTGGGGTTATTTTCTTATTATTCCCAATGGGTCCCCAACTACTCCGACAAAGCCCGCCCCCTCTTGAAAGCATCCTCTTTCCCGCTCTCTGCTGAGGCCCACGCCGCCTTCAAAAGCATTAAGCAGGATATTGAGTGGGCCACGCTACAGGCAGTGGACGAGAACACTCCATTTCAAGTGGAAAGTGATGCGTCTGACTTCGCCTTGGCGACCACCCTCAACCAGGCGGGGCGGCCCGTAGCTTTCTTCTCGAGGACCCTCCAAGGGCCCGAGATCAGACACTCCTCCGTGGAAAAGGAGGCCCAAGCCATCGTGGAGGCAGTGCGCCACTGGCGCCACTACCTAGCCGGCAAACGCTTCACCCTACTTACCGACCAGCGGTCGGTAGCGTTTATGTTCAATAATAAACAGAGGGGGAAGATTAAAAATGATAAGATTCTTCGGTGGCGGATCGAGCTCTCCACCTTCGAGTACGACATCATTTACCGGCCAGGGGCCCTTAACGAATCCCCTGACGCCCTCTCACGAGGGATGTGTGCCAGCGCCACCGGGGATCGGCTACAGACCCTCCACAACGATCTCTGCCACCCAGGGGTCACGCGGCTGTTCCACTTCATAAAGTCCCGTAACTTACCCTACTCGATTGAGGAAGTTCGGTCCCTGACCAGGAACTGCCGCACTTGCGCTGAGTGCAAGCCTCGGTTCTACCGCCCAGATAGAGCCCACTTAATCAAAGCTACACAGCCCTTTGAGCGGCTCAGCTTAGATTTCAAGGGCCCCTTCCCATCCGTCGACCGCAATGTTTACTTCCTGAACATTGTGAACGAATACTCCCGGTTCCCATTCGCCTTCCCCTGCCCAGACATGACCAGCGCCACGGTCATTAAATGCCTCAACAGCCTGTTCTGCCTGTTCGGTATGCCGAGCTACATCCATACGGATAGGGGGGCGTCCTTCATGAGTGAAGAGCTACGCCAGTACATGCTGTCCAGGGGGATCGCCACAAGCCGTACCACCAGCTACAACCCCCGGGGTAACGGCCAAGTGGAGCGAGAGAACGGGACAGTATGGAAAGCAGTCACTCTAGCTCTAAGGACCAAGGGCCTCCCTATCTCCCGCTGGCAGGAAGTCCTCTCGGATGTTCTCCATTCGATACGGTCGCTATTGTGTACGGCCACTAATGCCACGCCTCATGAACGAATGTTTGTCTTTCCCCGGAAATCCACCTCAGGCGTATCCATGCCGTCATGGCTCTCCACCCCAGGTCCGGTACTCGTGCGAAGGCATGTGAGGGGCCACAAGACGGACCCTCTCGTGGAGCCAGTACACCTACTCCACGCCAACCCCCAATACGCATATGTCCGGCACGCCGACGGAAGGGAGGAGATCGTGTCCATAAAAGACGTCGCCCCAGCCGGCATCGACAACAACCACGGCAATAGCGGCAACGACGATCACAGCAACTCTTACCCACCCACTATTCTTTCATCACCCCCGGAAGAACACCGACCAACGGCACCCCCACCAACTACCCCTTCAACAACCCTGGCGGCACCCCCGGCAGAAACCCAGGAGGCTACCGGGGACACCCAGCCGACACCCGCGGCACCGCAACAGCCACGTCGGTCGCAGAGGACTATCAAACCCCCGAACAGACTAAATCTATAGAAGGGGTGAATGTGATGAAATATTTCCATTCATCACTGCCTGTGACTGAGATCGGTTTCAGTGTCATTTCCCTTCCCCCAGACCTCATTGTATTGTGTACTGGAATGTGCTGTATTGTATACTGGAATGTGCTGGAATGTGCTGTGTGTAGGGCTCCGCCCATACCTGGCCCCGTTTGTAAGCTAACCCAGTCTGGCTTCAGTCTCCAGAAGGAAGACATCTCTCTCTCTTACGTGTTACGTTCTAAGTTAATAAAAGCCTTGTTTTGTTCTGCTAACTTCGAGTCTCGGAATTATTGAGGCACATCATACATATAGCGTCCTTAAAAATTGCTCGTGTGCTAAACCTGCAGGTGTCTGTTTTAGTGCTTGCAGGCATGTTCAAATCATGGTAATCATTAATTAGCCCCAAAATTGTGGGCTTAAACCAGACGTTTAAACAGGTGTGTCTTGGCCCCCTCCTATTTCTCATCTACATGCTGCCCCTTGGCGACATCATCTGAAAATGCAGACTTGAACGGATATGGCGGACAACTGGTTTAGCCATTCACCGCCAGATCTGGCTGGATCACATAAAGCATTACCGGGTCCTGCTCTCGTCTGCCAAAACTGCTCACTATTCCAGGATCATTCTGAATGCAAAGATAATCCCCCAACTTCTATTCTTTACTGCTAACCATCTACTTAAACCCCTCTCCCCTGTCTCCTCCACCCTCACCTCCAACAACAAGTGCGAGGAGCTCATGGACATCTTTGTCTCTAAGATTGAGACCATCTGTTCAGCTGCCTTTGCCACTTCCCTTCCTTCCCCTAGCCCACCGGGCCAAACTTCCTCTGAGGTTCCCTCCTGCCCTAACCTTGAATTCACATCTTTCTCCAATTTCTCTCCAATCTCCCCTCATGCCCTCTCCAAGCTCATCTTGTTCATGAGACCCACTTCCTGCTCCCTTGACCCTATTCCCACTAAACTGCTGACCACCCAACTTCCTTTTCTGGCTCCCATGTTAGCTGACATTGTTAATGGTTCTCTCTCCTCAGGTACTGTCCCCCTCTCCTTCAAATCTGCCGTCATCACCCCTCTCCTCAAAAAAACCAACTCTTGACCCTTCTGTCCTTGCAAACTATCGCCCCATCTCCAACCTCCGTTTCCTCTCCAAAGTCCTTAAATGTGTTGTCGCCTCCCAAATCCGTGCCTATCTTTCCCAGAACTCCATGTTTGAATCTCTCCAATCCGGTTTCCGGCCCCGCCACAGTACCGAAACGGCTCTCATCAAAGTCACAAATGGCATCCTTTGTGACTGTGACAAAGGTAAACTATTCCTTCTCGCCATGTCTACAGCCTTTGGCATGGTTGACCACTTCGTCGTCTTCCAATGCCTCTCCACCGTCGTCCAGCTGGGTGGGACTTCACTCGCCTGGTTCCATTCTTATCTATCTAATCGTAGCCAGAGAATCACCTCCCCTTGACATTCAATGGCATTACCATCGCCGAATCCCCCACTATCAACATCCTGGGGGGTCACCATTAACCAGAAACTTAACTGGACCAGCCACATAAATACTGTGGCTACAAGAGCAGGTCAGAGGCTACGTATTCTGCGGCGAGTGTCTCACCTCCTGACTCCCCAAAGCCTTTCCACCATCCACAAGGCACAAGTAAGGAGTGTGATGGAATACTCTCCACTTGCCTGGATGAGTGCAGCTCCAACAACACTCAAGAAGCTCGACACCATCCAAGACAAAGCAGCCCGCTTGATTGGCACCCCATCCACCACCTTAAACATTCATTCCCTCCGCCACTGGCGTACAGTAGCTGCAGTGTGTATCATCTATAGGATGCACTGCAGCAACTCGCCAAGGCTTCTTCGGCAGCACCTCCCAAACCCGCGACCTCTTCCACCTAGAAGAACAAAGGCAGCAGGCGCATGGGAACACCACCACCTCCAAGTTCCCCTCCAAGACACACACCATCCTGACTTAGAAATATATCGCCGATCCTTCATTGTCGCTGGGTCAAAATCCTGGAACTCCCTACCTAACAGCACTGTGGGAGTACCATCACCACACGGACTGCAGCGGTTCAAGAAGGCGACTCACCACCACCTTCTCCAGGGCAACTAGGGATGGGCAATAAATGCTGGCTTTGCCAGCGACGCCCAGATCCCATAAATTAATTATTTTTTTAAATGGCTTCTCTGCCGCTCCCGTATCATTACCTCTGGTATCCCCCAAGGATCTATCGTTGGCCTCCTCCTATTTCTCATTGACATGCTGCCCCTTTGGTGACATCATCCGAAAACACAGCATCAATTTCCACATGTACGCTGACGACACCCAGCTCTACCTCACAACCACTTCTCTTGACCCCTCATGGTCTCTAAATTGTCAGACTGCTTGTCCGACATCCAGTACTGGATGAGCAGAAATTTTCTCTAATTAAATATTGGGAAGACTGAAGCCATTGCCTTCAGTCTCAGCCACAAACTCCATTCCCTAGCCACTGACTCCATCTCTTTCCCTAGCATCTGTCTGAGGCTGAACCAGACTGTTCGCATCCTTGGTGTCATATTTGATCCTGAAATGAGCTTCCAACCACATATCCACACCATAACTAAAACCGCCTATTTCCCCCTCTGTAACATCGCCCGTCTCCACCCCTGCCTCAGCTCATCTGCTGCTGAAACCCTCATCCATGCCTTTGTTACCTCTAGACTTGACTATTCCAACGCACTCCTGGCTGGTCTCCCACATTCTACCCTACATAAACTTGAGGTCATCCAAAACTCTGCTGCCCATGTCCTAACTTGCACCAAGTCCTGTTCGCCCATCACCTCTGTGTTTGCTGATCTACATTGACTCCCGTTAAGCTACGTCTTGATGTTATAATTTTCATCCTTGTTTTCAAATCCCTCCATGGCCTCGTCCCTCCCCATCTCTGTAATCTCCTCCAGCCCCACAAACCCCCCCCCCCCACGAGATATCTGTGCATCTCTAATTCTGCCCTCTTGAGCATCCCTGATCACTCAACCATTGGTGGCCATTCCTTCAGCTGCCTAGATCCTAGAGCTCTTGAACTCCCTGCCTAAATCTCTCCTCCTCTCTTCCTCTCTTTCCTCCTTTAAGACACTCCTTAAAACCTACCTCTTTGACCAAGTTTTTGGTCATCTGCCCTAATTTCTCCTTGCGTGGCTTGGTGTCAAATTTTTGTCTTATAATACTCCTGTGAAGCGCCTTGGGATGTTCTACTACGTTAAAGGCGCTATATAAATACAAGTTATTGTTGTTGTTATCAGCACAGCACCCACTTAATGCCTCTTTTCACCCTTTCCCCAAAATAACCCCCCTTGTGTTTAATTAGTCAGTCAAATTAGTCTTTAGGATTACCTTTTTTAATCTGCATGCTTCTTCTGCAAAATCCTCAGACTTTTAAATTATCCTGCCTGCCACCTTCCCCTGTTGAGCCCTCTCCTTTCAGATACACGTCCCTTTGTTCAGTGGCTGCCCTGACAGATTACCTGTCCTCCCAAAGTGCCAAATTATCTGTCAGCACTGGAATCATTCAGGCAACTTACTGACTACATTTAACTGAGACCCGACCATCAAAATGGTTCAGGCTGTGAAGCTCCAGCAGATGGCAGTACAAGTGTAACAAAAAAAAATTAAATTGTATTTCTTCCATTGAAGGTCAATTGCATGAATTCAAAACCAGCTAAATAATCCTTTGGTAATATTCAGCCAAATGCATAAATGTAACTTCACTAATTGTATTACTACAATATATATCTTATTAAAAATCTTATGCCTGCATGTACTTCCTCTCTACACCACTTGACTTCCTATTGTCCTATTTTGTCACAAATTTTGTGTCAGCTTTTTCCCATTCTAAATTCGAAGGTCCACATTTGTATTGGGTTTTGCCTATTTAAACTACTAAAAATCTTGACACTTCCTGTCAACTTTTTCTATTATAAATTCATATGTCCACTTTTATAACAGAAACTGTCTATGCAAACTTGTCACACTGCTATTATAGTCTCCTGCTATGTCGAGTGAGAGGGTGTAATTACAGGTGGGAAGTTTATATGGGCAGATTCCATTATAAACATGAACATTGGAATTTATAATGGGAATAGAAAATTAAGGATGGAATGTATGACTTCAAAATGGGGACTGAATTATGTCTGAACACCTGGTCCAATTAGCCCACACACTAACTCCAATTCACCTGAAGACGACACTTGGCCATGATTGCCCATGTGCAATGGCACAGGAGATAGACTAGTTTTTATAAATTTAGCAGTGAAATAGCTATAAACTTGTGAACATAAGAATGCAGAAGTGGGAAAAAGCCACTCAGCCATCCATTCACTTGGTTTCAGGAATGGAAAATGACTGTTAATGAATTTAAGTTTTATTAGATATTTGTACAATGATGATCTGATGAAAAAATTAGAAGGAAAATAAAGAAAGAATTTGCATTGATATGGCACCTTTTATGTCCTCAGGACTTCCCAAAGTAGTTCACACCCAATGAAATACTTTTGCAGCGTAGTTCCTATTGTAATGTAAGCAAATGTGGCGGTCAGTTTGCACACAGCAAATTCCTACAAGCAGCAATGAGATAAATGACCAGATAATCTTTTTTTTTGGTGGTGTTGATTCAGGGATAAACATTGACCAGAATACTATTATAAAAGAATTTGGAAAAAAGAACTCCAGAAGTTGAAATTGGGGCATTTAATTTGGCTGAAGTAATGGAGCCTACTGTGGCATTTATATTGAACAATTTTTATAAATTTGTTCTGGGATATGGGAGACACTGACTGACAAGGCCGCATTTCCTGTCCATATTTAATTGCCCTGAAAAGGTGGTGGTGGATCACCTTGAATTAGCAATTGTTTATACAATAAGTGGATTACTAGGCCACTTTAGAGGGTATTAGTAGTTAACTACATAGTGTAGGATTGGAGCCACATGTGGGTGAAGGACATTAATAAACCATGCCTGAAGGACATTAGTAAACCATTTAAAAAAAATGACAATCCAGTAACTTTCATGATTATTTTTTCTCTGGTGCCAGCCCACAAATTACCAGATTTAATTAATTAAATTTCAAACTTTCTATGGGGGGAATACTAGTCCACTACATTATCAAATCATTTTTGTCTTGTAAGATTCATGCTCCTTTAAAAAAATTATTATTTAGTAAATTTTCCTATAAGGGTGTTTAGAAATCTTTGAACTAAGTTAATGTGCCAAAGAATGACTTGCTATTTGAGAGCTAGGTACATAGTATTCTTTACTATTATATCTGAACAGTGCTTTAACTCTGATATTGTGGTTGATTACGTTTGGTGCGTATCTTAATATTCACTGTTATATAGATGTCTCTGGTGAGTATCACAGTTATATGGAAACAACATATTTTCACACAGTGTGTGTTAATCAACCATGCTAGAGGTCGGTCAGAATTTTAAACACATTAGCCGATGGGGAGCTGACATTGGCATATGCTCTGCATGGGAAAAATTAAGTGCACGATTAGCTCTGAGGTCCAACCTTTGCAGCACATTGATTTGGGGGGGACGGGTGGAGGAAGGAGGACAACAAAAATGTTGGTATATTTCTGGATCTGGCCATTGTCTCTCCCCTCTCATAACACTCTCACATAGCATAGTGTGGATATTTTCCTTAGGTTTACTAACTATTAAGTCACTTTTTTGACCTTGCTGAAATGGGACATAATTAGCAATGTTAATCATATGAAGGTGAATTTAAGACCAATGGCTGAATTGTTTGTACAGCTTGCATTCACTAGTTTAGCTAATCATTTACCCAGCAAAATACAGAACCTGTACTTTTCTTTTTGTTTTACTAATTTTCCTACAGAGTTTTGGATTGGAAAACATGAAATGAAATATGTTGATTTTCATAGTCTAACATACAGACTAGTATTGATTTAAATTCTCTAATCCATAGGAACTATAACCTAAAAATGATTTGTCATTATTGAGGGGTTAACATGAGCATTATTAATCACATTTGTTTACTATTTTCTGGTGCTCTGATAAAATGCTCCCTAGAACATCTGCACAGCAGCCACCCACTGGAACAACAGAATTAATAATACTGACAGGCACCTGCTAACTGCTTTAAGTTCAATTGTTTTAAGCAAGTGTGGCCATGAGCTTCTGGTTGATTGTCATTTTAATTCTCCGCTCCTCTCCCATGATGACCTCCCTTTCCTTGGCCTTCTACACTGTTCCATGGAAGCTCAAGGAACAGCACCTCATCTTTTGATTAGGCACTCTACAGCCTTCCGGACACAACGTTGACTTCAACAATTTCAGATCATAACCACTGCTCCCATTTTTTTGGACAGCAGCTGTTGGCCATGATCCCGCTGTTGCCATTTACACCTCCTCTAGAGGTTTGTTTCTTTACTTGTCCCATTACCATCCCCCTTTGCCTTGTACCATCATTTCTTTTGTCAATTAAGCTCTCCTGCTTCCATCCTATCACAGGCCTTCCCTTTTGTTGCTTCCCCTGCCTTCCTTGCCTCTGTACTTGCTTAAAAACTACAACAACTTGTATTATAAGACAAAAAAAACCTACAACATCTCTAACATTTTCCAGTTCTGATGAAAGGTCACTGACCTGAAATGTCAACTCTGTTTCTCTCTCCACAGATGCAGCCTCACCTGCTGAGTATTTCCAGCATTTTCTGTTTTTATAACTGCTTTAAGCAGTCATTTAAATCCCAGAAATGGTGCAAGTGGAGCCCAGGGTGGCTGTTTATTTGCCAAATTGCTAGACATAGGAAAGCAAGGTTCATTGACCAGGCACAGAAAATATGATTGCAAAGAGTGAGAGACAAGAGGGACAAATTTATTGGTGTTGAAAGCTTTTCTGGGCTTGCCTGACCCTCCTCTATTGACTGCAAAATAGTGCTGCAGTTAGCACTCTAATATTACATTGGATATCTTTGAGGGACTGTATAATAGGACACTCCCAGACTTGTCTAGGCAATCAAATCTCTGCTTCAGCATGCCTATGGTATGCTTCATTTGTATCCTTGGAGAGAAATGTCCCTCATTTGCATTCAGTTGCAGTTCATGGGTTTAGAACTGGCACCATGAGCCATAGCTTAAGAAGGTATCTCTGGCCCTCCAGGATCCATATGTCTAGTCTAGATACTTTGTTGAGCAATGGTGGCACTGTTAGCAGCATAGAATAAATGGATGTTTCAAAAGTACTTGGCACTTACCTGAGTCGCCCTAGTCCAAGATGAAGTTTGCAGGTCAACATGCAGGAATGGCAAAGTTCAAAGATTGCTTCCCTGGTGAAACAGAAATAGCAGAAGCAGATCTCCTTGGACATTCCAAAGTAATTGTGGTGGGGTTTAAATACTTGACTCCTTGAGTAACAGTGGGTTGGGGCAGACTACCTCAGATACAGGTGGACCTGTCTCTATGCATTTGCGTGGAATGTCTTCTCACCTCCAGCTCCCTGAAGGCAGCAGGAATTCCCAGGACCATGGCCACCCTAGTACTTTAAGATGCTCAAATAAACCATTACACTCTCGCAACAGTAGGAGGTGAAAAAGGAAAGAAACAAAAATAAACAAAAGTGAAAAATTGAAATACAAAAGAATGCAGCAAATTAAATATAACAAAAGTAACCCCAAAATTTAAAAACATACAAGTGATTAATTCCACTTGCTGTGCTCCCAGTGGGGACCAGCACTTACAGGCAGCGCATCCTGGGAAATCGTAAGTGCACAGCTCATGATTTTCCACTTCTATTCCCTATGATCCTTTGTTTGCTTCTGGGAGTACGAGAGTGTGGAGTCAGCGCTCCAATCTCTCAGTTGCTTCCAAAACAATTCAACACACCTTTAAGATTAAACCCATCTTCAAAGGCCAGAAAGTAAATTTCAAGATACACTAGAGGGCTGAAATCACATGGGGATTCTGTTGGTCTCTTGTCATGACAAAACTTCCTGTGAAATAGCAGAAGCAGACATTTCCTCAGGGGTTCTGCTGGTGTCTCACCTGAGGTATGGTACGAGACTGGTGGAATCCCTGTGGAATTTCTGCTCCCAAGTTTATGCTTGCTTAGAATGATAACTTTGCTTATCTGTGGCAAACCACACAAAATGTGATGGTTAATGCCACTCCTTCATCAGAAGGGAGCCCCACCCTCATTAGTAAATTTTGGAGCCTTTAATGAGCTGGTGCTGTGGCATCAAGAGCCTGTGCATTCTCAGCACTGAATAGGTGCAAGCCTACTCCTAGCATCTTCCGCTCCCTCCTACCCATCCTGTTGCCAGTCATGCAACTATGCAATCAGGGCATTGCGCCACAAGTTTTACCCTTAAGAACCCAATATATAAAAATCTGACTGCGTTGAAATGAGATTAAGCAGTCTCAACGTGATTAGAACTAAAATTTGGGTATGCACAAAATAATCTGAATTTGCCATATTTAAGTCTCTGAAGTCTCTGAATTTGCCTTGGATCTTAATCTTAATCTGTTAGTATCATCGGGTAGATGGTTAATGCCACTCCTTCATCAGAAGGAGGCAGATTTGATCAATGCAGAATGATCCATCCTCAGCCAGGTTCATCCCTCTTACAGGAAACCCAGCTGTCAGACTCAAGGGGAATTAATGTAAATGTCAACAAAGACAGATAGATAATGAACTCCTCATCAACAGTTCAGCATTTTATTGGTCAAGCTGCCCAACCATAGATGATGTCTTACATTTCTGCATAAACTAAGAGGAAAAATGTGTTCTAAGCATTTTAAACTGTTTCTTTTGCTGCAAAAAAGAAATTCTTCCGCAGACCTCAAAGCGTTAACAATGGATCTGAGAGTATTTTTAATAGCTGAAGGATTGTAGGATGATAAATATTGAACTATATTAGAGATCACACTGATGTCATATATTTTTATACCATAATTTAAATTCACAGTAATATTAGTGAATAATTAACCTCCAGCAAGTGGGACCTTTTCCATTACTGGTGAATGCAGGTGCCTTTCACTACTACCCATTTATTTTCATGAACATGTTGGCTGTATCCAAGATTTTACTTTACTGTTTTCCATTCATGAAATACAGTTTTACGTATATCTTAGGCTTTTTTCCTACACAAGGCTTGGCAACATGGGAACCAGATTAGTTTTTCTCCAAATTGTTTGATTGTGTTGTGTGTATCTGTTCAGCTGTAATGAATAATTTGTGCACTTGACATTTGGACAACCAAATAAGAAAATCAAAGTTGTGCTTTTTTTCCTCGTTTCCCCCCCCATTCTGAAGTTAGTGACTCATGCTAAGATATGTTTAATAGGTGCCATCAGCCCCTAATGCCTTGCTGAGGTTACCATTTTCATGTGTGACCCTAGATATAGTGTTGTCAGGCTTATGTAACCTTGGGGAGCATCACAGCTAAACCTAATCCTGCTTCATCTGACATTCCCACATGCACACTTTCCTGGATAGCAATCAGGAGCTGAAACCCAGGCTGGTTTTTCCCATCTCTATCCCAAGTTTATGGAGGCCAATTGTAGCACTCCAACTATTGTCCTGGCTAAAATCAATTGACTCACCATAGATTAGAGATCAACTTTGGAACCTTCCAAGTCTGACTCAGTACCACACTGTGCAATGCACTTACTCACTGAGGCACTGGGGAAAGCTATAGCAAAGCTTCTGCTATGTAGAATACGATAATTAAGGAGTGCTATTAAGAATATATTCCAGTTGTTCTGTGCCCCCGGCATCATAGGTAATGAGTTACATTCCATCCATGATAGACCAGTCAAGGTAAATATTATACAAGCTGTATAATTTTAAAGATGCAAAGTCTAGATTTAAAGGACTGTGACTGATCTATATCAGTGGCATAGGCAGGATTTTATTCCCTGGGGTGTTTGGAGCTAAGGTTGCCAGATCAAAGAAAACTACTTCAAAAGGTACATTTTTCAAATAGGAATTTCACAACACAGTTCAAATAGAAACATTATTACTTCCATTAATCTAACACTTCAAATAAAGCAAATGCAAAGAAAAACAGTCTTGTTGGACAAATGCACAAAATCCAAGCACCAGTTATGTGTCACGAGTCTATCAATAACTTCACTACTGTTCACTGATATATCCTGGTGAACATTTAGAAGCATGAGCCCAACTAATAGTCGAATTGCAGAACTGACTGGTTCTGGAAGAATATCCGTTGTTTCTGTGTTCTATCAAGTGATCGAAGGCATGTTCTTTCAAAAGAGAGAGTGGTCCAATAAAAAAGTAATAGAAATTTTGGGGATGTTTGAACACCTTGAACATCCCTGTCCTACACCCTGGATTTCTATTAATTTATGTTCAAGGAAACAACAGTACAGTGTTGGAGTAGTTCATTGTTTGGAAAGTCTTGCTTTAAAGCTGCAGCCAGAATTCCTTTCTAATTGTTAACTTGCCAATGTCATCAATTCAAAATGAATCAGTCAGTGATCTTTATTTACTCCCCAGATTTATTATTGATGCTGCCATTGAACAGAGCACATCCAATACAGCTTAGAGAAGGAAATATATGCATAGGTATTGCTATCCCATAAGCTGTGACTTTTTCCTTACTATACCTATTTCTTTGCCTCCAAGTTTCTTCCATTCCTTCCTATGGTCACAGAATCATATTGGGGTTTGGTTCCATGGGATATGGAGTTAAACCAATGGAGTTGAGGTACAGATCAGCCATGATCTAATTGAATGGCAAAACAGGCTTGAGGATCTGAATGGCCTACTCCTGTTCTCATGTTCCTAGATCACAAGTCATCTTTTATCTTTTGGTTATTTTTTGAGGGAAAAAGATAGCTGCCTTGAAATTGGTGTGAAAACAGCCCCATTGCATTAACATTAACAGAAGCAGATGTGCTTCTGTTAGCCAGCACATCCGCTTCACTGATTAGCAGTTAAAATGGACTGGTAAATAGCAATAAATACCTGTAAATCTCCATTTCCCAATCTCCCCCTCTCCTATCCTCGACCCCCATTCACCAATCACTCTCTCACTCATCCCCCGACCCCACCCCCCTTTCTAAGAAACAGTATTTTTGCATAATTAATATTAGTGTAGATATAGCTGGTAACCCAGAATACTTCAGCAGTTTTGTCGCTTTAGCTGTTTTAATTCTGCCCCCTTACACTTTTAGGTTTTAAAATTAAGTCCAATCATGTCATTAGAGTTCACTGGTCGGGGAATTCCTCGTATCTTCTTATCACCTGTTAGTGATTACAGCTAGCATACCCCTCGTGCCTCCATAATAACCTCATTTAGCCCTCCAGTTTGGCAACTTCTTCTGTAAATGAACTGGTGACAAAATAAATATCTGAACACGTGTATGAACAAAAACAGAAAATGTGGTAATGCAGTGCAGGTCAGTCAGCATTTGAGATAAAGAAAGGTTAACATTCTGGGTGGGAGTCTTGGTCAGAACATGGTCTCTCTTGGAAAGTTAATTTATCTTTCCCTTCCAGATGCCAACTAAATCTTACATACGTTTTCTGGTTTTGTTCCTGACATCAACACTTGTGCCTTTTTTGTTTTATTACATTCATGGTAATAGAGCTCACTTCTGCTTTAGGTAATTTTTAAATGGCAAACTATCAAAGCTAAACATTAACAGAAATTCAAAATGTGTTCTTTTATTTCAGTAGTCCTGTACAAGGTGCAATCTTAAACAATGTTCTAAAGTCCCATTGAAAAGCAAACTTACTCCCTTATCTGCTGACACATGACACCAGATGGATGTGTACAAGTGAGTAAAGTTAAAGTTTACCCCAGAGACAGGGGGCTCGAATTTCCCAGGGCCGTGGAGGCAGAAATGGAGGCATGTGGGGTGTTAAAATTGCAGAATCAGGGGGCACGAACCCTTCCCACCCCAACCCGCCTCCATGCCCGTTTCCCAGGAGGCGGGTACCGACCTGTGCTGGGAGCCGCCTCCCCGAGGTGGGAAGGGGATTGGTCCCAATTAACTGCCTGTTAACAGGTAGTTAACAGGCAGTTTTTGGCCTAATCCCTATTTTTAGCCCTGAAGTGTGGGCTTCCTGACGGCTCCAAACCACGCCAAGTTAGCGAGGCGGACCGTCGGGCTGAAGGGCTTGGAGGGTTCGAAATGTCCGGTGTTCAGGTGAGTGATGGGTGCATGAGTGCAGAGGTAAGTCTGTTTGGTGTGTGTAAAGTGTTTAAATAAGTTTTATTTACCTTTACTTACTAATGCAGGCTTCCTTTCTTCAGGTCTCGGGAGTCCCTCATCTCACCGGCACAGAAAGCAGAATGGCCGCGAGCTGTCAAAAGTTGCAGCATCCTGCTTTCTGTTCTGGAGAGATTGCTACCTGCTGGGCAGGCTCAACAAGGTCAATCAAGGGAAAATCGCGTGGGTTGGCTACAAATCGATGGAGGCGGGACTACAACCCAAAAAGTGGGAGTCCCGCCTCCATCACGTCACCATTGACAAAACTCAGCCCAGGATCTTTGTTCATGAGACCACTGGATGTCTCACTTTAACTGGCTGGAAACTGTGGTCACTCCTGAAAATTATTAGGAACTCTTCTGAAGTTACTGATCTCCCAACTGGACCAGTTTTCCAGTTACGAAGAGACCACAGTCTGGCTTGACTCTGATTAATCATTGCGCTCTGGTTTCATGCTGTGTTCTCTCACATCCACAATCGAAATGATGTCACCAGGACAGCTCTGTTACAAAAACTGTAAATCTTCACCAGATGATAATGACCCTTGCTTTAAATAAAGCGTTTAACATAAAATGAATGCTCAGCCTATCATCCACCAAAATATTTCAAAGTGTAGCATCTATACTCAGTGTTGCATATGCCACATTTAAAAAAAACTATTACTCAAACACTTTTAAACATTTGATTTGTAGCATTACTTATACAACAGTAATTTAACATACTATTTTCTCCAGGCTTCACTGATCAAGGAGTGTCCTACTAATCCTCCAGAGGAAGTTAATGGATATCTTTTGCACATAATATATAGTCTAACAGTAGACCTAATATGATATGGGATTCCACTTCCTCAGAACCTGAGGGCTCTGAATCTACTAAATAATTAACAAATTCAATGACCTCATTAATAAATTGACTAATTAAGACAGATAATTAGCAAGTCTCTATACCTTTATGACGTATACTTTTTGCACTGATTTAATTTTTATATGTTGACTCAACAATTTCTTCCTGTTATATACATCATTTGTACCTGGTGTTTTACCTATAACAGTAGATAATTTGCTTTCTATAGACCATTAACTTGTTACAAATTAAATAATTAATCTTTGTTTTCTTGTCCAAAGAAATGAAAGATGAAAGTGCTATAAATGATGGAAAGGGAAGAGTTTTCACCCTGTTTGCCTTAGTCTGTTACACCAAATAACTTTTCAATGAAACAGTGCAGAGGTGACTGGTCATAAATCATGTGTGCACTATACTTTGTGCAATAAAAGATAGAAATTGCATTTTTGGAGCTTTACAAAATACTAACATTTAGATAACTGAAGTGCAGTTACAGTTCTGCCTCAGGTATTCTCTTGGATACAGTAGTACTGGTCACACCTGTAAGTAGTCTGAGCATCTTACATTTAAGAGTGTGTCCATAGTGCTCAATATATAACTGTACAATAGTGTAACTCAGGGTGTAACAATGGAACCCACTTGTGATCTGAATTATATATTGTGTTTTTTACATGTGCTGCTCCAATCTTTTTAAAGGCAAACTGAGAAACATTTGGTAAGATGAGGCCAGATAGCAATTGTTAAACTGCTTTATTTCACACACAGCAAGTGAATATACAGAGTAACAGTCAAAACAAATTCTACTTAATTCAATTACACGTCTCTCCTCAAAAACATGGGAAAAATAACAAACTATGTATCTTGTCTCTTTCATGGTCTGACTTATTTATCGCTGGCATTACCTTTCTTTCAGACTACTTCTAACTTCTAAAAACTGACCTGCATTTTCTAGCTTCCAGTTCTGGGCCAAGGGCTGTGTCTTAAACATCTCTTTTCAAAACATGCCTGGCCCTGTGGATTCCCAGACAGAGAGAGGACTGAGATGCTGCATTTCTCCCATTAGTGATTCGCTAGTAGGCCTATCAATAGCTGGCTACACCCCTCCGCATTTAAAGAGGACGTGTCCTGATGTTCTCTAAATCAGGAGTTTTCAACCTTTTTGCTTCTGAGGTCGCTCTCCCATGTTATAAAAATTCCATGGAACCCGTGTGGGTGGGGGAAGAGAAGGGGGTGGGGGGTGGAGAGAAGCGGGGGTGGAGAGAAGGGGGTGGGGGGAGAGAAGGGGTGGGGTGAATGGTGGGGATGGGGGGTTCAGCTCAGGTGGTTGCCATTAGTAACTGTCAAAGCTCATTAGGCCTCGACCCTTCAACACAAACAGGGATAATCTTCCACCCACTTTACTGCGCCTGGAGGCCCTCACGTCCAGGCCCCACTCACCCTCTGACAGATCTTCAATGCACTCAAAGGTGATCTCGAACTGAAAAGGGTTGAAAAAGGGCAACGGGTTGTCCAGCACAACCATGTTGTTCAGCACAACCATGTTGTTCACCTGTACCTTCGCCGTGGCTCTGACAGGGTAATTTTGTGTTTTTTTCCCTCATGCCCACCCGTGCCGATTTTAAACAGAGACCAAGGCCCCGGGCTGGCTTGGCAGAGTGTGACGGGCTCCAAGTCTTTGCTTTTCCGCAGAAGCTCTGTCCCATCCTCCTCCTCCACCTGCTGCTCTCAATTGGTTCTCAGAGCGCCCACAGGCAGTGGGCACCTCTACTACCACTGAAGGCCTGGGGAGCCCAGGTTCGGCTGCCATCCTCTCTGCAGGACGCCACCTGCAGGCGGCATCAGTAAGGCGGGTCCATCCAAAGCCACCTGCTAAAACTTGTTGATCTCCTGTGGCGTGGACCCCTTGAAATCTTCTCACGGTTCCCTAGGGGGCCGTGGATGCCCATTTGAGAACCCCTTCTCTTAATGAATGGCCCATCCTGGCTAATGGGCCTGGGCTTGGGATGAAACAATTGACTCTCATTATATCAATTGTAAGTTCTGCAAACTGGCTTGTCTGGCTTCAATATAAATATTCAATGCCTGCAGTCTGTGGCCTTTCTTTGTAAACCTGTGCAAATTTGCTTTTTGTTTGAAAACACACTTAAAAGCAACTTAATCCCAAAATCCTCTCTGCGACGATCAGAAAATGATCAAAAATCTTGAAATATGACACTAAGTTATCTATGAACAAAGCAGAACTTTACAGACTCAATATGAAACTTGCCAGATGCTGGAATAAGATTACTGACAGGATCCATGCAGATTAAACTTCAGTCAGAAAAAATTTAGAAGAACTGCCATGTCTATTCAGTAAATGGGTGAGATACACTGTGGGGAGGGGCAGTGCTATTAAATAGTTACTAACAGCTCATTGAGTTCCGCAAAGTAAGTCAAGATCATAGGCATTTATCTGCACATGTAACTATGTTATAGCAGTAAAGTGCCAAAAAGTGCTTAATTTACCATAATTTTCTTGTCACTCCTTTTGGATCAATATGCTGGTTCATTACATGTAAATGTCTATACTACTGCTTGCTATACTTTAGCAGATATCCTTTTTGCAATTCTATAGAAAAAATTCTGGTGTACTGAGTCAAACTATATGTCAGACCAGACTGGACTGGGTATTTTGTTTAAATGAAAATTGTAAATTTTTCATCTCTTTTTGTCTTAAATGATGAAATGGTTGTAGTTTTACTTGTATCACTGTGTGTGAAGGTAGTGAATTGGAATAAGCACCGAACCTGACTTCAAATCCAAATGCATTCGAATCTGATTGGTTTAAATAAAGGGAAATAAAGCTGACCTTTACAGGATCTGATTTGTTGAATTCAGATTTTAAATTGTTTGCTTTTGCTGGTTCTTTTGATTCCTTCAGAAAAAGCAGTGAAAGCTCTCAAATTGTGGGGTCACTTTATGCTGATGTATCAAAACACATTTGTTTTGGGAGGTACCGCCCTACACCATGTCATTCAATTTGGAAATGGAATTTTCTATCATTTGGATCAGGATGATGGCGCTTATCCTAAATAAACCTGAGTGTGAGGAACTCACCTGCAGCGCTGGGTTTGGCTTTTGGACCATTGATTTAATATCATTATGGGTGAGACTCTAGTTTATTTTTAAAATTAAGAATCAACAAAGCATAATAACAGTATAAATAGTTAATATGACTGATAGTAAAAAAAAAGACCCATCAAATGACTACGATTGTCGGATAGATGCTTTTGTGAGTAGGTTTTGTCAGAAGAGGAGAAAAGGTTGCTACAAATTTTGTTTCTTTAAGAGTCAACAGCGAAACTACAGGGATAATAGAGTGAATATTTTGTAAGGCTTTAATAATATACATGCGCTAGGATATTCGGGATATGATACAATAAATAGAAAACTGGATTGATTTAACAATAACAGCTTTTAAAATTGCTTTGAACCTCTCAGTTTTCTGGTGGAGTTTTAATATAGCAAATTTAAAAAAATTATTAGTAAAAGCTGGCGTCGTTCTGCACAGTCAACAGAAAATAAATAATACATTGAAGATGCACGCTTTACATGAAAAGCTGAAATATGTATACATTCTTTTTGCAGTTCATTAACATTGAGTGTGGAAGCACTGTGGGGGAGGCATCGAGTGGTAGAATTTCATAATTCTAATATTAGAGCAAATACAGGGTGGATATCGATTCTTATATAATTTTGAATTTTTTTGGGGATATAAGTGAATGTTTTACATATATGCATATGAATTAGCAACATTACCACTGACACATTAAGAAGGGCTACTGTTAAATTTTCTATTTGTTGTTCATGTTCAGTGGTGATGCAATACATAGAAGATAAAATGAAGTACAGTAGTTTATGCTGATCAACTGAATCTGAAATTAAATTACAGTTGTCTTAAATTTGTGGTGAACTACAAGCTTAAGCTTAGACCGAAAGAGAAAATGCTGCAAACATTCAGCAAGTCAGTCAGCATCTGTGGAGAAACTGATCAGCTCAGGTTTCAGATGTATTCATTCTTCATCAGAACTGGATAAAATGACAGATGTACAACATTTAAAAAGGAACAGAACAAAGGGAAAGGGGAGAAAAACACACACACATACATCACAGCAGAAGTAGAATGACTTGTAAGGTGCTGAAAAAGAAAACAAGAGGGCTAGAAAATGGGGCGGTGGGCTATCAAATGTTCTTTTAAAAGAGTCGTGCCCACTGGCTACCTGAATCTTGACCGACTCGAATTTTCAAGCAGTGGCCTAAAATGTGTTACCAGCACTCCTGCCTAAAACAGGAGGCAGTCTTAATTAAATATTTAAAGAGGGGTCCTACGCCCATTGTAGAACTGTGATGTGATTTTCCTGGACCGTTCGTGCCATGCATCCCTATCCTTTGGTTCCTGGCTTAAGCTTAAGCAGGGACCGCTGCAGGCTGCTCCAAAAACAGCTGGATTTTTTTTGTGGGGCCAGCAAGAGAACTCTCGCTCATCTTGGCCTGACAAAAATACTCTGGCCTGCTGCCGGTCCCTGTGTGCCCCTTCCTGTTCCCCCCCCCCCCTCAATTCCATATTCTCGGCAGGCTTGGTGACTGAGCTGCCGATGTCCCACTCTCTGACCGGCAAGCTGCCTTTGGAGTGCCCATTCGCATGCTGATGAGGCCTGACTCCTGGAATGGTCTGGGTCTCTCACTGCTACGATCAGTGGGTGGCATGATCCCTATGCTGACCGGCCACCCTCTTACCACAGCAAACCAAAATCAGCCCCAAGATAGTTAAATTGCTGAAGGGATATTGAAATTTGCTGTGCGGTATCTCTTCCAGCGGCAGCGCTGGTGAGCGGCCTGCATGCGACCTCGCGATCATGGCCGTGCACCTTAGGCGGAACATTAGTCAAGAACTGAGCCACTTATCACAGAATACCCAGCCTCTGACTTACTCTACTGGCCACAGCATTTATGTGGCTGGTACAGCTGAGTTTCTGGTCAATGGTGACCTCCAGAATATTGATGGTGGGGGACTCGGTGATGGTAATGCCATTGAATGTCAAGGGGAGGTGGTTAGACTCTCTCTTGTTGGAGATGGTCATTGCCTGGCACTTGTATGGCATGAATGTTACTTGCCACTTATCAGCCCAAGCCTGGATGTTGTCCAGGCCATATCTGCATGTGGGCCTGGACTGAGGAATTGCGAATGGAGTTGAACACTGTGCAATCATCAGTGAAGAACCCTGCCTTATGATGAAGGGAAGGTCACTGATGAAGCAGATAAAAATAGTTAGACCTAGGACGCTGCCCTGAGGAACGCCTTTAGCAATGTTCTGGAGCTTCAGATGATTGACCTCCAACAACCACAACCATCTTCCTTTGTGCAAGGTATGACTCTAGCCACTGGAAAGTTTCCCTCCGATCCCCATTGACTTAAGTTTTACTAGGGCTCCTTGGTGCCACACTCAATCATTCTTGCCCCACCTCTGGAATTCATCTCTTTTGTCCATGTTTGGACCAAGCCTGTAATGAAGCCTGGAGCCAGGTGGAACTCAAACTAAGCATCAGTGAGCAAGTTATGGCGAACAAGTGCTGCTTGATGACACTGTTGATGACTCCATCCATCACTTTGCTGATGATTGAGAGTAGGCCGATATGGCGGTAATTGGCCGGGTTGGATTTGTTTTGCTTTTTGTGGACATGGCATACCTGGACACTTTTCTACATTGTCAGATAGATGCCAGTTTTGTAGCTGTACTGGAACAGCTTAGCTAGGAGCTAGTTCTGGAGCACAGGTTTTCAACACTACAGCCGGGATGTTATTACTCAATCGTTTCTTGATGTCATGTGGTGTGAATCGAATTGGTTGAAGCCTGGCATCTGTAATGGTGGGGCCCTCTGGAGGAGGTCGAGAAGGATCATCCACTTGGCACTTCTGTCTGAAGATGGTTGCAACCACTTCAGCCTTGTTTTTTGCACTTGTGTGCTGGGCTCCACCATCGTTGAGGGTCAGGATATTCATGGAGCCTCCTCATCACGTTAGTTGTTTAATTGTCCGCCACTATTCATGATTGGATGTTGCATAACTGCAGAGCTTTGATCTGATTCGTTGGTTGTAGGATCGCATAGCTCTCTCCATAGCATGCTACTTTTGCTCTTTAGCATGCATATAGTCCTGTGTTGTAGCTTCATCAGTTTGGCACCTCATTTTCAGATATGGCTGGTGCTGCTCCCTTCATTCTCTTCTGCAGTCCTCATTGAACCAATAAATGGCCGCTGTTTCTTGCTCTCAAAAGCACACCAGCTGTGGTTTGACCTTGTTCAGTGCTGACTTCCACTATTTTGCATCTGCCTTCTGTTCTTCCACCTACAGCTTTAATATCAGAACAATTCCCAGCTATCTTACAAGCAAATCAATTCTTGTCTTTAATCTTAGTGTCCACCCACAGTTCTGCACTCCTACTCCTTCTGACAACACAAAGATAATTTTAAACTTACCTTTTTGGGGGCTTTTCAGCTGGACAACCCATAAAACACAGATAAAATCATAAATATCTCCAATGTTAAAATTTAGACCATGGATAACTAGAACATAATTGTTTCCTGAGATGGATTATATATTTTGACCTTCAGTGTGTTGCAGAAGGACATTGCCTTACTTAGTGCCTAGTTCCTTACTATGCCATCCAGCACTCTGTGCACTACAGTTCACAATCCTTTCAATCAGTGATACATTTAACAGAAATGAGTAGAGGAGTTTCATACTGACTTTCAGAGGATGGGGAATTTTGATGTATATACCCTTGGTAACTGGATTGTTTAGAGGATTCATGTGTAGGATTTATGAATGACTGTTTTAGTAACCAAAACACAAGTCGTTAAATGAACAGGTGAAAAAAGTTACAGGTTGAATTACAGTCCAAAAATGCATTAAAAGTATAAAGCTGCTTTTAAGGGCTGATGCTTATTTTTCTAATATAAATTGCCAGCAGCTTGCTGCAATACTGATGGTGCTTTGTGACTCTGTGTTAACAGTTTCATGGATGAACAATTCCACGCAGTTCTCAGCAGCTGTTATGCTTTGCTGCTTGCCTGAGGCTGGTGGGAGGAGAAAGTCTCTTGGTGAAAATAAATAACTCCATCCTATATTGATGTAGCTGTGACTCATAGTGCGGCTGTCGCTTACTGCAGAGCATTCTGCTCCACACAGCACCATTAGAACAAATACCAGCCAACACACACACACACACACACACCTCCTTTAATGACACATGTAAAGCACAGTTTCATCTCTGGCAACAGTGCCCATGTGCTCAGGAATTCAGCTGTAGCATGGTATGGACAACGGATGAGGAAATGCAATGCTTTGATGATTCTGAAGAGTTGATGTCGGTATCGTGGGTATTTGACGTTTACAAATTAAGTGAATCCTTTGGAAAGCTTCATCTACACTTAGCATTTTATCTGCAAACCTGAAGACTGCCAGGCGGAGAAATGCTGCCTCGGATCGGACACTGCAGCAATATTTGCCTCCTCACTTGCCTTTTGTGCTGTGTGATCTGAATTGAGAAACACTAATGTATGACTTCTTTGATCTGAGGGGTTTGTGATTTAATGCTTGACTGATGCATGGTGCCAGCGCTGTATTCCCTCCCAGTTGTTCCTGCCTTTCCAGTGACCTCCGGCAACTGTATAAAGGCAGCAATAAAGAAGGTCAGCTGAACAGAAACCTGGGTCTTATTGTAATAGGGTGAGTACAGGATGTGTCCACTGAGCAATAAATTTAGTGATCCTTTGTTAGGCCTGCAGAAGCATTATGCATCTCACAAAATAGGTCTGCATACTGTATCAATATCTAAACATTCACAGAATGTTTATGTACCTTTTATAATATAGTGTCTTACTTGCTGCTCTAGTTATATAATTGGGGAAGCATGTTTGTTAGATTATTTGTCTCTGATATTTCTTATGGACAAAGATAATTATTTGCAAGTCCCTAAAGTATGAATTATTAAGATTCACACGGCTATGCTCCCAGACACTAAAAGATCTGTGTGTTTCTCCTTTTCTTTGCTGCTTCTGGTACTGTGCTGTCATTATTTCATTACTAATACTGGTTTGTCTTCCAGATCAGGTAAAAAAAAATGTACTTAACAATTAATGATTTTTTTAAGCCTTTCTGCATATTCAACAGTTAAAAAGGACAAATAAGAAAAATGCTTTATTAATTTAATTAACGGCATGCTATCTTCAAATAAAAACCTCCTGTTTTCAATATGTGTGTTGATACATCTATATTAATAATTGCATTGTCCTGTTTATTGATCCTTAGGAGATTTACTTCTGTGCACTGGACCTTTATTTTGATTTTGAAACAAACCCCATTCTTTTTATTTAAAGATAATAGTTGGAAATTTAGTGGGAATAATTTTTTTTCATATTGAAATAATCTTTACCATTCCCCTCCCCATAATTTAGATGCAATCGTGTAGGAGTCTCTCGGGTGTTATAGACATGCAAAATTTACATTGAATTCAAAATTTGTTCTGTAAGACATGTGCGGGTATTGCTGTTAGTCCCCCTCTTAAATATTAAGCTGTTATAAAGAGTTATCATTAACTTTATATGTGCGTTTCTTCTGTCTGTGGTTGTTTATTTAAAAATATTGGGGTAGATAACTTGCCGCCCGGACATATTTCACTGTTCCACGTTATGGATCGGTTGACACTTATAGAAACCGCCGATTTTCATTTCCATTGAGTTCAATTGAAATTAAAATTGGTCAGCTTCTAGAATGGCGGCTGATCCGCATCACCAGTTTTACACCCAGGCAACAAGTTGAAAATCTATCCCATAATTTTTTTAAACAGTGGCCCAGAATTTGTGGTCAGTGGCAAAGGAACGGCGCTTGCCATTCACCTCGAAAAAGCTGCCCACACGGTTTTAGCAGGCTCCCTCGCAGACTTCCTCTTTTCCGACGTCAGTTTGAATTTGGCGCTTTCTACAGGGGATCTGTGGCATCCAGGACTCCCCAAACTTCCCAAAGCTTTTCCACCATCTACAAGGCACAAGTCAGGAGTGTGATGGAATACTCTCCACTTGCCTGGATGAGTGCAGCTCCAACAACACTCAAGAAGCTCGACACCATCCAAGACAAAGCAGCCCGTTTGATTGGCACCCCATCCACTACCTTAAAAATTCACTCCCTCCACCACAGGCGTACCGTGGCTGCACGGTGTACCATCTACAAGATGCACTGCAGCAACTCGCCAAGGCTTCTTCGACAGCACCTCCCAAACAGGCGACCTCTACCACTTAGAAGGACAAGGGCAGCAGGCGCATGGGAACACTACCACCTCCAAGTTCCCTTCCCCTCCAAGTCACACACCATCCTGACTTGGAAATAGATCGTCATTCTTTCATCATCGCTGGAACAAAATCCTGGAACTCCCTCCCTAACTGCACTGTGGCAGTACTTTCACCACACGGACTGCTGCAGTTCAAGAAGGCGGCTCAGCACCACCTTCTCAAGGGCAACTAGGGATGGGCAATAAATGCTTGCCTTGCCAGCGACACCCACATCCCATGCATGAATATTAAAAAAAGGAACAGGGCAGGGAGCAGGCAGGCTGATCAACCCATCAGATTGAAGAATTCTCACAGATGGCAAAGCAGGCTAAAAAGCCAGAAATATAAATTACATTTAAATAATTTTGCAGAAAGTGAAATAATTATTGAGACATACACATGGGATTAAGGGAGAAACTTAAGCAAAACACAAACTTAAAAAAAAATCTGCATCATTTGAATTTTCTTCTGAGGGAATGATACTCCACACTTGTAAAATTAATTTTCAGGGCCAGAGAGATTTCTCAGCAGCAATTATGACTTAGTACGCCGTTAAAAACTCAGTTAAACTTCATTCAACAAGGCATAAGGTTTTCATTAGTCTTTACAGCGAGAATAGTGGGTAATTAGTTTTAAGTTCATGCCAAATCAGTGATTTCTGTGTTTATTTCATCGGCGAAGACTGCCTATGGAGGAGCAGGGTATCTCTGACAGCAACTTCTGGATTTCTGCGTTTAACTGCGCATGTTCAGATGCCAGAAGCTGCTGTCAGTTTTACACAATGATAACAGCGAGTGCTGACCGTCTTGCCGTTATTACTACTGCAAATTCCGGGCCAGTGAGTCTTGATGATATTATTTGGTACTTACTGACTTTGACCAGTTAATATCAATCATTAACTAAGGGTGTCTCCATGACCTTACCATTCCATTGCTGCACACTAATTAATCTAACAGGGATAGATTCAGGGCTAAAGATCACAGCTGCAAAACAGGCATGAATACATATCCTACACCGATCATTCAGGGAGGTGTCAAGTGGAGGCTGTGGCATCTCCCAGCAGGGCTGGGAAAATCAGAGGGGTGAACTACACCTCGGACTTCCTGGCCCATGTTGGTGATTGGCATATGGGGTGTTTATGGCAGTTTGAGTGCAGGTATTTTGTCTACCTCCTGAGCTACAGAGGCATCAGGTCAGGTACACAAAAGTCAATATTAACTTTAAAATCCTCGTCCTTGTCTTTAAATCTCTCCATGGCCTTCCCCTACCCAATCTCTGCAATCTCCCCCCACCCTATATCCATGCTTGAAATTACGTTGATTAATAAAATAATTTAATCAAAAAGATGACTGTGTGCGCCATGGGATGTTTTACTATGTTAAAGGTGCTATATAAATGCAAGTTGTTGTTGTGTAGTTGTTCTTTAAAAGAAAGGAATTCAGACTTGCATTTATATAGCACCTTATGACTTCTCAGAAGCATGCCAAAGCAACCCCTCTATAGCTTTGCTGTAGTCAGGGATTATTAGAGGATACTTGTGTGTTTTGCAAAGCAGAAGGTATTGCACGTTTAAAAATGTATATGATGTGAACTATTCTTCTTGCTATTATTATTTTGAAAGGCAATTGTTCTGGGCACCAATGTGGACCAGCATGTTGGAGCAGCAATGTGCTGCACCCTGGAGTGGTAGCTCGTGGGTTCACACCTACAACTCCCTCCATGGTGAGTGACTGATCTCAGCCATGTCATCGTAGGGATTTGGCAAGTATTTCCTCATAGGGAGAGGCAGCATGTCAAGAAAATCACACTGGAGGTGTTCTCCTGCACCTTCTAACAATAAATTACAGGTCACAATGTTGGGAAGTGTCTGGGAGCTGGTCTTGACTTCTTGGGTTAGAGTTTCCGCTTTGAGTGCAATCGGGAAACTGGTTGCAAATTGCGCTGTTTTTCCAAATTGAAGTTATGGTTTAAGTTTCTGCCCTCATTTGCATAATCAAAAACATAAAGGCCGGAATTCACTTCGGGGAGGCAGGTTGGGTGCGGGGGGGGGGGGGGGGGTGCGAAATCCGGGAGGCCGGGTTTCCTGCAGGCCCTGCCAATTTTAACAGCAGGGCCTAATTTGAATGTGAGACATCGATTTCCCACCCGCAGCCAGCCAGCCAGCCAGCCAGCTTGAGAGTGGCGGGGATGGGGGGAGGGGGCGGCAATTGGCGGGAGGGGGGTCGGGAATCGGAGGGGTTCGGCAATCGGTGGGAGGGAGGTCGGGAATCGGAGGGGTTCGGCAATCGGTGGGAGGGAGGTCGGGAATCGGAGGGGTTCAGCAATCGGTGGGAGGGGGGTCGGGAATCGGAGGGGTTCGGCAATCGGTGGGGGGGGGTCGGGAATCAGAGGAGTTCGGCAATCGGCAGGAGGGGGGTCGGGAATCGGAGGGTTCGGCAATCGCCGGGAGGGGTGTCGGGAATCAGGAGGGGGGTCAGCAATTGGCGGGGGCTTTGCAATTGGTGGGAGGAGGGTCAGCAATCTGGGGGGGAAGAGATTCAGCGGGGGGGTTACAGGATTGGCAGTGGATGGGGGAGGTCGGGGATTGGCAGGCGATGGTGGGTGCTCGGGGATCGGGGAGGTTGGAGATTGGCAGGCAAGCGGGGATCACGGGGGGGGGTCGAGGATCGCGGGGGTGTCGGCCAGGGATGGGGGCGGAGGGGCTGAAGATTGGGGCCAGTCACCGGAGGATCGTGACCGGCCTCCTCATCACCATTGGGGCGAGGCCTGGGGGCGCGATCGGAGGCCTCATCGGCGGGGGGGGGGTCTTTGATCACGTGGGGTGGGTTAGGCAGGGATCCTGGATCCAGGAGGTAAGTATACATCTATTTACCTCCCGGACGCAGCAGTCCCCGCCTCTCTTTAACTGCCGGGTTTCACGAATTGTGTGAAATCCGTCCACAGGCAGTTAAATTCAAAATGGACGGGAAAAAGAGGCTTCCAGCCTCATTACAATATTTAAATTACGGTAACGCCCCCTGGGTTAGTCGTCCGCCCCCTGTCCTGCCTCCGGCAAAACCGGATGTGGGCGGGTGGAAGGCGGGATCAGGTCGGGAATCCCATTTTTAACAATTTAAATGCCCCCACGCTCCAAACCCAGCCGTTTTTTATGGGAAAATTCCAGCCAAAATCTTCCATGGATCAGCGCAATCGAATAGCGTAATAGAGCGTAATTGTTTATTTTTTTTTCTTTGTCTTAAAAGATATTCCTTGATGTATATAAGAGTGGTAACCTCATACAGTTTTATTAATACAGCTGAAAATGGGTTTATCACAAAAAATGGGCATTTTTAATAAGAGTGTCTAGTCCTCCACCTGTGAGTAATCTGATTTTAAATCACTGAAAATGACTTACAAAAACTATACTGAACCATTTAGTGGTTTCCATTGGTGTACTAGTCAGTTTCTTAGTAAATTAAATATTTTTTAACATGTAAAAACTTTTAAAATGCACTGACTAGTGCCTGTGTGCCAAAAAAAAGCTCAATTTGAAGGGTCTCCTTGAACGAGCACAAACAGGCGCAATCGGTGGAAACTAGCCATCCTCACTATTTCGATCTGGGCAGGGCCGGCTTCGGGCGAAATGAGTTTTCAACCAACGTTAAAGATCGCGGTTTATGATATCAAATATCACTTTCACAAAGAAGATTTTCGTTCAAGCGAAGGGTATTAGAATGTGAAATGCTTTCCCACAAGTGGATAGTGAAGGCAAGTCAATCAGCAAATTTAGGAGTGAATGAGATAAACACTTGAACAACAGCATTTAAAAAAGTATGGTAAAAGTGCAGGAAATGGTATTGGATCTGGAGCTAGCACTGATACAGCAATCCTGATAGAGGCAGGATTGGCCTCCTTCTCTGGGAAAGATTCTGTGATCCTACAATAAACCTGGGTTCTTTTAATAAAAGTATGAATAAAATCTAACCTGCTGTGGCTTCTGGTGGTACTGTACTGAAAGATAAAGTGGGGCAGGAAGTTTAATTTGTACAAGACATTATTTAGACAATAGCAGAAGGATTGAGTGCAGTCCTGTGCCCTCCATTATAGCAATGATATTTGAGGCAGACTTTTTGGATTTTCTCAATGGCGACGTGCTGGAGGCGGGACTTCTGGTTTCCGGGTTTCAGTCCCACCCCCAGCGACGTCTGACCAACCCATGCTATTTTCTCTTGATTGGCCTTGTTAGGGAAGAGAATGCAGCAGCCATTCTGTCATCTCTGCCATTGAGATGAGGCACCTCCGGATCCTCAAAGGTTGAAGCCTGCAGAAAGAAGCAAAGGTAAGGAAACTTTTTCTAACACTTTACACTCACCTCTCATACTTACCTGTCCACACTTGCACCCATCATTCACCTCTACAGCTGACATTTCGACCCCTCTCAGCCCCGCAGACCCACTGCTTGTCTCGCTGACCCTGGCAAGGTTCGCAGTCATCAGGAAGCCCGCAATTGCAGGTGTAAAATGGGGAAAAGTCTCAAAACTGCCTGTTAACTACCTGTTAACAGGCAGTTAATTGGCTTTAATCCCCTTCCTGCCTCGAGGAGACGGGTCCCTGCGCGACTCGGGGACCTGCCTCCCGGGAAGATGGCACAAAGGCGGGTTGGGAGTGGGGTCGGTACCTGCTCCCAGGGGGGAATTTCGCCAGCCCTGGGGAGGCGGGTTTGGCGGCGGGACTGCTGGGAAAATGGCAGAAACTGGGAGCGGGTACCAACTGCTCCCAACCCGCCTCCGTGCCATCTTCCTGGGAGGCGGGTCCTCGACTCGTGCAGGGACCCGTCTCCTCGAGGAGGGAAGGGGATTATAGCCACTATAACAGGTAGTTAACAGGCAGTTAAGAGGCTTATCCCCATTTCACCAACACAACTGCGGGCTTCCCGACGTCTGGAAACTCTGCCAGGGTCAGCGAGGCGAGCAGTGGGTCTGCAGGGGTCAAAGTGCGCTTTGGAGGTGAGTGGTGGGTGCAAGTGTGGAGAGGTAAGTATGGGAGGTGAGTGAAAAGTGTTAGAAAAAGTTTCCTTACCTTTGCTTCTTCCTGCAGGCTTCAACCCTTGGGGATCCGGAGGCTCCTCATCTCCACGGCAGAGATGACAGAATGCCTGCTACATTCTCCGATGCAACAGCCATCTGATTTCTGCTCAGGAAAGAGGTTTGGTGAGTCTTGAGTACAAGGACTCACCAAAGAACAGAGATTGTCAGTGTTTGACAGCTTCTCAAAGCTGTCAAACGATGACAATTCATCTGTCAAAAATTTTTGACAGATGAAACGTCATACGCTGACGTTCTCTGTCACCAGCTTTCCCTTAATTGGCCTGCTAAGCCCACTGGATGGGCTTAACAAGGTCATTCAAGGGAAAATAGCGTGGGTTGGCTGTACGTCGCTGGGGACGGGACTGAAACCCGACAACCAGCAGTCCCGCCCCCAACGCGCCTCCATTGATGAAATCCAGCCCCCAGTTTCTGCCATTTTCCCGTCAGACCCGTCTCCATACCCACCTCCCCAGGGCTGGGAAAATTCCCCTCGAACTTACTTCACACAGCGAAGGTTCACTAGGATGATACCAGGAAAGAGAGAATATAGTTATGAATATAATTATTTTTTATTAAACTTCAGCATAGAAATATAGGGCTGGATTTTCCTCTGCTAGCCCATTCCAAATCGGGTGGGATAGCAGCAGAAGACTCAAAAGGTTAGTATGCAGGTGCAGCAAGTGATTAAGAAGGCCAATGGAATGTTGGCTTTCATTGCTAGGGGGATAGAATATAAAAATAGGGAGGTATTGCTTCAGTTGTACAAGGTATTGGTGAGACCGCACCTGGAATACTGCGTACAGTTTTGGTGTCCATACTTAAGAAAGGACATACTTGCTCTCGAGTCAGTACAAAGAAGGTTCACTCGGTTAATCCCGGGGATGAGGGGATGGACATATGAGGAGAGGTTGAGTAGATTGGGACTCTACTCATTGGAGCTCAGAAGAATGAGAGGCGATCTTATTGAAACATATAAGATTGTGAAGGGGTTGGATCGGGTGGATGCAGGGAGGATGTTCCCGATGATGGGTGAACCTAGAACTAGGGGGCATAGTCTTAGAATAAGGGGCTGCTCTTTCAAAACTGAGATGAGGAGGAACTACTTCACTCAGAGGGTGGTAGGTCCATGGAATATGCTGCCCCAAAAAGCTGTAGAAGCTACATCATTACATAAATTTAAAACAGAAATAGACAGTTTCCTAGAAGTAAAGGGAATTAAGGGTTACGGGGAGCGGGCAGGAATTTGGACATGAGTCTAGGTTCGGATCGGTCATGGCCCTGTGGGTAGCGGAGCAGGCCCAGGGGCCGTGTAGCCTGATCCTGCTCCTATTTCGTGTGTCTAATTCTGTTAGATTCAGGAGATGGTTCTGTGATAGTAGATTGGCGGTTAGGATCAGATCAGCCATGATCTTATTGAATGGCGGAGCAGGCTCGAGGGGCCGATTGGCCTACTCCTGCTCCTATTTCTTATGTTCTTATGTTCTTATTAAGAATCAGGAAAATTGGGCAATGAGGAATTACTTCTGCCTCCCCACCCTGACCTGGTTACAGTAAAACTGAAGTGAGGGAAGATTACAGGGTAGATTTTAACTTGCCAGCTGGGTGTAGAGCTGGCGCTGCAGATTGGATTATGCTGATTTCAATGGAAATGAAAATCGGGGGGTTTCTATAACGACGGTCAACCCGCAACGTCAGTTTACCGTCCGGGTAGTGAAGGTGAAAATTATCCCCTCCTTCTATGAAATGATCTCACCCCAATTTTAATAAGCAATCTACACACAGACTCCAAGGCCTATGAATCTATAAACCCTGGAAACAGTTATTTTTAAATCAATACTTGAATTATTAATTTATTGTGCCATGGAGCGGCAGGATGTGGTTTTGTTCCAGTGATTTTCCACTGAATTTCCAGTTCTCTTATCGCCTCAAAGAGGTGCTGAACAGAGGCTGCTCTCATGCACCTCTTAGTGAGATGGGGGAGGGACTGAAGCAGGTAATGTTACTGC
The DNA here is from genome assembly GCF_052327205.1 of Somniosus microcephalus. Lineage (NCBI taxonomy): Eukaryota > Metazoa > Chordata > Chondrichthyes > Squaliformes > Somniosidae > Somniosus > Somniosus microcephalus. The sequence continues at coordinate 254,731,852 of NC_140988.1, read as the reverse complement.
GTTGGAAGTAGGGTGATCTTGATGATGGATCAGATCTGAAACTTGAAACTCAGCTCAGGGTCAAATGGGAAGCCAAAGTTGCTCATCTTTGAGTTCAGACTTCAGGTTTTGCACCTTTATATACATAATTCAAATTAGTTTCTTGCTCTCCCTTAACCTCAGTTAATGTGTCTAGATCCAAAACAGCCACCAGCCACCAGTTGTTTCCGAGGAACACCCGCATGCATGACCTTTGCACTCTAAAATAGACAGAAATCGTAAGAACCATTTAAAAATATGCTGCATTGGAACAGGAAACCCTGAGGGGTAAGTCCTATGATAACTGTTCCTAGTTGTGCCTCAGCCAAGAGTTATATTTTATATATCAAGTCCCATTTTCGGGTCTCATCTTCTACGGAGCCTTATATTTCCTCCACTTCCTTGGTGGAGTTCTCTGATGACATCAGCCAAAGGGGTACATCGGGAGTGTGCCCACTTCCTTTCATTGATGTCTGTTTATCTTGAGGCAGATTGCAAGTTAACCAGTTTATAATTTTTTCAGCCTCCACCAAGCTTTTGCTGACAAACCTTATAAGGCCATTGATTGTGTACTCTTTCCAACTCACTGAAAACACAGTATGGGTCTTCAGAAATGGCCATGTATTAGGCACTTCTGACAATGTAGGAGGTAAAGGCACTGAATTGTTTAACTATAGATCCACCCTTCCTATGATTCTTCAAACATAGCGCAGTGTTGACAGATGAACTCTGTGCTTGTGTCAGATCTATTCTTAGCACCGTCTCTCACCAGCTGGCAAATCATCAGTACCAGTCTGTAATTACAATCAATCCACCTGAAAGATCACCCCATGTTGTTATCCAACAAAAATGAACTAGCTGTGATCATTTATTTATTTATGTTTTACAATGTGCTTTTATTTTTCATAGCTTAAAGGTAGCTTGGTTGATAGCTTTGAAAATTTAGGGGTAGAAATTCGGGAGGAACCGCTTTTTTGGGTGTGCGGGGCGCAGGGTACATTCCCTGTGCCTGAATGGTGAGGTCCGAGGTGCCCCTGATACCGGGCCTTGGGCCTCATTTCATTGGAGCCACAATGGCGCAAACAGACAGCAGTGAAGAGGAAGCCTGCTGGTGTCGTGCGATTTAAACTTCCTGTGCTACATCAAAGGAGATATTCTGCAGAGAATCTAAACTGTACTTGTTGAGTCTGTGTTTTCAAATGCAGTTATACTGAATAACAGGACACAGACTACAGAAGTAAGTAAACAGGGCTTTAGTGATTGAGGGTCAGGGCTGAGCTGAGATACACTTTGCTCCGCAGGGTTTATATACCGGTGTGGTCACCACCGGTACTACAATGTACAGGAGCCATCAAAAAGTAGTCCATCACCTTAAGGTATCCTCTTAAGGTAGTACAGGTTACATACACTACAATTCCTCCCCTTTTAGCTTAACAGTGTACACCCCAAATTAAAACATTACATGGATAACATATATACAATTTACACACAAGAACTGTTCAAAGATTCAGTCTCTGAGGAGGCCTCCTGATCCGGCCCGGATAACGCCTTTCAGGGGTCTCTGGTTCTCGTTGCTGGGGTGACTCATCCACTTGATCTCCTATGGATTTAACATCATCCAATACGTTTGAGTCTGAGGTAGTTGCTACAGGCTCAATAAGTTCTTCAACTGGTGTCTCTGCTGTAGACATGGGGTCGACCCTTGTTCTCGATTCCACAAGTTGGTCAGCATGACGTCGTATTACGTTCTCTCCAACGTCTACCGTGTACATCAAGGGTCCTTGTCGTGCACAAATTGTTCCAGGTTGCCATTTATCATCCCTATAGTCCCTGGCCAACACTGGTTGTCCTATTTCAAAATTACGAGGGGCCTTTTTATTTACATGCTGGAATTGCCTGTTTTCGACTTCCCGTCGCACATTGGGTTTTAACAAATCCAACCGGGACCGCAACCTTCTGTTATAGAACATTATGGCAGGGCTTTGATTTGTCACTGCATGCGTGGCGTTTCGATACGCCATTAGGAAATTGTCCACCTTGTGTTGTAGTGGAATATGATCTTCACTCATGGCCTTTATCGCCTTTTTGAACGTTTGTACAAATCTCTCGGCCAGCCCATTTGTAGCCGGATGATATGGGGCAGATGTATAGTGTTTCACACCATTCTTTTTCATGAATTTCTGGAATTCTTCTGACACGAACTGTGGTCCGTTGTCTGAACATATTTGCTCCGGCAACCCATTCCTTGCAAATATGGTTCTTAGAACTGCGATCGTCTTCTCAGAGGTAGTGGTGTAAGGGTTGGGGGCTTCTTTAAACTGGTTTAAAGTAATTTTCCTGGACTTGCAGCCTTTGCCTGCACTCAGACCAATTCCAATAAAACCAATTTTAAAACAGCGGTTCTGAATCGCTACCCCTCCTTTAGTTCTGAGTGGAGGAACTTATAATTAATGATATTAAAACGGAACAAGTGGTTTGGATGAGAGAAAAAAAATCAAGTTTTATTACCTAAATAAACTACAATCAAAAGAATAAACTATACCACATGAACACAGTAATTACAGTAAAACTATATAACAGGGGGTTGCAGATGGCGAAAATGAGGGATACAATGGCTACAATGTTATTTAAACAATCTTAGCAATACCCTTAAATCACCACCCCAAACTCCTTACTAGGTTGCCTTGTTGAGTCAGAAACTCTGCTCACCTGTGGTCCAGCGAAGTGAGAGACAGAGAGAGAGAGAGAGAAAGGCTCACCTATGGTCCCAGGAAGTAAAGAGAGAGATAGCTTCTCAGCAGCTATCTTATATATGGTGAGCACCCCCCTCCCCCCTGCTGTTCTGCCCTGCAAGGGCTGTGTGCAAAATTCCCCACCCAAAGGGTCCAATACACAAGAGAAAGCTGTGATTGGCTAACTCAAAGTGGTTAGACTGGGTTAATGTGTCTTCCGGAGCTCCCTGGGCTGAAACAAAAGAATGCAACAGCCCTATTGTCCAGTGCTGGGTGATTTAAAACCCATTCAATTCTTAAACGTTTCCCATTCAAGGTACAAAAGTCTCTTCTGCAGTTTAGATGTATCCACTCGATATACAAACAAATGCTAATAGCATTCAATTGCTTTGTAAACAAAGCATTGTCCTTCGTCTTCGGCCATGTGGTGACAGCCATTTTTATCCCTGGAAAGTTAAAAGCACAACGCCCAGGGATTCTTTAATCAAAAAAATTGATCTTCAGAACTGTAAATTATTGCGAATTCTTACAGTCCGCCCTTGGATACTTCCAGCTTGCTTGTAGTATCCTCTTGAAGAAATGAGCAATAGTTTCTGCCCCCTCACAAACAACCATCCCCTGTATTTACCTAATAGCTATCTGCCACTGATCCCCGTCCCATCTATTCCCCTTTAATTCAAGAAAAAAAACCATGGTACGGTAGGCATCTTACAGATACTTCAGTTTTCAATAAGGGGTCTCATACCCCTACACGCTTGTAAAATTATACAGCGTAAACCAAATTTACAATCACTTTTTTACATCATAAGTTATTACAAAATGTTGCAATCTTAGTTACACAATGTAATCAAAATGATCCCAAGCACGGAGAGGGTCCTACGCCTCTGCTCAACTTGGAGTTGTCACAAACTGGTCCCAAGCACGGAGAGGACCCTACGCCTCTGCTCAACTTGGGGCTGCAACACAAAATACAAAAAATCATTAAACAACATGCTTAAATGAAGCCCGATCATCACGTGCCGATGATGGGTCGCGAAATTCGAGTGTGTATTGCTCCTCCCACTCGGGCAGTAAAAGTACCTTCCACCCCCCTTTAATCGTCTTAAACTTTAAAACAGGCAGAATGGATTTACAGACCAGCCTGCTCCGCCAGCCCCGAGCCATTCCCTTGTCCTTTTGTGGAGGCGGGGTACCCCTCCTGTTTAAAATATACCTTAGCACAGACCGAGACCGGGGAGCATGGGATCTCATGACTCCCAGTCCCTCCCCCTCCCGTCTTCCCTCGACTGGCTGCAGAAAATGATGGGTGCCTGTGTGGCGGCTCTCCCTGGCCCCACACTGATCCGGCCACCCACTCATCCTTCCCAGCCACACTTACCCTCACTTTGCCCGTGGGCCCCCGGGTGAGTTCCTCCCTCCCCCGACCGCACCCACGCGACTCTTGGGTCTCCCCCTCCTCTATACAATCTTTCCCGGGCCATCACCACCCACCCCCGGGGAACGTGTCCCTATCACAAGGCGCCCACGCTTCCCCATCGTGACTCCTCAACAGTGAGGTCTCCCGCATGTGAACTTCGGTCAGGATAGTGCTGAGTTGGGGGCCGTGCCCCACCCAGCTGGAGCCATCTCCTCCCCGTAGGAGGAGTAGGCAAGTTCCTCCGGATCCTGTCCGGTTTTTCCCGAAGATCGCTGCGGGGTCTCCTGGATTCGCCCAGTGGCGAGGTGATCCCCAACATTCCGTATCCGTATCTTCATTCGATGCCCAGCTCGGGCTGGGCGAACATGGCTGCTTCATTTTCCAATCTCCTGCAAAACTTAAAAGGACATGCAGCCAGGTCTCACTGACCTGCTGCCTTAGGTGGAGACATGATCGGGCCCCTTGACCTCGGACCAAAATACAAACATTCGGCCCACATGTAAACTTAAACTCTTTAAACTTAAACTTAAAACTAGTTATATCAACAAAACTTAAAATACACCTTAAAAGCACGCTATATTCACACCAAAGCTATAATACAAATGCCGCCCGTCTCCAGACGGCCAGGCTAATCTCTGGCACTGTCACAGATTGTTGCTGGCTGCAGCGAAGCTGGACTGCCTCCTGTCTCTGGTCCCTCGCAGCTTATGGCTGTTGAGTGGGGGCCTCTGTTCTTTGGCTTCTCCCCGGTTCGTGAGTCCGCCTTACTCCACTGTAAAGTGGGTGACCATGCTTTCTTAGGCTGGGGCACCCGCTGAGACCTCCTGAGGGGTGTCTCTATGGGGGAAACTTTGGCTGGCGGACCCTGAGCTTGGGTCACAGCCCCAGCTGGCTGGGTACCTTCTCCCCCATGTCCAAATAGCCCGCACTGTATAATGTACCTGGCAGCCTGCCGGTGCAAATCTCTCTCTGGGTTTGTCTGCTCTTCCCTGCCCACTCCTGTGCTGGGGGCAGGTATACTCTCACCACCCGCTGCTGGTGGCTGGAAATTTTCCTCCCCATGTTTAAAACCTGGTGTCAGCTTCCTCCCTATGTCTCCTGCAAGAGGGATTGCTATCCCTGCCCCCACAGGGTCCCACATCATGGGGGGGACCACTCTAGAAGCGGGCTGGGAAGCTGGTCCCTTTAAACAGGCCACAGTGCCTGTCTTTACAGGCGGTGAACTTGAACTTGCCTTGTACAATTTTTCTGAATTTCTCTGTGCCCCATCCCTGCCTGTAATCACTGCCACTGGCCCGGACCCATATGGGTCCCAGAAAGTGCCTGCACGTGCACTCTCTTTGACCAGCATACCGGCCAGTCATTGTGGGGAGGCAGAGGTGGGCGAGGGGGATGCAGCACCATTGATGGCTGCTACCTTTCCCTGGTTGGTCAGGAGAGACCGCATTGCTTCCAGTAGCGACTCGACTGAGGCGGGGGAGATTCCTGTCTCTACCCTTTGGACTGGGGCTGGGGGATTCTTTCCCTTGCTACCCTTCCAGGGATTCTTACAGGCTTTTCTCCAGTGACCGTCTTTCCCACACCCATAGCAATTTAACCTAGCCTGGGAGGGACTGTTCCCCTCCTGGTGGCACTCTTTCTTATACTGAGCCCCAGGTTTAACCTCGTGGACCTCCTCCTGCTCTCTCTTCACACTCTTCCTAACCCAGCCACCTATACCCCGATAGGTCAGCCTACACACTACCGCTAAAATCCGCAGGGCTACCCACATACTGAAAATGAGAGAAACAAGAGCTGGTACTTTCTCCAGATCCAGACCACTTATTAAATCAAAAACTGCCTCCACTCCTACCTGGCTCACCATTGTAAGGGTTGGGGGCTTCTTTAAACTGGTTTAAAGTAATTTTCCTGGTCTTGCAGCCTTTGCCTGCACCAGACCAATTCCAATAAAACCAATTTTAAAACAGCGGTTCTGAATCGCTACCCCTCCTTTAGTTCTGAGTGGAGGAACTTATAATTAATGATATTAAAACGGAACAAGTCGTTTGGATGAGAGAAAAAAAAATCAAGTTTTATTACCTAAATAAACTACAATCAAAAGAATAAACTATACCACACGAACACAGTAATTACAGTAAAACTATATAACAGGGGGTTGCAGATGGCGAAAATGAGGGATACAATGGCTACAATGTTATTTAAACAATCTTAGCAATACCCTTAAATCACCACCCCTTAACTCCTGCTAGGTTGCCTTGTTGAGGAGTCAGAAACTCTGCTCACCTGTGGTCCAGCGAAGTGAGCGAGAGAGAGAGAGAGAGAGAGAGAGGCTCACCTATGGTCCCAGGAAGTAAAGAGAGAGATAGCTTCTCAGCAGCTATCATATATGGTGAGCACCCCCCTCCCCCCTGCTGTTCTGCCCTGCAAGGGCTGTGTGCAAAATTCCCCACCCAAAGGGTCCAATACACAAGAAAAGCTGTGATTGGCTAACTCAAAGTGGTTAGATTGGGTTAATGTGTCTTCTGGAGCTCCCTGGGCTGAAACAAAAGAATGCAACAGCCCTATTGTCCAGTGCTGGGTGATTTAAAACCCATTCAATTCTTAAACGTTTCCCATTCAAGGTATAAAAGTCTCTTCTGCAGTTTAGATGTATCCACTCGCTATACAAACAAATGCTAATAGCATTCAATTGCTTTGTAAACAAAGCATTGTCCTTCATCTTCGGCCATGTGGTGACAGCCATTTTTATCCCTGGAAAGTTAAAAGCACAACGCCCAGGGATTCTTTAATCAAATAAATTGATCTTCAGAACTGTAAATTATTGCGAATTCTTACAGTGGTCGACATTTTAATCACTTCTGGCCATTTAGAATATGCGTCTACTGCTATCAAAAACATGGAATCCATGAATGGACCTGCAAAGTCGATATGCATACGTTGCCATGGGGCTGAAGGCCATTCCCACGGATGCAGCGGTGCAATTGGAGGTGCATTTTGAATTTTTTGGCACCCTGAGCAGCTTTTAGTCAGATCCTCTATTTGTTTGTCGATACCTGGCCACCACACATAAGCCCTAGCAAGGCTTTTCATCTTGACTCCCCCCAGATGACCTTCATGCAATTCTTTCAGAACTCTCTCCCTTAATTTAGGAGGAATAATCACCCTTGTTCCATACATCAATGTTCCTTGAGATACGGACAGCTGTTCTCGTCTGGCTGAGAATGCTGGTAACAGTGGTTCGCCATGTGCTGGCCATCCCTTCACTGTCAAGTCGTAGACCCGAGACAGTGTCGGGTCATTTCGGGTCTCTCTCTCAATACCCGCATTGGTGACTGGTAAGCATTCGATGATGGTCGAGTGAAATATCTCGACAGGGTCAACTGCCGGTGCCTCTTCCGCTGTAGGTAGTGGCAGGCGCGACAGCCCATCAGCATTACCATGTTGCTTTGTACCTTTGAATTCAATATCATATTGATGCGCCCCTAGGAAAAGGGACCATCTCTGAAGCCTCTGCGCCGTCATTACCGGAACACCCTTCTTAGGGTTGAAAATGGAAACCAACGGCTGGTGATCTGTCAGCAGCGTAAACTTTTGGCCTTGCAGGTAATGGTTAAATTTCTTAACTCCCCACATGAGGCTGAGAGCCTCCCTATCTATCTGAGCATAGTTGTGCTCAGCGGAGGTCAATGATCTGGATGCGAAAGCGACTGGCCTTTCCGAGCCATCTGGAAACTTATGTGAGAGCACTGCCCCGATACCATATGGAGAAGCATCACAAGCTAAGCGAATAGGCAGCGTTGGGTTAAAGTGAGCCAACGCTTCCTTAGAGGTGATCAGTGCCTTGCTCTTTTGAAAAGCCCGTTTACAATCATCGCTCCACTTCCATGGTATTCCCATTTGCAAAAGAGTGTTTAGCGGGTGTAACACCGTGGATAAATTTGGAAGAAACTTGTGGTAATAGTTAACCAACCCGAGGAACGACCTCAACTGGGATACATTTTCCGGTGCAGGAGCTTTGACAACAGCTTCGATCTTGTCAGGTGACTTATGGAGCCCCTCCTGGTCAATGACATGGCCGCAGTACGAGATTCGCTTTTGAAAGAACTCGCATTTCTGGCGATTAACTCTGAGCCCATATTCTTTCAATCTAATGAACACCTGCTCCAAATTCGCGAGGTGATCCTTATCGTTATCTCCTGTAATCAGGATGTCATCCAGGTAGCATTGTGTGCCCGGGATTCCCTGCAATACCTGCTCCATGGCCCTTTGCCAAATCGCTGGAGCCGATGCCACTCCAAAAACCAGTCTATTATACCGATATAAGCCCTTATGTGTGTTGATCGTGAGATACTGACGTGATGCTTCATCAACTTCCATCTGTAGGTACGCCTGCGCCAGGTCTATCTTGGTGAAGTGTTTCCCGCCAGACAGCGAAGCGAAGATATCTTCAATCCGCGGAAGCGGATATTGCACCGTGTGAAGAACCGGATTAACAGTGATCTTGAAATCGCCACAGATGCGAACCTTCCCAGGTTCCCCCGGCTTGTTGCTCGACGAACGCTTCATGACAGGAACAATGGGTGGAGCCCATTCGCTCTAGTCCACCTTGGACAGTACCCCTGAACGTTCTAGCCCCTCCAGCTCTGCTTCCACAGCAGGTCGTATCGCATAAGGCACCGGTCTGGCTTTGAAAAATTTTGGGTTTGCATGTTCTTCAACCTTGATGGTTGCCGTAATTCCTTTCAGTGTTCTAAGTCCCTGTTGGAACACCTCCTTAGCATCGTCTAAGATTTTGGACAGTCGTTTAGGTTTGACGTCGTCCTCCTTACAGGCATCTACAGTCAGTGCTTGTATGGAATGCCAGTCCACATTTATTCTCCGGATCCATTCCCGTCCCAGTAGTGGCGGACCTCCATCAGGTAACACATACAAGTCCATTTTCTGACTTTCTTTACCATTGTAGACCACATTTACTTTTATCTTTCCTTTGGGGTATACTATTTGCCCCGTGTATGTTTTCAATACAATCTCCGTATCCCTCAGGGGAATGTGCGAGAATAACCTTTTGTAATCTTGCTTATTCATGACCGTTAATGCCGACCCAGTGTCCAATTCCATCTTCACTTGGACTCCTGCTATCCGAAGCATGACCCAGATAGTTTGGTGGTCTGCTGTGTTACCCACATTATGTATTTTCAGACAACCCAGTTTCTTACTGCTGGAGTCTGAATCCATCTTCTGTTCATCCGAACTGTTCTCTGTCACCTTGTGTACTTTTTTGTACTTCTCCTGCGGTGACTTTTTGCTGCTGGTCTTCTTTCCTGACTGGCATACTCTCGCTATGTGACCAAGTTTGCCACATTGCCTGCATTCTTTGTCTTTGAACCAGCACTGGTTCTGGTCATGCGTTGTCCTTCCGCAACGATAGCACTTTACTGCGCCCAATGCCATTTCATTGGTGCTGAATTCCAATGGCCTTTGCTGTATCTCTGCAGCGCCCCGTGCTGCTGCCTCGTGGGATGCTGCAATGCTGAAAGCTTTGTCCAGCGTAAGGTCCTTTTCCTCTAGCAGTCGCTTCTGGGTTCCTTCCCTTAGGAGCCCACACACAAACTTATCTCTCAGTGCATCTGCTAGTCCTGTTCCGAACTGGCAGTACTTTGATAACTTGCGCAGTTCTGTTCGGAATTCAGCGTTGCTTTCTTCTTTAAGTTGAATTCTTTTGTAGAATTTAAATCGTTCCGCTATCAGCAGCGGCGTGGGGTTTAAATGCTCTTGCAGGATAGTAACAATATCCGCGAAACTCTTCCCTATCGGTTTGTCCGGGGTTACAAGGTTCCTTAATAACCTGTACGTCTTCACACCCATCGAGTTTAATAGGGTTAGTGCTTTCTTATCATCCGGTACCTCATTCGTTGCACAGTAAACTTCGATGCGTTCCACATAAGTGGCCCAATCTTCCACATCGTTATCAAAAGCAGTGATGTTACCCATTTTTGGCATCCTTGCTGAGTTTCTCCTTTCCCTTCGGATATTATTATTATTATTTTTAATTTTTTTTAAATTTAAGATGGCGGCTTTTCCCGCGCTTGGCGGCTTTTCCCACGCTTGTCTTCTTCCCCCGCCGACTCAAAATGGCGATTCCCGCGCTGTTGCCATCCACGCCTCCCAGTGGTCCTTTATTTTCCCCTGCGCTGCTGCTCTTGTTCCCCGCCGCTCCCGCGGTCCTTGTGGCCATAAACGTTTTTCTGGCTGCTGCGCATCTCTGCCCCGATTGCAGTCCGGCCCCTGACACCGGCTGCGGTCGTGTTCTCCGCCCTTTTCGTCGTTTTCCCTCCCCTTCTCCCACTGACAACTCGGCCGACTTCCCCCCCGTGCCGCTCGATCGGGCTTACCCGCCGTTGTCGTAGAAGGGATGCTCACTGATGTTTGACTTCGTGGCCAGAAAACCAACCCGGGTTCCCGATGGCCTCCCGTGCGATGCAGTGCTCAGCAGGATGTTGAGGGCGGATGCCCTTTTTCGACGCCCGTTTCTGAGGATGAAGCTTCCTTTGATGCAAAACTGCCGCTAGGTAAGATCAGACTCGTCGCCACTGTTGAGTCTGTGTTTTCAAATGCAGTTATACTGAATAACAGGACACAGACTACAGAAGTAAGTAAACAGGTCTTTAGTGATTGAGGGTCAGGGCTGAACTGAGATACACTTTGCTCCGCAGGGTTTATATACCAGTGTGGTCACCACCGGTACTACAATGTACAGGAGCCATCAAAAAGTAGTCCATCACCTTAAGGTATCCTCTTAAGGTAGTACAGGTTACATACACTACAGTACTGGGTACATTAAGTGATATAAAATGTATTAGGAGGAGATATATAGCAACAATTTATGTAAAATATATTAAAGAGAATGCTAAAATATACTGGAATGAATGATGTAAAATGTAAAATCGGTGGGGAAGGGCAGAGGGGGGTGATACATATATGCCAACCATCAATGTCTCACTGCAGTTGGAGGTAAGAGGGTGGAGAAAATACAAATGGTTAGAGAGAGCATTGGCAGGAGCCACTAACTCATTTTGGAGCTTTCACTTCTAAGGCTAGGAAATAGGTTGATGACAACACTGTGCTTCCACCTTAAGTGCCTGGATCCTCGTCCACTCTCATCATCAGTCCAATAAAATATTGAATTATAAAGCCAATACTGTAGAATACAAGTCAAAGGAAGTTGTGATTAAACTGGTCAGACTGCACTAGATTGCCATGTCCAATTCTGATCACCAAGTTAGAAGGGAGACATTCAAGCGCTGGAGTCAGTGCAGTAAAGAGCCACAGGATGATCCCTAGGGGGAGAAATTCGGTTGGTTAGCACCTGGCGGGGGCGCTAACGTTCACTTAGCACCCGATCTGCCAAATTGATTATCGCCCCTTGCCTTAGCGCCTTGCCCCGACACCGACAGGAAGAGGAGGCGTGAAACAGGCAGAAGGCGGCTCCAGGGGCGTTACTTAAAGGGATGTGAGTAATGAGTCGCAGTTGTCATGTTAGTGCTGTTTCACTGTTTCCTTGTCAGTCTGATGTTGTGCAACAGTTTAATTCAGTAATTTAAAGGTTCTTTAGTAGTGTTGTGGCTACTAACAATTTGTTACATTTATTCTGACAAAATGTCATAGTGCTACACATCATTACATTAATGGGGGCTGTACTGGCAATTGACCTGGCCCTCCAGGATCTACGGCGGAGGGAGCGCAGGCAGTGAGAAAGATTGTAAGATGTGGCCAGAGGGAGGAGGAGGGCCATTAGGCCTCTCAACAGGAGGCCTTTCCCTCTGAGGGTCTCCCGAGAGCACTTCTCCTACCTCCAATTAAGCCAGGAGCAGTGTATTAGAAGGCTCCGCTTCACCAAGGATGTGGTCACAGAACTCTGCCACCTCCTGCAACCAGACCTCCAGCCTCAGATCAGGGCGAGGACGGCTCTCTCAGTGGCAGTCAAGGTCACCGTTGCCCTCAATTTCTTCGCCAGCGGATCCTTCCAGTCTGCAACAGGAGATATAGGTAACACCTCACAGTTTGCCATCCATCACTGCATCCGGGAGGTCACAGAGGCTCTCTACATAGGAGAAGGGACTACATTTCCATCCCCATCACCAGAGAGAAGCAGGATGAACGTGCATGTGGCTTTGCCAGGATAATGGGCTTCCCCATGGTGCAGGGCGCCATTGACTGCACCCACGTGGCTTTGCGGGCACTGCATAACAATCCTGAGATCTTCCGTAACCGCAAAGGCTACCACTCACTTAGTGTGCAGTTGGTGTGCGACCACAGACAGCTAATCCTCAATGTGAATGCCCGCTATCCTGGCAGCAACCACGATGCCTTCATCCTGCGGCAGACTGGTGTTCCAGCACTCTTTCAGCCACCACATCAAGCTCACGGCTGGCTGGTCGGAGACGAGGGCTATCTGCTCTCCACCTGACTCATGACACCCCTCCGCAACCCCAGCACTCCTGCACAGCACTCATATAATGAGAGCCATACTGCCACCAGGAACATCATCGAGCAGACCATCGGGGCGCTCAAGCAATGGTTCTGCTGCCTTGACCCCTCAGGAGGAGCCCTCCAGTATTCGCTGGAGCGGGTGTCCGATTTGGTTGTGGTCTGCTGCATGCTCCACAATCTGGCCATCATGAGGGTCCAGCCCTTGCCACCAGAGATTGCGGGACCACCTCAGGAGGAGGATGAGGATGAGGAGGACGAGGAAGATGAGGAGGAGGAGGAGGAGGAACAGGAGCGAGGGAGAAGGCAACCACTCAATCGGCCTTCTGGAAGAGCAGTCCGTGATCGCCTCATCAGACTGCAGTTCCAATAAATTAAACCCCAGATCCCCGTTGCTCACCACATCCCCATCATTCCATCCCTGTCGCAGGCCATATCACAGCGCAAAGCTGAAATGAGAGACACCACAAAATCATCTAAAGCCAATTAATAAATTTATCAATAATCAGTGAACACATATTTACAACAACAATATTAGCAATTCACCCATGTGCAATCCCTTAGTGCCCCTCGTTACTGTGCCTTTGCCTGCTCTAGTGCTCCTACGAAATGTTGGCCCAGTGGCTGCAGCATGGCGGGTGGAAGGCTGCTGAGTGTTCGTGTGGGAGACTTAAGATGACCTTGCAGGATGCCCTCGACCAGCTCTGGGCCTGGAAGGCCCGGCTATAGACTGCACCACCTCAGCATGGGCGGCAGCAGTCTGGGCTGGCTGGATGACAGGCAGTGACAAGGGCAATGGCGGAGTGCCAGTGGTGGGAGCAGGATTTGGACAGGTTGGGTGATTGGGCAGAAACATGGCAAATGCACTATAATGTGGATAAATGTGAGGTTATCCACTTTGGTGGCAAAAACAGGAAGGCAGATTATTATTTGAATGGTAATAGATTGGGAGAAGGGGAAGTGCAAAGAGACCTGGGTGTTCTTGTACACCAGTCGCTGAAGGTAAGCATGCAGGTGCAGCAGGCGGTTAAGAAGGCAAATGGCATGTTGGCCTTTGTAGCAAGAGGGTTCGAGTACAAGAACAAGGATGTCTTGCTGCAGTTGTACAGGGCCTTGGTGAGACCACACCTTGAGTATTGTGTGCAGTTTTGTTCGCCTTACCTGAGGAAGGACATTCTTGCCATGGAAGGAGTGCAGCGAAGATTCACCAGGCTGATACCTGGGATGCCAGGAATGACATATGAGGAGAGATTGTGTCGATTGGGCTTATACTCACTGGAGTTTAGAAGATTGAGAGGGGATCTCATCGAAACCTATAAAATTCTGTCTGGCCTGGACAGACTAGATGCAGGAAGGATGTTCCCGATGGCAGGGGAGCCCAGAACCAGGGGTCACAATCTAAAGATAAGGGGTAAGCCATTTAGGACAGGGATGAGGAGGAATTTCTTCACCCAGAGAGTGGTGAACCTGTGGAATTCTCTGCCACAGAGGGCGGTGGAGGCCAGTTCATTAAGTATATTCAAGAAAGAGTTGGATATATTTCTTAAGGCTAAAGGGATCAAGGGATATGGGGAGAAGGCAGTGACCGGGTACAGAATTTGGATGATCAGCCATGATCTCATTGAATGGTGGAGCAGGCTCGAAGGGCCGAATGGCCTACTCCTGCTCCTATCTTCTATGTTTCTATGAATGCTGTCATCCTGAGAGAGGACAGCAGCTTCCTGCTCCACTGACCCACTGCCATTCCCCCGGGGCAGCGCCTCAGCATCCCTACCAATCTGCTGGAGCACAGATTGCTAGCCTGCTGTGACACTGTAAAAGTCCCGGGTAACGGTGGTAAACCCAGCCACGATGGCAGCAATCAGAGCTTGCGTGGCATCAAGCTGAGACTGCATGAGAGCAGACTGAGAATCGATGGCACCAAGCATAGGCTGCATTACAGAACTAAGATGTTGCGTGGATTCTGCCTGTGCTTCAATGGAAGCTGCCACATCGCTCATCATACGTGGCATCAGGTCTGGGTCACCACGACCTCTGGGAGTCTACCATCCTTTGCAGACTGGAAATGATAGGCTCCATGATGTGCGCAGAGCTCTGTGCAATGTTGGAGGTGGACTCCTCCACACTCCTTACCATTGCTGAGAGGCTCTTGGGCACCCTTGCCATTGAACCTATCATCTCCGTGTGCATGCCCATCACCCTTCTTCTAAAGACCTCCCCATCGACGTCCTCATCTGAGTCCTGTGCAGCAGAACTCGTGCGCGAACTCACCCTCCGGGCAGCTGACTCCCAAGCTACCCATTGCCCCTGGCCTTGCTGCAGCCCACTTGTCCCCAGTGCCTCACCTTGTGCAGATCCCACTACTATACTAGCCTCTAAAGAACGTGTAGTGCCAGTATCTGAGCTGGTGCCTGCGGGTGAGACATGCAGTGACGTGGTGTGTTCTTCGTCCTCCTTTTCTCCCGCCTCGTTCTCTATGGTACCCTCAGGGACAGGCTGCTCAGCTGCTTGATCATTATCTGAAAGCATAAAGGCACAAGAGTTGGGTTAAGGTGAGGGGAGGGGGGCAGGAAAGGAGAAAGGCATGCATACAGCATGATTAGCTGGAAAGTGGGAAAGGCTTGTGGGGTGAGGGGGAGGTGGGATGTGAGAAGGAGTGGGGATGAACATACTGTTGTTGTCCCCAAGGGGGCAACGTCGTCAGTGGCCATGGCGCCCACCACCTGACACCCAATGACTTGCAGCACTCTTTCCTCCAGCTCAGACAGTGGTTGGGTGTCAGCTTGTCCCCCGCCTGTGTGCTCCTGCTCCCTCCTGTTGTGAGCGACCTTGGCCTGCAAGAGAGGAAAGTGTGTGAGTGAGTGTGGAGCAATGTGTTTGGGAGATGTGCCTGCCATAGTTGAATAGCTGTCATTGTGTGCAAGGTGTGAGATGTGGGTATGAGTGTTGGTAGGTGGAGATTGTTGGTGGGTGAGTGCTGGGGGTGTGGTGCTTTGGGCAGTGTGTGCAGACTGAGGTTCAGATGGTGGTATGTAGCATTTGTTGAAGCATTGACTCACTCTGACCACCTGAGTGAGGTCATTAAATTTCTTCCTGCACTGTGTGTGGGTCCTGGGGACCACAGTGCTGCCCAAGACGTGCTGCGCTACCTCCCTCCACATGGTGTGGAAGACTTGCGGCAAGGGCCTCCTGCCCTTGCCGGGTAGAGCACCACCCTCCGCCTCTCCACAGCGAAGACCAACACCTCCAATGGGTGGTCGTGGAATCTGCGAGCTCTCTCCTTGGGCTGTTGACCTGCCATAATGACATCTCCTTCAATGGTCCGGTTCCTTCTCCGTGGCCTTCTGCTGCTTGCTGAGACAGCTGCAGAACCAGCAATGCTGAGAATAAGGTTCTGCAGCATGCATGAACCTCCCCTTTAAGAACTGGAAAGAGCCTGTGACAATGATGAGTAGCGATCAGACTGCACCTGAAATTGCTTAGCGCTTTGAGTCTAATGCCACTGAGCTAGGTCATTAGAGCTTGATTTACCGCTCCCATCCTTTCTTTGAGCGATGACACTGAATTTAGCATGCAGCAAGATTCATTAGCACCTGGTGCTAAACCTCAAACTTTTCAGAAGTTAGTGTCCATTCCTGGGCTATAATGAATTTCGCCCCCCTAGTGTTAGAGGACTGAATTATGAGGAAAGACTGGAGAAACTTCAGTTCTCCTATTCTCTCTTCAGTGGTCCCGACCACTCACCCCACCAAAGTTTGTAGGGTTAAGGGAGGGGCCTCCACAATTCGGCTTTCTTGGTGATGCATTTGTGGTGCCCTCCTCCTCCTGCCAAGGGCCGCAGTAGCATTGCTGTATGCTGGCTGGCCCGCGGGTGGGGAGGTGCCAGGTCTGGCTGTCCCCAACGGTCCACTATTTCAGGGGGCTACTTGAAAATGTAAAACAAAAAATCCCCTCAATCTTCGGGAATCCAGGCCCTGACCCCAGTTAGGACCCCTAGATGGGCCCCACTTCTGCTGCTATCAGCTAGGTACTCCCAGAGCAATGTTATGCCAGACCTCAACTAAGGGCCTAGTTGTGGGAACTCCCAACTTAGGAAGTCTTGCGTTGATGGCCTTGTAGGGGTGCATATAGGTTTCATTCCCCCCTTCCCCCCACCCATAAAGCCATACACTTAAGATCAGGTCCTCATGTATCTGGGTCCTGACTGAGTTTGAAACTGTTCCACTGGCCTCCCAATGGACTTTCAGCTGGACTTCGCTGTAACAGCCACACAATTTCAGGACTAATAATTTTTGCAACTGCCAAGTGAAGAAGTTGACAATGTTACTTTACTTGTCTTCTAATTTCCAACAGAAAGGGATTATCAAAAGGAACAGCCGACCATCACCATTTTCCTGAAAAAACAAGTGATTCTCTTCCAACAAATTTTACAAAACATGTTCAAGGAGCAATTCAAAGTTACAACAGGTAAAATGTTTTCATGCATTATTCAAGTGATAATTAGGGAGAAACTATACAGTTATGAATGAGTAATGTACACGGGAACTGGTTTAGTCATGAGGAGAAGCCAGGTGTAATTGTTGAATATTGGTGTATTTGCACTGACTAGGAATGTTACACTTTTAATTCATTTAATTGTCATTGAATTTTCCATTGATTTCTAGTGAAATGATTTGGCTTCACTGGGAAGTTTAGTGTGAATTTAGGCAACAGTAAAGAAACTAGTACATGTTAATGATGGCATAGTGGCAGCACGGTGGCATAGTGGTTAGCACTGTTGCCTCACAGCGCCAGGGACCCGGGTTCGAATCCGGCCTCGGGTGACTGTCTGTGTGGAGTTTGCACATTCTCCCCGTGTTTGCGTGGGTTTCCTCCGGGTGCTCCGGTTTCCTCCCACAGTCCAAAGATGTGCGGGTTAGGTTGATTGGCTATGATAAATTGACCTTTAGTGTTAGGGGGATTAAATACGTGGGGTTACGGGGATAGGGTGGGATATGTGTTGGTGTAGGGGTTACGGGGATCGGGTGGGATATGTGTCGGTGCAGGCTCGATGGGCCGAAATGGCCTCTATCTGCATTGTGTGATTTCTGTGATATATTTCAATGCCTGTTGTGCTTATTCAGATTACGAGTGGCATTGTTAATTGTTAAAAAAATCTGTTACAGCTATAACTTTTTCCAGACCTGAAACGTTGGGGGGAATTTTCCCAGCCCTGAGGAGGTGGGGTGGAGGCGGGACTGCCGAGAAAATGGCAGAAACTGGGTGCGGGTACCGACCCCACTCCCAACCCACCTCCATGCCAAATTCCTGGGAGGCAGGTCCCCGAGTTGCGCAGGGACCTGTTTCCTCGAGGCAGGAAGGGGATTAGAGCCAATTAACTGCCTGTTAACAGGTAGTTAACTGTAATGATCAGTAACATGTCATTCTAGAATGGTACACTAGGTGGAACTGTATGTATATAAGAGTGGGGCTATCCACGATGCACTAGGCTACCCACAAGGCAGTAGTCAAGATGGATGCTGTACAAGTCCACATGGCATGAATAAAGTGACTAGCTAGAAGCTAGCTGTTCATAATGAAAACGACTAGTTATTAATGAACATAACATGGTACCAGGATTGGTAAAATCTGCTGAATATTGTGAAACGCGACATGGTGCATTTGAAGCCACCGGAGGGTTTGAAATTGATGCACTATAATGTGGACAAGTGCGAAGTTATCCACCTTGGGTGCAGGAACGGGAGGGCAAATTATTATTTAAATGGCAATAGATTGGGAGAGGGGGAAGTACAGAGAGACCTGGGTGTTCTTGTACACCAGTCACTGAAGGCGAGCATGCAGGTGCAACAGGCGGTCAAGAAGGCAAACGGTATGCTGGCCTTCATAGCAAAAGGGTTAGAATACAGGAACAGGGATACCTTGCTGCAGCTGTACAGGGCACTGGTGAGACCACACCTCGAGTACTGTGTACAGTTTTGGTCGCCTCATCTGAGGAAGGATGTTCTTGCCATGGAGGGGGTGCAGCGGCGATTCACCAGGCTGATACCAGGAATGGCGGGAATGACCTATGAGGAGAGACTATGTAGTTTAGGGATGTACACACTGGAGTTTAGAAGATTGAGAGGGGACCTCATAGAAGTGTATAAAATTCTGACAGGTCTAGACAGACTGGATGCAGAAGGAATGTTTCCCTTGGCGGGTGAGAACAGAACTAGAGGACATAATTTAAGGATAAGGGCTAAACCATTTAGGACAGAGATGAGGGGGAATTTCTTCACTCAGAGAGTGGTGAACCTGTGGAACTCATTGCCACAGAGGGCAGTGTACGCCAACTCATTAAATATATTTAAGAGGGAATTAGATATATTTCTACGGGCAAAAGGGGTTAAGGGTTACGGAGAGAAGGCGGGGACGGGATACTGAATTAAAGGATCAGCCATGATCTCATTAAATGGCGGAGCAGGCACGAAGGGCCGAATGGCCTACTCCTGCTCCTATCTTCTATGTATCTATGTATCTATGAAATTCATGGGGAATGTCGACTGCAATTGGCGGACTTTCAAACAACGATTCGAACTCTACATTGCAGCCATCGGGTTCGGTACGATGCCAGACACAAGGAAAATAGCATTGCTGCTCACGGTTGCAGGCCCACAGGCGATAGAGGTATTTAATACATTTGTTTTTGATCAAGAGGAGAACAGAAAAAAATTGGACGATGTGCTAAAGAAGTTTGATACACATTGTTCTCCCAAAAAGAATGAAACCTATGAGAGGTACGTGTTCTGTTCACGGACACAGCAGCAAAATGAGACTTTTGATAGCTTTGTGACCGATCTAAAACTGAAAGCACAGACATGTAATTTCTCTGAACTGAAATTATCCATGATTCGTGACCAGATTGTGTTTGGTATTCATGATAAAAAGGTCAGGGAACGTCTGTTGAGAGAAACCGAACTAACATTGGAAAATGCTGTAAAAATATGCCAAGCCAGTGAGCTAGCTCAAAAACACGTGAAGACTTTCAGTGAAAATAATAATAATGCGATTGTAGTAAGTGATAGTGCTGCTGTCGGTGCTGTGTCCTACAAAGGGAAGAAACATGAGCAGAACAGAAATGAAAAGCAATCGGAGGAAGGAATTTTTAATTGTAAACGCTGTGGTTATAAACATCAGTTAAAACAATGCCCAGCATTTGGAAAAATGTGCACAAAATGTCATGGAAAGAATCGCTTTGTTTTTATTTTTGAAAAGCATTGTTTGGCAAAGAAAGGGCAACAAGTCAATATAATTGAGGACACTGATTTAAGTGAGACATTTTTTGTACGAATGGTGTCATGTGACAATATAGAAAAGGATACAGAAAATGTGCAGCCCTCAGGAATGGACAATGCTGAACATAAAGTTAATGCAGTAAAAGAGGACAAATGGATGATGCCACTGCAGGTAAATGGAGCATTAGTTACATTGAAACTAGACACTGCGGCAAAAGCAAACTTAATCAGTATGAGTGACATTAAAAATATGAAAGAAAAGCCCAAAATACAGAAAAAGTCAGTACTACTGAAGAACTATAATGGACAGAAAATAGATAGCTTAGGTGTATGCAGACTTAAAGTGACAGTCAAAGACAAAGTGCATCATATCATGTTTTCTGTTGTGGCTGAAGGACTTGATTCACTACTAGGTGACAAAGCTTGTGAGGACTTAGAACTGGTCAAGAGAGTCTACCATATAAACTGTGCCATAAGCAGACCAGATGACTCGGTGGATTCTGTAGTAAGTAATTTCCAGGATGTGTTCAAAGGATTTGGAGTTCTACCATTCACTTATAAGATCCAGCTAAAGGAGGATGCTCAGCCAGTGGTACATGCTCCACGGAGAGTTCCAGCACCCCTGCGTGACCGGCTCAAGAATGAACTGGACAGAATGACCACACTAGGAGTCATCAGGAAAGTCGAAGAGCCAACAGACTGGGTTAACTCCATGGTATGTGTAAAGAAAAAGAACAATGATCTAAGAATATGCATGGATCCAAAGGACTTAAATGCGAACATAAAACGGGAACACTACCAGATTCCCAAGCGAGAAGAAATCACCAGTGAAATGTCAGGTGCCCGATACTTCACAAAGCTCGATGCCTCACAAGGACTTTAGCAACTAAAACTGGATGAAGAAAGCACCAAATACTGTACCTTCAACACACCATTTGGCAGGTATTGTTTCCTCAGAATACCTTTCGGGATAATATCTGCATCTGAAATCTTTCATAGAGCGATAATTGAAGGTCTGGAAGGAGTTCGGGTCTATGTTGATGACATCATCATCTGGGGCTCCACACTGAAAGAACACAATGAGAGACTGACTAAAGTGCTACAGAGCATACGCCGGAATGGACTGAAGCTCAACAAAGCCAAGTGTCAGTTTGGCGTCCAGGAAGTCACTTTCCTAGGAGATAATCTATCTGGTAAAGGAATAGAGCCAGATATGGAAAAAGTAAACGCCATACTCAACATGCCCAGACCCACTGACAAAAAAGGAGTGCTACGCATCATGGGGATGATAAACTTCATTGGAAAGTTCATTCCTAACTTGTCAGCCAAGACAGCCTGTCTGCGAGACCTGCTACGTAAAACAAATGAGTTCGCATGGACAGAAAGACATGAACAAGAGTGGATGAACCTTAAAACAGTGCTGACACCCACACCTGTACTCACCTTCTTTGACCCAACAAAGAGAATCAAAGTGTCAACGGATGCATCAAAAGATGGTCTAGGTGCGGTCTTGCTACAAGCAGAGGGTGAAGATTGGAAGTCTGTTGCCTATGCCTCCAGGTCTATGACTGATTCTGAGTGTTGATACGCCCAGATTGAAAAGGAATGTCTAGGCTTGGTAGTTGGACTAGAAAAGTTCCATGGCTACATATATGGACTTCCCACCTTCACAGTTGAGACAGACCACAGCCCACTGGTTGCCATCATAAAAAAGAACCTGAATAAGATGTCTCCAAGGATACAATGGCTCATGATGAAACTGCAAAGATATGACTTTGAACTGATCTACACACCAGGCAAACACATAGTGTTAGCAGATGCACTATTCCGAGCACCCACAACGAGTCATGTGAGCTCTACTGAGGAAGACGTGGATGTTCATGTGAGTATGGTCACTGCTGCGCTACCCGTGTCAGACACAAAATCAAAGCAAATAGCAGAAGAAACAGTAAAAGATACAGTGTTACAAACAGCAATAGAGAACATTCACAATGGTTGGCCAAAAGGTTCCTGTCCAAAGTACTATCACATAACGTCAGAATTGAGTGTCGCAAGTGGACTATTACTAAAACAGAACAGAATAGTCATTCCACAGGCTCTACGTCAAGACATGCTCAAAAGGATTCATGAGGGACACCTCGGAATTGAAAAATGCAAAAGGAGAGCAAGAGACACTGATTATTGGCCTGGCATAAATAAGGACATTGAGAACATGATAGGCAAATGTGAGACATGTCAGAAACACCAAAACAAACAAGCAAAGGAACCAATGATAGTAGCTGACGTACCAACAGGACCATGGTAAAAGGTTGGTATGGACCTTTTTCATTTGAATGGTAAAGAATATCTAATAGTGATTGACTACTATTCTAACTATCCTGAGATGGCGCTGATCTCAAGCACATCAGCAAGCAGTGTCATAATACATGTTAAATCCATCTTCGCCAGACATGGAATTCCCAGGATTGCAGTTAGCGACAATGGTCCGTGCTTCAACTGTAAGAAGTGGCAACAGTTTGCAGCACATTATGACTTTCAGCACATCAAATCCAGTCCTCTGTATGCCCAGTCGAATGGTAAGGCAGAGAAAGGTGTTCAAGTTCTCAAACAGCTGCTGAAGAAAGCAACAGAAAGCAAGTCTGATCCTTATCTCGCCCTGCTGAGCTACCGAGCCTCACCTTTAGACTCTGGTTCTTCACCTGCTGAACTCCTAATGGGTCGCAAGTTGCGTACCACGCTACCCTACTGTGCAAAAGAAAAGCAGAGTAAGGAACTGAGACAGAGACTTCAACTGTTAAAGCTGAAACAGAAATCAAACTATGACAAGTCATCCAAAACTCTGAAACCATTGACAAGGGATGATGTTGTCAGGATTGAGGATCCAGATGCATGGAACAGGAAAGCTACTGTTCTTGAGGAAGTAGGACCAAGGTCATACACTGTTAGAACTGAGGAAGGACAGATTCTCAGGAGGAACCGCCGTTCCCTCCTGAAAACACAAGAAACTATCCAAGAACAAATCGATGACAATGCCGCAACTGAATCTTGTCAATCACCACCGGAACAATCTAACATGAACACACATACAGGCTCTCATGAAAACACATCAGACTTACCTGTGCTGAGAAGATCCACACATGAAGTAAAAAAGCCTGATAGACTTAATCTTTGAGTATAAAGTAAGGCTTTGAAAATGTGTTGACTGTTGTGAAAATGTTTGTTTATAGAGCACTAACAAAAGTGTTACTGATATCATCTTTATCATTTTTCTTGAATGTTGATTGATATTGATTTTGTTTAACCTCAAAGAAAGGGGGATGTAATGATCAGTAACATGTATTTCTAGAATGGTACACTAGGTGGAGCTGTATGTATATAAGAGTGGGGCTACCCATGATACACTAGGCTACCCACAAGGCAGTAGTCAAGATGGATGCTGTACAAGTCCACATGGCATGAATAAAGTGACTAACTAGAAGCTAGCTGTTCATAATGAAAACGACTAGTTATTAATGAACATAACAGTTAACAGGCAGTTTTGAGGCTTTTCCCCACTTGGAGCCTTCTGTTGTGGGCTTCCTGATGGCTGCGAACCTCACCAGGGTCAGCGAGGCAAGCAGTGGGTCTGCGGGGGTGAGAGGGGTCAAAATGTAAGATGTAGAGGTGAATGATGGGTGCATGTGTGGACAGGTGAGTATGAGAGGTGAGTGTAAAGTGTTAAAAAAAAAAGTTTCCTTACCTTTGCTTCTTCCTGCAGGCTTCAACCCCATGGGATCCGGAGGTGCCTCATCTCAACGGCAGAGATGACAGAATGTCTGCTGCATTCTCAGGTGCTGCAGCCATCTGCTTTCTGCTGAGGAGGGAAGTCTTGGTAAGCCTATGTGCAAGGGCTCACCTTAGAACAGAGATTGTCAGTGTTTGACAGCTTCTCAAAGCTGTCAAACGCTGACAAATCATCTGTCAAAATTTTTTTGACAGATGAAGTGTCATACACTGACGTCATCTGTCACTGGGTTTCCCTTAATTGGCCATGGCAGGCTTAACTAGGCCAATCAAGGGAAAATAGCGTGCGTTCATCAGACGTCGCTGGGGGCAGGACTAGAACCCGGAAGGCAGCAGTCCCGCCCCCAACTCAACTCGGCTGGCAAAATCCAGCCCGTTAACTCTGTTTCTCTCTGCACAAATACTGCCTGACTTGCTGAGTGTTTCCAGCATTTTCTGCTTTATTTCAGATTTCCAGCATCTGCAGTATTTTGCTTTTGTATTATTATTGTTAAATGTTGCTGTGTTCTTGAGTTAACAAATATGCAATGTATCAAAGATATTTATTAATGTATCACTGGTTAAATGCTGTGTGGTTCCTGAGCCATTAGTTGATCTAATTTGCAGGAAGTGGGAACATGATAATTGGCCCCAATGCCCTGGGTTAGCAAGGAGAAAATCAGCCAGGACTTAGGCTCCCATCCAGTGCACGTGTGTGGACATCAGACGATGACGGGATCAGAACTCACTGTGATGCTCCTGTGGTAGGATAGCCTGCAAACAATCTAGGCTCACAGATTGATACTTGGGATGGTACTGGAGGACTGATGGCATAGTGGGAGCAAATGAGTCACCGCCTTCAGCAAGAAAATTTGGGTGGGGGAGCATGATAAAAAACAAATTGTAGGTAAATCTTTGATATCACAAATTTTTCACCGTAATATTTTCACTCAGAGAATTTGGACAAAATGGGGGAAAAATTCAGTTTCGCCCCTTTTGGAGCGCCATTATCGGCCGTGCACAAAGTTTAGCGCCTGGCGCTAATTATCGCCTCCGACGGCAAACTTGGCTTTTATCGCCCCTGAAGGTGATTGGAGCGCTAAATCAGGCGCTTCACACCTGTCTTAAGGCGCAAAGGCCGAGGAGCGAGGCGCTACCTCAGAGCGCTGGCGAAGCAAGGAAGGGCAAATCAAAATGAACCTGCATAGTGCTGCTCAGTACCCAAAACTCCTTCACACAGCATTGAATCTCTCTCTCGCTCTCTCTCAGAATGCGTGGTGCAAAAATGTCACCAACAAAAAAAGGCAGGAAGCGTCACCTTTAAATAGCGCTCCCCTAGTCCCTTTCTGACTGCAAAATGCTCCCCTCAACCTGTCGTTGGTAGCGGCAGGCGGTAAGGCAGGGGGCGCCACTCAATATCCGGTCTGGGGCACTACTGGGGCGTTGTGCAGTCGACTGACATCACGATCTGTCGGCGCAGGAGATCGTGGCGGTAGCGTTTAGCGCCGCTGCAAAATGTCTAGTAAATTTCGCGAGTGGCGCAAGCATCGCCGCACCCGGGCACTAGTTGCTTTGCGTCCCATTAGCGCCCTCTTAAGGCGCTAACGGGAGGCACAAACAACTGAATTTTTCCCCCAATGTAACTTGTTCATGTGATGTCACCATCTGTTGCTATGCCCCAAAGGCAATGATGCTATTTTACATTGATTATCGTGATGCTGTAAATCTCTGACAGATTCCATCTGGCTACATTAGCACCATTGTTAACATATTTGTTACTGAAACATTTTGCCAACCCTTTGAGTGGGTAAGGGAAAGAATATTTTAGGCTGTTGCTGCCGTCAGGCTGCTCAGCAGCTGACAGGTGCTACTTTTTGAACCTCCCCCTGCCCCCCCCACCCCTCCACACCTCTGGCATTGTCACCAACTGGCAATTTTTAATTAGGTGACCTCCCCTGACCCCAGAGACATTGGCAGGGTCAGGGCTGGAGGTCACTGGAAGGTGCTCCTCGGTAGTTATGCCAGTGGAGTGGTCCCATGAATTTGTGGGGCTGTTATTAGCCAGAAGAAAATATGAATAATCTCGATGTGTTGAATATTCATGGGAATAGGCTGATTGTAAACTTGAGTGTTGAAATAGGCACAGCTATGCTAAAACACTGGATAAATACAAAACATTTGCCGTTAGAGTAGTGGGGGTGCTTCAACTATGGAGCAATATGAGCTTCAAAAATCTATGTCTGTATATTTTTTTCAAATGATCTCACTGCAACTCTGATTGTGATAGCAAAGTTAAAAAGTATTTTCCAAGGCAGATTTGTATTCCTGCATTTATATATTGGTGTCAACCTTGGCTCCGTGGTGGCATTCTCTCTATCGAAAGTCAGGTGTTCAAGTCCCACTACAGAGACTTGACCACAAAATCTAGGTTGACAGTGCAGTACTGAGGGAGTGCTGCACTGTCGGAGGTGCCGTCTTTCAGATGACACTTTAAGTCGGGGCTCCATCTGCCCTCTCAGGTGATGTAAAAGAGCCCACTGCACTATTTCAAGAAGAGCAGGAACGTTTTCCCTGGTGTCCTGGTCAATATTAATTGCTCAACCAACACCAAAAGCAGATGATTTGGTCAGTTATTTCATTGCTGTTTGTGGGATCTTGCTGTGCACAAAATTGGCTGCTCCGTTTCCAACATTATAACAGAGAGTACACTTCAAAAGTACTTCATTTGCTGTGACGCGCTTTGAGACATTCTGAAGCTGTGAAAGGCGCTACATAAATGCAAGTTCTTTCTTTCTATATTTCAATACTATGCTGGGGAAAACACAAAGGGAATTTGGAGATTCTATTTTTATTTTAATATTACAATGGCTGAGTGAATTATTTACCATGTGATGGAAAGTAACTTTCCTTTTCCCTTTAGTAGTGAATCCATTGTATCCGAATCATCTAGTGGGCAGACCACACCAACAGGCCTTAATAATTCTTGGTCTGCAATCCAGAGCTATACAACAGGCCTGTCCACTGAGCGCAGTTCAGTCTACTCCTGGAGAGATGATGTGAGTATTGCAGAGTGAAAAGGATGCTGGGAGTCATAGACATGGTAAAAAGGATGCTGGGATTAGGGACAGCAGGAAAAGGATGCTGGGGGTTACAGGCAGGGTGAAAAGGATGCTGGGGGTTATAGGCAGGGTGAAAAGGATGCTGGGGGTTATAGGCAGGGTGAAAAGGATGCTGGGGGTTATTGGCATGGTGAACAGGATGCTGAGGTTATAGGCAGGGTGAAAAGGATGCTGGGGGTTATTGGCATGGTGAAAAGGATGCTGGGGATTATAGGCAAGGTGAAAAGGATGCTGGGGTTATTGGCATGGTGAAAAGGATGCTGGGAGTCATAGACAGGGTGAAAAGGATGCTGGAAGTTATAGACAGGGTGTAAAGGATGCTTGGGGTTATAGACAGGGTGAAAAGGATGCTCGGGTTATTGGCATGGTGAAAAGGATGCTCGGGGCTATAGACAGGGTGAAAAGGATGCTCAGGGTTATAGACAGGGTGAAAAGGATGCTGGAAGTTATAGACAGGGTGCAAAGGATGCTTGGGGTTATAGACAGGGTGAAAAGGATGCTCCGGTTATTGGCATGGTGAAAAGGATGCTGGGAGTCATAGACAGGGTGAAAAGGATGCTCAGGGTTATAGGCAGGGTGAAAAGGATGCTCGGGGTTATAGACAGGGTGAAAAGGATGCCTACAGTTATAGACAGGGTGAAAAGGATGGTTGGTGCTGTGGACAGTACCTGGTAGTAGAAACTGGTGACCCAAAGAATGGGCGCCTGCTGAATCAATGTAATTTTACCATTGCTGGTCTGCAACTCACAGAGAAAGAGGTGGGAGAGAATAAAGTATGAAATTTGTTTCAAGTAGACATAAATACAGTCCAACATTTTATACCAATTGTGAGGTATGATTTGGAGGTGCAGTTTTGTATTGTCGACTCATAACCACGCAACACAAGATTGGCCAAATTTGTTTTAAAATCCAGCCACCAGATGAGATTTTAATACAGTTCATCTGAGTTCTGAATTGATCTGTTACCTGGTCAATAATTGATTATTTGCTTCCAATTCTGGAATATTATTTTCCAATATTCACCCCTTTTCTTCCCATCCTCTCCTGACAGTCAGAACTCTTGCTGGGGTATGGCTCCACAAATACCAGGCACCCTCTGCCAGCTTGCCCAAGTGCCCGTTCTTCCTGTGAATGTTAAGAAACTATTCTACAGCGGGGGCATCACAAAAAAGCCTGCTGCTGTTCTCACTTGCAGTCCACTCACTGCACTTTCCAGCAGGGTCACTAGATAGCTCAGGAGCAGGAACATAGGAATTGCTAGACTACCATCCTGGTAGTTGCATGATTCAACGATCGTGTAGTTGTTGACTAATCATAGCAATCAATCTCAATTACAACAGACCCAACGACGATGCGAGTTAAACCCCAGTGGTGGAAAGCTTTGAGAACCATAGGTCCAAAGTCACTTGTTCCTCCCGAGCATGTTACACTTACCATATGTCATGTCTCAAATTACTCATATACTGCATCCCAAAATGTTATTTTCTGGACTAAATCTATCTAATTTGCCTGGGAACCCTGGTTGTTTTTTACCCCCTTATTATCCTGGGGACACTAAGGTCTACCCCACAGCCTCAGAACTGACCAAATTGATCTGAATCCATAAAATTATTTAGAAGCTTATACTCAGATTTGGATTTCTTCATGTTGCAGTCAGTTTTTGTCGTGTAAGTTCAGGTGCAGATTTTTGTGTTTCATATCCCTCTCAAACAGATATACCACTTTGGATACTGATGGGGGTGATGGCTTACCAGGGAAGGCAGCAGCAGCCAACTTCCTGGCACCAGGGGTGGTTCTGCTGCACAGGACGGGAGGAAAAAGAGGGGAAGAGCTATAGTGATAGGGGATTCTATTGTAAGGGGAACAGATAGGCGTTTCTGTGGCCGCAAACGAGACTCCAGGATGGTGTGTTGCCTCCCTGGTGCAAGGGTCAAGGATGTCTCAGAGCGGCTGCAGAGCATTTTGGAAGGGGAGGGTGAACAGCCAGTTGTCGTGGTGCATATAGGTACCAACGATATAGGTAAAAAACGGGATGAGGTCCTAAAAGCTGAATATAGGGAGTTAGGAGGTAAGTTAAAAAATAGGACCTCAAACGTAGTAACCTCAGGATTGCTACCAGTGCCACGTGCTAGTCAGAGTAGAAATAGAAGGATATTTCAGATGAATACGTGGCTAGAGGAATGGTGCAAGGGGGAGGGATTCAAATTCCTGGGACATTGGAACCGGTTCTGGGGGAGGTGGGACCAGTACAAACGTGACGGTCTGCACCTGGGCAGGACCGGGACTGATGTCCTTGGGGGAGTGTTTGCTAGAGCTCTGGGGGAGAGTTTAAACTAAAATGGCAGGGAGTTGGGAACCTGAGCAGGGAGACAGAGGAAAGGGAAACAGGGATAGAAGCAAAAGACAGGAAGGAGAAAAACAAAGGTGGCAGTCAGAGAAATCAAGGGTTTAAATCAAATATGGCCACAGTAAATAATTCTAAAAGGTCTAAGAGCATTAAAAAAACAAGCCTGAAGGATTTGTCTCTTAATGCGAGGAGCATTCATAATAAGGTGGATGAATTAGCAGCGCAAATAGAGGTAAATGAATATGATATGATTGGGATTACGGAAACATGGCTCCAGGGTGACCAAGGCTGGGAACTCAACATCCAGGGGTATTCAATATTCAAGAAAGATAGGCAAAAAGGAAAAGGAGGTGGGGTAGCATTGCTGGTTAAAGAAGGGATTAACACAATTGTAAGGAAAGATATTGGCTCTGATGTTGTGGAATCTGTATGGGTAGAACTGAGAAATACCAAGGGGCAGAAAACGTTAGTGGGAGTGGTGTATCAACCCCCAAACAGTAATGCAGAGGTTGGGGATGGCATTAAAAGGGAAATTAGAGAAGCATGCACTAAGGGCACAGCAGTCATCATGGGTGATTTTAATCTACATATAGATTGGGCTAACCAAATTAGTAACAATACTGTGGAGGAGGAATTCCTTGAGTGTTTACAGGATGGTTTCCTGGACCAATATGTTGAGGAACCAACTCGGGATCAGGCCATCTTAGACTGGGTATTATGTAATGAGAAAGGATTAATTAGCAATCTTGTTGTACGAGGTCCCTTGGGTCGGAGCGATCATAATATGATCAAATTCTTCATTAAGATGGAGAGTGAAGTAGTTGACTCAGAGACTAAGGTCCTGAATTTAAATAAAGGGAACTATGATGGTATGAGACGCGAGTTGGGTAGGACTGATTGGGTAATGTCACTCAAAGGGTTGACGGTGGATAGGCAATGGCAAACATTCAAAGATCGCAGGGATGAACTATAGAATTTGTTTATCCCAGTCTGGCATAAAAATAAATCAAAAAAGGTGACTCAACCGTGGCTAACAAGGGAAATTAGGGCTAACATAAGGTCCAAAGAGAGGACATAGAAATTGGCCAAAAAAAAGCAGTAAACCTGAGGATTGGGAACAGTTTAGGATTCAGCAAAGGAGGACCAAGGGATTAATTAAGAGGGGGAAAATAGATTATGAAAGTAAGCTCGCAGGGAACATAAAAACTGACTGTAAAAGCTTTTATAGATATGTGAAGAGAAAAAGATTGGTGAAGTCAAGCGTAGGTCCCTTACAGTCAGAATCAGGGGAATTTATAATGGGGAACAAAGAAATGGAAGACCAATTAAATATATACTTTGGTTCTGTCTTCACAAAGGAGGACACAAATAACCTCCCAGAGATGTCGGGGAACATAGGGACTAATGAGAGGGAGGAACTAAAAGAAATCAGTATTTGTAAGGAAATGGTGTTGGGGAAGTTGACTGGATTGAAGGCCGATAAATCCCCAGGGCCTGATAATCTACATCCTAGGGTACTTAAGGAAGTGGCCCTAGGGATAGTAGATGCATTGCTGGTCATCTTCCAGAACTCGATAGACTCTGGAACAGTTCCCATGGATTGGAGGGTAGCTAATGTTACCCCACTATTCAAAAAAGGTGGTAGAGAAAAAGCGGGGAATTATAAACCGGTAAGCCTGACATCGGTGCTGGGGAAAATACTAGAGTCCATTATAAAAGATGTAATAGCAGAGCACTTGGAAAGCAGTGACAGGATTGGACAAAGTCAACATGGATTTACAAAAGGTAAATCGTGCTTGACTAATCTACTGGAATTTTTTGAGGATGTAACTGGTAAAATAGATAAGGGAGAACCAGTGGATGTGGTGTATTTGGACTTTCAGAAGGCTTTCGATAAGGTCCCACATAAGAGATTAGCGTGCAAAATTAAGGCACATGGGATTGGGGGCAAGGTATTGACTTGGATAGAGAACTGGTTGGCAGGTAGAAAGCAAAGAGTTGGATAAACGGGTCGTTTTCCGAGTGGCAGGCAGTGACGAGTGGGGTACCGCAGGGATCGGTCCTAGGACCCCAGCTGTTCATGATATATATTAATGATCTGGACGAGGCAATTGGATGTATTATCTCCAAATTTGCAGACGACACAAAGCTGGGTGGGTGGGTGTGCTGTGAGGAGGATGTCGTGAAACTCCAGTACGATTTAGACAGGTTGGGTGATTGGGCAGAAACATGGCAAATGCACTATAATGTGGATAAATGTGAGGTTATCCACTTTGGTGGCAAAAACAGGAAGGCAGATTCTTATTTGAATGGCAATAGATTGGGAGAAGGGGAAGTGCAAAGAGACCTGGGTGTTCTTGTGCACCAGTCGCTGAAGGTAAGCATGCAGGTGCAGCAGGCGGTTAAGAAGGCAAATGGTATGTTGGCCTTCGTAGCGAGAGGGTTCGAGTACAGGAACAAGGATGTCTTGCTGCAGTTGTACAGGGCCTTGGTGAGACCGCACCTTGAGTATTGTGTGCAGTTTTGGTTGCCTTATCTGAGGAAGGAAGTTCTTGCCATGGAAGGAGTGCAGCGAAGATTCACCAGGCTGATACCTGGGATGGCAGGAATGACGTATGAGGAGAGATTGTGTCGATTGGGCTTATACTCACTGGAGTTTAGAAGATTGAGAGGGGATCTCATCGAAACCTATAAAATTCTGTCAGGCCTGGACAGACTAGATGCAGGAAGGATGTTCCCGATGGCCTGGGAGTCCGGAACCAGGGGTCACAGTCTAAGGATAAGGGGTAAGCCATTTAGGACAGAGATGAGGAGGAATTTCTTCACCCAGAGAGTGGTGAACTTGTGGAATTCTCTGCCACAGAGGGTGGTGGAGGCCAGCTCATTAAGTATATTCAAGAAGGAGTTGGATATATTTCTTAAGGCTAAAGGGATCAAGGGATATGGGGAGAAGGCAGGGACAGGGTACTGAATTTGGATGATCAGCATGATCTCATTGAATCCACATCCAAAGGCAAAGAATATCGATCTTTGCTAAAGCCCTGAAGGACGTCGCTTTTAACCGGGTCCATACCCAGACTCCAAGAGGACCCCCCCCCGACCACCAGAGATCAGCGGGGTACATATCAGGAACACTACAAGGACCACCAACACACCAACCGAGACCAGAGAGGATCCCCATGCAAAACAACAATATCAGACCTGCACCACTCCTGTCCCACAGGGGAATAGGACTGCTCCCAGCCAGACAGAGGGAGAGATGCACAGGACGTACGCAATACCTCAGACAGAAACAATCCATTAAGAGACAATAAGCAGATGTGCAGCAGCATCTACTTCCGCCTTATGGATCAAGGACTAATTAATAGAAAGAACTGTAACCAAATTGTATTAACTTTTGTAGACAACTGATGTGATCTTTTTTTTCCCACACTTAGACACGACAAACACGTACCACTCTTTAACCTATCATAGTAAAAGATCAAACTTAACATGAAATCTTTATATATTTCGACCTGGAATATCCAAGGTCTACGCTCTTCACTGCGAGAAGTGAAAAGTAGGACCCCAGAGTTCATAGATGAAACTAAAGACCTAGATATTATCATTTTACAGGAAACTTGGTATAAAGGAAAAGAACACACTGGCTGTCCCCAAGGGTACACTGAGCTGGTGGTCCCCTCCACAATAAATTACCAAGTGTAACCCAAGGCAGAGACTCTGGAGGCATACTGATCTGGTTTAAAACAGAACTTAAGAATTACATCAAATTTATAAAAAAGGGCGAAAACCATATGTGGCTCAAACTTGAGAGGGAGATTATCTCAAACACCCAAGATGTTTACATTTGCGCACTTTATATCCCTCCAATCGATTCCCCGTACTTTAAAGAGGACACCTTCTCCAACATGGAGGGGGAAATTATCCAATACCAGGCCCAGGGGAACGTGTTGATCTGTGGGGACCTCAATTCAAGAACGGGCGAAGAACCAGACTTCACCAATAATCAGGGAAACAATTACGTTTTCGGGAATAACCACTTTGACATCCCTTCCCTTCCATACAGGCATAACTGCGACAAGCAGTCAAATACCAACGGAAAACAGCTACTACAGCTCTGTCGAAACCTGGGTCTGTACATTGTCAATGGTAGGTTCATAGGAGACCTCCTAGGAAGATCGACCTATTGCTCACCTCTTGGCTGCAGCACAGTAGACTATATGATTACAGACTTAGACCCATCCTCTTTCAGAGCATTCACAGTCAAACCACAAACAACACTGTCAGATCACAGTCAAATTACTATGTTCCTCAAAAAGACAGAAACAAACAACATAGAAACACAACCCAGTAAACTGTACAACACCAAAAAATCGTACAGATGGGCCAAAAACGACACGGAAAAATACCAGAAAACAATTAGCAATGCATCAACTCAAGCTCTCTTAGACACCTTTCTGGATAACATATACACTCACAATAAAGAAGGCGTAAACCGGGCAGTTAGTAAACTAAACAATATTTTTGATAATTTGGCAACAAATGCAAACTTGAAAGCTCGCAAGAACAAACCCAAAACAAAAAACTATGAAAAATGGTTTGACCGAGATTGCCATAACATGAGGAAAAAACTTAGAAAAATATCAAACCAAAAACACAGACATCCAGAAAACGAGGAACTACGCCTTACTTATTGTCAGACACTAACACAATACAGAAACACACTCAGAACCAAAAAAGAGCAATATATTAAGAATACACTCAGCTCCATGGAGGAATCCATTGATTCCAATTGTTTCTGGGAAAACTTGAAAACACTACACAAAAAACAACACGACGATTTGGCCATTCAAAATGGGGACACATGGGTAAACCACTTTGAAAAATTATACCAGAAAAACACACTAAGACCAGAGCAACACCAAATATGCAAAAAACTGGAAAAGCTAGAAATGGCCATAAAAGATAACCAAAGCCCGCTGGACGCCATAATAACAGAAAAAGAACTTCTTGAAAAACTCAAGGACCTGCGACCAGGAAAAGCCTGCGGGACAGACGGCATACTAAACGAGATGATTAAACACACAGACAACAAAATGAAACTGGCTATCCTAAAACTCTTCAACTTGGTTCTGAGTGTCGGTTATTTCCCTGATATCTGGAACAAAGGACTCATAACGCCCATATACAAAAGTGGGGACAAAATCGACCCAAACAACTATCGAGGCATCTGTGTAAACAGTAACCTGGGGAAGGTATTCTGTAGCATCATAAACAAAAGACTTATAAACTTCCTTGAGGAGCACAATGTCTTGAGTAAAAGCCAAATTGGATTCCTGCCAAACTATAGAACATCCGATCATATCTTCACCCTACAGACCCTAATTGACAAACACGTTCACCATAACAAAAGCAAAATCTACGCATGCTTTGTAGATTTCCAGAAGGCTTTTGACTCCATCTGGCATGATGGTTTATTCCTGAAACTTATCGAAAGTGGGGTAGGAGGGAAAACATATGATGTAATTAAATCAATGTATACAAACAACAAATGTGCAGTTAAAATTGGAGACAAACAAACAAAATACTTCCCACAGGGGCGGGGGGTGACGCAGGGCTCGCCAATCTCACCAACACTCTTTAATATTTACATAAATGGATTGGCAAAACTACTTGAACAATCTACAGCACCCGGCCTCACCCTATATGAATCCAAGGTTAAATTCCTCCTCTATGCAGACGACCTGGTTCTGCTGTCACCTACTAAAGAGGGGCTACAGCAAAACCTGGACCTGCTGGAGTCGTACTGCCAGACTTGGGCCCTGACAATAAATCCCCAAAAAACCAAAGTCCTTGTGTTCCAGCAAAGATCCAAACATCAGGGACCCAAAATAAATTTCACAGTAGGAACAACCAAAATTGAACAAACCACTAACTACACATACTTGGGCTTAAAAATCAGTTCTACGGGAAACTTCAAACTGGCTGTGAATGAACTGAAAGAGAAAGCAAGAAGGGCTTTCTATGCCATCAAAAAATCAATCCAAATAGAAATCCCAATTAGCATTTGGCTCAAAATTTTCAAATCAGTAATTGAACCAATTGCACTCTATGCCAGTGAGGTATGGGGACCGCTAACTCAACAAGAATTTGCAAAATGGGACAAACACCCAATTGAGATCCTACATGCAGAATTCTGTAAAAGTATCCTCCGGACTCAAAGGAAAACAGTAAACAATGCATGCAGGGCGGAACTAGGCCAATATCCATTAATAATCACTATCCAAAAAAGAGCCACCAAATTTTGGAATCACCTACAAATGAGCAATCCCCAATGCTATCACTACGACGCCCTGAAATGCCAAGAGCTGACCATAAACATAGAAACATAGAGATAGGAACAGGAGTAGGCCATTCGGCCCTTCGAGCCTGCTCCGCCATTCAATGAGATCATGGCTGATCTTCGTCTGAGATCATAGCTGATCTTACCAGTTCAGTACCCCGTCCCCGCCTTTTCTCCGTAACCCTTAATCCCCTTAGCCTTCAGAAATATATCCAATTCTCTCTTGAAAATATTTATTGAATTAGCCTTCACAGCCCTCTGTGGCAGGGAATTCCACAGGCTCACCACTCTTTGAGTGAAGAAATTCTTCCTCATCTCTGTTTTAAATGATTTGCCCGCTATTTTTAGACTGTGGCCCCTGGTTCTGTGCTCCCCGGCCATTGGAAACATTCTCTCTGAATTCAGCCTGTCCAGGCCTGCCATAATTTTATATGTTTCGATGAGATCCCCTCTCAATCTTCTAAACTCCAGTGAGTACAAGCCCAAACTATTTAATCTCTCTTCGTAGGTCATTCCCACCATTCCAGGTATCAGCCTGGTGAATCGCCGTTGCACTCTTT
The DNA here is from genome assembly GCF_052327205.1 of Somniosus microcephalus. Taxonomy (NCBI): domain Eukaryota; kingdom Metazoa; phylum Chordata; class Chondrichthyes; order Squaliformes; family Somniosidae; genus Somniosus; species Somniosus microcephalus. The sequence goes on along the minus strand of NC_140988.1, from coordinate 254,695,793 downwards.
CCATGGCAAGAACATCCTTCCGCAGATAGGGCGACCAAAACTGTACACAATACTCCAGATGCGGTCTCACCAGCACCTTGTACAGCTGTAGTAAGGTATCCCTATTCCTATACTCGAACCCCCTTGATATGAAGGCCAACATACCATTTGCCTTCTTGATCGCCTGTTGCACCTGCATGCTCTCCTTCAGTGACTGGTGCACAAGAACACCCAGGTCCCTCTGCACTTCCCCATCTCCCAATCTATTGCCATTTAGATAATAATCTACCCTCCTGTTTTTACCCCCAAAGTGGATAACCTCGCATTTATCCACATTATAGTGCATCTGCCACGTATCCGCCCATTCCCCCAACCTGTCCAAATCGCACTGTAGCCTCCTGACATCCTCATCAGAGCCCACCCCTCCTCCTAGTTTAGTGTCGTCAGCGAATTTGGAAATATTGCATCCAATTCCCTGATCCAGATCATTTATATATATTGTGAACAGCTGGGGTCCCAGGACAGATCCTTGCGGCACCCCGCTGGTCACTGCCTGCCACTCCGAAAACGAGCCGTTTATTCCAACTCTCTGTTTTCTATCCGCCAGCCAGTTCTCTATCCACGTTAATACTTTGCCCCCAATCCCATGAGCCTTAATTTTGCATGATAATCTTTTGTGTGGAACCTTATCGAAGGCTTTCTGGAAGTCAAGGTACACCACATCCACTGGCTCTCCCCCATCTATTTTACCAGTTACTTCCTCAAAAAATTCCAGCAGATTAGTCAAACACGATTTACCCTTTGTAAATCCATGTTGACTCTGTCCGATCCTTTCCCCATTTGTCAAGTGCTCCGCTATTTTATCCTTAATAATGGACTCTAGCATTTTGCCCACAACCGATGTAAGGCTTACTGGTCTATAATTCCCTGCTTTCTCTCTACCCCCCTTTTTAAATATTGGGGTAACATTAGCTACCTTCCAATCCACGGGTACTGTTCCCGAGTCAATGGAGTTCCGGAAGATGATCCTTAGAGCATCTGCTATCTCCAGGGCCACCTCCTTAAGTACCCTAGGATGTAGTTTATCAGGCCCCGGGGATTTGTCGGCCTTCAGTCCCCTCAACTTACCCAACACCATATCCCTAGAGATACTAATTTCTGTCAGCTCCTCCCTCTCATTAGTCCCTATGTTTGCCGATATTCCTGGGAGGTTATTTGTGTCCTCCTTTGTGAATACAGAACCAAAGTATGAGTTTAATTGGTCTGCCATTTCCTTATTCTCCATTATATATTCTCCCGAATCGGACTGCAAGGGACCGACTTGGGATTTTACCAGTCTTTTCCTCCTGATATACCGATAAAAGCTTTTGCAGTCTGTCTTTATGTTTGCTGCAAGTTTACTTTCGTATTCTATTTTCCCCTTCCTGATTAATCCCTTTGTCCTCTTTTGCTGTATCTTGTACTGCCCCCAATCTTCCGGTCTGGTGCTTTTTTTTGCCAGTTGATATGCCCTTTTTTTTGATTTTATGCTGTCCCTAATTTCCCTCGTTATCCACGGTTGAGTCACCTTTTTAGGTTTATTTTTATGCCAAACCGGTATAAACATGTTCTGGAATTCTTCCATTCTATCTTTGAATGCTTGCCATTGTCTCTCCACTGTCAATCCCCCCAGAAACACCACCCAATCAATCTTACCCAATTCCCGTCTCATACCCTCGTAATTCCCTTTATTTAAGTTCTGGACCTTAGTCTCTGATTCAATTTCCTCACTCTCCATCTCGACTGAGAGCTCGATCATATTATGATCGCTCTGACCCAAGGGGCCTCGTACAAGAAGATTGCTGATAAGTCCCTTCTCATTGCACAATACCCAGTCTAAAATGGCCTGATCTCGAGTCGGCTCCTCGACATATTGGTCCAGATAACCGTCCCGAAAACATTCCAGGAATTCCTCCTCCTCAGAATTTTTACTAATTTGGGTAGTCCAATCAATATGTAAATTAAAGTCACCCATGATGACAGCTGTGCTCTTATCGCACGCTTCTCTAATTTCCCTTTTTATGCCTTCCCTCACCTCCATATTACTATTTGGAGGCCTATATATCACACCCACTAACGTTTTCCTCCCCTTGCTATTTCTCATTTCTACCCATACAGATTCCGTTTCATCCGAGTTAATATCCTTCCTTTCCATTGCATTAATCCCCTCCTTTACCAGCAATGCTACCCCACCTCCCCTACCTTTTTGCCGATCCTTCCTAAATATTGTATATCCCTGGATGTTAAGTTCCCAGCCTTGCCCACCCTGCAGCCACGTTTCTGTAATCCCAATCAAATCATACTTGTTTACCTCTATTTCCACAACTAATTCATCCACCTTGTTCCTAATGCTTCTAGCATTAAGATACAAAGCCTTCAGGCTTGCTTTTTTCACACTCTCATTATGAATTAGTTTGGCCCTTTGTGTTTCTCTCCTTTGCTTATTGCTTCTCACCTTTCTACCATTTATTTCTGACTTCATATGACTTCCCTCTTTTCCACTACCTAGGTTCCCATCCCCCTGCCAAATTAGTTTAAATCCTCCTGAACCGCCCTAGAAAATATTACCCCGAGGACATCGGCTCCCTCACAGTTCAGGTGTAGACCGTCCCCTTGGTACAGGTCACTCCTCCCCAAGAACTGGTTCCAATGCCTCAAGAATTTAAATCCCTCTCCCTTGCACCACTGCTCAAGCCACGTATTTAGCTTATCTATCTTACTCTCTCTAAACTTATTAGCTCGTGGCACTGGAGAATACCCTCAGTCAACCAGTCCTGGGACTCAGTGAAGTAACTACTAACAATACTAACAATAACCAGCCCCAGGACAGTGACAGGGTAACACAAAGAATTCGACCCAACACAATCGTCGCTAAGCAAAAGGAAAAATATCTGACATATTGGGCAGAAACAACAAAAACCCAAAGCAAACTCAATTGCTACTTGGCCCTAAACAGACAATACAACATAGCTGATTACCTGACCATGGTAAAGGATAACAAACTGAGAAGAACCTTGACAAGGTACAGACTTAGCGAACATAGCCTAGCGATCGAAAAAGGCAGACACAGGCAGACCAGGCTGCCAAGAGAGGACAGGATATGCTCTCACTGCAGTCAGGGAGTGGTGGAGACAGAGATGCACTTCCTCACAGCTTGTGGAAAATATCAGGGCATCAGGGAGAATTTCTACCAAAAATTCTCACAAATATGCCCTGATTTCAGAAATCTGAATGACAACCAAAAACTCCCATTCCTACTGGGAGAGGAGAGAAGCTGTATAACACTGGCGGCACATTATGTTACAGCTTGCCATGAACAGAGGGACAACCAGTAAACTAAGAAAAAAATATATATAAACAATGCGAATGTATATTTATACACTCAGGGATATACCTGTTTATACACTGTATGAATAGAACTGCGTTTATGTGCTAAACCATAAATGTATTTTGATGCTTTGGCAACATAAGATGTAACTTATCATGCCAATAAAGCGATTTGAATTGTGAATTGTGAATTGTGAATGGCGGAGCAGGCTCGAGGGGCCGAATGGCCTACTCCTGCTCCTATCTTCTATGTTTCTTTGTTTCTATATCTGATATTGCATTCTCATGGAACAGGCTCAGTTTGGATCAGTCCAAATAAATTCAATTTGCATTGATTCACAACTGCTCTCTTATTCTCACCTGATTCAGTCAGAAACAGTACAAGTTACTTTCTTTAGAGACATCGCTGGCAAATAACAATTCTTTGTGCTTGGGTTTTAGGAATTTGACAAAGCAAACACACGGACAGTACATCAGCTTTTCTGGGAAATCGATGAGATGCTGTTTGAGGGAAAGGTGAGCTGTCGTACTGAAAGCATTCAAACTGAGTGTCGAGAATGGACGGAACGTTCACCCCAGCTCAGGCGAGTACTTCACAAAATAGAATAAGTCACCTATCTCCAGATAACAGCTAACGACATCATTAACAGAAACAATAAGACAAAAATAGCCATTTATGCAGTGAGGATGAGAAAATAATATGGGGGGCAGGGGAGTTAACCAGGCGAGTGAGCAGTTAACATGCCCGGGTGACTTACCTGCCAATTTCCTGCCTGCTTCGTGCCGATCCTGATTTTACCTGCTCTTCTGAGCAGGCGGCAAAGATACCCACCTGGTGGGGTCCTTTAAAATGACATGATCGGGCCATGACTGAAATTTTAACTCAGCCCGAGTAGGCAATCCACTGCGGCTTTCCTACCAGTTTGAAGCTGCTCAGAAGAGGATCGAGAGGTGAGGAAGCTCTGAAAGGTAAGTTTTTTACTGTTCTTTGTGGGGCCAGGAGGAGCAGGAGTGCTCATCTAGGTGCCACAAAATAAGTTTAGGCCTCCCCTACCCTAGACTCATCCTTTCCGCGAGACCCTCGCAGAACCCCCCCCCCCCACACGCGGTGGCTCATGCTGCTCAATTTTCCGCAGCCCAGCTGTTGATTCCCGGCTATTCTGGGCAGAAAGTAGACCTGCAGCACAGTAATGAGGCCCGACACGTAAAATCGCTGTGGTCTCGTGCTGCTGTCAGGCGGGTGGGAATTCACATGAGGTGGGTTTTAACTACTGCCGGAGTCCTGCTGGGAGCTAAAATCCCACTCATGTAAAAGGAATAAAAATGGAAATCTGACACAAAAACAGAAAATGCTGGAAAGACCGAGCAGGTCCGTCAGCATCTGTGGAGAGAACAGATGAGTTAACGTTTAAGGAATAACCCTTTATCAGAACAAAACAATGAAAAGTAAACAATCATTCAAATGGAATCAAAACCAAGGGGGCAGAAAAGGGGGGAAATACAAGAGAATATTGCTGAATGATTTGTAACCTGTTTAAAAGAAAAGCAAGAGATGGTTAGATGATGATGTTGTGATCTGGAATGCACTACCTGAAAGGATGGTGGAAACAAATTCAATAATAACTTTCAAAAGGGAATTGGATAAATAATTGAAGGGGAAAAATTGCTGAGCTATGGCAAAGGGCAGGGGAATAGAACTAATTGGATAGCTCTTTCAAAGAACCGGCACTGGCACAATGGGCTGAATGGCCTCCATCTGTGGTGTATCATTCTATGATTCTTTTGACCAAGAAGATGTTAGCATCAAAGAATTAAAAGAATCATAAAAGAAGAAAGGAAAGCAAGAGGATGAGGCAGTGAGAGGTGAATCAGGTCTGAAGCTGAAACAGGAGAAGCTGGTGAAACAGGGCAAAAGAAGGAAAAAAACCAAAAGCAGAAAACGCTGGAGGACCTCAACAGGTCAGGCAGCAACCAATTGCTGAGGGAAGGTTTTATCCCTGATACATCACCGGACTCGTGTTTTATCGACGGATGCTGCCTGACCTGATGAATACTGCATTTTCTGTTTTTCCAGCACCTGCAGTATTTTGCTTTTTACTCAAGAAAAAAAACCAGGCTGGCACCAAGGTCACAGACTCCTCCGCTAGCACTGTGCTCTGACAAAGAGCCCCAGGATCCCACCCTGACACCAAGGTCACAGACTCCTCCACTAGCACTGTGCCCTGACAAAGAGCCCCAGGATCCCACCCTGACACCAAGGTCAGAGACTCTTCCGCTAGCACTGTGCTCTGACAAAGAGCCCCCAGGATCCCACCCTGACACCAGGGTCACAGACTCCTCCGCTAGCACTGTGCTCTGACAAACAGCCCCAGGATCCCACCCTGACACCAAGGTCACAGACTCCTCCGCTAGCACTGTGCTCTGACAGAGTCCCCAGGATCCCACCCTGACACCAAGGTCACATACTCCTCCGCTAGCACTGTGCTCTGACAAAGAACCCCAGGATCCCACCCTGACACCAAGGTCACAGACTCCTCCGCTAGCACTGTGCCCTGACACAGAGCCCCAGGATCCCAACCTGACACCAAGGTCACAGACTCCTCCGCTAGCACTGCGCCCTGACAAAGAGCCCCAGGATCCCACCCTGACACCAAGGTCACATACTCCTCCGCTAGCACGGTGCTCTGACAAAGAGCCCCAGGATCCCACCCTGACACCAAGGTCACATACTCCTCCGCTAGCACTGTGCCCTGACAAAGAGCCCCAGGATCCCACCCTGACACCAAGGTCACATACTCCTCCGCTAGCACTGTGCCCTGACAACGCGTCCCCAGGATCCCACCCTGACACCAAGGTCACAGACTCCTCCGCTAGCACTGTGCTCTGACAGAGCCCCCAGGATCCAACCCTGACACCAAGGTCACATACTCCTCCGCTAGCACTGTGCTCTGACAGAGCCCCAGGATCCCACCCTGACACCAAGGTCACATACTCCTCCGTTAGCACTGTGCCCTGACAAAGAGCCCCAGGAACCCACCCTGACACCAAGGTCACAGACACCTCCGCTAGCACTGTGCTCTGACAAAGAGCCCCAGGATCCCACCCTGACACCAAGGTCACAGACTCCTCCGCTAGCACTGTGCTCTGACAAAGAGCCCCAGGATCCCACCCTGACACCTAGGTCACAGACTCCTCCGCTAGCACTGTGCTCTGACAAGTGACCCCAGGATCCCACCCTGACACCAAGGTCACAGACTCCTCCGCTAGCACTGTGCTCTGACACAGAGCCCCAGGATCCCACCCTGACAGCAAGGTCACAGACTCCTCCACTAGCACTGTGCTCTGACAGAGCCCCAGCATCCCACCCTGACACCAAGGTCACAGACCCCTCCGCTAGCACTGTGCTCTGACAGAGCCCCCAGGATCCTACCCTGACACCAAGGTCACAGACTCCTCCGCTAGCACTGTGCTCTGACAAAGAGCCCCAGGATCCCACCCTGACACCAAGGTCACATACTCCTCCGCTAGCACTGTGCCCTGACAAAGCGTCCCCAGGATCCCACCCTGACACCAAGGTCACAGACTCCTCCGCTAGCACTGTGCTCTGACACAGAGCCCCAGGATCCCACCCTGACAGCAAGGTCACAGACTCCTCCACTAGCACTGTGCTCTGACAGAGCCCCAGCATCCCACCCTGACACCAAGGTCACAGACCCCTCCGCTAGCACTGTGCTCTGACAGAGCCCCCAGGATCCCACCCTGACACCAAGGTCACAGACTCATCCGCGAGCACTGTACTCTGACAAAGCCCCAGGATCACACCCTGACACCAAGGTCACAGACTCCTCCGCTAGCACTGCGCTCTGACAACGAGCCCCAGGATCCCACCCTGACACTAAGGTCACAGACTCCTCCGCTAGCACTGTGCCCTGACAAAGAGCCCCAGGATCCCACCCTGACACCAAGGTCACAGGCTCCTCCGCTAGCACTGTGCTCTGACACAGAGCCCCAGGATCCCACCCTGACACCAAGGTCACAGACTCCTCCGCTAGCACTGTGCTCTGACACAGAGCACCAGGATCCCACCCTGACACCAAGGTCACAGACTCCTCCGCTAGCACTGTGCTCTGACAAAGCCCCAGGGTCCCACCCTGACACCAAGGTCACAGACTCCTCCGCTAGCACTGTGCTCTGACAAAGAGCCCCAGGAACCCACCCTGACACCAAGGTCACATACTCCTCCGCTAGCACTGTGCTCTGACAAGTGTCCCCAGGATCCCACCCTGACACCAAGGTCACAGACTCCTCCGCTAGCACTGTGCTCTGACAAGTGTCCCCAGGAACCCACCCTGACACCAAGGTCACAGACTCCTCGGCTAGCACTGTGCCCTGACAAAGTGCCCCAGAATCCCACCCTGACACCAAGGTCACAGACTCCTCCGCTAGCACTGTGCTCTGACAGAGCCCCCAGGATCCCACCCTGACACCAAGGTCACAGACTCCTCCGCTAGCACTGTGCTCTGACACAGAGCCCCAGGATCCCACCCTGACACCAAGGTCACAGACTCCTCCGCTAGCAATGTGCCCTGACAAAGAGCCCCAGGATCCCACCCTGACACCAAGGTCACATACTCCTCCGCTAGCACTGTGCTCTGACAAAGCGTCCCCAGGATCCCACCCTGACACCAAGGTCACAGACTCCTCCGCTAGCACTGTGCTCTGACAGAGCCCCCAGGATCCCACCCTGACACCAAGGTCACAGACTCCTCTGCTAGCACTGTGCTCTGACACAGAGCCCCAGGATCCCACCCTGACACCAAGGTCACAGACTCCTCCGCTAGCACTGTGCCCTGACAAAGAGCCCCAGGATCCCACCCTGACACCAAGGTCACATACTCCTCCGCTAGCACTGTGCTCTGACAAAGCGTCCCCAGGATCCCACCCTGACACCAAGGTCACAGACTCCTCCGCTAGCACTGTGCTCTGACAGAGCCCCAGGATCCCACCCTGACACCAAGGTCACATACTCCTCCGCTAGCACTGTGCTCTGACACAGAGCCCCAGGATCCCACCCTGACACCAAGGTCACAGACTCCTCCGCTAGCACTGTGCTCTGACAAAGCCCCAGGATCACACCCTGACACCAAGGTCACAGACTCCTCCGCTAGCACTGTGCTCTGACAACGAGCCCCAGGATCCCACCCTGACACCAAGGTCACAGACTCCTCCACTTGCACTGTGCCCTGACAAAGAGCCCCAGGATCCCTCCCTGACACCAAGGTCACAGACTCCTCCGCTAGCACTGTGCTCTGACACAGAGCCCCAGGATCCCACCCTGACACCAAGGTCACAGACTCCTCCGCTAGCACTGTGCTCTGACACAGAGCCCCAGGATCCCACCCTGACACCAAGGTCACAGACTCCTCCGCTAGCACTGTGCTCTGACAAAGCCCCAGGGTCCCACCCTGACACCAAGGTCACAGACTCCTCCGCTAGCACTGTGCTCTGACAGAGAGCCCCAGGATCCCACCCTGACACCAAGGTCACAGACTCCTCCGCTAGCACTGTGCCCTGACAAAGAGCCCCCAGGATCCCACCCTGACACCAAGGTCACAGACTCCTCCGCTAGCACTGTGCCCTGACAAAGAGCCCCCAGGATCCCACCCTGACACCAAGGTCACAGACTCCTCCGCTAGCACTGTGCTCTGACAGAGCCCCAGGATCCCACCCTGACACCAAGGTCACAGACTCCTCCGCTAGCACTGTGCTCTGACACAGAGCCCCAGGATCCCACCCTGACACCAAGGTCACAGACTCCTCCACTAGCACTGTGCTCTGACACAGAGCCCCAGGATCCCACCCTGACACCAAGGTCACAGACTCCTCCGCTAGCACTGTGCCCTGACAGAGCCCCAGGATCCCACCCTGACACCAAGGTCACAGACTCCTCCACTAGCACTGTGCCCTGACAGAGCCCCAGGATCCCACCCTGACACCAAGGTCACAGACTCCTCCGCTAGCACTGTGCCCTGACAAAGAGCCCCAGGATCCCACCCTGACACGAAGGTCACAGACTCCTCCGCTAGCACTGTGCTCTGACAAGTGTCCCCAGGATCCCACCCTGACACCAAGGTCACAGACTCCTCCGCTAGCACTGTGCTCTGACACAGAGCCCCAGGATCCCACCCTGACACCAAGGTCACAGACTCCTCCACTAGCACTGTGCTCTGACACAGAGCCCCAGGATCCCACCCTGACACCAAGGTCACAGACTCCTCCACTAGCACTGTGCCCTGACAAAGAGCCCCAGGATCCCACCCTGACACGAAGGTCACAGACTCCTCCGCTAGCACTGTGCTCTGACAAGTGTCCCCAGGATCCCACCCTGACACCAAGGTCACAGACTCCTCCGCTAGCACTGTGCTCTGACACAGAGCCCCAGGATCCCACCCTGACACCAAGGTCACAGACTCCTCCACTAGCACTGTGCTCTGACACAGAGCCCCAGGATCCCACCCTGACACCAAGGTCACAGACTCCTCCACTAGCACTGTGCTCTGACAGAGTCCCCAGGATCCCACCCTGACAGCAAGGTCACAGACTCCTCCGCTAGCACTGTGCTCTGACAGAGTCCCCAGGATCCCACCCTGACAGCAAGGTCACAGACTCCTCCGCTAGCACTGTGCTCTGACAGAGCCCCCAGGATCCCACCCTGACACCAAGGTCACAGACTCCTCCGCTAGCACTGTGCCCTGACAAAGAACCCCAGGATCCCACCCTGACACCAAGGTCACAGACTCCTCCGCTAGCACTGTGCTCTGACAGAGCCCCCAGGATCCCACCCTGACACCAAGATCCCATACTCCTCCGCTAGCACTGTGCCCTGACAAAGAGCCCCAGGATCCCACCCTGACACCAAGGTCACAGACTCCTCCGCTAGCACTGTGCTCTGACAGAGCCCCCAGGATCCCACCCTGACACCAAGGTCACATACTCCTCCGCTAGCACTGTGCTCTGACAGAGCCCCAGGATCCCACCCTGACACCAACGTCAATACTCCTCCGCTAGCACTGTGCCCTGACAAATAGCCCCAGGATCCCACCCTGACACCAAGGTCACAGACTCCTCCGCTGGCACTGTGCTCTGACAAAGAGCCCCAGGATCCCACCCTGACACCAAGGTCAGAGACTCCTACGCTAGAACTGTACTCTGACAGAGCCCCAGGATCCCACCCTGACACCAAGGTCACAGACTCCTCCGCTAGCACTGTGCTCTGACACAGAGCCCCAGGATCCCACCCTGACACCAAGGTCACAGACTCCTCCGCTAGCACTGTGCTCTGACATAGAACCCCAGGATCCCACCCTGTCACCAAGGTCACAGACTCCTCCGCTAGCACTGTGCTCTGACATAGAACCCCAGGATCCCACCCTGACACCAAGGTCACAGACTCCTCCGCTAGCACTGTACTCTGACAGAGCCCCAGGATCCCACCCTGACACCAAGGTCACAGACTCCTCCGCTAGCACTGTGCTCTGACAGAGCCCCAGGGTCCCACCCTGACACCAAGGTCACAGACTCCTCCGCTAGCAGTGTGCTCTGACAAAGAACCCTAGGATCCCACCCTGACACCAAGGTCACATACTCCTCCGCTAGCACTGTGCCCTGACACAGAGCCCCAGGAACCCACCCTGACACCAAGGTCACAGACTCCTCTGCTAGCACTGTGCCCTGACAAAGAGCCCCAGGATCCCACCCTGACACCAAGGTCACAGACTCCTCCGCTAGCACTGTGCTCTGACAGAGCCCCAGGATCCCACCCTGACACCAAGGTCACAGACTTCTCCGCTAGCACTGTGCCCTGACAAAGAGCCCCAGGATCCCACCCTGACACCACGGTCAGAGACTCCTCCGCTAGCACTGTGCTCTGACACAGAGCCCCAGGATCCCACCCTGACACCAAGGTCACAGACTCCTCCACTAGCACTGTGCCCTGACAAAGAGCCCCAGGATCCCACCCTGACACCAAGGTCACAGACTCCTCCGCTAGCACTGTGCTCTGACAGAGCCCCCAGGATCCCACCCTGACACCAAGATCCCATACTCCTCCGCTAGCACTGTGCCCTGACAAAGAGCCCCAGGATCCCACCCTGACACCAAGGTCACAGACTCCTCCGCTAGCACTGTGCTCTGACAGAGCCCCCAGGATCCCACCCTGACACCAAGGTCACATACTCCTCCGCTAGCACTGTGCTCTGACAGAGCCCCAGGATCCCACCCTGACACCAACGTCAATACTCCTCCGCTAGCACTGTGCCCTGACAAATAGCCCCAGGATCCCACCCTGACACCAAGGTCACAGACTCCTCCGCTGGCACTGTGCTCTGACAAAGAGCCCCAGGATCCCACCCTGACACCAAGGTCAGAGACTCCTACGCTAGAACTGTACTCTGACAGAGCCCCAGGATCCCACCCTGACACCAAGGTCACAGACTCCTCCGCTAGCACTGTGCTCTGACACAGAGCCCCAGGATCCCACCCTGACACCAAGGTCACAGACTCCTCCGCTAGCACTGTGCTCTGACATAGAACCCCAGGATCCCACCCTGTCACCAAGGTCACAGACTCCTCCGCTAGCACTGTGCTCTGACATAGAACCCCAGGATCCCACCCTGACACCAAGGTCACAGACTCCTCCGCTAGCACTGTACTCTGACAGAGCCCCAGGATCCCACCCTGACACCAAGGTCACAGACTCCTCCGCTAGCACTGTGCTCTGACAGAGCCCCAGGGTCCCACCCTGACACCAAGGTCACAGACTCCTCCGCTAGCAGTGTGCTCTGACAAAGAACCCTAGGATCCCACCCTGACACCAAGGTCACATACTCCTCCGCTAGCACTGTGCCCTGACACAGAGCCCCAGGAACCCACCCTGACACCAAGGTCACAGACTCCTCTGCTAGCACTGTGCCCTGACAAAGAGCCCCAGGATCCCACCCTGACACCAAGGTCACAGACTCCTCCGCTAGCACTGTGCTCTGACAGAGCCCCAGGATCCCACCCTGACACCAAGGTCACAGACTTCTCCGCTAGCACTGTGCCCTGACAAAGAGCCCCAGGATCCCACCCTGACACCACGGTCAGAGACTCCTCCGCTAGCACTGTGCTCTGACAGAGTCCCAGGATCCCACCCTGACACCAAGGTCACAGACTCCTCCGCTAGCACTGTGCTCTGACAGAATCCCCAGGATTCCACCCTGACACCAAGGTCACAGACTCCTCCGCTAGCACTCTGCCCTGACAAAGAACCCCAGGATACCACCCTGACACCAAGGTCACAGACTCCTCCACTAGCACCGTGCTCTGGCAGAGCCCCAGGATCCCACCCTGACACCAAGGTCACTGATGTGCCTTCAATAACTCAAAGACAAGGATTTTAAAGGACTCAACTGAAGGCTTTTAATCAGTAAGAACATAGCAGCATAGCAGGTCTTCCCACATCGAGTTCATCTGGTAGTGAGTGACTCATACAGCTCCTGAGGCCTTTATATGGCAAAAGACAGAGGCGTAGCCAATACACACAATAGGAACAAAAGGGTGTGGTTCACACAATACAAGCAGGTAAAATACAAGCAGGTCTGATGAAGGCATATTTCATCACAGTCACATACTCCTCCGCTAGCACTGTGCCCTGACAAAGAGTCCCCAGGATCCCACCCTGACACCAAGGTCACAGACTCCTCCGCTAGCACTGTGGTCTGACAAAGTGTCCCCAGGATCCCACCCTGACACCAAGGTCACTGATGTGCCTTTAGTAACTCAAAGACAAGGATTTTAAAGGACTCAACTAAAGGCTTTTAATCACTAAGAACATAGCAGCACAGCAGGTCTTCCCACATCGAGTTCATCTGGTAGTGAGTGACTCATACAGCTCCTGAGGCCTTTATATGGCAAAAGACAGGGGCGTAGCCAATACACACAATAGGAACAAAAGGGTGTGGTTCACACAATACAAGCAGGTAAAATACAAGCAGGTCTGATGAAGGCATATTTCATCAAATTCACCCCTTCTACAGATTTAGTCTGTCCGGGGGTGTGATAGTCCTTCCTGAACGTCGCAACAGTACCTCGGGTTCTGACCGGGAGTCCGTGGTGCCCTCCTGGGCATACCCATGTGCCGGGGGTGTTGCAGGTACTTCTGGGGGTGGTGAGGATACCTCTGGGGTTGGTGGAGGTTCTTCTGGGGGTGGTGGTGATGGGTCGTCGTCGTCGCTTCCTGCCGAGGCGAGGTCCTTTATGGACACGGTGTTTTCACGCCCGTCGGCGTGCTTGACATACGTTTACTGTGGGTTTGCGTGGAGTAGGTGTACTGCCTCCACGAGGGGATCCGTTTTGTGGCCCCTCACATGCTTCCGTAACAGGAATGTCCCTGGGGTGGAGAGCCACGAGGGTAGGGATACTCCTGAGGTTGAATTGCGGGGAAAAACAAACATATTCTCGTGAGGAGTGGCATTAGTAGCAGTACACAGTAGCGACCTTATCGAGTGGAGTACGTCTGGGAGGACCTCCTGCCAGCGGGAGGTGGGGAGGCCTTTAGACCTTAGTGCTAAGGTGACCGCCTTCCACACTGTCGCGTTCTCCCTCTCCACTTGCCCATTACCCCGGGGGTTATAACTAGTGGTCCGACTCGTGGCTATCCCCTTCGACAGCAGGTATTGGCGCAGTTCATCGCTCATGAATGACGCCCCCCTGTCAGTGTGGATGTAGTTAGGCATGCCGAACGTGCAAAACAGGTTGCCGAGGCACTTGATGACCGTGGCACTGGTCATATCTGGGCAGGGGTAGGCGAATGGGAAGCGGGAGTACTCGTCCACAGTGTTGAGAAAGTACACATTGCGGTCGGTGGAGGGGAGTGGTCCCTTGAAATCTAAGCTCAGGCGCTCGAATGGCCGTGTAGCTTTGATCAGGTGGGCTCGGTCGGGTCTGAAAAAACGGGGCTTGCATTCCGCACAGGTGCGGCAGTCCCTGGTCATAGACCGGACCTCCTCGATGGAATAGGGCAGGTTACGGGATTTTATAAAGTGGAATAGCCGGGTGACCCCCGGGTGGCAGAGGCCATTGTGGAGGCCCTGTAGCCTGTCCCCCTGGATGCTGGCACACATCCCTCGTGATAGGGCGTCGGGGGATTCGTTGAGGGCCCCCGGCCTATATATTATGTCGTACTCAAACATGGAGAGTTCGATCCGCCACCTGAGAATTTTGTCGTTCTTGATCTTCCCCCTCTGTTTGTTGTTAAACATGAAGGCTACCGACCGCTGGTCGGTAAGCAGGGTGAAGCGTTTGCCGGCTAGGTAGTGCCTCCAGTGCCGCACTGCCTCCACTATGGCCTGGGCCTCCTTATCTACCGAGGAGTGTCTGATCTCGGGCCCTTGGAGGGTTCTTGAGAAAAAGGCTACGGGCCGCCCATCCTGGTTGAGGGTGGCTGCTAAAGCGAAGTCGGACGCATCGCTTTCGACCTGGAAAGGGATGTTTTCATCCACTGCCCGCAGCGCGGCCTTCTCAATGTCGTGTTTAATGCTGTTGAAGGCGGCGTGGGCCTCGGCTGTGAGCGGGAAGGACGTTGATTTCAGGAGGGGATGGGCCTTGTCGGAATAATTGGGGACCCATTGGGCGTAATAGGAGAAGAACCCCAGGCACCTTTTCAGGGCCTTGGGAGTGTTTGGTAGGGGTAGCTCCCGTAGGGGGCGCAATCGGTCGGGGTCCGGGCCGATTTCCCCGTTTTCCACCACGTAGCCCAGGATACAGAGGCGCGTGGTGCTAAAGACACACTTATCCTCGTTGTAGGTGAGATTGAGTCTGAGGGCGGTTTTCAGAAATCTCGCGAGGTTCGAGTCGTGGTCTTGCTGGTCGTGGCCGCAGATGGTGACGTTGTCTAGGTATGGGTAGGTGGCTGGTACTGCATTCGATGATACCCTCCCGCTTGAGTCTTTTTACTTCCGACGCAATGAACCGTCTATCCTCCCAGCTGTACCGCCTACTCTTGGTCGCTATGGGTCGGCAGTTGGGTGCGAGGTTGGCGAACAGAGAGGGCGGCTTGACTTTCAGGGTAGCCAGACCGCACACTGTGAGGGGCGGCTGGGACCCACCGTAGGTAAGCGTGATACTTTGGTGGTGGCACTGGAAGTCCAGACCCAAGATCACGCTCACACAGAGATCTGGCATTATCAATAGTTTAAAATCTCTGTAATCATTGCCTTTTACCGACAACATAACCGCGCAGAAACCTGTAATTTTTGAGGTATGAGTCTTATCGGCCATGGCGATTTTGCCCTGTGTGGGGACTATCGTTAGAGAAAGTCGTTTTACCAGGCTAGGATGAATAAAGCTTTCGGTGCTCCCGCAGTCAATCAAGCATTTAACCTTGTTCCCGTTTACCTCTATGTCCATCATCGATTTAGACAACGGATGTGGCCTGGATTGATCCACTGTGATCGAGGCCACCAGTGGGTCCTGGAGGTCCGTGTAGTCGGGGCAAGATGGTGGACTCCATGAGGGTGGACAAGATGGCTTCCAAGATGGCCGCTCCCACGGCGCACACGCGGCAGTGGTGGAGTTGGAGGCGGGGTTCCCTCTGCAGACTTTGCTGAAGTGTCCTTTCTTCCCGCATTTAAAACAGGTGGTGCCCTTCGCTGGGCACAGATGCCTGGAGTGTTTGTCCTGACCGCAGAAGTAGCATTTCGGGCCCCGATGCATCGCGGCAGTAGTGGGGCTCCTGGGTGGAGGCTGGGGCTCCGATGGTGCTGGGCTGGCCTGAGACCTGGGAGGTGAAGATGGCTTCCAAGATGGCGGCCCCCACGGCGCGCACGAGGCGGAGTGGGCCGCGTGGCCTGGGGAACAGGATTCAGAGTTCCTCTGGGCCATATCCAGCGATCGCGCTATATATATAGCCTGTTTTAAGTCCAGTCCCTCCTTTTCAAACAGTCTCTGCCGAATATAATTTGAACTGAGGCCCGCAATAAGGGAGTCTCGAATCAGCTCCTCCGTGTACACGATGGCAGACACGGCCTTACAGTTACAGTCTCTGCCCAGTACTTTTAGGTTTAGTATAAAGTCCTCTAGTGACTCACCATGCCGCTGCGTGCGAGTAGTCAGAAGATGCCTGGCGTACACCACGTTTATTGGCCGCGCGTAGTGGGCCTTCAGGATGGTGCAGGCCTCCTCGTAGCTGGTGGCATCTTGGATGAGAGGGGAGACCCGATGGCTCACCCAGTTTCGCAGGATTCCCAGTTTCATGTCTCCGGTAGCGGTTTCGGCTGCGGCTATGGCAGTGGATGAGTTTGCAATGAAAAATTCGAAGCATTGGAACCAGTGTCCGAACTGTGTGGCTGCGTCTGAGGCATGGGGGTCCAGATCCAAGCGCTCTGGTCTCAGGAGTCGATCCATCTTGGTGTTTTAGTGATTAAAATTGATGTGATTCAATAACTCAAAGACAAGGATTTTAAAGGACTCAACTAAAGGCTTTTAATCAGTAAGAACATAGCAGCATAGCAGGTCTTCCCACATCGAGTTCATCTGGTAGTGAGTGACTCATACAGCTCCTGAGACCGTTATATGGCAAAAGACAGGGGCGTAGCCAATACACACAATAGGAACAAAAGGGTGTGGTTCACACAATACAAGCAGGTAAAATACAAGCAGGTCTGATGAAGGCATATTTCATCACAGTCACATACTCCTCCGCTAGCACTGTGCCCTGACAAAGAGTCCCCAGGATCCCACCCTGACACCAAGGTCACAGACTCCTCCGCTAGCACTGTGCTCTGACAGAGATCCCCAGGATCCCACCCTGACACCAAAGTCACAGACTCCTCCGCTAGCACTGTGCTCTGACAAAGAACCCCAGGATCCCACCCTGACACCAAGGCCACAGACTCCTCCGCTAGCACTGTGCTCTGACAGAGTCCCAGGATCCCACCCTGACACCAAGGTCACAGACTCCTCCGCTAGCACTGTGCTCTGACAAAGAACCCCAGGATCCCACCCTTACACCAAGGTCACAGACTCCTCCGCTAGCACTGTGCTCTGACACAGAGCCCCAGGATCCCACCCTGACACCAAGGTCACAGACTCCTCCGCTAGCACTGTGCTCTGACAGAGCCCCAGGATCCCACCCTGACACCAAGGTCACAGACTCCTCCGCTAGCACTGTGCTCTGACACAGAGCCCCAGGATCCCACCCTGACACCAAGGTCACAGACTCCTCCGCTAGCACTGTGCTCTGACACAGAGCCCCAGGATCCCACCCTGACACCAAGGTCACAGACTCCTCCGCTAGCACTGTGCTCTGACAAAGAGCCCCAGGATCCCACCCTGACACCAAGGTCACAGACTCCTCCGCTAGCACTGTGCTCTGACACAGAGCCCCAGGATCCCACCCTGACACCAAGGTCACAGACTCCTCCGCTAGCACTGTGCTCTGACACAGAGCCCCAGGATCCCACCCTGACACCAAGGTCACAGACTCCTCCGCTAGCACTGTGCCCTGACAAAGAGTCCCCAGGATCCCACCCTGACACCAAGGTCACAGACTCCTCCGCTAGCACTGTGCTCTGACAAAGAGCCCCAGGATCCCACCCTGACACCAAGGTCACAGACTCCTCCACTAGCACTGTGCTCTGACAAAGAGCCCCAGGATCCCACCCTGACACCAAGGTCACATACTCCTTGATGCGCTATCAATTACTCAAAAGACTGAGGTTAAGCGAGTAACTAACAGGCTTTTATTAACAAGAGAACGAAGATGTGCCTCGAGTGGTCGACCAGTCCCGAATACAGAGGGACTGTGGAGCAGTCACCTTTATACCTGGACTCGTGGGAGGAGTCAGCCGAGGCATGTACAGACATGTACACAGTGGAATACAAACACACCCACAGGCAGGTATAACAGTGGTTTACCACATTCACCCCTTGTTTAAAAATGAGTCCGGCGGGGTGAAGTGTATTAAAAGTTTGTGTATTGGAGTCTCTCCGGAGGTCTTGTCTGCCGCTGTGATCGACGTGGCGACGGCAGGGGTAGTGAAGCTTCCGGTGTCGAGTCCCGCGTAGGCTGGGGCACTGGTGTGTAGTCCTCGTGGGTGTCTAGCGGGTCGCGGGACCCAGGCTGGGGTTGGATATTGGATCGTGGAGGGGGGTGGTAGTGGGTAGTGGGTTACTGGGGCCCCCGAGGGTGCGAGGTCTCGTATGGAGACTGTGTCCTCCCGCCCGTCCGGGTACGCAATGTAAGCATACTGGGGGTTGGCGTGGAGGAGGCCGACCCTCTCGACCAGGGGGTCTGTTTTATGGGTCCTCACGTGTCTTCTCAGTAGGACCGGCCCTGGGGACGTCAGCCATGGTGGTAGCGATGTCCCCGATGTGGACTTCCTCGGGAAGACAAACATTTTCTCATGAGGGGTGGCGTTAGTGGCAGTGCAGAGCAGTGACCGAATAGAGTGGAGCGCACCGGGGAGCACATCCTGCCAGCGGGAGGTCGGAAGGCCCCTAGACTTTAAGGCTAGCAGGGCGGCCTTCCAAACTGTCGCATTCTCTCTTTCCACCTGTCCGTTCCCCCGGGGGTTGTAACTGGTGGTCCTGCTTGTGGCAATACCCCTAGCGAGCAGGTACTGACGGAATTCGTCGCTCATAAACGATGAGCCCCGGTCGCTATGGATATAGCTGGGGAAACTGAACAGGGTGAAGAGGTCGTTCAGACATTTAATGACCGTGGCACTGGTCATGTCCGGGCAGGGGATGGCGAACGGGAAACGGGAGTACTCATCAATAATGTTGAGGAAGTACACATTGCGGTCGGAGGAGGGGAGAGGCCCTTTAAAATCAACGCTCAGGCGCTCGAAGGGGCGAGTGGCTTTTATCAGGTGAGCCCTGTCTGGTCTATAAAAGTGCGGTTTGCACTCAGCGCAGACTTGGCAGTTCCTGGTCATGGTCCTGACCTCCTCAATGGAGTAAGGCAGGTTGCGGGCCTTGATGAAGTGGAAGAACCTGGTGACCCCCGGGTGGCAGAGGTCATTGTGGAGGGCCCGCAGTCTATCGATCTGCGCGCTGGCGCAGGTGCCACGCGATAGAGCATCCGGGGGTTCATTGAGCTTCCCGGGCCGGTACAAGATCTCGTAATTGTAGGTGGAAAGTTCGATTCTCCACCTCAAGATCTTGTCGTTTTTGATTTTGCCCCTCTGCTTGTTGTTAAACATAAACGCAACTGAACGCTGGTCAGTGAGCAGGGTAAATTGTTTTCCGGCCTGGTAGTGCCTCCAATGACGCACAGCCTCCACAATAGCCTGGGCCTCCTTCTCAACAGCGGAGTGTCTGGTCTCCGGGCCCTGGAGGGTTCGTGAAAAGAAGGCCATGGGTCTCCCCGCCTGATTAAGGGTAGCGGCCAGGGCAAAGTCGGACGCGTCGCTTTCCACCTGGAAGGGGATGGATTCGTCCACTGCGTGCATGGTGGCTTTGGCAATGTCTTCCTTGATACGGTGGAAGGCTAAGCGGGCCTCTGCCGTCAAGGGAAAAGAGGTGGACTTGATCAGCGGACGGGACCCACTGGGCGTAATAGGAGAAAAACCCTAGGCACCTCTTCAGGGCCTTGAGGCAGTGTGGCAGTGGGAGTTCCATAAGGGGACGCATCCGGTCGGGGTCGGGACCGATGACTCCGTGTTCCACAACACAGCCAAGGATGGCGAGGCGGCTTGTGCGGAATATGCACTTCTCCTTGTTATACGTCAGGCTCAGGAGTTGGGCGGTGCAGAGGAATTTTTCGAGGTTTGCGTCATGGTCCTGCAAGTCATGGCCGCAGATGGTCACATTGTCCAGATATGGGAAAGTGGCCTGCAATGCATTTTGATCGACCATCCGGGCCACAGTGGTTTACCACACTCCTCCGCTAGCACTGTGCTCTAACAAAGAGCCCCAGGATCCCACCCTGACACCAAGGTCACATACTCCTCCGCTAGCACTGTGCTCTGACAAAGAACCCCAGGATCCCACCCTGTTTTGCCAACTTTTCCTGTAATGATTGCTCTCCCTTGGCCTCTGGGCCTATTGTTGCTTCTTTGGATCTCTCTTTTGTTTTTCCATTAAGATGCTCAGCTAGTAATGTAGGAATCAACGGATTCCTATCTAAATCACTGAGGTTGAGGCAGTTCAGTAAATTAACCGAATTTAATTAAACTGGTGAACAAAACAAAAACATGCAGAAGCAACAGCAAACAGGTCTACACAGTAACTAGTTCCACGAGGTCTGAACTCAGAACCTTCCACCTCTGACGTCATCACGTCATCACGTTTCCCGCCACTCGGGGCACCACTTGACCAACGTGATGACGTCATCGCGTTGTTTCAGGGTTTTTACAGAAAGCTTGTTTACACTCGGCAAACGGACATAGGTGCTGTAACATTGCTTTAAAGACAGTTATTCATTTGTACAGGAGTTCATTGGTGGTTTTACCACAGTAACTTATTTAGAAAGAACCTTAAATAAGAACTGGGCAGAGGCCTGAACAGTGAGCAATAAGTAGGGCGTAGGCCTAGAGAGTAAGTGGTAAGCAAGACAAGCCTGAGAGATAAATATAAGAAGGTTAGATACAAAGAGCAGTGAGCAGAGCAGAGGTCTGAAGGAAAACAGCAAATGAGATAGAGGCTTGTAATATGAGTGGTAAGTATGGTCAGAGGCTAGGAAGTCAGGAATGGACACATCAGAACCTGGACAAAAGTCACGGGTCTGGACGGTGAGCAGTAAGTGGGATATTGAACTGGAAATTGAGCTGACAAAATTTACATGGGAATGCAAAGTGTTTGGGCAACAGTCAGGTTTTTAAAAAATTTGTTTGTAATAAATATTGGGAAGACCGAAGCCATTGTCTTCAGTCCCCACCACATACTCCATTCCCTAGCCACAGACTCCATCCCTCTCCCTGGCCACTGTCTGAGGCTGAACCAGACTTTTTACAACCTTGGTGTCCTATTTGACCCTGAGCTGAGCACTGACCCCATATCCTCTCCATCACCAGGACCGGCTACTTCCCCCTCTGTAACATCGCCTGTCTCTGTCCCTGCCTCAACTCATCTGCTGCTGAAACCCTCAGCCATGCCTTTGTTACCTCTAGACTTGACTATTCCAATGTTCTCCTGGCCGGCCTCCCATCTTCCACCCTCCATAAACTTGATCTCGTCCAAAACTCTGCTGCCCGTATCCTAACTTGCACCAAGTCCTGTTCACCCATCAACCCTGTGCGTGCTGATCTACATTGGCTCTCTGTCCGGCAATGCCTCAATTTTAAAATTCCCATCTTGTTTTGAAATCCCTCCATGGCCTTGCCCCTCCCTATCTCTGTAACATCCTCCAGTCCTACAATCCTCCAAGATCTCTGCGCTCCTCCAGTTCTGGCCTCGTGCGCATCCCCCGTGATTTGAATCGCTCCACCATTGGTGGCAGTGCCTCCAGCTGCCTAGCCCCTAAGCTCTGGAATACCCTCCCTAAACCTCTCCGTCTCCCTACCTCTCTTTCCTCCTTTAAAACCCTTCTTAAAATCTACCTCTTTGACCAAGCTTTTGGCCACCTGTCCTAATATCTCCTTAAGTGGCTCGGTCTCAAATTTTGTTTGATAATCGCTCCTGTGAAGCACCTTGGGAAGGTTTACTAGGTTAAAGGCGCTATATAAATACAAGTTGTTGTTTGTTTACATATTTTGCTTTCACAGAATCACAGAAACCCCACAGTGCAGATAGAGGCCATTTCGGCCCATCGAGCCTGCACCGACACATATCCCACCCGATCCCCGTAACCCCACATATTTAATCCCCCCTAACACTAAGGGTCAATTTATCATAGCCAATCAACCTAACCTGCACATCTTTGGACTGTGGGAGGAAACCGGAGCACCCGGAGGAAACCCACGCAAACACGGGGAGAATGTGCAAACTCCACACAGACAGTCATTGTGCACTTTCACATGCAAAAAGCAAGAAGATATAATCGAAGGAAAAACAGTCTAATCTTGAATGACGCAGAAACGCTATTTGGTGAAAAGTAATGTAACTAACTGGATGGTTTGGATTCTGTCGTCTCTTTTTGTACACGGTGCAGGATTTTGGGAACCCAGCTCTTGCTGCCGAAAGATGAAGGTTTTCAACATTTCCAGAGCAGAGGAAACAGCTCCATGGTAACTAGGACATTACCTAGTTTCTGTGATAGCACCAGCGATATGAAAGAGTAAGCTCTTATATCATTGATTAAACAGACTTTCAGTGAACATTATGAAAGCATTTTCCAATATCAGCTGATCTTTTGTATAATTTTTGTATCATGAAGGTTCGGGTCAGTTTCACTTATTAAATTAATTGCTGTTATCAAGTTGTACTATTTTGGGTTTTGTTCTGCAATTCTTAATGATTTCAGAAAATAGAATAAATAATATAGAAATTACTATGGGTAATATAAGTGGAAGGATGATTAATGTATTTTAATGACATTCCTTTATCCTATCCATTATTTTTGTGCAGGCATTAAGCTGCTTATTTTAAATAGGTTAATGCTCCTGATACATAGCAGACGCAGCAATCATAAACAAAAAGCAAAAAAGTACTGCGGATGCTGGTAATCTGAAACAAAAACAGATAATGCTGGAAGCACTCAGCTGGTCAGTCAGCACCCGTGGAGAGAACAGGTGAGTTAATGTTTCAGGCATGGACCTTTTGCCAGAATGGGAGGATATTGCAGATGAACAGCATTTAAGCAGAAAGATGTATGAATGTGTCCGTGTCGTGTGTGTGCAGGCGAGCCCTTTTTCCTCCTGTTTCCCTTTGTTCTGTTCCTTTTTTAAATGCTGTTCATCTGTGAGTTCTTCCAGTTCTGATAAAGGGTCTGCACCTGAAAGGTTAACTTGTCTGTTCTCTCCCCAGATACTGACTGACCTGCTATGAGGGTTTCCAGCATTTTCTGATTTTTGAGACAAACAATGTTTGTCCACTGATACTGAATCACTAACATGATTTCCAGCCTATTTTTAATCCATTCTTTATGTTTTGATTTTCTTCATTTACATGTAAGAAATAAGTGTACCAACACCATAAAATTGCTCTGTTAATTGCAATGATTAGAACTCTAAAAATATAGGATTGAATAAATTCCTCTTGTAGAACACATAAGCCCTAAAACCATTTTCCCTTCTTCTTCCAGGCTGAGCCTCTCAGGCCTACGTCTGCTTCCTACCCAATCTCCCTTCCACAGTGCATTAGAATCAAACTCCACTATGAGTTCCCTCGACTCGGACTCCTCCATTTTCTCATTCCTAGAGGAGGAGATCTATGATGTGGATGGAAAAATTGAGGAGTATTTTGCATATGACAGTAAAGAATGGTAAGTGGAGGTTCTATCTATCTATCTATATGTACAAAATAGATTTATTTTCATGTCACATGTAGCAATTGCTGTAATTTGCCTAGTAACCAGGAATTATATTTGACTGAATTCAAAATCATTCAACCCAATGATGCTTTATCTAAATATAGTTTTAACTGCTTTCAGGAATGGGTTCACGTTAATGTAAGTTGTGTTACTGTTGATCATTCCTCAGAGCATAGAAATAATAGAGAAGGGGCTTCACCAAAGTTTCAGCAAGTTTAATGGGAGCCTGGTGGTGCAGTGGGTTCATGTATTAATGTGCTGCAACCTGGAATTTTGATTCCCTGCTTGTTAAGTTGCCATTGACATCTAGGCTGTATGGAGGAAAGTGAGTCTTATGCAGCTGTATAGAGGGAGAGCAAATCAGCAAATCATTCTTTCACACCTCCTAATTACTGAGATACCAAGAACCTTTGCAGATTTTGGGAATGCAAGGGTGAAGGTGGATCAGTTAAACATGGAGACAAAAGCCCCAATTTTAACTTGGGCTGGGAATCAAGCGGATGGGGGCCAAAGTGAGTGGCAACCGCCCCCCCCCCGACCTCGGCAGCATGAGGCCCAGGCTATTTTAACAACCGGGCCTCATCTACCATCCCCCAGTCAGTTACCCACCCAAAATGAGCGGGAAGTGGCATCTGGCCGGTGGGTGGGAGTGGAATGTCAACTGGCATGAGGCCACTGGCAGGGACCAAAGGAACAGTTCCCAGCACTCAGGGAAGTCGTGGGGCGGAGCTTTCAGGAGCACCTCACGATCGGGAGGGAGGGGAGCCCAGGCAAGGAGGCCTTAACTTTCCTTGTGGGGTCTGGAGGAGAACTTCGGGTCCTCCTGGCCACATGAGAAGTAAAAAAAAGGTTAATTAACTTATTTCTTTGGGTCTCTTTTAGCCTTGACTCTTCTTCCCGCTAACTTCACCTGGCAGGAAAGCCACAATGACTTCAACAACGTTCAGGCCACTGGTTAAAATAGCAGGTGGGCCCCAATGACGCCATTGGAAACCAATCTGCATAGTTAAAGAAAGACCTCACTGGTTTCTGGCGGGTATCCTTCCCGCCTGCTTAGAAGAGCAGGTTAAAATAAAGGAAAACATTATTACATTGGTAAATTTAGAAGTTAAAAATTCCAGATGGCACATGGCTTTTAAGATAACTTTTCCTTCATGTTTATTCCGGGTTCCACATTAAGTGATTGGAGACAGTCTGACTTCAGTGGCTTGAAGCTGATGATATATGAGGTGTGCAAAGTCTTCTCACTATCCAAGTTCAAATTGTTTTTTTTCATTAGTTCAAGACTGCATCATTAATCTTTTTATTAATCTGCACTCAGCACAA
The DNA here is from genome assembly GCF_052327205.1 of Somniosus microcephalus. Classification (NCBI taxonomy): domain Eukaryota; kingdom Metazoa; phylum Chordata; class Chondrichthyes; order Squaliformes; family Somniosidae; genus Somniosus; species Somniosus microcephalus. The sequence continues at coordinate 254,670,670 of NC_140988.1, read as the reverse complement.
TAAAATAACTACATTGGTTAAGTTCTTCTTTCTACATTTTCATTCCTTGAAGTAAACAGCCCTTGACCACTTTATTATATTTATTTAAAAATGAGTTTTTATTGTAAAAATGGTACAAAGAACAAAATGTACCCATTTAACAAATACAGTATGCATCACGTGTCACTTGTAACTCCAATTTGGTGAAGTAACTCTGTAGCTTGTGGAATTTTTCAATACTCCATTTTCATTGCTGCTTCACAAATGGTGCAGTTGAACTGTGATGTGCCTCAATAAATCCGAGACTCAATGTTAGCGGAACAAAACAAGGCTTTTATTAACTTAGAAGGTAACACACAGTGGAGAGGTGTCTTCCATCCAGAGGTCTGCAGTACTGGATGTGAGGCACGCTGAGCCTGCTTACATAGGGGCCAGGTATGGGCGGAGCCCTACACACAATACAATACAAGGTGAGGAAACGGAACTGAGGTAAGGGAAATGAAACTGAAACTAAACCACAGTCACAGGCACAATCACACAGAGAATACAGATGAGTGATGAATGGCATATTTCATCACATTCACCCCTTCTATAGATTTAGTCTGTTCGGGGGTTTGATAGTCCTCTGTGACCGACGTGGCTGTTGTGGTGCCGCGGGTGTCGGCTGGGTGTCCCCGGTGGCCTCCTGGGTCTCTGCCGGGGGCGCCGCCAGGGTTGTTGAAGGGGTAGTTGGTGGGGGTACCATTGGTCGATGTTCTTCCGGGGGTGATGAAAGAGTAGTGGGTGGGTAAGAGTTGCTGTGATCGTTGTTGCTGCTGTTGTCGTGGTTGTTGTCGTTACCGGCTGGGGCGACGTCTTTTATGGACACGGTGTCCTCCCTTCCGTCGGCGTGCCGGACATACGCGTATTGGGGGTTGGCGTGGAGTAGGTGCACTGACTCCACGAGAGGGTCTGTCTTGTGGCCCCTCACATGCCTTCGCACGAATACCGGACCTGGGGTGGAGAGCCATGACGGCATGGATACGCCTGAGGTGGATTTCCGGGGAAAGACAAACATTCGTTCATGAGGCGTGGCATTAGTGGCAGTACACAATAGCGACCGTATCGAATGGAGCACATCTGAGAGGACTTCCTGCCAGTGGGAGATAGGGAGGCCCTTGGTCCTTAGAGCTAGAGTGACTGCTTTCCATACTGTCCCGTTCTCTCGCTCCACTTGACCATTACCCCGGGGGTTGTAGCTGGTGGTACGGCTCGTGGCGATCCCCCTGGACAGCATGTACTGGCGTAGCTCTTCACTCATGAAGGACGCCCCCCTATCCGTATGGATGTAGCTCGGCATACCGAACAGGCAGAACAGGCTGTTGAGGCATTTAATGACCGTGGCGCTGGTCATGTCTGGGCAGGGGAAGGCGAATGGGAAATGGGAGTATTCATCCACAATGTTCAGGAAGTAGACATTGCGGTCGACGGACGGGAGGGGGCCCTTGAAATCTAAGCTAAGCCGCTCAAAGGGCTGTGTAGCTTTGATTAGGTGGGCTCTATCAGGGCGGTAGAACCGAGGCTTGCACTCAGCGCAAGTGCGGCAGTTCCTGGTCAGGGACCGAACTTCCTCAATCGAGTAGGGTAAGTTGCGGGACTTTATGAAGTGGAACAGCCGTGTGACCCCTGGGTGGCAGAGGTCGTTGTGGAGGGTCTGTAGCCGATCCCCGGTGGCGTTGGCACACATCCCTCGTGAGAGGGCGTCGGGGGATTCGTTAAGGGCCCCCGGCCGGTATATGATGTCGTACTCGAAGGTGGAGAGCTCGATCCGCCACCTAAGAATCTTATCATTTTTAATCTTCCCCCTCTGTTTATTATTGAACATAAACGCTACCGACCGCTGGTCGGTAAGTAGGGTGAAGCGTTTGCCGGCTAGGTAGTGGCGCCAGTGGCGCACTGCCTCCACGATGGCTTGGGCCTCCTTTTCCACGGAGGAGTGTCTGATCTCGGGCCCTTGGAGGGTCCTCGAGAAGAAAGCTACGGGCCGCCCCGCCTGGTTGAGGGTGGCCGCCAAGGCAAAGTCAGACGCATCACTTTCCACTTGAAAGGGAGTGTTCTCGTCCACTGCCTGTAGCGTGGCCCGCTCAATATCCCGCTTAATGCTTTTGAAGGCAGCGTGGGCCTCAGCAGAGAGCGGAAAAGAGGATGCTTTCAAGAGGGGGCGGGCTTTGTCGGAGTAGTTGGGGACCCATTGGGAATAATAAGAAAATAACCCCAGGCACCTTTTCAGGGCTTTGGGAGTGTTGGGCAGGGGCAGCTCCCGTAGGGGGCTCAATCGGTTGGGGTCTGGTCCGATTTCCCCATTCTCCACCACGCTGCCTAGTATGCAGAGGCGCGTGGTGTTGTAAACGCACTTGTCCTCATTGTAAGTGAGGTTGAGTTTTTGTGCGGTTTTCAGGAACCTCTCGAGGTTCGAGTCATGATCCTGCTGGTTGTGACCGCAAATGGTGACGTTGTCGAGGTAGGGGAAGGTTGCCTGCAAGTGGTGGTCATCGACCATGCGGTCCATCTCCCTCTGGAAGACCGAGACCCCATTCGTCCCCCCAAAGGGGACTCTGAGGAATTGGTAGAGGCGTCCGTTCGCCTCGAAGGCGGTGTACGGGCGGTCCTCTGGTCTGATAGGGAGCTGGTGGTACGCTGACTTGAGGTCGATGGTGGAGAACACCCGGTATTGGGCGATTTGGTTCACCATTTCTGATATGCTGGGTAGCGGGTAGGCACCTAGTTGGGTGTACCTGTTGATCGTTTGGCTATAGTCGATCACCATCTGTTTCTTCTCGCTACCCCTTACCACCACCACTTGGGCGTGCCACGGGCTGTTGCTGCGTTCAATAATGCGCTCCTTCAGGAGCCTGTCTACCTCGGTCGCGATAAACCGCCTGTCCTCCCAGCTGTACCTCCTGCTTTTGGTCGCTATTGGCCGGCAGTTAGGGGTAAGGTTCGCGAATAGCGAAGGCGGCTTTACCTTCAGGGTAGCCAGACCGCACACTGTGAGGGGCGGCTGGGACCCACCGTAATTGAGCGTGATGCTTTGGTGGTGGCACTGGAAATCCAGGCCCAAGATCACGCTCGCACATAGATTCTTCATGATTAGTACTTTAAAATTATCGTATACAGTTCCGTTAACGGACAATTGTACCGTGCAGTAACCCATAATGGTCGATGTCTGGGTTTTATCAGCCATAGAGATGGTACCCCGAGTAGGGACCACCTTTAGGGAGAGTTGTTGTGCTAGTTCAGGGTGGATAAAACTCTCCGTGCTTCCACTGTCAATTAAACATTTAACCCCGCACCCGTTTACCTCGATGTCCACCATTGATTTGGATAGCGGGTGCGGCCTGGTCTGGTCCACTGTGACCGATGCCACTGTAGGGCCCTGATCGAGACAAGATGGCGTCCACGCTTTCTGCTCACAAGATGGCGGACCCCACGAGGTCGGGCAAGATGGCGTCCAAGATGGCCGCTCCCACGGCGCACACGCGGCGGTGGCGGGTTTTCCGGCGGGGTTCCCTCTGCACACCTTCCCGAAGTGCCCCTTCTTACCGCACTTAAAGCAGGTGGTGCCTTTCGCCGGGCACAGGTTTCTGGTGTGCTTCGACTGCCCGCAGAAGTAGCAGTTGGGTCCCCGACGCGTCGCGGCTGTCGTAGGGCTTCTGGGGGGAGAGCGGGGCCCCAACGGTGTCGGGCTGCCAGGCGGGGAAGATGCCTTCCAAGATGGCGGCGCCCTTGTTGCACACGTGGCGGCGTGGGCGGCGCGGGCTGAAGAGTAGGCGCCCGAGTTTCTCTGGGCCACATCCAGGGATCGCGCTGTGTCCGCAGCCTGTTTCAGGTCCAATCCCGTTTTTTCCAGCAGTCTCTGCCGGATGTAAGTGGAGCTGAGGCCTGTGATGAAGGCATCACGAACAAGCTCGTCAGTGTACACTGCGGCTTTTACATCTTGGCACTTGCAGTCTTTGCCAAGCGTTTTCAGGGTGACTAGGAACTCATCCAGCGATTCCCCAGGTCGCTGTGCACGAGTAGCGAGCAGATGCCTAGCATACACCTCATTCGTAGGCTGCTGGTAATGCGCCTTTAAGATGTCGCAGGCGGCCGGGTACGTGTCGGCGTCTTGGATGAGGGGGTAAACCCTGTGGCTTACCCAATTCCGCAGGATTCCGAGTTTCATACTTTCAGCGTCCGTAGCGCCTGTGACGGCTGTGGAATTGTCCAGGAAGAATTCCATACACATAAACCAGTGTCCGAAGCGTGCCGATGCGTCCGAAGCATGCTGGTCCAAATCCAAACATTCGGGTTTCAAAAGTTGATCCATTGTGTTGAAAAGTAAGTTAATAAAATTGATGTGCCTCAATAAATCCGAGACTCAATGTTAGCGGAACAAAACAAGGCTTTTATTAACTTAGAAGGTAACACACAGTGGAGAGGTGTCTTCCATCCAGAGGTCTGCAGTACTGGATGTGAGGCACGCTGAGCCTGCTTACATAGGGGCCAGGTATGGGCAGAGCCCTACACACAATACAATACAAGGTGAGGAAACGGAACTGAGGTAAGGGAAATGAAACTGAAACGAAACCACAGTCACAGGCACAATCACACAGAGAATACAGATGAGTGATGAATGGCATATTTCATCACAAACTGGTTAAAATGGATATTCTCTGCTACCTGTTTTGGTTCCTTCCCCCTTTTCCCTGATATGGAACACTCTGCCACCCTCTAGTGACCTGAGTGAGAACTGACTCAAACCATAGGACTAATGCAGGCAGATTAAAATTACAGGCAGCACTGGAACTTGATAGGGGAAGATTGAGGTGCCTTCCCTCTGGTCTGGGACTGGACAGTCTAGTCTTTGAGTGGGCCATCTGGAAATCTCTAAAACTTAAACTGGGTACTAGCACAAAAGTCAGTTCTTCCCAGTTACTTATAATGCAGAGGCAATGCAACAACAACTCGTATCTATATAGCACCTTTAACGTCGTAAAACGTGCCAAGGCGCTGCACAGGAGTATTATACGACAAGAAATTGACACCAAGCCACATAAGAAATTAGGGCAGGTGACCAAAAGCTTGGTCAAAGAAGTAGGTTTTAAGAAGCGTCTTAAAGGAGAAACAAGAGGTAGAGAGGTGACGAGGTTTATGGAGGAAGTTCCAGAGCTTAGGGCCGAGGCAGCTGAAGGCACGGCCAGCAGTGGTTGAGCAATTATAATCAGGGATGCTCAAGAGGGCAGAATTTGAGGAGTGCAGATATCTCGGGGGGTTTGTAGGACTGGAGGAGATTACAGAGATAGGGAAGGGCGAGGCCATGGAGGGATTTGAAAACAAGGATGAGAATTTTGAAATCGAGGCATTGCTTAACCGGGAGCCAATGTAGGTCAGTGAGCACAGGGGTGATGGGTGAACAGGACTTGATGCATGTTAGGACACGAGCAGCTGAGTTTTGGATGACCTCAAGTTTACGTAGGGTAGAATATGGTAGGGTAGAAGGCAACAGGTATTAAAGTCAAATTAATTTTCATTGGCTGTACAGAAGGCATCAGAACTCAAACCATGGTTCCTCCCCCTTCCTGCCCCAATTCTTCCAATCCTAAGGCAAAAGCTTTACTGCTTTAAATAAAGTTATATTAATAGTAAAGACAAAGAAGGATCATTTATCACATAAATTATACAATAAGCTCAGTGATATTTGTAGTACTAAATGTCTGTGTATGAAGGGAGGCACCCTTAAGTTCATGTTAATGCTACTGTGCTTCAATTACAGTATTAGCGATGATGAGAGTTCAGAACAAAAGAAAGTTCAACTTGCTCGAAGGAGAAATAAACGGGGCATTCCTCCCATTTCTCCCAATGCCTGCATTAAAGATGCTGTATCAGCGGAGATATTTGATGACATCTGGCGGCATGTGATTGAAATGTTGGAAGAGCTCATCAGGAAACACTGGGAAAACACCCTTTCAGGTACTGGAGATCAAAGACTCAAAAGCCGTTGGTGTGTTTTTAAGGCAGTTCAAACTATTCTGAATTAATTTTTGCAAGTTTACAGCACAAATGAATTTATTTAAAACCTAAATGCTATCAGGAATACAGATAAACCTGTACTTGCAGTTACCTGTGATCTTTTGTGGCCATATAGTGGTTTATGGGGATAGAGCGGGGGAATGGGACTGACTCAATTGCTCTGCAGAAAGTCGGCACAGATTCGATGGGCTGAATGGCCTCCTTCTGTGCCATTATGACTCTATGACCTTGTAGTACTGGCCAACGGTAATATAATTCAATGAGAATTTTTCTCTACAGCACTTACCTTTTGATCCAATATTACAACCACTTCATCCAGCAATCTCAAATTCCACCTATATAAAACAGTTACCGAGAGGTTCCACTGTAATTATAAATATATCAGATTTAGTCACATTAGAGTGAAAATTCATAAACTAAAATTATTGGGCCAGAATTTACTGTAAAAATAATGGTGAGGCTCACAGCGCTCACGGTTATTTATGCACAAATCAGTCAGCAACTTCAGGCGAGTGCAGATGTGCAGTTAAACGCGAAAATTCGGAAGTTGCTGTCCTAGATGCTCTGCTCCCCCATAAGATGCACAAGAATGGCATCTCGCTGTCTGGTTCCCCATTCAAATGTGTTGAATGGCATGAAGTTCCCGTACTTACATCGTATGTACGGACTAAATTCGCCACAGAAAGTTAGGGCATGTCCATTTCAGTCTAAGTACCTTTTTAATGGTGTGATAAGTCTTAATTACTGCCAAACAACCTCTCTGGTGCTGAAAATGTACTTTTACAAGTATGGAGTCTCATTCCTTCAGATTTCAATTGTTGGAGATTTATTAAAAAATTATTTTTTAAAAACTTTTTCTTTCTGTCTCTTTTCTCTCTGTCTCTTTTCTCTCTCTCTCTCTTAATCCCATCTTTCTTCTCCTCTTGTTATTTTGCTTTCTGTAGCTGATTTGACATTGGATCTAGTAATGGGAAATGAACCAGAGCAGATAAGAGAAGTAAAGGTAGGGAAACATATAGGCAATAGTGACCATAATATAATATGCTTTAAGATGATAATTGTGAAGGACATAAGTATGACGAAAACCAGGTTAATAGATTGGAGAAAAGATGATTTTGAGGGGCTGAGAATAGAACTTGGGAAAAAAATGGGCAACAATATTGGCAAACAACGATGTAGAATAGCAATTGGAAACATTTAAAACGGTGTTCAACAGAGTGCAGGAAAAATATATTCTGCTAAAAGGAAAGAACAAACTAAACAATAATGAGACTCCATGGATGAATAAAGCCATAAGGGATCAATTGAGTGTAAGAAAAGAGGCATACATTAAGTACACAGACAACAGGGGAGTGCATGATAAGAGAAAATATGAAAAGATTAGGAGAGAAGTCAAAAAAACAGTTAGGGAGGCAAAGAGCACGGTGGCATAGTGGTTAGCACTGTTGCCTCACAGCGCCAGGGACCCGGGTTCGAATCTGGCCTCGGGTGACTGTCTGTGTGGAGTTTGCACATTCTCCCCATGTTTGCGTGGGTTTTCTCCGGGTGCTCCGGTTTCCTCCCACAGTCCAAAGATGTGCGGGTTAGGTTGATTGGCTATGATAAATTGACCCTTAGTGTTAGGGGGATTAAATACGTGGGGTTGCGGGGATAGAGTGGGATATGTGTTGGTGTAGGGGTTACGGGGATCGGGTGGGATATGTGTCGGTGCAGGCTCGATGGGCTGAAATGGCCTCTATCTGCACTGTGGGGTTTCTGTGATTCTGTGATTGATTGTGAAGGTACATAAAACAAAATAGTAAAATATTTTATAGGCATATCAATAAAAAAGGAAGGTTGGGATGGGAATAGGACCATTAAGGGACAGTCAGGATAATACCACAGGTAATGATAGAGAGATGGCCGAAATATTAAATCATTATTTTGCTTCAGTATTTACAAGGGAGATAGAACAGGTGGACATGACATTGGATGATGAGATTAGTAATGAGATAAGTGCATTTAAAATTAAAAAAGGGGATATATTAAATAAATTAATCAAACTCAAAGAGGATATAACCCCTGGTCCGGATGGATTGCATCCAAGCATTTTAAAAGAATCTTGGGAAGAGATAGCAGAGGCATTACTATGCATGTTTAATAATTCGTTAGAAAAAGGCATAGTGCCAGAGGACTAGTGGATAGCTAATGTAACATCGATATTTAAGAATGGGGATAGAACACGTTCAGGGAATTATAGACCAGTCAGCTTAACATCAGTGGTAGGAAAAATAATGGAATCCCTACTAAAGGAGAAAATAGAAGAATATCTAGAAACCAAAAATATAATAATGAATAGTCAGCATGGATTTCAAAAGGGAAGGTCTTGCTTGACCAACCTTACTGAATTTTTTAAGAGTAGACAATGGTAATGCAGTAGATGTCATTTATCTGGATTTTCAAAAGGCCTTCAATAAGGTACCTCATAATAGACTGATGAACAAGGTCAGAGAATGCGGAGTCAGGGGACAAGTAGCAGAATGGATTGCTGGCTGGCTTCAGGACAGAAAGCAGAGAGTAGAAGTAAAGGGTAGCTATTCACAGTGGCAGAAGGTGGGTAGTGGTGTTCCACAAGGATCAGTGCTGGGACCACTGCTGTTCACAATTTATATTAACGATTTAGACTTAGGAATCAAAAATACAATTCCTAAATTTGCGGGTGACACCAAATTGGGCAGGATAGTCAATACTGAGGAGGACTGCAACAAGTTACAGGAGGACATTAATAAACTATGGGCATATAATTGGCAAATGAAGTTCAACACAGATAAATGTGAGGTATTACATTTTGGTAGGAAGAATAGGGAGGTCACCACTTGGAGGGTGCGAGTTTAGGTGGGGTGGAGGATCAAAGGGATCTCGGAGTACAAATACACAAATCACTAAAAGTTGCGACACAGGTTAGCAAGGCCATAAAAAAAGCAAACCAAGCACTCGGGTTTATTTTTAGAGGGATAGAATTGAAAAGTAGGGAAGTTATGCTAAACCTGTATTGAACCTTGGTTAGACCACACTTGGAGTACTGTGTACAGTTCTGGTCGCCATATTATAAAAAGGATATAGAGGCACTGGAGAGGGTGCAGAGAAGATTTACAAGGATGATACCAGAAATGCAAGGGTATACATATCAGGAAAGGATGAACAGGCTGGGTCTCTTTTTCTTGAAAAAAGAAGGCCGTGGGGTGACCTAATAGAGGTCTTTAAAATTATGAAAAATTTTGATAGAGTGGATACAGAGAGAATGTTTCCACTTGTGGGGAAGAGCATAACTAGAGGCCATCAATATAAGATAGTCACCAAGAAATCCAATAGGGAATTCAGAAGAAACTTCTTTACCCAAAGAGTGGTGAGAATGTGGAACTCGCTACCACAGGAAATGGTTGAAGTGAATAGCGTAGATGCATTTAAGGGGAGTCTGGACAAGCATATGAGGGAGAAGGGAATAGAGGGTTATGCTGATAAATTTAGATGAGGAAAGACGGGAGGAGGCTTGTGTGGAGCATAAACACCGGCATGGACTGGTTGGGCCGAACGGCCTGTTTCTATGCTGTATATCCTATGAAATCCTATGTAATTAATTCACTATTCTAACTGACACTTCCTGGTTCAGACCTTGTGCTGTTCATTAACCATTCTTCAATCTAATTGGTTAAGGAGACACACAGTTGCTTTCCCTGTTCACACCGGTCCCAGATGCTCTGTAGCGGGCACAGCGCTGTATCGATCTCTCACGCAGCAAAAGCTCCTGGAAATTTAATGAGCAAGGGCAAATCTAACAAACGGCGGGCAGTGTTCGTTCACCGTTTACAGTAACTCTGGCCCATGGTCTTCTTTCAGGTTAATAGATATAAATTAAAAGATCCCTTTTCAGGTTATCAAAGGACCTGTGTGGATCAGAGATACATGCACTGGTTCGGTCGTGACCGCTTGGATCTTTTCTTATAGTGATGACTTCAGTGACACCAAAGTAATACACTGGTAGGCAGGCAGTCTGCTGCCACAGTGCTTTGAAGTTGCATTATAAGTTGATAGGATGGGGCTTGGTCGTGCACATACACATATAGCAACTTTCTAACCTCAGCCAGGGACTTGCTGATTGGATGCAGCTGAGGTGCTTACAGTGAAAAGCGGAGGAAAGATAGAGCAACATAAGCCTTGAAGTCACTTAAGCTGTGGGATAATAATTGCATAAAAACAATTAACTCATTCATCTGAAATTCCTTTTGTTTGCCATCTTAGTTGAGGTATTAACTCATTTGCTATAAACGAGTAAATGCCACCATTAAAATATGAAAGGTGAACTCGTTAAGCATTTGTCATGAATCTTATCATTCATGAAGAGACGACTCATGAAGTAACACTGGGCAGCCAGCTGGTGGCGCCGTCCAAGGAGTATAAATACTCGGGCGTGGGCCCAGCTTGCTGCAGGATGTTTCTGAAACCAGGAACTAGTGATGTAATTAGAAATCTCATGGTTTTGAAACTGTTGATTAAAGCCTTGTTTTATACTCAAACCAAGCGCTCGGTAGTCTTTTTACATCAATTTAATCAACTGAACCTGCTCCACACTCTGAGTGGTCTTGGGAAAAGACGGCTATGACTCAAACCTAGAAGGGAACTCGGACGAAGTAATCGATCCATCATTGAGAAACTACTCAGACCCGCCCGTCTCGTCCTGGACCCGAATTCACTTACTGCTAAGGTATGGAAACACTGGTATCGTACCTTTAGCAACTTCCTTGAGGAGTGTGGTGAGAATGTTCCTAATAAGTTCCGAATGCTTGCCAATTATGTATCCCCTCATGTGTTTGACTATATCGAAGACTGTGTAGACTATGACGCTGCTATCCAAATACTACAGCAACTATATGTTAAGTCCCCAAATGAAATTTTTGCTCGGCATCTACTGGCCACAACTCCACAACAACCCGGGGAATCACTTGATGAATTCCTTCAGAAACTCCGCAGGCTCAGCAAGGATTGTAATCTTAAAGCTGTCACAGCTGAGCAGTATCAGGAGGAGTTAATTTGTGATTCCTTTATTAATGGGATTGCATCTCCCTTCATACGTCAACGTCTGTTGGAGAATAAAACCCTCAAGTTACAGGCTGCCTATAACCAGGCATGTTCTCTGGACTTAGCAAAGAGGAATACAGATACCTATCTTTCACCACGTGCACGGGCTGCTGCTATCACTTTTAGTGACTCCTTCGACAGGCCTCGGGCGGAAGCCCTCACTGATGATGACTCCAACCTGGCTGATGACAACCCTACCCTAGAAGCCTTCACTGATGACGACCCTGCCCTAGCGGCATCTTGGCAATCTGGAAGGAAGTGTTTCTTCTGTGGAGGTGCATTCCACTATAGGAAATTTTGTCCTGCTTGTAACGCAGTCTGCAATCATTGCAGTAAGAAAGGTCACTTTTCTAAGGTATGCCAGTCAAGAGCCTCTGTTAGTAAGAAAGGCCACTTTTCTAAGGTATATCGGCCAAGAGCCCCTGTTAGTTTTGCAGCTACTATCTATAAAACTGCTCCTCCCCCAAGAGTGACTACTAAGGTTACAGCTGCAATCTATAAAACTGCTCCTCCCCCAAGAACCACTACTAAGGTTACAGCTGTCGAGGGTAAAACTGCCCCTCCTCCCATCACAGCTGTTTTTCCCCAAATTGTGTCCCATGCAGCCACGAAGGGTTCGGTAATGCGGAGGTTGGGGATGGCATTAAAAGAGAAATTAGAGAAGCGTGCAATAAGGGCACAGAGTCATCATGGGTGACTTTAATCTACATATAGATTGGGCTAACCAAATTAGTAACAATACTGTGGAGGAGGAATTCCTTGAGTGTTTACGGGATGGTTTCCTGGACCAATATGTCGAGGAACCAACTAGGGATCAGGCCATCTTAGACTGGGTATTATGTAATGAGAAAGGATTAATTAGCAATCTTGTTGTACGAGGCCCCTTGGGTCAGAGCGATCATAATATGATAGAATTCTTCATTAAGATGGAGAATGAAGTAGTTGACTCAGAGACTAGGGTCCTGAATTTAAATAAAGGAAACTATGATGGTCTGAGGCACGAGTTGGGTAGGATTGATTGGGGAATGTCACTCAAAGGGTTGACAGTGGATAGGCAATGGCAAGCATTCAAAGACCGCATGGATGAACTACAGAAATTGTTCATCCCAGTTTGGCATAAAGATAAAACAAAAAAGGTGACTCAACCGTGGCTAACAAGGGAAATTAGGGATAGCATAAGATCCAAGGAGAGGACATATAAATTGGCCAGAAAAAGCAGTAAACCTGAGGATTGGGAGCAGTTTAGGATTCAACAAAGGAGGACAAAAGGATTAATTAAGAAGGGGAAAATAGAATATGAGAGTAAGGTTGCCGGGAACATAAAAACTGACTGTAAAAGCTTTTATAGATATGTGAAGAGAAAAAGATTGGTGAAGTCAAGCGTAGGTCCCTTGCAGTCAGAATCAGGGGAATTTATAATGGGGAACAAAGAAATGGCAGACCAATTAAATACATATTTTGGTTCTGTCTTCACAAAGGAGGACACAAATAACCTCCCAGAGATGTCGGGGAACATAGAATCTGATGAAGGGGAGGAACTGAAAGAAATCAGTATTTGTAAGGAAATGGTGTTAAGGAAATTGATGGGACTGAAGGCCGATAACTCCCCAGGGCCTGATAATCTACATCCTAGGGTACTTAAGGAAGTGGCCCTAGAAATAGTAGATGCATTGCTGATCATCTTCCAACATTCGATGGATTCTGGAACAGTACCCATGGATTGGAGGGTAGCTAATGTTACCCCACTATTCAAAAAAGGTGGTAGGGAGAAAACGGGGAGTTACAGACCGGTAAGTCTGACATCGGTAGTGGGGAAAATGCTAGAGACCATTATAAAAGATGTAATAGCAGAGCACTTGGAAAACAGTGACAGGATCGGACAAAGTCAACATGGATTTACAAAAGGTAAATCGTGCTTGACTAATCTACTGGAATTTTTTGAGGACGTAACTGGTAAAATAGATAAGGGAGAACCAGTGGATGTGGTATATTTGAACTTTCAGAAGGCTTTCGATAAGGTCCCGCATGAGAGATTAGCGTGTAAAGTTAAGGCACATGGGATTGGGGGCAAGGTATTGACTTGGATAGAAAACTGGTTGGCAGACAGAACGCAAAGAGTTGGAATAAATGGGTCTTTTTCTGAGTGGCAGGCAGTGACTAGTGGGGTACCGCAGGGATCAGTCCTTGGACCCCAGCTATTCACAATATATAGTAATGATCTAGACGAGGGAACTAGATGTAATATCTCCAAATTTGCAGACGACACAAAGCTGGGTGGGCGTGTGTGCTGTGAGGAGGATGCTGAGAAACTCCAGGATGATTTGGACAGGTTGGGTGATTGGGCAGAAGCATGGCAGATGCAATATAACGTGGATAAATGTGAGGTTAGCCACTTTGGTGGCAAACACAGGAAGGCAGATTATTATCTGAATGGCAATAGATTGGGAGAAGGGGAAGTGCAACGAGACCTGGGTGTCCTTGTGCACCAGTCGCTGAAGGTAAGCATGCAGGTGCAGCAGGCGGTTAAGAAGGCAAATGGTATGTTGGCCTTTGTAGCGAGAGGGTTCGAGTACAGGAACAAGGATGTCTTGCTGCAGTTGTACAGGGCCTTGGTGAGACCACATCTTGAGTATTGTGTGCAGTTTTGGTCACCTTATCCGAGGAAGGATGTTCTTGCCATGGAAGGAGTTCAGCGAAGATTCACCAGGCTGATACCTGGGATGGCAGGAATGATGTATGAGGAGAGATTGGGTCGATTGGGCTTGTACTCGCTGGAGTTTAGAAGAATGAGAGGGGATCTAATTGAAACTTATAAAATTCTGACAGGACTGGACAGACTAGATGCAGGAAGGATGTTCCCGATGGTCGGGGAGTCCAGAACCAGGGGTCACAGCCTAAGGATAAAGGGGTAAGCCATTTAGGACAGAAATCAGGAGGAATTTCTTCACCCAGAGAGTGGAGAACCTGTGGAATTCTCTACCACAGAAGGCAGTAGAGGTCAATTCATTAAATATATTCAAGAAGGAGTTGGATATATTTCTTAAGGCTAAAGGGATCAAGGGGTATGGGGAGAAAGCAGGGACCGGGTACTGAATTTGGATGATCAGCCATGATCACAATGAATGGTGGAGCAGGCTCGAGGGGCCGAATGGCCTACTCCTGTTCCTATCTTCTATGTTTCTATGACACATTTTGAGTGCACTAATCGACTCATGCAGCTCTGACAGCTTCATTAGTGAGTGGGCTGTCAGTAAGTTAAAACTGCGTATTTACCCCTCGGACAGGGAAATTGCAATGGCTCTGACCACAATGACCACCAACTCTTCCGGCTTTTGTCTTGTCGACCTTATTCTCAATGGCCGCACTTATTTCTCCACCCGGCTCGGGGTGCTAAGAAACCTATGCAGTGATATGCTCCTGGGACAGAATTTCCAGAAACAACACAAAAGACTTACTTTTGAGTTTGGAGGGTCAAAGCCGGAGCTTACTATTTCCAAAGTACTGTTTTGTGCGCTTTCGGCAGCTTCGCTCGACCAGCCCTCCTTGTTTTCCAATTTTCCCCCCCGATGTAAGCCCATAGTCACTAAATCACGACGTTTCTGCCAAGATGATCGATCCTTTATCGAGGCAGAAATCTCTCGCCTTCTAGATGACGGCATCATTGAGCCATGTTCATCTTCCTGGTGGGCTCAAGTCGTCGTTGTTAAAAATCCTCTGAAGCAACACAAGAAACGTCTTTGCATTGATTACTCGCAAACTATTAACCAGTATACCGACCTGGATGCCTACCTGCTACCACGCATCGATGACATGTTCAATAACCTTGCCAACTACAAGGTATTTTCAACTTTTGATTTAAAGAGCGCATACCATCAAGTACCGTTAAAGGACTCTGACAAAAAGTATACGGCCTTTGAGGCCAATGATCGGCTTTATCAGTTTTGTTGCCTTCCATTTGGGGTCACCATTGGGGTGGCCGTCTTTCAACGGGCAATGGATAGCGTAGTCAAACAGGAGAACTTAACGGACACTTTTCCATATCTGGATAATATCACCATTGCTGGTCATGACCAGAAGGAGCATGATGCCAACCTCCAGAAATTTTTTGACGTTATCCTTCATCACAACTTAACCTTAAATGAGTCCAAATCTGTGAAATCAATACCATCAGTCAACATCCTTGGCTACTGGGTGGGCAATGGTGTCATCAAACCGGATCCGGAGCGACTTCGTCCGCTTCAGGAGCTCCCTCCCCCTACGAATCTCGGCTCTCTTCGTCAGGCACTCGGCATGTTCGCTTATTAGCAAAGTGGATACCACACTTCTCTGGCTGGGGACCTCTGTCCTTAGGCTTCCCCCTGACTCGGGAGGCTGTCTCTTTAAAATGGGGAGCCTGTGACCACGGTTTCCTTGGCTGGGGCGTCTGTGGGGACTTTCTAGGGGCTTTGGCGGGTGGGGTTTTCTTGGCTGGTGGGCCTTTAACCCGAACCGCTGCCCCCTCTGGCGCGGCCTGTGGGCTCACCACCGCTGCTGGCTGGGGATCCCCGCCCTCAGGCTTCACCTCTCCCGAACCTGGGCTAGGGGCAGGTAACTCTTCGCAGCCTGTTGCTGCAGGCTGAGAGTCTCCGCCCCCAGGTCCCAAAACTGGGTCCGGGGCAGGGTCTTCGCCCTCGGGTCCCTCCTCACCTAAACCTGGGTTAGGGGCAGGGTTTTCGCCCTCGGGTCCCTCCTTATCTGGAGCCCAGAAGAGTGGGGGAGTGTCCCAGTCTTTGGGCGGGATGGCCCCTCCCCTTAAACAAGCTACAGCGCCTGCCTGTGCAGTCTGTGAATTGTTCCCGCTGCAGGCTGAGGATTTCTGTCCTCAGACCTCACCCCAACTGACTGCTCTCTCTTATAACTAGCAGCCTGCCTTAAAGTCTCGTCCGCTGCCCTGAACGGGCCTTCTAGGGACTCCCCATTCTCTCTCCTTACCGGGACAGCCTTAAGGACGGGATCTTGGGCTTGGACCTGCTTTAGGTCCGGGGCCAAAGCTACCCCGTGTGCCTCCCTTGTCCCGGATTGCGGCTACCGGACCTGTCCGATAGGGGTCCCAAGACTCTCCTTCCCTAGCCCTCTGCTTGGCCACCTCGTTGGTCCTTTGGTTACCCTCCCACGTGGTAGGGAGGGATCCTAAAATTATGGCCAAAAGTTTGGCCATTTCCCCAGCCTGCTCGTTCTCTGTGACTCCCATTGGGTTAAATGGGACCTTGTTAGACCTGGGTGGATTGGTCAGGTCCTCTGAATGGACCACCGTGCTGGAAGCTCCAGTGTCCACCGAATATCTCCCCTACACCGTCTCCACCCGCATCTTAACACAGGGCCTGATCCCCTCGTCGTTTTCAAAGGGACACAGGTCGACAGGCTGCGCTGGTTCTAGTTACGGCTATGGGTTGGATGGGGCTGATGGGGTCAGAGCATCGGTAGCAGCGGCTACTCTCCCCTGGCCAGTCAATAAGGACCTCATGGTGTCCAAAAATGACTCGACCGCGGCGGGAGGGATTCCTGCCTCCACCTTTTGGGCTGGGGATGTGGAATTCTTTCCCTTTTTATCTTTCCAAGGGTTTTTGCACTCCTTCCGCCAGTGACCATCCTTCCCACACCCGTAACAATTTGTCTTTGTGTTGGGGGGTTATTCCCTTCCTGATGCCACTCTTTCCTACCCGATCCGGGTTTTACCTCATGCACCTTCCCCTTGGGTGGGTGTGCATCGGTTCCCCTACCGTTCTTTAAGGCTAGGGTCAACTGTCTGATCACCGTAAGCTCGGTGGTCTGGGGATTCTTGGGGTCGAACCAGACTTCCGCCTTGGCCCGGACCTGTGGCAAGCTGTTTGCCACCAGGCAACGGAGCCAATGGGCCAGTGGATCCCCATTCAGGAACGCCCGGTTAGGTGTCCCCGGACAGGCCCTCCGGTACACCGGCCATAACCGGTCCGCGAAAGCCTGCGGGTTTTCCCCTGTGAGCTGGACCATCTTCTCCACACGGGAGAAAGGACTTCCCTCATTCATCCCCATGGTCTCCAGAACTTCATCCCTGAGCGCCTCATACCCGCTCTGCCCCTTCTTCCACTCGTCAGAGAGGGATTGGAGAAGCCTACTCTCCAGGGAGAATAGCAGCATTTTGGCCTACTCAGCGCCATCGCAGTCATTGACGCTGGCTGCCTGCTCTACTTCCCTGAAGTGGATCGAGGGATCTCCCTTTTCGGAGAGCTTCGGGATATGGTTGACCATAGCCCTAAGCTGTTGGGTGCTATAGGGTAATACGAACTGGTTTTGGAGGGGTCCCTCATCGTCGCCATTGACGGGTGGGCCGAACCTCCGATGCCAGGCTGGGCACATCGGTCCTGGCTCCGACCTCTCTGGCGGGGGTTGCTCCACCTCTGCTCCCACCTCTGGCTCCACCCCCCCTTGCTGCCAGACCTCGCTGAAACCTGGCGCTACGGGTGGTGGTCGTGAGACCTCCTGCTCCTCAACCGGGTTGTCCCTGGGCACTACCAGTGATATTTGAACTGTCCTCCCCTCGTTCCCCATAAAATCCGCCTGACCTGCCTTCGGGCTTATGAGGCACACCATGCCTTTTGCCTTCCTCAGGGCCAGGCTCAGATTTTCTATCTGCTCCTTGCAGGGGCCGTGATCTGCCTCTTCAAACCCCTGTTCGCTCGCTAGCTTGTAAGCTGCCTTTACCTCCTTTACTTTCTCCTCCTGCTCTCTAACTTGTCTTGCTTAGCGGGCGTTCTTTTCCCACAACCTTAACTCATTACCCTTGGCTTCGGTGACTTGGCACTGTAGGTATTCCAACTGGGCCTTGTGTTCTCCCATTAAGTACAACCTCTCCTGATTCAGGGCCTGCAATGCTACCATTAACTTCTCCCCTGCTAGAGCCTTATCCTGGATCTCCAGGGCTGACTCCTTTAACTCGGCTGCCTGTGCTGCAACGAGCCTGTCCAAAAGCTGGACCTGCTTTTTGAAACACATCAGCCAGACTGCCTTCTCTAAAGACTTCTTGTGTTCCCTTCCCTCTGTCCACTTAGCTGCTGCATCTACCGGACGCCCAGCCCTTAACAGAGTGGTGATCCACTTCTTTGTGATATTCACCTTGCTAAACACACAATCAGAAATCCTTTCCTCCATCATGGTTTGCTCATCGGAACCATTGTCTACTGCATCGCACCCCTGTTGCCGGTGTCCTGCCGCGGTCGCCATTTCTGTAGGGCGTTGGCGTGTGTGCACCCAGTCAGCTTCACCTCTGACTGTCCCTTGGGCGGTTCGAATCACTCCCACACCCCTGGGTTCTAGACACCGGACTTAGGCACAGGCGGCGATACAGAAAATCGAGTAGACAAGTGGTTTGGTATAAGAAATCCAAGATTTTATTAAAAGCAGAATACAACAATTTTATGAAAAATTACTGGTATGAGAATACAGGCATAAACAAATTACACTTATATGGGAATGGGGAACACACGGCACATCGAGGGAAAAGCAACTACATTAACAATCCCCTTATCCTTATCCCACCCCCTATACCTAACTAGATTAAGCTATGAGGGGCCAGGAATTCATGCTCACCAATCCAAAACTTGTTGCTTTAACGGTTGTGAGTTTTGAGGTGTGGTCTTGCTGTCCATTGGGGTACCCCATCGCCACGTGGTCTCAGGGCATGGCGCTGAAGTTGTTGCTGCGAAGCACCCTCCTTTCCTCAGCTACCGTCGTCGTCTCGTCGCGATGGGTTTTCTTCTTCTTCTCCCTCGGGCAGTCGTCGATGGTGATGTTGCGGTTGGGGGTCGGTTGGCGGTTTTCACCGCTTAGTTGATTTTACTACCCAAGCTTCGAGCGCTGGTTTATTCGTTGCGGGCATGGACACCCACTGCTTATTCGCAGTGTTCAAATGCCAACTTATTCTCACTGTCCATACATACACTGCCACTTTCTTCACCAAACGCCAGCTTACAACTAGGCGTTTGGTCTTTACCAATGCGTCTTTCGCTGCCCTTCTCTGCTCTTATCGGATTACCTTCTTCTTCGTCTCGTCTCGTCTCATCTCTTTCACCCCTTTGTGGCCTGTGTGTCCTGTGTGGTATTGAACTCGGGTCTTGTTCTCCTCCCGTGTTTGGCCCCGGTGTAATGGGCATCCTTGGTTGTTGAGCGGTGCGGGGAGCGAGAAGAGAGCCTGCCACGAGGCCAGGGCACAAGTACGAGCGGCAACAGGCTAAAGGCCAAACGATGAGAGCAGGAGCAAGAGAGGCAAGAGTCAAGGGGTGATTGCTACTGATGGGCCTCCAATTATACCCGTTTCTTCAACTCCTTATCTGCGCGCCAAATCAGGTCAGTCCATTGTTTAACTTTTGGCGGGCTTATTTAAATGATTACAACCATTTATTTTAACTACTTTTGGAGTGGTTGTCTCCGGGTCTAATGGCCCCGATGTCTTGGTTGTTTTGTCATGGATAAAACTTAATTGTCCCCATCCTGACTTGATGGCTACTGTGAGCTGTTATCGATTAAACATGCAGAAACTTAATGGCCACGATTATAGGCCCATTCTAGCTTGATTGGATTCAAGTCGAATGAATGCGTATTCTGTGTTTACTTTGTCTGGCTGGCTCCAAAGAGTCCCTGTTCACAGATTCCTGCATTTTAATGTTTCGTCTCCGGGCCTGCTTGTTGGCAGAGCCCTGTTTTTAAAAATCCTGTCAGTCTTGGTCACGAGGTTTACAGAAGCCATTTTGGGTACCCTGTTTTCAATAACTTGTCCAAAACAGGGTCCCTTGATCCATAACTTGGGGAGTGTGGGGATTTTGAGAACCCTGCAACTTACAGGCTGCAGTGGCGCAAACCTTTCAATGATCTCAGTAGATCACGAAACGTTACTGCAAAGCCACACTCAACCTCATCCTGCTGTGCCACTCATCACATACCCATCACTCTGCCTTCCCTACCCTAAACTTGCACAGCCTTACTCACACCAACTTACCTTGCACCTCCGCCCATCCCTCTCTATCTATATTATCACTTCCCCATCTCACTAGCCACCCCTCACACTGACCCTCATCCTAGTCCAATCATACCAACTAACAACACACAAAGGTAGGCACTTTTCTGCTTTAGCCAATGTTCATGTGAAGTTTCAGTTAATGTGCTGTCAAACATTGACATCTTTATTTTCAACACTTTGCTTTCTTGAACAGATTTGTGTGCACCTTTGGAAGTGGGTTGCAGTGAATGGTGAGACATAATGGTACCCCCCGCAATGCTGATGAGTGTGAAAGGAATGGCTTGGGCATTGTAGGGATGCTTTATGTTGTTGGTGGGAGGTGGTGCCAACCTGGCGCTTCATGTGGCAGCCAGGGTGTGCAGTGTCAAGTGAAGTAAATGTGGCCATGGTGAGGTCATCCCTGGCATCCCGGGCAGCAATGTGGTTGGGTGCTAATGCCCTCTGTCCTGTGCTGCATCAGGTGATTGCAGAGAAGTCTGGTGTTGTTGGTGCTGTTGGTGTGCCTGGTGAAGCTTGTGCTGGGGCTGTTTGTGGTCAGATTCTGAAGACCAAGGTGAAAGAGTATAAAGTGCACCCAGGCTGATGGAATAGATGGTAGATGAAGTAGAGATGACAGAAGCGATCTGTCAATGGTGGGAGAGGTAATGAGGTCAGACTGCATGGACACTTGTGTAAAGACTTGCAGCATCCTGAATCTGTAGTGGAAATGCAGTTTAGAGATGTTAATGCGTAAGGGAAGATATCTGAATCAGCTTGGAGCTTTGAGTTGACATTTGAAGCTGTCAACTCATCAGCTGATTCAGTGGCCACTGACCGCCTGCCTCAGCTTCACTGACGAGGTCTAGGCACAGCGGGAAACCTGTGGGAGACCTGTGAAACTTAAGAAGCTGGGAAAAAAGCATTGTTAAGTGGCTGTAAACAAGCCACTAATGATTTGAATTGGGTCCCCCGCCGCTGCCTGTCGGGTCTGCTCAGCACTGGCAGACCCGATATTGGGAAATGCATGTGTGCGCGTTTTGACAGCGGGTTCCTGACCCGCTGTCGATCATTTTAAATTTCACAATTGACCCACCGGCAAAATCACGGCTGTAGGTTGCTGGCAGGTGGATTCATAGAATCATTGAATCATACGCACAGAAGGAGGCCATTCGGGCCATCGTGCCTGTGCTGGCTCTTTGAAAGAGCTATCCAATTAGTCCCACTCTCCTGCTCTTTACCCATACCCCTGCTAATTTTACTTTTCAAGGGATTCAAGTATTTATGCCGTGATCAAAGCTCACAGGTTATCAGGGTGAAAATAACTAATTAAAAAGGAGCGGGTTTAATCAGGTTAATGTTCCACCGGCAGAATTACAATGCCATATAGTGTTTTGAGCTTACAAGTTTCTCCAGAATGTGTACGAAGTTTTGGAACTCCTTAATTTCAACTCAGTGTACTGGTCAATATGCTTATGAACCCCACTGACAGTTTTAAAATGGATGCTGAAGGTGACATTTTTATTTTAAGAGTTTCTGTTATAAGCTGTAAAAATATTTCTAATTGCCAAATACGTACTGTGTGTTGTACCTTTTTGTTGCTTTAACCAATTTATATTAAGCACCTGTTTAAGAAATGTCTCTTTTACAATTACATTGACGCTACCATTGAAAATTAAATCTTTGCATTGTCTGACA
Organism: Somniosus microcephalus; assembly: GCF_052327205.1. Lineage (NCBI taxonomy): Eukaryota > Metazoa > Chordata > Chondrichthyes > Squaliformes > Somniosidae > Somniosus > Somniosus microcephalus. Next base: position 254,648,820 of record NC_140988.1, on the reverse strand, counting down.
CAATTCAATCTTTGCGAAGTTGGACGCTGCTTCCTTTTCTCCCACACAGTGCACTGGGTAACTGTTGCGTTTCTTTTCATCTCCTATGCTGGCTCCAGATGAGGATAAGCAGACAGCGAACATGCAGAGTGCAATAATAAGCAAACTCCCTCATATCAGTGACTCTCGAATCATCGTAACAAACTATAGCGTTCCACCATCAAGAGGCTCTGAGACACGGATCTTGGCATTAGGTACATCCTTCATCCATTCTCAGGTACAATGCCAGTCTGTAATATGCTTATATTTGTAGCTGTGATCCTTAAACAATTGCAAAACTGTCTTTTAAATTGCATGGTAAATGTATGACAGATTTTAATTGCAACGTGAATCTCATTTTATGCATATTGCTATTTGGCTATCAGAGTTGTCTTAGGAAGTTTACAGGACTTAAGAGGTATGGAATATCAGAGCCAAGAGGTAATTATGAGCTTATATAAAACTGTACTAAAACCTCAGGCTCCCCTTGATGATTTAGTTGGTAAGTTTGTTTATCCACCATGAAACTGATTGATACAAGACCAGGAAAGTCCCAAATTCAATCCCAGTCTTTGCCGGATGATCTGGTCTCTGGCCATTGGGGGCATTATGATTGGCCTCAGCACCCCTCAGCTAGGAAAGAGAGTAGTTATCCAGGGTTTTTACTCCTGATCATGACCAGGAGACTCCTGCTGGAAAGTGGGTCTGTGTGGCCGTCAGGCAAACACAGGATTAAGCTCGGTTGTGATGATGCTCTGGGTGAAATAGTTTGCTGACATTCACTGTCTAGACTCCTTTGTGAAAATAGCACTTGGGCAAGGTACTGGAATACAGCTGGCATCTATGGAGTCAGTTAAGTCAACAACTTCAGAAAACTAGAATCCAGAAAATCTGAATTTGCCTTGTTAGGATTTAATCTGGATTCAAGTGGTTCATGTTGCTAGTTTAATGAAAAGCCAACTTTAACTACATTATGAAAATTAAGCCTACAAAGAGAGCCTAAGCCTAAAATTTAGCACAGTTTTATATTCATGTAGTTTTTCACTAAATGGTACCAAACAGAACAAAATACTCTGTTTTGTGTTTAAATGGATTTGTGATCTTCCTTACTATTATTGCTGATAAAATTGCCCATGGTGAGGGCCCACATTGACATTATTGACATATGCTGCACCTGGCCAAATAATGCAAATGGAACAATGGCTGGTGAGAGTGAAAATGAATTCATGTTATATTCTTCATTGACATAAGTTTCTGGTGTAGTTCTGCCCTTTCAGTATGAAACAATAGAATCTGGTGACTATGATGAAAGTTTGTGTTTGCTAGAAGAAACCTAGAAGAAACCTTGGTCAACCTCATGTGAGAATTTACAAATGTGTTTCCATTTTGATTGAGAATCATCCAAGCTAAGTTCAGTTCCCCAGCCCTGTCTGAAGCCCCAGCAAATTATGCCAATCCTTGGACATTTTTTTCCCAATCAGCTTGCTATGTGACACAATTCGAAACCTATCCCATGTTTAAAAATCTCTAAACCAAACAATGTCAAAATTCGCAGAAGTTTCCATTTGTCTGATTTGAAGTGCACTCTCTCCCCTCAGAGACAGTTTAATTTTGTTCTTTTGGTCAACATCAGATCTGGATGGAGATTTAACACCAGCCTCATACCATATTTCCCAATGCGAGAACCTGCCACTATGTAAAGGAAGGGCCATGCTTAGATGTTAAACAGGAGATTTCACAGTGAAATGTAATGCTCTGAACATCTGACTCGCTGCACATGCCCTTACTTATTCCTGCAAAGAATTAGAAAACATGGCCTAGAAATTGCAGTGGGAGATATTATCAGATGAACCTGTTTATATGACAGGTGTCTGCTCTTTTAGTGGCAGGCTTCACCCATTTAACCTGTGTTAAAATAATGGACATAGGGATGTCCTATGAACCCATTATACGATTCCACCAACAACAATTCTAGGCAGTAATTAAAAGCTAGCAAATTGATAACTAAGGATGTAAAAACAGAAGTGGAACAAAATAAATCGCTTGGGTATTAGGTGGAGATAGTGAGTATCTCTAGCTACCAAAGTACTTAAGAACAAGTGGGCCTCTTGAAATAAGAGAAGTGGGAGAGGAAAACAATAATGCAGACATTAGCATTTTTAAGCAGTTGTCAGTAAATGTCCTTTCCCGTAATTGGAGCGGTATGAGATGTATCTGATGTATACGAGCAAATGGGGATTAGGAACAAAATTACTGGAGTGTTTGAATATTCAGAAGCAAACAAGAGCAGATGGGCAGCGGCTGCAAGTACTTCAGGCAAGAGAGAAATAGTGGAAATTAAAACCAAAATATTTTTCAGCTCATTAAAAAACGGGAAGCATCCAATGGTTGGAAAGATGCTGGCATTCCAATTTAAAAAAGCACACAGGTTAGAAGCATTATCCTGGGAATTATAGACCTGGAAGATATGCTCACAGTGTAAGATACAGTAACAAAACATTGTTCTCTATCATAAAGGAAGTATGTAAGAAGTCACACAACACCAGGTTATAGTCCAACAGCTTTATTTGAAATCACAAGCTTTCGGAGCGCTGCTCCTTCTTCAGTCAAATAAAGCTGTTGGACTATAACCTGGTGTTGTGTGACTTCTTACATTTGTCCACCCCAGTCCAACTCCGGCATCTCCACACCATAAAGGAAGTAGTTCAAGCAATTTTAACAAGACAATGGGAGCAATTTCCAAGAAGCCCATTCATGCCAGTATCAGACCCGAGTAACTTTGATGCTCATGAGCTGACTGCAGTTTGCCGGTTTTGGGAAGGCAGGAAATCAGCCATCGGCAGGTTGTGGCAAGGGAGGGAGGCAATCTGGGAAACTGGGAATGGGGGTGAGGGCGGTGGCGGGAAGGCTCAAATGGAGTCATAGAGTTATACAGCACAGAAAGAGGCCCTTCGGCCCATCGTGTCCGCGCCGGCCATCAAGCCCTGTCTATTCTAATCCCAATTTCCAGCGCTTGGTCCGTAGCCTTGTATACTATGGTGTTTCAAGTGCTCATCTAAATGCTTCTTGAATGTTGTGAGGGTTCCTGCCTCTACCACCCTTTCAGGCAGTGAGCTCCAGATTCCAACCACCCTCTGGGTGAAAAAGTTTTTCCTCAAATCCCCTCTAAACCTCCTGCCCCTTACCTTGAAACTATGCCCCCTGGTTATTGACGCCTCTACTAAGGGGAAAAGTTCCTTTCTATCCACCCTATCTATGCCCCTCATAATTTTGTACACCTAAATCAGACCCCCCTCAGTCTTCTCTGTTCTAAGGAAAACAACCCCAGCCTGTCCAGTCTCTCTTCATAGCTGAAGCGCTCCAGCCCAGGTAACATCCTGGTGAATCTCCTCTGCAGCCTCTCCAATGCAATCACATCCTTCCTATAGTGTGGCGACCAGAACTGCACACAGTATTCCAGCTGTGGCCTAACTAGCGTTTTGTACAGCTCCATCAAAACCTCCCTGCTCTTATATTCTATGCCTCGGCTAATGAAGGCAAGTATCCCATATGCCTTTTTAACCACCTTATCTACCTGTCCTGCTGTCTTCAGGGGATCTATGTATATGCACACTAAGGTCCCTCTGATCCTCTGTCCTTCCTAGGGCCCTACCATTCATTGTGTATTCCCTTGCCTTGTTAGTCCTACCAAAATGCATCACCTCACACTTTTCAGGGTTAAATTCCATTTGCCACTGTTCTACCCATCTAACCAATCCATCTATATCGTCCTGTAGCCTGAGGCTTCCCTCCTCACTATTTACCACTCCACCAATTTTCGTGTCATCTGCGAACTTACTGATCATACCTCCTACATTCATATCTAAATCATTAATGTACACTACAAACAGCAAAGGACCCAGCACCAATCCCTGCGGTACACCACTGGACACAGGCTTCCAGTCACAAAAACAACCTTCGACCATCACCCTCTGCCTCCTGCCACTAAGTCAATTTTGGATCCAATGTGCCAAATTGCCCTGGATCCCATGGGCTCTTACCTTCTTGACCAGTCTCCCATGTGGGACTTTGTCAAAAGCCTTACTGAAGTCCATGTAGACTACATCAACTGCACTACCCTCACCCACACACCTAGTCACCCCCTCGAAAAATTCAATCAAATTGGTTAGACATGATCTCCCCCTGACAAAGCCATGCTGACTATCCTTGATTAATCCTTGCCTCTCCAAGTGGAGACTAATTCTGTCCCTCAGAATTTTTTCCAATAATTTCCCTACCACTGATGTTCGGCTTACTGGCCTGTAATTCCCTGGTTTATCCCTACTACCCTTCTTGAATAATGGTACTACGTTAACTGTCCTCCAGTCCTCTCGGCCTACAGTGGGTGGATTTTTTGTTCGGGGAGACCTCCCACTAACATTGAACATTTCCTAGATTGTTTTTATTGTTTATTGAGTGGCCTCCAGCAGTCCCTTTACAACCAACGTAGGACTCTGATTTGCATATTTAAGCATTCTCCCGCCTGTTTCAGGTGGGTGGCCTGCTCGCCTATTTACAGGATCACCTGACAATTGCATAAGACAGGCCTTAGGTATCCAAAGAGAGACACTTCCAAGGGATGGCCGAAGTGCCTCGCCTAATTTTAAATTGCTGGACGCCCGTTTTTAGGTGAAAGATAGATGGCTGGCAGTTTAAAATTGCCTCCAATAATTCCATGCCAATCAAGGTTTATGAGAGAAAGGCTATATCTCAAATTATTGCAGTTCTTTGAGGAAAGACTAAACTAAATGGATTTTCTATACCTTACAAGAACCACTTCATAAAGTGGCTCAAAAAATATTGTGTATGATGCGATAGCTTCTGAGATAAAGGGGGAAGCTGAGAATCAGATAATAAACTAGATACATAACAAGAAACAAAGAGAAGCTAAAGATAGCATAAATCTCTTCCTCCAAGTGCCTTCTGTGTCCAGTGGCTGGTGACCAGTGCTCTGGTTAACAAAGAAATAATATGCAGTGAATTTCCTTCAAATCCTTCCTTGGTGGGTGGGCAGAACCTGCTTTGTGAAGTTATGCCCCTTATGTGCCATACACTTGCTGTTGTGACTTTTCTACTGTTGACCAACTAGAAATGTTTCTCTAAATCAAAAAGCAAAATACTTCAGAAGCTGGAAATCTGAAATAAAAGCAGAAAATGCTGGAAACACTCAGTTGAGCAGACAGCATCTGTGCAGAGTATAAGGTAGGGTTAATGTTTCAGGTCGATGACCTTGCCTCAGAACACATTTTTGTGGGATCCAAGAGAAGGTCAAGGGGGAACCCTATCATGGTTCTGGGAGGGAGGAGAAGTGTGGAAATGCAGGAAATTGGATGGACACGGTCAAGGACCCTGCTTACCATGGTGGAGGGGAATCCTCGGCTGAGGAAAAAGGAGAACATTTCAGAAGCTCTGGTGTGAAAGGTTGCATCTTCAGAACAGATGCAACAGAGGAGAAACGGAGAGAAAGAAATGGAATCCTTACAAGAAACAGGATGGGAAGTCTTTTCTAGTTTGTTACTGACTAAACTTAATGGGCCAGAAATTCCAGCTGGAGGCTTCCCGCGGGCGCAAGCCCCCGACCTGCACTTAAGAAGCGCACCTACCGCTATGCTCTGGGCCCGCGCTGAATTCCATTGCTGTGCCTGCTCCAGCTGCTGGTGTGCAGGGTACGCGTATCCCAGGGGCGGAGCTAGTTTGCAGCGTCCCTGGGATCATGTGGGCCATGAGGAGCCAATCGGAGCAGGGAATCTCCATTCATAGATTCGACAGGAAGACCTGTCAAATCTATGAATAAAGATCAGCCCCTTAAAACCTAAGTAAAACTTCAAATACATTTTTTTTAAATCACATTTTAAAAATAACTATAAATTGCATAAATTAACTATTTTAAACAAAAATTTAAATTTTTGAAAAAAATAATTAAAGTTTTTAACGGGGCCAAAAATAAACTTACCTTTCTTTAAAGTATTTTAAAATGATAAACCTGTAGAAAAAATGTTTTAATTTTACTTACTTCACCTCTTACCTTGTTAAAAGCAGGCCTTGCTTTTCCATGCGCAGCTGCTAGGGACTTACCCGCACTGAAAAAAACGGAGAAAAAAGTGGAAGTTCGATGCGTACGCACTGCCTCTCCGGTGCACGCGGTTGACCTTCGAACCCTTTCTTCAAGAGAACGGAAGTTCCAGTTTCCAGCGCATGCGCAGTGCATGCATGAAACTGGCACTTCCATTGGCCCTACGGGTGAGTGCACAGTGCGTACTCACCCGTAGGGAACGGAATTTCAGGCCCAATAACAAACACCCCATCCATATCATGCAACCTCTGTGTAAAGTAGTTAAATCTAAACCTTTGTTCACTTTTCCTCATGGAGCTTGAGCCTATTGTCCCTTTTTGTAGAGTAGTCTTGAATCCACTCTTTTCTGTTCTTACCTAAACTCTTTTATCTACTGCTATGAGTCCCAGCATTTCAAACCTTGGATTTGATTTGACGATCCTATTAACTGCACATTTTCAAGAAGAAAAAAATTCAAAAACTGAAGGAAGAGAAACAACTTTCTTCTAAATACAGTGGATAGATCCTAATATTACTTTTTTTTAGAGCTTTAGACAAACAGGAGAGGAAAGACCAAGTATATAACAATAAAACTGGATTACTAAATAAGGAACAGATGATTGACAGTCAGTTCAAAAACTCAGGAGAAAACATTTGTTATTTTAAAGTAGATTAATAGCTAAACATAAAATAAAAACAGAAAATGCTGTAAATACTCAGCAGGTCAGGCAGCATCTGTGGAGAGAAACAGAGTTAACGTTTCAGGTCGACCTTTCGTCAGAACTAGAAAATGTTAGAGATGTAACAGATTTTAAGCAAGTGCAGGGGCAGGGAAGAAGGGGAGGGGAGGAAAGAACAAAAGGGAAGGTCTGTGATAGGGTGGAAGGCAGGAGAGATTTAATGACAAAAGGTATAATAGCTAAACATGTTTTGTTGTCATTAACTGCCATCCATGTTGTCATGCGACACAATTCTCTTGTTAAAACTTGGCTATTAATAAACTGAGTAAATCAGTGCCAGTCACATTGACTAGTTACGTTGTGTGCACTCTTCTGTCATAACTTGTAGGCTCATCGCATGTCAAGCGCTTATCGTAATGATTTAAATGGTGTTATGACAATTCAAGCCAAACCACTTCAGCAGAGACATGCAGGATTGCCTGACAAAGCACAGTGAGTAATACAGTAACAATCATTACAAACAGAAATTTGTAGTTTGTGGTGTGAAAACTATTGTAAGTAAACATTAATAAATATTGGGGGTGAAATTGGGTGCCTCTGCGTCTCCCATTAGCACCCCCAGGGGGCGCTAATGAGGCGCCAATGGTTTTAGTCATAGAGTTATACAGCACAGAAAGAGGCCCTTTGGCCCATCGTGTCCGCGCCGGCCATCAAGCCCTATCTATTCTAATCCCATTTTCCAGCACTTGGTCCATAGCCTTGTATGCTATGGCGTTTTAAGTGCTCATCTAAATGCTTCTTGAATGTTGTGAGGGTTCCTGCCTCTACCACCCTTTCAGGCAGTGAGTTCCAGATTCCAACCATCCTCTGGGTGAAAAAGATTTTCCTCAAATCCCCTCTAAACCTCCTGCCCCTTACCTTGAAACTATGCCCCCTGGTTATTGACTCCTCCACTAAGGGGAAAAGTTCCTTTCTATCTACCCTATCTATGCCCCTCATAATTTTGTACACGCAATCAGGTCCCCCCCCGCAGCCCTTTCTGCTCTAAGGAAAACAACCCAAGCCTGTCCAGTCTCTCTTCATAGCTGAAGCGCTCCAGCCCAGGTAACATCCTGGTGAATCTCCACTGCACCCTCTCCAATGCAATCACATCCTTCCTATAGTGTGCCGACCAGAACTGCACACAGTATTCCAGCTGTGGCCTAACTAGTGTTTTGTACAGCTCCATCATAACCTCCCTGCTCTTATATTCTATGCCTCAGCTAATGAAGGCAAGTATCTCATATGCCTTTTTAACCACCTTATCTACCTGTCTTGCTGCCTTCAGGGATCTATGTACATGCACACCAAGGTCCCTCTGATCCTCTGTCCTTCCTAGGGTCCTACCATTCATTGTGTATTCCCTTGCCTTGTTAGTCCTTCCAAAATGCATTACCTCACTCTTTTCAGGGTTAAATTCCATTTGCCACTGTTCTGCCCATCTGACCAACCCGTCTATATCGTCCTGTAGCCTGAGGCTTCCCTCCTCACTATTTACCGCTCCACCAATTTTTGTATCCTCTGCGAACTTACTGACCATACCATCTACATTCATATCTAAAACATTAATGTACACTACAAACAGCAAAGGACCCAGTACCGATCCCTGCAGTACACCACTGGACGCAGGCTTCCAGTCACAAAAACAACCTTCGACCATCACCCTCTGCCTCCTGCCACTAAGCCAATTTTGGATCCAATGTGCCAAATTGCCCTGGATCCCATGGGCTCTTACCTTCTTGACCAGTCTCCCATGCGGAACTTTGTCAAAAGCCTTACTGAAGTCCATGTAGACTCCATCAACTGTACTACCCTCATCCACACACCTAGTCACCCCCTTGAAAAATTCAATCAAATTGGTTAGACATGATCTCCCCCTGACAAAGCCATGCTGACTATCCTTGATTAATCCTTGCCTCTCCAAGTGGAGACTAATTCTGTCCCTCAGAATTTTTTCCAATAATTTCCCCACCACTGATCTTTGAAAAGATCAGCTCTTTTTATATCCGAGAATAGAGTTACTGGGACTTAATAGATTTTAAATATCTCACTCAAATTTAAAAAGGAACCATCAGTCCTTTACTGATTTATCAACATGCAGTGCAGTGCTATGGAGTGGTAGGACCAAACTTTTTCTCTGTGATGCTTTTGATGTATCCTTTGGGGGAAAAATTCTGTATCGATCATTTTGGGGCGCTAACATTGCCTTGGAGCTAATTAGCACCAGCAACTGCAAAATTGAGTTTTAGCACTCCAAGAGGGAAGTGGATAAATCAAGTGCTCCACTTCCTTCTTAGGGCGTTAACGTCGGAGAGCGGGGCGGAGACTTCAGCAGCGCTGCACACTGGGCCGTGCAGCGCTGCTGCGACCGGGCGCAACGCTGACATCGACTCCCGCCATATTCGGCAGTAGTTTTTCGGAGGCACTACGGCGTTGCACCCCATTCTCCTTCACCCGGAGATCATGACGTCATCACCATGCGCATTGCCCCGGTAGCGCCCCGGACCCGAAAATGACTTCCGCCCCCTGCAGCAGCGCCGGTCGAAAACACCAACAGCTGTAGGAGGTGTGCATCGGGCAGCCGGCCGCTTCAGGGACGATAATTAAAGGCGAGGTGACCGAGGTAAGTGAAAAAAAAACTTACCTTTCCTCTTTTAGATTTTTTTGCAGTTTCCTGCCTGCGATCGAGCAGTCTGGCACTCTGCTTGAGTGCTGGGCTGATTGCAGCTGCCTTGGTGGTCCAGGTAGGTACTTTTTAAACTGCAGAGCCTGCAGCAATGGCCCTTCCCTTTAAGGGAGGGAAGGAGCCTTTGAACGCGGCAGCGCTGCACGGCCCAGTGTGCAGCACTGCTGAAGTCTCCGCTCCGCTCTCCGACGTTAACGCCCTAAGAAGGAAGTGGAGCGCTTGATTTATCCACTTCTCTCTTGGGGTGCTAAAACTCAATTTTGCAGTTGCTGGCACTAATTAGCGCCCAGGTGATGTTAGCGGCTCAAAATGATCAATACCGAATTTTTCCCCCAAAGGATTCATGAAAAGCATCACAAAGAAAATTTTTTGTCCTATCACTCCATAGCACTGCACTGCATGTTGATAAATCAGTAAAAGACTGATGGTTCCTTTTTAAATTTGAGTGAGATATTTAAAATCTAGTGGGCTAGATTTTCAGTTGATAGCGCCAGCAGTTAGCGCCTTAAGAGAAGTGATTTTCGGGCGCTATGCGTGTAGCGCCCGTGCGCAGCGCAGTTTGCGCCCCGCCCCAAATTAAGTTGCCCGTTAGCGCCGGCGCAAAGTTTAGCGCCCGCCCGGATGCGCGCGCAGAAAATGACGTCACATCCTCGTGCAACGCCCTTTGTGCGCCCCGATTCCAAACTTCAGTTGGACCGCCCCATTGTGCGGCTGGCGGCCGGAGCGTTTGGAAAAAGGAACGCAACACAACCAGCGCGGGCCCCGGGGGGCGCAAATTAAAGGGGACGTGCTCTCCAGTATAAAGGCCAGCCTTTTTTCAGAAAACACTCTTGTGCAACGCATTTCTGGAGACACAACAAGGAGGATAGCTAACTGGTTTCAAGCAGCAAGAGCTCAGGTATTTTTGGACTCAGGCCAGAGCGCTGCAAGTGGCCTTTTGGAAATTTGAGTGTTTGCCAGGATTTGATGGGGGTTGCATGGGGTGCCAACGCGGAGCTGCAGCTCCATGTCCGTAGGGCTCGCAGACGCATTGTGAGAGGGGCAGCCCTGGCTAGAGGCAGAGGGGGCTACAGGCGTCGGCCACGTAGGCCTTACCCAGTCAGGCTATACCGCCAGCAGCGCTCCTACCTAAACATGAGTGCCGCGCGATGTGTTAAAAGGCTCCGATTCCGAAAGGAGGTGATTGCAGAGATCTGCCACCTGCTTCGCCGAGATCTGCGGCCAAAGCTCAGGTGCAGGACGTCTCTGTCGGTGGAAGTGAAGGTGACGGTGGCATTGAACTTCTATGCCACCGGCTCCTTCCAATACGCTGCTGGGGACATAGCAAACATCTCCCAGTACGGCGCGCATCGCTGCATCCGCCAGGTGACCGAAGCACTGTTCAGAAGGAGAAGCCAATTCATCTCCTTCCCCATGGCCCTGGAGAGCCAGCATCAGCGCGCATTGGGATTTTCCAGACTCGGGGAATTCCCCTTGGTGCAGGGCGCCATTGACTGTACGCATGTGGCTTTGCGGGCCCCTCTGGAGCATGGCGAGCAGTATCGCAACAGGAAGGGCTACCATTCTCTGAATGTGCAGCTGGTCTGTGACCACAAGCAGCGCATCATGGCAGTCAATGCCAGCTTCCCAGGCAGCAGCCACGATGCCTTTATCCTGCGGCAGAGTACTGTGCATGACATGTTCCAGGCACAGCCTCCCCCAAGAGGATGGCTACTCGGGGACAAAGGCTATCCTTTGTGCACCTGGCTCATGACCCCGCTCCGCGCGCCCAGGACCGCTGCTGAAGAGGCCTACAACGAGAGCCATCAAACCACCCGCAACATCATCGAGCTAACTATTGGGGTCCTCAAGCAGCGGTTCCGCTGCCTTGATCGCTCCGGAGGAGCTCTCCAGTATTCGCCGGACCGGGTCTCCCAATTTGTGGTGGTTTGCTGCATGCTACACAACCTGGCTATCCGCAGGACTCAGGCACTGCCACCTGACGTTGGACCAGCACCTCAGGAGGAGGAGCAGGAGGAGCATGAGGAGGAGGAGGAGGAGGAGGAGCAGGAGTACGTTCCCAGGAGGGAGCGACCAGGGCCAAGGGCCGCACGACGCCACCTTATTACACAGTACTTCTAAGCCCCCTGTCAGGGAATGGCCAGGGGCCATGAGGGAAGATGAATGCAGCCGCTCCGCAAACCCTCAGCCGGCGAAGCCAACAAACACTAAGAAGAACAACCATGGAGACTGCATGAATAAAGATAATTTTTTATTACACAAAAATGAAAAGCCCTTCCCACATGAATCCCCAAAAACAATAAACGGGCCCCACAAAAAGCCCAACAAACGACTCACTCCCACAAACTGGGGAGGAGTCACTCCACCTTTCTTCAAACCGGGCCTCAACGTCGGCCTAACGCAAAAAATAAGCCCTCCAACAACACAACCATGGGCAAAATAAAGATGGCCACCGCCATATAAAAGGAAAGCTGGCCACACCCTCTACTGAGTGGCCCGCGAGGGCGAGACCTTGCCCAGCCTTTTGCCTCCCCTGCCCGGCCTGCTGCTCCTTCGCAAGCTCTGCCCAGTGGCTGCTGCGAGGCTGGGGGAAGGTGCCTGAGGCTCAGATGCCCTTCCGCCAGATGCCGCTGGGGGGCGGCCTACACGGCGTTTGGGCCTCGAGGGGCCGTCTGCTGAGTGGCGCACCTGAGCCTGGCCACCATCAGCTGCAGCCGCTTGCCCTTGACGCCCCAGTGGGGGAATGGCGGCGACGGATTGCGCAATGTGGGCCAGCTGGCATCTGGGATGCGCTGGCTGGTGCTGTGGCGCGGTGGCACTCGGCCGGGCCCGCACTGCAGGATCCGCAACAATCAGCCGAGGGGCGGCTTGCTGGGATGGTCCAGCGCGGCGGCTGCCCTGGCGATGCCTGCCTGAGACAGCGCGTGTGGCAGCAGTGAGTGCCCCTGTTGTCCTGGTGTGCGCGCGCATCACATCCGCCAGGGTCTTGACGGCATCAGTCAGCATGCGGCCACTTGTGGCAGTTGCTGCCCCGAACTCGCGCACACTGGTCGCCAGCGACTCGATGGCCTCAGGCATGCGCCCCACCACGCTCAAGAGCTCCGTGTGGCGCCGGTCCGAATCCTCGGCCATCTTATCCAGCTTCCGCACCTCCTCCGAGGTGAAGGTGTCCGGACTGGAGTCGCGACTCTCCCGCTGGGGAGGAGGGGGCCGAACTAAGGGACCCTTGCCACGTTGGTGGCGGCGAGTGTGCCGATCAGCAACACTCCCCTCTGATCCTTCCCCCCTTTGGGGGGAAGGCCGCGGGCCACACGCACGGCTCCTGGGTGGCTGGACGCCACTGGTCCCAGAAGCTGCATTGCCCTGCGACAGTTCCTCCAGGCACTCGTCCAGTGAGGAGGTGTCAAGCATTTCCTCCTCTCCTGCGGGACGTGACTGTTCCCCCGATGGTCCGGCTTGCTCCTCCTCCTCCTCCTGCTCGGAGGTGCTGTCACTGGCAGCTTCAGGGTCCTGGTCGTCACCAGCTGAAAGCAGGAATGCACAAGAGTAGCTTCAGAGTGAGGAGACGGCGTCAGCGAGGGAGTTAGGACTGGTGGCATTCAGCGCATTGGTGGGACAGTGGCAAAGGAGGTAGCTCGGATGGGCCAGTGCGACGCGAGAGGGCCAAAAGGCGAGGTCCTTACCATTGCCGGGCAGTGGAGGGTCGGATACTCCGCACGCTGTGGGGACGATCACACGGGCTCCCATGAGCACAGACACGCGCTCCTCCAGCCGAGTGAGCTTCTGCAGCTTGGCGCGGCCACCCCTGGCACGGGCCTGGCGATTAAAGGCTACTTTAGCCTGCAAGAGAAAGGACGGGCTGTAAGTGCGCAGTGTAGCCCTGATGTAGTGTGCACTGCCTCCCATGGTGGAATAGCTTGGCCAGAGTGAAGCCCTGATGTAGTGTGCACAGCCTCCCATGGTGGAATAGCTTGGCCAGAGTGAAGCCCTGATGTAGTGTGCACAGCCTCCCATGGTGGAATAGCTTGGCCAGAGTGTAGAGTGCCGAATGGCCAATTGATGCTCATGACTGTCCCAATGCTACTGGCTGAGGGCTGGCCAATAGGACTTTCAGCTCCCTTTGCCCATCATGTCAGGTGTACATGCAAGAATGAGGAGGAGACTGGAAAGGCTACTCACCTTGACAATCCTGGTCAGGTCGTTGTATTTTTTACGACATTGTTTGTGGGTCCTGGGGGCATCGCCGGTGAACGTCACCCTCTGGGCGATCTGCTTCCAGGCTTTGGTGTAGTCGTGGTGGGTTGGATTCCTCCCACTCTCTGGGAACAAGATCTTGCGCCTCACCTCCAGAGCTGTGACCATTATGTCCAGATCACCCTCTGAGAAGCGCAGGGCACGCTGACGGGCCTTCTCTGGCGTTGCCATGACTCCCTGGGGCTGAGCAGCAGTGCTGAGGCCTCTTTGCAAGGCTGCAGTGTGCAGGGCGTGGCAGCAGACCAATTCGTCCCTTCCCCCTTTAAGAGCTGGTCGGCGCCACGGGGTCTGCTGTCAGTCCAAAAATGACCGCACCCGCGCTGCGCCCCGCCTGGGCGCTATCCCTCTGGACCGCCGGCTTAGCGCCTAAAGATAGTAGTGGAACGCCTCTTTTAGCGCTCCACCAACCTCTTAGGGCGAAGCCACTGAATTCCCGGCAATGGGGCGCTACTTTGGGGCGGGCGCTAACTTCGGGCGGGCGCTAAGGTTAGCGCCCCAAAACTGCCGATACTGAAAATCTAGCCCAGTAAGTCCCAGTAACTCTATTCTAGGATATAAAAAGAGCTGATCTTTTCAAAACAAGATAGCTTGCTTGCAAATCTCTGAGAAGGAACCAATCAGTTTGAAAATCGTGAATAGAGAAAAATTAGTTTGAATTTTCAAGGATCTTAAGTAGGCTCCCACAGTGACACAAAATTCTAGGAAACATATTGCTTATTAATTTAAAGCTATTTACAAAGGATTAACTTAGTTCTTGAGTTGTGATTGGTTTATTACTTAGTTGGATGTGATGCTTTACCACTTTCTAAGACTTGAGTTCGATCTTATTGCATAGGATAAATCCAGTAGCCAAAAGCAATCACCAGACAGGGTTTGTTCTTCATTTCCCGGGCCCGTTACCAAAAGATATGTGGATTTCAAGGCAATGATGCACACACACCCACCAACAACAACAACTTGTATTTATATAGCGCCTTTAACGTAGTAAACGTCCCAAGGCGCTTCACATACGTATTATAAGCCAAAAATTTGACATCGAGCCACATAAGGAGCAATTAGGGCAGGTGACCAAAAGCTTGGTCATAGAGGAAGATTTTAAGGAGCGTGTTAAAGGGGAAAAGAGAGGTAGATAGGCGGAGAGGTTTAGGCAGGGAATTCCAGAGCTTAGGACCTAGGCAACAGAAGGCACAGCCACCAAAGGTTGAGCGATTATAATCAAGGATGCTCAAGATGGCAGAATTTGAGGAGCGCAGATATCTCGGGGGGGGGGGGGGGCGTGGTTGTGGGGCTGAAGGAGATTACAGAGATAGGGAGGAGCGAGGCCATGGAGGGATTTGAAAACAAGGATGAGAATTTTGAAATCGAGGCGTTGCTTAACCGGGAGCCAATGTAGGTCAGCGAGCACAGGGGTGATGGGTGAACGGGACTTGGTGTGAGTTACGACATGGGCAGCCGAGTTTTGGATCACCTCAAGATTACGTAGAGTAGAATGTGGGAGGCCAGCCAGGAGTGCGTTGAAATAGTCAAGTCTAGAGGTAACAAAGGCATGGATGAGGGTTTTAGCAACGGATAAGCTGAGGCAAGGGCGGAGATGGGCTATGTTATGAAGGTGGAAATAGGCGGTCTTAGTTATGCTGTGGATATGTGGTCGGAAGCTCATTTCAGGGTCAATTATGACACCAAGGTTGTGAACAGTGTGGTTCAGCCTCAGACAGATGTTAGGGAGAGGGATGGAGTCAGTGGCTAGGGAACGGAGTTGGTGGCGGGGACCGAAAATAATGGCTTTGGTCTTCCCAATATTTAATTGGAGAAAATGTTCTGCTCATCCAGAACTGTATGTCGGACAAGCAGTCTGACAATTTAGAGACCGTGGAGGGGTCGAGAGAAGTGGTAGTGAGGTAGAGCTGGGTGTCGTCAGCGTACATGTGGAAACTGACCCTGGTTTTGGATGATTTCGCCAAGGGGCAACATGTAGATGAGAAATAGGAGGGGGCCAAGGATAGATCCTTGGAGGACACCAGAGTTAACGATGTGGGAGTGGGAAGAGAAGCTGTTGCAGGTGATTCTCTGGCTAGATTAGATAGATAAGAATGGAACTAGGCAAGTGCAGTCCAACCCAACTGGACGATGGTGGAGAGGCGTTGGAGAAGAATGGAGTGGTCAACCGTGTCAAAGACTGCAGACAAGTCAAGAAGGACGAGGAGGGATAGTTTACCTTTGTCATAGTCACAAAGGATATCATTTGTGACTTTGATGAGAGCCGTTTCGGTACTGTGGCAAGGGTGGAAACCTGATTGGAGGGATTCAAACATGGAGTTGTGGGAAAGATGGGCACGGATTTGGGAGGTGACAACGCATTCAAGGACTTTAGAGAGGAAAGGGAGGTTGGAGATGGGGCTGTAGTTTGCAAGGACAGAAGGGTCAAGAATTGTTTTTTTTGAGGAGAGGGGTGATGACGGCAGATTTGAGGGAGAGGGGGACAGTACCTGAGGAGAGAGAACCGTTAACAATGTCAACTAACGTGGGAGCCAGAAAAGGAAGTTGGGTGGTCAGCAGTTTAGTGGGAATAGGGTCGAGGGAGCAGGAAGTGGGTCTCATGGACAAGATGAGCATGGAGAGGTCATGAGGGGAGATCGGAGAGAAACTGGAAAAATATATGGGTTCAGGGCTAGGGCAGGAGGATCCTTAGAGGAAGTTTGGCCCGGTGGGCTAGGGGAAGGAAGGGAAGTGGCAGAGGCAGCTGAACGGATGGTCTCAATCTTAGAAACAAAGAAGTCCATAGCTCCTCACACTTGTCAGAGGTGAGGGTGGAGGAGACAGGGGAGAGGGTTTAAGAAGATGGTTAGCAGTGGAGAATAGAAGCTGAGGTTTATCTTTGCATTTGGAATGATTCTGGAATAGTGAGCAATTTTGGCAGACGAGAGCAGGACCCGATAATGCTTTATGTGGTCCAGCCAGATCTGGCGGTGAATGGCTAAACCAGTTGTCTGACATATCCGTTCAAGTCTGCGTCCCTTGGACTTAAGGGAGTGGAGATGAGAGCCATACCAGGGGGAATGGCCAGGGTGAGAGAGGGTAATTGTTTTAATAGGGACTAGGGCATCAAAGATGGTGGTGAGGGTGTGGTTGAGCAGATCAGTAGCTGCAGAAATGTCATGGTGAATGGGGGGCCAGAGGCTGGACAGCTGGGATTTCATACACACTCTTGAAGGTATAGAGAGACAGGATACATCTATGAGTGTTTTAAGACATGGGAGCTGAAATAATCTGGAGTGAGAAGGTTAGAAAAAAAACAATGTAACAGTGGAGCAGTATGCTTTTTGGCAATAGTGAATATTTTTAAATTTATTTAACATAACATAATTTCATTTCCCATTTGTGTGTTTCATCGATAAATTAAGATAGAGTGATATTCCTGCCTTATTTTAGTGTTCTTTTTCAAGCCATAATGATTTTTTTCAAACTCCTCCCAGGTATTTACTGTAGTGGACCCTTAAGTGATCTGGCCTATGATGCATTGCCACCTGCTCCTTGAGTCAGTTTGTATGCCATCCCCCTTCTCGCACAGCTGGCCCAATAAGATCAGTGTATTTTTAATAAATGCCACATAGCCATATCTCAAAAGCCCAGCCAGCAGGACAGACCATTTTATTTGAGGGTTGTTAAAATCTGTGATAAAAGGACATTGAACATTTTTGTTGAAAAGGAGCATTGTTTCACTGAGCCATATTTAGCAACTGTTAAACTGTGGGCCGTATTTCTCTTTTTGTCCAAAGAAAGGGTTCAGCACCCTTTTTCCACATATATTTTACCAACCCCAAACAAAATGGCAGTGTGCACATTTTGTTGCAGCTACAACTAAATGCTTGTTTCCCTGAGGGCCATAAATAGTTCTGTATGACAAATAAATCATGTGGGCTCAGTCTTAAATTAGTTTGTGCTTTGTAATTCTGACTAACAATGTCACTCTGTCACTGTTGTGTATGTAATATGTGTGCTACTTTGAACCTATGGACAGGACTGCACTACTTGTTGGGCGTAGTGATACGCAGTACCACTCCTGGCCATAGGGGTATAAATAGTACTGTGGGTACTGATCTCCCCTCAGTTCCCGCCTGTGGGCATGAAGTAAAGACCTACGTATAGTCCCTACCTCCAACCAGTAAAGACCTGTTTTATTGTTACTGATTAAGTCTGAGTATTAATTACTTGAACAACTCACAGATTTAACACTGGCGACGAGTCTGATTCGGACCCTGCGGCAGTCACTCCACGGCAGCTTCGTCCACAGCCAGGACGTTGCAGAGAGGTTTCCACCCTCTCCACCCCACTGGAAGACATCCTGACCTCGGAGCCTCCATCGGCGACCGTCAGCTTCTTCTCCAGCTTGGTGGTGGGTAAGCCGTTGTCTGAGCCGGGCAGCGACGCGACAGGCAGTCGACCGCGTTGGCCGCACGAACGGGGCTGGGGGAGCTGGAGGAATAGGGCGCGAGAGCCGCTTCGAGCGGGAGGCGTTTCAACAGAGCGATCGCATCTCCTGATAAGAGCCGAGAGCCGCTTCGCGATCCAGCGATCGCATCCGCTGATAAGGGCCGCACTCGGGCGATCGCGGCGAAGATAAGGGCCGCACTCGGGGGCTGAAGGGAGACGGCGTTGGGGGACGGGTGAAGACCGCCAAGCGCGGGAAAACCGCCATTTTGTGGGCGGAGGACGACGGCAAGAGCAGGAAGCCGCCATCTTGGATAGCAGTAAAAAAAAAAAAAAAAATCTGAGAAATTGCAAATCTACAATGCCTAAACATGGGAATATTAGCACCTTTGATAGTGACCTCGAAGATTGGGCCATATATGTTGAAAGAGTAAAAAATTATTGTAAGGCCAATAAAATTCGTGACCAAGATAAAGCTCTAACATTATTAAATTTAATGGGTGCGAAGACATACGGGCAATTGAAACACCTGTTATCACCAGATGAACCGGCGGATAAGACGTTCGATGAGATTGTTACTGTCCTGAAAGATCATCTAAACCCCACGCCGCTGATGCTAGCGGAACGATTTAAATTTTATGACAGAAGGCAGCTACAGCATGAAAGCAATGCTGATTATTTGCTGGAATTGCGTAAATTAGCGAAATATTGCCAGTTTGGAACGGGACTGACAGGGGCACTTCGAGACAAATTTGTGTGTGGTTTATTTAAACAGGATACACAAAAGCGACTGCTCGAGGAGAATGAGCTGACGCTTGAGAAGGCGGTCACTATGGCAGCAGCACACGAAGCCGCAGCGAGAGGCACGGCAGTAATGCAGCTACGGTCACCGGAGCTCAGTGCACACAAATTGGGTGTGAGTTCTGGCAAATGTTATCGTTGTGGAAAGACAACGCATGATCAGAACCAGTGTTGGTTTAAAAACCAAGAATGTAGAACTTGTGGTAGGCTTGGACATATAGCTAGAGTATGCAGGTCAGGGAAGAAGACCAGCAACAAGAAGTCACCGCAAGGAAAATACGCAAAGGTACACAAGGTGACCGAACAGGAGTCCGATTCAGACGCTAGCAGTAATGAACTGGCTAGCTTAAGCTGTAATGAACTGGCTAGCTTAAGAGTACTCAACGCTGGTAAGGGTGCAGACCTCCAGACAATTTGGGTCACTCTTCAGATAGAAGGAGTCCAAGTAAAACTGGAATTGGACACTGGATCGGCATTGACGGTCATAAATAAGAAAGATTACGGAAAGTTATTCCAACATATTCCCCTACAGGATACGGGGATTATATTGAAAACATACACGGGGCAAAGAGTGTACCCCATCGGGAAAATAGAGGTTGCAGTGGTCCACAAGGGCGAAGACAGTCAAATAATGGACTTATATGTGATATCTGAAGGAGGTTCTCCACTACTAGGACGGGAGTGGATTAGGAAAATGAATATGGACTGGCATTTCCTACAAACAATAACGAGTGAGAACTCGGTGAAGATAGTCGGCCCAGACTCTGGAACGGATGATGGTAAGCCCAACTCAGGTGCAAAAGACAAAGTTTCAGCACAGAATTCCACTGAGCAACAACAACATAGTTTAACTGTGGATTCTGAGTCTGGCAAGTCTACTGATGTGCCCATTTCTGAAGGACACCGGGCTCGAACTCAACTCCATTTCAAACTACAACAGCAATTAGAACAAATGCTTCGCCGTTGTGAGCAAGAGTTGAATGCAACGAAAGAGTTCTTTGATATAGAGTTGGAGAATCTGGAAAGACAACAGAAGCAGCTGATGGAGAAAATGGAGCAGGAGCACACAAAACGTCTGATGTCAGAGGAGTTAACGGTCAGCCAACTCCTGCATATGCTGAAGGACAGGACTCTGAAATGGGAAAAACTTGAACACGAACTTCAATATTCAAACGAAAGGGGTTCGGAGCTCTCAAAGGTTATTGGAAGAGCTGAGGTGGCAACACAGACTGAGATGACTGCAACAGAGCAGCCCTTGGATGCCAAAAGTACGCTGACTCACGTCAACGTAGAACAACAGACCGCTGAAACAGCTGCTCCGGTAGAGGGATTGAATAGTCCGATCAATCAATCTCCAAAAGAAGTTGAAGTAGTAAAATCTCAAATGAGGTCATTAGTAAACGACTTGCTGAAAGCCCAGAAAAAGCTGGATGAAGAGGTACGCATGAAGAAGTCTCTTCAGGAAAGATGTCTGGACTTGGAACAAAAGCTGGCTAACGCCCAGCTGGGTATGGAGGAAATAGAAGACCCTCTCGCTGGCCTAGATCAGGACGACACCGAATATTACTATGTCCTGTCCTGCCCAACTTGTAACTTCGACTCCCACCATACAGAAATCATGGAGGAGCACCGAAAGTCTACGGAACATCGGGAGAAGGTGGCTCTACTACGGAAAAAGGAGGGAGAGAAGGAGGAACTGCGCATGCAGCTGGCAGCTGACAGTGGAGCCCAGAGAGTCTCCAAGAAGCAGAAAAGGAAAAGTCGAAACAGAAGATGACCCATCTGAACCATTATTACCTCTACCAGATCACACACGTGGTCCCTCCGAATGGAGCCAATTCAGTTCGGAAGTTCAAACTGTTAAATCCATGGAAGGACTATTGAATGAGTCACTCCAGCAACGTGAACCGACTCCACCACAGAGATTGAATCTGTGAACTGTTTTCCGCAGAGACTGAATCTGTGATCTGTTTTGACATGAAGTTATCTATGTATCTATGTTATTCTGTTATGTAAACCTGAAGTTATATATGTATATATGTTATTACGTTATGTTAAATGGGGAGATGACTGTAAAGCTAGGAAGGGAGGAATGTTGTGTATGTAATATGTGTGCTACTTTGAACCTATGGACAGGACTGCACTACTTGTTGGGCGTAGTGATACGCAGTACCACTCCTGGCCATAGGGGTATAAATAGTACTGTGGGTACTGATCTCCCCTCAGTTCCCGCCTGTGGGCATGAAGTAAAGACCTACGTATAGTCCCTACCTCCAACCAGTAAAGACCTGTTTTATTGTTACTGATTAAGTCTGAGTATTAATTACTTGAACAACTCACAGATTTAACAGTCACCTTAAATTTCACAATATTTTTAAAGATGAGGTCACTCTACCCTCTCTGTGTATGCAATATGTTGATGTGTTCCTCCAAGAACTGTGGGAATGTCGGTTACAAGGGTTATAGTTTTAGTAGGAGGAAAGTATAGTTAAACAATCAACTGATGTCAGTGGTGATGCTGGAAATGTCCTGAGTGGCTGTGGCACATTTCAGTGCTGGATTATAATGAGAGAATCTCGTGAACTGGAAAATCCATGAAAAGCTCTTGACAAACAATGCAGTAAAGGGAATTAAGGGTTACGGGGAGCGGGCAGGAATTTGGACATGAGTCTAGGTTCGGATCGGACATGGCCCTGTGGGTAGCGGAGCGGGCCCAGGGGCCGTGTAGCCTGATCCTGCTGCTATTTCGTGTGTCTAATTCTGTTAGATTCAGGAGATGGTTCTGTGATAGTAGATTGGCGGTTAGGATCAGATCAGCCATGATCTTATTGAATGGCGGAACAGGCTCGAGGGGCCGATTGGCCTACTCCTGCTCCTATTTCTTATGTTCTTATGTTCTTATTATTATGGCACAGTACAGACGTAAGTACAAATTCACAAGCCTCAAGCCAGGTTAGAGATTATTTTAAAAAACCATTTATTTTCCCCACAGGATAGTGGACATACTCTGGGAAGGTAGCGAATTAGAGGTCAATTGATACCTTTACCTGATATTGAGTACATAATGTATCGGCTCTATTACTAGACTAGTAATCCAGAGGCCTGGACCCACAGGCCGTGATTTTATTAATGGAGGTGGGTTGGGTGCGGCTCAGGCGGTTTCCGGCTTCCAGCTGCATCCGGCCCACAGACGTGATTTTGCCTTGATTGGCCTTGTTTAGCCCGCCCTGCGGGCTTGCCGGCCAATTAAGAGAAAGTGGGTCAGATGACGTCATTTGATGACGCGTCATCTGCTGGTTTCCTCAAAGGGACCACGCACAATTTTATTTTGACAGTTGATTTCTCAGTGTTTGACAGCATTGAGGTGCTGAAAACACTGACAATCACTGCACAAAGGTGAACTCTTGCACTCAGGCTCTCCAATGACTCCCTCCATAGGCTGGAATAGATGGCAGCTGCAGGTGAGGTGGCAGAAGCGATCTGTCACTGGTGAGAGAGGTTCTCCCAATGAGGTGGCACTGGACATGGATTTAAAAACTTGTAACCTAAAGAAAAGTGTAAATGTATTAAAAATGCAGTTCCCAACATTTTCTTTCCTCTGAGACTCACCATGTGCAACATTGAATCCTTCACACCAGTTCTGCAGCTGTCATCAATCCAGAAACATTACAGCAGACTCACAACACGCCACACTTAACTGGCGTGGTGTCCGGACGTCGGGAAACCCGAGCCAGAAGTGGCAAAATTCAAAAATAGGCTGTCAACTACTGGCAACTACCTGTTAATAGGCAGGTAATTGCCTTTAATCTTCCCGCCGCCAAGTGTCGGGTCCATTCGCAAATTGGGGACCCGACACTTGGGAAAATTGTTTGGAGGCGGGTTGACGGCGGGATCGCAACCCGGCACCAATCAAAATGATCTTAGCCTTTGACCCGCCTCCAAACCCGCCCTCTGAGCACTGGCAAAATCCAGCCCATAACCTAGGGAATACGAGTTCAAATCCCACCATGGCAGTGTGAGAATTTGAATTCTGGAAATAAAAAGCTGGTATTAATAAAAAGGTGACCGTGGGACTATCAGATTGTTGTAAAAATCCAACTGGTTTACTAATATCCTTTAGTGAAAGAAACTTGCTGTCCTTACGTGGTTTGTCCTATATGTAACTCCAGTCCCACAAAAATGTGGTTGATATATAACTGTCCTCTGAAGTGGCCTAGCAAGCCACTCAGTTATATCAAACTGCTACATGCAGCGGTTCAAGAAGAAGGCCCATCATCACCTTCTCAGGTCAACTAGGTCTTGCCAGTGATGCCCATATCCCGAGAATGAATAAAAAAGATAAGGTTGAGAAGTGGGGTTGAGGCTTATAGAGATATTTAATAACATAGGAACAGGAGTAGGAGTTCTTGATTCCCCCATCAGAGGAAATAGTTTCTCTGTATCTATCCTATCGAATCCTTTTAACATTTTAAACATCTCGATCAGATCACCCCTAATTTTTTATGCTCGCGGGAATACAAGCCAAGTTTTTGCAATCTGTCCTCATAACTTAATCCTCTAAGCCTCAGTATGATTCAGGCGTATCTCCATGGCACCCCCTCCAAGGCCAATATATCCTTCCTGCAGAGTGATGCCCAAAACTGAACGCAGTACTCCAGGTGGGGTCTGAAGCATAACTTCCTCCCATTTGTCTCCCAGCCCCCCCTTGAGATAAAGGCCAATATTCCATTAGCCATTTTTATAGTTTTTTGTACCTGTCTACTAGCTTTAAATGATTTGTGTATTTGGACTCCCAAATCTTATTGCACCCCTACAGTTCCTAGTTTCTAACCATTAAACAAATACTCTGATTTAACTTTCTTTGGTTCAAAGTGAATGACCTCACACTTACCCACATTAAACTCCATCTGCCATAGTTCTACCCACTGACTGAATCTGTCTCTGTTCCTTTGCAACAGCCTGATCTCATCAGCACTACTTACTGTTCCTTCTAAATCACTGCTTGGTATTTTTTTTCAGGAGAGGCTAAAGGAAGCAGATTAATGTTCCCTAAAATAAGGAATCAAAAGGTGGTATGGGAGGAAAATTCATGATAGAAAAATCAATCGTATTTTGGATGGAGTTGGCACAAGGGACTCGATGATACGTTCTCACTCTGGGTTTTCTTATGATATTAATTTACAGGCCCTGTAGGAGCTGGCAATGGTCATCTATCAGATATGATCCGTAAATATTTTTATTTTCCCACCTAAAGGTGTGACCAGGATGAAAAACAGCTTACAGGCTCCAGTATTTTGTCCACGATAAGAAATCGCCTAGGACGGACTACAGATCACAGTGTTCTCTCAGCATCCCGCATCATGCAGGCATCTTCAAGAAAGACAGCTACACAACGTAAGCTTCCATCACTTGGTTCAGAGCTGTTAAAGTCGAAGGCCGCCAATGTCTACAGTGATGAGATTCTTAGGGGAACTAAACTGTGAGTGGCATTTTTTACATTTTCAGTAATGCTTTAATTCAGGAGTAACTGAGTTTTTAACGATGTACTAACTCATAAATACTGCTGAACAACCTCTCTGGCCCTCAAACACTAATTTTACAAATGTGGAGTCTCATTTCCGCAGAAAAGAATGAAAAATTGCAGATTAAAAAAAATATTTACTTTTTTTTTTAGAAGATTGTTTTATGATATTTAAGCTTCTCCATTAATTCCATGTGTATGTCCCAATCTTTATTTTGCTTTCTGTACAATGATTTAAATGTGAATGATATCCCTGCTTTTTTATTTCGTGCTTTGATAGCTTTGAGAATTCTTCACTCTGATTGGCTGATTAGCCTGTCTGCTGCCTGTCCTGTTGCTGGACACCATAGATCCCCTAAAGATGGCACCAAATTTAAAGTGACGTCAGAATAGAGGAAATCTATGCTCTAGAGCCAGCTAAATCTTTGTGGGCAGCTTTTCTTGAGGTCAGCAGTGAGCGCTATTCCTTCGCCACTGACCGCAAAATCCAGGCCAATATCATTGTTTTAGATCTGTGTTGGAATTTTTTTCTGTTTTGTGTCATCTGTGTGGCTAGTGAATGCCAGTGTGCCCTCTGTTTTTCATGCACTGATGTTCACACATATTTGTGATACTTTATCAGGAGCTTCCTTTAGGGGTTCTCCTGATTGCATGCTATAACCGCATTTATGCGGACTATCCGGGGTTTCCGTCGATCTTCTTGTAAAGTTACGGTAGCTAACCAGGAGAACCCCCAAGGAAATTCCTGGTGGCTAAGTTTATAAAGAGACAACCTATGATTGATTACTGGAAGTTTTATGTGCGAAGAAAGAACAAGCATTTATAGAGCACCTCATCACATCCAAAATGTTACATTTGAAGTACTGTTACTTTGCAGCAATCCAATTTTCACACTGTAAGGTCCCACAAACAACAAATGAATGAATGATCAGGTAAATCTGTTGATGGTGTTAATTGAGAGGCAATTGTTGGCCAGAACACCAGGAGGCTCCTCGAAAAGTAGAAACTTTTAGGTCCACCTGGGCAAGCAGACTGGATCTTGGCTTCACATCTCATGTGAAAAATGGCACCTCTAATGAAACAGCACTCCCTCAATAATACACTGGTCATGTGGCCAAGTTCTGGAGTGGGGAGACAAGAATGCTACCAACTGAGTCAAGTTTCAGAAGAGGGAAGAAAATTGAAAAAGAAAACAACAAAAAGAAGCTACAAGTGTGTTACAGGTCAGTCCAGATGATATTGGGCTGGATTTTGCGACCCCTATGGGTGCACACGAGGTGTGTCCGCGCCCGTAGAGGCCGCGCAAGTGCTGGGTTTAGGCATGTGAAGCGTATGCGCTGAAACCCGGCACTTGCGATCTGTCAAGAATTCTCTTGACAGAAACCTCCACATGCCCAAGAAAAGTGCCTCTGTGGGTGGTGAGTTGCGTAATTTGCACAACTTCCGCCTGCTGAAAGCCTGTCAATTTCTTACGCCTGGTAAAAGCAGGCATAAGGCCTGCTTTTACCAGCATAAGAGTTTAAAAAAAATAGAAAAATAAAATGTTATCACTCATTTATAAATTAAAAACATTCTTCAAAAAGGTAAGTTTATTTTTAGCCCAGTAAAAACATTTAATTTTTTTCAAAAAATTAAATTTTTGTTTAAAATATTTAATTAAATGGCATTTTAATTAATTTTAAATATGTAATTAAAATTTTTTTTATTTAATGTGTTGGTGTATTTTTTAAGTGATCCCCATTCATACTTTTGACAGTTCCGTACGTATGGACCTGTCAAAAGTATGAATGGGGATTCTTAAAAACCTGTTACCTCTCCAACTTTTTCCAGTTCTGACGCAGGGTCATCGACCTGAAACATTTCTCTCCCCACAGGTACTGCTTGACCTGTATTTCCAGCATTTTCTGTTTTTATTTCTCTTCTTTTATTGGTTGGGCTGGCCCACGTGATCCCAGGAGCACCTATGAACCGCATGCGGCTCTGGGATACATGGGGCTCTGCCTGCGCAGACCCGGAGAGGCCCAGGAGCGCAAGCCGCCATTCTACCCGGGCCACCAGGTACTTTCGTAGAAATTTTGCAGGTTGGAGGCGTCCGCCCGCGGGAAGCCTCCGATCGCAAATGTTGGCCCATTAAGTTGCACCAGAGTGAGAAAAATTCTATTTGTTTTGCGTTTTACAAATCACAAAAAATAGTTCAAAGGAGTACTTCAAGGAAGGCTCCTCAGTCATATTTGTAAGCCTTCCTTCAAGTACTGTCAGCTATTGATATATAAAATAAATGTTAAATTCACCTTTCTAAAGATCTTTTACTTTTAAATATTCCAGAGATTGACTTCCAGCCATACGTGGCCCCTGTGCTCGTTTGGAAATACTGCAGTGCTCTGATAAGATGTACAGTGATGTAAGATTGTTAGTCTCATCCCCAGCTTCAGCACAGTCAGGAATATTTAATTCATCAGTTTATTGTAAATGAGGGACAGCATACTGCTGAAATAGAATCATCCAAAAGATAAGGGAAGGCTTACAAATATGATACAATGGAACTGATCCTTATAACTGTGCACAAGAAAATGGCAAATATTTCAGTTTCCATACTTTCTTTTCAAGTTCATTATTTTAATGAGTTGTATTACGCAAAATAAAATAGAAATGGTACAATATAATAATAGCTGGTCTTTTGTTAATGAAAATGATTGAATATTTTGCACATTTACATTAATCCAAAGTATTACGCAAATATTGAGGGCTATTATGGTAAACTATTGACCTGAGGATTACAGTAGTGACTAAAAGCATGACCAGACAGATTGACACATTCAAGTGTACAGTCTCGTGAAACGCACTTTCATTTCCGCATCCAAAATCTCGGGCACTGAGATTAGGAATCCTTCCTACAACTTTTACTGTAATATGTTGAAGGAAAAGCCCTCAATTTCTCAAGCAATCCACAACATTCACTGTTCCTAATAAATGCACATTATTGTGCAAGAGCCCACTGGACATACCAAAGTGATTTTTCCGCTTATCTCATAGTGCAAACACTTCTACAACTTACAAGAGCAGTCAATATGTTGAACTCACTGCAAAAGTTCATAATGGAGCAAGGCACCAATTTTATCAACACTTCACACTAAAGAGGTAAGATTAAATATTAATCAGACTTTACCTGCACTATGTTTTGAATTGGGAACAGTAGACTGGCCAACCTACCATCAATTAACTGGTATAGTGCATTACTTAAAGTATTATATAAAGTAAAAGGAAAGTTTAGGAGGAGGAGTTTTGTTTAGAGTACAGTACTACCCCCCCTAATCCTACCCCCCCTAATTATCTATACAAAATGATTTTATATGATTGCTTGACCAATACAGTAGCCCCAGGGAACTACTAGACAGTGCAATATGTTCCAGGGACTTGTATCTTGGTGACCAGAACTGAATGTAGTGTTCAAGATGAAGCCTGACCAAAGCACCAGACAACTTCCACATGAAGGGGGCAAGGTATTTGTAGTGTATGTACCCGTCTATCTTTAAGGGAACTATTGAATGTAATCGTTCACCTTTAAGGGAACTACTTTAGGTGTGGCACTATTTGTTTGGCTTCTGTATACTGTAATACCGATAGTGACCACACCAGTATATAAGTGTTGTGCCAGGAGTTATTGGGCAGATTCGCCCGGACCTTCGAATAGTAAAGACCTGTTTTGTTTGTTACTTCTGAAGTCTGTGTATTTATTAACTGCACAACCCACAGACTTTACAGTGGCGACGAGTCCGATCGTACCCTGCGGCAAGATTACCAAAGCAAGAAGAGCGTCGAAGAGAGGCAACCGCCCTCGTCGTGCTGCTGGAAGAAAACACGAGGCTGCAGCAGGAGAAAGGTGGAAGACTTTAGCAACAAAAGCTTCCATTAGCAACAGGCACTGACTACCCTTCTACCACGGTACGGAGTGAGCCGATCAGCAGGAAACAAGGCGGCCGAAGAGACTGTGGGCTGAAAATTCAGTAGGGTTAGCGCCCCATTTGAGGCGCTAGAGGGCCTAGCGCCGGAGTTATGGCCGGTTTGTAAATTCAGTGGGGCCCTGCCATCGGCGTTAGACCGGTTGCGCTGCGCCGGCACCAATGACGTCATCGGTGTGCGCAGCGTCCCGGTTGCCGTGGTGACGGGCCCCAACGCCGAAATTGAGTTGCGGCCGCCTCGCCCGTGGCAGCCGCAACTAACGATGTTTCAGCAGAGTCCTACGCGAGTTAGCGCCGGCGCATTAAGGTCGCGCGGCGGCCGGCCGCTTTCCCGCCGGCCGCCTGCCCACACCTCCCTCCCCGGACTCCTCCACCCACCCCCCCGTGGAACAGATGCGTCTGGCCTGCGAGCCCGGCACTTCTCCGAGGTGCCGGGCTCATTTTTTTCAAGATTTCAACGGCCAGCGGGCGGGTGCAGGCAGCTTCTCCTTAACTGAAGGAGGAGGCCTGCACTTCCCCAGCCTGCCGCACCGCACCGGGTGCCGCAGCGCCGGAATTGCGCCGCAATGCGGCAGTCAGCGCCCATTTTGAGGCGCTGACACCCTCCTGTAGCGCCGGCAGCCGTTTGGGCGCGGCGCTACTGAATTTTTGGCGCGCGCAGGGGGACTTAGCGCCGGCGCTAAATTTCCGGCGCTAAAGCCCTGGCGCGGCGCCAACTGAATTTCTAGGCCTGTGAGTAGGGGAAGGTGTAGAAGTATCCGGAGGATAAGGGCAGAGCACTCGACCTCGGTCGAGGGGGAGCTGTGCCGGCCAAAAGTCGGGTCCAACGGCGTCGGGTGACAGCCGGACTGCGATCGGCGGGAAAAATCCGGGCAGCGACCGCAGCCACGAAGCGCTGAGCCTGCGAGTAGGCGCGGGAAGAGAAACCCAGCCGCAGCCGGGGAGGGAAACACCGGTCTGCGAGAGGGCTGGGGAGGCGAACGGGAACCGTGCGGGTGAGAGCCGGGTGCGGAGAGAGAGACTGCGAGGAGCCAGGCTGAGCTGTTCTCCACCAACGGGGTACTCAGAGCCGGCAAAACCGAACGTGCGGGAGTGGGTGAGAGACACAGCCGAAAACGGGGTGAGAGACTGCGCGAGAGCCAGTCCAGCGGCTGAACTGTTCTCCACCAACGGGGTACCCGGGGCCGGTAGCACCGAACGTGCGGGTGAGAGAGCGACAGAGCCGGGTACGGAGAGAGAGACTGCGCGAGAGCCAGTCCAGCGGCTGAACTGTCCTCCGTTAACGGGGTGTACCCAGCGCCGGTTGGGCCGTGCGGGCGGGAGGAAAAGACATAGCCGAGTAAGGGGAGCTGTGCGGAAGCCAGCCAGCGGCTGAACCTGTC
The DNA here is from genome assembly GCF_052327205.1 of Somniosus microcephalus. NCBI lineage: Eukaryota > Metazoa > Chordata > Chondrichthyes > Squaliformes > Somniosidae > Somniosus > Somniosus microcephalus. The sequence goes on along the minus strand of NC_140988.1, from coordinate 254,618,961 downwards.
CGCTGTGGGGGAAGCGTACCCCTTCCACCGGGAAGAAACGCGGGAAGCCGCCATTAGGCGGAGAAGACGCCAGAAGCGGGAAACCGCCATTGAAGTGGGCGGGGCGAGAAAGGAAGAGCGGGAAACCGCCGATTTCGCGGGAAAACCGCCATCTTAGAAACAAACAAATAAATAAGAATACTTAAAGAAATACTGGTGCTGCTCCCAAGGGAAGAAAAATGCCTAAGCGAGGGAATATTAACGACTTTAATTCGGAAATAGAAGACTGGGCCACGTACGTGGAACGCATAGAGATCTATTGCGAAGCCAACAAAATAGAGGAAGACGACAAGGCGATAACATTGCTAAACTCGATGGGGGCAAAAACATACGGGCTCTTGAAGCATCTAATAGCACCAAATAAACCAGCGGATCAGACCTTCGAAGAGATTGTGGCTGTGCTGAAGGACCATTTGAACCCCACACCGCTGATGCTGGCTGAACGATTCAAATTCTACGCAAGAACGCAGAAGAAAGACGAAAGCAATGCGGAATACTTGGTCGAACTGCGTAGGCTAGCGAAATACTGCCAGTTCGGAGGGAATCTGACAGAAGCGCTGCGGGACAAGTTCGTATGCGGATTGTCCAAAGAAGGGATGCAGAAGCGACTACTGGAAGAGAACGACCTCACACTGGACAGGGCTGTCCTTATAGCTGCATCGCACGAAGCCGCAGCGAAAGGAACGGCGGAAATGCAACTAAAGGCGGCGGCACTTGGGGTGGACCAAATTACTTCAAGCACAACAAAATGCTACCGTTGTGGGAAGACCACGCATGACCAGAATCAATGCTGGTTTAAGAACCAAGAGTGTAGGAAATGTGGCAAACTGGGTCACATCGCGAAGATATGCCGGTCCGGGAAAAAGACCAATAATCAAAGGAAGCCACCACAAGAAAAGTACAACAAGGTACACAAGGTGGCTGAGAAGAGTTCAGACGAACAGAATTCAGACTCAGACCCAAACAACCAGGAGCTGGGTAGGCTGAGAATCCACAATGTGGGTAAAGAAACGGATCTACAGGCCATCTGGGTCATACTAAAAATAGCTGGAGTCCAAGTAAGAATGGAGCTGGACACTGGATCAGCTCTATCAGTCATCAACCAAAGGGACTACCACCGGCTGTTCTCTCACATACCTTTAAGAAATACCAAGTTCGTATTACAGACATACACGGGGCATAACGTATACCCCGTGGGGAAAATAAGAGTCAAGGTGAGAGATAGGGGTAAAGAACACCCAAGAATGAACTTGTACATATTACCTGAGGGAGGACCACCACTTCTAGGACGGGAGTGGATTAAGAAAATAGACATGGAATGGCATTACCTAAAAGCCATAATGAGGGAGGACTCGGTGCAAGCTATTAGCTCAGATTCTGAAATGGATGATGATAAGACCAAGTCGAATATGGAAGACAAGGCTAAAAGGGACTTGCCGACGATGGGAAAGAAAACGAAGACATGCAGAAGGACTTATGGTACCAAGAAGAATAAAGCTGCAGAGCAGAACTCCAGGTTGACAGAGAATTCTGAGCCTGTTCAAGCAAAGGATTCATCCATGACGGAAGAACACCGAGCTCGGACGCAAACTTATGTCAAAGTACGACAATAATTAGAACAGTTGAGTGACCGTCTCGTACAAGAGATGAAAAATATGGAAAGGTTCTGGGACACCGAATGGGAGAACCTGGAAAGACTACAGAGACAGCTAGCTCAAGCAGAGAGCGACCATAGAGCCATCGTGGTCAAATACCAATCACATTCCCCTGATGCTGTTCAAGAACTAGAATATTTACAGAATGAACCAAAGGAAGAGGAATCTTCAGGGAGCCAGGATTTTATTCCAGTTCTTCTCTACGACTCCTTACAAGCAGAGTGTGAGAAGTTGAAAGAACAGTATGAACAGGCCCAGGCTACAATTCTGGAGGGGGTTAACTCGGCAGCCTCCGAAAAGCTAGTTTCAGTAGAAGCATATGAACAACTAAAGGTTGAACATGAGCAAGAAGTCCAAAGGCTGCAGGAAATTCTTGATGAGCTCAAGGCCAAGACAGACTCATCGGTAGGAGATCCATCCATAGATGAGAAATTAGAGGTGAAAATCATGGCAGAGCATGAAAGACAGGATGTCCAAGAACTTATAAAAACATTGAAGGACACCCAAGACAAATATGAGGCGGCAATGACCGAGGTTCAACAACTTGAAGAACAGATTCAACTGGGAATCCTTTCAGTGGAAGAACAGGACACTGTAAGAATGGTCCCTGAACATGAACTAGAGAGCATCAGGGCGCAACTTTTCCGAGCACTGAAAGCCAAAGTTCAAGAGGAACATAAGGTGGAAGTATTGGAGAAAGAGGTGGAGGAAATGGAGAAGACTCTGATCCACCGTGTTCCCAGGGAAGAGTTAACGGTCAGCCAACCCCTTCATATGCTGAAGGACAAGACTCTGCAAGGGGAACAATCTGAACACGAGCTTCAATCGTCAGGGGGAACGAGTTCGGTGCTCTCAAAAGTCACGGAGATAGCTGAGGTGGCAACACAAATTTTACAAGGATGCCAAAAGTACGTTGAATCACGTCAAGGTGAACAGAAGAATGTGGAAACCGTTACTTCAGTAGAAGGGTTAAATAGCCTGATAACGCAATTACCGATGGAAAGGAAGGTATTGAACTCACAAATGAGGTCCGTCGTGAAGGAATGGCAGACAACCCAGGAAGAGCGGGATGAATATGAATGCATGAAGAAGGCTTTTCAAGAAAGATGTTTAGGGAAGGAACCACCGTCAGCTAACGTCCAGACGGGTGAGGAGGAAGAAGAAGTCTCTCTCGCTGGCCTAACTCAGGACGAACCCGAATATTACCATGACCTGTTGAGTGACACTGAATATTACGAGGATGTGGTCTGCCCAGCTTGTGATGAGAACTCTCAAAGTGCTGAAATCCGGAGGAAGCACTTAAGGTCTAAGGAACATAGAGAGTTGGTGGCGCTACAGCTGGCAGCCGAGAAAGGAGCTCCGAGAGTTTCAAAAAGGCAGAAAAGAAAAAGAAGAAGCAGAAGATAATAACTGTCTAAAATATTAGCACTTCTACCATTCCAGGCGGGACATTACGAAAGGAGCTAAATTAGTTGAAAAACTGGAAAATGTCAAGACAGCCAGTTGGTTGTAAAAGTCCGCACTGCTGGTTCAACAGGACGAAGGTTCAAGCTGTTACGTCAAGAAAAAGGCTATGGAGGAGTCACGCTAGCCAGGTAATCCGGCTACACCAAAGAAATGTTGTTCGGAACGAGTCAAGATCAGAGACTGAATCTATGAACTGTTTCCGCAGAGACTGAACCTGTGAACTGTTTCCACCGAGATTATATTTGTAAATTGTTTTATATGACATTGACTCCACCGAGATTATATCTGTAATTTGTTTTATAGGAAGTTGAAGATATGTATGTTTAACGGGGACTCTGTAAGTAATAAGCTAAAAAGGGAGGATTGTAGTGTATGTACCCGTCTATCTTTAAGGGAACTATTGAATGTAACCGTTCACCTTTAAGGGAACTACTTTAGGTATGGCACTATTTGTTTGGCTTCTGTATACTGTAATACCGATAGTGACCACACCAGTATATAAGTGTTGTGCCAGGAGTTATTGGGCAGATTCGCCCGGGCCTTCGAATAGTAAAGACCTGTTTTGTTTGTTACTTCTGAAGTCTGTGTATTTACTAACTGCACAACCCACAGACTTTACAGTATTGACTTGGATAGAGAACTGGTTGGCGGACAGAAAGCAAAGAGTTGGAATAAACGGGCCGTTTTGCGAGTGGCAGGCAGTGACTAGTGGGGTACCGCAAGGATCGGTCCTAGGACCCCAGCTGTTCACAATATATATTAATGATCTGGACGAGGGAATTGGATGTAATATCTCCAAATTTGCAGACGACACAAAGCTGGGTGGGAGGGTATGTTGTGAGGAGGATGTCGTGAAACTCCAGTACGATTTGGACAGGTTGGGTGATTGGGCAGAAACATGGCAAATGCACTATAATGTGGATAAATGTGAGGTTATCCACTTTGGTGGCAAAAACAGGAAGGCCGATTTTTTGAATGGCAATAGATTGGGAGAAGAGGAAGTGCAAAGAGACCTGGGTGTTCTTGTGCACCAGTCGCTGAAGGTAAGCATGCAGGTGCAGCAGGCGGTTAAGACGGCAAATGGTATGTTGGCCTTTGTGGCAAGAGGGTTCGAGTACAAGAACAAGGATGTCTTGCTGCAGTTGTACAGGGCCTTGGTGAGACCGCACCTTGAGTATTGTGTGCAGTTTTGGTCGCCTTATCTGAGGAAGGACGTTCTTGCCATGGAAGGAGTGCAGCGAAGATTCACCAGGCTGATACCTGGGATGGCAGGAATGACGTATGAGGAGAGATTGTGTCGATTGGGCTTATACTCACTGGAGTTTAGAAGATTGAGAGGGGATCTCATCGAAACCTATAAAATTCTGTCAGGCCTGGACAGACTAGATGCAGGAAGGATGTTTCTGATGGCCGGGGAGTCCTGAACCAGGGGTCATAGTCTAAGGATAAGGGGTAAGCCATTTAGGACTGAAATGAGGAGGAATTTCTTCACCCAGAGAGTGGTGAACCTGTGGAATTCTCTGCCACAGAGGGCGGTGGAGGCCAGTTCATTAAATATATTCAAGAAGGAGTTGGATATATTTCTTAAGGCTAAAGGGATCAAGGGATATGGGGAGAAGGCAGGGACAGGGTACTGAATTTGGATGATCAGCCATGATCTCATTGAATGGCGGAGCAGGCTCGAAGGGCCGAAATGCCTACTCCTGCTCCTATCTTCTATGTTTCTATGACAGCCTCAGAATTATACTCGACTGATTTTTCAATGTAGCTCAACATTCTGTTTGCTTTATTGATTGTTGCTCTGCAATAAACAGACACAGTCAGTGTTAAATCTAAATCTAAATTAGCTGGGGTTGTTTGGTTGCCTTTCTTGAAAATTGGTGTTACATTTGCTTATTTCCACTCCAGTGAGACCTCCCTGCATTCCTTGACACTCTCATGATGACTGTCAGTACTTTGTAGATTTTGTCCCTAGTCTCAGGTATATGGGGTCAGTTCCTGGAGATCAATTGGTTTTGAGCCCTTTAAGCCTGAATCCATCCATGCAAGTGATATCAAAGTTTAGTTGTAGAATCTACTATAATGGGTGGCATAGTACTAGTGAGTACTTCTACTAAGTAATCAATCAGTATATTGACTAGTTTTAATTCATTCTTAGTTTCAACTATATTTGCATCTTTAAGGGATTTCAATTTTTTGTGATAACCCTCTTAATACTGGAAGAATTTATTAACTGTTAAATGTGTCTACTGCAGCTACACTCATTTCTCGTGTTCTTTTTGCCCCTTTTATTGGTATGAATATTATTGTACATCGCTGCCAGTCAATCAATGCTGTACTGGCAACTACATCTGGCAGGGGAACAAATTAGTACAAGAGAAAACTTCTCCATATAAACATAAGCAATTAATAATATATTGAAATAATCAATCCCAGAGAGTTATTTTCAAGGCTATAAATGAATCCTGACATTCCGATGATGCTTATAAACTGCTCAAGCTTTACTGTCATTATTTAGAACAGTAATTGAAAACCTCTGTCAGATTACAACCTTTTAATAATTTCAATATAAGCATCTATTGCTTTAAATTTAATCAATAAATGAGATTTCAATAAGTAGTATAAAATTCGACACTACTATCCCAGCAGTATATCAGAAACAGATAACTGAAACTAATTTTTCTTTTATTGACAATTTTTGTACTGTGCAGCTTCTGATTATTCAGCAATGGAAGTGTTAAACAATACCATAAGGACACCTGATTTTAAGTGTATGCAATACTGTTAGTATGTTAATGAGGTTTCTAATTCTCATCTGTTCAGACACACTGGCACTGATCGGCTATCCTCTCCTCCAGTCCAGACTACTCGTAATAACCAATTGCCACCCATTAATTCAGAGTCAGCAGAAACACACCTTTCCGTTCCTGGATCAAGACACCAGCTGGTAAGATGGAAGGCCTTGATAGCTTTATGTTTTGTCAGTTAAATCTGTGTGTCTGTCACCAAATGATACAATTATAGTTACATAGATACATAGAAGATAGGAGCAGGAGTAGGCCATTCGGCCCCTCGAGACTGTTCCGCCATTTAATGAGATCATGGCTGATCATCCAAATTCAGTACCCTGTCCCTGCTTTCTCCCCATATCCCTTGATCCCTTTAGCCTTAAGAAATATATCTAACTCCTTCTTGAATATATTTAATGAATTGGCCTCAACTGCCTTCTGTGGTAGAGAATTCCACAGGTTCACCACTCTCTGGGTGAAGAAATTCCTCCTAATCTCAGTCCTAAATGGCTTACCCCTTATCCTTAGACTGTGACCCCTGGTTCTGGACTCCCCCGCCATCGGGAACATCCTTCCTGCATCTAGTCTGTCTAGTCCTGTTAGAATTTTATAAGTTACAATGAGATCCCCTCTCATTCTTCTAAACTCTAGCGAATATAAGCCTAATCGACCCAATCTCTCCTCATACGTCATTCCTGCCATCCCAGGTATCAGTCTGGTGAATATTCGCTGCACTCTCGCCATGGCAAGAATATCCTTCCTCAGATAAGGTGACCAAAACTGCACACAATACTCAAGGTGTGGTCTCACCAAGGCCCTGTACAACTGCAGCAAGACATCCTTGCTCCTGTACTCGAATCCTCTCGCTATAAAGGCCAACATACCATTTGCCTTCTTAACCGCCTGCTGCACCTGCATGCTTACCTTCAGTGACTGGTGCACAAGGACACCCAGGTCTCACTGCACTTCCCCTTTTCCCAATCTATTGCCGTTCAGATAATAATCTGTCTTCCTGTTTTTGCTACCGAAGTGGATAACCTCGCATTTATCCACATTATACTGCATTTGCCATGCATCTGCCCAATCACCCAACCTGTCCAAATCATACTGGAGTTTCTCTGCATCCTCCTCACAGCACACATGCCCACCCAGCTTTGTGTTGTCTGCAAACTTGGAGATATTACATCTAGTTCCCTCATCTAGAACATTTATATATATATTGTGAATAGCTGGGGTCCTAGCACCGATCCCTGCAGTACCCCACTAGTCACTGCCTGCCACTTGGAAAAGGACCCGTTTATTCCAACTCTTTGCTTCCTGTCTGCCAACCAATTCTCTATCCAAGACACTACCTCATCCCCAATCCTGTGTGCTTAAACTTTGCACGCTAATCTCTTATGCAGGACCTTATCGAAAGCCTTCTGAAAGTCCAAATACACCACATCCACTGGTTCGCCCTTATCTATTCTACCAGTTACATCCTCAAAAAATTCCAGTAGACTAGTCAAGCATGATTTACCTTTTGTAAATCCATATTGACTTTGTCCAATCCTGTCACTGTTTTCCAAGTGCTCTGCTATTACATCTTTTATAATGGACTCTAGCATTTTCCCCACTACCGATGCCAGACTTACCAGTCTATAATTCCCCATTTTCTCTCTACCACCCTTTTTAAATACTGGAGTTACATTAGCTATCCTCCAATGCATGGGAACTGTTCCAGAGTCTAGAGAATTTTGGAAGATGACCAGCAATGCATCTTCTATTTCTAGGGCCACTTCCTTAAGTACCCTAGGATGTAGATTATCAGGCCCTGGGGATTTATCGGCCTTCAATCCCGTCAATTTTCCTAACACCATTTCCCTATAAATATTGATTTCATTCAATTCCTCCTCTCATTAGACCCTATGTTCCCCGACATCTCTGGGAGGTTATTTGTGTCCTCCTTTGTGAAGACAGAACCAAAGTATGTATTTAATTGGTCTGCCATTTCTTTGTTCCCCATTATAAATTCCCCTGATTCTGACTGCAAGGGACCTACGCTTGACTTCACCAATCATTTTCTCTTCACATATCTATAGAAGCTTTTACAGTCAGTTTTTATGTTCCCTGCAAGCTTACTGTCATAATCTATTTTCCCCCTCTTAATTAATCCCTTTGTCCTCCTTTGCTGAATCCTAAACTGCTCCCAATCCTCAGGTTTGCTGCTTTTTCTGGCCAAATTATATGTCCTCTCCTTGGATCTTATGCTATCCCTAATTTCCCTTGTTAGCCACGGTTGAGTCACCTTTTTTGTTTTATTTTTATGCCAAACAGGGATGAACAAATTCTGTAGTTCATCCATGCGATCTTTAAATGTTTGCCATTGCCTATCCACCGTCAACCCTTTAAGTAACATTCCCCAATCCATCCTAGCCAACTCATGCCTCATACCATCGTAGTTTCCTTTATTTAAATTCAGGACCCTTGTCTCTGAGTCAACTACTTCACTCTCCATCTTAATGAAGAATTCTATCATATTATGATCGCTCCTCCCCAAGGGGCCTCGCACAACAAGATTGCTAATTAATCCTTTCTCATTACATAATACCCAGTCTAAGATGGCTTGGGTGTCAGTGCTGCTTTAGGATATCTTGACCAAAGTGTTGCTGGGAGCTCATAATTAACTTTAGTGGCCCTGGGCTAGAGTAGGCTGAAATTAGACAGAATTCCCACTCCTGATCAGCATCAATGACCCCTTACTGTAAAATATGCATCCATGGACATTTGGTGAGGATCAATTTTGGCTTTGCTGTGCTGCCCCCCATGGCCAATAATCACTAGCACTTTGTCTAGATATACACATGGACAATGGGCACTTGGCAAGATACCAGAGAACTGCTTGTCAGCATGTCACCATATTTGTTAAAAAACAGAGAAAAGCAGAGCAATTTCTGGCAGAATTTGTATACAACTGAAATATAACTGCACATTTCCAGTATAACTTTCCCAAACATTCCAAGGGTCAAATATTGTACTTACACAAACATTAGATTATTAATCAGTTTAAAAAAATACATGAAAAATTATATTCTGCCACAGAGAGGACGATTCCCACACAGCCGAGTGTCAAGTGCCATTGGAGAAGGAACAGGCCGACGACCTCTCAGGGAGCGACCTATCACTATGGATACATCTTCACGGCCGAACACAACTCATACATTTAGGGTAAGGACTTTGATTTCAAAATATTGAAATAAATTACTTAACATAAAGCCACCATAGCTTAGAAACCGGCAGATGAACACCTACTATATTTGTATGACTTTCTTGCACATTTTGTTTGTGTGACTTGAAGATAGCTTAAATAGTTCTCATTATATAAATGCATTATGTGTCACTAAGGGGGAAAAATTCAGTTGGTAGCGCCACCCGTTAGCGCCTTAAGAGGGTGCTAAGTGGGGCGCAAAGCAACTAGCGCCCGGGCGCGGCGATATCTGCGCCTCTCGTGAAATTGACCGGACATTTTGTGGCGGCGCTAAACACTACCGCCACGATCTCCTGCGCCGGCAGATTATGACGTCAGTCGAGTGCGCAATGCCCCGTTAGCGCCCCGGACCGGAAATTGAGTGGCGCCCCCTGCCTTACCGCCTGCCGCTAGCAACGACAGGTTGAGGGGAGCGTTCTGCTGTCAGAAAGGGACTAGCTATTTAAAGGCAACCACTTCCTGCCTTTTTTTGTCAGTGACATTTTTGCACCACACATTCTGAGAGAGAGAGAGAGAGACTTCTGGAGGGATTTAATGCTGTGTGAAGGAGTTTTGGGTACTGAGCAGCACTTTGCAGGTTGGTTTTGATTTGCCCTTCCTTGTATCGATTTAGAAGAGACTATGGGGTCTGCACTCTGAGCTCTTCCCCTGGTTCTCTCCATTGTTCTTTCCAGCAGATTTGATGTACAGGTCTCTCCAGGCCGAGGTTCAGGCCGAGATTCAAGGCTGCAATGAGCAGGATGTGAATGCAGAGCAAGATCATCCCTCCCCTTTAAGATAAAAACTGAAAATACAGGAGAAACTCAGCAGGTCAAGCAGCATCTGTGAAGAGAGAAACAGATTTAACATTTCAGGTCGATGACCATTCGTCAGAACTCCCCTTTAAGAACTGGATGGTGCAGTGTGTCTGTGTTACATTGCTGACTGAAATCACATGAGCTTCGCCAGTGCTGTGAGGTAGTGCCTCGCTCCTCTGCCTTAGCACCTTAAGAGAGTTGTGTAGCGCCTGATTTAGCGCTCCAATCACCTCCAGGGGCGATAAAAGACAAGTTTGCTGTTGGAGGCGATAATTAGCGCCAGGCGCTAAACTTTGCGCACTGCCAATAATAGCGCCCCAAATGGGGTGATACTGAATTTCTCCCCCTAACTGTCTTAGATTTCTGATTAAAGAAAAAGGCTAACTCCTAGTCACACGCTAAATATAATATCCTATAGGAAATCCTTTTCCAAAACTCAATCTGGATTTTTATAACAAACTCTTATGTGGAATAAAAACCAAATATCTTCAGGATGCTATATGATCCAAGGGACTTTAAGGTAGGGAAAAATAACAAAGATAAGGACAGATGAGGAATTCCTCCTCACCAATTTTAATGGATGGTAAACTTGCAGGGCCTCGAAGCTCGACACCCAAATTTCTAATGTGCACTCCAAGTGGGCAAAGCTCTTTGTCAGGACCACATATTCATACAATAAAGAAAGAAAGACTTGCATTTATATAGCGCGTTTCACTACCTCAGGACATCCCAAAGCGCGTTACAGCCAATGAAGTACTCTTTGAAATTAAGTCACTGTTGTAAAGTAGGAAATTCGGCAGTCAATTTGCACACGGCAACGTTCCACAAACAGCAATGTGATAATAACATAAGAAGATAACATAAGAACTAGGAGCAGGAGTAGGCCATTCGGCCCCTTGAGCCTGCTCCGCCATTCAATAAGATCATGGCTGATCTTCCACCTCAACTCCACTTTCCTGCACTATCCCCATATCCCTTGATTCCCTTAATATCCAAAAATCTATCGATCTCTTTCTTGAATATACTCAATGACTGAGCCTCTACAGCCCTCTGGGGTAGAGAATTCCAAAGATTCACCACCCTCTGAGTGAAGAAATTTCTCCTCATCTCAGTCCTAAATGGCCGACCCCTTATTCTGAGACTGTGACCCCTGGTTCTAGACTCCCCAGCCCAGGGAAACATCCTCCCTGCATCTACCCTGTCAAGCCCTGTAAGAATTTTGTATGTTTCAATGAGATCACCTCTCATTCTTCTAAACTCTAGACAATATAGGCCTAGTCTACTCAATCTCTCCTCATAGGACAATCCCCCCATCCCAGGAACCAGTCTGGTGAACCTTTGTTGCACTCCCTCTACGGCAAGTATATCCTTCCTTAGGTAAGGAGACCAAAACTGTACACAATACTCCAGGTGTGGTCTCACCAGGGCCCTATATAATTGCAGTAAGATGTCTTTACTCTTATACTCAAATCCTCTTGTATTAAAGACCAACATACCATTTGCTTTCCTGATTGCTTGCTGTACCTGCATGTTAACTTTCAGTGATTCGTGTACAAGGACACCCAGGTCCCTCTGAACACCAGCATTTCCCAATCTCTCACCATTTAAAAAATACTCTGCTTTTCTATTTTTCCTACCAAAGTGGATAACTTCACATTTCTCCACATTATATTCCATTTGCCATGTTCTTGCCCACTCACTTAGCCTGTCTATATCCCCTTGAAGCTTCCTTGCATCCTCCTCACAACTTACAGTCCCACCCAGCTTTGTATCATCAGCAAACTTGGATATATTACATTTGGTCCCCTCATCCAAATCATTGATATAGATTGTGAATAGCTGAGGCCCAAGCACTGATCCTTGCGGTACCCCACTAGTTACAGCCTGCCAACCCGAAAATGATCCGTTTATTTCTACTCTCTGTTTTCTGTCCATTAACCAATCCTCAATCCATGCTAGTATATTACCCCCAATCCCATGAGCCCTAATTTTGTTTGATAACCTCTTGTGTAGCACCTTATCGAATGCCTTCTGAAAATCCAAATAAACCACATCCACTGGTTCCCCCTTAGCTATTCTGCTAGTTACAACCTCAAAAAATGCTAACAGATTTGTCAAACACGATTTCCCTTTCATAAATCCGTGTTGACTCTGCCCAATCCTATTATTATTTTCTAAGTGCCCTGTTACCACGTCTTTAATAATAGATTCTAGCATTTTCTCTACTACTGATGTCAGGCTAACTGGTCTGTAGTTCCCCGATTTCTCTCTCCCTCCTTTCTTATATAGTGGGGTTACATTTGCTACTTTCAATCCGCGGGAACCGTTCTAGAATCTATGGAATTTTGGTAGATGACAACCAATGCATCCACTGTCTCTATAGCCACCTCTTTCAAAGCCCTAGGACGTAGGCCATCAGGTCCAGGGGATTTATCGGCTTTCAGTCCCATTAATTTATCCTGTACTTTTTAAAATGAATACTAATTTCTTTCAGTTCCTCATTCTCGCTGGAGCCACTATTTCCGGGAGGTTTTTTGTGTCTTCTTCCGTGAAGACAGACACAAAGGCTGTGATTTTCTTCCTGGAGGCAGATTTGCATTGGAAATGGTAATGGCCGGGTGCCAATCCCGCTGCCGGCTCCTGCCGGTCTGCTGACGCAATTTTTGTTTGGCTTAGTTAAGCCTGCCATGTGAGTTACCCGCCCTGATCACAAGGTGCAGGTCTGTTCAGCTGCTATGCTGACGTGTTTGCAGCCAGTGTATTTAAGGGGGCCATTTCACAATTAGATCTCAGGTGGTTTCTGGTGCTTTTGAGTGCTGCTTCTCACCAAGATGTCTGCAGAGAAATAAAAGGTTGCTCCTCGCTTCAATGAGGACTCCCTCCATGTTCTTGTGGAGGGAGTCAGAGGATGGTGGGAGGTCCTGTACCCAGGTGATGGAAGAAGGAAACTTCCTCAGCAGACAAAGGCAGCCTGGCTGCGAATAGCTGAGGAGGTCACAGAATCACAGAATCCTCACAGTGCAGATAGAGGCCATTTTGGCCCATCGAGCCTGCACCGTCACATATCCCACCCTATCCCCGTAACCCCACGTATTTAATCCCCTAACACTAAGGGTCAATGCCAGGTCTGTGTACAGACGCACCTGGGTCCAATGCAGGAAAAGGTTCAATGATCTCCTGCGTTCTGGAAAAGTGAGTATAAAAGGTCACTTACCTTAATACTGATGTGCCTATCATCACATCCCCATCACTCTGCATTGCTAATCCTTCTGCTGCACATCCTGACTCAACCTAACATGGCTTGCACCATCCCCCATCCCTCTCTCCCTATGTACAGATTCACTTCCCCATCTAACTATGCACCCCTCACACCCACCCTCAAGGTTATGCACTGACAACAACTACCAGCTCAAAACAAGGGAACTTAGTTGTGGGAACCCATTCCTTCACAGACTCCCTCTAAACATCCATCGTATCCATTCTTTACACTCATTCCATCACTCTCACTGAAATTCCACTTCTTTCCCTCATTGCAGGAAAAGAGAGCCCACAATAAGAGAGGGAGAGAGCAGGAGGAGGACCACCATCCTTATCACAGCTGACCAACACTGACGAGGCCGCTCTGGACATTGTGGGATCAGTGGAGCAGCTCGAAGTGGGAGACGGAGAGACGGGCTCAGTTGAACAACCTGGTGACAGAATGCTTCTCCATCCATCTTATTTGGCTTTCATGAGTGACACATATGGCATCTGTTGTCAATAGAAATTGAATGCTCATCATGTGCACAATGGGATGCGTCTGAAATCTACATATTACATGTCTAACTCATGTCTTTACTCTCCCACAGGACCAGCAAGCGCCCCCACCCTCCCTACTGCCCTGGATGAAGAGCAGGAGGACTCCTCAGAGGAAGCTGCATCCTCTGAGGGAGTAGCGCCAGCAGAAATGAGTGTGTCCAGCACCAGTGCAGAGACACTCACCTCGGTGGGTCGTTTGCGAGATAGAGTAGTTTTGTCACCTGGTGTATCAGAACGCACGATTGAGTAAGAGCAGATGGTGGAGACAGGGACAGCAGTGGAGCGTTCTCATCGGAGGCCGCAGGACGCTCCTGACTCTGCTCAGCTGCATATAGATGCTGCGCCTCGGGGGCCATCCAGGAAGAGAGTGGTGCTGGAACTTCAGGAACAAGGGCAGGAGTCTCTGACTGGGTTTGCAACCACGGTGACTGCGAGTGTGCAGAGAATGGAAGAGTCCATCTCAAACATGAGCAATGCCGTGGTGCACTCAATGGCGAATGTAGGTCCCGACATGGAAAGGATGACAACCTCCATGGAGGACATAAATCACCAGACTCAAATGAACATGGTGACTCGTCTAAATTAATGGTCAGCTATGCAGGAAAGATGAGCATCTATCGTGGAGAGGAGCCAGAGGTACATGGACGTCCCCGTTATGAGGACTGTCAGTACAGAGACGGATCCTCATGGCCCCACTGATGTGCAGCAAGGTGCTCTCCAGCTACTTGCTAGTAGAGAAATGAGGGTGGCCCATGGGAGGGATGATGGTGGGAGGCGACATGCAGGTAGGGGCTCTTCTCCAAGCGTCCCAACTTCCATCCCCTTGCCAACCCCTCGGTCAGAGCCCCAGATGACAGCCGGAGCAGTGCTGGCCAAGTCTGCATCTGTGCAGCTGCAGGAGGAGCAGCGTTTGGCGGGGCCTTCAAAGGCTCCGAAACCCAGAGGACGACCACCAAAGGCGTCTAAGCAGGTGCAGCAGGGAAGTGATCAGGCTGTCTCTACATCTGCTGAAACCACAGGGGTGGAACCATGTAGAAGCACACGTAAGAGAAAGCTGACACATAAATGATCACAATGGTACTCACTTGGGCGTTCTCATAGAATGCAATGTTATGTTTCTGTTCCTTTATTATGTTGCAATAAATTAATCTTGTCTGAACGTTTGACATCCTTGCCAATTTGAGGTAGCACAGTGAAGGGTGAAGGCGACTTTATGTCCAGCAATGCAGGTGACAGTGGATATAAAATTAACAACAGACACTTACAGCCTCAAGACAGTCTCCCAAATCATGAAATCAGCAACCTCTGACATCTGAAAATTGTAAGAAGTCACACAACACCAGGTTATAGTCCAACAGTTTTATTTGAAATCACAAGCTTTCGGAGCGCTGCTCCTTCGTCAGGTGAAGTGGAGAGATGCATAAAGACACAACTTATATAGTCAGAGAATAATGCCAGATGATTACAGGTAATCTTTCTAACTGCCATTTATCACACCTGGTGATAAATGGCAGTTGACTATAACCTGGTGTTGTGTGACT
Organism: Somniosus microcephalus; assembly: GCF_052327205.1. Classification (NCBI taxonomy): domain Eukaryota; kingdom Metazoa; phylum Chordata; class Chondrichthyes; order Squaliformes; family Somniosidae; genus Somniosus; species Somniosus microcephalus. The sequence goes on along the minus strand of NC_140988.1, from coordinate 254,603,628 downwards.
TCTTACATTTGTCCACCCCAGTCCAACACCGGCATCTCCACACCATGGCTACTATCTGAAAATTGAGCAGATTTGAGTGTGCAGCTTTTAGACTGCAGTTGCAGCTGTGAAGTTTCTAGCTCGTTGGTCGTCCCAACACACATACCTGGCGTGATCTCCGAACGTCGTGAAACCTAAATCAAAAGTTGGAAAATTGCAAAAGGCTCTCAAAATAGCAGCTAACAAGCACTTAACAAGGAGTTAAGTGCCTTAAACCCTTACCCGCCGCTTGGTGTTGGGTCTGTTGTGAAATCACAGACCCGACACTCTTGAAACTCACACGGAGGCAGGTTCGTGGCGGGTTTCCAACCCGCTGTTAATCATCGCGGACTTTAACACCTGACTTGCCTCCGAACCTGTCCCCTGAGCGCCGGCAAAATCGCGGCCAAAGTATTTGTTTAATTTCTCTGCCATTTCCTTATTCCCCATTATAATTTTTCCTGTCTCAACCTGTAAGGGACCCACATTTACTTTCACTAATCTTTTCCTTTTTACATACCTATAGAAGCTTTTACAGTCTGTTTTTATGTCTCTCGCTAGTTTACTCTCATATAGGCCGAGAAATTCAGTATCGCCAAGTTTGGGGCGCTACAGCTGGGCGGTTGCTAAATTTAGCGCCCGGCATAACTTAGCACCACCTTCGCCGAAATTGAGTTGCATCGCCCCAAGAGGTTGCTGGTGCGCTAAAGCAGGCGGTGCACGACTATCATAAGGCGCTAAGCCGGCGAGCTGGGGCGCTAACACCGAGGGCGGGCGCAGCGCAGGTGCGGCGAGTTGCTGATTGAAGGCAGACACGCTGGCGTCGGTCAGCTCTTAAAGGGGGAGGGTCGATTTGTTTGGCTGCCACGCCCTGCACACTGCAGCCCTGAAGCAAGGCCTGACCATTGCTGGTTCAACAGTTCAACGCCCAGGACAATGGAGAAGGCTAGGGAGCGAGCGGAGCACTTCAGCAAGGGTGCCCTGAAGCTACTGGTTGGCGCAGTGGAGCGCAGGCGACCTGTCCTCTTCCCTGACAGTGGGAGGAGGCTGCTTCCCAGCGAATATCAAAAAGCCTGGAGGGAGGTGGCAAACAGGGTGACCACCAATAGCATGGTTGCCAGGACTCCAGTTCAATGCAGAAAAAAGTTCAACGACCTCACTCGGGTTGTCAGGGTGAGTACCCTTTCCACTATCCTCTTCATCCCTGCATGTGCACCTCAGTTTCTGGCCAAAGGGACCTGAAAGCCCCAATGCCCAGCCCTCATCCAAGAGCTATGGGGCTCTCATGAAAACCACTTGCACATTCAGCACTTTACACATGGTCAGGGCTATTCCACCATGGGAGGCAGTGCAGGCAAGATGAGGGCTTGACACTGTCAGGGCTATTCCACCATGGGAGGCAGTGCAGGCAAGATCAGGGCTTGACACTGTCAGGGCTATTCCACCATGGGAGGCAGTGCAGGCAAGATCAGAGCGTGACACTGTCAGGGCTATTCCACCATGGGAGGCAGTACAGGCAAGATGAGGGCTTGACACTGTCAGGGCTATTCCACCATGGGAGGCAGTGCAGGCAAGATGAGGGCTTGACACTGTCAGGACTATTCCACCATGGGAGGCAGTGCAGGCAAGATCAGGGCTTGACACTGTACTTAGAGGCCGTCCTTTCTCTTGCAGGGCAAGCTGGCCCACAATCGCAGGCAGCAGCTACGGACCGGGGGAGGCCGTCCTGACCTGAAAGAGCTCAGCGACCTGGAGCAGCGTGTGGAGCGCAATATGGCAGGCCGGCTGATTGGCCCTGTCGCCAGTGGCGATGCCGACCCTGTTCTGGACAGCAATAGTAAGGTCATCACCTTTTTGACCTCTCTCTTTCCACTTGTGCCTCACACCAGCATCCTTTGCCACTATCGAACCAATGCAGTGCATAGCAGCACTCATGCCTCCCTCACCTCCGCCCTGTCCTCACTCTAAAGCAACTCTTGTGCCTCCCTGCTTTCAGATGCTGATTCGCCAGGTGAGGAGGTGGCCCCTCAAGCTGCCACTATCAGTGATTCTGAATTCGAGGATGAGGAAGAGGAAGCCGGCCCATCAGTGCCAACCTCAGCCGAGGCAGCCCATGGCCATGATGGGGACACGTCTTCCCTGGAGGGGAGCAGGGTGGAAGGATCTGAGGAGAGTGAAGCTCCAGGGCCCAGCGGGCTGCAGCAACGCGGAAGGGGTGGGGAAGCTCGGCGGCCTTCTCCCCAGAGGTGAGTGCGGCCTCCAGTCCTGCTACGGTGAGCGCAGAGGAGGTGCGGCTCCTTGGTGAAATGGGAGCCCAGGCTGAGCGCAGTCACACTGAGCTCATGGCTGCAGTGGCAAGGATGTCTGACTCCATAGAGTCACTGGCAAGGAGTGTTCAGGAATTCGGGGCAGCACAGGCCAGGAGTCTGCAGGAATTCAGTGCAGCACAGGCAAGGAGTCTGCAGGACTTCGCGGCAGCACAGGCTAGGAGTCAGCAGGACTTCACTGCATCACAGACGGCTTCCAGCCAAGTGCTCAGTCGTGCCGTGCATTCACTGGCTGGTCTGATGCAGACACAGATCAGGGCCACACGGGCACTAACTGCTGCCACCCTCGCTGGATCGGCCAGGCATCGCCGGGGCCCTCGCCGCGCCGCAGCAGCCCAGCAATCTGTGCTTCAGCAGATTGCTGCGCATGCTGCAGTGCTGGCCCGTGCGAGTGCCAGTGTATCAGCCGACCAGGGAGTGCCTGTGCTCTGTCAGATTGGCAGCATTCCTGCTGCCAACACTGTCACTCCTCCACTGCAGCTGCCACCACCCGTAGGACAGACTGCTGCCGCCCAAGCAGAGTTGGAGCAGTCAGCAGCCGGGCCCTCCAGGCCCAGAGCTGGTCCAGGCTGTCCCCCAAGGGCATCTGCCGTCTCACCATCTGACTCTCAGCAGCCTTCCTCCAGCTTTACTGCAGCCACTGGGGTCCCATTGAGGAGGAGCTGCAGGGCGGGAAGGGGCCACTCACGGAAGCGAGGCGGATCACCCTCGCAGGGGAAAAAGTAGAAGGTGTGGCCAAATGTTGTGTTTATATATGAAGGCCGAGAATTTTTTTTTATATATGAAGGCCGAGACTGTTGTGTTTGTTTTTTATATGAAGGCCGAGACTGTTGTGTTTGTTTTTTATATGAGGGCCGGGAATGTTGTGTTTGTTTTTTATATAAGGGCCGGGAATGTTGTGTTTGTTTTTTATATGAAGGCCGAGACTGTTGTGTTTGTTTTTTATATGAGGGCCGGGAATGTTGTGTTTGTTTTTTATATGAGGGCCGGGAATGTTGTGTTTGTTTTTTATATGAGGGCCGGGAATGGTGTGTTTGTTTTTTATATGAAGGCCGAGGATCATGGTCATTTTTGTTTAACTGCTTTTTTCATTTTCTGAAGGTTGTGAGAGCCAGTTATGGCTCTGACTGTTTTTTGGGGGGTTTATCTGAATTAGTTTGTCATGCGGGAAGGGCACAGAGTTTGCACAATAAAAAAATTTCTTTATTCACATTGTCCATGTTTGCACTTTGAACTATTTGTTGCCTTGACCGGCTGAGGGTTTGCGGAGCGGCTCCATTCATGTTCTTTCATTGGCACAAGCCATTCCCTGAGAGGGGGCCTAGAACCGAGTTGCAATAAGCCGCCGACGGACGGCCCTTGCACTTTGTGCCTCCCTGCCGTCTTGGTGCTCCTCCTCCTCCTCCTCCTCTGGTGGTCCTCCAATGTCTGCTAGCAGTGGCTGAGTCCTGAGGATAGCCAGGTTGTGCAACATGCAGCACACTACAACAAAATGGGAGACTCGCTCAGGCGAGTACTGTGGGGCTCCTCCGGAACGGTCCAGACAGCGGAACTGTTACTTGAGCACGCCGATTGTGTGCTCAATGATGTTCCTGGTAGCTTGATGGCTGTCATTGTATCGCTCTTCAGCAGGGGTGCTGGGCGCATGGAGCGGGGTCATCAGCCAGGTGCACAAAGGATAGCCCTTGTCCCCGAGAAGCCATCCTCGTTGGTGAGCCTGGGCTTCGAAAATGTCTGCCACAGAAGTCTGGCGCAGGACGAAGACATCGTGGCTGCTGCCTGGAAAGCGGGCATTGACAGCTAGTATGAGCTGCCTGTGGTCACACACCAACTGGACGTTGAGCGAATGGTAGCCCTTCCGGTTGCGGTAATCCTCGGCATTCTCTAGAGGTGCCCGCAAAGCCACATGCGTGCAGTCAATGGTGCCCTGGACCATGGGGAAGCCCGCTATTCTTCCAAATCCCATTGCACGCTCTTGCTGCTTGTCCAGGGTCATGGGGAAGGAGATGTACTGACGTCTCCTTCTGAAAAGGGCATTGGTCACCTGGCGGATGCAGCAATATACCGCGAACTGGGAGATGTTGGCAATGTCCCCAGTAGCGGATTGGAAGGAGCCGGTGGCATAGAAGTTGAGAGCCACCATCACCTTCACTGCCACCGACAGAGACGTCCTGCTCCTCAGCTGTGGCTGCAGATCTCTGCGAAGCAGGTGGCAGATCTCAGTGACCACCTCCCTTCTGAATCGCAGCCTCTGAACACACTGCTCCTCAGACATGTTCAGATATGAGAACTGTTGGTGGTATACCCTGGGTGGGTAAGGCCTCCTGTGCCGACGCCTGTTGGCCCTTCTCCGTCTGGCCATGATTGGCACTCTCTCACAGCGTCTCTGAGCCCTTTGAATGCAATGCAGAAAGCCAACGTTTTCACCCATTGCAGCCCCCATTATATGTGGCAACTCTAGGCTATGGCACTGAAAGTTAAATCCAAGTGCAAAGCTCTGGCCTGAAGCCAGAAGTACCTGTGCGAGCACTGAGTCAAAGCAGAAAGCTCTCTCCCTTTGTCTCTCTCCAAATATCTGTCTCTCATACAGAAGGATTGGCACAAAATGGCTGCTACTTATAATGCAGGAGGAGTCCCCTATAAATAGCGCCCCCCACGCCCCACAGCGACTGGGAACCGTTCCCCTCTACCAGTCGCTGGGGGCGCCAGGAGCACAGAGGGGGGGGCCACTGAAGTTCCGAATCGGGACGCACCATGGGCGTTGCACCATGAAATGACGTCAGGATCTGCGCATGCATCTGAGCGGGCGCTGCGGTTTTGCGCCGCCGCTAAATCTTGACTGAAGTTCGCAAGAGGCGCAGATTGCGTCGCGCCCGGGCGCTAGCCGCTTAGCGCCCCACTTCTCCTCCTCCTAAGGCGCTAGCGGCTGGCGCTAACAACTGAATTTCTAGGCCATTCTATTTTCCCTTTCTTTATCAATTTCTTGGTCCTCCTTTGCTGAATTCTAAAATCCTCCCACTCCTCAGGCTTACTGCTCTTTTTGGCAACATTATAAGCTTCTTCCTTTGATCTAATACTATCTTTAACTTCTCTTGTTAGCCACAGTTGGACCACTTTTCCTGTGGGGTTTTTGTGCCTTAAAAGGAATGTATATTTGTTGTAAATTATGTATTAATTCTTTAAATGCTAGCCATTGCTTGTCTACTGTCATACCTTTTAATGTAGTTTCCCAATCTACCTTACCCAACTCGCCCCTCATACCTACGTAGTTTGCTTTGTTTAGATTTAAGACCCTAGTTTTGGATTTAACGAAATCACTTTCGAACTTAATATAAAATTCTGTCATATTATGGTCACTCTTTCCTAAAGGCCCCTTTACTGCAAGGTTATTAATTAACCCTTTCACATTGCACAATACTACATCTAAAATAACCTGTTCCCTCATTGGTTCCTCAGCATACTGATCTAGAAAATTATCTTGTATACATTCCATGAATTCGTCCTCCACACTATTACTGCAAATTTGGTTTGCCCAATCTATATGTAGATTAAAGTTCCCCATGATTACTGTATTATCCTTGTTACATGCGCCTCTAACTTCCTGATTTATAATGACCAGATAATCTGTTTTTGTTATGCTAGTGGAGGGATAAATAATGTCCAGGACACTGGGGAGAACTTCCCTGCTCGTCTTTAAAATAGTGCCATGGGATCTTTTGCATCCACCTGAGAGGGCAGATGGGGCCTCGTTTAATGTCTCACCTGAAAGACCCAATTGACCCTAAGAAGCATATCAATAAGAGTTAAACTGGTATGCCATTGGCATAAAAATATAATTTAACAAGAGGAGTAAATAACATTTAATTTTACCTATTTTTTGTGTACTATTGTGCTCATCAAGGTGAGATGCCAGAACTAGGGAATATTTTTTTTTATTCGTTCCTTGAATGTGGGTGTCGCCGGCAAGGCCAGCATTTATTGCCCATCCCTAATTGCCCTTGAGAAGGTGGTGCTGAGCCACCTTCTTGAACCGCTGCAGTTCCAGTGATGAAGGTATTCCCACAGTGCTGTTAGGGAGGGACAGCTAGGATTTTGACCCAGCAACGATGAAGGAACTGCGATATATTTCCAAGTCAGGATGGTGTGTGACTTGGAGGGGAACTTGCAGGTGATGGTGTTCCCATGCGCCTGCTGTCCTTGTCCTTCTAAGTGGTAGAGGTCGCGGGTTTGGGAGGTGCTGTCGAAGAAGCCTTGGTGAGTTGCTGCAGTGCATCTTGTAGATGGTACTGTTTTCTGTTTTAGGCACCCAGTGTCAATATTGCACACTATCAGGCCAGGTACAGCATAGGCAGGTGAAGAGCAAAGCATTCACTTTCCTCTGCCTCAACAATGTGCCTTAAATCCACTATGGTGCACTGCTATTGCACAAGAGTGAAGTGTTCAATTTCCCACACTACTCTCATTCTAGTCTCCTTGACTAAGATTGTTAATTTGGTGCCTGCAACCACAGAGGTTCAGACTGTCCAAATTTTCATTTCACATAGGATATTTGCAATCAGAAAAGAGGAGACTTTATGAATCTGGGGTGCATTCAAACCCAGTTCACATAGTGAAAGATTGTATGCTAACTAGTTGCATCATTCTGTCCACCAATAATAAAGGAAGGTCAGCTTGTAGAACTTTCTGTATTTTTAAGTTTCTAGTACAGTAATGTCATTAGTGACAAGAATCCACTGCAGAGAATCCTATGGACAAAAGTGTTGGAAAAGCTTAAGAAATTAAATGAGTGTCTAAATTGGTGTCAGCCATGGTTCCGTAGTATCATTCTTGCCTCTGAGTCGGAAGGTTGTAGATTTGAGCCATACTCTAGAGATTTAAGCATATAATCTAGGCTGACACATCAGTGCATGCCATGAAAGATTACTTAGCACTATTTGAAGAGCAGCAGGGAGAGGTCTCCTGGTTTCCAGGTCAACATTCATCCCTTAACCGACACCACAAAAATCAAATGATCTGGTCATTTATCTCATTGCTGTTTGTGGGTCCTTGCTGTGCACAATTTATCTGTCATGTTTCCCTACGTTATAGTTAGTGACTACACTTCAAAAGTATTTTATTGCCTGTGAGGTGCTTTGGGATGACATGAGGTTGTGAAAGGTGCTATATATATATATATATATGTATAATTGCTAAAGTATTTTTGCTCTGGTTTTAATAGTACATTGTTGTCTCATCAAAGAGATGACTAATTAATTCAAAAGTTCAACCTACCCTAAACTGCTATCAATGACGCTGTTCAATGGTAGGATAAAGAGTATGTTGATATTTTGTTCATAGCACAATTTTATATGACTCCAATCAGTTTGCTGTATTAACAATGTACTGTTTAAACTCTTTGAAAACATCTTTGTTGAAAAGATAGCAGCAGCCTCATAGACCATGATTATATTGGAGTGGATGATTTCTTCAAATCAGGAATTTCTAACTTGAGCTAGAATGACCTGATTACAGTGACCATTAACTGTTGCAAAATGTATTATATTTCAGTCTGATACACCATTCAAACGGTCTTTCACACCAATGGACTACGCCAGCCATACACGGACAGGGCGAGCTTATTTTACAGGTAAACAAGCAGCACTCTGCTAAGCATATTTCATCAGAAACTGGGGAGTATTTGTGTGAATTCTAGAGCAATCTCACTGCAGACCTTCAGAATATAATATCTTCTGACTGCTATCCAATGACCCCCGCTAGAAAGTGCACAATTGAACATTGGGTGCAGACAAAATGGGACTCAGTTATAATGATCTCCACAGTTTAATGCCCTGCCAAAATTCAGTTTCTAGGCTTAGAAATGAAGGGTGGCCATTTTGTTGAGGTACCTGTGGTCTTTTGGCGCCTGTGGAACAGCACCTTAGCAAGGAGGGGAGAAAATTTGGGGAAAAATGCTTTTGTCGTAATAATGTGTAGATTATCCAACCATTTTGATTACATCAAGCAAACTTCCTAATAGAGTGACTAGAATCTTTAATAAAGACATTTCCAAGCATCCTAAGTAAATATGGCCAGTTATTGACATGGAAATGAAAGAATTACCAAAGAAGATAGTGCACTTCTGGTACTGGGACATATTAGAGGTCCAAATCATGCTCCCAGCATGGAGACTCATCCCTGGGGAGTGTATTTCAGGAATTCAGACATAATGGACAGAAAATCATGGACAATAGATGCTCAAATATGCTCTACTGGCTGGCAAGGCTCATTGCCAGGAGCATGATTTTGTACAAATGATTTCTAATGTGCCAAGACTGGAAGTTTGGATAAGTGTCACTGCTTGGTCTTGTTTACAACACTAAATAGTCCAGCTACATTTTTAATTGGATTATCTACAGGCTGAGCTTTTGAGGGCTAGAGTTAGATTTCTATACTATGTTGAAAAACATTTAAAAATAATGTAAGAGGTGTATTTTTCTCATTTTATGAATACAGGATTAAATGCCCATTTATTGTAGAAAATAACAAACACGGATTAAAAATGAAGATGCACAACATTTAGCATCTGAAGTTTCTACATAATCGGAACATGCAAGGGTGAAAGGAAATCATGCAACCAGAATCCATCTGTAATAATGCTGCTTTCATACCTCTTGAGCACCTAAATTGACATACCTGTACAACCAACACAAATAGTGAATATTTTGGTCATCCAACTGTGGAATGTGCAAAGCTTAACCAAAATGTCCAAAAAAGATTTGCTTTATAGATTAGTCCTGTTTTATTGAGATCCTATTAGTATGCCCACAAATGTCTTGTTATTTTGGGCCAGGGAGCTAGCCCACAAACACCCACAATGTGTAACGGTGGCAGATTTAGGTGGGTTCAGCTGGTACAGGAAACTTTGTGATATCCGGCACCGACGGGACCGAGCTGCTGCCGATCTATCAAAACTGCCGGACAAACCAGCGCTAATTCTGAAGGATACGGAGGTTTTCATCTCCGTATCTGACAACAAACACTGTTGCTTAGCAACAGCTTCTAAACAGTCGGCCCGTACCTTGGAAGCGTCTCTGTAGCTTAGCAACAGCTTCAGAGAGACTTCCCAGAGCCTGACTGTTGAAAAAAAAGCCACGAGAAGAAAAAAAAAGCCACGAGAAGAAAAAAAACCTAACAAAATGGCTCCTGATTTCTGCCGGTGGATCGAGGTTTCCGGACATACAACCTCCGGATAAACCAAAGTTTCCTGTAGTTGCCATCAGACCACTGCTGACAGACCCAATCCGACTGGGAGTCCCAACCTGACCCCCACTGGTGACTTACAGACTCAGATGAATGAACTTATAGCTGATCAGTCCATCAGTGTTCATATGGAGAAAATGGACATATATGAAAATTAAGTTATGTGTATATTAAAGAATAATGTACTTACACGTTCAAAGGAATCAACCTGTGGCTAACATGTCAGCTGTAAGTTAATTTATTTTATTGAGTCATTTTATTTAATTAATTTCTTTAAAAAAACTGATACAATTTATTCCTCGTGAGTCTGTTATCTCCATATTAAGAGTGATAGATCTAAAATATCTAAGATCTAAGACAGTATCAGTTCTAAGATATAATTGGTTAGAAGGAAGGAAACAGAAGATTGGAGTTATGGGCAGTTTCTCAGGGTGGTTGGAAGCGCCCCAAAAAGTTTAGTTCTGGGCTCCCTTCTGTTCACTGTGTATATCGATGATTTGGATATAGGGCAATAGAAAGGCTACAGGGAAAATTCACTGGGATGCTGCCTAGTATGAAAAAATACAGATATGAAGAAAGATTTGAAAAATTGGGACTGTTTTCATTAGAACAGAGGAGATTATGGGGTGTTTGAAATTATGAAAGGATGGCACAGTAGATAGAAACAGACTGCTTCCAGTGATCGAGGGATCTAGGATTAGGGGGACATAGATTTGAGATTAAATGTAAGAGATCAGAGATAGGACAGAGAGCAGGAGAAACATTTTTACACAAGTTGTAGGGATGTGGAATGAACTAGTGATTGAAGTTAGTGATTGAAACAGAGACCATGCCAACATTTGACAATAGATTAGATAGGTGGCTGAAGGAAAGAGGAATAAAGCAACATGGGAACAGAGCAGGCACTTGGGATTAAGACTGCTGCTCATGTGGAGGATAAACACCAGCATGGACTGGTTGGACTGAATGGCTTGTTTCTGTGCTGAAATTTCTATGTAATTCTAAGGTGAGAGACTAGTAAATGTTGGTATGCAGAGGGATTTGGGTGTTCTTGTACACGAATCACAGAAAGTTAACATGCAGGTACTGCAAGCAATTAGCAAGGCAAATGGTATGTTGGCCTTTTTTGCAAGGGGGTTGAAGTATAAGAGTAAGGAAGTCTTGCTGCAGTTAAATAGGGCTTTGATGAGACCACGTAGAGTACTGTGCACAGTTTTGGTCTCCTTACCTAAAGAAACATATATTTGTCTTAGAGGGGGTGCACAAAGTTTCACTAGATTGATTCCTGGGATGAGGGGATTGTCCTATGAGGAGAGATTGTGTAGAATGGGCCTATACTGTCTGGAGTTTAGAAGAATGAGAGGTGATCTCATTGAAACATACAAGATTCTGAAGGGGATTGACAGAGTGGATGCTAAGAGGCTGTTTCCCCTGGCTGGAGAGTCTAGAACTATGGGTCATAGTGTCAGGAGAAGGGTCAGCCATTTAGGACTGAGATGAGGAGAAATTTCTTCACTCAAAAGGTTGTGAATCTTTCAAATTCTCTATCCTAGAGGGCTCTGGATGCTTAGTCGTTGAGTATATTCAAGGCCGAGATTGATACATTTTTGGGCACTAAGGAATTCAAAGGATATGGGGATAGGGCAGGAAAGTGGAGTTGATGTAGAAGATCAGCCATGATCTTATTGAATGGTGGAGCAGGCTCAAGGGGCTGTATGGCCTACTCCTGCTCCTAATTCTTAAGTTCTTATATAATAATGATGAATGTGATAGGATTAAAACTGATTTTTACCAATGGAAGCTAAAGTCATTTAATGTTACCGATACTTTAGAATTTTCTTTATAGATCACGCTGGGATTGGTGTGACTGGCATCAGCCTAGGAATTTCTGCCTCTAGTTCTAATTATCACACAGATTTTGTACATCACCATCATCATCTATTAAACCAGCCACCTGTTGAAGGAGATGAGGAAGAGTATCGAACAACATGGGGTACTGACATTTTTAATTCTATCAGATGTCTGGAAAGGACAGGGTAACTCCCTCGTATGACAAATATCGTATTATTTGATTAATGAACAACTATTTTGTTGGGATAATGCTAAAATGTCACCTATGTAGTTTTCTGACAATATAAGGGGGGAATATTCCAGGGGGTCAACGGGCAGGATCGGTGGCGGGTCGGGTGGGAAAGTGTTTTTTTTACACAGCGGGTTGGGACCCCACTGTCAACCCGCTGCCACACGCCTTTACCAAATTTCGGGTCTGTCAGCGCTGAGCAGACCCGACATGCAGCGGCGGGGGAGGCAATTCAGGTCATTATGACCTTGTTAACAGAGGATTAACAACAATTTTGAGCTCGTCTTTTGAATTTACCAGCTTGCCAACAGGGTCCACGCTGCTCGGGGATCATGTCTGTTAAGCTGGGCAGGAGTTGAATGGCCATGGAATCATCTCATTACTTGAGAACTTGAAATGTGCTACAAAAGCTCCCATCTCACAGCTTTTACTTTCTAATCTCAGAAGCTGTTGCTTACTGCATTTGGAAGACAGATTGAGCTTTATGCAGGTTGCAAGTGTTTGGAGCAAACTCTCTATCCAGCGTTACCTCATTGGAACAACCTCTCTCACCATTGACTGATTGTTTCTGTCATCTCAAGTTCACCTGCCATCTATTCCATCAGCATGGGTGCACTTTATACTCTCTCACCTTGGTCCTCAGGATCTGACCACGATCAGCCTCAACACCAGCAGCACCAACATCCACACCAACCTTCTCCGTAATCACCTGATGCTGCACAGGGCATCAGCACCTGACCACATTGCTGCCCAGGACGCCAGAGATGACCTCACCATGGCCACATTTACTTCACTTGGTGCTGCACACCCTGGCTGCAACATGATGCGCCAGGTTGGCACCACCACACACTAACAACATAAAGCATCCCTACAATGCCCAAGCCATTCCTTTCACACTTATCGCCGTTGTGGGGGGTACCGTTATGTCTCACCATTCACTGCAACTCACAAAGCCACTTCCAAAGGTGCACACAAATCTGTCCAAGAAGGCAAAGTGTTAAAAATAAAGATTTCAATATTTGACAGCACAGAAACATTGGCTAAAACACACAAGTGCCTACCTTGTGTGTTGTTAGTTGGTATGATTGCATTAGGATGAGGGCAAGTGTGAGGGGTGGCTAGTGAGATGGGGAAGTTTTAATGTAGATAGAGAGGGATGGGTGGAGGTGCAAAGTAAGTAGGATGTGCAGGAGTAGGGTAGGGAAGGCAGAGTTATGGGGATGTGATGAGTGGCACAGCAGGATGAGGTTGAGTGTGGCTTTGCAGTAACGTTTCGTGATCTACTGAGATCATTGAAAGGTTTGCGCCACTGCAGCCAGGTCCTCCTGATGACATCCCTGCTTTTGCCCTCCTGTGCAATGTGCAACCAGGCTGCATTGATGTCCTGTGGAGATCTCTTCCACCCTTGGAAGGGAAGAGAACCTCCCTGCGTGCTGTGACTCACTCCATAAGCATGTGGAGGGAGCCGTGCGAGAGCCTGGGTGTAGACGTCCACCTTTGTGCAGTGCTTGTCAGTGTTTGCAGCACCTCAATGCTTAACAAGCCCTATTAACGAAAAATCCTTTTTACAGAGCGGCTGCAGCCGGGAGCAGGACCGGAACCCGGCAACCACCTCTCCCGCTGCGATCCCACCTCTGCTGGCGAAATCACGGCCTATATGTCTACTATTGCTCCTTAGGTCCCTTTTTCAGTTCCCCCATGCTGATTCAATTCATTGTATACTTATGCTCCATAATTTTAACCCATGTTTAATGTTTTACATTTATCTGTGACAATTTTCCATAATAACCAATAGTAATCCTTTTGTAAATCTTTTGCTACATTCTCTGCTTCTAACAATCCTCCTATTTTTCTTCTGTCAGTACAATTGACCATTATTTACTGCTCCTTCATATGCCTCTAACAAGCATCTTATCCTGAATAATACAGGATTTGTTGAGGACAGTGTACTTCTGTGTGCAACATACATATTTCATTATTTAGAATGTTTAAGTTGAGTACCTTTCCCAGCAGAATGTCAGTTTTTTAAAAATATCATTTGGCTTCATATAATGAGAAGATTATGCCAACATTATACGATAGCAAAATACTGCGGATGCTGGAAATCCGAAATAACAACAGAAAATGCTGGAAAAACTCAGCAGGCCAGGTAGCATCTGTGGAGAAAGAAGCAGAGTTAACGTTTCAGGTCGAAGACCTTTCATCAGAACTGGAAACAAGCAGGAAAAGGAACAGATTTTAAAGCAAGTTTAAGGGCTGGGAAATGGGAGAGGGGATGAAAGAAGATTGGGAACAGTTTAAGATAGAGCAACGGAAGGCAAAGGGCATGATCAAGAGGGGCAAAATAGCTTACGAAAACAAGCTGGCGGAAAATATAAAAACTAACTCCAAAAGCTTTTATAAATATATCAAAAGGAAAAGACTGGTGAAAACCAAAGTTGGTCCATTGCAGTCAGATACGGGGGAATATATAATGGGAAATAAGGAAATGGCAGATCAACTAAATGCATACTTTGGGTCAGTCTTTACGAAGGAAGACACAAAAAACCTCCCTGGGATATCGGGAAAAATAGGGACATTGGCAAAGGAGGAACTGACGCAAATCAATATCTCTAAGGATATGGTGTTAAGGAAGCTAAAGGGATTGAAGGTGGACAAATCCCCAGGGCCTGATAACATGCATCCTAGGGTACTGAAGGAGGTGGCCCTAGAGATAGCGGATGCACTAAGGATGATTTTTCAGAATTCATTAGACTCGGGAACAGTGCCGATGGATTGGAGGGTAGCTAACGTTACCCCACTATTCAAAAAGGGGGGTAGGGAAAAAGCAGGTAATTACAGACCTGTAAGCCTTACATCAGTTGTGGGCAAAATGCTGGAGTCCATCATTAAGGATGAAATAGCGGAGCACTTAGCAAATGGGGACAGGATAGGACAGAGTCAACATGGATTTACAAAGGGTAAATCGTGCTTGACTAATCTATTGGAATTTTTTGAGGGAGTAACTGGTAGAATAGATGGGGGAGAGCCAGTAGATGTGGTGTACCTGGACTTCCAAAAGGCCTTCGATAAGGTCCCACATAAAAGATTAGCATGGAAAATTGAGGCTCATGGGATAAAGGGGAAAGTTTTGGCGTGGATAGGGAACTGGCTGTCAGATAGAAAACAGAGAGTTGGAATAAACGGCTCATTTTCTGAATGGCAGGCAGTAACAAGTGGGGTACCACAGGGATCTGTCCTGGGCCCCCAGCTGTTCACAATTTACATTAATGACCTGGATCAGGGAGTCGGATGCAGCATTTCCAAATTTGCAGACGACACTAAACTAGGAGGTGGGGTGGGCTCAGAGGAAGAGACCAGGAAGCTCCAGAGCGATTTGGACAGACTGGGCGATTGGGCGGATAAATGGCAGATGCACTATAATGTGGACAAGTGCGAAGTTATCCACCTTGGGTGCAGGAACGGGAGGGCAAATTATTATTTAAATGGCAATAGATTGGGAGAGGGGGAAGTACAGAGAGACCTGGGTGTTCTTGTACACCAGTCACTGAAGGCGAGCATGCAGGTGCAACAGGCGGTCAAGAAGGCAAACGGTATGCTGGCCTTCATAGCAAAAGGGTTAGAATACAGGAACAGGGATACCTTGCTGCAGCTGTACAGGGCACTGGTGAGACCACACCTCGAGTACTGTGTACAGTTTTGGTCGCCTCATCTGAGGAAGGATGTTCTTGCCATGGAGGGGGTGCAGCGGCGATTCACCAGGCTGATACCAGGAATGGCGGGAATGACCTATGAGGAGAGACTATGTAGTTTAGGGATGTACACACTGGAGTTTAGAAGATTGAGAGGGGACCTCATAGAAGTGTATAAAATTCTGACAGGTCTAGACAGACTGGATGCAGAAGGAATGTTTCCCTTGGCGGGTGAGAACAGAACTAGAGGACATAATTTAAGGATAAGGGCTAAACCATTTAGGACAGAGATGAGGGGGAATTTCTTCACTCAGAGAGTGGTGAACCTGTGGAACTCATTGCCACAGAGGGCAGTGTACGCCAGCTCATTAAATATATTTAAGAGGGAATTAGATATATTTCTACGGGCAAAAGGGGTTAAGGGTTACGGAGAGAAGGCGGGGACGGGATACTGAATTAAAGGATCAGCCATGATCTCATTAAATGGCGGAGCAGGCACGAAGGGCCGAATGGCCTACTCCTGCTCCTATCTTCTATGTATCTATCTATGTAACAAAAGGGAAGGTCTGTGATAGGATGGAAGGCAGGAGAAGAAAAGAGGCATTAAGAGATATTCAAGGCAAGAGGAAGTGGTAATGGGACAGGTTAAGAAACAAAGGATGGCTCTAGATGGAGTGTGAATTGCGCTGGCAGAATGAAAGACAGCTGCCATGTGGGGGAAAAAAAGCACAAACAAAAAGTGTGGATAAAAAATATACATGTGATAGGGACTGAGGTTATGATCTGAAATTGTTGAACTCTATGTTGAGTCCAGAGGGCTGTAAAGTGCCTAATCGAAAGATGAGGTGCTGTTCCTTGAGCTTACGCTAAGCTTCCGTGGAACAATGCAAGAGGCCGAGGAGGTTGAGGTCTGAGTGGGAATGGAGTGGTGAATTAAAGTGACAGGTAACCGGAAGCTTGGGGTCCCCCTTACGAACTGAACGGAGGTGTTCCGCAAAGCGGTCACCCAATCTGCGTTTGGTCTCCCCAGTGTAGAGGAGACCACATTGTGAGCAGCGAATATAGTATACTAAATTGCAAGAAGTAAAAGTAAATCGCTGTTTCACCTGGAAGGGGTGTTTGGGGCCCTGGACAGTAGGAATGGGGGAGGTATAAGGGCATGTGCTGCATCTCCTGCGCTTGCACGGGAAGGTGCCGGGTGAAGGGGAAGGGGTGTTGGGGGTGATAGAGGAGTGGACTAGGGTGTCGCGGAGGGAGCGGTCCCTATGGAATGCTGAAAGGGGAGGTGAGGGGAAGATGCGTTTGGTGGTGGGATCACGCTGGAGGTGGCAGAAATGGCAGAGGATGATCCGTTGAATGTGGAGGCTGGTGGGGTGAAAGGTGAGGACAAGGGGAACTCTATCGTGGTTCCGGGAGAGAGGGGCAGGGGTGAGGGCAGAAGTGCAGGAGATAGAACGGACACGGTCGAGGGTTGTGTCAACCACTGTAGAGGGGAATCCTCGGTTGAGGAAAAAGGAAGACACATAGGAAGCACTGGTATGGAAGGTGGCAACGTTGGGGCAGATGCGGCGGAGACGGAGAAACTGGGAGAATGGAATAGAGTCTTACAGGAGGCGGGGTGGGAGGAAGTGTAGTCCAGGTAGCTGTGGGAGTCAGTGGGCTTGTAGTGAATGTTAGTCAATAACCTATCCCCAGAGATGGAGACGGAAAAGTTGAGGAAGGGAAGGGAAGAGTCGGAGATGGACCATGTGAAGATGAGGGAAGGGTGGAAATTGGAAGCAAAGTGAATGAAATTGGCTAGTTCAGGGCGAGAGCAGGAAACGGCACCGATACAGTCATCAATGTACCGGAAAAAGAAGTGAGGGAGGGGACCCGAGTAGGACTGGAACAAAGAGTGTTCCACAATCCCACGAAAAGGCAGGCATAGCTAGGACCCATGCGGGTACCCATAGCAACACCTTTGATTTGGAGGAAATGAGTGGAGTCAAAGGAGAAGTTGTTGAATGTGAGAACAAATTCAGCCAGGCAGAAGAGGGTGGTGGTGGATGGGGACTGGTTGGGCCTCTGTTCAAGGAAGAAGCGGAGCGCCCTCAGGCTGTCCTGGTGGGGGATGGAGCTGTAGAGGGATTGGACGTCCATAGTGCAAAGGAGGTGGTTGGGGCCAGGAAACTGGAAACTGGAAACTGTTAAAGTGGCGGAGGGCGTCGGAAGAGTCGCGGATGTAAGTGGGAAGAGACTGGACAAGGGGAGAAAAAATAGAGTCGAGATAGGAAGAGATAAGTTCTGTGGGGCAAGAACAGGCTGAAACGATGGGTCTACCAGGGCAGTCCTGTTTGTGGATCTTGGGAAGGAGATAGAAGCGGGCTGTGCGGGGTTGGGGAACTATGAGGTTGGTGGCTGTGGGGGGAAGATCTCCAGAGGAGATGAGGTCAGTGACAGTTTTGGAAACGGTGGCTTGATGTTCGGTAGTGGGGTCATGGTCCAGGTGGAGGTAGGAGGAGGTGTCGGAGAGTTGGCGTTCAGCTTCCGCTAGGTAGAGGTCGGTTTGCCAAACAACAACAGCACCACCCTTGTCAGCTGGTTTAATGACAATGTCAGGGTTGGATCTGAGAGAATGGAGTGCTGCAAGTTCAGAGGGAGGTAGGTTGGAGTGAGTGAGGGGAGCAGAGAAATGGAAACGGCTGATGTCACAGCAATAGTCCAGAGGGAGGTAGGTTGGAGTGAGTGAGGGGAGCAGAGAAATGGAAACGGCTGATGTCACGGTGGCAGTTTGCAATGAAAAGATCTAGAGAGGGTAAGAGGCCAGAGGGAGGGGTTCAGGTAGAACGAGAATTCTGAAAGCGGGAGAAAGGGTCAGCCGTGCGGGGGAAAGACTCTTGGCCAAAGAAGTGGGCACGGAAACGAAGGCGGCGGAAAAAGAGCTCAGCATCGTACTTGTATAATGTTGTAATGCCAGCATTATACTTGTGTTGCAGATCGCAGCACTCACTGATGTTGAGACATTTTTGGGGACGGAATTAACATCACCATTAAATGAACCTGTAGGTCATTTGAAAGTACTTGACTTGCAAAAATAAACTTTGTTCCCTTATTCTATTGCTCTTTCCCACTCTTAGCAACTTTTCCAACAACTGAATTGGCAAAAAAAGGTTCTCCTCATTTGGTTGTCTGTCTATGTCTATTATAGGTCCACAAGTCCATTTCCAGTCCAAAACATTCAGTCGTCTTCCTACAAATTCCAGAAAGCGATCCCAGGTGGTTTCATAGGTACAGTAAGTCCAGAGACTGGAGAATGGAAAGCTGGAGAATTAATGAAAACAGTCTGCTTTGTCAGGTCACAAAAAGGGCCGGGAGAAAGCCTGATTAAAAGAAAACTTAAAGTGAAAATTCAGAGCGCTTTGAAGTGAAAGATACAGGTGGTGAGAAGGCTTGCATCAAAGTATGGTCCACTTAACGCTGACACAACGATCAATGACATACAGACTATCTGTTAGCTGTCTTCCTATTAATATCTATTCAGCAAACTATGCAATAAAGCATCATTTTTACAGGAACTCACAAGACTATTTGTCAAGACGGCAGGCAGCGGATTCTAGGAAAGCAATGTTTCCTGGTATCATAACTAGTGACCTGACACTTTTATTCTGTTACCCTTAAATTGCTCATTAGTTCCAACATGCAGTTAATACCTCAATAATCTCCTGACAGGCAGCTACTGCAAGTACATTTTGTGTTAATTAAGAAACTAGACAGCTTTAACAACTCAAATCTGTATTCTTGAAAGTTTATGCTTGTTGAATTTAATATGAGCAAGGTAAAGGGAAATGATCAATTTGCAGTTATACCACAGAAATGCAATGTATTCCTTTTTAGATGAGTGTGCTTTCTTGTAGATTGTCAGTATTTATGAGAAGTCAAACATCTGTGGCATGTGCTTGTCATCTCTTCATAATTTCACTAAAGTGTAACATATACTTGTGTTTTCTTTTCTTATTTATATTATTTATAATTCAAAAATGACATTTCTAAGGTATTGTAATAGCATTTAGCAGCCATGCTGCACATTTCAGTCCATAATGTATGTAATGTTACATATACTGTATATTGTGTTCAAGCAATCTATGCAATGACAAGAATGGAGCTCTAAAACACTAGATGCCAGTCATTTTCCCTCGAATTTGTTCAGGTGTTATTAAATTTTGCATCCATCACTGAAACCTAATTCAATGGACCAAATCTTGCTGGAGCGGGCCATTAGTTAGTTAGACTTTTTTCTGCACTGTATAATTTGCACCGTAACTTGCTGGAAGTGCTGATAACAGAGTGTCAAGGGCAACAGGGCATCTGGGACCTTAGTGAATGATGGGACCAACAGCGTATCCCTTAACCAGTGAGATTTAGGGATTGAGAAAGACACAGAGAAACAAAGGAGAAAGAAGGTGAATTAGAGTCAAATTAGGTACAGAAAGAGAAAGATTGCATTCAGAAAGAAAAAAAGAGACAGAAAGGAAAAGTAAGATTTTTTAAATTTTAAATCTCTAAGATGAATTTATTACATGCAGGAATGAGGCTGAACAGTTTAAATTGTTCCCTTGCTGGGCTGGAGAGTTGATTGGCATTGCATTAACAATTATCACATTGTTGGAAGGGTACTTACGCTGTTAATTATGAGCCCTAAATTTCTGCGGTGAGTTTAAGGGCAATTAATGTGCAAA
Organism: Somniosus microcephalus; assembly: GCF_052327205.1. NCBI lineage: Eukaryota > Metazoa > Chordata > Chondrichthyes > Squaliformes > Somniosidae > Somniosus > Somniosus microcephalus. The sequence goes on along the minus strand of NC_140988.1, from coordinate 254,583,557 downwards.
TGCAGCAAGTTCTTAAAAATAACGGAGAAGCTAAGGGCGAGATGCCGTTTATGCAAAGCAAATGGCGGAGTGGCGTAAATCAACCAGTTCTGGAGATTCGCAACACACGGTTCATCTCTTCATCCCCTGAACTTGCTGGCCGATTTGGGCATTAGTAACGGAGAGCATCGTGAATTCACAGTTCTTCTCCCAGGAAGGTTTGGCCCATTATTTAGTAACAACATGTTAAAGTGAGGATTCTGTTTTTAATGTAATTATGTACGGTACTTTTGATTGTATTTTAATGTGTGAATTTGCCAAATCTTTTGTATGTTGCTCAGAATGTGTGTGTGTACATATAATAGTTTAGAATGTACTATTTGTGATATAGGTAGATGAATACTTAATTAATTTTTATGATATTCCTCTGCTTGCTATTTTAGCTGAGGCATTTGCCACTAAGTTAAATGGGTTAATGCCTGTGCTAAAACAGAGGAATATCAGACACAGGAATTAAGTGTTCACCCGCTATCACCAACTGTAAATTTTCTAGACTAATACTGTTTGGATTTTATGGTATATCATAAAATACATGGTTTATTTATAAATCCAAAGTACTTTGGGTATTTCAGATATTGTTTTCCTTTAATGCTTTTGTGTAAATAAACAATATATCATGATGCAACAAGAATTAGCTTTTGCAATGATTTTCTCTTGGATGAAAAGTAGGTACATTTACAAAGTAATATTGTTTGTGCACGTAACTGTAAAATTACTTAGGTGGTGATTTTCACTCAGAAGTCGGGAAGGAGGCGGAACTACAACTTTCAGGGTTGTAGTCCCGCCTCCATCGCGATGCGGCCAATCCACGCGATCTTAACTTGATTGACCTTGTTGAACCCACCCAGCGGGCTCAGCAGGCCAATTAAGGGCCACCCGGCAACAGGTGACGTCACAGACTGAAATTTCATCTGTCAAGACGTTTTGACAGATGAAATATCAGTGTTTCACAGCTGTTTGAAGCTGTCAAACACTAACAGTCTTACTTCTAACCTGAGTCCTTCTACACAGACTGAGTTAGAAATCTCTCCGGCACAGAAAGCTGCAGGCTGTCACTTTTGACAGTTCGCAGCCATTCTGCTTTCTGTGCCGGTGAGATGAGGGAACTCCCGAAACCTAGAGGAAGGAAGGCTGTTAAGGTAAGTACAGGTAATTTAAACTTCTTTACACACTTTAGACACACCAAACACACTTACCTTTGCACTCATGCACCCATCACTCATCTGAACACTGCCATCTCGACCCCTCCAAGTCCTTCAACCCGACGGCCCGACTCCTCTAACTTGGTGTGGTTTGGAGCCATCGGGAATCCACACTTCAAGCTTTAAAATAGGGATTAGGCTAAAAACTGCCTGTTAACTACCTGTTAACAGGCAGTTAATTGGCACTAATCCCTTCCTGCCTCGGGTAGGCGGGTCCCAGTGCGGGGCGGGTACCCGCCTCCTTTGAAACTTACATAGAGGCGGGTTGGGGGCGGGATGGTGTCGGGACCCCCGAATTCAGGACTTTAACCCCCCGCACGCCTCTAATCCCGACTCCACGGGTCAGTTAAAATCGAGGCCTTAGTGTCACCTTGGTTCAGTTGGCATGTTGTCACTGAGTTAAAAGTTCTTGGCCACTAAATTCGGCTCTGTAGTGTACATTTTTTCGGTGCTACAGGTGCCGATTCAGTCCAAAATGGCATTCACAGCTTGCGCACACACCTATGGTGCGGGCCACGCCAGACGCCATTTTGGGTAGGTCATTAGCACGGGCACTGGGAGCAACACTGATTTGACACCAGGGTTGCCATTTTCAACCTCAACACTCCAGCTAACGCCCTCTCGTAAATACGCACAGCTGAACATGCGTTTAGCAGCAGGAAGGACCCTCACCAGCACTATTTAAAGGGATCATCAACTGCTTTCAGGTTAGTTGCTGATTGATTTCTACTGGCTCTTGGTGAGCTTGCAGAAGTGTTTGGTGGTTTGTTATCTGATTTGAAATTGCTGAAGTCCAGGGAGTGGTGTGGCAGGTTACTTCAAGGCTTCTGCTCAGACCAGTTGCTCCCAGACATGGGTGCAGTAGTTTGTATCCCCCTTGTCCTGCAAGAGAGAGGCCCCCCCCGCAATAATGGCAAGCACTGTTTTCTCCATTGGGGTAAGGTTATGCAGGTGCGCCTGTATCCTGCCGGTTAGGTCCTGCTGCCTCCAGTTGTGAGCCACCTTGTCCTGCAAGAGAAAGGGAAGTGCGTCAGTGAGTGTGATGCAATGTGTTTGGGTGATTTGCCTGTCATGGTTGAACAGCTGACAGCATGTGCAAGCTGTGAGATGTGGCTGCGAGGCTTGCAGCAGTGCTACATGTGTGAGGGTGAGGTGAAGCTATGAATGTGAGGTATGAGTCGTGATTGATAGAGATTGTTGGTAGGTGAGTGAAGGGTGGGGGTAGTGAATTGAGCAGTGTCTGAGCCTAGTGGTTCAGTTATACACCACAATCATTATAATTAGCAGGCAGCACAAAGTTTGTTGCTGCCTGCATTACTTTGAATGGGCATGGCTTGATCGTTTTTCAGAGGCAATTGAATTTTTAGCTCAGTGAGTGCAATTTCCACTGGAAGGCTCAGTAAGTCATCTAAGCTGCATTCCAATGCAGTACAGAGAGAGTGCTGCATTGTTAGAGATGTCTTTCGGATGAGACATTAAACCGAGCCCCATTTGCCTGTTTCAGTGAATCAGGTGGATGTTAAAGATCTCATGACACCATTCAGTAAAGAGCAGGAACTTCTACTAATGTCCTGGCCTCTCTCAAAACCGTTCTGCTTTAGCAGCGTACCAGACACACAGTGACTGTTTGGAATGGGTGCTGAAGGGGATTGTAGTGTATGTAACTGTTCTACCTTTAAGAGAACTATTGTATGTAACCGTCCACCTTTAAGAGAACTATTTTAGGTGTGGCACTATTTTATCTTGGCTGCTGTATACTGTAATACCGACGGTGACCACACCGGTATATAAGTGCTGTGTCAGGATTTATTGGGCAGATTCGCCCTGACCTTCGAATAGTGAAGTCCTGTTAAAGTTACTCTTGTAGTCTGTGTATTAATTCGCCATAATACCTACAGACTTTACAGTGGCAACGAGTTCGATCTTACCCTGCGGCAACAATACTTCCGAAGCAGTTAACGAGCGTCGAGAAGAGGCACCCGCCCTCGTCGTTCTGCTGAGAGAAAACTCGAGTCTGCAGAGCAAGGAAGAAGGAAGAATTCAGACATGAAGCCTTCCATCAGCAACAGGCACTGATTGTCCCTTCTGCCACGGTGGTGAGTGAGCCGATCAGCACGAGAAGCAAGTCGGCCACGGTGACTGTGAGTAAAGGGAAAATAAAAAAAACAAACGGAGGATAAGGGCGGTGAACTCGACCACGGTCGGGGGAAAGGAGCCGGACAGAAGTCGGGCCCAGAGGCGCTGAGACTGGGGCAGCGTGGAGCACAGAAGCCGCGGTACAAGCGGGCTGGGAGACGCAACGGCGTCATGAGACAGCTAGACCGCGACCGGCGAAAAAGGCCAGGCAGCTACCGAGGCCACGAGGCGCTGCGACCGGGATCGTAAGGCGCGGGAAGATATAAAAATAAATAAACCGCGGTGAACTCAGCCGCAGCCGGGGAGGAAAGCACCGGACTGCGAGAGGGCTGGGAGGCGCGATTGGAGTGAAAAAGGCCGGGCAGCGACTGAGGCCACGAAGCGCTGCGACCGGGATCGTAAGGCGCGGGAAGATATAAAAATAAATAAATCGCGGAGAACTCAGCCGCAGCCGGGGAGGAAAGCACCGGACTGCGAGAGGGCTGGGAGGCGCGATTGGAAGCCGCTGAGGGAGAGACAGAGCCCGAGCGAGCGGGAGAGACAGAGCCCGAGCGAGGGAGACTGAGCGAGATCCAGCCAAGCGGCTGAAACTGTTCGCCGTCAACGGGTTGTACCCAGCGCCGGTTGCCCTGCCGAGAAAAGGGAACAAGGAACGCACTGAAGCCGACGCGCAGGCTGCGAACCCCGAAAGCCAGCGGTCGTCGCCCGAGGGAAAAGCTTACCCCTCCCGCCAGGGGAAGAAACGCGGGAAGCCGCCAGTAGGCGGGGAAGAAGACAGAAGCGGGAAACCGCCATTTTGAAAGTGGGCGGGGAAAGAAGACAAGCGCGGGAAACCGCCATTTTGAAAAAAAAAGAGTTAAAGAAATATTTCGTTGTTGTTTCTCAGGAAGAGTGTGAAGATGCCTAAGCGTAGTAACATCAACGGTTTCGATTCCGATGTGGAAGATTGGGCCACGTATGTAGAACGCATCGAGATATATTGTAAGGTCAATAAGATAGCAAATTATGACAAAGCTCTAACCTTACTAAACTCAATGGGTGCGAAGACATACGGGTTATTGAAGCATCTTCTATCACCAGCTAAACCGGCGGATCAGTCTTTCGCTAATATTGTTGCTGTCCTGAAGGATCATTTTAACCCCGCACCGCTGATGTTAGCGGAACGATCAAAATTTTACGTGAGAACGCAACGAAAAGAGGAAAGCAACGCGGAGTACCTGGTTGAACTGCGTAGGCTAGCAAAATACTGTCAGTTTGGGGTAAATCTGACAGAGGCACTGAGAGACAAGTTCGTGTGCGGGATGTCGAAGGAAGGAACACAAAAACGACTGCTCGAAGAGAACGATCTTACACTTGATAAGGCTGTCCTTATTGCAGCATCGCATGAAGCCGCAGCGAGAGGCACGGCGGAAATGCAGCGGAAGACAGCGGTACTCAGTGTGGATCAAATGACTTCGGGTACAACGAAATGTTATCGTGGGAAGACAACACACGACCAGAACCAATGCTGGTTTAAAAACCAGGAATGTAGAAAATGTGGCAAGCTTGGTCACATAGCTAAGGTATGCCGGTCAGGAAAGAAGACCAGCAATAATAAGTCACCGCAGAAGAAGTACAGAAAGGTACATAAGGTGACTGGGAAGAGTCCAGATGAACAGAATTCGGACTCAGACTCCAACAGCAAGGAACTGGGTTCTGAGGATTCACAATGTGAGTAAAGAAGCTGACCGACAAACTATCTGGGTCACACTACAGATTGCAAAAGTCCAAGTGAAGATGGAAGTGGACACCGGATCGGCGTTGACGGTCATGAATAAGCAAGATTACAAAAAGTTATTCAAACATATTCCCCTACGGGATACGGAGATAGTATTGCAGACATACACGGGGCACAAAGTATACCCCATCGGAAAGATAAAAGTCAAGGTGAGATACAAGGACAAAGATCACCAAGGGATGGACATGTATGTGCTGCCCAAGGGAGGTCCACCACTTCTGGGACGGGAGTGGATCAGGAAAATAAAGATAGACTGGCATTCACTAAACACAATGACGGTAGATTCCGGAAAGGAAGATGTCAAACCTGAACGGTTGTCCAGAATATTGGACGAAGCTAAAGAGGTATTCCAGCAAGGACTGGGAACACTGAGAGGAATTAAAGCAAAAATCAAGATTGCAGAACATGCAAGCCCAAAATTTTTCAAAGCCAGATCGGTACCTTACGCGATACGACCTGCTGTGGAGGCAGAACTGGAAGAGCTTGAACGTTCAGGGGTACTGTCTAAGGTGGACTGGAGTGAGTGGGCCACGCCCATTGTTCCCGTCATGAAGTCTTCATCAAGTAACAAGCTGGGGGACCGGGAAAGGTCCGCATCTGCGGAGACTTCAAGATCACAGTTAATCCGGTGCTTCACACGGTACAATACCCGCATCCGCGGATTGAGGATATCTTTGCTTCATTGTCTGGCGGCAAACACTTCACCAAGATAGACCTGGCACAAGCATACTTACAAATGGAAGTCGAGGAAGAGTCGCGCCAGTATCTCACAATCAACACGCACAGAGGCTTGTATCGTTATAATAGACTGGTTTTTGGAGTAGCTTCGGCTCCAGCAATTTGGCAGAGGGCCATGGAGCAGGTCTTACAGGGTATTCCAAGCACGCAGTGTTACTTGGACGATATCCTGATTACGGGAGAAGACGAGGAGGAACACCTCACAAATTTGAAACTGGTGCTCACCAGGTTGAAGGAATATGGCCTTCGAGTTAATCGCCAGAAATGTGAGTTCTTCCAGAAACGGATCTCGTACTGCGGTCATGTCATTGACCAAGAGGGGCTGCACAAGTCACCTGACAAGATAGAAGCTGTCGTGAAGGCCCCCGCTCCGGAAAATGTATCACAGTTGAGATCGTTTCTGTGGTTGATTAATTATTACCACAAGTTTCTGCCAAATCTATCCATGGTGCTGCATCCGCTGAATGCTCTGTTGCGGAAAGAAGTACCATGGAAGTGGAGCGAGGACTGTAAGAAGGCCTTTCGCAGAAGCAAGGCGTTGATTACCTCTGAGGAAGTGTTGGCTCATTTCAACCCAACGTTACCTCTTCGTCTAGCTTCTGATGCTTCCCCTTATGGAATTGGAGCAGTACTTTCACACAAGTTACCAAATGGCTCGGAAAGGCCAGTCGCATTTGCGTCCCGATCATTGACCTCCGCTGAGCGAAATTATGCTCAGATAGATAGGGAGGCCCTCAGCCTTGTGTGGGGAGTAAAGAAATTCAATCATTACCTGCAGGGCAAGAAGTTCACACTACTGACAGACCACCAGCCGTTGGTGTCCATATTCAACCCTAACAAGGCCGTTTCCACTATGACAGCGCAAAGGCTACAGAGGTGGTCCGTGTTACTTGGGGCACACCAATATGACATCGAATACACAAGGTCCAAACAGCATGGAAATGCTGATGGGTTATCGCGCCTACCGTTGCCAGTAGTAGAAGAGGCGGCTACAGTGGACCCGGTAGAGATGTTCCACTCATCCATAGTGGAATGTCTACCAGTAACAAATTTGATGATCGAAAATGAAACAAGAAATGACCCAACTCTCTCACGAGTCTACGATTTAACAGTGGAGGGATGGCCAGCACATGGCGAACCAACGCTGCCCGCATTTTCGCAAAGAAAAGAACAGCTGTCAGTGTGCCGAGGAACCTTGATGTGTGGATCTAGAGTGGTGATTCCACCCAAACTTCAGCATAAGGTGCTAAAGGAGCTTCACGAGGGGCATCTGGGTGGAGTGAAAATGAAGAACCTAGCAAGAGCGTTTGTGTGGTGGCCAGGTATTGATGGAGACATCGAAGAAATAACCAAGAGCTGTCTAGGATGCCAGAAGGTCCAAAACGCGCCACCACAAGCTCCTCTGCATCCATGGGAGTGGCCCTCATCTCCTTGGCAAAGGGTACACGTCGACTTTGCTGGTCCATTTATGGACTCAATGTTTCTAATCGCGGTGGATGCACACTCCAAGTGGCCGGAGGTAATAAAGATGTCCTCCACCACCACGGAAAAAACCATCACAGTATTAAGGACCATATTTGCCAGGAATGGGCTGCCTGAACAGATCTGTTCTGATAATGGACCGCAATTTGTGTCCGAAGAATTCAGGAAGTTCTTAAAAAGGAATGGGGTCAAGCACTACACGTCAGCCCCATACCATCCCGCCACCAATGGATTAGCTGAAAGGTTTGTCCAGACCTTCAAGAAGGCCATAAAGGCCATGGGTAATGAAGACATCAACCTACAACATAAGGTAGATAACTTCTTGTTGGCGTACAGGAATGCAACACACGCGGTCACAAACCAAACTCCCGCCATGATGTTTTTCAATGGAAGACTAAGATGCCGGCTGGATTTGATTAAGCCAAACGTCAGAAGGGACGTAGAGAACCGGCAATTTCAGGGCATGAATGAAAGGCCAACTAGATCCTTTCAGATAGGTCAACAAGTTTTGGCCCGGGACTACCGTACCGAGAAATGGCAGCCTGGAACTATTGGGAAAAGGCTAGGGCCGCTGATGTATACCGTGGACATTGGGGACAGCATAATAAGGCGCCATGTTGACCAGATCATAGGGTCATCCACAAAGGACCAACCTACTCCACAACCTTACACGGCTAATGTTGAAGCAGAGATACTCAGAGCACCTACCTCCGATCTGGTAATACTGGAATCAGATGAACCTGACACTGTCCTTCAAGCCGAATCGACCTTGCCAGAAGAACCTACTACCCCGCCGAAAACTACTACACCACCGAGGCGTTATCCGGACAGAGTCAGGAAGCCTCCAGAGAGACTGAATCTGTGAACTGTTTTGCATAAGTTGTATATATGTTATGATGTTATGTTAATGGGGAATAAGTATGTTGTAAGCTAAAAAGGGAGGATTGTAGTGTATGTAACTGTTCTACCTTTAAGAGAACTATTGTATGTAACCGTCCACCTTTAAGAGAACTATTTTAGGTGTGGCACTATTTTATCTTGGCTGCTGTATACTGTAATACCGACGGTGACCACACCGGTATATAAGTGCTGTGTCAGGATTTATTGGGCAGATTCGCCCTGACCTTCGAATAGTAAAGTCCTGTTAAAGTTACTCTTGTAGTCTGTGTATTAATTCGCCATAATACCTACAGACTTTACAGGGGTATTGTTACTTTACTTTTTTTTTTAATTGAGCACCTCTTCTCCCATCCAATGCCCTTCTCCCCAAATTGGAAAAGTGCTCAATGAGCAATAGACAGCCCTACACTGACTGCTGGCATCTCAAATAGCATTTTATAGAAGTGGACACACCTCGCTAATGTCACTGAAGTCAATGCAAAAGAAAATCGGACGGGGTGTAAAACGGGCTGCCGATTTGTTATCATTCATTTTGAGCTACGACCGAAGAGCAATTTCACCCTTACACGTTTTAGTAGCCAGTCTGCTCTACATTTATTTGTATCTGTGTTTTTATTTTGAAAGTGTGACATCTTACAAAAGCAAGTAAGTTATGATGAACCATTATAAAACACTGGTTCAGCCTCAACTGGATTATTGTGTCCAATCCTGGGCACCGCACTTTAGGAAGGATGTGAAGGCCTTAAGAAAGGTGCAGAAAATAATTACGAGAATGATTCCAGGGAAGAGGGACTTCAGTTATGTGGACAGACTAGAGAAGCTGGGGTTGTTCAAAATCATGAGGGGTCTGGACAGAGTAAATAGAAAGAAACTGTTCCTATTGGCGGAAGGGTCGAGAACCAGAGGACACAGATTTAAGGTGACTGGCAAAAGAACCAAAGGCGACATGAGGAAAAACCTTTTTACGCAGCAAGTGGTTAGGATCTGGAATGCACTGCCTGAAAGGGTGGTGGAGGCAAATTCAATCATGGCTTTCAAAAGGGAATTGGATAAGTACCTGAAGGAAAAGATTTTGCAGGGCTACGGGGAAAGGGCGGGGGAGTGGGACTAGCTGACGTGCTCTTGCAGAGAGCTGGCATGGGATCAATAGGCTGAATGGACTCCTTCTGTGCTGTAACCATTCTATGATTCTATGATCTGAAAATAAAAGATACTGCTCCCAATTGTTCTTCCATACATGGAACTATACAGCTCCTGGCAGATGACCTTCCTGTGCCTGATTTCAGCAGAGCATTGCAGTGAGGTATCCGTTGCAGGACTGGGGGCTGAGGATAAATAAGGTTAATTTTATCTTTCTGTTAGTTACATTGCTGTAATTATGAAGCAGGAAGCTACAAGGAGCAGTGAAGAAAACATCTGAAGTGAAGACCAAACAACAAGTAAAACTAGGGTGTGGAACAAAAAATAAAATGCACTTGAGTCAATTTAAAAAGTGGTTGAAAATAAAAAAAATAGAAGACTGCACTGGTTAAGTAAACGATCAAAATAGCTAAATACAAAAGGATCAAGAAAGATGTACATGGGAGGAATGTCAAAGAGGACAGGGGAAAATAGCACTGGCAATCTTTGATATCTTATAATCAAGGCAACAACTTCCAAAACTACTCTCTAATCCACTGAGTGATTCAAACCATCTGGGTCTCTGATGCCAGATGTGTGCCCCTCTCATCCAGTCCCTACCTGTCTTGAACACTCTCTTATAAAAGCAAAATATTGCAGATGCTAGAAATCTGAAATAAAAACAGAAAATGCTGGAAATAATCAGCAGGTCACACAGCATCTGTGGAGAGAGAAACAGAATTAACGGGCTGGATTTTATCAATGGAGACGTGCTGGAGACGGGACTTCTGGTTTCTGGGTTTCAGTCCCGCCCCCAGTGACGTCTGACCAACCCACGCTATTTTCCCTTGATTGGTCTTGTTAAGCCTGCCCTGTGGGCTTACCGGCCAATTAAGGGAAAGCCGGTGACAGATGACGTCAGCGTATGGTGCTACATCTGTTGAAATTTTTTTGACAGATGAATTGTCAGCGTTTAACAGCTTTGAGAAGCTGTTAAACACTGACAATCTCTGTTCTAATGTGAGCTCTTGCACAGAAGGCTTACCAAGACCTCTCTCCTCATCTGAGAATGCAGCAGCCATTCTGTCATCTCTACTGTTGAGATGAGGCACCTCCGGATCTTCAAAGGTTGAAGCCGGCAGAAAGGAGCAAGGTAAGGAAACTTTTTCCAACACTTCACACTCACCTCTCATACTTACCTGTCCACACTTGCACTCATCATTCACCTCTACAACGGACTTTTTGACCCCTCTCACCCCCGCAGATCCACTGCTTGCCTCGCTGACCCTGGCGAGGTTCGCAGCCGTCGGGAAGCCCACAATTGCAGGCATAAAATGGGGAAAAGCCTCAAAACCGCCTGTTAACTAATTGTTAACAGGCAGCTAATTGGCTCTAATCCCCTTCCCGCCTCGAGGAGACGGGTCCCTGCGTGACTCGGGGACCCGCCTCCTGGGAAGATGGCACAGAGGCGGGTTGGGAGCGGGGTCGGTACCCACTCCCAGTTTTTGCCATTTTCCCGGCAGTCCCGCCTCCATACCCATCTCCCCAGGGCTAGGAAAATTCCCCCCAACATTTCAGGTCTGTGACCCTTTGTCAGAACTGGAAAAAGTTAGAGATGTAACAGATTTTAAGCAAGTGCAGGGGCAGGGAAAGGGAGAGGGGAGGAAAGAACAAAAGGGAAGGTCTGTGATAGAGTGGAAGGCAGGAGAGATTAAATGACAAAAGGTATGATTGTAACACTCTCTTGCTTGGGGACAGGATTCTGAAGCTAACTTTGGGTGAGCAGGAAAAAAGGGAAGTTCAGGCAAAGCAGCAAGATGCAGGAGAGAGGGAATTCCAAATGTATGAACAGTACAGAGAAATTGGAGAGAACATGCCATGAGAGGAACAGCCAGTGAAAGGGTGAGTGAAACCTGGAGACTTTACTATGGGTAAATAGTGAAACATGGGCCGTGATTTTGCCGGCATTCAGAGGGCGGGTTCGGAGGCGGGTCAGGTGTTAAAGTTGCAATGATTGACGACGGGTTGGAAACCTGCCTCCGTGTGAGTTTCAAGAGTGTCGGGTCTGTGATTTCACAACAAACCTGACACCAAGCGGCGGGTAAGGGATTTAAGGCACTTAACAGCCTTTTCCTATTTTCCAACATTTTCAACAGGTTTCACGACGTTCAGAGATCACGCAAGGTAAGTGTGTCGGGAGGACCAATGAGCTGGAAACTTCACAGCTGCAACTGCAGTCTAAAAGTTGCACTCTGACATCTGCTCAATTTCAAATGTCAGAGGTTGCTGATTTCACAATTTGGGAGGCACAGTGGGCTGGATTTTACCAGCCCTGAGGAGGCGGGGTTGGAGGTGGGACTGCTGGGAAAATCAAAAAGAATGGGAGCGGGTCCCGAACCTGCTTCCACCCGCCTCCAACCAATCTTCCCAGGAGTCGGGTCCCCGATTTGCGCAGGGACTCAACTCCTAGCAATGGGAAGAGGATTATAGCCGCTTAACTGCCTGCTAACAGGTAGTTAACAGGCAGTTAAGAGGCTTTTTCCCATTTTGAGACCTCTGCTGTGGTCTTCCCGACATTGGGGAACCCAGCCAGGGTAAGTGAGGCATGCTGTGGGTCTGTTGTAATGTTTGTGTATAGATGACAGCTGCAGGAGTGGTGTGAAGGATGCAATTGGACACTGGTAAGTATCAGAGGTAAGGAAATGTTGGAAAAGTTATTTTTAATGTGTTTAGATTTTTCTGTAGGTGACAAGCTTTGAAGTGTTTCTGTGGCATCACCTCATTGGGAGAAGTGACAGATCGCTTCTGTACCCTCACCTGCAGCTGCCATCTGTTTTATCCGAAGGAGAGAGTCATTGGAGAGCCAGGGTGCAAGGGCTCACCTTTGTACAGTGATTGTCAGTGTTTGACAGCACCTCAATGCTGCCAAACACTGTCAAATCATCTGTCAAAAATAAATGTTTCATGACCCTTTTAAGAAAACCGGCAGATGAAGCGTCATTAACTGACGTCATCTGACACCGGCTTTCCCTTAATTGGCCAGCATGCCCGCAGGGCGGGCTTAACAAGGCCAATCAGGGGAAAATAGCGTCTGTGCGTCGGACGCCACTGGGAGCGGGACTAGAACCCGGAAGGCAGCAGGCCCGGCCCCAACTCATCTCGGTAAGTAAAATCCAGCCCATTCTGTCTTGAGGCTGTAAGTATGTGGTGTTAACTCTATATCCACTGTCACCTGCAAGGCGCCCTCACCCTTCACTGTGCCACCTCAAATTGTGGCAACAATGTCAAACATTCATATCACATTAATTTATTCCAACAGAATAAAAGTGAAACTTAACATTGAATTCTAGCAGAACACCCAAGTGAGTACCCTTGTGATTATTTATGTGTCAGCTTTCTCTTACATAAGAACATAAGAACATAAGAAATAGGAGCAGGAGTAGGCCAATCGGCCCCTCGAGCCTGCTCCACCATTCAATAAGATCATGGCTGATCTGATCCTAACCTCAAATCTACTATCACTCTACATCCCTCCCGAACCCATGTGATCTCCTGGGAGAGGCGAAAAACCAGATAAAAAACCCAATGGCCAATTTGGGAGAAAAAAAATCTGGGAAATTCCTCTCCGACCCATCTAGGCGATTGAAACTCGTCCAGGAGATCACTGTCCCTATATTTTCTACAGTACTTACCTTCTGTAAAAGGTGATCGCCACCCCAGCCAGGAACAGGAATAGAACCATCTCCTGAAATCTAACACATAATTAGAACACAAGAAGTAGGAGCAGAACCAGGCTACATGGCCCCTGGGCCCGCTCCGTTACCCACAGGGCCATGACCGTTCCGAACGTAGACTCATGTCCAATTTCCTGCCCGCTCCCCGTAACCCCTAATTCCCTTTACTTCTAAGAAACTGTCTATTTCTGTTTTAAATGTATTTAATGATGTAGCTTCCACAGCTTTCTGGGGCAGCAAATTCCACAGACCTACTACCCTCTGTGTGAAGAAGTTTCTCCTCATCTCAGTTTTGAAAGAGCAGCCCCTTATTCTAAGATTATGCCCCCTAGTTCTAGTTTCACCCATCATTGGGAACATCCTCACCACATCCACCCGATCAAGCCCCTTCACAATCTTACATGTTTCAATAAGATCGCCTCTCATTCTTCTGAACTCCAATGAGTAGAGTCCCAATCTACTCAACCTCTCCTCATATGTCCATCCCCTCATCCCCGGGATTAACCAAGTGAACCTTCTTTGTACTGACTCGAGAGCAAGTATGTCTTTTCTTAAGTATGGACACCAAAACTGTATGCAGTATTCCAGGTGCGGTCTCACAAATAACTTGTACAACTGCAACAATACCTCCCTGTTTTTATATTCTATCACCCTAGCAATAAAAGCCAACATTCCATTGGCCTTCTTGATCACTTGCTGCACCTGCATACTAACTTTTTGAGTTTCGTGCACCAGGACCCTGTAGAAGTGCATTAACGTAGAAATATATATTCACATATACTCTCTTATATTAAAATGGAGTCTGGAACTTTCAGAAGGTCAAAATGGCTTCACACAGGGAAACAGGCAGGTCCATATTAGGAAGCGGTGGAAGGAAGATGTTATGACTGTTTTCAGCTTGCAGGCTAGGCAGTTCCACAAACAAGATAAGCATGGTAGAACAAAAGCATGATTACCGAAGGACATTTACTGTAAACACTGTATGAATGTCCAGAACCAAAATGAGAGACAAACTGTCTCCATTGTATAAGATTAGTTAACTTTATCTAAAGGTATTCCTGCATCATGACTATTGATTATCTGTTGGCTAACCATATCTTAAGACACTGAGGCTCTGCTGACCCTCTAGTCATCTTCTTGTTGACCTTAAACATTCCTTACTCTTTCCTTTCTTAGATGTTTACTTCATTATTAATTATGTCTCACTACCATGCCATGTGATAGAAGGTTTTGATCTTTGTGTATAAGAAGAGGTGTTTTTGTCCATGTATTCGGAGAAGTCACGATAGCCTTTGCCTACGTGAAGCTCCCCTTGCTAGCAAGTAGTTAAATAAAGTCTGCCTTTGACGATCACTTTGTTTCACAGAGTCTTATTGAACAGTCGAAACTTCGACAGTTTCTTGGAGGTCCCACCGAGATCGCTTGCTACCTTTCGGTAAGTCACGGACGAGGACACCATGCTTTGCTAACGACAAATCCTGAATGGCCATAAGTGAGGTTTTCTCACAGAAAAAGAAAAGGATTTCTCTTTAGATACATAGTTGGTGTAGTCTGTCACTTCCGACGGGAGCACTGCGATCGGTTAAGACTCATGTGTGTTTGGAACTTGAGTTAACTTGTTGTAACCTTTGGCTTCTTTTTGACATTAAAAGGAGGAGGATACTGCCGGTTCGGGTTTCAAAACTATGGACAAAGGGAGACAACAGAAAGGTCGCGACCAGGTTGAGTTCCGGAATATATGTGAGTGTACTGTGAAGGGATTAGCCTGAAGGATAGACACAGAAAGGGTACCAGAAGACCTGTGAAGAGACTAGCTCGAAGGATAGGCAGAGAGTGCACAGTGACGTAAATCTGTGAAGGGACTACCTAGTAATCCCGAAGGATAGATTGGTAGTTAGAATAAGGATAAGCATAGCATAAGGATTCAGAAATAGAACACAACTGTTTTGTAAGATAACGCTTATATGTTATATGCATATGTAAAATTGTAAAGATTAAAAAAACTGTTGGTGACTGAGTTGATCGACTAGGACAAGGAAGTGCCTGTCTCAAACGCGCAGCCTTAGACCGGTTGTTAAGAGGGGAAATCCCCCACGCGAAGGTCAGGACCCTAAAGTGGGCGGAGAGGCATAAAGGCACTTAGGATCATGATACTCAGTCATTAGTCGTTAAAAGCTTGTAAAATAAGGCCTCGATCTGTAGAGCGTACCACGCAGATCGAGAAAACTGTCGGATTGTAATTTAGCTTTTGTAGAAAGCCTGCATAACTGTACTTACGTTATTTAATGTCTGAGTTCTTTTGTGTACTTGTTTGGACCTTCAAGTTATTCCTTAGTATTTTCTTGATTGTTATTATTGTATGTTATTGTTCATCGCTGTCAGCAATTTGGTCAGCCTGTAGGGGTCGTAAGAGGGTTGAGGGTAAAACTTGCGACCCAGAACAAGTGCAGCTAGTGGAAATTAAGAACTAACTAGGATGGGAGCTGCAGAAAGCAAGGTCCCCGAAAGGGGAACCCCAGCTTTCCATATTTTTCAAAATTGTGGCCGATCATCCACAATTGATTTACCTAAATGGTCTAAATGGACCAAGAATGACAAATACCCATTTCCTATAGATGGAACTTTTAATTTAGACAGAATAACATGCCTAGAGAATTGCCTCATAACTAGAGACCCGCAGAGAAAAGGAAAAAAAGCAGTAAATTGGTCAGCCTTTTCAGATTGGAAAAAGGAAGCAGAGAAGCGTAGGGATCGTAGTATACAAGCCAGTAGATTGGCTACTACAAACACCACCAAAAACAACAAAAAAGAACCTACAAATAGGTTAACTAAACACGAGGAATACATACAGAGGGATTCAAAACCTAACCCGAAGCATCTGACCCCACTCCCCATTTACCCTCTCTTGTCTGATACGTCACACATAAGTGATGACGAAGATCAGGGATGGTATAGGATCCCACCCAGGCCACCTCCCGCATATGTAGCAGAACAAGCAGAAGAGGTAGCCGTGACAGAACCCCACAATCAGGAACCTGACCTAAATTCTGGTGCCAGTGGTGCCAGCGGCTGAGGGGCCCGTTATATTACTAGATCCCAAACCACTTGCCACTGCGGCAGGGTCAGCTTATCCACTAAGACGATTTCCCAATGTCCACCAAGCAGACGGAGCCCCAAGTACTGTTCATCGCCCTTGGACAGCTTCCGAATTACGGACAATAATCCACGAATTACCAGACCCCGCAGAGAATTTGGAAAAGGCAATTAGCGAACTTAAAAGCATCATTGTTTGCCATCAACCCACCATTGTGGATGTTGACCAGTTGTTTAGAGCTTGGCTGAAAGATTCAAAGTATCGCTTGTTAACCGAAGGCGAAGGAGGGTTTAAGACTTTTAGTGATCATAGAAACAACAACAATGGGAATCCAGAAACAGTACCAACCGACCAGTTCTGGACTGATTTATACGGTGCCATGCATACTAAGTTCCCAAAAAGAATTAATTGGTCAAAAATAATTGAAACAACACAAAAAAAGGACGAGGATGTTGAGGATTATATCGAAAGAATAGAATTAATCATGGGACAACATTCCGGAATGACTAAGGAAAATTATCAAATTCCCCTGATTAACGCCCTTGTACACGGTCTCAGATCCGAACTTAGGGAACCATTGACTCTAGTCTGCTTAGACTGGAGACATAAAACAACCCCCGAATTAACACAAATTCTGAAAGGAATTCAGGAGAGAAATAGAGAACAAAAGAAAAAGGCTTCTCTCTTTATGGAACAATCAGCTCTGGAAACCCCGACTGCCAAAACCACTATCTGTTATCAAGGTCAGCAAGGCGGACGGGGCAGAGGGGGTAACAGGGGAGGATTTGGAGGATGTAATAGGAGAGGCTTTGGCAGAGGACAGTGGAATGGAAGAGTCACAAACTCTGCATGTTATAACTGCGGTCAGATCGGACACTGGAAGTCTGACTGCCCGCTTCCAAAACAGTCAAACCAAGGCTGGGGAAGCGTACCTAATAATATAAATACCCAAGCCCAGGTTTACACTCGTCCGCAACCAAATTTTACAACAGGGAATCCTTGGGGAGGTCAAATTATTGGAGAACAATTCGGACCCCCAGGCCAAAACTATGCATGACGCAGAGACAAAGTCCCGACCGTTACCCACCCGACACAGTTACCTTCAGTTTCAGTAAATTCTAGGGAAGAGCCAGTTTTATCCATAAAAGTACAAGGTAGGAAAGTCCCATTCTTAGTTGACACCGGAGCCACAACCTCGCTGCTAACAAAGCAACACGCAAGAGGAACCCCGTGCACTGACGCAGAGGTCACGTGCGTGGGACTCTCCGGTGCCCTACAAAAAATGACGTGGTCAGAGCCACTAGAAGTACAGACAGACAGTTTTTCTGGTCAACATGCCTTCCTCTTATCAGACGATACCCCTATGAACCTATTGGGAAGAGATTTACTGTGCAAAATGCAAGCAACAATAGTTTGTTCAAAAAAGGGACTGCAAGTATACATCCCTACCGAAAGATGCATTATGTGTCCTTTATATGAAGTTACACAAGAAAACCCACCTCTAAGTATCCCAAGGGAAACACAACAATTGCTTGATCAGGTTCCGCCGCAAGTCTGGTCTAACCATCCAAACGAGGTCGGCAAGATGTTAACTGCTAAACCATATTGTGATGAAATATTCCATTCATCACTGCCTGTGACTGTGGTTGGTTTCAGGTTTCAGTTCCCTTACCTCAGTTCCGTCTCCTCACCATTGTATTGTATATTGTAATGTATTGTGTGTAGGGCTCCGCCCATACCTGGCCCCTATGTAAGCAAGCTCAGTCTGGCCTCATATCCAGTACTGCAGACCTCCAGATGGAAGATACCTCTCTCCACTGCGTGTTACCTTCTAAGTTAATAAAAGCCTTGTTTTGTTTCGCTAACATCGAGTCTCGGAATTATTGAGGCACATCACATATAAAGTTACACTAAAACCATCCATTCAACTGCCTCGGCGTTCCCAGTATCCACTGTCAGCGGCAGCTGAGCAAGGAATTCAGCCTGTCATTAACTCTTTGTTGCAACAGGGAATAATCGTCCCGACACAGAGTCCATGCAACACACCGATTCTTCCTGTCGAAAAGAAAGAAAGTGGGAAATGGAGACTAGTGTAGGATTTAAGAGCAGTTAATGAATCAGTACTCCCAGTTTATCCAGTTGTGACAAATCCTGCCACAATTCTAACTAGTATTCCTTCTGGATCAAAATACTACACTGTTATTGATTTATGCTCAGCATTCTTCAGCATTCCTATCCACCAAGATTCGCAGTTCCTGTTGGCTTTTACGTTTAAGGGAACACAGTATACTTGGACAAGGCTTCCCGCAAGGCTATACAGAAAGTCCCACAATCTTTTCTCAAAGTCTCAGGCATGATCTAGAGGACGTTACCTTTACGGGAGGGTCCACATTAATCCAATATGTCGATGATTTACTAATAGCCTCGCCTGATAAACAGTCATGTCAAACCGACTCGCTTATTATGCTGCATGCCTTGGCCGCAAAGGGACATAAAATATCACGGTCCAAGATGCAGTTTGTATCCGAGAAAGTGCAGTATTTGGGACATGAACTCCGTGGAGATAGTCGCTGTTTGACACAGAGCAGAGTAAAAGCAATTTACGAAGCACCATTGCCTGTCACTAAACAACAACTGAAACATTTTCTTGGCATAACAGGATACTGTCGACAATGGATTATGGGGTATTCGGATCTAGTCCGACCATTGCTAGATATCTCTATGCCACTACAGGAAGATCCTCTCGTTTGGAATCAAAAGGCAAAGGACGCTTTTAAAAACGTAAAACAAGCCTTGTTGTCAGCTCCAGCATTAGGGCTACCAGATTATCAGAAACAGTTCAATCTTTTTGTGCATAATAAAGCAGGATTCGCCCAGTCTGTTTTGACTCAAACCCACGGAGATAAACAGAGACCTTTAGCCTATTTTAGTACTCAGTTAGACCCCGTAGCACGTAGTCTTCCTGGATGCTTGCCAATTTTGGCAGCCGCTTATTATGCTGCACAACAAGCTCAGAGTATTACGCTTAATCATCGAACTGTTTTGTTTGTGCCACATTCGGTTGAAGTACCATTGACGAAATGTGCAACCCAACATCTGACGTCAGCCCGCAGCAGTAAATATGAGGTTGAATTACTATCTAACCCCAACCTCGTAATTCAGAGATGTTCAGTTCTCAATCCTGCCACATTGTTACCCACAGAAGAAGATGGAATCCCACATTGCTGCGAAACAGTCACCCAATTAGCAACCAAGCCTCGGGCAGACCTAACAGAGACTCCCATTCCTAACAGCGACCTGACATACTATGTAGACGGGTCGGCTCTTAGAGATGAAATGGGATCACCTAAAGCCGGATACGCCATATCAGACGACCACACAACCATAGAAGCACACTCACTACCTCAGTCCTTTTCAGCACAACAAGCAGAACTATTTGCCCTTACAAGAGCGTGTATACTAGCAACAGGCCAATCAGTCAACATTTACACTGATTCCAGGTATGCCTTTGGAGTCGCTCATGACTACGAACAGATTTGGAAATTGAGGGGATTCTTAACCTCTTCAGGATCAACCATTAAAAATGCGGAACAAATCAATAATCTTCTGAAAGCTTTGATGTGTCCCGCTAGAATTTCAGTTATAAAATGTCAGGCTCACACAGGTAGTCAGGATCAGATATCATTGGGTAACGATCGGGCAGACAAAGCTGCTAAATCAGCAGCTCTGTCAAATACAGGGCTGCAAGTATCAGTCTTTGCACTGCGTCAGCAAAAATCAGATAATGACCCACCTTCGATTAAAGATGTTTTAGCCTTCCAGTCACAGGCTGATTCGGACGAAGTGTTAGGTTGGGCAAGGGATTTCTGTTTTAAAACACCCGAAGGGGTATGGGTTCACCAGGATGGCCGTATGGTGGCTACTAAATCTTTAATTCCATGGATTGCCCGATGCGTTCACATGTTCACGCATGCGGGCAAAGGGGGGATGGCAGACTATATTAATCAAACATGGTATGCACCAGGAATTACGACAGTTGTAAAGCAAATTAGTGAAAGGTGTACCACTTGCCAGGAAATGAATCCAGGCAAGACAGAGAAAGTACAGGCTGCCTCCCACCCAAACCCATCAGGCCCTTTTGAAAATTTGCAAATGGATTTTATTGAACTACCTGTATGTCTCGGATTCAAATATGTATTAGTAATCATAGACATGTTTTCAAGATGGGTGGAAGCTTTTCCATGTAGGAAAAATGATGCCGTAACGGTTGCGAAATGTTTACTGAAAGAAGTCACACCAAGGTTTGGAATACCTACGCAACTTTCATGCGACAACGGATCACACTTTACTGGAACCATTATAAAGGAATTATGTAAAGCTTTACAGGTCAACCAACATTTTCACTGCAGCTACCACCCGCAATCTGCAGGATTAGTAGAAAGGTACAATGGGGTACTGAAGAATAAACTTTCTAAACTTTGCAATGAAACTGGACTTAAATGGGTCGAACTATTACCCATAGCATTGATGATAATGCGAGCAGCAACTAACAGGACAACCGGACTATCGCCACATGAGATTGTTATGGGACGACCCCTAAGACTGCCATTTTCAGCGCCACTTACGGTTAAGCAAATGGACATCCATAAAATGGATGAGAACATGTTAAATTATTGTATTGCATTAACGAGATGTATTTCCAGCTTTCACCAGCAGGTTAAAGAGGCGCAAACAGAACTAGCGGAAGGAAGGTGCCATAACTTGGAACCAGGAGATAACGTATACGTAAAGGTCTTCAAAAGAAAGAACGGACTACAGCCACGCTTTGAAAGGCCATACCAAGTACTCCTGACAACAAACACAGCTGTTAAAATCAAGGAAAGACCGACCTGGATACACGCATCCCATTGCAAGAAGGCACCAGACGGGGACATTTAAAAAAAAAAGGGACTTGAGACGATGAAATTATTGTTTACGCTGTATGTATTTATCGAGATGGTATGCGTAAGCTGTCAGAGAGACAATGAAGAACCCCGAAAGAAACGAGAATTACATGTTAACACTTTTCTGTACATGTCTTACGAGCATGCTAGAGATAGTGGTAGATCTAGTTGCTGGGTCTGCGCCCATATACCCATTCACACCACAGGGGGAATCCCACTAAGATCTATTCCCTTTAATATTTCCGAAACAGCAGAATGGATCATAAGGCGAAATAGTTCGGGCAACCCAGACAGAACCATGGATATGATTCAGTGGAGATCAGCAGGTTATAATCTGACCACCTTCCAGGGATGGTACCAACCCAATTATAACCATACTCGAGCGCCCCCCTTCCTCTCCTTAACTAACACCTCAGGAGTTGGCAGACCGCAAGGGTCGTTATGCCTTAAAAAGGAGGACAAGGTAGGGAGGAAGGTTGGACAGAGAATAGGAGAGAGTTCTTGCAATCAAACAGTCACGTGGCAACCACCTATTCCTGGTCTGACCAAGCAGGGAACGTTTTTACTAGAATGGACCAAGGTGTTTAATAAAACCAGTAAGTCCCTATGGGCTGGCGATGCTTTCCGCCTATGGATGGGAGGTGAAGGAAATTTTACAGCCTATAACTGTACTTATTTTATATGTGGAAACCGAGCTTACCCATGGTTGCCGCGTAATTGGGTAGGATCCTGCTATTTAGGTTACGTAGTACCTTATATCCACATCCTAGATGATATAGGAGAACATTACGAATTCAGCAGGACTAAAAGAGAGATAGCGACTTATGAGAGAGTTTTCGGAGTATTAATAGCCCCTTACGGAATAGGAAAGCTAATGGGAGAGGTACAAGAACTAACTAATCTAATAGAGAAGGTAGCAAACGAAACTGAGGAAGGATTGTCCGAAATGAGCGCCGAAATGATAGCGATAAGAGTAATGACACTACAGAATCGAATGGCACTAGATTATCTGTTAGCAAACGAAGGAGGAACTTGTGCAGTAATAGGGAGCGAATGTTGTACATATATCTCAGATAGTTCAGAAAATATAACTAACATCGTTGAACACATAAGAGAGGCAGTAAGCCAATATAAGAATCCAGTAAGCCAAGATTGGTTCGACTGGATAATGGGAGGATGGCTAGGATCCATGGGACAAACACTGTTGCATGGAATGGCAATAGTAGTAGCTGTAATTGTGTCTATTAGTTTGATAGTCACAATGATTAAGTGCTGTTGTAATAGACTAGGTAACGCAGTCATTCCCGGAAGAAGCATGATGATACAGGAAGAAATAAGCATGGAGGGAGACCAGGACAATCCCTTTCGTAGAGAGATGATACGATTGGACAGGATACAATTTTAACAATTAGGATAGACAAGAGAGGAGAGACGATCTTACATAAGATCAGCCATCAATACAGGTATTATTCCCGGGGATGGTCAAAACGGAAATGAAGTCGATATCCTTGGGCCAAAATCTAAATTTGGCACGGGGACCGACAAGAGAGACTGAAAGAATTAGTGTGAGCTATATTGTCCTAGGAAGGACAAAATGGGGGAATGTAGAAGTGCATTAGCGTAGAAATATATATTCACATATACTCTCTTATATTAAAATGGAGTCTGGAACTTTCAGAAGGTCAAAATGGCTTCACACAGGGAAACAGGCAGGTCCATATTAGGAAGCGGTGGAAGGAAGATGATATGACTGTTTTCAGCTTGCAGGCTAGACAGTTCCACAAACAAGATAAGCATGGTAGAATAAAAGCATGATTACCGAAGGACATTTACTGTAAACACTGTATGAATGTCCAGAACCAAAATGAGAGACAAACTGTCTCCATTGTATAAGATTAGTTAACTTTATCTAAAGGTATTCCTGCATCATGACTATTGATTATCTGTTGGCTAACCATATCTTAAGACACTGAGGCTCTGCTGACTCTCTAGTCATCTTCTTGTTGACCTTAAACATTCCTTACTCATTCCTTTCTTAGATGTTTACTTCGTTATTAATTATGTCTCACTACCATGCCATGTGATAGAAGGTTTTGATCTTTGTGTATAAGAAGAGGTGTTTTTGTCCATGTATTCGGAGAAGTCATGATAGCCTTTGCCTACGTGAAGCTCCCCTTGCTAGCAAGTAGTTAAATAAAGTCTGCCTTTGACAATCACTTTGTTTCACAGAGTCTTATTGAACAGTCGAAACTTCGACAACCCCCAGATCCCTTTGTACTACAGTACTTTCCAGTTTCTTGCCATTAAGATAATAACTTGCTCTATGATTTTTCCTGCCAAAGTGCATAACCTCACACTTTCCAGTATTGTATTCCATCTGCCAAATCTCTGCCCACTTACTTAGCCTGTCTATGTCCCTTTGCAGGTTTTTTATGTTCTCCTCACTCACTACTTTCCGTCCCATCTTTGTATCATCTGCAAACTTTGATATGTTACACTCGGTCCCCTCCTCCAAATCATTAATATAGATTGTAAAGAGTTGGGGACCCAGCACTGACCCCTGCGGAACACCACTTGTTACTGATTGCCAGTCTGAGAACGAACCATTTATCCCAACTCTCTGCTTTCTGTTAGATAGCCAATCCTCCACCCATGCCAGAATATTACCCCCAATCCCATGATTTTTTATCTTGAGCAATAATCTTTTGTGTGGCACCTTGTCAAATGCCTTTTGGAAGTCTAAATACACTACGTCCA
The DNA here is from genome assembly GCF_052327205.1 of Somniosus microcephalus. NCBI lineage: Eukaryota > Metazoa > Chordata > Chondrichthyes > Squaliformes > Somniosidae > Somniosus > Somniosus microcephalus. The sequence continues at coordinate 254,559,636 of NC_140988.1, read as the reverse complement.
CTGGTTTCCCTTTATCCACCCTGTATGTTACTTCCTCAAAGAACTCAGGCAAATTTGTCAAACATGACTTCCCCTTCATAATTTGTCCTATCAAATTATGTTTATCCAAATGTCCCGTTACTGTCTCCTTAATAATGGACTCTAAAATTTTACCAACCACAGATGTTAGGCTAACAGGTCTATAGTTTCCAGCCTTCTGCCTACTACCCTTTTTAAATAAGGTGTTACATTAGCAGTTTTCCAATCTGCCGGGACCTTTGCTGAGTCCAGGGAGTTTTGGAAAATTATTACCAATGCATCCACAATCCCTACCACCACTTCCCTCAAGACCCTAGGATGTAAGCCATCAGGTCCAGGGGATTTATCTGCCTTGAGTCCCATTATTTTACCAAGTACCACTTCCTTTGTGATTTTAATTGTATTTAGCTCCTCCCCCCCAGAGCCCCCTGTTTGTCCAGTGTTGGGATATTCTTAGTGTCCTCTACCGTAAAGACTGATACAAAATAATTGTTCAGCATTTTTGCCATCTCCATGTATCCAAACCATTAATTTCCCGGTCTCATCCTCTAAGGGACCAACATTAACGGAGTGCTTTGTGCATTGAGTGCTGCTGGAGTTTTGGTAAGTGGGAGAAAAATCATTTAAGTGTATTTTGTGAATTTTAGTGTGTTAAGAAGTCAATTATTTGAAGTAAGTTTAATTTTTTAAGGGTATATTAAACTATTGGGCAGTTTAAACCGGAAGTAGAATCCGGGTATAAAAGGGGAGGGGCTAGTGCTGTGCACAGAGTGCTTTGTGCATTGAGTGCTGCTGGAGTTTTGATAAGTGGGAGAGTTCGGGCAAGTGGGAGGTGAGGGTGTGTTTTTTGCTCTGTTTCTCCCCCCACTCCCAGGCTTAGACAGCACTGCGGAGGCGGAGCAGCGAGATGAGTCAACCAAACAGGCCCCACAGACAGTATTCAAGGAGGAGGTTGGTGATCAGCTGGTTGGTTGGTTTTCTTCCTTCTCTTCTCTTTTATACCTTTAAGTTGGTAAGTCCTATTGAATAGTGATGTGATATTATCATCTATATCCGGGCAGGGTCTTCATAACTAATAATAAGAAATTTAATTAATTATATAGAATGGAGCAGGTGATGTGTTACTGTTGCGAGATGTGGGAGCCGGTGGACCCCATTGAGGCTCACGGTGATTACATCTGCGACAAGTGTTTGCTGCTAGAGGAACTCAAGTTCCATGTTATGGAGCTTGAGACCGAGCTTCAGACACTGCGACACATCAGGGAGGGGGAGAAGTTCCTGGACTCTATGTTTCAGGAGATGGTCACACCTATGAAGTTAATTACTGCAGATGTAGTCAGTGGTCAGGGACAGGACGGTGTGACTATGAGTGAGGAAGGTACAGGGATCCAGGATGTAGTGTTGAAGGAGACGCAGCCCTTGCTCTTGTCCAGCAGGATCGAGGTTCTTACTCCCTGTGAGGGCAGGAGCGGGGACTGCAGGGAGGATGGGCAACCTGGCCACAGCACCGTGGTACAGGGGGCCATTCAAGTGGAGGGAGTAAAAAGAAATGTTGTAGTGGTAGGGGATAGTATCATTAGGGGGATAGATAGGGATCTCTGCAGTCAAGAGCGGGAGTCCCGAAGGCTGTGTTGCCTGCCCGGTGCCAGGGTTAAGGACATCTCTTCTGGGCTGGAAAGAAACTTGGAGTGGGAGGGGGAGGATCCAGTTGTCGTGGTCCATGTTGGTACAAATGACGTAGATAGGACAAGGAAGATGGTTCTGTTGAAGGAGTATGAGCAGCTAGGGGTCAAATTAAAAAACAGAACCTCAAGGGTAATAATCTTTGGGTTATTACCTGAGCCACGAGCGAATTTGGCTAGGATAAATAAAATTAAAGAGTTAAATGCGTGGCTCAAAGACTGGTGTGGGAGAAATGGGTTTTGCTTCTTGGGACACTGGCACCAGTACTGGGACAGGAGGGAGCTGTTCCGTTGGGACGGACTCCACTTGGCCAGTGCTGGGACTAGAGTCCTGGCAAATCATATAACTAGGGCTGTAGAGAGGGCTTTAAACTAATTAGTGGGGGGAGGTTTCTAGAGAGCAAATAATAGAAATGACAACAGAGAAGGTCATAGACTTAGGTAGCAGTGGGGGAATTAAAAAACAGAACGTGTCAGGAAGGGACAGAAGGTATGGAGTAAAAAGTCAAGTACTAAAAAGGGAAAAACAGGAACTAAGTGTTACAAAACATATTTGAAAGTTCTTTATCTGAATGCACGTAGCATTCGTAACAAAATGAATGAGTTAACGGCACAAATAACGACATATGGGTATGATCTTGTGGCCATTACAGAAACATGGCTGCAGGGTGACCATGACTGGGAATTAAACATACCAGGTTATTTAACAATCAGGAAGGACAGGCAGGAAGGGAGAGGAGGTGGGGTGGCTATGTTAATAAAGGAAGGAATCACTATAATACAGAGAAATGATATTGGGTTAAAGGAGCAGGATAGTGAAACAGTTTGGGTGGAGATAAGGAATAATAAGGGGAAAAAACACTAGTGGGTGTAGTCTATAGGCCTCCGAACAGTTGCAACTCTGTTGGACGGAGTATTAATCAGGAAATAATTGAGGCTTGTAATAAGGGAACAGCTATAATTATGGGGGATTTTAATTATCATATTAACTGGACAAATCAAATTGGGCAGAGCAGCCTTGAGGATGAGTTCATTGAGTGTATTAGGGATGGGTTTCTTGAGCAGTATGTAACTGAACCAACCAGGGGGCAAGCAACCTTAGATTTGGTCCTATGCAATGAGACAGGATTAATTAAAAATGTCCTAGTAAAGGATCCCCTTGGAATGAGTGACCTGCATTAATACTACAGGGTTCATTAGTAGAGGAAGGATTTTAACCGACGTGGTTGGGGTATGGGCCCAAAAGCTTAATTAGCTGACTTTACTTAGGAAATAGTATAATTGGAAGTACCAAGAGTTTTGATCTCTTGGGTGTAGGTTCAAGTCCTATTTTTCTAATAGGAAGTGGAGAGATTTTAACTTTCATTATCCACTCTATCAAAGTGGTCCTTTAGTTCAGGCACACCTCCATCTAAGTTAGTGGAGGAAGGCTTGCTATAGCGAGTGGGAGAGCGGCGTGTCATAGGATGATGGCTAGGGTTAGTGGTAAAAAGTTCTTTCATACTAAGTGTATAAGTTGGTCATAACGGAATCGTGGGTAGGATGCGCGAATTCATAGGAAAATTATGGTGAGTAGTGTTGCTTTTATTATTAAATAAAATGTGGAAATTTGTGGCATTGTAGGGTCATAGGAGGAACCCATAAATAAAGTTACGGAAAGAGTATTTATTATTAAAATATTTGTATATTCGGCTAGGAAAAATAAGGCAAATGACCCGGCTGCATATTCAACATTAAACCCTGAAACTAATTCTGATTCTCCTTCGGTTAGATCAAATGGTGCTCGGTTGGTTTCTGCTAAAGTTGAAATATACCATATTACGGCTAATGGTCAGCCTGGAATTAATAGTCAGATTGTTTCTTGGGCTAGGTTAAAGGTGTGAAGTGTAAATCCTCCTGCGAAGATAATTATAGATAATAAGATGAGGCCTAAACTAACCTCGTAGGAGATAGTTTGTGCTACAGCTCGTAGGGCTCCTATAAGGGCGTATTTTGAATTTGATGCTCATCCTGAGCCTAAAATTGTATATACGGTTAAACTTGAGACCGCCAAAATAAATAAGAGGCCTAGGTTGAGGTTAATGATTGAATGGGGTAAGGGGAGGGGTATTCATATAAGGAGGGCTAGGGTTAATGCGAGGGTGGGGGTGGCTAGAAATAAAAATGGGGAGGACGTAGATGGCCGGATGGGTTCTTTAATAAAGAGTTTAACGCCGTCTGCGATGGGTTGAAGGAGCCCATAGGGTCCTACAATGTTAGGACCTTTACGGAATTGTATGTAGCCTAGGATTTTTCGTTCAACTAAGGTTAAAAAAGCTGTAGCTAAAAGAATAGGGACAATGTAGGTAAGTGGGTTAATAAGGTAGAGTAAAATGTGTTGTAGCATAATTAAGGAGAGGATTTGAACCTCTGAATTAAAGGACTTGGGTCTTTCGCACTTACCAGGCTCTGCCACCTTAACAACCCTTGTCTCGGGTTTTAGGTAATTTTTTCTTACCTAATTTAGTTTATTTCAGCAGGTGAAAAGGGAGCATACCGTTGGGCATTGGCTCCATTTTTCCGGTCCTTTCGTACTAGGAAAAATAAGTTCATAGATAGAAACTGACCTGGATTTCTCCGGTCTGAACTCAGATCACGTAGGACTGTTAATCGTTGAACAAACGAACCCTTAATAACGGTTGCACCATTAGGATGTCCTGATCCAACATCGAGGTCGTAAACCCTTTCGGCGATAGGGACTCTTGGAAAGGATTGCGCTGTTATCCCTAGGGTAACTTGGTTCATTGATCAGAAAAAATTCTGGGTCATTTTTCGGTAAATGTTTTATTAATTAGAACTGTCGTTCTAATTTTCAAGTATTAAATGCTCAATCGATAGGGGGGATTTTTTTTCCCCCTTGGTCACCCCAACCAAAAACAATTAAATTAGAAATATTGTATGAGTGATTATTCCCAGGGGATTACAATTTTACATAGTTAATTTAAGTGTTTGAAGCTCCATAGGGTCTTCTCGTCTAATGGTAATATTCTCGCTTCTGCACGAGAAGATCAATTTCATTGATTAGAAAATAGAGACAGTTAAACTCTCGTGATGCCTTTCATACAGGTCTTCATTTAAAAGACAAGTGATTACGCTACCTTCGCACGGTCAAAATACCGCGGCCGTTGAACATTGTCACAGGGCAGGCGGGACCTCTTATGATAGTTAAACAAGAGGCGATGTTTTTGGTAAACAGGCGGAGTTTGTGTTTGCCGAGTTCCTTTATTTTCTTTTAATCTTTCCTTAATACACTCCTGTGTGGGGTTAACGAATTATTTAATAAGGTTTTCTAGTTGATAATTTATTATGTCCTCAGTTTGGGTTCGTTTAATTATCAGTGATTTAATTCTTTCTGATGTACACTTGTTAGGAGAGGTTTGGCCTCTTATTACTCATTTTAGCATAGGTTCTTTTATAATTGTATAAAATAATCCAATACAGGTAAGGGGGTTGTGAGATGATATCTAAATTATAGGTTTGCATGGAGCTGGAGCTGTGACGCTTACTTTACAGATGGCTGCTTTTAAGCCCACTGGGGGAAAAACCTTTAATAAAATGTGATCATTACCCACCTTTAAAAGTTGTATCTTAATTTAGAAGGGCTGTACCTCTTCTAAATAACTACTAATTCTTATTTTTGACCTTAAGATGATGTTCTGGTTGGTGTAAAAAAATTAATGCAGAATTTAAGTTCTTTTCTTGGATAACCAGCTATCACTAAACTCGATAGGTCTGTCACCGCTACTCGGAAGTCTTCCCACTCTTTTGCCACAGAGACGGGTTGGCTCTAATGTGCTGCTCCGGAGTAGCTCGTTTAGTTTCGGGAAGATAGACTTAAGATCTCTTTGCCTAGTTGATCTAGCTAAATCATGATGCAAAAGGTACGAGGTTGAGTCTCTGCTTTTTATTACTTTAATTATTTGTTTCATTTCTTTTTCAGCTCTCCCTTGCGGTACATAGTCTATTGCGCTAAGATTTATTGTTCTGTCACCCATACTAAAAGGTGTAAAATGTTTTAATTTAATAATTAATGGTGGGTATAATTGATAGGGTTATGTTTAAATAGGGTAATTAGGCTAGCTTTAATGTTCAAAATGACTCGAAGTGCGCGGGTTTGTCCTCGGTGTAAGGGAGGTGCTTTACTATTTAAGCTACATTTTGATTCCAAGTACACTTTCCAGTACACTTACCATGTTACGACTTGCCTCCTCTTAGTAAAATAATTTTTTTATAAAAAGTAAAGGTTTTGTTGAGGAGAGTGACGGGCGGTGTGTGCGCGCTCTAGAGCCGGCTTCAGGAAAATACTCTGATTTTTCCTTACTGCTAAATCCACCTTAAAGTAGATTTTCAGTTTACTATCCGTGTTTTCTTAGTAGAAAATGTAGCCCATTTCTTTCCACTTCATTCGCTACACCTCGACCTGACGTGTGGGAGTTAATTCTTTTTGCTTACTACTTATCCTTCACAGGGTGAGCTGACGACGGCGGTATATAGGCGGTATTGGCAAGGAGTGGTGAGGTTTAACGGGGATTATCGGTTATAGAACAGGCCCCTCTAGGGGGGTCTAGGGCACCGCCAAGTCCTTTGGGTTTTAAGCTAGCGCTTGTAGTACTCTGGCGGACAATGTGGTAGGTTATTGTCTAAGTTTGTGGTTGGGCATAGTAGGGTATCTAATCCTAGTTTGGGGCCCAACTGTCGTGGTATCAAGATTTCTAATGTTATAAAGTCACTTTCGTTGTTGATAATTCCACTCATAGGAGCGTATAACGGCTTGATAAGGTCTTAACTTTAGTTGTTTAAGATTCTCTTAAACCACTCTTTACGCCGGGAAAATATTAATAAGGGTTACTCGTATAACCGCGGTGGCTGGCACGAGTTTTACCAACCCAGTCAACTCTAACTGATTCAAGCTTGCGCTTATAGAATCAATGTTTATTACTGCTGAAGTCCCATGGGGGTGTGGCTTAGCAAGGTGTCTTGGGCTACGTGTGTGTGCCTGATACCAGCTCCTGATCAATTAATAGGTTGATTAGGGCATTCTCACAGGGGTGCTGAAACTTGCATGTATAAGTCAAGTTACAATTAATACTGAGGCTAGGACCAAACCTTACATGCCTGTGGAAATTTTTATTTTTCATCTTAGCATCTTCAGTGCCATACTTTCAATTAAGCTACACTAGCGTCACATTGTGCAACACAAGTGCAACAATGTATAGCGGATATTTTCCACACGCAAAAAGGTAAAAATATGCATTCGGCCCTCGTTTTTGGGGTTTTTCGAGAAAAGTCATTATGCATATTAGGGGGGAGGGGGGGGGGGGTTTTCCCCCAAAAAACTAGTTAACAATCAGTCGTCTTTCTCTTCGGAACCCAAGGGGCACCTCTTAAAAAATAGTGAAAAGTCTAATATCTATGCTCGAATAGTGAAGTATGTGTCAAAGAATTGTATGCGAAACTCCATTAATTAATTATCGATTACCAAAATCCATGAGGGTTAATGACGTATCTTTCTTAAGCAGAAGTAACACTAATCACGAAATAAAATAGTGTCTTTCATAATTCATACCTTCAATCCACTTGACAATATGGTCAACTTAATGACCATAGTTCGAGGATTTCATTTATTTAATATCTCAATTTAGGTCTAGATGAGTTCAGATTTGTATTAGTGTTTTTATCCCAGCCCTTGGGCATAGTTACTGCTTCATCCCGAAAAAAAAAAGCTGGGAGATTGATAAATCTTGAGACGGTTAAGAGTAGAATGCCATTAAAGGGAACTAGCGGTCTGGATGGCTGACGCGTACAGAACTGTGTGTATCTTAAGGTAGCCAAATGCCAGCATTTGATCTATTATTAGGGATTAATCAATTATGTACCACAAACCGTACACTATATGCCTTACAAGGGATCATTGCGGGTTTCTTGCTGACCCGAATTAAATAATTGATCTTCATAAAATAGGGGTTAAAGGTATTATGAAATGGATATATTGATTATAGATTAATGTGGGTTATGAATATTTATGAAATGAATTTGTTGATTATTAAGGAAATGTGGGTTAATCATAGTGTGTAATGAAGATGAGGATTATAGGTTAATGAGTATTATACATAGTATATGTAATGAAGATGGGGTTAATCATACATGATGATTATCAGGTGAAGTTGTATGTGGCATATTAGGATATGTGGGCTATATCATTAATATGTACAACTGACTTACTTCAAAAAATCGCGCTTTTTGCATGATTTTTTGGCATTCAGGGGGCAGTTTAGGCAGAATCTTGGCTTTGGGAGCCAAGGGCAGGAGTTTAACTCTCTTTCCTCTGATGTGCTTTGGGGAGGGGTTTCACCCCCGGTCTTCGACTTACAAGGCCGACGCTTTTAAATTTAAGCTACCAAAACATTAATTTAGGCTGAGCATTTTGTTTTCATATCAGCTGGTTAATGGGATAATAATAAGGAATAATGAGAAGTAGGTAACGGAGGCAATTTGGCCAATGATAATGAATGGTTGTTCGACTGGTTGTCCTCCAATTCATGTTAGGATAATTGCGTTGGCTACTAGTAGTCAGAAAAGGATTTGGGCCGGGGGTCGGAAGGTATTGCTTCGTTGTTTTGAGGTGTGAAGCATTGGAACCAATATGAGGATAAAGATTGAGAATAGGAGGGCTAGAACCCCCCCAAGTTTATTTGGGATGGAGCGTAGGATGGCGTAGGCAAATAGGAAATACCATTCAGGCTTAATGTGGGGCGGGGTAACAAGTGGATTAGCAGGAATGAAGTTTTCGGCATCGCCTAAGAGGTTAGGTAAGAATAGGGCTAGTAGGGCTAGTAGAATAATTATGATAAAGAACCCAACTATATCTTTGTATGAGAAGTAGGGGTGGAATGAAATCTTGTCTATGTCAGAATTAAGGCCTATTGGGTTGTTAGAGCCAGTTTCGTGTAGAAATAATAGGTGAATGAGAGTTAATCCAATGATTAGGAATGGGAGGATGAAATGGAATGCGAAGAAACGTGTAAGGGTGGCATTATCAATTGAGAAGCCTCCTCAAATTCACTGGACTAGTGTATCCCCAATATACGGGAAGGCGGAAAGAAGATTAGTAATAACTGTGGCCCCTCAAAGATATTTGTCCTCATGGTAGGACATAACCCACGAAGGCTGTTGCTATTAGTAGGAATAATAGAATAACTCCAACATTTCATGTCTCTTTGAAGAGGTGGGAGCCATAATAAAGTCCTCGGGCGATATGTAAATAAATACAGATAAAGAATAATGAGGCCCCGTTGGCATGAATATTGCGAATTAATCAACCGTAATTTACGTCACGGCAAATATGGACTACTGAAGAGAAGGCCGTGGAAATGTCTGCGGTGTAGTGTATGGCCAGGAATAGGCCTGTAAGGATTTGAATAATTAGGCAAAGTCCTAAGAGTGATCCAAAGTTTCATCAAATTGAAAAGTTAGATGGTGAGGGCAGATCAATTAAAGCGTCATTAACAATTTTAATAAGTGGGTGGGTTTTTCGGGTGTTAGTGGTCATTATAATTCTTATAGTTGAATAAACAACGATAGTTTTTCAAGTTATTGGTCTTGGTTAAAGTCCAGGTAAGAGTAATGGTTTATTTTATATTTGTAATGTTAGTAGGGCTTGTTCTTGGATTAATAGCAGTGGCGTCAAATCCTTCCCCTTATTTTGCAGCGCTGGGCTTAGTGACAGCTGCTGGGGTTGGGTGTGGCTTATTAGTTGGGCATGGTGGGTCTTTTTTATCTTTAGTACTATTTTTGATTTATTTAGGGGGAATGTTGGTTGTATTTGCTTATACGGCAGCGCTTGCTGCTGAGCCATATCCTGAGACGTGGGCTGATTGATCTGTATTGTTATATATTAGTGTTTATTTACTGGGTCTTTTTTTTGTAGGACAGTTTTTTTACTGAATGGTGAGGATTGGGTTGAGTGGGGGTTGAGGAAATGAGTAATTTAGAAATGGTTCGAGGGGATTTTGGTGGTGTAGCTTTATTGTACTCTAATGGGGGGATTATGTTGGTGTTAGGGGGGTGGGTGTTACTTTTAACGTTGTTTGTGATTTTAGAATTAACTCGGGGTCTATCGTATGGTACTTTACGTGTGGTGTAGGCTGTAATGATTAAGACGGTTAAAGTTAGTGTTAGGAAAAGTAGTATTAAGTAGGTTTTGATCACTCCTTGTTGGGGTTGCGTAGATAATTTAATTAGAGGTGTTTGTTGAATGAGTGCTTTTTGGGCCAATTTTTTCGTTTCAGGTTAGGTCAATAAGGTGTGTTGAGATGTATTGAGCCCATTTTAAGTTGATCTTTGGTATTAATCGGTGAATAATTGGGGGAAAATATCCTAATATATTGGAGAAATGATGGGTTAGTAGGGTCGGGGTAGTTTTGAGTTGAGTGCTGGTTAGGTTGGCTAGTTCTAGTGCTACTAGCAGGCCGATAATAGTTACTAGGAGGGTGGATAATTTTAGTAATGGGGTTATGGTCATAATTTGGGTTTTTGTTGGTGGGTGGTTAAGTGTAATGATTAAGCCAGCGAGGATACTTCTGTATGTGAGTCGTTTGATTGGGTTAATAACTAGAATATTATTTTCATTGATGGGGGAGAGGGGGGAGAATCGTGGATATTTTATTAAGGCAAAGAAGACAAGGCGCAGGCTGTAAATGGCGGTGAAGGAAGTTGCAATAAGAGTTAAAATTAGGGCTCAGGCGTTCAAATGGGAAGTGTTTAAAGATTCAATGATTGCGTCTTTTGAAAAAAATCCTGATAGGGCATTCCTGTAAGGGCGAGGCTGCCAATGGTTAAGGATGATGAGGTTAATGGTAGAAGTTTTTGTAGTCCCCCTATCTTTCGAATATCTTGTTCATCATTTAAACTATGAATAATTGAGCCTGAACAGAGGAAAAGTATTGCTTTAAAGAAAGCGTGTGTGCAAATATGAAGAAACGCTAATTGGGGTTGATTTAGTCCAATTGTAACTATTATTAAACCGAGTTGGCTTGATGTTGAAAAGGCAATGATTTTTTTAATATCATTGAGTTAATGCGCATGCGGCAGTAAATAGAGTAGTCAGGGCTCCTAAGCATAGGCATGTTGTTAAGATTAGTTGGTTATCTTGCATTAGTGAGTGGTTGAATTCCATATTCAATTAGAGGGTGAGAAGGTTGGATCTCAAACAAGCGTGCTGAGCTTGAATAAAGGAGACTATGAAGGTATGAGAGCGGAATTGATTAGAGTGGACTGGGAAAATAGATTAAAGGGTAAGACAGTACATGATCAGTGGTGTACATTTAAGGAGTTATTTTACAACTTCCAAAAAAAATATATTCCACTGAGGAAAAAAGGGTGTAAAAGAAAAGATAGCCATCCGTGGCTAAGTAAAGTAATTAAGGATAGTATCCGACTAAAAACAAGGGCATATAAGGTAGCCAAATCTAGTGGGAGGATGGAAGATTGGGAAGTCTTTAAAAGACAGCAAAAAATAACTAAAAGATTGATTAAGGGAAGATAGATTATGAAAGTAAATTAGCAAAAAATATAAAAACAGACAGCAAAAGTTTCTATAGTTATATAAAAAGAAAAAGGGTGGCTAAAGTAAATGTTGGTCCCTTAGAGGATGAGACTGGGAAATTAATGGTGGGAAACATGGAGATGGCAAAAACACTGAACAATTATTTTGTATCAGTCTTTACAGTAGAGGACACTAAGAATATCCCAACACTGGACAAACAGGGAGCTCTAGGGGGGGAGGAACTAAATACGATTAAATTCACTAAGGAAGTGGTACTTGGTAAAATAATGGGACTCAAGGCGGATAAATCCCCTGGACCTGATGGCTTGCATCCTAGGGTCTTGAGGGAAGTGACGGTAGGGATTGTGGATGCATTGGTAATAATTTTCCAAAACTCACTGGACTCGGCAAAGGTCCCGGCAGATTGGAAAACTGCTAATGTAACACCCTTATTTAAAAAGGGTAGTAGGCAGAAGGCTGGAAACTATAGACCTGTTAGCCTAACATCTGTGGTTGGTAAAATGTTAGAGTCCATTATTAAGGAGACAGTAACGGGACATTTGGATAAACATAATTTAATAGGACAAACTCAGCATGGTTTCATGAAGGGGAAGTCATGTTTGACAAATTTGCTTGAGTTTTTTGAGGAAGTAACATACAGGGTGGATAAAGGGGAACCAGTGTACGTAGTGTATTTAGACTTCCAAAAGGCATTTGACAAGGTGCCACACAAGATTATTGCTCAAGATAAAAAATCACGGGATTGGGGGTAATATTCTGGCATGGGTGGAGGATTGGCTCTCTAACAGAAAGCAGAGAGTTGGGATAAATGGTTCGTTCTCAGATTGGCAACCAGTAACTAGTGGTGTTCCGCAGGGGTCAGTGCTGGGTCGCCAGCTCTTTACAATCTATATTAACGATTTGGAGGAGGGGACCGAGTGTAACATATCAAAGTTTGCAGATGATACAAAGATGGGACGGAAAGTAGTGAGTGAGGAGGACATAAAAAACCTGCAAAGGAACATAGACAGGCTAAGTAAGTGGGCAGAGATTTGGCAGATGGAATACAATACTGGAAAGTGTGAGGTTATGCACTTTGGCAGGAAAAATCATAGAGCAAGTTATTATCTTAATGGCAAGAAACTGGAAAGTACTGTAGTACAAAGGGATCTGGGGGTCCTGGTGCACAAAACTCAAAGTTAGTATGCAGGTGCAGCAAGTGATCAAGAAGGCCAATGGAATGTTGGCTTTTATTGCTAGGGGGATGGAATATAAAAACAGGGAGGTATTGCTGCAGTTGTACAAGGTATTGGTGAGACCGCACCTGGAATACTGCATACAGTTTTGGTGTCCATACTTAAGAAAAGACATACTTGCTCTCGAGTCAGTACAAAGAAGGTTCACTCGGTTAATCCCGGGGATGAGGGGGTGGTCATATGAGGAGAGGTTGAGTAGATTGGGACTCTACTCATTGGAGTTCAGAAGAATGAGAGGCGATCTTATTGAAACATATAAGATTGTGAAGGGGCTTGATCGGGTGGATGCGGTGAGGATGTTCCCAATGAAGGGTGAAACTAGAACTAGGGGGCATAATCTTAAAATAAGGTGCTGCTCTTTCAAAACTGAGATAAGGAGAAACTTCTTCACTCAGAGGGTGGTGGGTTTGTGGAATTTGCTGCCCCAGAAGGCTGTGGAAGCTACATCATTAAATAAATTTAAAACAGAAATAGACAGTTTCCTAGAAGTAAAGGGAATTAAGGGTTACGGGGAGCGGGCAGGAAATTGGACATGAGTCTAGGTTTGGAATGGTCATGGCCCTGTGGGTAGTGGAGTGGGCACAGGGGCCATGTAGCCTGGTTCTGCTCCTACTGTGTTCTAATTCTGTTAGATTTCAGGAGATGGTTTTATTCCTGTTCCTGGCTGGGGTGGAGATCGCCTTTACAGAAGGTAAGTACTGTAGAAAATATAGGGACAGTGATCTCCTGGAAGAATTTCGATCGCCTAGATGGGTCGGAGAGGAATTTCCCAGATTTTTTTCTCCCAAATTGGCCATTGGGTCTTCATCTGGTTTTTCCCCTCTCCCGGGAGATCACATGGGTTCGGGTGGATGCAGAGTGATAGAAGATTTGAGGTTAGGATCAGATCAGCCATGATCTTATTGAATGGTGGAGCAGGCTCGAGGGGCCGATTGGCCTACTCCTGCTCCTATTTCTTATGTTCTTATGTTCTTAACATTTACTTTAGCCACCCTTTTTATATAACTATAGAAACTTTTGCTATCTGTTTTTATATTTTTTGCTAATTTACTTTCATAATCTATCTTCCCTTTCTTAATGAATCCTTTAGTTATTTTTTGCTGTCTTTTAAAGACTTCCCAATCTTCTATCCTCCCACTAGTTTGGCTACCTTATATGCCCTTGTTTTTATTCGGATACTATCCTTAATTACTTTACTTAGCCACGGATGGCTATCTTTTCTTTTACACCCTTTTTTCCTCAGTGGAATATATTTTTTTTGGAAGTTGTAAAATAACTCCTTAAATGTACACCACTGATCATGTACCGTCTTACCCTTTAATCTATTTTCCCAGTCCACTCTAATCAATTCCACTCTCATACCTTCATAGTCTCCTTTATTCAAGCTCAGCATGCTTGTTTGAGATCCAACCTTCTCACCCTCTAATTGAATATGGAATTCAACCATGTTATGGTCACTCATTCCAAGGGGATCCTTTACTAGGACATTTTTAATTAATCCTGTCTCATTACACAGGACCAAATCTAAGGTTGCTTGCCCCCTGGTCGGTTCAGTTACATACTGCTCAAGAAACCCATCCCTAATACACTCAATGAACTCATCCTCAAGGCTGCCCTGCCCAATTTGATTTGTCCAGTTAATATGATAGTTAAAATCCCCCATAATTATAGCTGTTCCCTTATTACAAGCCTCAACTATTTCCTGATTAATACTCCATCCAACAGAGTTGCAACTGTTCGGAGGCCTATAGACTACGCCCACTGGTGTTTTTTCCCTTATTATTCCGTATCTCCACCCAAACTGTTTCACTACCCTGATCCTTTGACCCAATATCATTTCTCTGTATTAGTGATTCCTTCCTTTATTAACATAGCCACCCCACCTCCCCTTCCTTCCTGCCTGTCCTTCCTGATTGTTAAATAACCTGTTATATTTAATTCCCAGTCATGGTCACCCTGCAGCCATGTTTCTGTAATGGCCACAAGATCATACCCATATGTAGTTATTTGTGCCGTTAACTCGTCCATTTTGTTACGAATGCTACGTGCATTCAGATAAAGAACTTTCAAATATGTTTTGTGACACTTAGTTCCTGCTTTTTCCCCTTTTACTACTTTACCTTTTACTCCATACCTTCTGTCCTTTCCTGACACACTCTGTTTTTTAATTCCCCCACTGCTACCTAAATCTATGACCTTCTCCGTAGTCATTTTTATTATTTGCTCTCTAGAAACCTCCCCCCAACTAATTAGTTTAAAGCCCTCTCTACAGCCCTAGTTATATGATTTGCCAGGATTCTAGTCCCAGCACTGGCCAAGTGAAGTCCATCCCAACGGAACAGCTCCCTCTTGTCCCAGTACTGGTGCCAGTGTCCCAAGAAGCAAAACCCATTTTTCCCACACCAGTCTTGGAGCCACGCATTTAACGCTCTAATTTTATTTATCCTAGCCAAATTCGCTCATGGCTCGGGTAATAATCCAGAGATTATTACCCTTGAGGTACTGTTTTTTAATTTGACCCCTAGCTGTTCATACTCCTTTAACAGAACTTTCTTCCTTGTCCTATCTACGTTGTTTGTACCAACATGGACCATGACAACTGGATCCTCCCCCTCCCACTCCAAGTTTCTTTCCAGCCCAGAAGAGATGTCCTTAACCCTGGCACCGGGCAGACAACACAGCCTTCGGGACTCCCGCTCTTGACTGCAGAGAACCCTATCTATCCCCCTAATGATACTATCCCCTACCACTACAACATTTCTTTTTACTCCCCCCCCACTTGAATGGCCCCCTGTTCCACGGTGCTGTGGCCAGGTTGCTCATCCTCCCTGCAGTCCCCGCTCCCGCCCTCACAGGGAGAAAGAATCTCAAAACTGTTTGACAAGAACAAGGGCTGTGGCTCCTTCAACACTACATCCTGGATCCCTGTACCTGCCTCACTCATAGTCACACCATCCTGTCCCTGACCACGGACTACATCTGAATTAATTAATTTCATAGGTGTGACTACCTCCTGAAACATAGAGTCCAGGAACTTCTCCCCCTCCCTGATGTGTCGCAGTGTCTGCAGCTCAGTCTCAAGCACCTCAATACGGAGCCGGAGTTCCTCTAGCAGCAAACACTTGTCGCAGATGTAATCACCGTGAGCCTCAATGGGGTCCACTGGCTCCCACATCTCAACAGTAACACATCACCTGCTCCATTCTATATAATTAATTAAATTTCTTATTATTAGTTATGAAGACCCTGCCCGGATATAGATGATAGTATCACACCACTATTCAATAGGACTTACCAACTTAAAGGTATAAAAGAGAAGGAAGAGAACCTACCAACCAGTTGATCACCAACCTCCTCTTTGAATGCTGTCTGTGGGGCCTGTTTGGTGGACTCTTCTCGCTGCTCCACTTCCACAGTGCTGTCTAAGCCTGGGAGTGGGGAACAAAACAGAGCAAAAACACCCCCTCACCTCCCACTTGCCCAAACTCTCCCACTTACCAAACTCTGCTTACACTCAATGCACTGCACTCTGTGCAGCCGCACTAATCCCGCCCCTTTTATACCCAGATTCTACTTCCGGCTTAAACTCTCCAGCAGTTTAATTTACACTTAAAATTAAACTCACTTCAAATAATTAACTTTTTAACACACTAAGATTCACAAAATACACTTAAATGACTTTTTCTCCCACTTACCACACTCTCTTTCAACTCAAATGCCACAGCCACGTGTGCTTCTATGTGGTGCTATCCCTGTGGCTTCAGCAGATGTAGAGACAGCCTGCTCATTTCCCTGCTGCGCCTGCTTAGATGCCTTTGGCAGTCGTCCTCTGGGTTTTGGAACCTGTGAAGACCCCGCCAAAGTCTGCTCCTCCTGCAGCTGCACAGGGGCAGACTTGGCCATTACTGCTCGGGCAGTCATCTGGGGCTCTGACCGAGGGGTTGGCAACGGGATGGAAGTTGGGGTGCTTGGAGAGGAGCCCCGACTTGCATGTCACCTCCCACCATCATATCTCTCATGGGCCACCCACACTTCTCTGCTTGCAAGTAGCTGGAGAGCACCTTGCTGCACATCAGTGGGGCCATGAGGACCCGTCTTTGCACTGGCAATCCTCATAACGGGGACATCCATGGACCTCTGGTTCCTCTCCACGATAGATGCCCATCTATCCTCCATAGCTGACCATCTATTTAGATGAGTCACCATGTTCATTTGAGTCTGGCGATTTATGTCCTCCATGGAGGTACCTACATTTGCCATTGAATACACCACGGCATTGCTCATGTTTGAGATGCACTCCTTCATTCTCTGCACACTCGCTGTCACCATGGTTGCAAACCCAGTCAGAGACTCCTGCACTTGTTCCTGAAACTCCAGCACCACTCACTTTCTGGATGGCCCCCAAGGCTCAGCGTCTATATACAGCTGAGCAGAGCTAGGAGTGTTCTGCAGCCTCCGACGAGGACTCTCCACTGCTGTTCCCGTCTCCACTGCTATCCCTGTCTCCACCATCTGCTCTTGCTCAATCGTGCATTCTGATACACCAGGTGACAATACTATATCTCGCAAATGACCCACCGAGGTGTGCGTCTCTGCGCTGGTGCTGGGCACACTCATTTCTGTTGCCGCTGCTCCCTCAGAGGATGCAGCATTCTCTCAGGAGTCCTCCTGCTCTTCCTCCTGGACTGTAGTGAGGGGGGCTCTTGATGGTCCTGTGGGAGAGTAAAGACATGATTTAGACATGTGATATGTAGATTGCAGACACATCCCATTGTTCACATGATGAGCTTTCAATTTCTATTGACATCACATCCCATATGAGTCATTCATGAAAGCCAAATAAGATCGAAATAGAAGCATTCTGTCACCAGGTTGTTCTACTGAGCCCGTCTCTCCGTCTTTCACTTTGAGCTGTTCCACTGATCCCGCAATGTCGAGAGCGGCCTCCTCGGCGTGGGCGGGCTGTGAGAAGGATGGTGGTCCTCCTCCTGTTGTCTCCCTCTCCCTCTTATTGTGAGCTCTCTTTTCCTGCAATGAGGGAAAGAAGTGGAATTTCAGTGAGAGTGATGGAATGAGTGTAAAGAATGGATACGATGGATGTTTAGAGGGAGACTGTGATGGAGTGGGTTACCAATACTATGTTCCCTCCTTTTGAGTTGCTAGTTGTTGTCATTGCATAACATTGAGGGTGAGTGTGAGGGGTGCATTGTTAGATGGGGAAGTGATTCTGTACATAGGGAGAGAGGAATGGGGGATGATGCCAGGGATGTTAGGTAGAGTTAGGATGTGCAGGAGTAGGGTTGATAAGGCAGAGTGATGGGGATGTGATGACAGGCACAGCAGAAATAAGGTGAGTGTGCTTTTATACTCACTT
Organism: Somniosus microcephalus; assembly: GCF_052327205.1. Classification (NCBI taxonomy): domain Eukaryota; kingdom Metazoa; phylum Chordata; class Chondrichthyes; order Squaliformes; family Somniosidae; genus Somniosus; species Somniosus microcephalus. The sequence goes on along the minus strand of NC_140988.1, from coordinate 254,541,723 downwards.
TTCCAGAGCGTAGGAGATCATTGAACCTTTTCCTGCATTGGACCCAGGTGCGTCTCAACATGGACCTGGCATTGACCTCCTCAGCTATTCGCAGCCAGGCTGCCTTTGTCTGCTGAGGAGGTTTCCTTCTCCCATTACCCGGGTATAGGATCTGCCGACGTCCTCTGACTCCCTCCACAAGAACATGGAGGGAGTCATTGTTGAAGCAAGGAGCTGCCTTTTGTCTCTCTGCAGACATCATGGTGAGCAGCAGGAGTCAGGAACACCAGAAATGACGTGCGATCTAATTGTGCAATGGCCCCCTTAAATACATCGGCTGCAAACACGTCAGCAGAGCAGCTCAGCAGACCCGCACCTTGTGATCAGGGCGGGTAACCCACACGGCGGGCTTAACAAGCTCAATTAACGTAAAAATGTGTCAGCAGGCCGGCTGGGGCTGGCAGCGGGACTGGAACCGGAAACGGAACCCACCGACTAACATTCCCGATGCCAACACGCCTCCACAGATTGAATCCAACTTGTCACTTTCCGTTGGATCCCATGGGCTTTTACTTTTCTGGCCAGTCTGCCATGTGGGACCTTGTCAAAAGCCTTGCTAAAATCCATATAGACTACATCAAACCTTTTCTGCTCTAAGGAGAATAACTCCAGTTTCTCTAGTCTCTCGATATAACTTAAGTCTTTCACCCCTAGTACAATTCTAGTAAATCTCCTCTACATCCTCTCTAAGGCCTTGACATCCTCCCTAAAGTGTGATGCCCAGAATTGGCCACAATACTCCAATAAATAACCATAATTTTACAAAGATTTAGCATAACTTCCTTTTTTTTGTACTCTATGGGCAGGAATTTAACTCGGGAGTCGGGTTGGAGGTGGGACTACAACTTTCGGGGTTGTAGTCCCGCCTCCATCGAGATGCGGCCAATCCACGTGATTTTAACTTGATTGACCTTGTTGAGCCCGCCCAGCGGGTTCAGCAGGCCAATTAAGGACCACCCGGCAACAGGTGACATCACAGACTGAAATTTCATCTGTCAAGAGCTTTTGACAGATGAAATATCAGTGTTTCACAGCTGTTTGAAGTTGTCAAACACTGACAGTCTTACTTCTAACATGAGTCCTTCTCCACAGACTCAGTTAGAAATCTCTCCTGCACAGTAAGCTGAAGGCTGTCACTTTTGACAGTTCGCAGCCATTCTGCTTTCTGTGCCGGTGAGATGAGGGACTCCCGGAACCTGAAGGAAGGCTGAAAAGGTAAGAAAAGGTATGTAAAACTTATTTAATCACTTTAGACACACCAAACACACTTACCTTTGCACTCATGCACACATCACTCACCTGAACACCGACATCTCGACCCCTCCAAGTCCTTCAACCCGACGGCCCGCCTCCTCTAACTTGGCGTGGTTTGGAGCCATCGGGAATCCCACACTTCAACATCAAAAATAGGGATTAGGCTAAAAACTGCCTGTTAACTACCTGTTAACAGGCAGTTAATTGGCACTAATCCCTTCCCGCCTTGGGTAGGCGGGTCCCAATGCGGGGCAGGTACCCGCCTCCTTTGAAACTGGCATGGAGGCGGGTTTGGGTGTAGGAAGGGGTCGGGACCCCTGATTTCGGGATTTTAACCCCCCCCCCACACACCTCCAATCCCAACTCCACGGCACAATGAAAATCCTGCCCTATGCCTCTATTTATAAAGCCAAGGATCCCATATCTCTGGCAACTCAAAACTGGGCATCCATGAGGCGCTGTGGGCCATCAGCAGCAGCAGAATTGTATTCAACCACAATCTGTAACCTCATGGCCCGGCATATCCCTCACTCTACCATTACCATCAAGCCGGGAGATCAACCCTGGTTTAATGAAGAGTGCAGGAGAGCATGCCGGGAACAGCATCAGGCATACCGAAAAATGAGGTGTCAACCTGGTGAGGCTACAACACAGGACTACTTGCATGCCAAGCAACGGAAGCAACATGCGATAGACAGACCTAAGCGGTCTCACAACCATCGGATCAAATCAAAGCTCTGTAGTCCTGCCACATCCAGTTGTGAGTGGTGGTGGACAATTAAACAGTTAACAGGAGGAGGAGGCTCCAAAAATATCCCCATCCTCAATGATGGTGGAGCCCAGCACGTGAGTGCAAAAGACAAGGCTGAAGCATTGGCAACTATCTTCAGCCAGAAGTGCCGAGTGGATGATCCATCTCGGCCTCCTCCTGAGGTCCCCAGCATCACAGATGCCAGTCTTCAGCCCATTCAATTCACTCCACAGGATGTCAAGAAATGGCTGAAGACACTGGATACTGCAAAGGCTATGGGCCCTGACAACATTCCAGCAATAGTACTGAAGACTTGTGCTCCAGAACTAGCTGCGCCCCTAGCCAAGCTGTTCCAGTACAGCTACAACACTGGCATCTACCCGGCAATGTGGAAAATTGCCCAAGTATGTCCTGTCTACAAAAAGCAGGACAAATCCGACCCGGCCAATTACCGTCCCATTAGTCTACTCTCAATCATCAGTAAAGTGATGGAAGGTGTCATCAAGTGGCACTTACTCAGCAATAACCTGCTAACTGATGCCCAGTTTGGGTTCCGCCAGGGCCACTCAGCTCCTGACCTCATTACAGCCTTGGTCCAAACATGGACAAAAGAGCTGAACTCAAGAGGTGAGGTGAGAGTTGTTATGTTCATTAATAACTAGACATTCTTATTATGAACACAGCTAGCTTCTAGCTAGTCATTTATTCAGTACATGTTCTCTAGGTACAGTATCTGTAGAGATGCAGCAAGTGTGCTCCTGTGTGCAGGCTGCCATCTTGACTGTTGCCTTGTGGGTAGCCTAGCCTCATGGGTAATGTAGTCTTAATATATATACAGCTGGGTAGTGTAGTCTTATACATACAGCTCTACTGCTCCACCTAGTGTCCACCACAGAATGACATGTTATTGATCACTACATCCTCCTTTCTTTGAGGTTTAACAAAATCAATATCAATCAACTTTCAAGAAAACAATAAAGATAATATCAGTAACACTTTTGTTAGTGCTCTATAAACATAAACATTTTCAAAACAGTCAACACATTTTCAAAGCTTTACATTGTACTCAAAGATTAAGTCTATCAGGCTCTTTTACTTCACGTGTGGATCTTCTCAACACGGGTAAGTCTGATGTGTCTTCATGAGATTGTTCTGGCGGTGAATGACAAGATGCAGTTGCGACATTGTCATCAATCTGCTCTTGTATAGATCGAGGTCTCCTTGCGATCTTTGCTTGGCGAGGGTTTCAGTGTTTCCTTCACTCTTCATGCCATAACTCTCAATGTAGTCAATGCACTCTTGAAAAACTGCTGGCAGCTGGATCCCATCATACAGCATAGTCCTCTCAGCAGCCTCGGCTAATGGAACACCAAAGATTGGCCTGAGGGAAGAAGGAGTATCCACCGGAACTGCTTCCTGCTCTGGTGCAGGCTTCTTCTTTTTCTTTTTCTCTTTCCACTGCTTAACAACATCTGCTGCGGTTATATCTTTGGACTTTTTCTCCTTGCGTTTTTCCTCTTTGTGCTTTTCTTCCTTTGGCTTCTCTTTGACCTTAAAGTCTTTTTCTTTCTTCTTGGAGAAACTAGGCTTTTTGAAGACATGGATACCCTTTGGCCTTTTCATCCTTGATGGGCTCTCTGCTTCATCACCTGAGTCATCTGGTCTGCTTATGGTACAGTTTATATGGTAGACTCTCTTGACCAGTTCTAAGTCTTCACAAGCTTTGTCACCTAGTATCGAATCAAGTCTTTCAGCCACAACAGAAAACATGATGATGCACTTTGTCTTTGACTGTCACTTTAAGTCTGCATACACCTAAGCTATCTATTTTCTGTCCATTATAGTCCTTCAGTAGTACTGAGTTTTTCTGTATTTTGGGCTTTTCTTTCATATTGTTAATGTCACTCATACTGATTAAGTTTGCTTTTGCCCCAGGGTCCAGTTTCAATGTAACTAATGCTCCATTTATCTGCAGTGGGATCATCCATTTGTCCTCTTTTACTGCAGTAACTTCATGTTCAGCATTGTCTATTTCTGAGGGCTGCAATTTTCTGTATCTTTTTTGATATCGTCACATGACACCATTCCTACAAAAAATGTCTCACTTAAATCAGTGTCCTCAATCACATTAACTCGTTGCCCTTTCGTCGTTTTTACTTTTGAAAAGCATTGTTTGGCAAAGTGATTCTTTCCATTACACTTTGTGCACATTTTTCCAAACGCTGGGCATTGTCTTAACTGGTGTTTGTAACCACAGTGTTTACAATAAAAAACTTCATCCTCCGATTGCTTTTCATTTCTGTTCTGCCCACGTTTCTTCCCCTTGTAGGACACAGCACCGACAGCAGCATTATTACTCATTACATTCGCATCATTATTGATTTCACTGAAAGTCTTCGCGTGATTTTGAGCTAGCTCGCTGGCTTGGCATATTTTCACCGCATTTTCCAAATTTAGTTCGGTTTCTCTCAACAGACGTTCCCTGACTTTTTTATCATGAATACCAAACACAATCTGGTCACGAATCATGGATGCTTTGAGCTCAGAGAAATTACATGTCTGTGCTTTCAGTTTCAGATCAGTTATAAAGCTATCAAAAGTCTCATTTTGTTGCTGTGTCCAAGAACGGAAGATGTATCTTTCATACGTCTCATTCTTTTTGGGAGAACAATGTGCATCAAATTTCTGTAGCACATCTTCTAATTTGTCTCTGTTCTCCGCTGGATTAAATACAAATGTATTAAATACCTCTATCGCCTGTGGGCCTGCAACCGTAAGCAGCAACGCTATCTTCCTTGCATCTGGCTTCATACCGAATCCGATGGCTGCAATGTAGAGCTCGAATTGCTGTTTAAAAGTCTGCCAGTTGTAGTCGATTTTTTCTGTGAGATTCAAACGCTCTGGTGGCTTCAAATTCTCCATGTCGCTTTTCACAATTTTCAGCAGATCTTCACCACCCTGGTACCATGTTATGTTCATTAATAACTAGACATTCTTATTATGAACACAGCTAGCTTCTAGCTAGTCATTTATTCAGTACATGTTCTCTAGGTACAGTATCTGTAGAGATGCAGCAAGTGTGCTCCTGTGTGCAGGCTGCCATCTTGACTGTTGCCTTGTGGGTAGCCTAGCCTCATGGGTAATGTAGTCTTAATATATATACAGCTGGGTAGTGTAGTCTTATACATACAGCTATATACAGCTCTACTGCTCCACCTAGTGTCCACCACAGAATGACATGTTATTGATCACTACAAGAGTGACTGCCCTTGACATCAAGGCAGCATTTGATCAAGTGTGGCATCAAGGAGCCCTAGCAAAACTGAAGTCAATGGGAATCAAGGGGAAAACTCTCCATTGGTTGGAATCATACCTAGCACAAAGGAAGTTGGCTGTGGTTGTTGGAGGTCATTCATCTCAATCACATGACCTCACTGCAGGAGTTCCTCAGGGCAGTGTCCTAGGCCCAACCATCTTCAGCTGTTTCATCAATGACCTTCCCTCCATCATAAGGTCAGAAGTGGGGATGTTCGCTGATGATTGCACACTGTTCAGCACCATTCGAGACTCATCAGATACTGACGCAGTCCGTGTCCATATGCAGCAAGACCTGGACAACATTCAGACTTGGGCTGACAAGTGGCAAGTAACATTCGCACCACACAAGTGCCAGGCAATGACCATCTCCAACAAGCGAGACTCTAACCATCTCCCCTTGACATTCAATGGCATTACCATCGCTGAATCCCCCACTATCAACATCCTGGGCGTTACCATTGATCAGAAACTGAACTGGACCAGCCATATAAATACTGTGGCTACAAGAGCAGGCCAGAGGCTGGGAATTCTGCGGCGAGTGTCTCACCTCCTGACTCCCCAAAATCTTTCCACCATCTACAAGGCACAAGTCAGGAGTGTGATGGAATACTCTCCACTTGCCTGGATGAGCGCAGCTCCAACAACACTCAAGAAGCTCGACACCATTCAGGATAAAGCAGCCCACTTGATTGGCACTCCATCCACCACCTTCAACGTTCACTCCCACCACCACTGGCGCACTGTGGCTGCAATGTGTACCATCTACAAGATGCATTGCAGCAACTCGCCAAAGCTCCTTCAACAGCACCTTCCAAACCCGCGACCTCTACCACTTAGAAGGACAAGGGCAGCAGACGCATGGGAACATCACCACCTACAAGTTCCCCTCCAAGCCACACACCATCCTGACTTGGACCTGTATCGCCGTTCCTTCACTGTCACTGGGCCAAAATCCTGGAACTCCTTTCCTAACAGCATTGTGGGTGTACCTACACCATATGGACTGCAGCGGTTCAAGAAGGCAGCTCACCACCATCTTCTCAAGGGCAATTAGGGATGGGCACTAAATGCAGGCCTAGCCAGCCAGCGACGCCCACATCCCATCAATGAATTAAAAAAAAATGTCTTTTCAACAGCCTTGTCCTGTCACCTTCAAAGATTTGTGTATGTGCACCCCCTTTGGAATTGTACCATTTGGTTTATATTGCCTCTCCTCATTCTTCCTACCAAAATATGGCACTTTACACTTCTCTGCGTTAAATTTCATCTGTAATGTGTCTGCCCATTTCACTAGTCTGTCTATGTCCTCCTTAAGGCGGTTACTATCCTCCTCACTGTTTACTACATTTCTGAGTTTTGTGTCAGCTGCAAACTTTGAAATTATGCCCTGTATACCCAAGTCCAGGTCATTAATATATCTCAAAAAGAGCAATAGTCCCAACACTGCCCCCTGGGGAACACCACTGCACACTTCCTTCCAGTCTGAAAAAACAAGCATTCACCACTACTCACTGCTTTTTGTCCCTAGCCAATTTCATGTGAAGTTAAGTTACAGTTTTTTTATTGGTTGTGCCCCTTTAAAAAGGGGGCACATGATTGACTTTTAACAGGCAATTGCCTATGATGAAGAGTCAGTAGAGATAGGGAGAGAAAGTTGCAACATTTGTAAACATCACGTGGTCCGACAGTCATGTGATCAAACCTCCAGGAATGCCTCCAACCAGAGTTGGCACACCCTGGCTGGAAAACTCGTGAACACTTGGGGGAGTTTAAGTTGCACGGCAACAATGTCCTAATGATACATAATGCCAGTGAGAGTTTGAGAAGAAAGCAGTAAGTCAAGTTGGGCAGGCTCCACCCCTGGGTAGTAAACAGCTGGAGCCGCTCGCCTGCCTTCCCCCACTCACTGGCGCGGCGGTGACGGGATGGAGGCCCTTCTTTCCGGCGCTTTGCTGAGCGCCGCGCTCCTCGCTGGCCTGGCTGTGCTATCTTTCTACTTGCTCGGTGATTATGTGCATAAGTGGAACAAGATGAAGCGGATCCCCGGGCTCAGCCCGACCTACCCGATACTGGGCAACGCATTGCTCTTCAAACCCAGCGGAGAAGGTAGATATTCAGCCACCCAGCTGACTTCTTCCGGGTGTCAGGCGCGACACTCTGCAAAACTACCGAGGGTCAAATTTGATTAGAAAAACTACTTTGATGCTATATAAATATAGATCGCAACGTTTGTAAAAGGGTTTACAATCCGTGTCACTCTCGTTAATCACAAGTTGATGTGTGTGGAATGTTTGTGCAAACGCACCACATGAACTTTACTGTTCGGGCAGCAAGTTTACACGTTAGCAAAATACTGCGGATGCTGGCAATCTGAAATAACCGTTCTGACGAAGGGTCCCAGACCTGAAACGTTAACTCTGTTTCTCTCTCTCCAGGGATGTTGCTTGGCCTGTTGAGTGTTTCCAGCATTTTCTATTATAGCAAGTTTACAATGTTTAACATTTGGTAAAGGAAAGAGGTTGCAGGATATACGTATAAGTAATTGAATGCTGTGGTGGAAATGCTGGTTCTTGGCTTGTCGAGAAACTGGAAGTGTTGTGCCAAAGATCAAGAATGATAACACAGATTGTAAGGCTATTTTGTATGATTGGGGCCTAAAGAGAAACTTTGTGGACATTTTCTTGGATGAAAAGCCCAGTTGTATTAACAATTTTGTGCCAATTCAGTGTGGCTTTTCTATTCCATTAACTCAGATTCTGTTAGAACTGCAACTTATGCCAAGGGGTCTGCATTTTACTGAATCCAGTGTACAGCTAACTAGTTAATGTTTAACTTTGAAAGTGTCAGAACTCCTTAAAGTTTCAATGTTGGTAAAGGGTCAGTAATAATAAAGAATTTTATTAATTATCATTGAGACCTTAATAAGTGAAGCTCCTTGGATGACAGGAGGGAGATAGAGAAGATGATGAAACAAAAAAAGAGGGTATATGATGCATGTCAGGTGAATTCTTCAAGGGAGAACCAGACCAAATACAATAAGTTGAGAGGGGAAGTGAAGATGAAAATAAGATTGGCAAAGAGAGAATATGAGTGTAGAATGGCGGTTAACATAAAAGGGAACCCAAAAATCTTCTACCGGCATGTAAGTGGGGTGGGGCCTAATAGAAACAAAGGTGATATATGCTTAGAGGCGCAGGGCAAAGCTAGAATACTCAATGAGTACTTTGTATCGGTATTTACTAAGGAGGTGGATGCTGACAAAATATCGGTAGAAATGGAAAAGGTAGAAGCAATGGAAGGGGTGATAATTGATAGAAAGGCTGGGTATGCTTGGAGTGGACAAGTCGCCTGGTCCAGATAGCAACCTGTGATGCAAGCTAAGGGAATTGGGGGAGGAGATGGTGGAAGGGCTTGCCATAATTTTCCAATCTTCCCTAGATGCAGGGGAGGTGCCTGAGGATTGGAAAGTGACAAATGTGACACCATTGTTCAAGAAAGGGTGTAAGGACAATCCTAGTAACTACAGGCCGGTCAGTTTAACATCAGTGGTGGGTAAATTAAAAAATATTAATGGGCATTTGGAGAGGTTTAAGCTAATTAAGGAGGGCCAACATGGATTTGTAAAAGGCAGATCGTGTTTGACTAATCTAATTTAAATTTTTGACGAAGTAACAAGGAGGATTGATAAAAGAAATGCAATAGATGTTGTCTACATGGATTTTAGGAAGGCGTTTGACAAAGTATCACAGAAGGCTTGTTAACAAAATTGAGGCTCATGGAATAGGTGGGTCAGTGGCAGCTTGGATAAGGAATTGGCTTAGGACAGAAAACAGCGAGTTGTGGTAAATGGCTGTTTTTCAGACTGGAGGATGGTAGACAGTGGTGTTCCCCAAGGGTCAGTGCTGGGGCCACTGATTTTTTTGATATATATCAATGACCTGGATATTGGAATACAGAGTAGAATTTCTAAATTTGCCGATGACACCAAACTTGGGGATGTGGCAAACAGTGAAGATGATACCAATCGACTGCAACAGGACACAGAAAGGCTAGCAGAGTGGGCAGACAAGTGGCAGAAGGAATTTAATGCAGAGAAGTGTGAGGTGATACATTTTGGCAGAAGGAACAGGGAGAGGCAATATACACTTAATGGCACAGTTTTAAAGAGTGTGCAGGGACAGAGGGACCTGGGAGTTAATCTGCATAGGTCCCTGAAGGTGGCAGGACATATTGAGAGAGTGGTTAACAAAGCATGTGGTAAACCACTGTTTGTATTCCACTGTGTACATGCCTGGTCATGCCTCGGCTGACTCCTCCCACAAGTCCTAGTATAAAGTGACTGCTCCCCAGCCCTTTGTATTTCTGGACCGGTCGACCACTCGAGGCAGACCTTCATTCTTTTGTTAATAAAAGCCTTTAGTTACTCTCTTAACTCTGTCTTTTATGAGTAATTGATAGCGCATCAAGCATATGGGATCGTGGGCTTCATAAATAGAGGTACTGAGTACAAAAGTAGAGAAGTTATGCTTAACCTTTACAAAGTGCTGGTTGGGCCACAACTGGAGCATTGCATCCAGTTCTGGTCACCACACTTTTGGAAAGATGTGAAGGCCCTTGAGAGGGTGCAGAGGAGATTTACCAGAATGGTTCTGGGGATGGGGGGATCTTGGCTACAAGGACTAGTTGGAGAAGCTGGATTTGTTTTCATTAGAGCAAAGGAGGTTGGGTGATTTGATAGAGGTGTACAAGATTATGACAGGTTTGGATAGGCTAGATGGGGAAAGGCTGTTCCTACTAGTTGATGGGACAAGGACTAGGGGACACAGATTTAAGGTTTTGGGGAAGAGATACGGGGGGGATGTGAGGAAAAACTTTTTTACGCAGCGAGTGGTGATGACCTGGATTTCACTGCCGATGGAAGCGGAGACACTCTGTTTTCAAGGGGAGACTGGATAGACACTTGAGGGAAATAAACCTGCAGGGCTGCGGGGATGGAGCGTGGGAATGGGACTGACTGGATTGCTCTTCAGAGAGCTGGCACGGACTCAATGGGCCGAATGGCCTCCTTCTGTGCCTTTATGACTCTATGAAGCTCAGTGCATTTATTTAAGTATGTTTGTGCAAAGTTCTGCTTTGTCTGAGCACAGCTCAGTGCTAAAATGGCACATACTTGATCAAACCTACAGTATAAATAGGTGGGGTAGAATCCATGGTGTAATAAATTGCACATGGTTCATACAATAAAAATGGGTCAAATAGATTTTTCTTTGTTTATAAATATCTTGATCATTCAGAATTTTAACTTTGTCTTTGCAGAGTCTTGCATAGTGTACAATCTGATTTGCAATTTTAGGATACTTAATTTCTCAGACTGTTGAAGATGATAAAATTCCAGGAGTGGTTATAGAAGCAGTAGTCTTATTGAACAATGTAAATTATATCAAAAACTGAGGATGCAGCTTGGCTGCTTTATAATTCAGTGTATTCTCTTATTGTACACATTGGTGTTTTCTTTCACATATGTAACTAACTATCATTTTTGGGTTCTCTAGACTTCTTTCTTCAACTGATTGAACTTACCACCAAGTGCAGAGATGAACCATTAATGAAATTATGGTTGGGACCATTACCTTTTGTTGTGCTGTTTCATGCAGAGACTGTTGAGGTAAGGCATAGGTCTGTGTTGATAAAATATATATTTTAAAACTTTTATTCATTCCTGGGATGTGGGTGTCGCTGGCAAGGCCAGCAGTTATTGCCCATCACTAATTGCCCTTGAGAAGCTGAGGGTGAACCACTGCAGTCAGTGTGGTGAAGGTACTCCCACAGTGCTGCTAGGGAGGGAGTTCCAGGATTTTGACCCTGCAACGATGACAGAATGGCAATATATTTCCAAGTCAGGATGGTATGTGACTTGGGGGTCATGGTGTTCCCATGCGCCTGCTGCCCTTGTCCTTCTAGGTGGAAGAGGTTGTGGGTTTGGGAGGTGCTGTTATGAAGCCTTGGTGAGTTGCTGCAGTGCACCTTGTAGATGGTGTACACTGCAGCTAAGGTATGCTGGTGGTGGAGGGAATGAATGTTTAAGGTGGTGGATGGGGTGCTAATCAAGCGGTCCGCTTTTCCCTGGATGGTGTCGAGCTTCTTGTGTTGCTGGTGCTGAACTCATCCAGGCAAGTGGAGAGTATTCCATCACACGCCTGACTTGTGCCTTGTAGATGGTGGAAAGGCTTTGGGGAGTGAGGAGGTGAGATACTCGTCACAGAATACCCAGCCTCTGACCACCTCTTGTAGCCACAGTATTTGTGTGGCTGGTCCAGTTAAGTTTCTGGTCAATGGTGACTCCTAGGATGTTGATGGTGGGGGATTCGGTGATAGTAATGCTGTTGAATGGCAAGGGATGGTGGCTAGACTGTTGCTTGTTGGTGATAGTCATTGCCTGGCACTTGTGTGGCACAAATGTTACCTGCCACTTATCAGCCCAAGCCTGAATGTCGTCCAGGTCTTGCTGCATGCGGGCATGGACTGCTTCATTATCTGAGGAGTTGTGAATGAATAGTGTTCAGCACCAATCATCAGCAGGCATTCTCATTTCTGACCTTATGATGGAGGGAAGGTCCTTGATGAAGCAGCTGAAGATGGTTGGGCCTAGGACACTGCCCTGAGGAACTCCTACAGTGATGTCCTGGGGCTGAGATGATTGACTTCCAACAACCACCTTTTCTTTTGTGCTAGATATGACTCCAGCCAGAGGAGAGTTTCCCCCCCTGATTCCCTATGACTTCAATTTTACTAGGGCTCCTTGATGCCACACTCAGTCAAATGTTACCTTGATGTCAAGGGCAGTCACTCTCGCCTTGCCTCTGGAATTCAGCTCTTTTATCCATGTTTGGACCAAGGCTGTAATGAGGTCTGGAGCTGAGTGGTCTTGGCGGAACCCAAACTGGGCATCAGTGAGCAGGTTATTAGTGAGTAAGTGCTGCTTAATAGCACTGTTGAAGACACCTTCCATCACATTGCTGCTGATTGAGAGTATATTGATGGGACGGTAATTGGCCGGATTCGATTTTGTTGTGCTTTTTGTGGCCAGGACATACCTGGGCAATTTTCCACTTTGTGTAGATGCCAGTGTTGTAGCTGTATTGGAACAGCTTGGCTAGAGGTGTTTAGTCTTCAGCATTATGACCGGGATGTTGTTGGGGCCCATAGCCTTTGTGCGTTTAGCTGTTTCTTGATATCACGTGGAGTGAATCAAATTGGCTGAAGACTGGCTCTGTGATGGTGACGACCTCGAGAGGAGGCCAAGATGGATCATCCACTTGGCACTTATGGTTGCAAACGCTTCAGCTTTGTCTTTTGCACTCGCGTTGAGCTCCACCATCATTGAGGTTGGGGATGTTCACGGAGCCTCCTCCTCCCATTAGTTGTTTAATTGTCCACCATTCATGGCTGGATTTGGCAGGACAGCAAAGCTTTGATCTGACCTGTTGGTTGTGGGATCACTTAGCTGTGTCTGTAGCATGCTGCTTCTGCAGTTTAGTATGCATATAATCCTGTGTTGTAGCTTTACCAGATTGGCATCTTATTTTCAGGTATGCCTCGTGCTGCTCCTGGCATGCTCTTCTACACTACTCTTTGAACTGGCATTGGTCCCCTGGGTTGATGGCAAGAGTGAGGGATATGCAGGGGCAAGAGGTTACAGATTGTGGGGAATACAATTCTGCTAATGCTGATGACCCACAGTCCCTCATGGATGCCCAGTTTTGAGCTGCTAGATCTGTTCTGACTCTCCCATTTAGCATGGTGGTAGTGCCACAAAACACGATGGAGGGTGTCCTCAGTGCGAAGAAGGGACTTTGTTTCCACAAGGACTGTAGTGGTCACTCCTGCCAGTACTGTCATGAACAGATGCATCTGACAAGTAGATTGGTGAGGACGAGGTAAAGTAGGTTTTTCCCTCATTGGGCTTGCGACAGGTAATGAGAGAACACCAGTCTGGCAGCTGTGTCCTTTAGGACTCTGCCAGCTCGGTCAGTAATGGTGTTACCGAGCCACTCTTGGTGATGGACATTGAAGTCCCCTGCCCAGAGTACATTCTATGCCCTTGCTACCCTTGGTGATTCTGCCAAGTGGTGTTCAAAATGGAGGTGTACTGATTCATCAGCTGAGGGAGGGCGGTAGGTGGTAATCAGCAGGAGGTTTCCTTGCCCATACTTGACCTGAAGCCATGAGTCATCATGGGGTCCAGAGTCGATGTTGAGGACTGCCAGGGTCACTCCGTCGATTGTATACCACTGTGCTGTTGTCTCTTATTCACAGAAGTGCAAGTTTTATTGCCATAGATGTTTACAGCACAGAAGGAAGCCATTCGGCCCACCGGGCTCTTTGCTTGAGCAATCGCAAACTAATCCCATAGCTCTGTATCTTTCTTTGCTTCAGATGTTTTAGTTTTTTCCCCTTGAAAGACAGAATGGCCTTTTCCTCAACTATTCCCTTGGGAAAGCATTCTATACGCTAATAAATCTCTGTATAAATACATTTATTCTAATTTTCCTCCTCACACTCAGTAATAATTTTAAATTAATGATCACTTGCTATTGACAACTAGAGGGAATGGACTTTCTGTATTCAGCCAGTCAAAACCTTTCATAATTTAAAAATCCTTCATTAGTTCTTTTCTTTGCTCCAGTGCAGGTAGTCCCAGTATCAAGTTTTCCTCATAACTATAGTTTCTTCTCCCTGGTATGGTCGTGGTGAATCTATGCTGTATGCTTTCAGTGGCTTTAATGTCCTTTTCTATTATTGGGGAGTCAAAACTGCACATGGTATTCTATTTCTGGCCTAACTGTGTGCACCGTGCACGCTTCGCACAGTCTCGGCTTTGTTTGTTAATTTAATACCTAAACAAATTTGCTATATTTCAACGATGGGGAAAGTTTTTATGGCTGCAGTGGGACTGTGGCAACATCAGAAACCGGACCATCCATGAGCAACATTTAAGAAAAATAAGTGCATGCTGTACTCTCACTGCTTCAGTATTTCACCAGGCCTGCACTGACAGTGCAACATTGTAGTGGTATGAATGCAGGTGGTGTAGTCACTCCTACTGGAGTCCTGATAGCAAAACCTTTTTTTTGAGCGATCTTTGCTTAAGTTTAAAAGAAAATCTAATTTCTACTAAACATCAAACTTTCAGGATCTGGCCACATATCTGAAATTTGTACATGTTCACAGTCCTGTTACTCAATGGAGTCAGCACACTGCATAATTCATCCTGAGTTACCCAAACTCTAATTTTGGCAAGGAGTGTTTGTGGCTTTGTTTTTGAACAACTAGAATAGAATGTGCTAGAAGTTTGTTATCTGTTTTACAAGGGCACACACACATAATTAATTGATGATGTATTAAAAGTACAGGCAGTGAAGAATCTAACAGTGTGTCGTTTTGTAATCCTATAGGTGGTACTGAGCAGTTCCAAGCACCTTGATAAATCCTACGCATACAAATTTCTTCACCCCTGGCTTGGTAATGGGCTGCTGACAAGGTATTAATACATCTGCATGTATGCATCTCAAATAGCCTTTGTTGCTGTCAGAACATGATGTCTTAAGATTATATAGGAATAATTTTCTGGAGAGTTATCATCATGGGTAATACAGGGGTAGTCTTTGACCTTTTTAGAATTCTTAGTGACACCAAAAGCTGATGTGCTCATCCGCTGTTACCATATGAAAGTTTGGTTGTATTATCAGCTGAGCAATGCAGTTGTTGGTTGTCATCTTCTGTAGGTCTGTGTCCTGTATCAAAGTGTGGCATTGCAGTAATCATGTAAGATAACATGCAAGTATGTTTAGATTATCTTTTTTAAAAGTTTTGTAATCTGAGCATATTTGAAACATTTTGTTCCCTCCTCCTTCCGTCTCTCTCACTCTTTTGCAGGCTAGAGGACAAGCAGGGGACTTGCTGCCAAGTTTTATTTTAGTGGTGGTCTCCTTAACCAGGAAATGCTCAAGAATGTCATTGAGTAACGGAACAGTTTTTTTTCCCAGCTTCCCCTCTGTCGGGAATCACCTGACCTTTGCTCACCACCTCTGGTGGTGTTCGTGAAGGGGGAATTGCTGCCCTCAACTTGTGCCCTAATACTTCATTTTGAGAAGGATCATGCTACACCTGCTGCTGCTTGTACGAATCTGACTGGCATCTTTAATAAATGCCATTAATAATTGTTAGAGCACATTACATTTGGCCATTTGCAATCAAAGCTGTGTCACAGTAGATATTTGACAAAACATCATTATGACTCTAGAAATTAGACATTAAGTCACCTTTCTTCAATTCATCAGTTTAACACCACTAGAGAAATAGATGCATCCATCTCACCGAAAAAAAAAAAAAACCCAGATTGAAATTATGCAGTACGGAATGCAATAATCTAAAGATTGGATGGTTCCTTTTAACTAGACCACTTAAAACAAACATTCATTTAAAGTCATCTAACTCTGAATTTGTGGCTTTTCCCACATGGTAGCTATTTAACTGGCACATACCATAAGGCCAGGAGACCAATATTCTGATGTGTAAAAGAATCATTCCCATATGCGGCAGTACATAATGTTCCACTTCATGTGTATGTGGCAACATCGGGACATGGGAAATGGTAGCAATTTGAGAGGGAGATTTCCAGTACAGTGGATTTATATTTCATTGTGCTGAATTTGGCTGTTTGAGAAAAGTGGACTTAAATTTATGTTTGATCTCAAAAGTTGTGAGGATGCTACTGACCTATCTCTGATTCCTTGTGCTATTATCAGTAGGCTCAATTATGCAGCCATTAGAGTTCAGCACACCTAGCTTCGCAAATGTTGGTGATACAACGAGGGTAATTTTGACTTTGGGTGATATTGTAAAATGGGCGTCGTCGATTCAGCTGCCCGTTCTACATCTCTGCTGATTTTCATTTCCATTGAAGTCCATGAAAATCAGAAAAGATATGAGGCGACTGAATTGATATTGCCTGTTTTACACTATCACCCAAAGTCAAAAGGGCCCCCAATGTGCCGTATGATGAAATAAAGGTAGTTTGGAACTGGGATTAAATGTTAGAACTTCTCTCCAAGCATCAGTGATCTAGCAACTGAACATTGATTTTGTATTAAAAATAAACTGTGTATACCACCTTGAAACATTAATCTATTCACACAGGTACAACTTATTATGTATCCGCAAAACTGCACGCATTGTTTTTATTTGTTCATAGTTCACTTTGTGTAATCTAAGAAAAGTTGTTAGAGTTTGGTGCTGTGCTGTAGGATTAGGAAATAAATTGAGCTGAAAGTTCAGTTTTTTGGCAGGTTGCCTAGTTAGTGAACACACCAAAAGGCAATACAGGGTATTGCTCTCTGATATTAGGAAATAAATTGAGCTGAAAGTTCAGTTTTTTGGCAGGTTGCCTAGTTAGTGAACACACCAGAAGGCAATACAGGGTATTGCTCTCTGATATTAACTATCGTGTTTAATTTCTGCCTCCTCCATATGAAGGCCTGCCTTTTATCCTATATTGTGTTTTTTCTTAAGCTGAAACCATCCATGCTGGTTTTAATCTTTTAACCTGGTGTAATATCGAAATAATTTTTTAAAATCTGATATTTGTATCAAAAAGAGTGTGTCACTCTCTCTGGTCTGCTCTGGCCTACTTCATATGTGTTCAATGTGGTAACACTATCTCTGAGACTGAGGAAAGTGCCACTCATTACATATAGCAGGTCCCATTATTAAGTCCGTTTTATTTTTTCTTAAAGGAATTAATTGAAATCTATTATGCAATAGTCCTATTGGCTTGCATATTCTTGAAAAGGAAACATTTGCAGGGCTTTGAGGAAAGAGCAGGGGAGTGGGACTAATCGGATAGCTTTCAAAGAGCTGGCACAGGCATATTGGGCCAAATAGCCGCCTTCTGTGCTGTATGATTCTATACTACTGCAGAATAGTGGCATTTTAATTTTTGATAGTCAAAATGCCATTGTTTAATCTCAAATTAAGATGCAAACAGTTGATTTTCTTTGTGTTATTCCAAAGTTCAAATGACTAAAGTTTGAGAATGACTGACTGGTGAGTCATTATACAAATGCTTAACTCACTTGTATAAAACTCCTTTCTCTGCTAGCTTACTGGAAGTATTGCCTACAGGTTGTTTAAAATGAAGAGGAATTAGATACGAGTGCCTTAAGATTTTGTACAATAACATCACATTTTTAGCCTATATTCAATGCTATGCAACTGATTTACATTTATCTAATTTCATGGTGAAAAGCAAATGATTTTATTTGTGGAATTTTGGGGTTTGGTCCAATTTCTCAATCAATTATAAATAGTCTGCTTCAACTTGTCACACTGGCCACAGGACAAGTTTGTGGTGCAGCAGACACTGGGGGAGTTGGTGTTTTATCACCGCTTATGATTGATAGGTTTGATCAGTGACATTGGGTATGGCGTTCTTTTTTAAAGTTACTTTATTAAAATGATTTGCATTACAATAGTGCCTTATGTAGAAATAATTTCTTAATCTTTGTTTTGTAGTACAGGAAATAAATGGCGTGCTAGGAGAAAATTGCTAACTCCAACATTTCATTTCACAATTCTGACGGAATTTCTGGAGGTTATGAATGAACAGGCGAATATTTTAGTGGGAAAATTGGAGAAGAAAGCAGGAAAGGGACCTTTTAATTGCTTCAGTGACATCACACTCTGTGCTTTGGACATTATCTGTGGTGAGTTTGGGCAACCTGATCTCTATCAATATATCACAGAAGGAGGGTATTTGGTCCATTGTGCCTGTCAATTAATTCAAAATGAATCCCACTGCTCTCCACTTCCTCCATAGCCACGTATTATCTTCTGCTTCAAATATCTATCTGATTTTCACTTTAAAAGATACAATGGTCTCTGCCTCAAACATTCTCTCTGGCAAAGCAGCAACCTGCTGCACAAAATAAATGTTTCCTAATCTCTTTTGTCACTGCTTTAGTAACAATTTTAAATTGATGATCCCTGGTCACTGATGGACCAGCTTGAGGGAAGTCTTTACCTATTCACTCTATCAAAACCCTTTGGAATTTTAAGAACCTCTGTTTAATCTCCTGAGTCTCTGCTCCAGTGGAAATAGTCCCACTTTCTCAATTGTCTCCTCATAACAATTTCCCATCCCTGGCATCTTCCCGGTGAATCTATGGTTTTAATATTGTTATAAGATGTAGGGGCAGGAGTAGGACATTTGGCCCCTCGAACCTGCTCCACCATTCAATAAGATCATGGCTGATCTGATCTTGGCCTCCACTCCACTTCCCTGCCCGCTCCCCATAACCCTAGACTCCCTTAAATCTGTCTATCTCCACCTTAAATATATTCAATGACCCAGTCTCCACAGTTCTCTGGGGAAGAGACTTCCAAAGATTCACGACCCTCTGAGAAGAAATTCCTCCTCATTTCTGTTTTAAATGGGTGCCCCCTTATTCTGAAATTATGCCCCCTAGTTCTAGATTCCCCATGAGGGGAAACATCCTCTCTGCATCTACCCTGTCAAGTCCCTTCAGAATCTTGTGTTTCAATAAGATCCCCTCTCATTCTTCTTAACTCCAATGAGTATAGGCCCAACCTGCTCAACCTTTCATCATAAGACAACCCCTTCATCTTCGGAATCAACCTCGTGAACCTTCTCTGAACTGCCTCCAATGCAAGTATATCCTTCCTTTTAAATAAGGAGACCAAAACTGTAAGCAGTACACCAGGTGTGGTCTCACCAACGCCCTTTACAGTTGTAACAGGACTTCTCTACTTTTATACTCCATCCCCTTTACAATAAAGAATCATAAAATCATAGAAAGTTACAGCACGGAAGGAGGCCATTTCGGCCCAACGTGTCCGCGCCGGCCAATAAAGAGCTATCCAGCCTAATCCCACTTCCCAGCTCTTGGTCCGTAGCCCTGCAGGTTAGAGCATCCCAAGTGCACATCCAAGTACTTTTGAAATGTGGTTAGGGTTCCCGCCTCTACCACCCTTTCAGGCAGTGAGTTCCAGACCCCCACAACCCTCGGTGAAGACATTTCCCCTCAAATCCCCTCTAAACCTTCCCCCAGTTACTTTAAATCTGTGCCCCCTGGTTTATGACCCCTCTGCTAAGGGAAATAGGTCCTTTCTATCCACTTTATCAATGCCCCACAATTTTATATAGCTCAATAAGGTCTCCCCTCAGCCTCCTCTGTTCCAAGGAAAACAGACCCAGTCTTTCCTCATAGCTAAGATTCTCTACTTCCAGCAACATCCTTGTAAATCTCCTCTGTACCCTCTCTAGTGCAATCACATCTTTCCTGTAATGTGGTGACCAGAACTGTACGCAGTATTCTAGCTGAGGCCTAACTAGTGTTTTATACAGTTGAAGCATAACCCCCCCCCCCCCCCCCCCCCCCACACTCTTGTATTCTATGCCACGGCTAATAAAGGCAAGCATTCCGTATGCCTTCTTAACCACCTTATCTACCTGGCCTGCTACCTTTTAGGGATCTGTGGACATGCACTCCAAGGTCCCTTTGTTCCTCTACACTACTCGGTGTCCTACCATTTAATGTGCATTCCCTTTCCTTGTTAGCCCTCCCCAAATGCATTACCTCACACTTCTCTGGATTGAAT
This sequence comes from Somniosus microcephalus, assembly GCF_052327205.1. Lineage (NCBI taxonomy): Eukaryota > Metazoa > Chordata > Chondrichthyes > Squaliformes > Somniosidae > Somniosus > Somniosus microcephalus. The sequence goes on along the minus strand of NC_140988.1, from coordinate 254,521,682 downwards.
TCCATTTGCCACTGTTCTGCCCACCTGACCAATTTATTGATATCTTCCTGCAGTCTACAGCTTCCTTCTTCAGTATCAACCACACAGCCGATTTTAGTATCATCTACAAACTTCTTAATCATACCCCCTATATTCAAGTCAAGATCGTTGAGATATATACCACAAAAAGCAAGGGACCGAGTACTAAGCCCTGTGAAACAGCCTTCCAGTCACAAACACCCATCAACCATTACCCTCTGCTTCCTATCTCTGAGCCAGTTTTGAATCCAACTTGACACTTTGCCCTGGATCCCATGGGCTTTTAACTTTGTGACCAGCCTGCCATGTGGAACCTTATCAAATACACTACATCAAATGCCAACATTCCATTTGCCTTCCTAATTGCTTGCTGTACCTGTATGCTAACTTTGTGATTCATGTACAAGGACCCCCAGATCCCTCTGTACCTCTGCATTTTGTAATCTCTCCCTATTTAAATAATTTGCTTTCTTTATTTTTCTTACCAAAGTGGATAACCTCACATTTTCTCACATTATACTCCATCTGCCAGATTTTTGCCCACTCACTTAGCCTCTCTATATCCCTTTGGCGATTCTTTGTGTCCTCCACACAATTTGCATTCCCACCTATCTTTGTATTATCAGCAAATTTGGCTACATTACACTCGGTCCCTTCATCCAAGTCATTAATATAGATTGTAAATAGTTGAGGCCCCAGCACTGATCTCTGCAGCACCCCACCAGTTACAGTTTGCCAACCTGAAAATGACTCATTTATCCTGACTCTGTTTTCTGTTAGTTAGCCAATCCTCTATCCATACTAATATATTACCCCCAACCCTGTGAGCTCTTATCTTGTGCACCTTTTATGTGGCACCTTATCGAATGCCTTCTGGAAATCCAAATACACGACATCTACTGGTTCCCCTTTATCCACCCTGCTCGTTACATCCTCAAAGAACTCCAGCAAATTTGTTAAACATGATTTCCCTTTCATAAAACCATGCTGACTCTGCTTGACTATATTATGATTTTCTAAATGTTCTGCTACCACTTCCTTAATGATGGACGCCAGCATTTTCCCAATGACGGGTATTAGGTTAACTGGTCTATAGTTGCCTCCTTTCTGTCTTCCCTCCTTTCTTAAATAGGGGCGTTACATTTTCAGTCTGCTGGGACCTCTCCAGAATCCAGGTAATTTTGGTAGATTACAACCAATGCATCCATTATCTCTGCAGTCACCTTTTTTTTAAGACTCTAGGATGTAGGCCATCAGGTCCAGGGGACTTGTCCACCTTTTGTCCCATTAGTTTGCCCAGTACTTTTTCTCTAGTGATAGTGATTGTTTTAAGTTTCCCCCCACCCCATTAGCCCCTTGATTATCCATTATTGGGATGCTTTTAGTGTCTTCTACCGTGAAGACCGATACAAAATATTTGTTCAAAGTCTCTGCCATTTCCCTGTTTCCCCTTATTAATTCCCCAGACTCTTCCTCTAGGGGACTAACGTTTACTTTAGCTACTCTTTCTTTTTATAAACCTGTAGAAGCTCTTGCTGTTTTTATATTTCTTTCTAGCTTGCTCTCATAAGCTATCTTCTGTCTTTATCATTTTTTTAGTCATCCTTTGCTGGTTTTTAAAAATTTCCCAATCCTCTGGCCTTCCACTATTCTTAGCAACATTGTATGCCTTTGTTTTCAATTTGATACCATCCTTTACTTCCTTAGTTAGCCACGGATGTCTCCTCCTTCTATTAGTCTTTCTTTCTCACTGGAATACATCTTTGCAGAGAGTTATGAAATATCTCCTTAAATGTTTGCCACTGCTTTTCTACAGTCTTACCATGTAATATATTTTCTCAGTCCACTTTAACCAAGTCTGCCTTCATACCTTATTTAAGTTCAGGACACTAGTTTGAGACCTAGCTTTCTCACCTTCAACCTGAATTTGAAATTCTACCATGCTATGATCACTCTTCCCAAGAGGATCCTTCACTTCGAGATCATTAATTAATCCAGCCTCGTTACACATTACTAGATTCAAAATAGTCTGCTCCCTGGTTGGTTCCACAACGTATTGTTCCAAGAAACCATCCGGCATACACTCCAAGAACTCTTCCTCAAGTCTACCTTTGCCAATTTGCTTTGTCCAATCAATATGAAGATTAAAATCTCCCATGATTATAGCTGTACCTTTCTTACAAGCCTCTATTATTTCTTGATTTATACTCTGTCCTACAGTGTGGCTATTGTTTGGGGGCCTGTAGTCCACTCCCACCAGTGACTTCTTACCCTTATTATTTCTTATCTCCACCCAAACTGATTCTACGTCTTGATCTTCTAAGCCAATATCATTTCTCACTACTGCACTGATCTCATCCCTTATTAACAGAGCTACACCACCTCCTTTTCCTTTCTGCCTATCCTTACAAAATGGCAAATACCCCTGAATATTCAGTTCCCAGCCTTGTTCACCTTGCAACCACGTCTCTAATGGCTATCAGATCATACCCATTTATTTCTATTTGTGTGTCAACTCGCCTATCTTGTTATGAATGCCACGTGTGTTCAGATATAAAGCTTTTAATTTTGTCTTTCTACCATTTTTCCCTACTCTGACCCCTCTTTCTGATGCACTCTTATGTGTATATGCTCTGTCACACTCTGGTTATCTTTACCTCTATCGCTACCCTGCACTTTTGCCTTCTCATTTTTCTTTGACTTTTTTTAAATTTCCGAGTTGTGCAAAACTCTGCACAGTTTGCTAATTGGCCTAATTAATGACATTACTTCTGTACTCTTACTCTATGGCCCCATTTAATGGCTTAGCCACTTGCATTGACACGTTTGGGAAATTATATATTTGAATCCTGAGGTGTCTCTGTTCATCCACAACCTTCAGTTTCTTTTTATTGAGTATATTCCAATTTCTTTTTTCCCCACCCAAAATGTATTGCCTCACATTTTTCTGCATTAAATTACATCTTTCACTTGTCTGCTAATTCTGCTAACATGTCTGTCATCCTGAAGTCTTTTACCTTCTTCCTCAGTGCTGGCCAAAAATAATCCAATATTATTGCCTTGTTCTTGCATATCTTACTGAACTGTCGATAGACCGCCACCTCTATATGCCTGCAGTGCACACCAAGAATTGTACCATTTTCCTTTTTTTTTGACTTTATCCATTTGGATTCTGTCAATACAACCCCCTTTGATATCCTTGTATTTTAGCACGATCATAGAATCCTTTACCAGCAAGACCAGCCCTGCTTTCCCCTTCCTATTTGTTCTGAACATGAAGTTCTCATTCCTGCCCAAACCTAAACCACCTTTGTTATACCTTTTCAGCATTCCGAAGGGACCGCTCCCTCCACGGCACCCTGGTCCACTCCTCTATCACCCCCAACAACCCCTCCCCTTCGCCCGGCACCTTCCCGTACAAGCACAGAGATGCAACACATGCCCTTTTACCTCCTCCCTTCCCACTGTCCAGGGCCCCAAACACACTTTCCAGGTGAAACAGGGATTTACTTGTACTTCTTGCAATTTAGTATACTGTATTGGCTGCTGAGTATGCGGTCTCCTCAACATTGGGGAGACCAAACGCAGATTGGGTGACCGCTTTGCGGAGCACCTCCATTCGGTCTGTAAGGGTGACCCAGAGCTTCCGGTCACCTGTCACTTTAATTTTCCGCTCCACTCCCACTCAGACCTCCCCATCCTCTGCCTCTTGCACTGTTCCAATGAAGCTCAATGTAAGCCTGAGGAACAGCACCTCGTCTCTCGATTAGGCACTTTACAGCCTTCTGGACTTAACAGAGTTCAACAATTTCAGACCATAACCTCTGCCCTTATCCTTTTTTTCCCCCCATTTTTTTTTCTCTCTCATGGCAGCTGTCTTTCATTCTGCCAGTGCCATTCACACTTCATCTAGAGCAATCTTTTGTTTCTTAACTTGTCCCATTACCATCTCCTTTTGCCTTGCACAATCTCTTAATCTCTCCTGCCATCCATCCTATCGCAGACCTTCCCTTTTGTTCTTTCCTCCCCTCCCCCCTTTCCCTGCCCCTGCACTTGCTTAAAAACCTGTTCCATCTCCAGCTTTTTCCAGTTCTGACAAAGGGTCATTGACCTGAAACGTTAACTCTGTTTCTCTCTCCACAGATGCTGCCTGACCTGAGTATTTCCAGCATTTTCTGCTTTTATTTCTGTTATACCTACTGTATTATATCCCTCTAGTTATTAATGCTTCTAACTCTTCAATTTTGTTTTGACTGCTTTGTGCATTCACATACATACCACTCAATCCTGACTCCACTTTTTTGGACTGCTGATAATTATTTTTATCTCTGGTTTTGTCATGGAGACTTTTTTTGATATCCCTTACCCCTTTTGTAATAGTGTTTTTATTTCTCACTACCTCAGTCTGTTTCCTTTTCTTTCTTTAATATTTTCTCACTACTTATGTCAGCTAAGCCTTCTACTTCTATTCCAACAGCTTTATTAATCCTTTTCTCCCTTTCTAATCTCATACCTAAACTTTCCCAACCCCTCTGCTATATTAGTTTAAATCCCTTCCCCACAGCTCTTGTTTATCCTTCTGTCCTGCATCATCCCTGCAACCATGCACTAACCTTCTTAATATTCCTTATCTTTTACCTGTCCAGCATGTGGCACAAGAATCAATCTGGAGATTGCCAACCTTGAGGTCTTGTTTTTCAATCTAGTGCTTAACTCCTTTAAACTCCCTCTGCAAGTCATCAAACCTACTATATCTATATTATTGGTTCCAACATGGACCATAACCTTTGGCTGCTCTGCCTCCCTTTCCACTGACGTTGCATCCTCAGGAGGATTGTTCTGCTGGAGCCTCTTGCTGTTGAGAACAATCTAGAAGAAAGAGAAAAAGAGGAGTTAGGGCATGAGATAAAAGCTTGATATTAGCAGGTAAAGGTCATGAGAATACAGATTGAAGTTGCTAAGCTTATTGCATATCTGCTGAGTAAAATGCAGACACCTTATTTAGGTAAGCTGCCAGTTTCTCCTTCCGTGATGAGCACAGCCTTCCCGGGCCACTGATCTCCGGGGCTCTGTGATCTGCCTGTGTGAGGGCGATGATGGAGACTCCTCCAACTGTTTTGGTCCTCTCCCTGGCATTGTGCATGGTCTTGTCCTGCAGAAAGAGAGGGTGAGAGTTAATGAGCGACTGTTGAGAAGTTAAGTGAAGATGTGTAGGGCTTGTGCGTATAGTGCATGTGGTGTGGTGGAGAAGAACAACATGGGATGAGGAGTTGATGAATGTAAAGGGAATTGTTTGAAATGCGAAACAGGGAAGGAGTGGCGGGAGTAGTTGATGGTTGTACAAGTGGTAGTATGTCAGAAAAGAATGGTGTGAAGAAAGGAAAGGAAGAAGTGAGTGTGTTTGGGATGAGAAAGAGGTATTTTAGCGTGGCCTTGTGATTGTAATAAGAATGTGGTGGGGAGAGGTTGAAGAGTTTTGAGGTCCTGTTGAGAGAGATGAAGTGAAGAGTGGTACTTACCCTTGCTGCCTACCCAGCGGCTGACCTGGGAGTGGAGTGAGCAGCGACGCCTGACCAGAGCAGACCTGCGTGAGGTACAAGCAGCACGGCAAGTTTAAAAGGAGGGGCGAGGCGAGGCCCGACCACAGCGGCTGACCTGGGAGTGGAGTGAGCAGCGACGCCTGACCAGAGCAGACCTGCGTGAGGTACAAGCAGCGCGGCAAGTTTAAAAGGAGAGGCGAGGCCCGACCACAGAGGCTGACCTGGGAGTGGAGTGAGCAGCGACGCCTGACCAGAGCAGACCTGCGTGAGGTACAAGCAGCACGGCAAGTTTAAAAGGAGGGGCGAGGCGAGGCCCGACCACAGCGGCTGACCTGGGAGTGGAGTGAGCAGTGACGCCCGACCAGAGCAGACCTGCGTGAGGTACAAGCAGCGCGGCAAGTTTAAAAGGAGGGGCGAGGCGAGGCCTGACCAATTCAACAGCAGGGGAGAGAGGTAAAAAGTAATCAAAGTGTGACGTCACCAGGAAGCAGGTAAGTGATTGGTTGGTGAGTATTTCTCTTTTTTTAAACTTTAACTCTGGTTTATAGTTTCTAAGGTCTCTCTAGTGTAGCAGGGACTGTTGGTAAACCAGTTAACTGTAGTGTAATTAGTGGGATTGATTGATTTAATTTAAATTCAATTAATTAAAGGGTAAGTCATGGCAGGACAGCCGGGTCCCGTGATCTGCTCCTCCTGCGATATGTGGGAACTCAGGGACACTTCCTGTGTCCCTGACAACTACATGTGCAGGAAGTGCATCCAGCTGCAGCTACTGACAGACCGCATTGCGGCGCTGGAGCTGCGATTGGATACATACTGGAGCGTTCACGATGCTCAGGACATCATGAATAGCACATTTACAGAGTTGGACACTGTAACCGTTTACCTTTAAGGGAACTATAGAATGTAACCGTTCGCCTTTAAGAGCACTACTTTAGGGTGGCACTATCTATTGGCTCATGTATACTGTAATACCGATAGTGACCACACCAGTATATAAGGGTTGTGATACGTTAACTAGGGCAGAATCGCCCGAGCCTCTGAATAGTAAAGACGTGTTTTATTTTGTTAACAGTGGAGTCTGTGATTATTTATAATACAACCCACAGACTTAACAGACACTGCAGGTAGAGGTTGGACAGGAAGAAAGGGAACGGGTGACCAACAGGCAGAGTACTAGGCGCAGGCAGGTAGTGCAGGGGTCCCCTGTGGCCATCCCCGTCTCCAACAGATACACCACTGAGTACTGTGGGGGGGGGGGATGGCTGGCTTATCGGAGGAAGGCAGCAGCAACCAACTTCCTGGCACCAGGGGTGGCTCTGCTGCACAGAATGGGAGGAAAAAGAGGGGTAGAGCTATAGTAATAGGGGATTCAATTGTAAGGGGAATAGATAGGCGTTTCTGCGGCCACAAACGAGACTCCAGGATGGTGTGTTGCCTCCCTGGTGCAAGGGTCAAGGATGTCTCAGAGCGGCTGCAGAACATCTTGGAAGGGGAGGGTGAACAGCCAGTTGTCGTGGTGCATATAGGCACCAACGATATAGGTAAAAAGTGGGATATAGGGAGTTAGGAGATAAATTTAAAAAAAAAAAAAAAAAAACAGGACCTCAAAGGTAGTAATCTCAGGATTGCTACCAGTGCCACGTGCTAGTCAGTGTAGAAATAGAAGGATACTTCAGATGAATACGTGGCTAGAGGAATGGTGCCAGGGGGAGGGATTCAAGTTCCTGGGACATTGGAACCGGTTCTGGGGGAGGTGGGACCAGTTCAAACCGGACAGTTTGCACCTGGGCAGGGCTGGAACCGATGTCCTAGGGGGAGTGTTTGCTAGTGCTGTGGGGGAGGGTTTAAACTAAAATGGCAGGGGGTTGGGAACCTGAGCAGGGAGACAGGAAAGGGAAACGAGGATAAAAGCAAAAGATAGGAAGGAGAAAAACAAAAGTGGCAGTCAGAGAAATCAATGGTTTAAATCAAACATGGCCACAGTAAATAATAATTCTAATAGGTCTAAGCGTTAAAAAAACAAGCCTGAAGGCTTTGTGTCTTAATGCGAGGAGCATTTGTAATAAGGTGGATGAATTGGCTGCGCAAATAGAAGTAAACAAATACGATTTGGTTGGGATTACAGAAACGTGGCTCAAGGAAGGCCAGGACTGGGAACTCCAACATCCAGGGGTATTTGATATTCAGGAAAGATAGGCAAAAAGGAAAGGGAGGTGGGGTAGCATTACTGGTTAAAGAAGGGATTAACACAATTGTAATGAAGGATATTAGCTCTAATGAGGTGGAATCTGTATGGGTAGAATTGAGAAATACTAAGGGGGGGAAAAAAACGTTAGTGGGAGTGATTTATAGATATCCAAACAGTAAGGCGGAGTTTGGGGAAGGCATTAAAAGGGAAATTAAAGAAGCGTGCAATAAGGGCACAGCAGTCATCATGGGTGACTTTAACCTACATATAGATTGGGCCAACCAAATTAGTAACAATACTGTGGAGGAGGAATTCCTGGCGTGTTTACGGGATGGTTTCCTGGACCAATATGTCGAGGAACCAACCAGAGATCAGGCCATCTTAGACTGGGTATTATATAACGAGAAAGGATTAATTAGCAATCTTGTTGTACGAGGCCCCTTGGGTCGGAGCGATCATAATATGATTGAATTCTTCATTTAAGATGGCGAATGAAGTAGTTGACTCGGAGACTAGGGTCCTTAATTTAAATAAAGGAAACTACGATGGTCTGAGGAGTGAGTTGGGTAGGATTGATTGGGGAATGTCACTCAAAGGGTTGACGGTGGATAGGCAATGGCAAACATTCAAAGACCGAATGGATGAACTACAGAATTTGTTCATCCCAGTTTGGCATAAAAATAAAACCAAAAAGGTGACCCAACCGTGGCTAACAAGGGAAATTAGGGATAGCATAAGGTCCAAGGAGAGGGCATATAAATTGGCCAGAAAAAGCAATAATCCTGAGGATTGGGAGCAGTTTAGGATTCAACAAAGGAGGACAAAGGGATTAATTAAGAAAGGGAAAATAGAATGAGAGTAAGCTTGCAGGGAACATAAAAACTGACTGTAAAAGCTTTTATAGATATGTGAAGAGAAAAAGATCGGTGAATTGAAGCATAGGTCCCTTGCAGTCAGAATCGGGGGAACAAAGAAATGGCAGACCAACTAAATACATATTTTGGTTCGGTCTTCACAAAGGAGGACACAAATAACCTCCCAGAGATGCCGGGAACATAGGGTCTGATGAAAGGGTGGAACTGAAAGAAATCAGTATTTGTAGGGAAATGGTGTTAGGAAAATTGATGGGATTGAAGGCCGATAAATCCCCAGGGCCTGATAATCTACATCCCAGGGTACTTAAAGAAGTGGCCCTAGAAATAGTAGATGCATTGCTGGTCATCTTCCAGAACTCTCTCTAGACTCTGGAACGGTACCCATGGATTGGCGGGTAGCTAATGTTACCCCACTATTCAAAAAAGGTGGTATAGAAAAGGCGGGGAATTATAGACCGGTAAGCTTGACATCGGTGGTGGGGAAAATGCTAGAGTCCATTATAAAAGATGTAATAGAGCACTTGGAAAGCAGTGACTGGATCGGACAAAGTCAACGTAGATTTACAAAAGGTAAATCATGCTTGACTAATCTACTGGAATTTTTTGAGGATGTAACTCTTAAAATAGATAAGGGAGAACCAGTGGATGTGGTGTATTTGGACTTTCAGAAGGCTTTCGATAAGGTCCCGCGTAAGAGATTAGCGTACAAAATTAAGGCACATGGGATTGGGGGCAAGGTATTGACTTGGATAGAGAACTGGTTGGCGGACAGAAAGCAAAGAGTTGGAATAAATGGGTCGTTTTCCGAGTGGCAGGCAGTGACTAGTGGGGTACCGCAAGGATCGGTCCTAGGACCCCAGCTGTTCACAATATATATTAATGATCTGGACGAGGGAATTGGATGTAATATCTCCAAATTTGCAGACGACACAAAGCTGGGTGGGAGGGTATGCTGTGAGGAGGATGTCGTGAAACTCCAGTACGATTTGGACAGGTTGGGTGATTGGGCAGAAACATGGCAAATGCACTATAATGTGGATAAATGTGAGGTTATCCACTTTGGCAAAAACAGGAAGGCAGATTATTATTTGAATGGCAATAGATTGGGAGAAGGGGAAGTGCAAAGAGACCTGGGTGTTCTTGTGCACCAGTCGCTGAAGGTAAGCATGCAGGTGCAGCAGGCGGTTAAGAAGGCAAATGGTATGTTGGCCTTTGTAGCAAGAGGGTTCGAGTACAAGAACAAGGATGTCTTGCTGCAGTTGCACAGGGCCTTGGTGAGACCGCACCTTGAGTATTGTGTGCAGTTTTGGTCGCCTTACCTGAGGAAGGACGTTCTTGCCATGAAGGGAGTGCAGCGAAGATTCACCAGGCTGATACCTGGGATGGCAGGAATGACGTATGAGGAGAGATTGTGTCGATTGGGCTTATACTCACTGGAGTTTAGAAGATTGAGAGGGGATCGCATCGAAACCTATAAAATTCTGTCAGGCCTGGACAGACTAGATGCAGGAAGGATGTTTCTGATGGCCGGGGAGTCCAGAACCAGGGGTCATAGTCTAAGGATAAGGGGTAAGCTATTTAGGACTGAAATGAGGAGGAATTTCTTCACCCAGAGAGTGGTGAACCTGTGGAATTCTCTGCCACAGAGGGCAGTGGAGGCCAGTTCATTAAGTATATTCAAGAAAGAGTTGGATATATTTCTTAAGGCTAATAGGATATGGGGAGAAGGCAGGGACAGGGTACTGAATTTGGATGATCAGCCATGATCTCATTGAATGGCGGAGCAGGCTCGAATGGCCTACTCCTGCTCCTATCTTCTATGGTTCTATGTTACTCTTAAAGTCATTGAGTGTCGTCTTGTATTGAACCCAAGATCTGGGGATGATGCTGGTGTGGCACTAACCCTGTCAGCCACCTCTGTCCATGCCTGCTTCATCCTGGCCTTGTGGATAGCCTTGTGGGTTTTGGTAAAGCGTTGCTCCCTAGTTGCCCTCACTCCCTCCACTAGGACTTCCAGGGATGTATCAGAAACATGAGGGAAGGTGGGGGGTAGCCCTGTAACTTACCAGTCTTGCCGAAAAGTCTTAAAGTTGTTGAATGAAAAATGTAGGCAGAGCATGCAGCTTAAGGGAGAAGCTTAAATATCATAAAACAATCTTTAAAAAAAATTAACTCTTTGAAAAATCTGCAATATTTAAATGTTCTTCTGAAGGAATGAGTCTCCACACTTGTAAAATTAGTTTTTGAGGGTCAGAGGTTGTTCAGCAGTAATTATGACTTTGTGCACTGTTTAAAAACTCAGTTACTCCTGGTTGAACAAGGTTTAACATTTTCATTGGTTTTTACAGTGAGAATGTGCATTAATAGTTGAAGTTCACGTCAAATCAGTGGTTCCATCTGCAAAGACTGTAACAGCACACCTTGTGGAGGAGCAGGGTATCGCTGACAGCAACTTCCGGATTACTGCATGTGTGGATGCCAGAAGTTGCTGTCGGCTTTACAGAGTAATGATGGTGAGCGCTGACAGTTTTGCCGTCATTATAACTGCAAATTCCAGGCTATTCACTTTATTTTCAATGCTATTTGTTCTCTGCTGTTCTACCAGATTAGTGTTTATAAATGTAAGCTTATTTGGGCATTCCTAACATTTAAGGTTAAACAATTTTAACGAATGATTTGATCAGCACAAATATGCTACTTACTGTAAGGATTTTTTATTCTAGAAACTGCCATGGATAAGAAGGTCTATGCTCAGCGTAACAGTGACTCGAAATATATTCGTGCAATTTACAAGTGAGTCCCCTGTCACTGTATTCCTTGAATAGCTTTTCCTGATTGCCATTTACATTTTCTAGGTTTTCTGATGTGAAGTAGAAGGTGACCCTTGGTGATAAAATCCTTTCAGAAGATTTGAATGGTGGCAGGATAATCCATATTTCTCTCATTAATGCTAATTATTAAAGTTTTCATTGCTATTAACTTTATCTTTTGAGAACACCTTGTTTCAAATTAAATGATGGTTTAAATTTCCTTATTCTACTGGCGAACAGTAGATTAAAGGACGGTCACAGCCAATGGTGATTCGTTGTTGTATTTGAACAATGTAGATAGGGATATTTGAGGTTAGTTTCTCTTCCTTCCCATCCTCCCCAGCTAGTAGGATGGCCTGGTGACTTGCCCACTGAATTTTCCGCCTGCTTTGCGCTGATCCTGATTTTTAACATTTGCAGGCGGCAAAGGCACCCTCCTGAAGACGCGGAGGTCTTTAAGTATGCAGATTAGGGTCCAGTGATGTCATTGTGGCTCAACTGCAGTTTTAACTCTTGCTGGAGTGGAAAAGCCAGTCAGGAGAGGATCAGGACATGAGGCTCTGAAAGATTAGTTTGTTTTTTACTTCGTGGGTCCAAAAAGAGCAAGTGTGTTTCTCTGGGCCCCACAAGGAGAGCTTGGATGATTTTTCTCTCCCAACCAACCCCCCCCCCCCCCCACCCCCCCCCTTCATTCTGAGACCCTGCCAGAAACCCCTTCCCCACACATGCCTGCATGCTGGCAGCATGGTAAGGAAGCCCAGCAGTTAAAAACGGGTAGGTAGTAAATTAACTTACAGTGGGACTTGAACATTCAATGGCATATTACCATCACCAAATCCCCCACTATCAACATCCTTGGGGGGGGGGGGGGGGGGGGGTCACCATTAACCAGCAAGTTAACTGGACCATAAATACTGTGGCAACAAGAGCAGGTCAGAGGCTAGGTATTCTGTGGCGAGTGTCTCACCTCCTGACTCCCCAAAGCCTTTCCACCATCTACAAGGCGCAAGTAAGGAGTGTGATGGAATACTCTCCACTTGCCTGGAGGAGTGCAGCTCCAACAACACTCAAGAAGCTCGACACCATCCAGGACAAAGCAACCTGCTTGATTGGCACCCCATCCACCACCTTAAACATTCACTCCCTCCACCACCGGTGTACCGTGGCTGCAGTGTGTACCATCTACAAGATGCACTGCAGCAACTCACCAAGGCTTCTTCGGCAGCACCCCCCCCCCCCCCCCCCCCCCCCCAAACCTGCGGCCTCTTCCACCTAGAAGGGCAGCAGGCGCATGGGAACACCACCACCTCCAAGTTCCTGTCCAAGTCACACACCATCCTGACTTGGAAATATATCGCCGATCCTTCATCGTCGCTGGGTCAAAATCCTGGAACGCCCTCCCTAACAGCACTGTGGGAGTACCATCACCATCACGGACTACAGCGGTTCAAGAAGGCGGCTCACCACCACCTTCTCAAGGGCAGCTAGGGATGGGCAATAAATGCTGGCGTTGCCAGTGACGCCCTGATCCCATAAATGAATTTTTTTTTTTAAAACCACAACCTTCTGACTCTGAGGCAAGTGTGCTACCCACTGAGCCATGGCTGACACTTGTTGAAATTCTTACAATCTGCTTTTATATTTCTTGCCTGTTTGTTTTTCCTATTCTATTTTCTCCCTTTTTATCAATATTTTTTTTGGTCATCCTTTGCTGGTTTCTAAAGCTCTCCCAATCCTCACGCTTACTACTATTCCTCGCAGCATTATAAACATCTTTTAATCTAATACTATCTTTAACTTCTTTAGTTAGCCACAGATGGGTCACTTTTCTGGTGGAGTTTTTATTTCTCAATGGAATGTATATTTTTGGGAATTTTGTAATATTTCTTTAAATGTTTGCCATTGCTTATCTACTGTCATGCCTTTTAATCTTATTTCCTAATATATTGTAGTCAATTCACCCCGATACCTATGTAATTGGCGCTATTTAAGTTTCACACACGTATTTCACACTCAGAATTTCCCATTGAGTTAATCACATTATGATCACTCTTCCCCAGAGGATCCTTTACTGTGAGATTACTAATTAACCCTGTCTCATTACACAATACAAGATTTAAAATAGCCTGTTCCCTGGTTGGTTCTATGTATTGTTCTGGGAAACCATCTCAAATGCATTCCATGAACTTGTCTTCCAGATTACCTTTGCCAATTTGAATTGCCCAGTCTATATGAAGATTAAAGTCCCCCACACTTATTGTATTGCCTTATTTACCAGCTCCTATCATTTGTTGATTAATACTCTGTCCAACAGTATAGCTACTGTTAGGGGGCCTATAAACTACTCCCACCACGGTGACAGGCAGCCTTCTTGAATTGCTGCCATCTCTGTAGTGATGGTGCTTCCACAATGGTGTTAAGTAGGGAATTCCAGGATTTTCACCCAGACATTATGAAGGATTGGTGGTATACGTCCAAGATGGTATGTGACTTGAAGAGTAAGTGGTAGTGTTCCCATGACATTGCTGCACTTCACCCTCTTGGTGATCGAGGTTGTAGGACTGCGAGGCGCTATTAAAGTAAGCTTGGTGAGTTGCTTTAGTGCATCCTGTATATAGTGCATATTGCAGCCACAGTGCATTGATGATGGAGGGGGTGACTTGTCATTTGGGGGGTGGGGGGCACTGTTCTGTCTTGGATTCTGTCGGGCCTCTTGAGTGTTATCACTGCACCCATCCAGGCGCGTGGTCAGTATTCCATCACACTCCTGACTTGGGCCTTGTAGATGGTGCAGAGGCTTTGAAAGGACAGGAGGTGAGCCACTCATTGCAGAGTACTGAGCCCCTACTCTGCTGTTGTAGCTACGGTGTTAATATGACTAATTTAGTTAAGCTTTTGGTCAGCAGTGATGTTGATAATGGGGGATGCAGTGACGTTGAAGATACGCATTGCCCAGCACAAATGCTACCTGCTACTTGTCAGCCAAGCCTTTATGTTGTTCAAGTCCTGCTGTAGGTTGGTATAAAAAGTCTTCTTTCACAGTTGTGAATAATTGAGTAGAATGGAGTTTGAGTATGCTGTAATGAAGATAATGATTTCTCTTTGTTTAGGATGAGTGATTTGATTCACCGCAGACAGAAAATGCCTTGGTTTTGGCCTGATTTTCTGTACAATGCACTTGGAGAAGGAAAGGAACATGACAAAGCTCTCAAAATCCTGCACTCCTTCACAGAAAAGGTAGATTTATAGTCAAACAATATATATATTTTAAAACAAAAACCCAAAGGCCCTGTATTTGCAGTCGGTATGACGACTTACTCTCAGTACGCCATCATACCGCCTTTGAAACTGACCACAACTTCCCCCACAAAGCACTGAAATCTTGTAAATCATTGAAACTGGCAAAAACTTCAGCTGTTAAATTCCTCACTAAATGTTAGACCCAAAGGGATTAGGTGTAACTGGTGTTTTAACAGCGTATTGAGTGCTAAAGAAATGTTAAGGGCCTGGAAAACTAACTTTAATTTTGTGCAGTGTGAAATTTGTCCATTTTTAAGAAACTTTTCAAAAAAATCTTTTACTTTTAAGTTTGTGCATTTTTATTTTGGGTTTGCTTCTTTCCCCATGTGAGAACACCAATCTTTCTTTTGATCTCTAACTATTTTTAAAGAGTTAAAATTTTAAGGGCTTACCCACTTCCTTCGCTGTCTGAGAATTCTGCCTATTGATTGGCTGCTTAGACAGCCTGTTGGCGTCCCAGCAGTTCGCACAAGGGGATCCACATTAAGTTCCATTTGAAATGAATTCAAGGTCGGAAAACCCGAAGTTCTTAACACAGGGATTGCGAGACTCTCCTGTGGCGCGTACTTCGGGGCTAGCAGCAAACGCCTTCGCTGCTGTTTGCAGATTCTGGGCCAATGTGTTGGAAGCCCTCAGCAGGTGAGGTAGCATTTGTGGAGAGGAGGAATCAACATTTCGAGTGCAAATCCATTGTCAAAACTGGAATATATTCCAGGTGAACAACATTTAAGTACCATTGATCGGTAATATATTTCAGTTTTGACTGGGTTTGCACTCTGTTAATTATTCCTCCTTCCACAAATGCTGCCTCACCTGCTGAAGGTTTCAACATTTTGTTTTGTTTCAGATATCCACCATCTGCAGTTTTAGTATTGTATTTTTTTTGATTGCTTTCTTGTTTGCTTTTGTTAATTGACCAAATTAATTGAAGAAAACAAGGCTATTAATAAACATTTCATAAAAGTGGAAAGAGTGAGACAGACTAGAGGTACTGAAAACCATTTATTGGCATATGAACACTAAATGTCCAGTCTTTAAAGAATTAAGATTTTTGAAACACTAAGGAATGTGATGCTTGTGGCCACCTTGCCAATTTGTGTTTCAAAAATATATATATCATTTTTTAATTCTCAGCCTGTATACTTTGCTTTTAGGCTCTCAATTAATGTGTATTTCTGGATTTTTCCCTTCTTGAGATGCCACATAAAAAATGTCCCCTTTTATAAGACACCCATTTTCCCATTTTCTCGGAGGTATTGACTCTGCTGGTACTAAGGCTACCAGCCATACTCTGGTTCTTTGTTGAACCAATGGGCACTTAATCAGTGAGTGTCAGCAGAGTATGCAACTGAGACCAATATTGGCTTCACCTGAGATCATGCTCATGCACACGCTCACATCCACACTTGGCAGGATTCGTTGGATAGCAATTGGGCACAGGAACTGTTTGAAAGTGGAGATGAGTTAGAAGATCAGCCATGAGCTTCTTGAATGGCGGAGCAGGCTTGAGAGGCTGTATGGCCTACACCTGTTCCTAATTCTTATGTTATTAATTGAACTATCGGAAGTATAATTTTTTAACACCTATTATTTTTCAGTGCAACCAAAGTACTGCAAGATGATTATACCTGCCTTGACTGCTTATGAGGCAATTAAGTTTATGGCAGTTTGTGTGTTTTCTTTGAGGATTGATGCAAGAGCTATAGATATGTCAAATAAGTGAAGATTCTAATCCAAATCAAAAATATAATGTATTAACTACTTAAACTGCTTGCTCAATAGATCACTGCTGTAAATGAATTCTCTGATAACACTGCCTCATTGATTCCCTATGGAAAATAGTGTGGTGTTCTCCTTTTATTAGCACAAAATTGGTTTCTTCGTCCAAAAATGGTGGTGGTTTGCACTGATTTGCTAATTGGATTAGTTTTATTGTCTGGCGCACTTTTTTGCTGTTGGTTATAGAGCACATAGATTTTCTTGAACTATTTTTATCATGGAGACCTTGGAAAGCTGATACTTGGGCGTATAATATTCACGAGGGTTCTTTCAATCTCTCCCTGTAACTAGGCATTGATGCCTTTTCCCTAGGGTTTCCACTGACCTGCTAAAATGACGTTGGGAGATCGGGGAACTCCCATGGAAATTCTAGGCGGTGGTATATGCTGATTCTTTGGAAACTTTTGGTGATTGTTGGACACTATATGATGTAGACTGAGTTGTTGCACTTAACCTCATTAGTAATTTGGTTTTACAAAGCTCTATCAATTTTAGATAAATACCCCTCTTCCTTTCTTTGAATAGTGGTAGCGACAACAAAACAAGAAACACTTGTTGTTTGTCCCAGTGGGGGCTGGGATTTTAAAGCCAGAGTTCTTTCCATGAGTATACCAGGTCAGTCTTTGCATACTAAGCTTTCATTGGCTAGAAACTAACTTTGGAAGCTCAGTTTCAACAATACGGGACAAAAAGTGTTTCTATCTCTCCAATCAAAAGTAGGAGCAGGGTGGGAAAAATGAAAGGTAAATAAAATATCTTCTACTTAAAATAAATAAGATTGGAATAGATAGTAAAGTTGAAATAAAAAGACAGATAATATGAAATGGTGAAAGTTGCAGCTTGGGTCATGCAGATAAAGGGGGTAATTTTCAAACTCTGATTCCCAGCAGAGATCCTTACCTGGTCTTGCATGTCAGAAATTCAGATGAGCATTGCACATGATTTTCCAACTGTTATGATGTGGCATGTACTGCGTGAAAGGGTGGTGGAAGCAGATTCAATAATAACTTTCAAAAGTGGATTGGATTGAGGTGAAAAATTTGCAGGTCTATTGGGAAAGAGTGGAGGTATGGGACTAATTGGATAACTTTTCAAGAGCCGACACAGGCACGATGGACCGAATGGCACCCTTCTGTGCTGTAAGATTCTATAGTGAGCTGGAAGTGTGTTCTATATAACAAAGACTTTTAATATATTCAAACTGATCCCATGGTGTTGCTAACGGTAACTCTCAGGTTTGATAAGAATGGGGTATTATAAGGGACATTGATTTTTCCACATTGGGGGTGACTGAGAGCACTGCATATGGGCCCAGGGTCTGGCAGTACTGGGTGTGGGATGTCTAGTCCAGCTCTACTTTAAGTGGCACCATGGGGTTTAGTTGCACAGGGAGGCAATCCCGAGTCGATGAACACTCCAGAGAGGGTGTCTGGGAGCACTGTGGCAGGTCGTGGAATCTGAGATTGCTGGGTGAGGGGTCCTGGGATCTGAGGCAAGGATATCTTTTTGGGGGGGGGGGGGGTCTGGTGGCTGGAAGCAATAGAAAGGCAGTCTAGGGGTTTGAAAACTACAACAGTTATAATCCGTTCTAATCACTTGGTAAGGGCAGTTCTAAGAACATTCACTTGTTGCTTTTTATTAGGTGGTTGCTGAGAGGCTTCGTAAAATGGAGAATTCTGAAGAATTTAACCATTCCGGTTCTGATTCAGACTCTAATTCACCGAGAAAACCGAAGCACAAGGCCTTTCTTGACCTGATTCTCAGTGCAACCGATGAAGATGGGAAGAAGCTGAGTCAGCAGGACATCAGCGAAGAAGTGAACACATTCATGTTTGAGGTAAGATCTAATACGCAGGGAAGCGGCAAGCAGTTTTATACTTCACTTGATATATAGGATCAAATGGTAATATAAGGTTTGAAATTACTGTTAGTGGATGGACTATTAACATATTTAGATGATCTTCTGTCCATTCTTAATGGAGGTGTTAACCCATTTATTATAAGTGGGTTAATGCCGCCATTAAAGTAGTGGGCCATGTCATAAAATAGTGAACCCATTGAGTGGTTGTCTGCTAATATTGGCCAATAATTTCCAGGCTATAAGGTAACATTAAAATTGTTTTAAAACAGTGAAAGGCCAATTACACCACTATTTGTAATCTGGTTAAATGGATTCATTGTGGAGAGACAGAGAGAAGTTAAATCAGAGCTCAGTCTTTAGACACAAATTTAGTCTGTTTGGTGTGCAACTGATGTTCAAGATGCATGTTTCTACTGATATCATTTCAAATTAAAAGAACATCTTAAAGAAAGTGTGGAAGAATGTGAGTGACTGTAGGAAGATAAATGCTTGTTACAGAAGTGGCCATTGAAATTGAATATAGATAAATGTGAAATGGTAATTTCTTTGGGGGGGTGAGGGGGCGGTTGCTGAATGGCAATACAACCCAAACAGTAACATCCTTAATGGGGTAGAGAAATACAGATAGCTGGAGATTTGGATTTTAAAAGCAGGATTGCAGGTGGAAAAAGCCATATAAAGGACATATTGGATTCTGGATTTTATATGTGGGTGGGGGGAGGGCACTGAACACATAGAAACAGAAGATAGGAGCAGGAGTAGGCCATTCGGCCCCTCAAGCCTGCTCTGCCATTCAATGAGATCATGGCTGATCGTCCAAATTCAGTACCCTGTTCCTGCCTTCTCTCCATATCCCTTGATCCCTTTAGCCTTAAGAAATATATCTAACTCCTTCTTGAATATATTTAATGAATTGGCCTCTACTGCCTTCTGTGGTAGAGAATTCCACAGGTTCACCACTCTGGGTGAAGAAATTCTTCCTCATCTCTGTCCTAAATGGCTTACCCCTTATCCTTAGACTGTGACCCCCTGGTTCTGGACTCCCCGACCATCGGGAACATCCTTCCAGCATCTAGTCTGTCTAGTCCTGTTAGAATTTTATAAGTTTTGATGAGATCCCCTCTATTCTTCTAAACTCCAGCGAGTACAAGCCCAATCGACCCAATCTCTCCTCATCTGTCATTCCTGCCATCCCAGGTATCAGCCTGGTGAATCTTCGCTGCACTCCTTCCATGGCAAGAACATCCTTCCTCAGATAAGGCGACCAAAACTGCACAGAATACTCCAGATGTGGTCTCACCAAGGCCCTGTACAACTGCAGCAAGACATCCTTGTTCCTGTACTCAAACCCTCGCTACGAAGGCCAACATACCATTTGCCTTCTTAACCGCCTGCTGCACCTGCATGCTTACTTTCAGCGACTGGTGCACAAGGATGCCCAGGTCTCGTTGCGCTTCCCCTTCTCCCAATCTATTGCCATTCAGATAATCTGCCTTCCTGTTTTTGACACCAAAATGGATAACCTCACATTTATCCACGTTACATTGCATCTGCTTCTGCCCAATCACCCAACCTGTCCAAATTCTACTGGAGTTTCTCGGTATCCCCCTCACAGCACACACTCCCACCCAGCTTTGTGTCGTCTGCAAACTTGGAGATATTACATCTAGTTCCCTCATCCAGATCATTAATATATATTGTGAATAGCTATATACACAAAGGTAAGGAAGTGATGATGAGCCAGTACAGGATACTGGCTATGCCACAGTTAGAGTAGTGTGTGAAGGTTATAAAAGAATATTGGAGCCTCACAAAAGGTTGTGTAGATTTATAAGAAAAGCTCTGCTCTAGTGAATGCACTCCTAATTTTTCAAATCTCTCATCACAACTATTTTCTCTTCTGAGAGGCCTGAAAAAATCAGACCTTCACTAGAGCAGAGAAGGTTAAGAGGGAAGTGTTCGAAGTTTTGTAATGGTTTGACGGGGTAAATTGTGATGGATGATTCTTGCTGTTCAGTGAATCAGTAACGGGTGGGCATAAATTTACAATATTTTCAAGCAAAGGGTTATTGAAATGTATTACCTCAAATTGCTATGGAATTAAAGCCAGTAAGATATTTAAGAGGGCATTAGATAAATGCCTGAAATCAAAATCTTTGAGAGAGAACAATGTAATGGGATTAGAATAGATAGCTCCATAGGAGGAACGAGGCACAGGCACCATCGGGATGAGCTATAAATGCTGGCCTTGGCAGCGACACCCACATCCTGTGAATGAGTTTAAAAAAAAATCTAGGCTAAATGATTACCTGTGCTTTTCTGTTATTTTGATTCTTTAAAAGATGTTGTTGGACTTCCTTATGTGAAACTGACTTTGCATTAATTTTGAAAATGGTGTTCGTGCGACCAATCAGTACTGGTTGCTTCTTGAGGGGAAGTGACAAGCATTACTCTGACAAATTGTGGGGGGTTGGGGTGGTGGTGGGTAGGGGGACATATCTGGTCTGGTAGCACTGGTTTGTAACTTTTTCTAAGAGGTTTCTGGAAAAAAATTAAATTTGTTATTTTGTGATTGGTTTTGGAAGTATATTTCTGTATATGTCTCTGTCTCCCTGCCTCTCGGGTGCCATGATTTGAATGCTTTTATTTTCTATTAACAAAATTCAGGTGATAATTAGAGGGTTTTTGTTTGCTTTCAGAATTCAACACACTTATTTTCTCAAGAATTCAAATTAGGATGAGGAAAGACATGCTGTCTGTGTCTCTGCCTGTACCTCTTTCATGCCTGTCTTTTCATTCCCTTGGTGTCCCCCCAGGTGTCAGTAATTAGAATGTTTGCAATTTTGAATGACCAAAAAACTCAACTGATAATTAGAAACTTTCAAAGGATGAGGGAAAACATTTTGAGTAAAATTCAACTAGCTGGGAATGCAGAATAAGCAGTAGCAGATCGAACACCCATTATACACCCTGCACAATTTTTGTTTCCAAAGTACTTCAGCATCAAATGGTCACATCACAAGCAGCAGAGAATTTGAATATTGGTTAGAATCAACAGTGGCATAGTTCATCACATTGATGGTCAAAAAAAATCAGTTTTCAGTATTTTTAATTTAGTGGCCGGCACACAGAACCATTTTAAGTTTAGATTCTAATCAACTCATGAGACTTCTGTTCTACATATTACTTCGAAACTGGCATAGTCAAAAAGAAAACCTGGTTACAGTATTTTTAACCACAGATGACTATTTTAGAAAGTGTTCTAAATTAAATCTGCATTATTGAGTGGAGACTGGGGGGGAAAAAAAAAACCAAGAACTATGAGTAGTTTACTGTCAAACAACTAAATCACAATACTACCGCACCCTTCTGGTGTAAAATGGAACTGCACCATAAATAACCCTGTCTTTCAGCAGTGTGTGAGTACTTATAGCTGCTAGTTCTTTTAACTATTCATTTATTGTTTAAAATTCATTTCTTTGATTATTAATGGTCAGGAATTGACTAAATGTGGGAATGTATTTAATGTTCTTAAACACCTTTTTCTTTGTTTGTTCAACTAAAACAAGTGAGAGTTGGTGCATTGTTATTATTATTATCCAGCTTTCGGCCTTGATGTAGGTATTCCATTGTTTGTAAGTGGTCACAGTACCTGTTTTTCTACCTGCTAGGCTGCTTCAGGCACTTTCAGAATGTGATAAAAGCCTCTCCGATTTCTTTATTTTATAAAGTTGGAGTGCAATAAAGAATAAAAGACTTCCAAGAACTGCCCTCCCCACTAATCTTTTGAGTGCTTCTAGTCTAAGGATTGACTGACCATGTTCTACTGCTTTCAAGTTGTTTCTTATTTATACACACTCAACCTTTGTCTAGGGTAAATATCTGGCTGAGAAAACCTTTTTTTTGAAATGCTAATTCCGAACAAAACCTACTATATTTTGTACACCACATCTCCAGGAGAGTATGTTGATATGCTGGGGTTGTTGGTACAATTGTACCTGTGCTGGTTAATTTTCATTTTAATTTCCATGGCGTTTTACAAAATATCACTCGGTGTGGTTAGGTGAATGTACAGTGTGTGATTCTTCTAATGAAGGCAGATTTGTGATCCAGTGAGCTCCAATTAGTTTCTGATCGGAGTTAAATGAAAGCCTGCTTATAAACAACTTGTTAAGAAAAAAGTAGAAAAAGCTGATTCACCACCGTAAAACCCCTTTGGTGGGTATTTTCATGTCCTATAATATAGCTCCATCTAGCGGTTATTCTCTCTAGATCTTTTCATTGCAAACTACTGCTGTGACATCGGCCGTTTCCATTTCTCTGCTCCCCTCACTCACTCCAACCTATCTCCTTCTGAACTTGCAGCACTCCATTCTCTCAGATCCAACCCTGACATTGTCATTAAACTTGCTGACAAGGGTGGTGCTGTTGTTGTTTGGTGAACCGACCTCTACCTAGCGGAAGCTGAACGCCAACTCTCCGACACCTCCTCCTACCTCCACCTGGACCATGACCCCACTACTGAACATCAAGCCACCGTTTCCAAGACTGTCACTGACCTCATCTCCTTTGGAGATCTTCCCCCACCACCCCCCCCCCCCCCTCCCCCAATGGCCGCCAAACTCATAGTTCCCCAACCCCACACAGCCCGCTTCTACCTCCTTCCCAAGATCCACAAACAGGACTGCTCTGGTAGACCCATCGTTTCAGCCTGTTCTTGCCCCACAGAACTTATCTCTTCCTATCTCGACTCTTTTTTTCTCCTTGTCCAGTCTCTTCCTACCTACATCCGCGACTCTTCTGATGCCCTCCGTCACTTTAACAGTTTCCAGTTTCCTGGCCCCAACCACCTCCTTTGCACTGGACGTACAATCCCTCTACACCTCCATCCCCCACCATGGACGTACAATCCCTCTACACCTCCATCCCCCACCAGGATGGCCTGAGGGCGCTCCGCTTCTTCCTTGAACAAAGGCCCCATCCACCACCACCCTCCTCCGCCTGGTTGAACTCGTTCTCACATTGAACAACTTCTCTTTTGACTCCATTCATTTCCTCCAAATCAAAGGTGTTGTTATGGGTACCTGCATGGGTCCTAGCTATGCCTGCCTTTTTGTGGGATATGTGGAACACTCTTTGTTCCAGTCCTACTTGGGTCCCTTCCCTCACCACTTTTTTCCGGTACATTGATGACTGTATCGGTGCCGTTTCCTGCTCTCTCCCTGAACTAGACAATTTCATTCACTTTGCTTCCAATTTCCACCCTTCCCTCACCTTTTCACATGGTCCATCTCTGACTCTTCTCTTCCCTTCCTCGACTTCTCCGTCTCCATCTCTGGGGATAGGTTATTGACAAACATTCACTACAAGCCCACTGACTCCCACAGCTACCTGGACTACACTTCCTCTCACCCTGCCTCCTGTAAGGATTCTCTTTCATTCTCCCAGTTTCTCCCTCTCCACTGCATCTGCCCCGACGATGCCACCTTCCATAACAGTGCTTCCGACATGTCTTCCTTTTTCCTCAACCAAGGATTCCCCTCTACAGTGGTTGACACGGCCCTCAACCGTGTCCGTTCTATCTCCCACACTTCTGCCCTCACCCCTGCCCCTCCCTCCCCAGAACCACGATAGAGTTCCCCCTGTCCTCACCTTTCACCCCCCCCCCCCCCCCCAGCCTCCACATTCAAAGGATCATCCTCTGCCATTTCCGCCACCTCCAGCATGATCCCACCACCAAATGCATCTTCCCCTCACCTCCCCTTTCAGCATTCCGTAGGGACTGCTCCCTCTGCGACACCCTGGTCCACTCCTCTACCACCCTCAGCACCCCTTCCCCTTTACCCGGCACCTTCCCGTGCAAGCGCAGGAGATGCAACACATGCCCTTATACTTTTCCCCCCTTCCCACTGTCCAGGGCCCCAAACACCCCTTCCAGGTGAAACAGTGATTTACTTGTTGTACTTGCAATTTAGTATACTGTATTCACTGCTCACGATGTGGTGGTCTCTACATTGGGGAGACCAAACGCAGATCGGGTGACCGCTTTGCGGAACACCTCCATTCAGTCCGTAAGGGGGAGCTCAAGCTCCCGGTGGCCTGTCACTTTAATTCACCGCTCCATTCCCATTCAGACCTCGCCGTCCTCGGCCTCTTGCATTGTTCCACGGAAGCTCAGTGTAAGCTCGAGGAACAGCACCTCTTTCGATTAGGCACTCTACAGCCCTCTGGACTCAACATAGAGTTCAACAATTTCAGATCATAACCTCGGCCCCTATCACACATTTTTTTAATCCACACTTTTTGTTTGTGCCTTTTTTTTCCTTCTCTCCCACATGGCAGCTGTCTTTCATTCTGCCAGCACAATTCACACTTCATCTAGAGCCATCCTTTGTTCCTTAACCTGTCCCATTACCACCTGCTCTTGCCTTGAATATCTCTTAATGCCTCTTAATCTCTCCTGCTTGCTATCCTATCACTGACCTGACCTTTTTTTGTTCTTTCATCCCCTTCCCCTTTTCCCAGCCCCTAAACTTGCTTTCCATTTCCTGCTTTTTTCCAGTTCTGATGAAAGGTCTTCGACCTGAAACGTCTGTTTCTCTCTCCACGGATGCTGCCTGGCCTGCTGAGTTTTTAGTGTTTTCTGTTGTTTCGGATTTCCAGCATCCACAGTATTTTGCTATTGTATTAGTGGTTATTCATATTGTGCTAACTTCAATCCATGATTTATTTCCCCCTAATTTTACTAGAAAAATCCAGTGTATTTGTTATAACAACTTTTTAAAATTGATTTTCAGGTATATTATATCATCCATAGTAGATTCAACATTATTTTGTTACGCATTTTCAATCGATTCCTATTCTGTTTTCAAGAATAATGCTATTTTACTGTTGCTCCCTACAATAGTGATCCCTGATCATAGTGTAGATGCCGTGGCTCGATAATGTGGCCTATTGATTAACATAATTAAATAGCTGCTAGCTGCACTGAAAGGTCAATCTTATTAGGCTGCAAACTTGTTGCAGCCCCATTTAGTGACGAGGCCAGGTTTTGGAGGTCCTGCTCAAAGGGCGACGCTCTTGGAGTGAGGGCAACCTAGGAATAAAAAAAGACCATGGATGAAGTGCTTGCCTTGCCATTATTTTTATTCCTCTTAGTCTCTCTCTCATTAACTTAACACTTTTTTCTAAATCTTTGTTGTCTTCATTGTCTTTTATTGGCTATAACATATCTGGTTATGACACATTTTATAAGGTCCTTTTTAAAGTGTAAATTGATCCTATATAAACATGTTTACCTCGCTATATAATTTCCATTTAGCTGTGGAAGAACAGGTCAGAGTGTAAAGTACAAGGTTTGCGAATTATAGGAAAGAGATCGTCCAGGGTAAGTCGGTGATTAAAGAACAGACCTATTCTACTTTAGTTACAATAATTATTTCTGTTTTCTGTCATGTTTGTAAAATAAAACTACATTAATACAACTGATTATTTTAAGAATTAGCTCCAATCCTCAACCGTGGGGACAACTGTTTTGCTAGTCTGTTCAGTGTACAGTGAAAATGCAATGGATCCATTCTATTGGAAAATATTTTTTTTGACCTGAGTAAGCAAAAAGTTTGCTTTCTATTTTTTCCATCAGGGTCACGATACTACAGCTGCTGCAATAAACTGGGCCCTTCACCTCTTGGGCTCCCATCCTGATGTGCTGAAGAGTGTTCACAAAGAGCTGGATGATGTTTTTGGTAAGGTCTTGAGGGACTTTTACATTCCTACATTTACTTCACCAAAATGTTTACATTGTAGTAATTTTCATTTGTGCATCTTGGTAACTTGCCCATCTCAAATGTTTGATATATTAGGAGCACTTTCAATGTGACCAGTACTACATACCTAAACATGTCCTAGATGCAAATATGCCACAGTAAGTAAAGAAAGAACTTGCAGTTTGTCAGCACCTTATCATCTCTTCAGGATGTACCCAAGTGATTTATAATCAAAGAATAGTTATAAACCGGTAGACAGGGCCTCTGTTTAATGTTTCATCCAAAAGACTGCACCTCCAGCAGTGCAGTACTCTGTCAGAACTGCACCGAAGTAAGCAATTGTATGTGTTGCATAGAATGGAATCCACTAAAAATAACAACTTGCACTTGCATAGCACTTTTTAATTTAGAACAACATGCCAAGGCACTTCACTGAGGTGCAATTTAAATAAATAAATAAATAAAGTTTTTTGCCGAAACGAGAGGAAAAATTAGGAGGGGAGTTCAAAAACTTGGACAAAGAGTTGGGTTTCAAAGGAGGGTTTTGGGAGGAGTGGAAGGTGGAGAGATGGCAGGTTTTCTGGAGTGAATTCCAGAGCATGGGGCCTAGGCTGCGGAAAGCACAGCTGCCAGTGGTGGTGAGGGAGTGGAGGAACATGAACAAGACACTACCAGACACTTATTCCTCTGTTGCCTTTTATTCTCTTTCCAGCACCATAGTTTGTTGCCTCAGGTTCCCCCAAGGAGCTGTCCTTGGCCCCACCTATTCCTCATCTACATGCTGCCTCTTGGCAACATCATAGTCAGACATGGGGTCAACTTACATGGGTATAAACAGGCAACCAATCTGATCATGTCAGTTTCCCCGCAGACAGATTAGTTTAAAATTACCCCCTATATTTGGGGAAAACCAGTGTTAATGAGAACTGTGCCACCTGAGGGATTCCAGTGAAGTGATATCAAACAAGAGAAGAATGGACAATGTCCTTAATGATTTATTTGTGTTTGTGAGGAATTTGAAGCTTTTCTTCCCCATACAGGGCTTGAATTTAAACGGCACGAGGAATAAAAACTGAAAGATATAGAACTTGCCCACAAACAGGTGAAAGGGAGATTAGTGACACTAGAAGAAGCAAAGTCCTGATTGTCTTCAATGAAGCATAATAACAGGTGGCAAATTAAATCGGTTACTCCCTGACACCTTTCAAGGAAAGTTGCAAATAGATGCTGGAGAGAGATGCTGCCAATTTATAGAAGAACAAAGGGACAACCCAGGGAACGAATGACCTGTCACGTGACCTCCGTAATGGGTATGATCGGAAGCATCCTGAAACCGTAGTAGTAGACATCAGAAAAAATATATGAAAAGAAGCAGTCAGCATGGTTTTACAGGTCATGGATCTTGCTGTACACATCTAGTTAAGTTCTGAGGTAATTATAATGGGATCCATTATTAAGAGTAAACTTGAGGATTATAGGTATAATAATAACCTGGTAAACGATCATATAGATTTAGAAAGGAAGATCTTGACTTTTGAAAATGTGACATCCCTCTTCCCCTCTCCTCTTCCCCACGCCCACTCTTAGTGTCCCCTTCCAGCTTTCCTCCTGTAACCCTTCCTACCCCCTCCAAGGGATGTATACTGCTTCCCTTATAACTGCTGTTTCTGCCTTGGCTGAATTATTCTGCAGATATTTATATAAATGTGCTTCGCCTGAAAATTCACTTTTTGGATTTGATTACATTTTCCATCAGGTAATTCTGATCGTCCTGCTACGATGGAAGATCTGAAGAATCTCCAGTTTCTTCAGTGTGTTATTAAGGAATCTCTGCGTCTGTTCCCTTCTGTTCCAATTTTTGGCCGTACTTTGCTTGAGGAATGCTATATTGGTAAGTTGCTACAGGTTTTATCCTTTTTTATGTTTTCTAAGTGTTGGGAAGTAAGTGTAATCCATCATCTGTTTTATAATGTTTTTTGTAAAATAATGAGTCCTGATATTCAAAAGTAAGTATGTCACTGCAACATTTGATGGAATATGGTTGCATCTTGGTAGGGTGTGCCATATTTCCACACACAATAGCAACTTTTTTTAAATGCTGGCGTTCTAGTTATAGTAACATCCATATATTGTTGGTCTGATTCAATGTGTAAAATACATCATGGATGCATTTAATCAACTTGGGGTGGAGATGCCGGTGTTGGACTGGGGTGGACAAATGTAAGAAGTCACACAGCACCAGGTTATAGTCCAACAGTTTTATTTGAAATCACAAGCTTTCGGAGCTTGTGATTTCACCTGACGAAGGAGCAGCGCTCCGAAAGCTTGTGATTTCAAATAAAACTGTTGGGCTATAACCTGGTGTTGTGCGACTTCTTACGTTTAATCAACTTGGAAAGAGCAGGGGTGGATTTCCTCAGGTTGTCTCCCGCTCCACCACCATCACTTCAGCGGAAACCCCATTTATGCGCTCTGCCAATGTTACAATAGTGGAACGGGGAGAAGCCCCAAGAAATTCACCCCCTCCCATGTAAATGTAAAAAAAATGTGAATTGGAAGACTGATTAGAATGGTATCTTTTCATCTAAACCTAACCTGGAATAATGGAATTAAATTATTATTCCGATGGCATTGAGGAGTCTCAAACCTGTTCCCAGTGGACACACATTCTCATCATAAATCTGCTCTTTATTTAGCACTGACTGGCAATCTTGCTCAGAACAATCCTGAGGATGGCCAATGCGAGTTATCACTGGTGCAGGAGAAAGCATTTTACTGATGTTGAGGTTGAACTTTACCAAGGCTTTGATTGAACAATTGAAAAAAAATTGTTTAAATTTTGAAAATTCATAGCATCCAGTATCACCCCTCTCTGACTCTCACCCCACTGCACCTGAAATTCTGATTCATTCCTTTTCCAGTCTCTGCTTTTCCAATCCTTTCCTCGCTGTCCTCCCATCCTCTACCCTATTTACACTGCAACTTACCAGACTTCTGCTGCTCAAATTTTGACTTGCAAAAAACCACATTCATCTATCGCCCTTGTCCTCATGGATCTTGATTGGTTCTCCGTTCCTCACTGCAACAACTTCAAATTCGTTGTCCAAGTCTACAAATGCCTCCAAGGTGGGGGAAAAAACGGTATTGAGCAGCGGGTGCATAGAAACATAGAAGATAGGAGCAGGCCATTCGGCCCCTCGAGCCTGCTCCGCCATTCAATGAGATCATGGCTGATCATCCAAATTCAGTACCCCGTTCCTGCCTTCTCTCCAGATCCCTTGATCCCTTTAGCCTTAAGAAATATATCCAACTCCTTCTTGAATATATTTAATGAATTGGCCTCTACTGCCTTCTGTGGTAGAGAATTCCTCAGGTTCACCACTCTGGGCGAAGAAATTCTTCCTCCATCTCTGCCCTAAATGGCTTACCCCTTATCCTTAGACTGTGACCCCTGGTTCTTGACTCCCCGACCATCGGGAACATCCTTCCTGCATCTAGTCTGTCTAGTCCTGTTAGAATTTTATGTTTCAATGAGATCCCCTCTTCTTCTTAACTCCAGCGAGTATAAGCCCAATCTCTCCTCATACGTCATTCCTGCCATCCCAGGTATCAGCCTGGTGAATCTCTGCTGCACTCCCTCCATGGCAAGAACATCCTTCCTCAGATAAGGCGACCAAAACAGCACACAATACTCAAGGTGTGGTCTCACCAAGGCCCTGTACAACTGCAACAAGACATCCTTGTTCCTGTACTTGAACCCTCTCGCTATGAAGGCCAACATACCATTTGCCTTCTTAACCGCCTGCTGCACCTGCATGCTTACCTTCAGCGACTGGTGCACAAGGACACCCAGGTCTCGTTGCACTTCTCCCAATCTATTGCCATTCAGATAATAATCTGCCTTCCTGTTTTTGACACCAACGTGGATAACCTTGCATTTATCCACGTTATATTGCATCTGCCATGCTTCTGCCCAATCACCCAAACTGTCCAAATCATACTGGAGTTTCTCAGCATCCTCCTCACAGCACACACGCCCACCCAGCTTTGTATCGTCTGCAAACTTGTAGATATTACATCTAGTTCCCTCGCCTAGATCATTAATATATATTGTGAATAGCTGGGGTCCAAGGACCCAATCCTGCGGTACCCCACTAGTCACTGCCTGCCACTCGGGGGGAAAAAACCCGTTTATTCCAACTCTGCTTTCTGTCTGCCAGCCAGTTCTCTTTCCAAGTCAATACCTTGCCCCCAATCCCATGTGCATTAACTTTACACGCTAATCTCTTATGCGGGACCTTATCGAAAGCCTTTTGAATGTCCAAATACATCACATCCACTGGTTCTCCCTTATCTATTTTACCAGTTACATCCTCAAAAAATTCCAGTAGATTAGTCAAGCACGATTTACCTTTTGTAAATCCATGTTGACTTTGTCTGATCCTGTCACTGTTTTCCAAGTGCTCTGCTATTACATCTTTTATAATGGACTCTAGCATTTTCCCCACTACTGATGTCAGGCTTACCGGTCTGTAATTCCCTGTTTTTTCTCTCCCACCTTTTTTGAATAGTGGGGTAACATTAGCTACCCTCCAATCCATGGGTACTGTTCCAGAGTCTATCGAATGTTGGAAGATGACCAGCAATGCATCTACTATTTCTAGGGCGACTTCCTTAAGTACTCTAGGATGTAGATTATCAGGCCCGGGGGATCTATCGGCCTTCAATCCAGTCAACTTCCCTAACACCATTTCCCTACAAATACTGATTTCTTTCAGTTCCTCCCTTTCATCAGACCCTTTGTTCCCTGACCATTTCTGGGAGGTTATTTGTGTCCTCCTTTGTGAAGACAGAACCAAAATATGTATTTAATTGGTCTGCCATTTCTTTGTTCCCCATTATAAATTCCCCTGATTCTGACTGCAAGGGACCTACGCTTGACTTCACCAATCTTTTTCTTTTCACATATCTATAAAAGCTTTTACAGTCAGTTTTTATGTTTGCTGAAAGCTTACACTCATACTCTATTTTCCCCCTCTTAATTAATCCCTTTGTTGAATCCTAAACTGCTCCCAATCCTCAGGTTTACTGCAGGCAGAGATTTATGGCTGGGGCAGATTGCTCAGATAGAGTGGAGTGAGGCCAAGGATTTTAAAATAAAAACAGAAAATGCTGGAAATACTCAGCAGGTCAGGCAGCATCTGTGGAGAGAAATAGAGTTAACATTTTAGGTTGATGACCCTTTGTCGGAACTGGAAAATGTTACAGATGTAACGGGTTTTAAGCAAGTATAGAGGCAGGGAAAGTGGAATGGGAGGAAAGAACAAAATAGAAGGTCTGTGATGGGGAGGAAGGCAGGAGAGATTGAATGACAAAAGGGATGATGGTACTGTACAATGCAAAAGGAGATGGTACTGGGATAAGTAAAGGAACAAAAGATAGGTGCAGTGGAGCTGTAAATGGCAACAGCAGAATCATCAGCAGCTGCTATCTGGGGGGAAAAAAAATGGAGCGGGGTGGGTGGGTAGGGGTTATGATCTGAAATTGTTGAACTCAATGAGTCCGGAAGGCTATAAAGTGCCTAATCGAAAGATGAGGTGCTGTTCCTCTGGCTTATGTTGAGCTTCGTTGGAGCAGTATAAGAGGCTGGACAGAGGTCAGAGTGGGAGTGGAGCGGAGAATTAAATTGACAGGCGACTGGAAGCTTAGGGTCACGCTTATGGACTGAACGGAGGTGTTCCACAGTGGTCACCCAATCTGAGTTTGGTCTCCCCAGTGTAGAGGAGACCGCATCGTGAGCAGCGACTACAGTATACTAGATTGCAAGAAGTACAAGTAGATCGTGGTTTCAGCCGGAAGGCGGGCCCTGGACAGTGGGAAGGGAGGAGATAAAAGGGCAGGTGTTGCATCTCCTGCGCTTGCACGGGAAGGTGTCGTGGTAAGGAGAGGGGGTGATTGAGGAGTGGACCAGGGTGTCGTAGAAGGTGTGGTCCCTTTGGAATGCTGAAAGTGGAGGGGAAGATGTATTTGGTGGTGGGGTCACGCTGGAGGTGGCGGAAATGGTGGAGGATGATCCGTTGAATGTGGAGGCTGGTGTAAAAGGTGAGGACAAGGGGAACCCTATCGTGGTTCTGGGAGGGAGGGGAAGGGGTGAGAGCAGAAGTGCGGGAAATGGAGCAGATATGGTTGAGGGCACTGTCAACCACAGTGGAGGGGAGTCCTCGATTGAGGATGTATTAGAATTTTGAAGTTGATTTGTTGGTTAAACAGGAGTCAGTGAAACATTACGAGGACAAAGGTGATGGGTGAGCAGGATCAGTTGACCCATGAATAAAATAGGGAGAAAGAATGGTTGTATATCAAGATCACATTATAAGTGACATCCTGTCTGTTCTGACAAAAGGACTTGCACGTTTTATATATTTCTGTGCTGGTGCTCCTTTTATTCAATACTTTCCATTTATCCTGAACAAATACTGATGTCACACTGGGGTAAAGAGTTTAACAGAACTTTATCTTTTCCTAAGGACAATATTTGTTCTACTGAGTAATGCAAATGAACTTTTATTGAAGTTGCTAAACTGCATCTGGTAAGTGAAGTACAGATAAAATATCTTCTACTTTTGATGGTCTTGGCTGTGTGCCTTTTTTAAAAAAAAAAAGTGAAACTTTTACTTTTACTTTTTTTCTTTTCTAGTGCAACAAGTTTTATCATCAAGCATCATGTAGAGCATAGTTAGGGACCCCTAAGCCTGGACTTTCTTCGTGCTGCTCATATATTTTGGGCAGTGGGTGGTTGTCTGTTGCATTGGATCCCGCTCACTTTAGCACCTGTCAAATTTTCCACTATCGTTTCCAGTGGATGGCAACAGCACCTGTCCTAAAATGGTCAGGTGTATTTAAATGAGGCAGTCAAGACATGGTGATGTCACAACACGCACCGCTCCAATCATGCCATTTAGCCAAAGCCCTCCAAACCTTGTAAAGAACAATGCCTGCAAACACAACAGGAGTGAAATTGGTCAATGCCAATAGTACCAAACGGGCTGATAGTAAATCAGCAGCCCATTTTGCACTGCGCCCGATTTTTCTTTTTCATTGAAAGACCAGGATGAACTGGGGTGCTGACCTCTCCCTGGAAACTTTAACACCTCTGATTAGCTAGTAAGTACACAGTTACTGGACAGGATTTAGGAGAGTTGGCAACATTTGTCCAATTAAGATAGTTCAACTGAATTATTGGAGAGCACTAGGGCTGAACTGATGATCTGGCTAGAAATGGTGAATTTAACCATCCCAGATACCAAATCGTCTTGTCTATGGGTTTTAAAAATTATTTGAAGATTCATAGTTTGTCACTAACCACCTAAAATGGAATGCCGGATGATGTGTTACAAAGCTGTGATATATTGGAGGGTTCAGTTAACATGAAATGGCATCATACGGTGCCCAACTATATTACTGCCCTTAATTGCCTGGTGGGGGTGCGCCTTTAGCTTAGTGGTAGCAATCCCGCCCCCGAGTCAGAAGTTGCTGGGATTGAACTGCTCTCCAGACAGTCTCAGCTCTGAATTTTGGATTGATGTCCAGCAGGATACTTGTGCCCGATGGGTGTGGGTATCCACCCCTCCCCATTGTATGGGTTGTCGTAGCCCATAAAAACCTCCCACTGTGGAGGACTAACCACCCTATGGGCTGGTATAAAGATGGGTTACAGCCATGGCAGTAGCATTCACACTGTGGCCTGTCAGCCTGTGATCCTCCTGCTACTTAACACTGTTCTCCAAGGGAACGGTATGAAAAGGGAAATATGAAAAACAAAATAAAAATACCTGATCATACTGTATATGAATTGAAATTGTGATCTTTCAAATGGGGCTCCGTTTGCTAGTCATTAAAAGGTATTTTGCCACGTAATGGTATATTTAAAAGAAAAAACATAACTTGCTACCACCCCATAATGATTTTAAGTTTCTATATAACATTTTCCTCAGGGCAGCTCATTACGTTCTGAATGCAAGCTGCCGATTTATCACCGGTTGCTTAAAACCAACAAACACCAACAGCCTATATATCCTGGCGAGTATCGCTCCCCCTGATATAAGAACGGTAGCCAGCAAGAAAGAGCGACTCCGTCAAACATCAGATGAGAGGCACCCTCTGCATTGTCATACACCTACACCCAGCCGCCTAAAGTCAAGGAAGAGCTTCATGAACAGTGTTGTTCCATTACAATCAACCTCATCTGAAGCCCGCATCGCCTTGTGGAAAGACCGGCTCGCCAGCGATGGAAATTTTACCTGATGAAAGCCTTCCCCCAGGAGCTAATTGCAACTGGGCAATCTGGAAGTGCCTTAACAGACTTAGGACCTGTGTAGGTTGCTCAAAGGTGTCACTAAACAAATGGGGATATTCAACCAGCCCGACAACTTGTGAATGTGGAACTGAGACACAGACTATGCAACATCTCCTGCAGTGCCCATCGTTAGAGGAACCCTGCACTGTTGCAGATCTTGCAGAATCCAACAACAAGGCGCAAAAATGTGTCCAGTTCTGGCTGGGCTATGTATAGACTGTCCATGGACCCGATAAGATGATTACGTGAATGATACTTATCAGTGTTGTATTATTCAACTTTTGTCTTTCAGGAGGGTTTAAGATACCGAAAGGAGTCAACGCTATGATCATTCCTTATGCCCTACACCGAGATCCGAGGTATTTCCCAGACCCTGAGGCCTTTAGGCCTGAGCGATTTTTACAGGAGAATTCAAGGAAAATGAATCCATATGCATTTATTCCATTTTCTGCTGGACTGAGAAACTGCATAGGTATGTGTATACCTTAGAGTACAAGAAACATCCAGCATGTGATGTGCTTTGGAAACCCAGTACAGCTATATGTGAATAACTATCCATCTAGTTTTTAACATAATATTGCTTTTATCTTAACCTTATAAAGCCAAATGGTTAGAGTTTCCGCTTTGGGCGCAATTGGGAAACTGGGCGCAAATTGCGCTTGAAATTGTGCTGTTTTCCGAAGTGAAGTTATGGTTTAAGTTTCTGCCTGAACTTATTTGCATAATCTCACACCCATGCAATCGGGCAGTGTAGTGGAGCGTAATTTTTTTTTTCTTTGCATTAAAAATTATTGATTGATGTATTTGAGTGGTAACCTGGTGCAGTTTTATTGCTGCTGAAAAAGGGTTTAATCAAGATTTTTAATAAGCGTTGTCTAGTCTTCCACTTGTGAGTAAGCTGATTTTAAATCACTGACAATTTAAAAAAAAAAAAAAAACTATACAGAACCATTTACTAGTTTCATTGGCGTACACTAGTCAGTTTCTTAGTAAATGGCATGGAAAGTGGCATCGTCAGAGCAGATGAGACGGAGAAACTCGGAGAATGGAATAAAGTCCTTGCAGGAAGCGGGGTGGGAGGAAGTGTAGTCCAGGTAGCTCTGGGAGTCAGTGGGTTTATAGTGAATGTTTGTCTCTATTCCTGGGGATAGGCTATTGACAGAGTAGTTGAGGAAGGGAAGAGTCGGAGTTGGACTGTGAGAAGGGTAGAAATTGGAAGCAAAGTGAATGAAATTTTCTAGTTCAGGGCCAGAGCAGGAAATGGTACCGATAGTCATTAATGTACCAGAAAAAGAGGTAAGGGAGGGGACCAGAGTAGGACTGAAACAATGTCCCACGTATCCCATGAAAAGGCAGGCACAGCTCAGACCCATGTGGGTTCCCATAGCAACACCTTTTAATTTGGAGGAAGTGAGTGGCGTCAAAGGAGAAGTTGTTCAGCCAGGTGGAGGAGGGTGGTGGTGGATGGGGACTGGTTGGGCCTCTGTTCAAGGAAGAAGTGGAGCGTGCCCTTAGGCCATCCTGGTGGGGGATGGAGGTGTAGAGAGATTGGGCGTCCATGGTGAAAAGGAGACGGTTGGAGCCGGGAAACTGTTAAAGTGACGGAGGGTGTCGGAAGAGTCGCAGCTGTAGGTGGGGAAGAGACTGGACAAGTAGAAAAATAGAATTGAGATGGGAAGAAATCAGTTCCATGGGGCAAGAAACGCTGGGTCTACCAGGGCAATCCTGTTTGTGGATCTTGGAAAGGAGGTAGAAGCAGGCTGTGCGGGGTTGGTGAACTACGAAGTTGGCAGCTGTGGAGGGAAGATCTCCAGAGGCGATGAGGTCAGTGACCGTCCTGGAAATGATGGCTTGATGTTCAGTAGTGGGGTCATGGTCCAAGGGAGGTAAGAGGAGGCATCAGAGTTGGCGCAAGGTAGAGGTCGGTTCGCCAAATAACAGCGCCACCCTTGTCAGCAGGTTTAATGACCATGTTGGGGGTTGGATCTGAGTTGGCAGAAATATTAAATAATTACTTTGCCTCTCTATTTACCAGGGAGATAGAACAGGTGGACATGACATTGGATCATGAGATTAGTAATCAAATAACTGCATTTAAAATAAAAACAAATTAAATAAACTAATCAAACTCGGGGGGGAAAAACTCCTGGATTACATCTGCATATTTTATAAGACTCTAGGGAAGAGATAGCAGAGGCATTACTACATCTATTTAATAATTAGAAAAAGGTTTAGTGCCAGAGGACTGGCGGATAGCTAACATAATACCTATCTTTAAGAAGGGAGATAGAACATATCCAGTGAACTATAGGCCACTCAGCTTAACATCGGTGGTAGGAAAAATAATGGAATTCCTACTGCAGGAGAAAATAGAAGACCATCTAGAAGCCAAAAATATAATAATGAATTGTCAGCATGGATTTCAAAAGGGGGAAAGTCTTGTTTGACCAACCTCATTGAATTTTTTGAGAGAATAGACAAGGGTAATGCAGTAGATGTAATTTATCTAGATTTTCAAAAGACCTTCGATAAGGCACCACATAATAGACTAATGAATAAGGTCAGAGAATGCGGAGTCAGGGGACAAGTAGCAGAATGTATAGCTAGCTGGCTTCAAGACCAAGCGGAGAGTAGGGGTAAAGGGTAGCTATTCACAGTGGCAGAGGGTGGGTAGTGGTCTACAAGGATCAGTGCTGGGACCACTGCTGTTCACAATTTATAGTAATGATTTAGACTTTGGGATCAAAAACACAATTCCTAAATTTGCAGATGACACCAAATTGGGGGGGTGATAGTTAATACTGAGGAGGACTGCAACAAATTACAGGAGGACATTAACTTGCAGAATGGGGATATAATTGGCAAATTAAATTCAACAGATAAATGTGAGGTATTGCATTTGGTAGGAAGAATAGAGCGATCACTTATTACTTGCAGGGTGGGGTAGAGGAGCAAAGGGAGTGCAAATAAACAAATCACTAAAAGTAGTGACACAGGTTAACAAGGCCATTATAAAAAAAAAAAAAGCAAACCAAACACGAGGGTTTATATCTAGAAGGAATTGAAAAGTAGGGAAGTTATGCTAAACCTGTATTGAACCTTGGTTAGACCACACTTGGAGTACTGTGTACAATTCTGGTCGCCATATTATAAAAAGGATATAGAGGCACTGGAGAGGGTGCAGAGAAGATTTACAAGGATGATACCAGAAATGTGAGGGTATACATATCAGGAAAGGATAAACAGGCTGGGTCTCTTTTCTCTTGAAAAAAGAAGGCTGAGGGGTGACCTAATAGAGGTCTTTAAAATTATGAAAGGTTCTGATTGAGTGGATACAGAGAGACTGATTCCACTTGTGGGGAAGAGCATAAGTAGAGGCCATCAATATAAAATAACAGAAAATGCTGGAAAAACTCAGCAGGTCAGGCAACATCCGTGGAGAGAAATTTGAGTTGACGTTTCGGGTCGAACCCTTCTTCAAAACTGGAAAGAAAAGATAGGTTATCGACCAATATTCACTGCAAGCCCACTGACTCCCACGGCTACCTGGACTACACTTCCTCCCACCCCGCTTTCTGTAAGGACTCTATTCCATTCTCCCCAGTTTCTCTGTCTCCGCCGTATCTGCTCCGACGATGCCACCTTCCACACCAGTGCTTCAGACATGTCTTCCTTTTTCCGCAACCGAGGATTCCCCTCTACCGTGGTTGACACTGCCCTCGACCGTGTCAGTTCTATCACCCGCACTTCTGCCCTCACCCCTGCCCCTCCCTTCTGGAACCACGATAGGGTTCCCCTTGTCCTCACCTTTCACCCCACCAGCCTCCACATTCAACGGATCATCCTCCGGCATTTCCGCTACCTCAAGTGATCCCACCACCAAACGCATCTTCCCCTCCCCTTTCAGCATTCCGCAGGGACCGCTCCCTCCGAGACACCCTAGTCCACTCCTTTATCACCCCAAACAGCCCTTCCCCTTCGCCTGGCACCTTCCCGTGCAAGTGGAGGAGATGTAACACCTGCCCCTATACCTCCCCCACTGTCCAGGGCCCCAAACACCCCTTCCAGGTGAAACAGCGATTTACTTGTACTTCTCGCAATCTAGTATACTGTATTCGCTGCTCACGATGCGGTCTCCTCTACATTGGGGAGACCAAACGCAGATTGGGTGACCGCTTTGCGGAACACCTCCATTCAGTCCGTAAGGGTGACCCCGAGCTTCCGGTCGCCTGTCATTTTAATTCACCGCTCCATTCCCACTCGGACCTCACCGTCCTTGGCCTCTTGTATTGTTCCACGGAAGCTCAACGTAAACTCGAGGAACAGCACCTCATCTTCCGATTAGGCACTCTGCAGCCTTCCAGACTCAATATCGAGTTCAACAATTTCAGATCATAAGCTCCGGCCCCTATTTCATTTTTTCTTGTAATTTTTCCACTCCTTCCCCCCCCCCCCCCCCCTTCCTTGTTTCTCTCACACCTGGCAGCTATCTCTTGCCCTGCCAGTACACTTTATACCTAATCTCAGCCTATTACCATCTCGTCTAGCTTCTAATCTCTTTTACTTGTTTCTTTTATGCTTTTGTCCGATCGCAGCCCTGCCTTCGATCTAGTTTCTTTTCTTTCCAGTTTTGAAGAAGGGTTTGACCCGAAACGTCAACTCAAATTTCTCTCCATGGATGTTGCTTGACCTGCTGAGTTTTTCCAGCATTTTCTGTTGTTATTTCAGATTTCCAACATCTGCAGTATTTTGCTATCAGCCGT
Source organism: Somniosus microcephalus (assembly GCF_052327205.1). Taxonomy (NCBI): domain Eukaryota; kingdom Metazoa; phylum Chordata; class Chondrichthyes; order Squaliformes; family Somniosidae; genus Somniosus; species Somniosus microcephalus. Next base: position 254,482,423 of record NC_140988.1, on the reverse strand, counting down.
CAATATAAGATAGTCACCAAGAAATCAAATCGGGAATTCAGAAGAAACTTCTTTACCCAGAGTGGTGAGAATGTGGAACTCGCTACCACAGGGAGTGGTTGAAGCAAATAGTATAGATGCATTTAAGGGGAGGCTAGACAAGCATATGAGGGAGAAGGGAATAGGGTTATGCTGATAGATTTAGATGAGGAAAGACTGGAGGAGGCTCGAGTGGAGCATAAACGCCGGCATGGACTGGTTGGGCCGAATGGCCTGTTTCTGTGCTGTATATCCTATGAGAGAACAGAGTGCTGCAAGTTCAGAGGGAGGGGAGCAGCGATATTTCATGGCCGATGTCATGCCGGCAGTTCGGAATGAAAAATCTAGAGGGCAAGAGGCCAGAGGGAGGGGTCCAGTTAGAACGAGAATTGTGAAAATGGGAGAAAGGGTCAGCGGTGGGGGAGGGGTGGGGGGGGGAAGACTCCTGGCCAAAGAAGTGGTCTCGGAGACGAAGGTGATGGAAAAAGAGCTCGCAATTCAATGAGGTGGGGGTGTAAGGGGGTGAAGCTCAAGCCTTTGCTGAGGACTGATTGTTCAGGGTCAGAGAGTGGAAGGTCAAAGGGGATAGTGAAAACACGTCGGGTGAGATTGGAAGAAGGGATGGGGTCAGAGGAAAGTGAAGGGGAAGAAGGTTCCGAAGGGGTGTTGATGTCCAAGCGTTGTGGAAGCTTAAGATCCTTGACACCTGAAAGGAAGAGAAAAGGTTTGCCCACACCCTAGCTTGGTCCTCTGTCACCCCTGCCCTTGGCAACCTCCACTGGCTACCTGTCCCCCCAATACGTAACATTCAAAATGTTGGTCCTCGTCAAAAAGTCCTTTCATAGCCTCGCCCCTTCCTATCTCTGCAGCCTCCTTCAGCCCTATGTACCAGTGTGTGCCCTCACCTGTTCCTACTCTGGCCTTTTTTTCATCCTCCCTCTTTCTCTCTTTCCTCCCCCCCCCCCCCCCCCCCCCCAAACTCCATCTTCCGTCATAAAGCCTTTACCTATCTAGGCTGCACATTCTGGAATACTACCCCTTTCCCCTCAAAATCTGACCATGCCTTCAGCCATCTTCCTTGGCTCTTCTCCCATCACTCCTTAGTGCCCGGTTTTGCCTTTGTGAAGTGCTTTGGGATGCTTTATATTAAAGGCACTATAATAGTGCAGGCTGCAGTGATGTTTTGAAATTTTAGACCTAATGATTTTTTAATTCAATTTAGGCCAAAAATTTGCACTAAATGAGGAGAAGGTAATTTTGTCCTCCATTCTTCGACGATTCCACATAGAAGCAACGCAGAGTCGTGAAGAGCTCCATCTTGTGGGTGAATTGATTCTGCGACCACAAGATGGCATCTGGATTGAACTTCACCACAGAATGCAATAAATATTGTCAGGAAAAACACGCCCAGCCACGAGTGCCATTTAAAATGATGCAGGGAAATTTGTTGTGCAATTTTCCTCCCTTAACTGAGGGGCAATCATTATATGAATCCAAAAATATTTCTATATTGTTAGTGACTAATGTAAATTGTGTGTGTTGATCTTAGATTTTTTTCCAAATATAGCTGTTATGCACTAATGAGCATTACAACATTTAGCACCAGATATTTACACAAGAACTTAAATAGGAGCAGGAGTAGGCCATTCAGCCTTTTGAACCTGCTCTGCCATTGAATAAGATCACAGTTGATCTTCTGTCTTAACTCCACTTTCCTGCCGTTTCCCCATATCCCTTAATTTGCTTGGTATCCAAAATCTATCGACTGCTGTCTTTAAATATACTCAACCGCTTAGCATCCACAGCCCTCTGGGATAAAGAACTCCAGATTCACAACCCTTTGAGTGAAGAAATTTCTCCTCATCTCAGTCCTAAATGGCCGACCCCTTATTCTGAGACTGACACCCCTGGTTCTAGACACCCCAGCCAGGGGAAACATCCTCCCTGCATTTACCCTGTCAAGCCCCTTATGTATTTTATGTTTCAATGAGATCACCTCTCATTCTTCTAATCTCTAGAGAATATAGGCCGAGTCTACTAAATCTCTCCTCATTGGATAATCCCGTCATCCCAGGAATCTGTCTGGTGAACCTTCGTTGCACCCACTCTAAGGCAAGTATATCCTTCCTTGGGTAAGGAAACTCCAGTACCCCAGGTGTGATCTCACCAAAGCCCTATATAATTGCAGTAAGACTCCTTTACTCTTATGTTCCAATCCCTTTGTAATAATTGCTTGCTGTACCTGCATGTTTACTTTCTGTAATTTGTGTACAAGGACACCCAGGTCCCTCTGAACAACATTTCCCAATCTTGTCTGTTTTTTAAAAAAAAAACACACTTCTTTTCTACTTTTCCTACCAAGGTGGATAACTTCACATTTCCCCACATTATACTCCATCTGCCACATTCTTTCCCACTCACTTAACCTGTCTATATCTCTTTGCAGCCTCTTTGCATCCTCCTCACAACTTACTTTCCCACCTATCTTTGTATTGTCAGCAAACTTGGATGCGCTACGCTCTGCCCCCTCATCTAAGTCATTGATATAGATTGTAAATAGCCGAGGCCTGAGCACTGATCTTTGTGGTACCCCACTAGTTACAGCCTGCCAACCTGAAAATGACCAGTTTACCATGGAGAGGTCGAGAGAACTGGTGGTGAAGTAGAGCTGGGTGTCATCAGCATACATGTGAAAACTGATGCTGTGTTTTCATAGAAACATAGAAGATAGGAGCAGGAGTAGGCCATTCGGCCCCTGTCTTCTGTGGTAGAGAATTCCACAGGTACACCACTCTCTGGGTGAAGAAATTCCTCCTCATCTCTCTCCTAAATGGCTTACCCCTTATCCTTAGACTGTGACCTCTGGTTCTGGACTCCCTGGCCATAGGGAACATCCTTCCTGCATCTAGTCTGTCTAGTCCTGTTAGAATTTCATAAGTTTCAATGAGATCCCCTCTCATTCTTCTAAACTCCAGCAAGTATAAGCCCAATCTCCCCTCGTACGTCATTCCTGCCATCCCAGGTATCAGCCTGGTGAATCTTCGCTGCACTCCCTCCATGGCAAGAACATCCTTCCTCCGATAAGGCGACCAAAACTGTGCACAATACTCAAGGTGTGGTCTCACCCAGGCCCTGTACAACTGCAGCAAGACATCCTTGTTCCTGTACTCGAACCCTCTCGCTACAAAGGCCAACATACCATTTGCTGCCTTAACCGCCTGCTGCACCTGCATGCTTACCTTCAGCGACTGGTGCACAAGGACACCCAGGTCTTGTTGCACTTCCCCTTCTCCCAATCTATTGCCATTCAGATAATAATCTGCCTTCCTTTTTTGCCACCAAAGTGGATAACCTCGCATTTATCCACATTATATTGCATCTGCCATGCTTCTGCCCAATCACACAACCTGTCCAAATCATACTGGAGTTTCTTGGCACCCTCCTCACAGCACACACGCCCACCCAGCTTTGTGTCGTCTGCAAACTTGGAGATATTACATCTAGTTTCCCCCGTCTAGATCATTAATATATATTGTGAATAGCTGGGGTCCTAGGACTGATCCCGGCAGTACCCCACTAGTCACTGCCTGCCACTCGAGGGGAGGGGGGGAGGGGGAGGGAGGGGGGGGGGGAGGGGGGAGGGTAGCATTTTCCCCACTACTGATGTCCGGCTTACTGGTCTATAATTCCCCGTTTTCTCTCTACCACCTTTTTTGAACAGCGGGGTAACATTAGCTACCCTCCAATCTATGGGTACTGTTCCAGAGTCTATTGAATTTTGGAAGATGACCAGCAATGCACCTACTATTTCTAGGGTTTTGACCCGTAACGTTGACTCTAATTTCTCTCCACGGATGTTGCCTGGCCTGCCTGAGTTTTTCCAGAATTTTCTGTTGTTTACTATTTCTAGGGCCACTTCCTTAAGTACCCAAGGATGTAGATCATCAGGCCCTGGGGATTTATCGGCCTTCAATCCCGTCAATTTCCCTAACACCATTTCCCTACAAATACTGATTTCTTTCAGTTCCTCCCTCTCATTAGACCCTATGTTCCCCGACATCTCTGGGAGGTTATTTGTGTCCTCCTTTGTGAAGACAGAACCAAAGTATGTATTTAATTGGTCTGCCATTTCTTTGTTCCCCATTATAAATTCCCCTGATTCTGACTGCAAGGGACCTACGCTTGACTTCACCAATCTTTTTCTCTTCACATATCTATAAAAGCTTTTATGGTCAGTTTTTATGTTCCCTGAAAGCTTGCTCTCATTCTCTATTTGCCCCCTCTTAATTAATCCCTTTGTCCTCCTTTGCTGAATCTTAAACTGCTCCCAATCCTCAGGTTTACTGCTATTTCTGGCCAATTTATATGTCCTCTCCTGGGTCTTATGCTATCCCTAATTTCCCTGGTTAGCCACGGTTGAGTCCCCTTGTTTTGTTTTTATGCCAAACTGGGATGAACAAATTCTGTAGTTCATCCATGGGATCTTTGAATGTTTGCCATTGCCTATCCACCGTCAACCCTTTGAGTGACATTCCCCAATCAATCCTACCCAACTCGCGCCTCATACCATCATAGTTTCCTTTATTTAAATTCAGGACCCGAGTCTCTGAGTCAACTATTTCACACTCCATCTTAATGAAGAATTCGATCATATTATGATCGCTCTGACCCAAGGGGCCTCGCACAACAAGATTGCTAATTAATCCTTTCTCGTTACATAATACCCAGTCTAAGATGGCCTGATCTCTAGTTGGTTCCTCGACATATTGGTCCAGGAAACCATCCCGTATACACTCCAGGAATTCCTCCTCCACAGTATTGTTACTAATTTGGTTAGCCCAATCTATATGTAGATTAAAGTCACCCATGATAACTGCTGTGCCCTTATTGCACGCTTCTCTAATTTCCCTTTTAATGCCACCCCCAACCTCCGCATTACTGTTTGGGGGGTCTATATACCACTCCCAGTAACGTTTTCTGCCCCTTTGTATTTCTCAATTCTACCCATACAGATTCCACATCATCAGAGCTAATATCCTTCCTTATGTGAGAAGTCACACAACACCAGGTTATAGTCCAACAGCTTTATTTGAAATCACCAAGCTTTCAGAGTGCTGCTCCTTCGTCAGGTGCACCTGACAAAGGAGCAGCGCTCTGAAAGCTTGTGATTTCAAATAAAGCTGTTGGACTATAACCTGGTGTTGACTTCTCACATTTGTCCACCCCAGTCCAACACCGGCATCTCCACATCATCCTTCCTTACAATTGTGTTAATCCCCTCTTTAACCAGCAATGCTACCCCACTTCCTTTTCCTTTTTGCCTATCTTTCCTGAATATTGAATGCCCCTGGATGTTTAGTTCCCAGCCTTGGTCACCCTGGAGCCATGTTTCCATAATCCCAATCATATCATATTCGCTTACCTCTATTTGCGCAGCTAATTCATCCACCTTATTACGAGTGCTCCTCGCATTAAGACGAGCCTTCAGGCTTGTTTTTTTAATGCTCTTAGATCTTAGAATTGTTATTTACTGTGGCCATGTTTGATTTAAACCCTTGATTTCTCTGACTGCCACGTTTGTTTTTCTCCTTCATGTCTTGCTTCCATCCTTGTTTCCCTTTCCTCTGTCTCCCTGCTCAGGTTCCCAACCCCTTGCCATTTTAGTTTAAACCTGTGGTGTATATGCCTTTGAGCCCCTGTGTACTGTAATGCTGGTAATGGCCACTTGGGCTATATAAGCCTGTATAGTGTCTTGTATCTTTTTAGTTCACCTCCAGACTTTGTTCAGTAAACACCTGTTAAACCAACTCCTGCATTCCGTGTCTCCATTAACACACGGATACAACAAAACCCTCCCCCAGAGCACCAGCAAACACTACCCCTAGGACATCGGTCCCGGTCCTGCCTAGGTGCAAACTGTCCGGTTTGTACTGGTCCCACCTCCCCCCAGAACCAGTTCCAATGTCCCAGGAATTTGAATCCCTCCCCCTTGCACCATTCCTCTAGCCAAGTATTCATTTGAAATATCCTTCTATTTCTACTCTGACTAGCATGTGGCAGTGGTAGCAATCCTGAGATTACTGCCTTTTGAGGTCCTATTTTCAGATGATGTCACCAAGGGACAGCATGTAGATGAGAAGTAGGAGGGGGGGGGGGGCGTGCCAAGGATAGATCCTTGGGGGACCCCCAGAGGTACTGATGTGGTAGCAGGAAGAGAAGCCATTGCAGATGATTCTCTGGCTACAATTAGATAAGAATGGAACCAGGCGAGTGCAGTCCCACCCAGCAGGACGATAGTGGAGAGGTGTTGGAGGAGGATGGAGTGGTCAACCGTATCAAAGTCTGCAGACAGTTTGAGAAGGATGAGGAGGGCTAGTTTACCTTTGCTACAGTCACAAAGGATGTCATTTGTGACTTTGATGAGAGCCGTTTTGGTAATCTGGCAAAGTGGATCACCTGCCTTTTATGGAATCCACCCTGTTTTCATCCCATTGACTTGTGGATGGGCCAGATTACCCAGGTGGTGAAGACAAAAATTTACTCTTCTCTCATAATAAACTAAATGGGAGCAATTCCTCCTAGAGATCCTAGTGCCAGATTTAGTAGTGAGACACATAGGGAACCAAAAACCCTGAGAGTCTGTGGGTTATCAAGTGGCTTTTATTCAAGGGGCACAAAGGCCAGTTATATTTACTAAAGTAATTGCAAGGGGATTGACGCAGAGATCTACTGGTCTACATGTATTGGTATGATGCCAAACTGGCCATGAAGGGATGCTTTTTCTCCGATTTTAACCAGAACACATTTCCCTTTAACTAATTACAATACAGTACTAACATTGTAGAGTCTGGACTCAACCAAGGATAAGTACACGTCAACACAGCAATCATATCTCTATTGAGTTTAGCATCATGAGATACATACTGGATAATTGTCCACCACCACAGAAATAAGAATTATATTGCAGCATTACATAAAGAAAACTGTTAAACAGCATAGTAAAGCGCAACACAACACAAAGTGGTGAGACATCATTGGACACTATAAATTGCAAGCTGGAAAGAGGGTAAACAGCAAGATTGAAATGATGGGATACATTCATACAGGGGCAGGTGATGAGTTGTGGTAATGGGCTGAATTACTTTTTGTTATTGTATGCTTTTTGTTATTTTTGCCACCGACATCAAGTACAAGTGCCAAAGTGATAGTTTGTGATTTATGTCAACACATCAGTTTACGAAGAAAAAAGGGTTTGTCAAACACTTAACTTTAAGTGGTCACTGTCTTTATGATTATCTCTTTTATTTGCCCATTAAGAATACAGGCATAAATGTATTTATTGAATGTTTTTCCCCACTAGGACCAATGCTTATTTAAATGCAGCGCTGCCAGGTTGATGCAAAAGCTTTCTACTTTGGCTGCAAGGGCCCTAAATAACGAGTTTAAATAGTGTTGGCCTAGTTCTGGTGGACAGGTGCACATAGGACAAATAATGCCCATAATGTAGCACAAGTCTGCATTAAATTACCAGTCTCTCAGGATAGCTATTGCAGATAAAACAAATCACACTAGTGGAGTAGAGGACATTGTCGGCAAAGGGAGACCCAGTATGCATCTGGGACCGCCTGGTGCCAACACTGGATGCTAAGAGGGAAATTGGTTTTTTTCCCCAGCACTAACATTCCTAATTGCATGATCACAAAAAACATTTTTGCAATGATCACAAAACATTTTTAATCTTGTCTTCAATCTCTGGAAATGATTTAATAGCCATTGAATTGTAACTGGAAATGAGCTGGCTTCCAGCTTCTGGTATCAAATTGCATTAACCTCTTGCACAAAGACAAATAGACATGTGTCTTCTAACTTTAAACGAACGCTCTTTGTGGAAAAATCTTATAAATTTTCTTTATCTACCTTTTGAAAGGCCTGTATATGCGGCTTTCTGAAGTATTTAATGACATAGTATGTAATGAGCAGCTTTTTTTCTATATAAATATGTGCAAATTATGAACTGCACTCTAATTCAGATTGAAATTTTATGAAATGCTTAGTTTAAACATTAGCATGAAGACCAGTTGCGGCCTCTAAATATCTTTTTATATTACTCCGAGATTATTGAGAATGCTTCATTCAGTCCAGAGACAATCCAATGGAGAAAGCCTCTGCTTTGTGTAGTTTATTAGAAACAGATCAGATTTAAAAAAAATCAAGGGTATAAATTCATTTTGGGCGATTAGCACAAAACAAGTGACTGCAAGTCGGGAGCCTGTCTTACAGTCCATCAGTTTTTCTTTTCCATTGAAGTGAATGGAAATTAAAATCGGTCTGAGTGCTATCGACTGTTTTGTGCTGTTGCTCAAGATGAATTTATAACCCCAAATGTCTCTTAAGATAGTTGATTTTACCTTGAATGTTTAAATCTGCTGCAGAAGTGAGTTGGGAAAATGGATATTTGCAAGTAAATCGAGCAGACAAATCAAGCAGTCTATACAGCTGGTAACCTAGAGCTGGATTTTGAAAGAAACTGAGTATTTGTCTTGCTGCTGGGTCGTCTTGGGATGTCTGATGCTTGTTCTAAAAATTCACAAAAACAGAAGATTAAGCACAGATTGCGAAAGTAAATGTTCAGAAATATTTTATTTGCCATTTAAATATCACAAATATTTTCAATTGTATCAACTTTTGTTTTATGTAAAACTGCAAAGTTGGTTTAAACATTTGTCAAATCAGTGAACAATATAGTGACCAAACCCAGCTTCCTCACCAGCTGCGTTTCTCAATAAAAATGCAAAAGTTATACACTTGAGTTCGGTAGCATTTGTTTCTGTTTCTAAATGTTAATTCTCAAAGGAACAAGTTGAGAAAACAACAGGCAGACGGGTAATGAATCCCAATAAAATGGCCCTGGTTAAATTATATTGGAAAATTATACGTTTCAATGAGATCCCCTCTCGTTTAGAAGAATGAGGGGATCTCATTGAAACGTATAAAATTCTGACCGGGCTAGACAGACTGGATGCAGGGAGGATGTTTTCCCCTGGCTGGGGAGTCTAGAACGAGGGGTCACAGTCTCCGGATACGGAGTAGGACATTTTGGGACTGAGGTGAGGAGAAATTTCTTCACTCGGGTGCTAAACCTGTGGAATTCTCTACCACAGAAGGCTGTGGAGGCCAAGTCACTGAATATATTTAAGAAGGAGATATAGATTTCTAAACACAAAAGGCATCAAGGGGTATGGGGAGAAAGCGAGAATATGGCATTGAGATAGCGGATCAGCCATGATCATATTGAATGAAGGAGCAGGCTCAAAGGGCCGAATGACGTACTCCTGCTCCTATTTTTCTGTTTCTAATATCCAGCACTGTTCCATATCGGGTTAAGGTATATAACCAAACGTCCACGTTGGACATTCCAGGAGCAAAATGCAAGGGACAATTGCAGAATTTTTTTTTCAAATTTAAAAACCTTTCCAAAATATTTAGAATTTGAATCGTAGGTTTCGGAAAGAGCCTTTTTTGAACTCGACTGGAAAATATCAACAAATTGCTCCCCTACTCCTGTTAATACTACTTAACAAGTAGATTATCCTAGATTTTTGAAAATATTTGTAAGTGGGAGTGGTAAGGGAATGGCCTTTTGTCTCTATAGTGAGCTATCTACTGTTTGAATGGCAGATTGACACTGCAACATATTGTGATCATGTTGCCTTAAGATAAAATCTGAGAAACAGATCAACTTTTCCACCTCTGTCTTTTGGGAGTTGTAGTTTCAAACATTGAATCGTAGCGTACTTGGTCTTACAAATCAGATAGCCATTAATTGAAGCTATTGATAAGAATGAAATGGATCATCATTTAAAATAAGTATAGCAAGTACAATGGTACATTTAACTCCACCTCATTTTATTTGTAGTTTATCCTAACAAATGTCTAGCCTAGTGGAAAAGACGTTGCTCTAACTGGATTACAAACTGATGGAGTAATATGAATTGAAAGGGCAGGTAAAATCTCTTGAGAAAGCAAATTCATCGAGTATTCAAACTAATTTGTCCTAACCAAATTCAGAGAGTGAGCGTCAAACTCCAGGAATTAACCCTTTGTAAACTGCATCTATTTTTATTTAAGTTTAAAGTTGCTGGGGCGATAATTGTGTGCCAGCGGTGAGGCCCGAGTGAAATTCAAATTTGGGCCTCATTTAAATGTTGCCGGTGAGCTGCAGTGGCAAACGGGCACATCACTAGTCAGGCAAGACTAGAAATCATCCGTCTCTCATGCACAGCCAACCAGCAGTAATGATCTGTGGGGGAGGTAAACCTGGTGGGGGTGGGGGGCTATGGTTCTTGAACATGTCAGCAGCAGGCCGGAGCTTTTTAATGAAGGTAGGAGGATCACTCCTGTTTCTCCTGGGCACATAAAGGTGAAAATTAAACATTTCTTGGAACTTTCTTTGAGCAGCTTCCAGCGGTCCCTTTTAAAGACTACTAGTTAGGCCACTGAATGCCTGGTACAGCTGTACCTGAATTCTGCAGTCGGGGGTCCTGCTACTGGCTTAGAACCCCAATTTTCAACACTGGTCCCCTATATTGCCAGGCACAAGTTGAATTTCTCCCCAATAAATTTAACCAAAATCCCTTTCAAACCCAACACGTAAAAATCTCAATGTTACAAATTGCAATTAAATTAAAAAGTGATTGACTTTTAATCACCAAACTCGGTGGATATCTGTGCAGTCTACAGAATGCATACATGCCAACCATCTGCTTGTTGCTGGAGGCTGGAAAACTTGCTGATTTTGGGAGCCTTGAATTCAGCTGTTTTCTAGCCCTTGGTGAAAACAGCATGAGAGGCAAACGTTGAGTACAGTAGCATAGTGGTTATGTTGCTGGACTGGTAATCCAGAGGCCTGGACTAATGATCCGGAGACATGAGTTCAAATCCCACCACGTCAGCTGGGGAATTCAAATTTAATTAAATAAATCTGGAATAAAAAGCTAGTATCAGTAATGGTGACCTTGAAACTACTGGATTGTCGTAAAAATTCATCTGATTCACTAATGTCCTTTTAGCGAAGGAAATTTACCATCCTTGCCTGGTCTGACCTATATGTGCCTCCAGACCCACAGCAATGTGGTTGACTCTTAACTGCCCTCTGAAATGGCCTAGCAAGCCATTTGGTTGTACTAAAACACTACACCTGGCATCGGCCTGGACAAAGGCAAACCCAGTCGACACTGCAAAGTCCTCCTCACTAACATCTGGGGACTTATGCCAAAATTGGGAGAGTTGTCCCACAGACTCGTCAAGCAAGAGCAGCAGCAAGAGGATAAAGAGCGGCCCGAGAGCGTACCTGAATTAAAGCAGTGGCAGCCACGAGGCTCCGATTCCAAAAACAACAAAAAAATCAGTGACGTCACAGGTAGGTGATTGGTGAGTATTACAGTTTTTTTTTGCTCTAAGTTAGGGAGGGGGTTAAATTAAGAGTTGAGACTGTAACTAGCTAGTATTAATAAATTATTAACTTAAACTAGATAAAATAAACCATAAAACTAAAATATCGATTGAATAATAGCTTTAACTAATTATTTAATTAATAAAAAGGTTAGAGATGGCAGGGCAGGTGGTGTGTCGTAACTGCAACATGTGGGAGTTTGTGGAGAGCATTGCGATCCCGAGCAGCCACACCTGCAATAAGTGTCTGCAACTCCAGGAGCATCAGCTCAGAATTGTTGAGCTGGAGTATGAGCTGCAGATATTGCGATGCATCAGGGAGGGGGAGAGTTACCTGGACACTTTGTTCCAGGAGGCAGTCACACCCTTTAGGTTAAGTAGTACTTTACAGTTCGTCAGTGGTCAGAGACTGGAGGGTGTGACCGCGAGTCAGGAAGTAGCGATGGAAGGAGCCTCCGCTCTGGACCTTGTCCAACAGGTACAAGGTACTTACTAGGAAGGAAGCAATGTGGTAGGGGACAGTATAGTCAGGGGGATAGATACTGTACTCTGTAGCTGTGAAAGAGAGTCCCGAAGGCTGTGTTGCCTGCCAGGGTTAAGGATATCTCCTCGTGGCTGGAGAAGAACTTGGAGTGGGAGGATCCAGTTGTCGTGGTCCATGTAGGAACTAACAACATAGGTAGAACTACGAATGAGGTTCTGCTGAGGGAGTTTGAGGAACTAGGGTCAAAATTAATGAGAACCTCAAAGGTAATAATCTCTGGATTACTACCTGAGCCACGCGCAAATTGGCATAGTCAAGCAGATCGGAGTTAAATGCGTGGCTCAAAGAGTGGTGTGGGAAGAAGGGATTTCAATTCATGGGGCACTGGCACTAGTACTAGGGAAAGTGGAAGCTGTTCTGTCAGGATGGGCTCCACTTAAACCAGGCTGGGACCAGCGTCCTGGCGAATCAAATAACTAGTGCTGTGATAGGGCTTTAAACTAAAAAAGGGGGTGAGGGGTCAGGTGAGGGGAAATTTAGAAATCTAAAGAGAAAGGTCAAGGCAATAGAGCAGTGTAGTGATTTGGGTAAAAATAAGCAATGTGTGACAGGAAGGGACAGAGTTTAATGGTAGCAGTGCAGCAGAGAATAAGGTCAAAGCAGGAAATAATGGTAAAAAATTTAAATTAAAGGCTCTATATCTGAATGTATGAATCATTCGTAACAAGATAGATGAACTAATGGCACAAATAGAGATACATGGATTTGATCTAATAGCGATTACAGAGATGTGGTTGCAAGGTGGCCAAGGTTGGGAATTAAATGTTCCAGGGTACATGACATTTCGAAAAGACAGGCAGAATGAAAAGGAGGGGGGAGTAGCTCTGATAATAAAGGATGATATAAGGACAGTAGAGAGAAAGGATCTTGGCTTAGAAGATCAGGAAGTAGAATCAGTATGAGTGGAGATAAAGAATAACAAAGGGCAGTCAATATTGGTGGGTGTAGTATATAGGCCCCCTAACAGTAGCTATACCATTGGACAGAATATTAATCAAGAAATAGTAGGAGCTTGCAACAAAGGTAATGCAATAATAGTGGTGGATTTTAATCTTCATATAGACTGGACAAATCAAATTGGCAAAGGTAGTCCAGAGGACGAGTTCATGGAATGCATTCGGGACAGTTTCCGAGAACAATGTCGGGGAACCAACCAGGGAACAGTCTATTTTAGATCTTGGATTGTGTAATGAGACAGGGTTAATTAGCAATCTTATAGTAAAGGATCCTCTGGGGCAGAGTGATTATAATATGATAGAATTTCACATTAAGTTTGAGAGTGACTTGCCTAAGTCCAAAACTAGAGTCTTAAACTTTAAATAAAGCCAGTTACATAGGTATGAGGGGAGAGTTGGCTAAGGTAGATTGGAAAAATAGATTAAACGGTATGGCAGTAGATAAGCAGTGGCTAGCATTTAAAGAAATATTTCATAATTCTCAACAAAAATACATTCCATTGCGAAACCAAAACTCCACGGGAAAGGAGATCCAACCATGGCTAACTAAAGAAGTTAAGGATAGCATTAGACTGAAAGAAGAAACTTATGATGTTGCGAAGAATAGTAGTAAGCCTGAGGATTGGGAGAGTTTCAGAAACCAGCAAAGGATGACCAATAAATTGATAAGGGGAAAAAATAGAATGAGAGAAAACTAGCAAGAAATAAAAAAGCAGATTGTAAGAGCTTCCACGTGCATGTAAAAAGGAAGAGTGTAGCAAAAAGTAAATGTTGGTCCCTTAGAGGCTGAGACAGGAGAAATTATTATGGGGAATAAGGAAATGGCAGAAACGTTAAACAAATATTTTGTATCTGTCTTCACTGTAGAAGACACAAAAAGCATACTAAAAATGGTGGGGAACCAAGGGTCTAATGAAGGTGTGGAACTTAACGTAATTAATATCAGTAGAATATAAGAAATAGGAGCAGGAGTAGGCTATTCGGTCCTTTGCGCCTGCTCCGCCATTCAATTGGATCATGGCTGATCTTCTGCCTCAACTCCATTCACCAGCCTTATCGCCATATCCCTTGATGCCCTTACTAGTCAGAAATCTATCGACTTCTGTTTTGAATATACCCAATGACTGAGCCTCCACAGCCCTCTGGGGTAGAGAATTCCAAAGATTCACCACCCTCTGTGTGAAGAAATTTATTCTCATCTCAGTCCTGAATGGCCTACCCTTTATCCTGAGGCTGTGGCCCTTGGTTCTAGACTCCTCAGCCAAGGAAAACATTCTCCCAGCATCCACCCTATCAAGCCCTGTAATAATTTTGTATGCTTCAATGAGATCCCCTCTCATTCTTCTGAATTCAAGAGAATACAGGCCTAGTTTACTCAATCTCTTCTCATACGACAGTCCCACCATTCCATAAATCAATCTTGTGAACCTTTGTTGCACTCCCTCTATGGCAAGTATATCCTTCCTTAGGTAAGGAGACCAAAATTGTGCACAGTACTCCAGGTGTCGTCTCACCAAGACCCTATATAATTGGAGTAAGACTTCTTTACTCCTGTACCCAAATCCCCATGTAATGAAGGCCAGCATACCATTTGCCTTCCTAATGGCTTGCTGCACCTGCACATTCACTTTCAGTGACTCATGTACAAGAGCACCCAGGTCCATTTGAGCATCTGCATTCCCCAATCTTTCACCATTTAGGAAATACTCTGCCTTTCTGTTTTTTCCACCAAAGTGGATAATTTCACATTTATCCACATTATATTCCATCTGCCATGTTCTCACCCACTCACTGAGCCTGTCGAGATCCCCTTGAAGCCTCTTCACAACTGACACTGACACCTAATTTTGTATCATCTGCAAATTTGGAAATGTTTCATTTAGTCCCTTCATCCAAATCATTGATGATATAGATTGTGAATAGCTGGGGCCCAAGCACTGATCCTTGTGGTACCCCACCAGTCACAGCCTGCCATCTGGAAAAAGACCCGTTTATCCCTACTCTTTTTGTTTTCTGTCTGTTAACCAATTCGCAATCCATGTTAATATATTACCCCCAATTCCATGTGCCTTAATTTTGTTCACCAACCTCTTGTGTGGGACCTTATCGAAGGCCTTCTGAAAATCCAAATACACCACATCTACCAGTTACCCTTTGTCTACTCCACTAGTTACATCCTCAGAACTCCAATAGGTTTGTCAAACAGGACTTCCCTTTCATAAATCCATGTTGACTCTGCCCAATCTTACTATTAGTTTCTAAGTGCCCAGTTATTGCATCCTTTATAATAGATTCCAGCATTTTCCCAACTACTGATGTGAGGCTAACAGGTCCGTAGTTCCCTGTTTTCTCTCTCCCTCCTTTCTTAAATAGGGGGGTTACATTTGCTATCCTCCAATCTGCAGGAACCATTCCAGAATCTATAGAATTTTGGAAGATGACAACCAATGCGTCCACTATCCCAATGGCCACCTCTTTCAAAACCCTAGGATGTAGGTCATCCGGTCCTCTGAGATTTATTGACTTTTAGTCCCATTAATTTTGCTAGTACTTTTTTTTACTAATAATAATTTCTTTAAGTTCCTCATAATCGCCACACCCTTGGTTTTCTCGTATTTCTGGGAGGTTTTTTGTGTCTTCCTCCGTGAAGACAGAAATAAAGTGTTTATTTAATTTCTCTTCCATTTCCTCATTCCCCATTATAAATTCTCCCGTCTCTGACTGTAAAGGACCTACATTTACCTTTGCCAGTCTTTTCCTTTTTACATACCTATAGAAGCTTTTACAATCTGTTTTTATATTTTTTGCTAGTTTTTGCTCATATTCAATTTTCCCTTTATCAATTTCTTGGTCCCCCTTTGCTGATTTCTAAAAAGATCCCAATCCCCAGGCTGACCGCTTTTTCTGGCAACTTTATAAGCTTCCTCCGTTGACTTAATACTAGCTTTAATTTCTTTTGTTAACCATGGTTGGATTGCTTTTCCTTTTGGGTTTTTATGCCCTAGAGGAATATATGTTTGTTGCAAATTATGCATTATTTCCTTGAATGTTTGCCATTGTATGTCCACCTTCATACCTTTTAGTGTAGTCTCCCAATCTACCATGGTCAACTTGTCCCTCATACCCTTGTAGTTTCCTCTGTTTAGATAGAAGACCTTGGTTTCAGATTGGACTACATCACTCAAACTTAATATAAAATTCAATAATGTGATGGTCACTTGTCCCTAAAGGCCCCTTTACCACAAGATTATTGATTAGCCCTCTCATTACACAGTACATGATCCAGAATAGCCTGTGCCCTGGTTGGTTCCTCCACATACTGATCCAGGAAACCATCTCGCATGCATTCCAAGAATTCGTCCTCCACATAATTTGTGGTAATTTGATTTGCCCAGTCAATATGTAGATTAAAGTCCCCCATGATTACCGTATTGCCCTTGTTACATGCATTTCTAATTTCTTGATTGATACTGTGCCCTACATTACCACTACTGTTTGGTGGCCTATACACAACTCCCACCAATGTTATCCGCCCTTAGCTGTTTCTTAGCTCCACCCAAACTGATTCCAGTTCTACATCACGATCTGACGAGCTAAAATCTTTTATCTCTACCGTACCGATCTCATCCCTTATTAACAGCACTCCGCCACCTCCTTTTCCTTTTTGTCTGTCCTTCCTAAATGTTGAGTAACCTGGAACATTCAGTTCCCAGCTTTGGTTACCCTGCAACCATGTCTCTGTAATGGCAATTACATTAAACCCATTTCCTTCTATTTGTGCCATTAATTCATCCACCTTGTTGTGAATGCTGCGTGCATTTAGATAAAGTGCCTTCAACTTTGCCTGTTTAATATTTTTCTGCACTTTGACCCTCTTTACTGTTGGCCTTTGTTTCTGCTCTGAGAAAAATTACTAGAGAAACTAATGAGACTAAAAGCCAACAAATCCCTGGACCTGACGGCTTACATCCTAGGGTTCTAATAGAGGTGGCTGAAGAGATAGCGGATGCGTTGGTTTTGATCTTCCAAAATTCCCCAGATTCTAGAACGGTCCTAGCGGATTGGAAGGTCGCAGATTTAACACCGCTATTCAAGAAAGGAGGGAGAGAAAAAACAGGGAACTACAGGCCAGTTAGCCTGACATCAGTCATTGGGAAAATGCTGGAATCCATTGTTAAGGAAGTGGTATCAGGACACTTAGAAAATCATAACATGATTAGGCAGAGTCAACATGGTTTTATGAAAGGGAAATCATGTTTGACAAATTTATTAGAGTTTTTTGAGGATGTAACTAGTAGGGTAAATAAAAGGGAACCAATGGATGTAGTATATTTGGATTTCCAAAAGGCATTCGATAAGGTGCCACATAAAAGGTTATTACTTAAGATTAGGGCTCATGGGGTTGGGGGTAATATAATAGCATGGATAGAGGATTGATTAATGGACAGAAAAGAGAGTAGGGATAAAAGGATCTTTTTCAGGTTGGCAGGTTGTAACTAGTGGGGTGCCGCAAGGATCTGTGTTAGGGCCTCAACTATTTACAATCTATATTAATGACCTAGATGAAGGGACCGAGTGTAATGTATCCACGTTTGCTGACCATACAAAGCTAGGTGGGACAGTAAGCTGTGAGGAGAACACAAAGCTGAATTTTAACTCCAGTGCGGGCTATTGTCGTGTTATCCGAATTTCGTGTTTCCCCACACGAATCTAAATGGATGTGGGAGATTGATGCAATTTTAACTGAATTGGCCAATTGATTTCCAACGTGCGGGAAGCCGTTGCAAATGGGTTTTTCATGACTGAAAGTCCCCTCCGATGACATCATCATTGCTGCTGCATTTAAGGTCCACAGCAAGCCTTGCTTCTTCTGCAGGCTTCCAAGCTTTCTCCATTTGGTGTCAGAGGGACCTGCAGGAAAGATGACAAGCGGGAGGGCAAGATCAGCTCCTCGCATTGACGAGGTGGCACTGCAGGCATTAGTCGATGGGGCTAGGGCCAACAAGGAGGTGCTGTTCCCTTCATCAAGGAGGAAGAGGCCTCCCACTCAGACCAAGGCAGTGTGGATGCAGGTGGCTGAGGAGGTCAACTCCTTGGGAGTCACCCGCAGAACCTGGATACAGTGCAGGAAAATATTTCATGACCTTCAGCGCACTGGAAAAATGAGAGTGAATTTCCCATCACCCTCAATCTAATCCCCATTGCCTTTCCTCACCAGCACTCAGCTTTAGCAATCTCTTCCTCCACATCCCACTTGACACTGACATCCATGCACCCTTACCCATTCCCTCTCTCTATGCTCACATTCACATAACTATTTCACCATGCAGCCCTCGCACTCCCTATCACTCTGATGCTTTGAACACAACTGACAACACACAGGGAGGGCCCTTGGTCTTGCAACCTCACTCCATCTTTGTCTCCTTCTAAGTATGTATGCTATGCAATCTCTACACTCACTCCTTCATTCTCACTCGACCTCCACTTGTCTCCCTCATTACAGGAAAAGAGAGCTCACAACAAAAGAGAGCGAGCCAGGACAGGAGGAGGGACAGCCTCAATAGCCCACCTGACCCCCTGGGAGGAGGCCGTCCTGGAAATTATGGGAATAGAGGATGATTCATGCATGGGGGAAGGACAGACGGGTGTAACACAGCAAGCTGGTGACAGAAAAGTTTCCCATCTCTCTCTTTGACATTGCATGAGTCGCTGATAATTGTGAAGCTGTAACAGATGCACTTATGAGCATCTGCAAAAAGCTATGTGCATGTTGCCTTTGAATCACATCTGACTCTTTCCTTTACTCCCCCACAGGACCATCTCAAGCATCCGTCCACCCTAGCCAGGAAGAATAGGCTGAGCAGCCAGACTCCTCAGAGGAAGCTGCAACCTCTGAGGGCGCAGCGTCAGCAGAATTCAGTGCACCCAGCACCAATGCAGACACTCACACCTCGGTGGGACTTTCGGGACATAGAGTAGTGTTATCACCTGGTGTATCACAGCTTACAAGTGAGCATCAGCAGATTGTGGAGACAGGGACAGCAGTGGAGAGCCCTAGTCGGAGGGCGCAGGACTCTGCCAGCTCCGCTCAGCAGCATGTCGATGTTCTGCCTCTGGGTCCATCCATAAGATCAGAGGTGATAGAACTCCAGGCACAGATGCAGGAGTCTCTGGCAGGTTTTGTCTCTAGGGTCGCTGCGCGTGTGGAGCGAATGGAGGAGTCCATAGCGAACATGAGCAGAGCCTTTGTGGAGTCATTGGCGCATGAACGCATCACCAAGGAAAGGATGGCTACCTCTGTGGAAACGATTGCTACCTCCATGGTAAGGCTGGCTACGGTACAGGAGAGGATGGCTATGGTAGAGGAGAGGAGGGCTATGGCCATGGAGGAGCTTCGTCACCAGGGTATGGAAAACATGGTCAGTGTTCAGAATAGAATGACATCTCTTGAGGAGCGATGGGCATCTATTGAACAGAGAAACCAGACCTTCATGGAAGTCCTTCTGAGTAGGACTGCCATTGCAGATACTGGTCCCCATGGCCCCCCTGATATGCAGCAAGATGCTCTCCAACCACTTGCAGGCGCTGAGGGGGACCTGACCCATGAGAGGGAGGTTGGTGGCATACCTCAAGGAAGTGGGGGCTCCTCTCCTAGTGCTAACACTTTCATGCCACTGCAGAGCCCTCAGTCAGAGCCCCACCGGAGTCCACACCCAAGTGAGATAGACGTCTCGACCCCTGCACAGCCGCAGGAGCAGCAGACTGTTGACGAACCCTCACAGGCTCGCAACCCCAGAGGATTCCCGCCAAATGTATCGAGACAGGAGCAGCAGGAAAGTGAGCAAGGGGCCTCCACATCTGCTGAAGCCACAGGGGAAGCACTACATAGGAGCACGCGTAAGAGGAAGATAAAGCACAAGTAGTCACAAGGGTAGTCACTTGGGTGGAATTTTGTGTTTAGCGTAAAAATGCCATCACGTCGTAATTGTACATAAAAATTCTGATGGCAAATGTTGCAGTTGTAGCATCTGTCATTTTACTATTGGGACTTCCACATTGAGGCCTTAGGAATACTTGCAACTGTCAGTATGGTGGTCGGAGTGCTAGGAATCTTCTGGTTCTTGGTCATTGTCAATGCTCTGGTAAGAAGCTGCGAGGCAAAAGTGTTTGATTGACTAGGCTAAGCAAATCTGGCCAGGATGAGTGCGTTCCTTGCATCCCGGGCAGCAATGTTCTCGCGTAATGCTGCCGCTGGTTGATGGGCCTCTGCAGGATGTTCGTTTTTGCCCTCCTCCTCATCTGAGGTGGATATGTGAGGAGCCACTTGGTCCTCAGGAATCTGCAAGCCACGTCGCTGTGCCATGTTGTGAAGTGCACAGCAAACCACGATGATTCTGGAGACCCTGGCTACTGAGCACTGCAGGGCTCCACCTGATCTATCCAGGCATCTGAAGCGCATCTTCAGCAAACTGATGGTTTGCTCGATTATGGCTCTGGTGGACATGTGGCTGGAGTTGTAGCTCTCTTCAGCTTCATTGGTGTCATTAGCCACGTCCTCGGGATAGCCCTTGTCTCCAAGTAGCCATCTGTTAACTTGGTCTGGTGGACTGAATAGCAGAGGCACACTAGACTGGCGCAGTATGAAGGAGTCATGGCAGCCAGGGTACTTGGCACAAACATGCAAAATTTCCTTCCTTTGGTCACACCAGCTGAACGTTGAGGGAGTGGAAGCCCTTGCGGTTGACAAAATACCTGGATTGCGATGGGGTGCCATAAGGGCCACGTGTGCAGCCAACGACGCCCTGCACCCTTGGAAAGCCTGCCAGATGAGCTAATCCAACCGCTCGCGCCGTGACACTTGCTCGATCCTTGGTGAAATGTATGTGATTGTACAAGAGGGCATCGGTTACCTGCGTGATGCAAGTGTGTGCGGCTGCCTGCTGCTGATCCCTGGAATGAGCCTGAGGCAAAAAAGTTGAGTGTGGTGGTGATTTTGACGGCCACTATGTACTGCTTGTCCACCTGGTCCTCTGGGCAGCAGGTCTTGCTGTAGCATTGCGCAGATGTCAGTCACTACCTCTCTCGAAAGTCAGAGCCGTCTTTGGCACTGCTGCTCAGACATGTTGAGATAGGTGACCCTGTGTCTGTAGACCCTGTTTGTGGGGTATCTTCTGTGCCAACGGGCTTCCAGGCGCTGGCCCCTTCTGGCCTGTGCAGCCTCAGGTGGGTGAGCAGCAGCCTGGCGCTCCTGTTGCTGGTGCTGCTGTTGTTCCTGGTTCTGCTGGTGCTGCGGCTGGTGCTCGAGCTCCTCTAATGCCCAGATAGGAAGGAAATAAATGGCTTCCAGGGTTCTGGTATATGCCTCCGTTGAGGAAGCGCTGAGTGAAGGTGGCGAGAGGGGTTTCCCAGGAGGCCACACTGGAGATGGGTGTGAGGCTCCAACCTTCCACAGGTGTGGTTAAGCCTTCTAAAAGTTGCCCCAGGCCTGAGACCACTAAGTCCTGCCACCTGCAAATGATGGCTGATCAAATCTCTTTAATGGTTGACCTGCAGTTGATAGTCAGCAATCCAATAGTGCTCCCACCAGGTTTCACATTTGTGTTTCCCACCATGTGTGTTTTACATGGGAAAAGGGTTAAATTTGCAAGGGCCTGTTAAAATAGGATTATAGAGGCCATTTAGTGGTTATTAAGGGCCTTAAAGACCCGTTCTGCCTGTTGAATGCAGGATGGAGTCGGGACCATCAGACACGCCCGAGTTAAAATTGCTCAGACGGGAACGAGGCGTTTGGGGGGGGGGGGTCCCCGCCCGCCAGTTTTTGCGATTTTTAACCCCCCCGCACGCCTCCAAGCCTGACTCCATGGGTCAATGAAAATCGAGCCCAAAGTGTGTGCAAAGGGAATATAGATAGACTGAGTGAGTGGGCAGTAAAGTGCAGATGAAGTCTAATGTAGGGAACTGTGACGTTATTCACTTTGGTAGGAAGAATTGTAAGATTGCAAAATTTCTACATCTCCCAGGAGGTTGTTATTAATAAAAAGGGACCCTGCAATGGACATTTTAAATTAAAGGGTACCCAAGATGGCTTCCGAGCCTCGTGACAGAGAGCCTGTGGGATTCAAATGTGGATTCTGCAGAGCAGAGAGCTTGGGCGTAATCGAAACTCATAAGCTGCAGGTTTTCTGTGAAGAGAACTCTACCAGACAGAACTTTGAATAATGTATCAGACGAATTGGAGTCAGATTTAAGTTTCAGTGAGGCCCATAGTTTAATACCATCAAACAGTCTGCATACATAATCGAAAACAGATTAAACATAGCCACCGAGGCCGGACAAGCCCATCAAGAAGTCACAGGACAATGCAGGTCGATTATCGGGCCGGTAAATGCAATTACCAGCCATCTAAAAACAGTTAACATGGATTGCTACCCTTATTGAAAACTAGCCCGCCAGGATTAAGACAATAGCGTCAACCAGATTTGGCGCGTAGATAAGGGGTTTTCGGAAAAGTATAACCGAAGGCCCCAGGTAGCAGTCATTGCTCTGGCCCGCGCTCTCGCTCCTGCTTTTGCCCGGCTCTCGTGACTCCGGCCTCTTGGGCTGCCGCTCATACTCGTGCCCTGGCCTCATGGCGGGTTCGCTCTCCAGAGTAGATCTTCAGTAGCTAAGGACACCATACCAACTGCTGAAGAGAGACAAGATGAAGTTGAGCAGGTAGCCCAGGACTTGTAGTGTAGTCAGACAGACGAGACGAGATGAAGAAGACGATAATACCTCTAAGGGCAGAGCAGCGAGAACCGTATCGGTAATTTTAAAACCCCCAAGCGCCTAGTTATAAGCTGACGCCTGAGGGGAGGGAGGAAGTCCCTGAGGAAGACGATAGCAAGCATCTTGTTGAAAGAAAGTGGGGATGACGGCAAGCATCTTGAACACAGCATTGACGCAGGTCTCCACGCCATAACGAATACACAGGCGTTTGGTGCATGGCCAGTAAGGCCTAAACGGTAACAACTGGTGACCGTCCGATAAATATAATGTTACCGCCGCCGACTGCCCGAGGGAGAAGAAGAGGAGTACCCATCGGGATGAGATGATGACGGTAGCTGAGAAGAAGAGGGTGCGTCACGGCAGGAGCTCCAGTACCGCGCCTCTGAAGACCACATGCCGACGGGGTACCTCAGAGGACAGAGGGCAAAACCTCAAAACCCGTTTTCTTTTCCAACAGTTGACTTTGAACTCGGACTGGTGAGCATAAATTCTGGCCCCTCCTAGCTTAATCTAGTTAGGTATAGGGGTGGGATAAGGATAAGGGGATTGTTGTTTTCCCTCGATGTGCCGTGTGTTCCCCATTCCCTGTATATGTATACTTGCATATGATGTTGTAGTGGTAATTTCTTTTAAGACTGTATTAAATTTTCTTGTTCAATAAAATCTTGGATTTGTTTGCATCCAAACCACTTGACTACCTGAGTTTTCTATATCGCTGCCTGTACCTAAGTCTGGTGTCTAGAACCCAGGGGCGTGGGAGCGATTCGAACCGCTCACAAACAGTCAGGGGTATAACTGACTAGGCGCACCCACCACCCCCTACAGAATAGAAAAACTGAATATTTTTTAAATGGTGAGAAACTTTCAAATGTTGGTGTTCAGAGAGATTTGGGTGTCCTCGTGCAAGAAACACAGAAAGCTAGCATGCAGGTGCAGCAAGCATGTCCTAAGATCCCTGAAGGTAGCAGGCCAAGTAGATAAGATGGTTAAGAAGGCATACGGAATGCTTGCCTTTATTAGCTGTGGCATAGAATACAAGAGCAGGGGGGTTATGCTTCAACTGTATATAACACCAGTTAGGTCTCAGCTAGAGCACTGCGTGCAGTTCTGGTCACCACATTACAGGAAAGATGTGATTTGCACTGGAGAGGGTCACCACATTACAGGAAAGATGTGATTGCACTAGAGAGGGTACAGAGGAGATTTACAAGGATGGTGCCGAGAGTAGAGAATCTTCGCTATGAGGAAAGACTGGGTAGGCTGGGTCTGTTTTCCTTGGAACAGAGGAGGCTGAGGGGAGACCTTATTGAGGTGTATAAAATTATGAGGGGCATAGATAAAGTGGATAGAAAGGACCTACTTCCCTTAGCAGAGGGGTCAAATAGCAGGGGGCACATATTTAAAGTAATTGGTGGAAGGTTTAGAGGGGATTTGAGGGGAAATTTCTTCACCCAGAGGGTTGTGGGGGTCTGGAACTCACTGCCTGAAAGGGTGGTAGAGGCAGGAACCCTAACCACATTTAAAAAGTACTTGGATGTGCACTTTGGATGCTCTAACCTGCAGGGCTACGGACCAAGAGCTGGGAAGTGAGATTAGGCTGGATAGCTCTTTGTTGTCCAGCGTGGATATGATGGGCCGAATTGGCCTCCTTCCGTGCTGTAACTTTCTATGATTTCTATGAAGCAATAAGTAAGGCAAATGGCATGTTGGCCTTTATTGCAAGGGTATTGGAGAATAAGAGTAAGGAAGTCTTGCTACAATTGTACAGGGCCTTGGTGAGACCACACCTGGAGTACTGTGCACAGTTTTGGTCTCCTTATCTAAGGAAGGATTTACTTGCCTTGGAGGTGGTGCAACAAAGGTTCACTAGATTGATTCCTGGGATGAGAGGGCTGTCCTATGAGGAGAGATTGTGTAGAATGGGGCTATATTCTCTGGAGTTTAGAAGAATGAGAGGTGATCTCATTGAAACATACAAGATTCTGAAGGGGATTGACAGGGTAGATGCTGAGAGGTTGTTTCCCCTGGCTGGAGTGTCTAGAACTAGGGGGCATAGTCTCAGGATAAGGGGTCGGCCATTTAAGACCGAGATGAGGAATTTCTTCACTCGGAGGGTTGTGAATCTTTGGAATTCTCTGCCCCAGAGGGCTGTGAACGCTGAGTCTTTGAGTATATTCAAGGTTGAGATAGTTAGATTTTTGGACTCTAGGGGAATCAAGGGATATGGGGATAGGGCGGGATAGTGGAGTTGAGGTCGATGATCAGCCATGATCTTATTGAAGCAGACTCGAGGGGCCATCTAGCCTACTCCTGCTCCTATTTCTTATATTCTGACATAATCATACCTTTCAGCCAATGTCCCAAACTCCTCCATCACCATCCCTGAGTAAGTCCTGTCCCACTGGCAGGACTGACCCACCAGAGATGGCTGCAAAGTTGAAAGGGAGTGGCCCTGGGAGTTCTCAACACTGACTCCGGACCCCATGACGTCTCATGGCATCAGGTCAAACATGGATAAGGAAACCTCCTGCTGATTACCACCTACCGCCCTCCCTCAGCTGATGAATTAGTACTCCTCCATGTTGACCACCATTTGGAAGAAGCACTGAGGGTAGCAAGGGCACAGAATGTACTCTGGGTGGGGCACTGCAATGTCCATCACCAAGAGTAGCTCAGTAGTGCCACTACTGACCGAGCTGGCTGAGCCCTGAAGGACATAGTTACCAGACTGAGCCTGCGACAACATGAGGGAAAAACTTACTTAACAGCAATCATTCTCACCAATCTAACTATCGCAGATGCATCTGTCCATGACAGTATTGGTAGTCGTGACCACTACACAGTCATTGTGGAGACGAAGTCCTGTCTTCACACTGAGGACACCCTCCATCGTGTTGTGTGACACTACTACCGTGCTAAATGGGATAAATTCAGAACAGGTTTATCAGCTCAAAACTGGGCATCCATGAGGTGCTGTGGGCCATCAGCAGCAGACTTGTATTTCACCACAATCTGTAACTTCATGGTCCGGCATTTCTCTCACTCTACCATTACCATCATGCCAGGGGACCAACCCTGGTTCAATGAGGAGAGCATGCCAGGAGCAGCACCAGGCCCAACCTGGTGAAGTTACCACACAGGATTACATGCTCACTAAACTGCAGAAGAAGCATACTATAGGCAGAGCCAAACGATCCCGCAACCAACGGATCAGATCAAAGCTCTGCAGACTTGTCACATCCAGTCGTGAATGGTGGAGGACAATTAAATAACTAATGGGAGGAGAAAGCTCCACGAACATCCCCATCCTCAATGATGGCGGAGCCCAGCACGCGAGTGCATAAGACAAAACAAGCATTCCAAGCACCTTCAGCCAGGAGTGTTGAGTGGATGATTCATCTGGGCCTCCTCCTGAGGTTCCCACCATCACAGCTTTAGCCAATTTGATTCACTCGATGTGATATCAAGAAATGGCTGAGTGCACTGGATACAGCAAAGGCTATGGGCCACGACCGCATCCTTGCTGTCGTGCTGAAGACTTGTGCTCCAGAACTCCAGTACAGCTTCAACACTGGCATCTATCCGACAATGTGGAAAACAGCCCAGGTATGTTGTGTCCACAAAAAGCAGGACAAATCCCATCTGGTCGATTACTATCCCATCAGTCTTGTAAGGGGTGGTGTGTGTGGTCAGCTTTGCCTCTGACTCCTGAGCGGTTCGAATCGCTCCCACTCCCTTGGTTCTAGACCTGGACTTATTTGGGGGTTGTAATGAAATTGCAGCAGACAACTGAATTTGATACAAGAACTTTGGTTTTTATTTGAGAAGGAAAAATACAATACAATAATCTTACCACTCTAAAAGGGGGGAACACTTCGGAATATACGAGGGAGAATAACAATAGACAGAATACTTCACCCCTCCCAATCCCACTACACTGACTAAGTTGGACTCCAGAGGGCCAGGAAAAATGTTCACCAAACGCAGGAATAGTTTGTAGAGTGGAAAAGCTTGCAGATCTTCAGTTTATTCCAAGTTGGTTTCTTGTTTGTCGCGGTGGCCCAATATTACCTAGTTGTTGGTAATATTGTTGGTTGTTTGTTTCTTGGGGCCCTTGGTTGCCACAATTCTTTTCCATTCTCCTTCTGTTGTCCTTCCGTCGATTGATTGTCCTGAGGCTGATGTGTCTTTCGAATGAGCTGTGCCTCTGTCTGTCCGAATGAACTGTTCCTTCAATTCACTGACTGTCCGACTGACTGTGTGTAAAAGCAGGCCTCAATTATACCATTTGAGGCCTTGCTTATCTGCCTGCCAAATCTTCTCTGGCTCATTGTTAATTTTGGCGGGCTTGTTAACTTTAATAGTTTAAAATTCTTTAACGAGTTCCGGGCTGGTCCCATCTACTTTTAATTGACTTAAGTTGGTGTAAACTAGTTTCGGGATGGTTCATCGAAACTTAAATTAGTGTTTAATGGCTGTTTAAACTTTTGTCCGATTAGTGAGTTTTTGTCTTCTCCTGCTGGGGTCAGGGTCCCTTTTGTTGATCAGTGGCATGTACTGTATTATTCATATTCTTGATGGCTCTGTATCTTTGGCGGGAACTGTCCTTCCGTAGGCCTATTGTCATTATGTATGAATGCTTGAGACAGTCCAGAACATTCCCAGACAATCTGGCCTATGCCAATACTCAAACTGTTTGTTTTACAGGGGCCCATCCCAACTCCTTTGTCGCAGCCTTCCACAGGCCTGGACATGCCTTTTTAAAATGACCAAAATCCTGGGGTTTTGACTTTAAGCCCCTTTTTGGCCCAATATTATTTTAAACAGTGCAAAAATCTCTTCTTTTCTTGGTTTGGGGGAATCTGTAGAATTTTGTGAACCTTACAGTCTACTCTCAATCATCAGCAAAGTGATGGAAGGTGTCGTCAACAGTGCTATCAAGCGGCACCTACTCACCAGTAACCTGCTCACTGATGCCCAGTTTGGGTTCTGCCAATACCACTTGGCTCCCAACCTCATTACAGCATTGGTCCAAACATGGACAAAGGAGCTGAATTCCAGAGGTGAGGTGAGAATGACCGCTCTTGACCTCAAGGCAGCATTTGGCCGAGTCTGGCATCAAGGAGCCCTAATAAAACTGAAGTCAATGGGAATCGTCAGGGGGGAGAACTCTCCACTGGCTGGAGTCCTACCTAGCACAAAGGAAGATGGTTGTGGCAGTTGAAGGTCAATCATCACAGCCCCAGGAGATTGCTGCAGGAGTTCCTCAGGGCAGTGTCCTAGGCCCAACCATCTTCAGCTGCTTCATCAATGACCTACCCTCCAACATAAGGTCAGAAATGGGATGTTCGCTGATGACTGCACAGTGTTCAGTGCCATTCACAACTCCTCAGATAATGAAGCAGTCCATGCCCGCATGCAACAAGACCTGGGCGACATTCAGGCTTGGGCTGATAAGTGGCAGGTAACATTCGCGCCACAGAAGTGTTAGGCAATTACTATCTCCAACAAGTGAGAGTCTAACTACTTCCCCTTAACATTCATCAACATTACCACTGCCGAATCCTCCACTAACAACATCTTGGGGGGGTCACCATTGACCAGAAAGTTAACGGGACCAGCTGATATACCTATCAATTCAGTCCATGAAAAGCGACGAGTTAAGGTAGTAACTATAGGTTTTTATTGGCTAAATAACAGAGCCCACCCTCGTGGGTGATCGGTTCCAACAAGGAAGAATACTAGCCAAGCGGTCACCTTTATACCTGGGCAAGCAGGCGGAGCCATGGGCGGAGTCAGCTGAGGTATGCCTAGGTATAACAGCGTGCGTGGCAAGAGGTAACCTTGTGTAGCGATAACAACAGTGTAAACAGTGATAACAACAGTGTAACAATAGTGAACGGTTGTGAACGGTAACAGTGGTTTACCACATTCACCCCTTGTTTAAAATTGAGTCCGGGGGGGTGAAGTGTACTACCAGTTCATGTATGTCAGTCTCTCAGGAGGCCTCGTAAGCCTTTCTGATCGGCGCAGCGGCGGTGGTGCAGTATCCGATGTTAATGCTGGTGTCTGCGTGGTCAACAAAGGCTCCTGGGGTTCCGGCATGCCGTCTACAGGAGCTGGATTTGGGGGAGTGGTGGGGGGTAACGGTGGTATCTCGGGTGCCCGAGGGTGCGAGGTCTCGCAAGGAGACAGTGTCCCCCCGCCCGTCTGGGTATGCCACATAGGCGTACTGGGGGTTGGCGTGCAGGAGGTCTACCCTCTCGACCAGGGGGTCTGTTTTATGGATCCTCACGTGCTTCCGCAGCAGGACGGGCCCCGGAGAAGTCAGCCATGTTGGTAGCGAGGTTCCCGTAGTCGACTTCCTGGGGGAAAACAAACATTCGTTCATGGGGGGGGTGGCGTTAATGGCAGTGCAAAGCAGTGACCGGATGGAGTGGAGCGCTGCCGGGAGGACTTCCTGCCAGCGAGAGGTTGGGAGGCCCTTAGACTTTAGGGCTAAGAGGACGGCCTTCCAAACTGTCGCGTTTTCTCTTTCCACCTGGCCGTTCCCCCGGGGGTTGTAGCTGGTGGTCCTGCTCGCAGCAATACCTCTCGCGAGCAGGAACTGGTGAAGTTCCTCGCTCATGAAGGATGTGCCCCGGTCGCTATGTATATAGTTCGGGAACCCGAACAAGGCGAAGAGGTTGTTCAGGCATTTGATGACCGTGGTACTGGTCATGTCTGGGCAGGGGATGGCAAAGGGGAAACGGGAGTACTCATCAATAATGTTAAGGAAGTACACATTACGGTCAGAGGACGGGAGGGGCCCCTTAAAATCGATGCTCAAGCGCTCGAAGGGGCGGGTGGCCTTGATCAGGCTTGCTCTGTCCGGCCTATAGAAATGCGGTTTGCATTCGGCACAGGTTTGGCAGTTCCTGGTCATGGTCCTGACCTCCTCGATGGAGTAGGGCAGGTTGCGGGCCTTAATGAAGTAAAGTCTGGTGACCCCGGGGTGGCAGAGGTCGTTGTGGAGGGTCTGCAGTCTATCAACTTGCGCGTTGGCGCAGGTACTTCGTGATAGAGCATCTGGGGGGTCGTTGAGTTTACCAGGCCGGTACAAGATATCGTAATCGTAGGTGGAGAGCTCAATTCTCCACCTCAAGATCTTGTCGTTCTTGATTTTGCCCTTCAGCTTGTTATTAAACATAAAAGCAACCGAACGCTGGTCGGTGAGGAGGGTAAATCGTTTGCCTGCCAGGTAATGCCTCCAGCGTCGTACCGCCTCCACAATCGCCTGGGCCTCCTTCTCGACAGAAGAGTGTCGGATCTCAGGGCCCTGGAGGGTCCTTGAGAAGAAGGCCACAGGTCTCCCCGCCTGGTTAAGGGTTGCAGCTAGGGCGAAGTCGGATGCATCGCTTTCCACTTGGAAAGGGATGGACTCATCCACTGCGTGCATTGTGGCCTTCGCAATGTCTCCTTTTATGAAGGAGAAGGCTGCACCTGCTTCTGCTGTCAGGGGGAAGGAGGTGGACTTCATGAGGGGTCGAGCTTTGTCCGCATAATTGGGCACCCATTGGGCATAGTAAGCGAAGAGCCCCAGGGTTCTCTCCAGCGCCTTTGGACAGTGGGGGAGGGGAAGCTCCATGAGGGGGTGCATTCTTTCGGGGTCGGGGCCGATGACTCCGTTCTCTACTACGCAGCCGAGGATGGCAAGGCGCGAGGTGTTAAACACACATTTCTCCTTATTGTAAGTGAGGTTCAGCCGTTGGGCCGTACGGAGGAATTTCTCCAGATTAACATCATGGTCCTGCTGGTCGTGGCCGCAGATGGTGACATTATCTAGATAAGGGAACGTGGCCTGCAGCGCGTTCTGGTCGACCATCCGGTCCATCTCCCTTTGGAAGACCGAAACCCCGTTGGTGACGCCAAAGGGAACCCTAAGGAAGTAGTAGAGGTGGCCATTCGCCTCGAAGGCGGTATACTGGCGGTCCTCGGTGGATAGGGAGTTGGTGATAGGCCGACTTGAGGTCGATGGTGGAGAATACCCGGTACTGTGCAATCTGGTTGACCATATCAGATATGCGGGGAAGGGGGTATGCGTCCAGCTGGGTGTACCGGTTTATGGTTTGGCTGTAGTCGATGACCAGGCGGTGTTTATCGCCGGTCTTAACGACTACGGCCTGGGCACGCCAGGGGCTGGTGCTCCCCTCGATGATGCCCTCCTTCAGGAGTCGCTGCACCTCAGAGCTAATAAAAGCTCTGTCCCCGGCGCTGTACCGCCTGCTCTTGGTAGCGACGGGTTTACAGTCACGGGTGAGGTTAGCGAACAAGGAGGGGGGCGGGACTTTGAGGGTGGAGAGGCCACAGGTGGTACGCGGCGGGCGGTTTAAATTTTGCTGGTTGCAGACTGAGAGTGGGGGGAGGGATCCACCATAAGCCAAAGTGACACTTTGAAGGTGACATTGGAAATCCAGCCCTAGTAGGACGGCAGCGCAGAGCTGGGGCAGGACGAGAAGTTTAAAGTTTTTATATTCCGTGCCCCTAACCGACAGGGTCACCACACAGTAGCCGCTGATGTCTGTTGAATGGGACTTCGCCACCATCGAGATCCGATGGCGCGTTGGCCGGACAGTGAGGGAGTAGCAGCTCATCGTGTCTGGGTGAATAAAACTCTCCGTGCTTCCGCTGTCGAACAGGCAGGTCGTGGCGTGGCCGTTTACTTCGATGTCCATCATGGACTTGGACAGATGATGCGGGAGGGCTTGGTCAAGCGTGACGGAGGCCAGTGTATGGCTGAGTGAGCTGCTGTAGTCTGCAGGTGAGGCGGTGGTCGGGCCTGGAGACAAAACGGCGGCCGAGTGCGGCGAACAAAATGGCGGCGCCCATGACGCAGATCCCCACGAAGTTGGACAAAATGGCGGAGAAGATGGCCGCCCCCACAACTCACATGAGGCACTGCTGGCATCTGTGGCCTTGATCAAAGATGGCCACCCCCACAACTCACATGAGGCACTGCTGGCGTCTGTGGCTTTCCCCCTGCAGGTGTTTACGAAGTGACCTTTCTTTTTGCAGCCGGAGCAGGTCGCGTTCCTTGCAGGGCAGCGCGCCCTTTGATGTCTCGCCTGGCCACAGAAGAAGCAGCTGGCGGCCCGATCACGGAGGTCCGCTGCCGCAACAGGTCCCGGGGGTGGCGGTCCCGATCGATTCCAGGACACCGACGCCGTAGTAGGTCCCGGGGCGGCGGTGCGAGGGGTATTGCGGCCGGAGTCGGGCCCAAGTCCCAGGGTCGCGCAGCACTGTACCTGGAGTATGCCTCGAGGTCCCGATGGGCCACTTCCAGGGAGCGAGCGAGGGCTGCAGCTGTTTTCAATTCGAGGTCCTTTGATTCGAGCAGTCTTTGCCGTGAGTAGTCGGACCGAAGGCCTTTCACGAAGGCATCGCGGATATTTCCTTCAGTATGTTCTGCAGCCGTTACAGCTTTAAAGTCACAGTCCCTGCCGTGTGTTTGTGGTGCCCATAAAAATTCATCTACAGACTCTCCTGGCTGTTGCGAGCGGGATCTCAGGAGATGTCTGGCATACATTGAATTTACTGGGCTCCGGTACTGCTCTTTTAGCAGGTTGAGGGCGTCCTCATATGTAGCAAGGTCCCGGATGAGTGCAAATACTTTAGGGCTCACCTGGGCGGTCAGAACTCTTAGTTTGGATTCCGGAGGCACGCCGGAGGCTCCCAGGTAGGATTCGAAGCAGCTCAGCCAGTGTTCGAAGTCGAGGGCTGAATTCGCTGCCTGTGGGTTTAGATCCAGGTACGGCGGTCGGAGGGTTCGCAGCCAGGTCGGCTGCTGGGGCTGTTGTAGCTGGCCGTTTGGCTGGGGCTGTTGTAGCTGACCATTTGGCTGGTCGTTTGGCTGCTCCGGTCCATACATTTCAAAATTTAGCCAATAAAATTGATATACCTATCAATTCAGTCCATGAAAAGCGACGAGTTAAGGTAGTAACTATAAGTTTTTATTGGCTAAATAACAGAGCCCACCCTCGTGGGTGATCGGTTCCAACAAGGAAGAATACTAGCCAAGCGGTCACCTTTATACCTGGGCAAGCAGGCGGAGCCATGGGCGGAGTCAGCTGAGGTATGCCTAGGTATAACAGCGTGCGTGGCAAGAGGTAACCTTGTGTAGCGATAACAACAGTGTAACAATAGTGAACGGTAACAGTGGTTTACCACACCAGCCACATAAATACTGTGGCTAGAAGAGCAGGTCAGAGACTAGGTATTCTGCGGCGAGTGTCTCGCCTCCTAACTCCCCAAAGCTTTCCCACCATCTACAAGGCACAAGTAAGGAGTGTGATGGAATATTCTCCACTTGCCTGGATGAATGCAGCTCCAACAACACTCAAGAAGCTCGACACCATCCAGGACAAAGTAACCCGCTTGATTGCCATCCCATCCACCACCTTAAACATTCACTCCCTCCACCACTGGCGCACCATGGCTGCAGTGTATACCATCTACAAAATGCACTGCAGCAAGGGGGTGCAGGAACATGAAGACCTGGGAGTTCACATAACAAATCTTTGAAGATGGCAGGCACCTGCTCCTGTCCTCATTTAACATCCCAAAAAAATGCATTTTCAAACAAGATCATTGGATTTGAATGTTCCACCACCACCCAAACAGATATGAAGTATGAAGAGCATTTAAAATCTTCAGATTTTCAGGTATCTGTGAAGTGAAATCAGTTCCAAACATTCAGGACTTTGGTAAATGTAAATATTTCATCATAAACGCTAGTTAAAGTTTAATACTGTTCCATGCACCTCACTACCTTGGTCAAATATAAATGTTTTGCACTAATGTTCTATTTGCTAGATTGCAAAGGGCATCACTGTGTAAATGTACTCTGGAAACATTGCTGGAGAAAACAAATCCCCTACTAGAGTCTGATAAAGTTCTGGCATGAATCAAAATCAAGTAATTATGTTCTTCATAATGGCATAATAGTATAGTGCAAAATTCTTAATGCAGTATTCGCAAAAATGTTCAAAAATCTTATTTTGAAAGATTATAAAAGACCTTAACATAAATGTCATGTGTTGCTATTTTAATGCAGCCCTGCCCCAAAGGTAGCTTGGCCTGAAATTCCTATACGTTTTCCGTCCAGCTATCCGCGCAATCTGGACAGAATCAAATGTATTAGCGCAAAAGATCATGGAATTTCAAATGTAAGTGAGTTACACCCATAACCACTCACGCTCTAGTCTCCGCGATCTTTTATGCTGGTTCAAAAGTCAATTTGTCCGGTTTCTTTTTCTTTAGCAATATATTTTGTGTTAATTCCACCATTAAGAATGGCATTAGCCAATGTATACAGGTTTTGTGTTTCTGTGTATGTCTGTTCCATAATATTTTTTCAATTACCTTCTACTAAACCAGATAACAAATTATTTAATTAGAGCATGTTTTGTTTCAGGCTAATTTTCACATGCTGCCCAGTGTCGAATGAATACCCAAGTTCAAATGGATTTGATGTGTTTCGAAAGACAATTATCATTGTGATATATGTGGAAAATGTTAGATAATGAATACTTGATCACTTATTGCTGATAAATCCTGCAATTAACAAAAACATCTATTTATTTTCATAGTAATTGAACAAAGTGATTAATCAGCATTGAGCAGCTAAAGGATGAAGAAACTTCTATATTTTGTTTATTTTATGGGGGGATTACCTGAATTTCTTTCACAAGATATTGAAGGTAAGGCTTTTTTCTCTCCATTGTTTTTGCTGTACATGAAGATTCAACATTTATTACAGAAGAGTTGATTAATTAAACTTTGATCCTTTCAGAAGACAGAAAGATTATTCATGAAATGTAAACCCGACAAAAACTTTGGGGTAAGATTTCCTCTGTGCACAATGTATAGTCAAATCATAATTATATAGAATTACATAGAGAATTGCAACATGGAAACAGGCTATTTCGCCCAACCAGTCCATGCTGGTGTTTATCATCCACATCAGCAGCAGTCCTAATCCCATGTACCCATCCTTGTCCCATATCCCTTTATTTCCCTTTCCTTCAACTACCTATCTAACCTAATCTTAAATGTTGACAATAAAAAAAAAAGAAAAAAAGTTGTTCCTGCCCTTGGTCCTAAATCTCTTACATTTAACCTTATAAGAAGATAAGAAATATTTATGTCTCCTGGTTCTCGACCCTTGAACTACTGGAAACAGTCTATTTCTAACTATGCTGTCTGTCCCTCAATAATGACATACACAGGACCCCGATTTGAACAGTCCACTGGGAGGAGTGTGCTCTGTGGACACTCCGCTCAGTAAAAGCTGACATTGAAGAACCCGGAAGCCCGTTAGTTAAAATCTACCCTTGTGCCTCTTGCCAGTGTTCCATTAGCTTTTCACAGCTTTATCGACTTGAGATGCTGTTTTTAATGTCTTGTGAACCTGAACCCCCGAATCCCTTTGCTCTTCCACGTTAATCAATTTTCCCCCATTCAAAGTATAATTATGACTTGTATTTTTGTTTAACCACCTCACATTTATTCACATTTTATTCCATCTGGCACTTTTTTGCCCATTCCACATTCTTATTGAATTCTCCTTGCAGATTTGCTTGGTCCTTAGATGTATTTACTAGTTTAGTATTGTTTGCATATTTGGACACCACTCTGTCTAGCTCAACATACAATCATTGATTTACCCAGTGAACAGAAATTGCCCTAGATCAGAACCCTGTGAGACACTGATACCAAATTCTAACCATTTTAATAAACTGCCCTCAACTCTTACTCTCTGCTTGCTCCCTCCTGACCAGTTTGTAATCCAATTTGCTACACTAACCCTAATTCCAGAACTTTAATAATCTCCAGTAGCCTCATGTGTGGTAACTGGTAAAAGTTTTTTTGAATGTCCAGATACACCACATCCACTGCATCTCCCCTTTCCACTATAAGTGTTAATGCATGTTTTATATGGGTATACTGTTTCACTAAACATGACGGACAGAGGAAATCTTCCATTATAATCATAGAATAAAAAAATCATACAGCACAGAAGGATGCCATTCGACCCATCGTGCCTGTGTCAGCTCTTTGAAAGAGCTATCCAATTAGTCCCACTCCCCTGCTCTTTCCCCATATGCTGCAATTTTTTCCCCTTCAAGTATTTATCCAATTCCCTTTGAAAGTTCCTATGGAATCTGCTTCCACCATCCTTTCAGATAGTGCATTCCAGATCTTAACAACTCACTGTAAAAAAACATTCTCCTTATCTCCTAATTGCTGAAATTATAACCTGCATTTATATATTTTTTTAAATTCGGAAATATGTGTGACAATATGGGGGGAATTTTAACCTAACAAAATGGGTGGGTTCGGGGTGTGTGGGTCATTAAAGTGTTAAAAACCTGAACCCCCCAACCCGCCGTTTTAACGGAGGCAGGACGGGGGCGAGCAGCCAATCCACTACCAGGAGGCGGGTCATCTCTTTAAATATTATAATGAGGCTGGAATCCACTGCTTTAACTTCCATTTTGTATTTAACTTTAGCTGGTCGGGGTTTGCACGCCCCGTGAAACCTGCCAGCTAATGCAATGTGAGGACTGCTGATCCAGGAGGGAAGTGGCTTTATACTTGCCTCCTGAATCTAGGGTCCCTGCTTAACCAAACCCGCCCGATCAGAGAACCCCCCCACCCAGCCAGGCCTCCGATCCACCCCCCACCCCGCCAGGCCTCCGATCCACCCCACTCCAGTCCTCCGATCCACCCCACCCCAGTCCTCCGATTTCCCCCCCCCCCCCCCAGACCTCTGATGTCCCCCCAGGCCTCTGATTCCTCCCCCTGCAAGGCCTCCCCCCTCCCAGGGCTTCGATCTCCCCCATGAAGCGTCCCCCACCATGCTCCTCCAGCCCCCCTCCCCCCCACTCCTACCTGCCCACGATCTCTAATACACCCCCCCCCCCCCCCCCTGCTCCTCTGGCCGCGATCTCTTCATAACCCCCCAGCTCATGCTCCTCTGGCCATCCCATGGTCCCTCCCTCTCTCCTCTGTGGCCTAGTGCTGCAGGCCTACCCGCCCAGAGCCAGCCAGCCTCTCTATCTGGTTTGCTGCGGGTGGGAAACTGAGGTTTCTCTTGCAACTCAGGCCCTGCTGTTAAATTCTCCTGGGTTTCCTGACTGACTCGGAGCCCCCTCTGCCCCCAACCCGACTTCCCCATTAAAATTCAGCCCTATATTTCAATGAACTTATAAAAGGAAGGAGTTCAAGGTTGCTTAAATTTAATGTGTGCTAATATTAATCTTGCTTTGTTTTGTTTGGCTAGTTGGTTCAATTGACTTTTCATTATTAATGATTAAAATAACACAGATTGAGGATAACCAGAATTGTTCCTTACATAATATTTGACCTCTTACTGTTTACTGACGCTGAATGATTTATTAACAAATACTTAAGCACTTCTGTTATAAAATTGTCTTTCTCACTTGGAGAGCAAGGTCAACATAAGAGGAAAGTCCTCAGACCAGGAGGCTGCCATCTTTTCTGTGCATTCAATCAGCATTGGTGGCACCAACATTTATAATTGGCACTGCTGCTGGTCAAACCATTTCTTTAAAGAATTCTTGGCTCTTCCAGAGGCAGTAGCACCGTCTTATTAATTTACAGCATTGCTGTCAGCATCAGGGCTGCCATCAGTGGCAGTGCTGTAATGTAAAGTGGCCATATTATTTGTTTGGTAATTTAAAGAAAGTCAGCTTAAAAAGATGCAATAATAATCTTTAAAATTAGGATTGTGTTTAAAGACAAATAAAGTGTTTGAATTTTTCATTCAGATTTTTAAAAAATTTGTTCCTGGGATGTGGGTGTTGCTGGCAAGACCAGCATTTATTGCCCATCCCTAATTGCCCTCGAGAAGGTGGTGCTGAGCCGCCTTCTTGAAGCGCTGCAGTCCGTGTTGTGAAGGTACTCCCACAGTGATGTTAGGGAGGGAGTTCCAGGATTTTGACGCAGCGACGATGAAGGATCGGCGATATATTTCCAAGTCAGGATGGTGTGTGACTTGGAGGGAAACTGCGAGGTACTGGTGTTCCAATGCGCCTGCTGCCCTTGTCCTTCTAGGTGGTAGAGTTTGCGGGTTTGTGAGGTGCTGCCGAAGAAGCCTTGGCTGCCGTGTATCTTGTAGATGGTATTAGTGCTGTTAGGGAGGGAGTTCCAGGATTTTGACCCAGCGACGATGAAGGCACGGCAATATATTTCTATGTATAGACTTATAGAGGGAGGCTTTAATATTCTCTTACTGCTGTTATATCCGATGCTGTATGGAAAATGGATACATTTAAAACAAAAGACATTAGGTCTGAAGGTTGTGAAAACAAAAAACGGATAAAGCCTATGGAATCTTGGGCTTTATAATTAGAGGCATATTTGGAGGTGGGACTGCTGGGAAAATCAAAAAGAATGGGAGCGGGTCCTGAACCCACTCCCAACCCGCCTCCAACCAATCTGCCTGGGAGTCGGGTACCCGATTTGCGCAGAGACCCGACTACTAGCGGCGGGAAGAGGATTATAGCCACTTAACTGCTAGTTAACAGGTAGTTAAGAGTTTTTTTCCCATTTTGAGACTTCTGCTGCGGTCTTCCCGACGTCGGTGAGCCACGCCAGGGTAAATGAGGCGTGATGTGGGTCTGTTGTAATGTTTGTGTATAGATGACACGTGCATTACAGTTACGTGGATAGACTGGAGAAGCTGGGGTTGTTCTCCTCAGAGCAGAGAAGGCTAAGAGGAGATTTGATAGAGCTGTTTAAAATCATGAAGAGCTGAGAGGAAGTAAATAAAGAGAAACTGTTTCCAATTTTAGAAGTGGTGTGAAGGATGCAATGGGACACTGGTGAGTATCAGAGGTAAGGAAATGTTGGGAAAGTCATTTTTTATGTGTTTAGATTTTTCTGCAGGTGACAAGCTTTGAAGTGTTTGTGTGGCCTCACCTTATTGGGAGAAGTGATAGATCGCTTCTGTACCCTCACCTGCAGTTGCCATCTGTTTT
Organism: Somniosus microcephalus; assembly: GCF_052327205.1. NCBI lineage: Eukaryota > Metazoa > Chordata > Chondrichthyes > Squaliformes > Somniosidae > Somniosus > Somniosus microcephalus. Next base: position 254,443,643 of record NC_140988.1, on the reverse strand, counting down.
ATCCTAAGGAGAGAGTCATTGGAGAGCTTGGTGCAAGAACTTACCTTTGTACAGTGATTGTCAGTGTTTGACAGCACCTCAATGCTGTCAAACACTGTCAAATCATCTGTCAAATATAAATTGTTCATGTCCCTTTAAGAAAACCGGCAGATGAAGCGTCGTCAACTGACGTCACCTGACACCGCCTTTAACTTAATTGGACTGCAAGCACAGAGGGTGGGCTTAACAAGGCCAATCAGGGGAAAATAGCGTCTAGAACCTGGAAGGCAGCAGTCCTGCCCCCAACTCGTCTCGGCAGGTAAAATCCAGCCCTCAGAGTACAAACGGCAGGAAGTTGTGCTAAACCTATATAAAGCACTAGTTTGGCCCCAGCTGGTGTATTGTGACCAATTCTGGGGACCACACTTTAGGAAGGACATGAAGGCTTTGGAGAGGCTACAGAAGAGATTTACTAGAATGGTTCCAGGGATGAGGGATTACAGTTACGTCGATAAACTGGAGAAGCTGGGGTTGTTCTCCTCAGAGCAGAGAAGGCTAAGAGGAGATTTGATAGCGCTGTTTAAAATCATGAAGATCTGAGAGGGAGTAAATAAAGAGAAACTGTTTCCAATTGCTGAGAGGGCACAGGTTTAAGGTGATTGGCAAAAGAATCACAGGCAACATGAGGAAAAACCTTTTTACGCAATGAATGTCTGGATTTGGAATGCACTGCCTGACAGGGTAGTGGATACAGATTCAATGCTCACCTTCAAAAGGGTATTGGATAAATACTTGAAGGAGAAAAAAAATTCAGGGATATCGGGAAAGAGTGGGACTAACTGGATTGCTCTCTGAAAGATTTGGCACAGACTTGATGGGCTGAATGGCCTCCTTTAGTGATGTACCATTCTATGATTCTATGTTCACCCTTTAATAAACATTTCTGACAGACTATTGATACAAAAGAAATGAATCTAATTTTGTTGCAGGATGTGTGCGTGATCTACATAAGAACATAAGAAATAGGAGCAGGCGTAGGCCAATCGGCCCCTCGAGCCTGCTCCACCATTCAATAAGATCATGGCTGATCTGACCCTAACCTCAAATCTTCTATCACTCTACATCCACCCGAACCCATGTGATCTCCCGGGAGAGGCGAAAAACCAGATAAAGACCCAATGGCCAATTTGGGAGAAAAAAATCTGGGAAATTCCTCTCCGACCCATCTAGGCGATCGAAATTCTTCCAGGAGATCACTCTGTCCCTATATTTTCTACAGTACTTACCTTCTGTAAAGGCGATCTCCACCCCAGCCAGGAACAGGAATAAAACCATCTCCTGAAATCTAACAGAATTAGAACGCAGTAGGAGCAGAACAAGGCTACACGGCCCCTGGGCCCGCTCCACTACCCACAGGGCCATGACCATTCCGAACCCAGACTCATGTCCAATTTCCTGCCCGCTCCCCGTAACCCTTAATTCCCTTTACTTCTAGGAAACTATCTATTTCTGTTTTAAATTTATTTAATGATGTAGCTTCCACAGCTTTCTGGGGCAGCAAATTCCACAAACCTACCACCCTCTGAGTGAAGAAGTTTCTCCTCATCTCAGTTTTGAATGAGCAGCCCCTTATTTTAAGATTATGCCCCCTAGTTCTAGTTTCACCCATCATTGGGAACATCCTTACCGCATCCACCCGATCAAGCCCCTTCACAATCTTATATGTTTCAATAAGATCGCCTCTCATTCTTCTGAACTCCAATGAGTAGAGTCCCAATCTACTCAACCTCTCCTCATATGACCACCCCCTCATCCCCGGGATTAACCGAGTGAACCTTCTTTGTACTGACTCGAGAGCAAGTATGTCTTTTCTTAAGTATGGACACCAAAACTGTATGCAGTATTCCAGGTGCGGCCTCACCAACACCTTGTACAACTGCAGCAATACCTCCCTGTTTTTATATTCCAACCCCCTAGCAATAAAAGCCAACATTCCATTGGCCTTCTTAATCACTTGCTGCACCTGCATACTAACTTTTTGAGTTTCGTGCACCAGGACCCCCAGATCCCTTTGTACTACAGTACTTTCCAGTTTCTTGCCATTAAGATAATAACTTGCTCTATGATTTTTCCTGCCAAAGTGCATAACCTCACACTTTCCAGTATTGTATTCCATCTGCCAAATCTCTGCCCACTTACTTAGCCTGTCTATGTCCCTTTGCAGGTTTTTTATGTCCTCCTCGCTCACTACTTTCCGTCCCATCTTTGTATCATCTGCAAACTTTGATATGTTACACTCGGTCCCCTCCTCCAAATCGTTAATATAGATTGTAAAGAGTTGGGGACCCAGCACTGACCCCTGCGGAACACCACTAGTTACTGGTTGCCAATCTGAGAACGAACCATTTATCCCAACTCTCTGCTTTCTGTTAGAGAGCCAATCCTCCACCCACGCCAGAATATTACCCCCAATCCCATGATTTTTTATCTTGAGCAATAATCTTTTGTGTGGCACCTTGTCAAATGCCTTTTGGAAGTCTAAATACACTACGTCCACTGGTTCCCCTTTATCCACCCTGTATGTTACTTCCTCAAAAAACTCAAGCAAATTTGTTAAACATGACTTCCCCTTCATGAAACCATGCTGAGTTTGCCCTATTAAATTATGTTTATCCAAATGTCCCGTTACTGTCTCCTTAATAATGGACTCTAACATTTTACCAACCACAGATGTTAGGCTAACAGGTCTATAGTTTCCAGCCTTCTGCCTACTACCCTTTTTAAATAAGGGTGTTACATTAGCAGTTTTCCAATCTGCCGGGACCTTTGCTGAGTCCAGTGAGTTTTGGAAAATTATTACCAATGCATCCACAATCCCTACCGCTACTTCCCTCAAGACCCTGGGATGCAAGCCATCAGGTCCAGGGGATTTATCCGCCTTGAGTCCCATTATTTTACCAAGTACCACTTCCTTAGTGATTTTAATTGTATTTAGTTCCTCCCCCCCTAGAGCCCCCTGTTTGTCCAGTGTTGGGATATTCTTAGTGTCCTCTACTGTAAAGACTGATACAAAATAATTGTTCAGTGTTTTTGCCATCTCCATGTTTCCCACCATTAATTTCCCGGTCTCATCCTCTAAGGGACCAACATTTACTTTAGCCACCCTTTTTCTTTTTATATAACTATAGAAACTTTTACTGTCTGTTTTTATATTTTTTGCTAATTTAGTTTCATAATCTATCTTCCCTTTCTTAATCAATCTTTTTGTTATTTTTTGCTGTCTTGTAAAGACTTCCCAATCTTCCATCCTCCCACTAGATTTGGCTACCTTATATGCCCTTGTTTTTAGTCGGATACTATCCTTAATTACTTTACTTAGCCACGGATGGCTATCTTTTCTTTTACACCCTTTTTTCCTCAGTGGAATATATATTTTTTGGAAGTTGTAAAATAACTCCTTAAATGTACACCACTGGTCATGTACCGTCTTACCCTTTAATCTATTTTCCCAGTCCACTCTAATTAATTCCGCTCTCATACCTTCATAGTCTCCTTTATTCAAGCTCAGCACGCTTGTTTGAGATCCAACCTTCTCACCCTCTAATTGAATATGGAACTCAACCATGTTATGGTCACTCATTCCAAATGTAGATTTTCCTGGAAATGATATTGATTCAATCCTTGCCCCAGACGCCAACTACTGTCAAAAAGTGTGCACCGACAACAGGCAATGTCAGTTTTTCACCTTTTTGACAAAAGATTGGAAGGCTGACCAACGAAGGTAAATCTAACTACTTCATTCAGAAGTTTAAAATGGAATATGAAAAGGTTATATGAAGGTTAGTTTATATTAAGGCTTATTGACAAAGGGTAATGCTGACAAAAATTGGAGCAGCTCCTCGTAATGGACCATTAAGCTATAATTCTTATATTTCCGCAATAGTCGATTGTTGTCGCAGTTCTAGTGCTGCTGAAAACTAAATCCTGCTAGGTTTTTAGGCAATAAACCATGTTTATTTAGAATTAAAGTTATCACCAGAAGAATGTTTGGGGATTTTCTCACTTAATTTGAGTGTCCAGTAGAAAGTCTCTGTAAACAAAGTGTCATTAGGGATAACCTAACAGAAAAGATTAGCATTTGGATTTCAGCTTCTTCACAATTCAAATGTCAGCACTTACTAGCCTTGGGCAAATCCTGGTAACACAGATTAGTGCATCAACTAAACTTTCCTATGCCACTTTGGTCTTTGAGTGAAAATGAATAAAGAAGCATGTCCCCCTCACACCTATTACTCCATCCGGTAGAAGCGCAGTCTGACAGGAATTAGACATTCTCCAGACAACTGAGGATCAAATCCTACCCCCTACCCTTCCAATGTAACCATGAGGAATCAAAACAAATTGATTGAATTAAATGGATTTGGATGAAAAAGGCCATTTTGATCTCATCCTTCCACAATACCAATCTCACTGTTTTCCCAAAGCAGCAGCATAGAATTAATTGCCCAATACTAACTTTTAAAAATTTCAATATTTCAAGTTATCTACATTCTAACAGAACGATTTGTCATAACATCTTTCAGATTTTATTGTTATCTGAAGATGACCACAACAGGAGAAGTAACTGTTAAAACAGATTTACAGAACGTTGTCTCAGGATACTCGCTGAAACAGTGCAGGACACAAAGTTGTAAGTACAGTATAAAGCTGACGTGCCAACACAGTTTGAGCTATGGTTTTTAATTGCTGGCAATTTTATTTCCATGCGTAATATCAGTTATTCTCAATAAAACTCAATGATCCATATTACCTTTGTTTAGAAATAAATCAAACCACGTTCTACCCTACATAAACTTGGGGTCATCCAAAGCTCGGCTGCCTGTGTCCTAACTTGCACCAAGTCCCATTCACTCATCACCCCTCTGCTCACTGGCCTTCATTGGACCCTGGTTAAGCAACGCCTCGATTAAAAAATTTTCATCCTTGTTTTCAAATCCCTCCATGGCCTCCTGGCTGGAGTCTGAAGTGTAGACATTGCGGGACAACAGGTAGGGGGAGAGTTATCTGGACACTTTGACCAGGAGGCAGTCAAACCCTTTAGGTTAGATAGTGGTACAGGTCTGGTTAGTGGCCAGGAACAGGAGGGTGTGACTGCAACTCAGGCAGGTAAGGGGACCCCAGGTGCAGTGCTGGAGGAGCCTCGACCTTTGCCCTTATCTAACAGGTATGAGGTTCTTGCTGCCTGTGTGGATGAGGGGGAAAGTCTGCAGGGTGGATGAGCAAACTGACCACAACACCGTGGCACAGGAGGCCATTCAAGTGGGGGGAGTGAAAAGGAATGTTGTAGAAGTAGGGAACAGTAGTCAGGGGGATAAATACTGTTCCCTGCAGCTGCAATTGGGTGTTTCAAAGGCTGTGTTGCCTGTGTGGTGCCAGGGTTAAAGACATCTCCTCATGGCTGGAGAAGTATTTGGAGTGGGAGGGGGAGGATCCAGTTGTTATGGTTCATGTAAGAACCAATGACATAGGTAGAATGAGGAATGAGATTCTGCTAGGGTCCAAATTAAAACACAGAAACTCAAAGGTAATAATCTCTGGATTGTTACCTGAGCCACGCGCAAACTGGCATAGGGACAAACAGATCAGAGAGTTAAATGTATGGCTCAGAGTGGTGTGGGAGGAAGGGGTTTTGATTCATGGGGCACTGGCACCAGTACTGGGGAAAGAGGGAGTTGTTCCATTGTGATGGTCTCCACTTAGGCTGGGACCAGTGTCCTGGCGAATCGAATAACGAGGGCTGTAGATAGGACTTTAAACTCAAAAGTGGGGGGTGGGGGGTGGGCGGGAGGGATCAGGTGAGGGAAAATGTAGAAATCTAAAGAGAAAAGTCAAGGTAATGGAGCAGTGTAGTGATTTGGGTAAAAATAAGCAGAATGTGACAGGAAGGGACAGAGATATTTTAATGGTAAAGGTGCATCAGCGAATAAGATGAAAGCAAGGAATAATGGTAAAAAGCTCAAATTAAAGACTCTTTATCTGAATGCATGAAGCATTTGTAACAAGATAGAGGAATTAATAGCACAAATAGAGATAAATGGCTTTGATCTAACAGCCAAGGTGACTAAGGTTGGGAACGAAATATTCCCGGGTACTTGACATTTCGAAAAGAAAGGCAGAATGGAAAAGGGTGGGGGTGGGGCGGGGGGAGGTAGCCCTGATAATAAAGGATGATATAAGGACAGTCGTGAGAAAGGATCTAGGCTTGCAAGATCAGGAAGTAGAATCAGAATGGGTGGAGATAAAAAATAACGAGGCAGAAATCACTGGTGCGAGTAATTTATAAGCCCCCAAACAGTTGGACAGGGTATTAATCAACAAATAATAGGATGTTGTAACAAAGGCAATCCAATAATCATGGGAATCTTTAATCTTCATATAGACTATGCAAATCAAATTGGCAAAGGTAGTCTGGAGAATGGATTCATGGAATGCATTCGAGACAGATTCTTAGAACAATATGTTATGGAACCAACCAGGGAACAGGCAATTTTAGATCTTGTATTGCATAATGAGACAGGGTTAATTAGTAATCTCATAGTAATAGATCCCTTGGGGAAGAGTGATCATAATATGATAAATTTTCACATTGCGTTTGAGAGCGACATACTTCAGTCTGGAGCTAGAGTCTGAAACTTAAATGAAACCAATTATATAGGTATGAGGGGTGAGTTGGCTAATGTAGATTGGGAAATTAGATTAATGGGTATGACGGTAGATAAGCAGTGGCAAACATTTAAAGAAATATTCCAAAATTCTCAATGAATTGAGAAATAAAAATTCCATGGGAAAAGTGATCCATCTGTGGCTAAATAAAGATGTTAAGGATAGTATTAGATTAAAAGAAGAGGCTTATAATGTTGCGAAGAATAGTAGTAAACCTGAGGATTGGGAGAACATTAGAAACCAGCAAAGGATGACCAAAGAATTGATAAAAAGTGGAGGAAATAGATTACGAGAGTAAACTAGCAAGAAACATAAAAACAGATTGTAAGAGTTTCTCCAAGTATGAAAAACAGAAGAGAATAGTAAAAGTAAGTGTTGATCCCTTAGAGGCTGAGACAGGTGAAATTATAATGGGGAATAAGGAAATGCTAGAGACTTTAAACAAATATTTTGAATCTGTCTTCACAGGAGAAGTAACAAAAAGCATACCAAAGATAGTGAGGAACTTAAAGCAATTAATATCAGTAGAGAAAAAGTACTTCAGAAACTAATGGAACTAAAAGCCGACAAATCCCCTGGACCTGATGGCCTACATCCTAGGATTCTAAAAGAGGTAGCTACAGAGATATGGATGCATTGGTTGTGATATTCCAAAATTCCATAGATTCTTGAATGGTCCCAGCGGATTGGAAGGTAGCAAATGTAACCCCGCTTTTCAAGACAGGAGGGAGCGAGAAAACAGGGAACTACAGGCCAGTTAGTCTGACATCAGTCATCAGGAAAATGCTGGAATCCATTATTAAGGAAGTGGTAACAGGGCACTTAGAAAATCATAATATGATTAGGCAGAGTCAACATAGTTTTATTAAAAGAAAATCATGTTTAACAAATTAATTAAAGTCTTTTGAGGATGTAACTAGCAGGGTAGATAAAGGGGAACCAATGGATGTCGTATATTTGGATTTCAAAAAGGCATTTGATAAGGTGCCACATAAAAGATTGCTAGGCAAGATAACGGGCTAGAAGTTTAGCTCCTTTGTGCCTGCCATTAGCGCTTCCGGGGATGCGCTAACGGGGCACAAAGTGCTTATCATCCGGTGGGGGGGGGGCAAAAAAAGTGCCTCCCAAGAAATTCAGCAGGGCGTTGCTGAGGCGCTACCTGATAGCGCTGCGCCCCCACCGGTAGCACCCCGGGCTGTTACACTGCCGGTAATGACATCATCGCCATGCACTGCGACCCCTTACCGCCCCGCAGAAATTCAGCTGCGCATCGCGAGGCTGCCACAGGCGATGTTAGTGCCAGCATCACCGGTTGTAAACCAGGCCAACCTCTGTTTGCGGGGCAGTATTTAAAGGGGAGGTGTGGCCATGACCCACGCCGTCATTTTGTTTTTTTGGCCGACCTCTAGGTTGGCTCTCCGTGGTGTGCTGTGGCGTGGTCCTAGCCGCCATCGCGTAGCCCGACATCGCGACTCAGTGCCGGGCTGTGGCCATGGCAACACGCCACCCTGGTGGCCTAATGTGGGCCATCGGAGGCCCTGCAGAGTGCGCAATGGCCCTCCCTTTAACTGAAGGCGAGGGGCGTTCATATGTGGCAGCGCTCTGTGGAGTCTCCGAGGAGCGCTGCCAATCGCACCCCGACATCACCTCGCTTACCGTCCCACCAGGAAGTGGAGCGCCTGAGAGTGGCTGAATTTCATGGCCGGGGCGGTACTTCTATGCCAGGCGCTAAATGTCCGGCCTTAACTCGGTTATCGCCTCCAAAAGGGGCCTAACCGAATTTCACGCCCAAGTGCTCATGGGGTTGGGAGTAATATATTAGCATGGATAGAAGCTTGGTTAACAGACAGAATACAGAAAGGAGAGATAAAGATGTATTTTTCGGTTGGCAGGCTGTAACTAGTGGGGTGCTGCAAGGATCAGTGCTTGGGCCTCAGCTATTTACAATCTATATTACATGTAATGAATTAGATCAAGGGAGCGAGTGCAATTTAACCAATTTTGCTGATGATACAAAGCTAGGTCGGACAGTAAGCTGTGAGGAGGACACAAAGGCCTAGAAATTGGGTTTTGGCGCAGCGACGGCTTTAGCGCCGGAAGTTAGTGCCGGAGCTAAGTCGCGCTGGGCGGGCCAAAAATTCACTACTTCTGCGCCCAAACGGCTGCCGGCGCTGCTGAAAGCTGTTAGCGCCTGAAAACTGGCGCTATGCGCTGAATTTCGGCGCTATTCCGGCGCTGCGGCGCCCGCTGCGGTGAGGCAGGTTCGGGAAGTGCAGGCCTCCTCCTTCCCTTAAGGAGGAGCTGCCTGCACCCGGCCGCGGCCCGCGATAATCTTTTTAAAAATGAGCCCGGCACCTCGGACAAGTGCCGGGCTTGCTTCTGTTCCGGGGGGGGGGGAAGTCCGGGGAGGGAGCTGCGGCCAGGCGGGCGGCGGGAAAGCGGCCGGCTGCCGCGGGGCCTTTAATGCGCCGGCGCAACGTTCTGTAAGGCACCTCTGCCAGAACGTTGCTTGCGGCTGCCACGGGCGAGGCGGCCGCAACTCAATTTCCGAGTTCGGGCGGGTTACCATGGCAACCGGGACGCTGCGCACACCGATGACGTCATCGGTGCTGGCGCAGCGCTACCGGCCTAACGTCGATTTAGGGCCCCTGTCAATTTCAAAACTGGCCATAACTTCGCCGCTAGGCCCTCTAGCGCCTCAAAAGCGGCGCTAAGGCCAGTGAATTTCTAGGCCAAAGAGCCTGCAAAGGGATATGGACAGGTTAAGTAAGTGGGCAGTAAGGTGGCAGATGGAGTATAATGTGGGGAAATGTGAAGTTATTCACTTTGGTAGGAAGAATAGAAAAACAGAATATATTTTAGATGGTGAGAAACTATTAAATGTTGGTGTTCAACATAATTTAAGTGTCCTCATACAGGAAACACAGAAAGTTAGCATGCAGGTATAGCAAGCAATTAGGAAGGCAAATGGCATGTAGGCCTTTATTGCAAGGGGGTTGGTGTGCAAGAGTAAGGAAGTCTTGCTACAATTGTACAGGGCTTTGGTGAGACCACACCTGGAGTACTGCGCACATTTTTGGTCTCCTTATCTGAGGAAGGACATACTTGCCTTAGAGGCAGTGCAACGAAGGTTCACTAGATCGATCCCTGGGATGAGAGGGCTGTCCTATCAGGAGCGATTCTGTAGAATGGGCCTATACTCTCTGGAGTTTAGCAGAACTCATTGAAACATACAAGATTCTGAGAGGAATTGACAGGGTAGATGCTGAGAGGTTATTTCCCTGGCTGGCGAGTCTAGAACTAGGGGGCACAGTCTCAGGATAAGGGGTCGGCCATTTAAGACTGAGATGAGGAATTTCTTCACTCAGAGGGTTGTGAATCTTTGGAATTCTCTACCCCAAAGGGTGCTGAGTCGTTGAGCATATTCAAGGCTGAGATAGATAGATTTTTGAACTCTACGGGAATCAAGGGATATGGGGATCCTGCGGGAAAGTCGAGTTGAGGTCAATGATCAGCTATGATTTTATTGAATGGTGGAACAGGCTCAAAGGGCCGTATGGCATAATCCTTCTAATTCTTATGTACTTATGTTGTTGTAAAATTAAATCTTGAGAGGTTATTCTCTATTGGAATGTTAAAACTGGGCCCGCAAGGCAAGATAAGCACCAGCATAATCATCTTGTCCAGTATGAAAGAACCCATACATGTTACTGCATGAGACTTAAATGAAATGATTCCGTGACCACAAATGAGGAAGATAAGATGTATGGGACAGTGAAGGGAAATAGCATTATGTGATGAAGTCATCCCATCCATGTCAATCAGCTTTACCCATTTTAGTTTAGAGAGGTAGTGCACCTGGCTTAAAAGAACATTTAGATTAGTGATTTGTTGTCAAGCAAGGTATTAAAAAAATGGTGAATTGTAACAGGAAATTTGCATTCAACCCTGGAAGTTTGAGCTTAAGAGCTGTATGCTTGGTATACCTTGTTTTCCCAAATCAGGTTCGCTTGATTTGTAAGTACTTCACCTTATTTGGAGGATTAAACTTTGAATAAGCAAAACTTTGCTTGTGAGCCTGCAGGGACTCCCAGGCTTCTGCTTTGGGTGCTGCTACTATCCCAGCCATGACACAACAATACAAAGATATTCAGACCGGTAAAATAATTGGCAACAACAGTGACATTTAAATGCCACTTGAGATTCACTTGAGCAAGCAGTGTATTATCATTGAATGAACTTGCCTAAAACTAGCTAGCTAACAGGAGGAACAAGAAATGCAGGTGTGGGTATTAAGAATTATAGTACGCGAACAGAAGGAGGATTTGGTTTGACTGTAAGGCTTCTCTTTTTATTCCAGGTGAAATGGAATAGTTATATGGTCCGGAATAGAGCAATTTTTTACCATTCTAATTTTTGTTTCTATTGACTTCAATGTAAAGAAAATCAAGCGCGGGGCGAAGACCAATTTCACTCCTTCAGTGCCCATTTTTGCTTTGTGTAGCACTTGTTTTTTGGCACTATTTGGGCGCTAAACCCAGGAAAATGCACCCTGACCTACTCCAATAGTTGGGGCACAGAGCACAGGTTCTTAGTTATGATCCCTGGTTCATGTTATTTATTTTCCCAGATATTGGGCAGAAAAGATGCGGGATCTGCTTACAAGAATGACCGGTGACCCTGAATCCAAGAACATATCTAGTGTAAAAAAAACTGTGACAACTACACTACAGGGAGCATTTGCAATAACAAGCCTATGATTTTAGAAACAATAATCAAAGAAAAAATTAACGGGCACTTGGAGAGGTTTAAACTAATTAAGGAGAGCCAACACAGATTTGTAAAAGGCAGATCGTGTTTGACTAATCAAATTGAATTTTTTGATGAAGTAACAGAGGATTGACGAAGGGAATGCAATGATGTTGTCTACATAGATTTTCGGAAACCCTTTGACAAAGTACCACATACAAGACTGGTTAATAAAATTGAGGCTCATGGAATAGGTGGGTCAGTGGCAGATTGGATAAGGAATTGGCTTAAGGACAGAATTCCTGGAGTGTTTACGGGATGGTTTCCTGGACCAATATGTCGAGGAACCAACCAGAGATCAGGCCATCTTAGACTGGGTATTATGTAACGAGAAAGGATTAATTAGCAATCTTGTTGTACGAGGCCCCTTGGGTCAGAGCGATCATAATATGATTGAATTCTTCATTAAGACGGAGAATGAAATAGTTGACTCGGAGACTAGGGTCCTCAATTTAAATAAAGGAAACTATGATGGTCTGAGGAGCGAGTTGGGTAGGATTGATTGGGGAGTGGCACTCAAAGGGTTGACGGTGGATAGGCAATGGCAAACATTCAAAGACTGAATGGATGAACTACAGAATTTGTTCATCCCAGTTTGACATAAAAATAAAACAAAAAAGGTGACCCAACTGTGGCTAACAAGGGAAATTAGGGATAGCATAAGGTCCAAGGAGAGGGCATATAAATTGGCCAGAAAAAGCAATAATCCTGAGGATTGGGAGCAGTTTAGGATTCAACAAAGGAGGACAAAGGGGTTAATTAAGAAAGGGAAAATAGAATATGAGAGTAAGCTTGCAGAGAACATAAAAACTGACTGTAAAAGCTTTTATAGATATGTGAAGAGAAAAAGATTGGTGAAGTCCAGCGTAGGTCCCTTGCAGTCAGAATCGGGGGAATTTATAATAGGGAACAAAGAAATGGCAGACCAACTAAATACATATTTTGGTTCTGTCTTCACAAAGGAGGACACAAATAACCTCCCAGAGATGCCGGGGAACATAGGGTCTGATGAAAGGGTGGAACTGAAAGAAATCAGTATTTGTAGGGAAATGGTGTTAGGAAAATTGATGGGACTAAAGGCCGATAAATCCCCAGGGCCTGATAATCTACATCCCAGGGTACTTAAGGAAGTGGCCCTAGAAATAGTAGATGCATTGCTGGTCATCTTCCAGAACTCGATAGATTCTGGAACAGTACCCATGGATTGGTGGGTAGCTAATGTTACCCCACTATTCAAAAAAGGTGGTAGAGAAAAGGCGGGGAATTATAGACCGGTAAGCTTGACATCGGTAGTGGGGAAAATGCTAGAGTCCATTATAAAAGATGTAATAGCAGAGCACTTGGAAAGCAGTGACTGGATCGGACAAAGTCAACATGGATTTACAAAAGGTAAATCATGCTTGACTAATCTACTGGAATTTTTTGAGGATGTAACTGGTAAAATAGATAAGGGAGAACCAGTGGATGTGGTGTATTTGGACTTTCAGAAGGCTTTCGATAAGGTCCCGCATAAGAGATTAGCGTGCAAAATTAAGGCACATGGGATTGGGGGCAAGGTATTGACTTGGATAGAGAACTGGTTGGCGGACAGAAAGCAAAGAGTTGGAATAAAAGGGTCGTTTTCCGAGTGGCAGGCAGTGACTAGTGGGGTATCGCAAGGATCAGTCCTAGGACCCCAGCTGTTCACAATATATATTAATGATCTAGATGAGGGAATTGGATGTAATATCTCCAAATTTGCAGACGACACAAAGCTGGGTGGGAGGGTATGCTGTGAGGAGGATGTCGTGAAACTCCAGCACGATTTGGACAGGTTGGGTGATTGGGCAGAAACATGGCAAATGCACTATAATGTGGATAAATGTGAGGTTATCCACTTTGGTGGCAAAAACAGGAAGGCAGATTATTATTTGAATGGTAATAGATTGGGAGAAGGGGAAGTGCAAAGAGACCTGGGTGTTCTTGTACACCAGTCACTGAAGGTAAGCATGCAGGTGCAGCAGGCGGTTAAGAAGGCAAATGGTATGTTGGCCTTCGTAGCAAGAGGGTTCGAGTACAAGAACAAGGATGTCTTGCTGCAGTTGTACAGGGCCTTGGTGAGACCGCACCTTGAGTATTGTGTGCAGTTTTGGTCGCCTTACCTGAGGAAGGACGTTCTTGCCATGGAAGGAGTGCAGCGAAGATTCACCAGGCTGATACCTGGGATGGCAGGAATGACGTATGAGGAGAGATTGTGTTGATTGGGCTTATACTCACTGGAGTTTAGAAGATTGAGAGGGGATCTCATCGAAACCTATAAAATTCTGTCAGGCCTGGACAGACTAGATACAGGAAGGATGTTTCTGATGACCGGGGAGTCCAGAACCAGGGGTCATAGTCTAAGGATAAGGGGTAAGCCATTTAGGACTGAAATGAGGAGGAATTTCTTCACCCAGAGAGTGGTGAACCTGTGGAATTCTCTGCCACAGAGGGCAGTGGAGGCCAGTTCATTAAGTATATTCAAGAAAGAGTTGGATATATTTCTTAAGGCTAAAGGGATCAAGGGATATGGGGAGAAGGCAGGGACCGGGTACTGAATTTGGATGATCAGCCATGATCTCGTTGAATGGCAGAGCAGGCTCGAGGGGCCGAATGGCCTGCTCCTGCTCCTATCTTCTATGTTTCTATAAAACAGCGAGTTTCTGGGGATAGGTTATCGACCAATATTCACTACAAGCCCACTGACTCCCACAACTACCTGTACTACACTTCCTCCCACCCCGCCTCCTGTAAGGACTATATTCCATTCTCCCAGTTTCTCCGTCTCCGCCGTATCTGCTCCGACGACGCCACCTTTCACACCAGTGCTTCTGACATGTCTTCCTTTTTCCGCAACCGAGGATTCCCCTTTATCGTGGTTGACACGGCCCTCGACCGTGTCCGTTCTATCTCCCGCACTTCTGCCCTCACCCCTGCCCCTCCCTCCCGGACCCACGATAGGGTTCCCCTTGGCCTCACCTTTCACCACACCAGCCTCCACATTCAACGGATCATCCTCCGCCAATTCCGCTACCTCCAAAGTGATCCCACCACCAAACGCAGCTTCCCCTCCCCTTTCAGCATTCCATAGGGACCGCTCCCTCCGAGACACCCTAGTCCACTCCTCTATCACCCCCAACAGCTCTTCCCCTTTGCCTGGCACGTTCCCGTGCAAGCGCAGGAGATGTAACACCTGCCCCTATACCTCCCCCCTTCCCACTGTCCAGGGCCCCAAACACCCCTTCCAGGTGAAACAGCGATTTACTTGTACTTCTTGCAATCTAGTATACTGTATTCGCTGCTCACAATGCGGTCTCCTCTACATTGGGGAGACCAAATGCAGATTGGGTGACCGCTTTGCGGAACACCTCCGTTCAGTCCGTAAGGGTGACCCCGAGCTTCCGGTCGCCTGTCATTTCAATTCACCGCTCCATTCCCACTCGGACCTCACCGTCTTTGGCCTCTTGCATTGTTCCACGGAAGCTCAACGTAAACTCGAGGAACAGCACCTTATCTTCTGATTAGGCACTTTGCAGCCTTCCGGACTCAATATCGAGTTCAACAATTTCAGATCATAACCTTGGCCCCTATAACATTTTTAATATTTTTTTTCCACCCCTTTGTTTTGGGTCTTCCCTTCACCCCCACCTTCCTCCTTGTATTTTTTTTCTCTCTCCCACATGGCAGCTGTCTCTCATCCTGCCAGTACACTTCACACCTAATCTGAGCCGTCTTTTGTCTCCACTGTCCTATTACCATCTCGTCTGGTTTTGAATACCTCTTTACTTCTTTTGTTCGATCGCAGCCCTGCCTTCGATCTATTTTATTTCCTTTCCAGTTTTGAAAAAGGGTTTCGACCCGAAACGTTGACTCTAATTTCACTCCACGGATGTTGCCTGACCTGCTGAGTGTTTCCAGCATTTTCTGTTGTTATTTCGGATTTCCAGCATCTGCAGTATTTTGCTATCGTCATCGTAGTTGTGGTAAATGGCTATTTTTCAGACTGGAGGATGGTAGACAGTGGTGTTTCCAAAGGCTCAGTGCTGGGGCAACTGCTTTTTTTGATAGATATAAATGACCTGGATATTGGAATACAGAGTAGAATTTCTAAATTTGCCGATGACACCAAACTTGGGGGTGTGGCAAACAGCAAGGAAGATACCAATCGACTGCAACAGGACATAGAAAGGCTAGCAAAGTGGGGTAGACAAGTGGCAGATGGAATTTAATACAGAGAAGTGTGAGGTGATGCATTTTGGCAGAAGGAACACTTAATGGCACAGTTTTAAAGAGTGTGCAGGGACAGAGGGACCTGGGAGTTAATGTGCATAGGTCCCTGAAGGTGGCAGGACATATTGAGAGAGTGGTTAGCAAAGCATATGGGACCTTGGGCTTCATAAATAGAGGTATTGAGTACAAAAGTAGAGAAGTTATGCTGGACCTTTATAAAGCACTGGTTAGGCCACAACTGGAGTATTGCATCCAGTTATGGTCTCCACACTTTAGGAAGGATGTGAAGGCCCTTGAGAGTGTGCAGAGGAGATTTACCAGAATGGTTCTGGGGGTGGGGGAATCTTAGCTACAAGGACTAATTGGAGAAGCTGGATTTGTTTTCATTAGAACAAAGGAGGTTGAGGGGTTATTTGATCGAGGTGTACAAGATTATGACGGGTTTGGATAGGCTAGATGGGGAAAGGCTGTTCCCACTAGTTGATGGTACAAGGACTAGGGGACACAGATGTAAGATTTTGGGGAAGAGATACAGGGGAGACTTGAGGAAAAACTTATTTACGCAGTGAGTGGTGATGACCTGGAATTCGCTGCCAACGAAAGTGGTGGAAGCGGAGACACTCAATGTTTTCAAGGAGAGACTGGATAGGCACGTGAAGGAAATAAACTTGCAGGTTTACGGGGATAGAGCGGGGGAATAGGACTGATTGGATTGCTCTACAGAGAGCCGGCCTTGACTTGATGGGACAAATGGCCTCCTTCTGTGCCGTTATGACTCTATGGGGGAGAAATTCGGTTGATAGCACCACCGATTAATGCCTAAAGAGGCCGAGAAGTGGGGCGCTAGCCAATTTCCGGGCGGGCGCAAGGCGCCGAGCACCTCGCCCCATATTGAGCATGCATTTAGCGCCGGCGCTAAATCGTAGCGCCCGCTCATGGGCGCAGGCTGATTATGACGTCATTTGAGTGTGCAATGCCTTTTGGGTGCCCCGGACCGGAAATTCAGTGGCACCCCCCTCCGTAGCATCTGGCGCTAATAGTGACAGCTTACCTGGGCCTTACCAAGTCACTCTTGGGCTGGAGGAGCGTTATTTAAAGGGGACTGGTGTGGTTTAAAAGCTGCAGCCATATTTGGATCACAACTTCCTCGAGAGCTACACCGAGTTGCTGAGCTGCACACTGAGAGCCATTTGACCACTGAGCCAGCGCAAGCAGACGATCTTCAGCCTTCTGACCATCACCTTGCTGTTGGTGAGCCTTGACAATGGGGAATAACAACAGAAAATGCTGGAAAAACTCAGCAGGTCAGGCAACATCCGTGGAGAGAAATTTGAGTTGACGTTTCGGGTTGGACCCTTCTTCAAAACTTGACAATGGGGAACCTTCCTGTGGGCACTTATTATGGGGGCTGCATTGGAGGGGAACGTCCTGCTGCTGAATCATCTGGAAAGGGCACTGAGATGCAGGGAGAGGGGGGCGGGCATGGCCAGATGGAGGAGGGCCAACAGACGTCGCCACAGCAGACCTTACGCTGGCAGGGTTATCCGACAGCAGTTTTCCTACATGAACATGCCGGAGGAGCAGTGTGTCAGAAGGCTGCGATTTAGAAAGGAGGTGGTGACTGAGCTGTGCCAGCTGCTTCAGCCAGATCTGCAGCCTCAGATAAGGTGCAGGACATCTCTGTCGGCGGCTGAGAAGATGGCTGCTGGCTTGAACTTCTACGCGAGTGGCTCTTCTCGGGCTGTGCGTCAGAGGCTGATCAGAAGTAGCTTCTAGGCCCCTCTCACGGAATGCTTGCTGCCATTCCAAGAACAGGAATGGAACCGGTCTGATACCCCCAAGCCTGTGAAGGGCAAGATGCATGTAAATAGCAGGCATGGCCATTGTAAATGAAGAAAGTGTTTCATTACACAAAATGTGGTTCCTTCAAATATGAGAAAGCTATGGCAACAGAAAGCAAAATGAATACACTGACACATAACTGACTCTCACACCCGGGAGACTGTCCAAAACGTAAATCACATTCCGACCATCTTCCTTGGCCTTGATTCCACTGCGCCAACCAAAGCATCCAATGCCCCATCAGTGAGGCGTTCTGCCCTCTGCCTCACCCTTTCCATGTCTTGCTAGGCTGGTGCGCCACAGGTAGGCTCCCACCGCTTTGAAGGCCTACAAGGCAGTGAGTGTGTCTGGTGATGCCAATTGACCTGCCCCTTTGAGAGCTGGCCGGCGCCACTATGTCTCAGGGAAAGTGATTATTGACAGCACCCTCGCTGCGCCCCACTGCGGCGAAATTGGGTTGCGCCGCCGGGTTAGCGCCTTAAGAGTAGCGTGCAGCGCCTGATTTAGCGCCGCAATCACCTTTAGGGGTGCTGCAACCCAATATCGCGCTAGATGGCGCTAAATTGCGCCTGGCGCTAAACTTTGCGCATCGCCAGGACTAGCGCCCCAAACGCAGCTATACCGAATTTCTAGGCCCATGACTCTAAGTGCACATGTGTTACATTTAAAAATACTGCCAAATTGATCACATTTATTTTATATTTGTTATTGTTTTCCAGTCATTCATCAATTCCTGTTCCCATCTTTTTCAGCCTGTTTTGAAAGCATTTATGATGGCGTGGACTTTCTAGGAAATGACTTTCATCAGTCTATAGTAGAGGATGAACATAGTTGCCAAAGAGAATGTACAGAAGATCCTGACTGCCAGTTTTTCATCTTTGTAAAAGGAGAATATCGCAATAGTCAACAGCGGTTAGTCAATTATTCAAATAATCTACTTTCTAATCTCATCTTTCAAGTAGATGAGTGCACCCTCAGATCCTTCCCCTGTAATCATTTCTCTGTCACTTTTTATCCATTGCTTCTAACTCAAAAGGGGTGTCTGCCAAGTATAAATATCCCTCTGTAGTGTACGCGACCAGCTCAGAGAACTAAATTCAACCAATATCAGCAGAAGAGAAAACAGGCATACACAAATTATGTTTAATGCTTGTGTAAATATTTCAAAACCAGGTCATTTGTCTGTAAGGTTTCTGTGATTCTTTTTAGCTACATTTGCTACCTCAAAAAGAGTGAAAGAGGAACTCCACCAAGAATAAATATTCTTCAGAATGTTGTATCTGGATTTTCTTTAAGAGAATGTGGAGTCGATAACTCAGGTAATTCCAAAATGATTTCCCTATTTTGATTCTTGAAAACAGTGATGTAGAAACTAACTATCAATACAAATTCCTGTCCACCATACCTTATTCCATCTTTCCTTTTTCTGGTAAGATATTCTATTTTGTCTAAGAAAAGGAGATACTGTGTAGCCTGATAGTGCAGCTAATTGATGAATTCATGCATTGTGATTCAAGTCAATAATTCTCAACAAGAGAAGGAAATTTCCTCTGTGGACAAGGTGTAAACCCACTCTTTACAAACAGCATTACTGGTTTGTTACACAAATATCACAAAAGATACTACCCCACAAAATGGGCTGCATTTTAAGTGGTCGTAGTGGGCGCGATCAGTGAACATAAGAAATAGGAGCAGGAGAACGCCATTCAGCCCTTCGAGCCTGCTCCGCCATTCAATGAGATCATGGCTGATCTTCTGCCTCAATTCCATTCACCGGCCCTATCGCTATATCCCTGATGCCCTTACTAGTCAGAAGTCTTTCAACTTCTGTTTTGAATATACCCAATGACTGAGCCTCCACAGCCGTCTGGGGTAGAGAATTTCCAAAGATTCACCACCCTCTGTGTGAAGAAATGTCTTCTCATCTCAGTCCTGAATGGCCTACCCTTTATCCTGAGGCTGTGGCCCCTGGTTCTAGACTCTCCAGTCAAGGGAAACATTTTCCCAGCATCCGCCCTATCAAGCCCTGTAATAATTTTGTATGCTTCAATGAGAACCCCTCTCATTCTTCTTAATTCAAGAGATTACAAGCCTAGTTTACTCCATCTTTTCTCATACGACAGTCCCGCCATCCCAGGAATCAATCTCGTAAACCTTTGTTGCACTCCCTCTATGGCAAGTATATCCTTCCTTAGGTAAGGAGACCAAAATTGTACACAGTACTCCAGGTGTGGTCTCACCAAGGCCCTATATAATTGGAGTAAGACTTCTTTACTCCTGTACTCAAATCCTCTTGTAATGAAGGCCAGCATACCATTTGCCTTCCTAATGGCTTGCTGCACCTGCACATTCCCTTTCAGTGATTCATGTACAAGGACACCCAGGTCCCTTTGAGCATCTGCATGCCCCAATCATTCACCATTTGGGAAATACTCTGCCTTTCTGTTTTTTCTACCAAAGTGGATAACTTCACATTTATCCACATTATATTCCATCTGCCATGTTCTCGTCCACTCATTGAGCCTGTCAAGGTCCCCTTGAAGCCTATTCACATCTGACACTGCCACCTAGCTTTAGGGTCGGGTGGGAAAATTGTTTATTTTTTGACCGGGTTGGGAACCCACTGTCAAGTTGCTCCCATGCACCTTTCCCACAATTGTATCTGTCACATGGAGCCGCGCCGACCTGCAGCAGCGGGGTATCCAATTGAAATCATTATGGGGTACTTTACAGGCGCTTAAGAGCCATTTTCCTCCTACTTTTTAAATTTCCCTGCTTGGCCACGGGATTCACGCAGTTCGGGAACCATGCCTGCCAAACTGAGGAGTGAGTTCCGTGGCCATTGCTCCAGCTGATTACTTGGCAGCATGGAAAACAAACCAAAATAAAAACATGTTGGTTACATCAGCGAACAGATTGATGGAGATTCTGTTCTACTTGAAAAGCTACTGGTAAATGTTAATTCAAAAATTCCTGAAGGGATGTAAATGATGAGGGAAATACATTTTTCACTGGCCATTCTCGGCTGTTGCCTTCCAACTGAACAGTAATTGCAGTGAATTGATCTGCACAAAAGAAAATGACATATACCATTTAAATAAATGTTTCTGTTGTTTCTGGTCAGGTTTTTCTCACAGTATACTGTGATTGTCCAGTTACACATTAAATCAAGTCATCAAGTGTAACAATTTCATTCTCATCACTTATTCCACTGGTTCAATTTGCTTTCAGCCCCGGAATATGACTAATTTAGTTTTTCAATCTGAGACTTTAGGATGAATTTCTGCGGAGGTTCTCTCACTTGACCATTGTTAACTTCAACGGAAGATCTGCAGAAATCCCAGAAGCACATTGTAAGCACCACTTACACTGCTTGTCAGGGATTCTGCAGCTCTTTGGCTGAACTTGCATAAGATTGTATATCCATCTCTTTACAAGTACATTTCAAATCTGCTTAATTTTGTGTCTTGCCTATACACTTACATCTTTTATTTGTACCAGTTACTGATATATCGATTTGTGACTAAAGCACCAATAACTTCCCAATTAATGTACTTCTTAAAATTATGTTCTTGATTCTATTTGTAGATGGCGTCATATTACTTAATGATAATATTATTTAAATATTTCTTTGTCACTCATATATAACTTTTATTATATTATTGTACAATAAAGATTCAACACCCACAATGTTAGATTAAATTAAAAATTTAATGTGGCCAGAGTCCCTTTAAGGGTCCCAGCTTAAAACGCATCATGAATGATGTCCTCAAACCCGCTCCATCTCAATGGGCTGGGTAAAGCGCAGGCAGGCTTAATAGGTCCCATTAAGGTAAGTTCATTTTTTACAGCAGGATGGAGCCAGCAGCGGGGTCGCGACCCGCCACGGACACCAGCTCCACTGGACCCACCAAGGTAAGGAAAATTCCGGCTGATGAGTTCTGGATCTTAATTAAATTAGTCAGAGGAGGTGTTGAATAATACTTTCCTACTGTTAGAGTCCCAAGAATTGCGCATGTTAGAGTGGCAAGAATTGTACAGTCTGACACAAGACAGGTTCAGATGAAGAAGCCTTTACGTGTGATCCCATCCTTCCAGATACCAACCCTACCATCTTCCCATTACAGCATTGAATTGTTTTTTAAAGGGGTCCAGAAAGCTGGCCTAATTCATCTTTCCTGGCAACCTGTTCCAGCTGCCGATCACCTTGTGTAAAAACATGTTTGCGCACTTCTTTCCTAAACTTGCTGTTTACAACCCTCAACCTGTGCTGTCCTGTCCTGTTATTCTTTATCCTATGATAATGCAACTCACTTTTTAACAGCTGGCTCAAGCACTGCATAAGCAGACAGCAGGTGTAATTTTAGTTGGAAAATGATACATGGCATATGATGCTGAGTGCGAGGTCAGCAGAGAGTGCTCTGAGTTTGGGTAAGTGTGAGAGTTCTTTAATTGTTATTTCTCTTTAAATCATTCTTGATAAGATTACTTAAGCAGTTAAAGTAAAGGGGAAAAGTTAAGTATTTGGGATTCTGTTGGTTTAAGAAGAGTAAAACAAGGTTACACTGCAGTAGGAGTAAATTGGCACAGCAGGCAGTGAAAACCAGTTTTCTAACCAATCAGCAGGGGTGACTCATTTGGCTGTAAACAAACAAACAGTATAAAAAGACCATTGCTAGTGCGAGGTCAGCAGAGAGTGCTCTGAGTTTGGGTAAGTGTGAGTTAGGGTAAGTGGGGTGTTAGGTGCTCTTTTCAAACTTTAACTCTCTGGGTTGCAGTTAATAAGGCCTTTCTGGTGCAGAGTGACTGTTGGTGAACCATTTAACGGGTGTAATTAGAGGGATTGATTTAATTTAAATCCAATAAATTAAAGGGGATACTAGCATCTGTAATCAGGCAGAGGGTGTCCATAACTAACAATAAAAAATTTAATTAATTACATAGAATGGAGCAGGTGATGTATTACTGTTGCGAGATGTGGGAGCCGGTGAACCCCATTGAGGCTCACGGTGATTACGTCTGTGACAAGTGTCTGCTGCTACAGGAACTCCAGCTCCGTGTTGATGAGCTGGAGTCTGAGCTTCAGACACTGCGACACATCAGGGAGGGGGTGAAGTTCCTGGACTCTGTGTTTCAGGAGATGGTCACACCTATGAAGTTAATTAATTCAGATGTAGCCCATGGTCAGGGACAGGACAGTGTGACTACGAATGAGGCAGGTACGGGGATCCAGGAGGTAGTGTTGGAGGAGCCACAGCCCTTGCTCTTGTCCAACAGGTTCGAGGTTCTTACTCCCTGTGGGGACAGGAGCAGGGACTGCAGGGAGGATGAGCAACCTGGCCACAGCACCGTGGAGTGGGGGGCCATTCAAGCGGGGGGAGTAAATAGAAATGTTGTAGTGGTAGGGGATAGTATTAGGGGGATAGACAGAGTTCTCTGCAGCCGAGAGCGAGAGTCCCGTAGGCTGTGTTGCCTACCCGGTGCCAAGGTTAAGGACATCTCCTCTGGGCTGGAAAGAAACTTGCAGTGGGAGGGGGTGGATCCAGTTGTCGTGGTCCATGTTGGTACAAACGACATAGATAGGACTAGGAAGCCGGTTCTGTTAAAGGAGTATGAGCAGCTAGGGGTCAAATTAAAAGACAGAACCTCAAGGGTAATAATCTCTGGATTATTACCTGAGCCACGAGCGAATTTGGCTAGGACAAATAAAATTAGAGAGTTAAATGCGTGGCTCAAAGACTGGTGTGGGAGAAATGGGTTTTGCTTCCTGGGACACTGGCACCAGTACTGGGGCAGGAGGGAGCTGTTCCATTGGGACAGGCTTCACTTGGCCAGTGCTGGGGCTAGAGTCCTGGCGGATCATATAACTAGGGCTGTAGAGAGGGCTTTAAACTAACTAGTGGGGGGGAGGTTCCTAGAGAGCAAATAATAAAAATGACAACAGAGAAGGTCATAGACTTAGGTAGCAGTGGGGAAATTAAAAACCAGAGCATGTCAGGAAGGGGCAGAAGGTATGGAGTAAAAGGTAAAGTAATAAAAAGGGCAAAAGCAGGAACTAAGTGTCACAAAACATATTTGAAAGTTCTCTATCTGAATGCACGTAGCATTCGTAACAAAATAGACGAGTTAATGGCACAAATAACTACATATGGGTATGATCTTGTGGCCATTACAGAAACATGGCTGCAGGGTGACAATGCCTGGGAATTAAACATACCAGGTTATTTAACGATCAGGAAGGACAGGCAGGAAGGAAGGGGAGGTGGGGTGCCTATGTTAATAAAGGAAGGAATCACTGTAATACAGAGAAATTATATTGGGTCAAAAGATCAGGATAATGAAACAGTTTGGGTGGAGATAAGGAATAATAAGGGAAAAAAAACACTAGTGGCTGTAGTCTATAGGCCTCCGAACAGTTGTAACTCTGTTGGACGGAGTATCAATCAGGAAATAGTTGAGGCTTGTAATAAGGGAACATCTATAATTATGGGGGATTTTAACTATCATATTAATTGGACAAATCAAATTGGGCAGGGCAGCCTTGAGGATGAGTTCATTGAGTGTATTAGGGATGGGTTTCTTGAGCAGTATGTAACTGAACCAACCAGGGGGCAAGCAACCTTAGATCTGGTCCTGTGTAACGAGACAGGATTAATTAAAAATGTCCTAGTAAAGGATCCCCTTGGAATGAGTGACCATAACATGGTTGAATTCCATATTCAATTAGAGGGTGAGAAGGTTGGATCTCAAACAAGCGTGCTGAGCTTGAATAAAGGAGACTATGAAGGTATGAGAGCGGAATTGAGTAGAGTGGATTGGCAAAATAGATTAAAGGGTAAGACGATACATGATCAGTGGTGTACATTTAAGGAGTTATTTTACAACTTCCAAAAGAAATATATTCCACTGAGAAGAAAAGGGTGTAAAAGAAAAGACAGCCATCCGTGGCTAAGTAAAGAAATTAAGGGTAGTATTCGACTAAAAACAAGGGCATATAAGGTAGCCAAATCTAGTGGGAGGATAGAGGATTGGGAAAACTTTAAAAGACAGCAAAAAATAACAAAAAGATTGATTAAGAAAGGAAGATAGATTATGAAAGTAAATTAGCAAAAAATATAAAAACAGATAGTAAGAGTTTTTATAGTTGTATAAAAAGAAAAAGGGTGGCTAAAGTAAATGTTGGTCCCTTAGAGGATGAGACCGGGAAATTAATGGTGGGAAATATGGAGATGGCAAAAACACTGACTGAATATTTTGTATCAGTCTTTACAGTAGAAGACACTAAGAATATCCCAACACTGGACAAACAAGGGGCTATAGGGGGGAAGGAGCTAAACATGATAAAAATCACTAAGGAAGTGGTACTCGGTAAAATAATGGGACTCAAGGCGGATAAATCACCTGGACCGGATGGCTTACATCCTAAGGTCTTGAGGGAAGTGGCGGTAGGGATTGTGGATGCATTGGTAATAATTTTCCAAAACTCCCTGGACTCGGCAAAGGTCCCGGCAGACTGGAAAACTGCTAATGTAACACCCTTATTTAAAAAGGGCAGTAGACAGAAGGCTGGAAACTATAGACCGGTTAGCCTAACATCTGTGGTAGGTAAAATTTTGGAGTCCATTATTAAGGAGACAGTAACAGGACATTTGGATAATCATAATTTAATAGGGCAAAGTCAGCATGGTTTTATGAAGGGGAAGTCATGTTTGACAAATTTGCTGGAGTTCTTTGAGGAAGTAACATATAGGGTGGATAAAGGTGAACCAGTGGACGTAGTATATTTAGACTTCCAAAAGGCATTTGACAAGGTGCCACACAAAAGACTATTGCTTAAGATAAAAAATCACGGGATTGGGGGTAATATTCTGGCATGGATAGAGGATTGGCTATCTAACAGAAGGCAGAGAGTTGGGATAAATGGTTCATTCTCAGACTGGCAATCAGTAACTAGTGGTGTTCTGCAGGGGTCAGTGCTGGGTCCCCAACTCTTTACAATCTATATTAACAATTTGGAGGAGGGGACCGAGTGTAACATATCAAAGTTTGCAGATGATACTAAGATTGGGGGGAAAGTAGTGAGTGAGGAGGACATAAAAAACCTGCAAGGGGACATAGACAGGCTAAGTAAGTGGGCAGAGATTTGGCAGATGGAATACAGTACTGGAAAGTGTGAGGTTATGCACTTTGGCAGGAAAAATCGTAGAGCAAGTTATTATCTAAATGGCAAGAAACTGGAAAGTACTGAAGCACAAAGGGATCTGGGGTCCTGGTGCACGAAACTCAAAAGGTTAGTATGCAGGTACAGCAAGTGATTAAGAAGGCCAATGGAATGTTGGCTTTCCTTGCTAGGGGGATAGAATATAAAAATAGGGAGGTATTGCTTCAGTTGTACAAGGTATTGGTGAGACCGCACCTGGAATACTGCATACAGTTTTGGTGTCCATACTTAAGAAAAGGCATACTTGCTCTCGAGTCAGTTCAAAGAAGGTTCACTCGGTTAATCTCGGGGATGAGGGGATGGACATATGAGGAGAGGTTGAGTAGATTGGGACTCTACTCATTGGAGTTCAGAAGAATGAGAGGCGATCTTATTGAAACATATAAGATTGTGAAGGGGGTGGATGCGGGGAGGATGTTCCCGATGATGGGTGAAACTAGAACTAGGGGGCATAGTCTTAGAATAAGGGGCTGCTCTTTCAAAACTGAGATGAGGAGGAACTACTTCACTCAGAGGGTGGTAGGTCCATGGAATATGCTGCCCCAGAAAGCTGTAGAAGCTACATCATTACATAAATTTAAAACAGAAATAGACAGTTTCCTAGAAGTAAAGGGAATTAAGGGTTATGGGGAGCGGGCAGGAATTTGGACATGAGTCTAGGTTCGGATCGGTCATGGCCCTGTGGGTAGCAGAGCGGGCCCAGGGGCCGTGTAGCCTGATCCTGCTCCTATTTCGTGTGTCTAATTCTGTTAGATTCAGGAGATGGTTCTGTGATAGTAGATTGGCGGTTAGGATCAGATCAGCCATGATCTTATTGAATGGTGGAGCAGGCTCGAGGGGCCGATTGGCCTACTCCTGCTCCTATTTCTTATGTTCTTATGTTCTTATATGGACATATGGGTGGGAGGTCACAAAACATAGAAACATAGAAGATTGGAGCAGGAGTAGGCCATTCGGCCCCTCTAACCTGTTCTGCCATTTAATGAGATCATGGCTGATCATCCAAATTCAGTACCCTGTCCCTGCTTTCTCCCCATGTCCCTTGATCCCTTTAGCCTTAAGAAATATATCTAACTCCTTCTTGAATATATTTAATGAATTGGCCTCAACTGCCTTCTGTGGTAGAGAATTCCACAGGTTCACCACTCTCTGGGTGAAGAAATTCCTCCTCATCTCAGTCCTAAATGGCTTACCCCTTATCGTTAGATTGTGACCCCTGGTTCTGGTCTCCCCCGCCATCGCGAACATCCTTCCTGCATCTAGTCTGTCTAGTCCTGTTAGAATTTTATAAGTTTCAATGAGATCCCCTCTCATTCTTCTAACCTCTAGCGAATATAAACCTAATTGAGCCAATCTCTCTTCATACGTCATTCCTGCCATCCCAGGTATCAGTCTGGCGAATCTTCGCTGCACTCCCTCCATGGCAAGAACATCCTCCCTCAGATAAGGTGACCAAAACTGCACACAATACTCAAGGTGTGATCTCACCCAGGCCCTGTACAACGGCAGCAAGACATCCTTGCTCCTGTAGTCGAATCCTCTAGCTATGAAGACCAACATACCATTTGCCTTCTTAACCGCCTGCTGCACCTGCATGCTTACCCTCAGCGACTGGTGCACAAGAACACTCAGGTCTCGTTGCACTTCCCTTTTCCCAATCTATTGCCGTTCAGATAATAATCTGCCTTCCTGTTTTTGCCACCAAAGTCGATAACCTCGCATTTATCCACATTGGGCAGATGCATGGCAGATGCAGTATAATCACCCAACCTGTCCAAATCATACTGGATTTTCTCAGCATCCTCCTCACAGCACACACGCCCACCCAGCTTTGTGTTATCTGCAAACTTGGAGATATTACATCTAGTTCCCTCATCTAGATCATTAATATATATTGTGAATAACTGAGGTCCTAGCACCGATCCCTGCGGTACCCCACTAGTCACTGCCTGCCACTTGGAAAAAGACCTGTTTATTCCAACTCTTTGCTTCCTGTCTGCCAACCAGTTCTCTATCCAAGTCAGTACCTTACCCCCAATCCCATTTGCTTTAACTTTGCATGAAATCTCTTATGCCGGACCTTATCGAAAGCCTTCTGAAAGTCCAAATACACCACATCCACTGGTTCTCCCTTATCTATTCTGCCAGTTACATCCTCTAAAAATTCCAGTATATTAGTCAAACATGATTTACCTTTTGTAAATCCATGTTGACTTTTTCCGATCTTGTCACTGTTTTCCAAGTGCTCTGCTATTACATCTTTTATAATGGACTCTAGCATTTTCCCCACTACCGATGTCAGGCTTACTGGTTTATAATTCCCCGTTTTCTCTCTACCACCTCTTTTAAATAGTGGGGTTACATTAGCTACCCTCCAATCCATGGGAACTGTTCCAGAGTCTATAGAATTTTGGAAGATGACCAGCAATGCATCTACTATTTCTAAGGCCACTTCCTTAAGTACCCTAGGATGTAGATTATCAGGCCCTGGGGATTTATCGGCCTTCAATCCCGTCAATTGCCCTAACACCATTTCTCACAAATACTGATTTCATTCAGTTCCTCCCTCTCATTAGACCCTATGTTCCCCAACATCTCTGGGTGGTTATTTGTATCCTCCTTTGTGAAGACAGAACCAAAGTATGTATTTAATTGGTCTGCCATTTCTTTGTTCCCCATTGTAAATTCCCCTGATTCTGACTGCAAGGGACCTATGCTTGTCTTCGCCAATCTTTTTCTCTTCACATATCTATAGAAGCTTTTACAGTCAATTTTTATGTTCCCAGCAAGCTTTACTCTTATACATTATTTCCCCCCTCTTAATTAATCCCTTTGTCCTCCTTTGCTGAATCCTAAACTGCTCCCAATCCTCTGGTTTTTCTGTTTTTTTGGGCCAATTTATATGTCCACTCCTTGGATCTTATGCTGTCCCTAATTTCCTGAGTCACCTGTTTTGTTTTATTTTTACGGCAAGCAGGGATGAACAAATTCTGTAGTTCATCCATGCAATCTTTAAATGTTTGCCATTGCCTATCCACCATCAACAGTTTAAATAACAT
Organism: Somniosus microcephalus; assembly: GCF_052327205.1. Classification (NCBI taxonomy): domain Eukaryota; kingdom Metazoa; phylum Chordata; class Chondrichthyes; order Squaliformes; family Somniosidae; genus Somniosus; species Somniosus microcephalus. The sequence continues at coordinate 254,414,762 of NC_140988.1, read as the reverse complement.
TCCCCAATCCATCCTCGCCAACTCGCACCTCATACCATCATAGTTTCCTTTATTTAAATTCAGGACCCTAGTCTCTGAGTCAACTACTTCACCCTCCATCTTAATGAAGAATTCTATCATATTATGATTGCTCCTCCCCAAGGGGCCTCACACAAAAAGATTGCTAATTAATCCTTTCTCATGACATAATACCCAGTCTATGATGGCCTGATCTCTAGTTGGGTCCTCTATATATTGGTCCAGGAAACCATCCTGTATGCACTCTAGGAATTCCTCCTCCACAGTATTGTTACTAATGTGGTTAGCCCAATCTATATGTAGATTAAAGTCACCCATGATAACTGCTGTGCCCTTATTGCATGTGTCTCTAATTTCCCATTTAATGCCATCCCCAAACTCAGCATTACTGTTTGGGGGTCTGCATACAACTCCCACTAACGTTTTCTGCCCCTTGGTATTTCTCAGCTCTACCCATATAGATTCATCATCATCAAATCTAATATCCTTCCTTACTATTGTATTAATCTCCTCTTTAACCAGCAATGCTACCCCACCTCCTTTTCCTTTTTGCCTGTCCTTCCTGATTATTGAATACCCCTGGATGTTGAATTCCCAGCCTTGGTCACCCTGGAGCCATGTCTCTGTAATCCCATTTCTATCATATCCGTTTACATCTATTTGCACAGCTAATTCATCCACCTTATTACGAATGCTCCTTGCATTAAGACGCAAAGTCTGGAGGCTTGTTTTTTTTTTAAACACTCTTAGACCTTTTAGAATTATTGTTTACTGTGGCCCTGTTTGATTTACACCCTAGATTTCTCTGACTTCCACCTTTGCTTTTCTCCTTCCTGTCTTTTGCTTCTATCCTTGTTTCCCTTTCCTCTGTCTCCCTGCACAGGTTTCCAACCCCCTGCCATTTTAGTTTAAACCCTCCCCAACAGCACCAGCAAACACTCCCCCTAGGACATCGGTCCCAGTCCTGCTCAGGTGCAAACCATCCAGTTTGTACTGGTCCCACCTCCCCCAGAACCAATTCCAATGTCCCAGCAATTTGAATCCCTCCCCCTTGCACCATTCCTCTAGCCACGTATTCATCTGAAATATCCTTCTATTTCTACACTGACTAGCATGTGGCACTGGTAATAATCCTGAGATTACTACCTTTGAGGTCCTATTTTTTTATTTACCTACTAACTCCCTATATTCAGCTTTTAGGACCTCATCCCGCTTTTTACCTATATTGTTGGTACCTATATGCACCACGACAACTGGCTGTTCACCCTCCCCCTCTAGAATGCCCTGCAGCCGCTCCGAGACATCCTTAACCCTTGCACCAGGGAGGCAACATACCATCCTGGAGTCTCGTTTGCGGCCGCAGAAACGCCTATCTATTCCCCTTATAATAGAATCCCCTATCACTATAGCTCTTGTCTTTTTCCTCCCGTCCTGTGCAGCAGAACCATCGATGGTGCCAGGAAGTTGGCTGCTGCTGCCTCTCCCCGGATAAGCCATCTCCCTCAACAATTTCCAAAACGGTATATCTGTTTGAGAGGGGAATGGCCACAGAGGACCCCTGCACTACCTGCCTATGTCTACTACTCTGCCTGGCAGTCACCCATTCCCTTCCTGCCTGTGCAGCCTTTACCTGAAACTCAAAGAGAAAAAAAATACAGACAAAATATTTTATTAATGCTTTTGAATCTTGAGACTAAATTCATTTGGTTAAACTGAGAATGACATTTATCTTTATAGTACAGTAGGACCCTAGAGTTATGGATGCTTTGATATAATGGCCACTATTTGTGCAATGGGTATCATGTTTTTTCGTTCCATGTTATCTGCTATAATAAAGTATAGCTCTGTACCTTGTTTCATTGATGGCTATGTTATTTATCTTTGTTAAATGTGGAAAATAGCTGTGCGTTTGTTTTACAGTATGAATTAGTTTTTCTTCATCTGATCTTTACGTGTATGTATGGACATTGCAGAGTGCCTCAGTTCTAAGGCATTCATAGCTGTGAGGTTGTACTGCAGTGATTTGTTCTGCAGTTACGGCACTGCTTTTCTCACTTGCCATGTTGTATGAGATGAAATGATTAATAAGCTTGCCACAATTACTGAGTATATCATTGGTATTGTAAGAGTCATGAAAGTTTAAGAAAGAAAATACTTTAAAATATTGGTTAAATAGTATAATACAGTTAATTTACCTGACTGACTTATTGTATTGAGAAACCCCCTATTTTCTTGTTCCAGTAGTATAATCTGAGATACCCCCTTTATTCTTGCTACAATGGTACAGTCCTTAAGCTTGTCACATGGTATCCAGCCATTTTACAGTTCACGCTCCACAAGGCTAGAGAGAAGGTAAAGGCTTTGATGGCTGGAGCAATACAGTTTTTGACCGTGTTCGTTTAAACGTGTTTTGCTTTGTAATTCTGTTTGTAAGGTGTTACAGTAAACAGTTTAAAGACAAAGTTACGTTTTGGAATGTTTTATTTTGACATGCGTCTACTCGTTGTTAAAAGCCTCAAAGCTCAGTGGCTGCATGTTTGGAAATTACAAAGCGCCACTACATTAGTCAAAAACTGGCTCCCTAAGAAGGAAAGGACGGAATTGCCGGCGAATGTATACATGAATGGTCACGGAGCCAGACGACAATATAAGAAAGCGAAGGTACAATGACTGTTACTTGCCTTGTTCATTCTATTGAGAAGCTAAATAAGAGCTGCTGGTAAAATGGCTGATGCCTTATGGAGCCGTGAGGAGCTTCCCCCAGACAGAAGGATTGTTGGCCAAAAGAGGGAAGTAAAGCTCACCCCAAAGGCAATGGAAGAGAAGTTACATAGAAGCATAGGTGCAAGGAGGGCTAAATTAGCTCAGATAACTGGAAAAATGAAGATAATTGATTGTCTCATGGAAGATAATGCTAATATTAAGAAAGCTGAAGATGTAATGCATTATGATTTCTCCAAGTTGCATGAAGAATTTAATGTACTCAATGAAGATGTATTAGCACTTCTGTCTGAAGAAGAGGGAAACGCTGATCACAACTGGTTTGATCTTAAATCATCCAGCATTAAGGACTATGTCAAGGCCACAGAACAGTGGATGTTAAAGATTCGTCAAGATGCTGATACAGCAGAGAAAGATAAAGATGACGATGAAGTCGGACCAGATGATAGCATTTCAGAGACTTCAGCCAGACTGAGCAAAAATTGAAAAGAAGGTAGCTCTGTTTCTGGACACAGGTCAGTCGCTTCTACCACATGCTCGTCGCGACGCATGAGAGAGGAGGTTGAACGGGCAGCGTTGATGGCGCGCGCAGCATCTTTAGTGGAGAAGCAAGCTCTTGAATGGCAAGAGGCCCAACTGCAGGCCCAAGAGGCCCAACTGCAGGCCCAAGAGGCCCAACTGCAGGCCCAAGAGGCCCAACTGCAGGCCCAAGAGGCCCAAACTGCAGGCCCAAGAGGCCCAACTGCAGGCCCAACTGCAGGCCCAAGAGGCCCAACTGCAGGCCCAACTGCAGGCCCAAGAGGCCCAACTGCAGGCCCAACTGCAGGCCCAAGAGGCCCAACTGCAGGCCAAGAAAGACCAGCTGGAGCTAAAAACAGCTATTGCGGTCTCAGATGCCAAGTTGAGTGTGTATGAAGATTATGAAGGCTCACAGGATGGCATGAATGAATACTGCCAGTCAATGTTGTCACACAGAGTTGGATCCAGGGCACCTTCAAGAGTTAAAAGAGAATCTGAAGGCCATCTCCTGGCATTACAGCGTGGAAGAGTGGCCTCTCCACTAACAGGAGCACGTGATGCTACCCCAGACATCAGACGGTCTAGACTAGACCCTGCTGATGACCACCAGAGGCCTGAAGACACAGAGAGAAGCCTATACCGAGTGATGCAACGTCAGAACGAAATTACAGAGATGCTTGTAAAACAACAGAATCTGTTTCGACTCCCTCAAAGAGACATACCAGTGTTCCAAGGCGACCCATTCAAGTATAAGCCCTTCATCAGATCCTTCGAACAAGCCATTGACTCCAAAACACAGAGCAGCAGTGATAAGTTGTACTACCTGGGACAGTACACCAGTGGTAAACCACAAGACCTGGTCAGAAGCTGTGAACACATGAGACTGGACCGGGGATACATAGAAGCCAGGAAGTTGCTGCAGGAGCACTATGGTAATGAGCTGAAGCTAGCCGCTGCGTATATTGAAAAGGCTACCAAGTGGCCATCGATCAGATCGGAGGATGGGGAGGCACTGAACACATATGTTCTTTTTCTCATAGGATGTCGCAACACCATGGAGGATGTTGAATTCATGGAAGAGATGGACAATCCTACGACTGAGAATCATCATCTCTAAGCTTCCTTACAGGATGAGAGAACAATGGAGAAGAACAGCCTTTGAGATAATGGAGAGATGGAAAAGTAGAGCCAGGTTTGCAGACTTAGTGAATTTCATAGACAAACAGGCTAAAATTGCTAGGGACCCATTGTTTGGAAACATCCAGGATGTCAGCCCGACTACTGATGGAAGAGTGAAAGCCAAACCTGCTGAATCAAAGACTCTCGGGAAAGGTGGTTCCAGGGGAAGCAGCTTTGCAACTATCGTCACTCAGGCTGGGAAAGAAAAGTCTCAGAACTCATCTCCCAAAAAGAGCAGCACAGTGACGCCTGCTAATGCCTTTCAGAAGCCATGTTTATTCTGCCAGAAGAATCATACATTGGATTTCTGCAGTGACATCAAAGCACAGCCACATAAAGACAGAATCGAATTTCTGAAGTACAATGGCCTATGTTTTGGATGTCTCTCTCGGGGGCACCTGAGTAGAAACTGTAAGCAAAGAACAACATGCAGAGAGTGCACTCGGAAACATCCCAGTCTGCTGCATATCCACAAAGAAGAACAAGTCTCTAAGAAGAGTGAAGAAAACAATACTGACGAGAAGGTTGTTTCAAGTGCTCTGGTGTCGCTAGAACCAGAGGCTTGTGGATTCACTGGGGCCAGTGACAGTGATTGTATTCTTGCCATCATACCTGTAAAGATCAAGTCTAAGAGGAGTGAGAAGTTTGTGGAGACTTGCGCCTTCATGGATCCAGGTAGTTCAGCAACGTTCTGCACAGAATCACTCATGCGACAGCTGAACGTTAGAGGCAGAAGAACAGAAATCCTATTACGCACCATGGGTCATGAGAAGTCAATGCAAAGTTATATCCTGTCAGACTTAGAAGTGTGTGGACTTGAAGAGAAGGACTTCATAGAACTGCCTAATGTTTTCACAGAGGGAGATTCTGTAAAGCCTGTGGGTTGTGCAGTTAATAAATACACAGACTTCAGAAGTAACAAACAAACAGGTCTTTACTATTCGAAGGTCCGGGCGAATCTGCCCCAGCAATCATGCCACAACACTTTTATATACTGGTGTGGTCACTATCAGTATTACAGTATACAGAAGCCAAACAAATAGTGCCACACCTAAAGTAGTTCTCTTAAAGGTGAACGGTTACATTCAATAGTTCCCTTAAAGGTAGACGGGTACATACACTACAATCCTCCCTTTTTAGCTTATTACTTACAGAGTCCCCGTTAAACATACATATCTTCAAATTCCTATAAAACAAATTACAGATATAATCTCGGTGGAGTCAATGTCATATAAAACAATTTACAAATATAATCTCGGTGGAAACAGTTCATAGATTCAGTCTCTGATCTTGACTCGTTCCGAACAACATTTCTTTGGTGTAGCCGGTTCACCTGGCTAGCGTGACTCCTCCATAGCCTTTTTCTTGACATAACAGCTTGAACTTTCGTCCTGTTGAACCAGCAGTGTGGACTTTTACAACCAACTGGCTGTCTTGACATTTTCCAGTTTTTCAACTAATTTAGCTCCTTTCGTAATGTCCCGCCTGGACTGGTAGAAGTGCTAATATTTTAGACAGTTATTATCTTCTGCTTCTTCTTTTTCTTTTCTGCCTTTTTGAAACTCTCGGAGCTCCTTTCTCGGCTGCCAGCTGTAGCGCCACCAACTCTCTATGTTCCTTAGACCTTAAGTGCTTCATCCGGATTTCAGCACTTTGAGAGTTTTCATCACAAGCTGGGCAGACCACATCCTCGTAATATTCAGTGTCACTCAACAGGTCATGGTAATATTCAGGTTCATCCTGAGTTAGGCCAGCGAGAGAGACTTCTTCTTCCTCCTCACCCGTCTGGACGTTAGCTGACGGTGGTTCCTTCCCTAAACATCTTTCTTGAAAAACCTTCTTCATGCCTTCATATTCATCCCGCTCTTCCTGGGTTATCTGCCATTCCTTCACTACTGACCTCATTTGTGAGTTCAATACCTTCCCTTCCACCGGGGATTGCGGTATCAGGCTATTTAATCCTTCTACTGAAGCAGCTGTTTCAACATTCTTCTGTTCACATTGACGTGATTCAACGAACTCTTCATAGAGTAAACTGTAACACAAAACCTGTGTTGCCACCTCAGTTATTTCCGTAACTTTTGGGAGCTCCGAATTCCTTCCCTTTGCAGATTGAAGCTCGTGTTCCCATTGTGGAGTCTTGTCTCTCAGCATGTGAAGGAGTTGGCTGACTGTTAACTCTTCCACGGGGACTCTGTGGATCAGAGTCTTCACCATTTCATCCACCTTTCCCTCCAATGCTTTCACCTTCCTTTCCTCTTGTACTTTGGTTTCAAGTGCTCGAAGAAGTTGCACCTTGATGCTCCCAAGCTCATGTTCAGAGCCCATTCTTACAGTCTCTGTGTTTCTTACAGTTTCCTTCCCTTCCACTGAAAGGATTCCCAGTTGACTCTGCTCTTCAAGTCGTTGAACCTCGGTCATTGCCGCCTCATATTTGTCTTGGGTTTCCTTCAATATTTTTATGAGTTCTTGGACATCTTGTCTTTCATGTTCTGCCATGTCTTTCACCTCTAAATTCTCATCTATGGATGGAACTACTACCGATGAGTCTGTCTTGGCCTTGAGCTCATCAAGAATTTCCTGCAGCCTTTGGACTTCTTGCTCAGGTTCAACCTTTAGTTGTTCATATGCTTCTACTGAAACTAGCTTTTCGGAGGTTGCCGAGTTAATCCCCTCCAGAATTGTAGCCTGGGCCTGTTCATACTGTTCTTTCAACTTCTCACACTCTGCTTGTAAGGAGTCGTAGAGAAGAACTGGAATAAAATCCTGGCTCCCTGAAGATTCCTCTTCCTTTGGTTCATTCTGTAAATATTCTAGTTCCTGAACAGCATCAGGGGAATGTGATTGGTATTTGACCACGATGGCTCTATGGTCGCTCTCTGCTTGAGCTATCTGTCTCTGTAGTCTTTCCAGGTTCCCCCATTCGGTGTCCCAGAACTTTTCCATATTTTTCATCTCCTGTACGAGACGGTCACTCAACTGTTCTAATTGTTGTCGCACTTTGACATAAGTTTGCGTCCGAGCTCGGTGTTCTTCCGTCATGGATGAATCCTTTGCTTGAACAGGCTCAGAATTCTCTGTCAACCTGGAGTTCTGCTCTGCAGCTTTATTCTTCTTGGTACCATAAGTCCTTCTGCATGTCTTCATTTTCTTTCCCATCGTCGGCAAGTCCCTTTTAGCCTTGTCTTCCATTTCCGACTTGGTCTTATCATCATCCATTCCAGAATCTGAGCTAATAGCTTGCACCGAGTCCTCCCTCATTATGGCTGTTAGGTAATGCCATTCCATGTCTATTTTCTTAATCCACTTCCGTCCTAGAAGTGGTGGTCCTCCCTCAGATAATACGTACAAGTTCATTCTTGGGTGTTCTTTACCCCTATCTCTCACCTTGACTCTTATTTTCCCCACGGGGTATACGTTATGCCCCGTGTATGTCTGTAATACGAACTTGGTATTTCTTAAAGGTATGTGAGAGAACAGCCGGTGGTAGTCCCTTTGGTTGATGACTGATAGAGCTGATCCAGTGTCCAGCTCCATTCTTACTTGGACTCCAGCTATTTTTAGTATGACCCAGATGGCCTGTAGATCCGTTTCTTTACCCACATTGTGGATTCTCAGACTACCCAGCTCCTGGTTGTTTGGGTCTGAGTCTGAATTCTGTTCGTCTGAACTCTTCTCAGCCACCTTGTGTACCTTGTTGTACTTTTCTGGTGGTGGCTTCCTTTGATTATTGGTCTTTTTCCCGGACCGGCATACCTTCGCAATGTGACCCAGTTTGCCACACTTCCTACACTCTTGGTTCTTAAACCAGCATTGATTCTGGTCATGCGTTGTCTTCCCACAACGGTAGCATTTTGTTGTGCTTGAAGTAATTTGGTCCACCCCGAGTGCCGCCGCCTTTAGTTGCATTTCCGCCGTTCCTTTCGCTGCGGCTTCGTGCGATGCAGCTATAAGGACAGCCCTGTCCAGTGTGAGGTCGTTCTCTTCCAGTAGTCGCTTCTGCGTCCCTTCTTTGGACAATCCGCATACGAACTTGTCCCGCAGCGCTTCTGTCAGATTCCCTCCGAACTGGCAGTATTTCGCTAGCCTACGCAGTTCGACCAAGTATTCCGCATTGCTTTCGTCTTTCTTCTGCGTTCTTGCGTAGAATTTGAATCGTTCAACCAGCATCAGCGGTGTGGGGTTCAAGTGGTCCTTCAGCACAGCCACAATCTCTTCGAAGGTCTGATCCGCTGGTTTATTTGGTGCTATTAGATGCTTCAAGAGCCCGTATGTTTTTGCCCCCATCGAGTTTAGCAATGTTATCGCCTTGTCGTCTTCCTCTATTTTGTTGGCTTCACAATAGATCTCTATGCGTTCCACGTACGTGGCCCAGTCTTCTATTTCAGAATTAAAGTCGTTAATATTCCCTCGCTTAGGCATCTTTCTTCCCTTGGGAGCAGCACCAGTATTTCTTTAAGTATTCTTATTTATTTGTTTGTTTCTAAGATGGCGGTTTTCCCGCGAAATCGGCGGTTTCCCGCTCGTTCCTTCTCTCCCCGCCCACTTCAATGGCGGTATGTCAATCAAGATGGCGGTTTTCCCACGAAAATGGCGGTTTCCCGCTCTTCCTTTCTCGCCCCGCCCACTTCAATGGCGGTTTCCCGCTTCTGGCGTCTTCTCCGCCTAATGGTGGCTTCCCGCGTTTCTTCCCGGTGGAAGGGGTACGCTTCCCCCACAGCGGACAGGTTCAGCCGCTGGCTGGCTACCGCACAGCTCCCCTTACTCGGCTATGTCTTTTCCTCCCGCCCGCACGGCTCTACCGGCGCTGGGTACACCCCGTTAACGGAGGACAGTTCAGCCGCTGGACTGGCTCTCGCGCAGTCTCTCTCTCCGTACCCGGCTCTGTCGCTCTCTCACCCGCACGTTCGGTGCTACCGGCCCTGGGTACCCCGTTGGTGGAGAACAGCTCAGCCGCTGGACTGGCTCCTCGCAGTCTCTCTCTCCGCACCCGGCTCTCACCCGCCGGTTCCCGTTCGCCTCCCCAGCCCTCTCGCAGACCGGTATTTCCCTCCCCGGCTGCGGCTGGGTTTCTCTTCCCGCGCCTACTCGCAGGCTCAGCGCTTCGTGGCTGCGGTCGCTGCCCGGAGTTCTCCCACCGATCGCGGTCCGGCTGTCACCCGACGCCGTTGGACCCGACTTTTGGCCGGCACAGCTCCCCCTCGACCGAGGTCGAGTGCTCTGCCCTTCTCCTCCGGATACTTCTACACCTTCCCCTACTCACAGTCTCTTCGGCCGCCTTGTTTCTTGCTGGTCGGCTCACTCCGCACCGTGGCAGAAGGGTAGTCAGTGCCTGTTGTTGATACAGCTTTTGTTGTTAGTCTTCCTGCTTTCTGTTGCTGCAGCCTTGTGTTTTCTTTTGGTAGCACGACGAGGGCGGTTGTCTCTCTTCGACGCTCTTCGTTGCTTTTGGTAGTCTTGCCGCAGGGTACGATCGGACTCGTCGCCACTGTAAAGTCTGTGGGTTGTGCAGTTAATAAATACACAGACTTCAGAAGTAACAAACAAACAGGTCTTTACTATTCGAAGGTCCGGGCGAATCTGCCCCAGCAATCATGCCACAACACTTATATACTGGTGTGGTCACTATCGGTATTATAGTATACAGAAGCCAAACAAATAGTGCCACACCTAAAGTAGTTCTCTTAAAGGTGAATGGTTACATTCAATAGTTCCCTTAAAGATAGACGGGTACATACACCACAGATTCCTGTTAAAATAGGGAACTTAGCCCTGCAGAAGGATGTGGAGAGATGGCCTTACCTGGAAAAGGTGCGTCTCCCATATATTGAAGCAGAAATTGGCCTATTAATTGGAACCAATGCCTACAAAACTATGGAGCCATGGCAGGTGATAAACAGCAAGGACGACGGACCCTACGCAGTCAGGACAGCCCTTGGATGGGTAGTCAATGGACCGGTAAGGAGAGATGATGGCAACAAGTCGAACAAGGAGCAACGACAAAATGTAACAGTTAATCGTATCTCTATCGCAAGCATTGAAGAGCTGTTGATACCGCAGTTCAACGCAGACTTTTCAGAACACAGCTGTGAGGAAAAGGCAGAGATGTCACAAGAAGACCATCAGTTCATGGATTTGATGACAAGGTCTACACAGTTCATTGATGGCCACTATCACATTGGTTTGCCACTGAGAAGACAGACCGCGAAGATGCCGAACAATCACTGCATAGCAGAGCAGCGTGCCATCAGTCTAAAGAGAAAGCTGAACAAGAACCCCGACTTTCACGAAGACTACAAAGGCTTCATGAGAAACATCATAGCGAAAGGCTATGCTGTGAAAGTGCCCGAGGAACAGTTGAACAGAGAAGATGGAAGGGTCTGGTACATTCCTCATCACGGTGTGTACCACCCAAAGAAGAAAAAGATCCGTGTAGTGTTTGACTGCACCACCTCATTCAGAGGAACTTCACTGAATGACCAGCTGCTTCAAGGTCCTGATCTTACTAATACCCTCATTGGCGTCTTGACGAGATTTAGACAAGAGCTCGTTGCCATGATGGCAGACATAGAATCAATGTTCTACCAAGTCAGAGTCCCTGATCAAGATGCTGATCTTCTGCGTTTCCTTTGGTGGCCAGATGGCGACGTTAGTCAAGCTATGGTGGAATGTAGAATGGCTGTGCACTTGTTTGGAGCCACATCATCTCCCAGCTGTGCAAGCTACGCTCTCAGGAAAAACTGCAGAAGATGGCAAAGGCAAAGCACCATCAGAGGCTGTGGAGACAATCTTCAGAAACTTTTACGTCGATGACTGTCTGAAGTCCGTGTCAACAGAAGACGATGCCATTGCACTGTCAAGAGACCTTAGAACTCTGTGTGTTCGAATGGAGGATTCCATCTGACTAAGTGGATAAGCAACAGCAGAGCAGTTCTAGCTTCTATCCCAGAAAAGGAAAGGGCCACTGAAGTCAAAGATCTGGACCTGAGCCACGATGTCCTTCCTATCGAGAGAGCTCTTGGTGTACAATGGTGCATTGAGTCAGACACGTTCAACTTCAGAATAATGGTGAACGAAAGACCATCCACAAGACGAGGGATTCTCTCCGTGGTCAGTTCCATCTACGACCCTCTTGGATTCCTGGCACCACTCATTCTGCCGGTGAAGCTGATCCTACGAGAGCTGTGTAGAGACAAGAGAGGATGGGATGAAGATATCCCAGAAGGTCAAGCTCAGAGATGGCTCAGATGGTTGACAGATTTGCAACAACTTTCTAGCTTCAACGTCAGTAGATGCATCAAGCCTGTGAGTTTTGGAGTTACAAAGACGGCTCAACTACATCATTTCTCGGATGCCAGTGAGGACGGCTATGGCACAGCTACTTACCTCTTGCTGACAAATCAACAGGGCCAGAAACATTGTGCCTTCCTCATGGGGAAATCCAGGGTGGCTCCGCTGAAGCAGGTCACCATCCCGAGACTGGAGTTGACGGCAGCGGTTGTTGCAGTTAAAGTTGACCAGGTGATGCGGAAAGAGTTACAGCTCCCATTAGAAGAATCTGTCTTCTGGACGGATAGCACGACGGTGCTGAAGTATATAGATAATGAGAAGATACGCTTCAAGACCTTCGTAGCAAACAGAATCTCATCCATTAGAGAAGCTACACAACCATCTCAATGGAGGTATGTAAACACCTCATTAAACCCAGCAGATCAAGCCTCACGGGGATTGAAGGCTGAAAACTTCATGAGGAGTGAAACTTGGATACAAGGCCCAAGTTATCTGCTGGAAACAGAGAGATCATGGCCAGAAAGACCAGATATGCCAAGTCAGATTGCTGAAGATGACGTCGAAGTCAAGAGATCAGTCACAGCAAATCTCATAACTACGAAAGAGAACTTTGACACAGTGAACAAGCTTGTTAACCATTTCTCAGGATGGCACCAGTTGAGGAAAGCAGTTGCATGGTTTCTAAGGTTGAAAGAGTTGCTGCTACACCTGAGCGGTAAGAGAAAAGAGTATTGAGCCACTATCCATCAGTCTGAAAGTAACCCTGATAAGCAGAGAATGCTTCTACAGCAATATATGCACCAGCACAAGACCACATTGGGTAAGAATTCATTGACCGTGGAGGATTTGGCCAAGGCTGAGATGGAGATAGTTTGCTTCAGTCAAAGACAAAGATATCCAGAAGAAATCGAAGCTTTACAGCGAAATACTCCAATCAAGAAAGGTAGCCATATTTACAAGCTGGACCCTACACTGCAAGATGGAGTACTGAGGGTGGGAGGGCGACTAAACAAATCTGCTATACCAGATGAGGCCAAGCATCCTGCTATCCTTTCTAAGGACCTCCGGGTTGCTACTCTCATTCTTCAGCATATACACCAGAGTATTGGACACAGTGGGAGGAACCACGTGCTTGCGAAGCTAAGACAAAGATACTGGATTCCAGGAGCTAATTCTGTAATAAGAAAAATACTCTCTGAATGCATTGTTTGCAGATGGTTACACGACCCTGGAAAGACCGATCACAAAGCTCTGCCTGCTACAAGAAGCAGCGTGAAAGGTTCCTGAACAAAAAAGGTGGACATTTATATTGTAAATATGTTGAACTCATTAGTTTATGACTCTTAAGAATGTTTGAGTAATTGATATGCTTCATGTGCCTAGTCAATTAGGGGCCGGAATGTAAGAATCATGAAAGTTTAAGAAAGAAAATACTTTAAAATATTGGTTAAATAGTATAATACAGTTAATTTACCTGACTGACTTATTGTATTGAGAAACCCCCTATTTTCTTGTTCCAGTAGTATAGTCTGAGATACCCCCTTTATTCTTGCTACAATGGTACAGTCCTTAAGCTTGTCACATGGTATCCAGCCATTTTACAGTTCAAGCTCCACGAGGCTAGAGAGAAGGTAAAGGCTTTGATGGCTGGAGCAATACAGTTTTTGACCGTGTTCATTTAAACGTGTTTTGCTTTGTAATTCTGTTTGTAAGGTGTTACAGTAAACAGTTTAAAGACAAAGTTACATTTTGGAACGTTTTATTTCGACACGCGTCTACTCGTTGTTAAAAGCCTCAAAGCTCAGTGGCTGCATGTTTGGAAATTACGAAGCGCCACTACAGGTATTGTTACAAATAATTAAAATAGTAAGCACAGTTTACTGAACACAGTGGGGTAGAATTTTGTCTTTATCACCTGGTTGTTAAGCATTGTCTTGGAAATATTGCAAGCCCCTTATAGAACCTGTCGGATTTTCATTCCAATAATTTCAACGGAAGCAAGTCTGATGGGTTTTGTTACTGGTGTGCAATCTACGCCATCAGATTTTCCTCTCTGCACTGTGCCCAGGTAACACTTACATTCTAGGCAGTAAAGACAAAAATTAACCCCATGGTGTTTCTGATGCTATTCAAAAGACCTGGAGAAGCTTGTATCCTGTCAAGGAGAAATTCTGTTTCTTATGAATGAAAACTTCGATTTTTTTTCTAAAAATTGGAAGTTTAGGAGTGATATGTCCAACTTCTGGGCGTTAATGCATTTCAGACAGTTGTCTTGTGGTAAATGGTTGCACTTATTGTCCCAGGGAAATGAACAGCCCAGCATTAGGTGTTAGTTGGAATTATTCAAAGCAAGCTCTTCAATGAGCAGAGATGAAGGCCATGACTTATACTAAGGCAACATCATACCTTGGTGGTGATAAAGTGGGGATAAAGGATAGAACCTCATTTTGTAACACAGCAAATCAGAAATGGTTTCTTTGGAATTGGATTAACTCTACCAACCAGTCGAGTAGACCATATTATTTCTCAAAGTCAAAATCATGAAAATTCAATGAAATCCACAGGATAACTATGAACAGCTGAATAACCTCAACTGCATGGAGAAAGTGTAAATGTAACACAATGGGAAAAAAAATGAGGCCCAAAGGATGATGAAGAAACCATGAATGTTCTAACAAAACACTTAGTTAGAGTGAATGGACTATTGCATACATTGTCATTTTCTACACAAGGGAGGAGATAGGACTCCACCATGGTCTGGAACCGCTGGTAAGTGTGAAACTGGGTGTTCCTTTTAAAAAAAAAAAAAAAAGCAGTCCCCCGGGGGGTGATTTTGCCAATGGGGAGCTTTTGGAGGCGGGACTCCCACTTGCTGGGTTTCAGTCCCGCCTCCATCAACTTCTGGCCAACCCACACTATTTTCCCTTGATTGACCTTGTTAAGCCTGCCTAGCAGGCCAATTAAGGGCAAGCCGGTTGCAGAGAACGTAAACGCATGACGTTTCATCTGTCAAAAGGTTTTGACAGATGAATTATCATCGTTTGTCAGCTCTGTGAAGCTGTCAAACAGTGACATTCTCTGTAGTTTGATGAGTTCTTGAATTCAAGACCTCATCAAACCTCTTTCTTTTGCAGAAATGAGATGGTTGTTGCACTGGAGAATGCAACGGCCATCTGTTATCTCTGCTGTGGAGGTGCGAGACTCTCCGCATACCCACCGACTGAAGCCTGCAGGAAGAAACAAAGGTAAGTACACTTTTTCTAACACTTTGCACTTACCTCAGATACTCACCTCTCCACACTTACACCCATCATTCATCTCCACAGCGCACTTTTGGACCCCTCCGAATCCCACAGACCCACTACTCGCCTCGGTGACCTGGCGGGTTTCGGAGCCTTCAGGAAGCCCGCACTTGTGAGGGCAAAAAGGGGATAATCCTATTTTCTGCCTGTTAACAGACAGTTAAGTGACTTTAATCCCTTCCCGCCTCCAAGGAGACGGGACCCGGCGCGGGATGGCTGCCCACCTCCTGGCAAGATGGCATGGAGGCCGGTTGGGCACCCGCTCCCAAATTCTGCCATTTTTCCTGGCAGTCCTGCCTCCATACCCGCCTCCCCAGGGCTGTCAAAATCGCCCCCTCAGTATTAGTTGTTTGAAAGCGCTTTCAGTAACCTCTGCATTAATCAGCTTACTAGTTTCCATTTTCAAACTCATTATGAGTAATTTTCTGACAGCTGTGAGATGCACATACATTACTGACCAAGGTCGCATGCATGAGTTTTCAACATGGGAGTGCAAAATTGGAAATTTCCTCCATTATCTCAATGCTGTATTCACCAAAATAATACTTCTCTGCTGAAGTTTAAGTGCAGAAATTATTCCGTGCTTCTCTGCTGTCTGCAGCTGTCCTTCATTTCAATAAATGCCTGTTCTGTTAATTATTTTTGGCTGATGGCTTTGTGCTCATCGCGCTCCATTGGATTCATCCTTGGGGCTATAACCATCAGGAAGATGGGCACAAGGTACAAGAAGATAATAAATTATCTGGCAAGGTGAACTAACAGTCGTTATTGAAGACATGCCACCCAGGCACAGGTTCCCCACTATGCTGCCAGACGGCAAGAAATCTCTTCACTTGTCACCACATTCTTCATGTGGCCTTCACTGAGACATACCATGCAAGCTGAAGGATTTGTAACAGCTCAGCTGGATAGACAGACACTGATGCCACTAATATATCTGCCACTGTTATGCAATTGGGCTGGATACAGTTGGCAGAGTCCATTGGCTTTCTGCTCACCATGCTAATATAAAATCAGGAATACTCCTCTGAAGACCTTTGAAATGCTGCCATCCAGAGCTCTGCCAAGGCCTATGAAAGTCTTTTTACAGGAGCTTGGAGCCATTGTTCAGTTTTTCTGTGGTGGAGGCAGTCTCCAGTTCACAGTGCTGTCTTTTGAATACAAAATCTTCCCAGAGACTAACTGTTGTGTATGTACCTTTAAGGGAATAACTGGTCTCAGACTGCAGTACCGGCAGTGACCACCCCTGTATAAAAGGCCCTAGCAGGCTTCTGTAGTTTCAGTTTCCAGGTTGTCTCCATTCAGTAAAGACTTGTTATAATCAACTCCTGCAGTCCGTGTCTCAATTATACACGGACATAATACTGGCGACGAGTAAGAAACGAACTTACCTGCAACTCGGCAGCACCTCAGACGACGTTATTGAAGGTCGAAGCCAGAAGAAAGAAAAAAAAATAATCCAAAGAAACTCGAGAAACGGGCGTTGACCATGGGCAACCGCCCTCCAAATCATCGAATTGAAAAGTGCAGGAGAGACTGTCGAGAGCCAGGCTTGGTCTCCAGTCTGTGGTTTCCCAGCTAATCGGGCTGGTGGCAAGTAATGCACTGATCCTTCCTGGGCTGCGGCAGGCTAGAGCTCGATCGGGTGGCTCTGCAATGGGGCCGGGCAGCGAGTTGGGAAGCAAAGAGAGAGAGAGAGAGAGAGGGTGGAGCACACAGGGCGCGGCCGGTGCTTCACAGCCGGGCAGCGTTCGGACCTAAGAAGAGGGAGGGAAGTGTCCCAGAGGGTCCGCTCCACGACGGGAACGGTTCTTCAATTAACAGAGCAAATATTGAAGCGCGATAGAAAAATAAAAATACCGCGGAGAGCGGCGTTGGCAGCAGCGATCGGGGAGGCGCGAAGACCAAAGGGCGTCGCCATTACAGGATAGTAAAATAAATATAATCACCAGCAACAGCATTGGCAGCAGCGGCAGTGGTGGGAAAGCGCGGGAGGTGCCATCTTAACTCGGCGGGGAAGAAGGAAAAGCGCGGGAGGCACCATCTTAGATTTTCAAGATGCCAAAGACTGGCGATATCACTGCCTTCGATAATGCGGAAAGAGTCGAGGTATATTGCGAGGCAAACGAAATAGCCGATGAGAAAAAGGCATCGGTATTGCTAAATTTAATGGGCGCAAGAACGTACGGCCTATTGCGGGACCTGATTACTCCAGCCAAACCGAAGGCGAAGAGTTTTAACGAAATTGTTGCTATCCTACAGGAACACCTAAATCCTACACCGCTGCTGATAGCAGAAAGATTTAAATTCCACAGGAGAAATCAGCATAAAAATGAGAGCAATGCTGATTACCTTACGGAACTACGCAAGCTATCAAAGCACTGCCAGTTCGGAGCAGGACTGGCAGATACCTTACGGGACAAATTTGTCTGTGGATTCCTGAGTGAAGGAACCCAGAAGAGGTTACTCTCAGAGAAAGAGCTGACGCTAGATAAGGCTTTCAGCGTGGCAGTATCGTACGAAGCAGCAGCAAGGGGAGATGCGGAAATACAACAAAAGCACAGGAATACGGCACCCACGAAATGACACAGGGATTTGCAAAATGTTATCGCTGCGGCAGAACAAGCCATGACCAGAAGGACTGCTGGTCCAAGGACAAACTATGCAGGCAATGCGGAAAGATGGGACACATTGCACGAGTTTGCAGGTCTGGGAAGAAGACCAACAACAACAAAAAGGCTACTAAGGAACCGTACAGGAAAGTACAAAAGATGACGGACAATAGTTCCGAAGACCAGATGAGCGATAGTGAATCCGGGAACAAGAGACTAAGCTGTCTCAAACTTCACAACATAATCGCAAAAGAGGATCACTGAACCATTTGGGTCACCCTCACGATAGCAGGGTCCCAAGTCAAAATGGAATTGGATACAGGATCAGCTCTAACAGTCATGAATCGACGAGACTACGAGCGGCTATTCTCACACATACCCTAGGATGTCGTCCAAGTAACACTCCGAATACCAGTCGATTATACTGGTAAAGACCTTTGTGAGTGTTTATCGTGAGATACTTCCTAGAGGATTCTTCAACCTCCATCTGCAAATATGCTTGTGCTAGGTCAATTTTTGTAAAACGCTTCCCTCCAGATAGTGAGGCGAAGATATCTTCTATCCTTGGAAGAGGATATTGTACTGTGTGAAGGACTGGGTTCACCGTCACCTTGAAGTCCCCACAGATGCGAACCTTCCTTGGCTCCTCAGACTTATTGTTTAACGTTTTCTTCACGACAGGAACGATGGGTGTCGCCCACTCGCTCCAGTCTACCTTAGATAACACGCCTGCCTTCTCCAGATTCTCCAGCTCTGCCTCGACGGCTGGGCGAATTGCATATGGTACCGGTCTTGCTTTGAAAAACTTGGGAATTGCATTCTCCTCTATTTTTATCGAGGCGGTTATGCCTTTAAGAGTTCCCAGTTCTTGTTGAAATACCTCTTTGGTGTCAGCTAAGATTGTTGACAATCGTCCAGGAGTGACGTCGTCATCCTTTTTACCAGCCACCGTCAGTGCCTGAATGGAGTGCCAGTCTAAACTTATCTTTCTGATCCATTCACGTCCCAATAACGCTGGTCCACCATCTTGCAGAATGTAGAGATACAATTTCCGTATTTTCTTGCCGTTGTATTTGACAGGCACCCTTATTTTTCCTCTGGGGTATACTTTTTGCCCCGTATACGTCCTCAAGACAATGGATGTCTCTCTCAAGGGTATGTGTGAGAATAGCCGCTCGTAGTCTCGTCGATTCATGACTGTTAGAGCTGATCCTGTATCCAATTCCATTTTGACTTGGGACCCTGCTATCGTGAGGGTGACCCAAATGGTTCAGTGATCCTCTTTTGCGATTACGTTGTGAAGTTTGAGACAGCTTAGTCTCTTGTTCCCGGATTCACTATCACTCATCTGGTCTTCGGGTTAACAAGCTGACTAATATTTGCTTTTCATCAATCTAGCATTGAAATAGACCAAAGCTTACATGAGTTTGGTCAGCATTGTCTTAGAGTAAACACCTCTCTTGCCTTTCTTTAATCCTGACTGACCCAGAACATGGGTTGTTAGCTCCTTTTTGTTACTTCTGACCACAAGAAGTGGGGAGGGGAGTTGATGTCTGTCCGACTTCTTCCTCTTTCTTGAGCAGAGAAAGCTAAGAGGATTTTTTTTCAATTATGTGTTGTTTTGATAGAGTGAATAGGAAAATACTGTTTCCCTTGGTTGGGGAGTTAGTGGTGAGGGGTTATCAATTGAAAATTGTCACGAAGAGAGTGAGGAGAGAGGTTTGGCGAAATTTGTTGGAGCATGGAATGAGAGCAGGGCAGTGGGATTAGTTTTGGGCTTCTTTAGCAAATAGCTGGCACAGACACAAATTGGACCAAATAACAACCTTCTGTATTGTAACCCTCTATGGTTCATCCAGCTCTTTTGAAGGGTTTAATCAACATAGTACAAATAATTTCTTAAGTCTATCCAAGAATGGTATTACTGTGTAGTGAGAACCAAATCTTTCTTGCTTGAGGTTTGCCAATTTTGTACTTGTTTTCTGTACTTCTGTGATCATCGTTCAAATGATGTGGATGCTTAGATCTGCATTATGCATGGTTGTCAGAGTGCCTGTATTTCTGAGATTATTTGGCAGTTGGTACTGCCTGAGTTAGATATCGTCATTGTAAGGATATCAGCAAATAGTGATGATATTTGTCTGTGTTGGTAATCAGTGATGGCGAGGTCGGTAGGCCCATGCCAGCTGCGGGTGAATAGATGCAAAGCAGTATCTGCACCTGCCACAACACTTTACAGAACCAAGGTGTCATTGAAGTCCAGAGCTATTTCTATCTTATCATCTCTGGGTACTCCATACCCATTCTTACCTCTTATCTGCTTCTTCTACTGGAGGGGGTTGAAGAGGAGGATGACAATGATGATGATATGAAAGGATATAGATTTTCTTCAGAAGACTACAACAATGATGATGACAACAATGATGATGATGACAATGGTGATCATTATTATCCCCCACCATATGTCTCTGTTGCTCCCGCCCATACCTGCCTCAATTTTACCTCTTCACTACCCAACTTCTCTGCCCCACACACAAGCTCAGAGACTGCCACCTGGAGGGAATCAATAGTGGGTATTGGGATATTGCTTCTGAGTGAGTCACAGAGTATGAGGGAGCCAGAGGAGTGGGGAATAGATGAGGACCTGCCCATTCCCCAGCAGTGGCTGTGGAAACAGTTCTCCTTGACCGAGGAGACTGCAGACTCATCTCATGGGTCTTGATATGAAAATAAGGATGTTTGATAAACACCAAACCTACATGTGCAACAGATGAAAGGGGTCATGGTGGAGTCCACTGCCCTCTGAGCATTTATGGACCAACTGGACCAACCACATAAATGAGAGCAGGTCATAGGCTGCATATTCTGCGGTGAGTGGATCACCTCCTGACGCCCCAAGTCCTTGCCACCACCTACAAGGCACAAGTCAGGAGTGTGATGAGGTCTCCACTTGCCTGGATGGGTCCAGATGCAACAGCATTCATGAAGCTCAACCCTGTCCAGCACAAAGCAGTCCACTTGATCAGCATCCCATCCACTAGCTTAAACATCCACTCTCTCCACCAAATGGCAGTGTGTGCTATGTACAGGATGCTCTGCAGCAAATCGCAAAGGTTTCTTCGGCAGCACCTCCGAAACCTGTGACCTCCACCAGCGAGAAGGCAGCAGGTGCATGGGAACACCATCACCTCCAAGTCATACACCATCCTGACTTGGACATCTATCACTGTTCCTTCATTGTCACTGGGTCAAAATCCTGGAAAACTCTACCTAACAGCACAGTGGAAGCACCTTAACCACACAAACTGCAGCGATTCAAGAAGAAGGCTTCTCTAGGATTCTAGAGATGAGCAATAAATGCCAGCATTGCCAGTGACGTCCACACCCCGAGAATGAATATGAGAAAAAAATGTTCCATGCCCCCCTACCTGTACTCGAAATTTTGACAGAATCAAAATTGGGTGTAAACACAATAGAAATGGGTCTAGCCCAAAAGTCCACCCCTGAAATTTTGCTTTGCCCTCATTACAGCACTAGCCAAGGACAACGAGGATTTTCAGGGCCATTGTGAACTTGACAAAATTATTCTATTGCATGAATTATAAAACTGAGAGGTGTAGGGGGGCATCTTTTAACTGGTTTATGGTAATTTACCTGGCCAGCAGCCTTTGCCTAGGCTCTGACCAATTCCAACCTTTTACCTGGTTTATGGTAATTCACCTGGTCAGGCAGCCTTTTTGCTGCTACACTATAAACCAATTTTCAAACAGCGGTTTCGAATTGCTAACCCCACCTTCCAGTTCTGACTGAAGGAACTTATAATTAATGATATTAAAACGGACAAATGGGCTGGATGAGAGAAAAATCAAGCTTTATTAACTAAAAGAAACTATAATCAAATTTTAAACTATACCACACGAACACAGTAATTACAGTAAATTGGCTGATTCAAAATGGTTGGAGTGATTTAATGTGTCTACACTCTACGGCCGGAATGTTCTGGAGTTCACCTGGGCTAAAACAAAAGGGAATCCAACTGCCCTATTGTCTGAGTGATTCAAACCCATCCATACTGATCTCTTTCAAAAGTCCTATTTCTGGAGTTTCAAATGTGCCTCAATTGTGTGTAAGTGCTTTCAATGGGTTTGGATTTCTGTGTAAATAGAAGCCTTTGATTCTGGTTTGACTGAAACCACCCTTAAGTGCTGTGTCAACAGACAGCAGTTTCAATCGATTGGGTTAGTGTCAAGTGGGTTAATCCCTTATGTCAATAAACAACATCGATTGCTTCTGAGAGGGAAACTCCCTTGTTTGATTGACAGGTCAGACTGCCACTGTATCCTCCCACTTTTTCACAGACATATTCCATGAGCTGCTAGCTGCTTTTCCAAGCCCTATTGTTCTTGTCCAATGCTTTCTCTGACAGCCATTTTAAAATCTTTGTGATTGACCAAACTCCAATGAACAATTTTATTGATAAAAGTACTGTCTTAAGGTGTGTGAATACTTTCCACAGAACTCCTCGATTCTGGTGTCCACGTGCTGTCCATCTCAGAGCAGTCTTTTTGCGGTTCTGGGCACGTTTTAAAACATTGTAGACAATTCACATCACCCAATTCTTCATCCACGATGTGGACCAATATTTTTGATCTTCAGGGAATATAGGGGAATTTTGCAAACCCTACATTCCCCCCTTTTGATACTCCCAACTTGATTGAAGTATCCACTCGAAGGAGTGAGCAAAATTTTCTGACCCCCCGATAAACAACCATCCCCTGTATTGACCTAACAGCTACCTACCACTGATCCCCGTCCTGTCCATTCCCCTCAAATTCGAGAAAAAACCATGGTACGTTAGGCATCTTACAGATACATCAATTTACAATAAGGGGTCTGATACCCCTGTGTCACTTGTTACATTATACAATGCATCAAAATTTACAATCACTTGTTACATTACAACTTATTACAAAATGTTGCAATCTTAGCTACACAAATGTAATCAAAATGATCCCAAGCACGGAGAGGGTCCTACGCCTCTGCTCAACTTGGGGCTGTAACACAAGATAGAAAAAATCTTGAACAACATGCTTAAACAAACCCCGACCATCATGTGCCAATGATGGGTCACGAAATTCAAGTGGGTATTGCTCCTCCCACCCGGGCAGTAAATGTACCTTCCACCCCCCTTTGATTGTCTTAAACTTTGAAACAGACAGAATGGATTTAAAGACCAGCCTGCTCCGCCAGCCCCGAGCTGTTCGCTTGTCCCTTTGTGGAGCCGGGGTACCCCTCATGTTTAACATTACCTTGGCACAGACCGAGACCGGGGAGTATGGGATCGCGACTCCCAGTTCCTCCCCCTCCCGTCTACCCTTTACTGGCTGCAGAAAATGATGGGTGCCTGTGTGGTGGCTCTCCCTGGCTCCACATTCAAACTTGGATCCCAGATCCGGCCACCCACTCATCCTCCCCAGCCACACTTACACTCTAACTTTGCCCGTGGGCCCCCGGGTGAGTTTCTCCCTTCCCCGAACGCACCCACACGACTCTTGGGTCTTCCCCCTCCCCTTTAAAATCTTTCCCGGGCCATCACCACCCACTTCCGGGGAACGCGTCCCTATCTGACAAGGCGCCCGCGCTTCCCCACCATGATTCCTCAACAGCGAGGTCTCCCGCAAGTGAACTTCGGTCAGGATAGTGCTGGGTTGGGGGCCGTGCCCCACCCAGCTGGGGCCATCTCTTCTGCGTAGGAGGAGTAGGCAAGTTCCTCCGGACCCTGTCCGGTTTCTCCCGAAGGTCGCTGCGGGGTTTCCCTCTGGATTTTTCCAGTGGCGAGGTGATCCCCAACATTCTGTATCCATATCTTCATTCGATGCCCAGCTCGGGCTGGGCGAACAGGGCTGCTTCATCTTCCACTCTCCTGCAAAACTTAAAAGGACTTGCAGCCAGGTCTCACAGACCTGCTGCCTTAGGTGGAGACATGGTCGGGTCCCTTGACCTCGGACCAAAATAGAAACATTTTGCACACTTGTAAACTTAAACTTTAACTTAAACTACAACAGTTAATTCTAAACTTACAATATACACCTTAAAGCAAACTATATACACACATAGCTATAATACAAATGCCGCCCGTCTCCGGACGGCCAGGCTAATCTCTGGCACTGTCGCAGATTACTGCTGGCTGCAGCGAAGCTGGACTGCCTCCTGCCTTATGTCCCTCGCAGCTTATGGCTGCTGGTTGGGGACTTCTGCCCTTTGGCTTCTCCCCGGTTTGGGAGATTGCTCTTTGTGGCAGGTACCCTGGTGGCCACCTTTTCTTGGGCTTGCGGACCCGCTGAGACTTTCTGAGGGGCGTCTCTGTGGGGGAAGCCTTGGCTGATGGACCCTGTGCCTGGGTTGCAGCCCTAGCTGTCTGGGAACCTTCTCCCCCTGGTGCCAACAGCCTGCACTGTATGAGATACCTGGCAGCCTGCTGGTACAAATCTCCCTCTCCTGATCCAAAACCTGGTGTCAGCTCCCTCCCTGTGCCTCCTGCAAGAGGGATTGCTATCCCAGCCTCCCCAGGGTCCCACATCATGGGGGGGACCACTCTGGAAGTGGGCTGGGAAGCTGGTCCCTTTAAGCAGGCCACTGCACCTGCGTGGATCTCCTCCCCGGAGTCCCGCGGCAGAGGCTGTGAAGCCTCTGGCTTCAAACAGGCGATTGCGCCTGCACAGGAAAACGTAGAAAGAGCCTCTGGGGTTCCGCAGGCAACTGCGCCTGCGTGTCCGGTTTCTCTAAAAAGGGTTGGAAGAACCGCTGAGTCTTCCAAGCAGGCCGCTGTGCCTGCGCGTATAGTTTGGGAAGCGGGGATTTTTAAACGGCCAACTGCGCCTGCATGCTCGGCCTCAAACTGAGCAAGAGCCGCTGGGGGTTCCGGGTCCGCAACTGCGCCTGCGCGAACCCAGTGTTGGGGAACCTTTTCCCTCAGGCGCGCGGCTGCGCCTGCGCAGGAAATCTGAAGATGATCTGCTGGGGGTACGGGTGGGGAACCACGCTTGCGTGAACCTGATCTTGGGAAACCTCTCCCCTTAGGCGCGCGACTGCGCCTGCACAAACCTGGTCTTGAGAAACCTCTCCCCTTAGGCGCGCGACTGCACCTGTGCGAATACTCTTATTTAAAAGACTGGGGAATTCCTGTCTCCAGACCAGCAACTGTGCATGCGCAGGGAGTCTTTTCAAAGGGCTGTTCCTCCCTAGAGCCCCCCAGGCGATTTTCAGTGAATGGATTGGCAGCAGCCTGCAGATTTCTAATCTCAGGTTGCTGTTTCTCTGGTTTTGAGCCACATAACTTGCTCAAATTTAAACTTTGGTTCGAATTTAAGCTTTTGCCAAAATTTAGGACCCACTGGGGTGGGGAAGTGTCCCAATTTGTGGGCTGGACAACTTTTCCCTGGGAACAAGCCACAGTGCCTTTCTTTACAGGCTGTGAACTTGAACTTGTTTGCTTAAATTTATACAATTTACCTGATTTTTCCCTGTGTCCCCTCCCTGCCTGTAATCACTGCAACTGGCCCGGACTCATATGGGTCCCAGAAAGTGCCTGCATGTGCACCCTCCTTGGCCAGCCTACCGGCCAGTAATTGGGAGGAGGCAGAAGTGGGCTACGGCACCATTGATGGCTGCCACCTTTCCGTGGTTGGTCAGGAGAGACCGCATTGCCTCCAGTAGCGACTCGACTGAGGTGGGGGAAATTCCTGTCTCTACCCTTTGAGTTGGGGCGGGGGTCCCAGCTTTATCATCCCTCCCAGGCTTTTTACAATCCATGCGCCAGTGGCCATCCTCCCCGCACCTGTAACAAGTGACCTTATTCTGGGAGGGACAGCTCCCCTCCTGGCGCCACTCTTTCTGATATTGAGCCCCAGGTTTAACCTCGTGGACTTTACCCTTTTTCTGGGGGGTCTCACTATTCTTCCCGTTCCTGTATGCTACCGTGAGCTGCTGGATTACAGTCTCTTCAGTTGCTAGGGGGTCTCAGGAGTCAAACCAGGTATCAGCTTTTACCTTTATCTGGGGCAGGCAATTGGACACCAGGCAACGAAGCCATTGGGTCTGCTGCCGCTGGTTCAGTTGTGCCCTATCTTGTCCCCCTGCACAGGCACGGTTGTAGACTGGCCACAGCCTGTCTGCAAATGCCTGCAGGGTCTCCCCTTCATTCTGCAGGGTTTTCCCTACGCGATCGAACGGATTGCCGTCGTTCGCACCCATGGCTTCCAGTATTTCCTCCTTCAGGTCCTCAAAACCCTTCTGCCTGCTCCTGGCCTCATCCAAAAGGGTCTGATAGAGCTTGATATCCACAGAGAAAAGCAACATTCTGGCTTTCTCTTCATCATCACAGCCGTTAACGCCGGCTGCCTGGTCTACTTGTTGGAAGTGCATTGAGGGGTCTCCCTTTTCAGAGAGCATGGGAATACGTTTCACCATGCCCCTGAGCTGTTGGGTATCATAGAGCACCATATAGGTATGCTGAACAGCCCCTGGGTTATTATCGTTCATGGGCGGACCGTACCTCCGTTGTCGGAGGGTTTACACTGGTCCTGGTCCCCGCCTGCCTAGCGGGACCTGCTGGCATTCTCCCACCACCCCATTGTCCACCCCTCCTTGCTGCCAGAGCTCCTCAAGACTCGGAGCTGTGGGTTGCGGTCTTGGGATCTCTAGTTCCCAATCCAGCACTGCTCTGGGTGCTGCCTGTGGGGCGGTCTGGTTTGGGCTGCCAGTAAAATCTGGCTGACCTGCCTTTGGGCTGATCACACAAATCGTCCCCTTTGCTGCTTTTAAAGCCATGTTAAGGCTTTCTATCTCTGCCCTACAGGGGCCATGATCTGCTTCACTAAACCTTTGGGCACAGGCCAGCTTATAAGCTGTCTTTACTTCCCTAACCCTTTCCTCCTGCTCTGTTACTTTTGAGGTGAGGCGGGCATTCTCTTTCCGCAGTCTCATCTCGCTATCTCTGGCCTCAGTGACTTCCTACACCAGGCACTCTATAAATGCCTGGCATTTTTCAAACTGGGACTCCCGATTCTTGGCCTCTTTAGCCTCCTCTTGTTCCCTCATCTCACCCTTCTTAACCCAGCCACCTATACCATGATAGGTCAGCCTACACGCTGCCGCTAACATCCGCAGGGCTACCCACATACTGAAAACGAGAGAAACGAGAGCTGATGCTTTCTCCAGATCAGACCACTTATCATATCAAGAACTGCCTCCAGTCCTGCCGCGGTCACCATTTTGTAGGGGGGCATCTTTTAACTGGTTTATGGTAATTTACCTGGCCAGCAGCCTTTGCCTAGGCTCTGACCAATTCCAACCTTTTACCTGGTTTATGGTAATTCACCTGGTCAGGCAGCCTTTTTGCTGCTACACTATAAACCAATTTTCAAACAGCGGTTTCGAATTGCTAACCCCACCTTCCAGTTCTGACTGAAGGAACTTATAATTAATGATATTAAAACGGACAAATGGGCTGGATGAGAGAAAAATCAAGCTTTATTAACTAAAAGAAACTATAATCAAATTTTAAACTATACCACATGAACACAGTAATTACAGTAAATTGGCTGATTCAAAATGGTTGGAGTGATTTAATGTGTCTACACTCTGCGGCCGGAATGTTCTGGAGTTCACCTGGGCTAAAACAAAAGGGAATCCAACTGCCCTATTGTCTGAGTGATTCAAACCCATCCATACTGATCTCTTTCAAAAGTCCTATTTCCGGAGTTTCAAATGTGCCTCAATTGTGTAAGAAATCACACAACACCAGGTTATAGTCCAACAGCTTTATTTGAAATCACAAGCTTTCGGAGCGCTGCTCCTTCTTCAGGTGAAGTGGAGAAATGCATAAAGACACAGCTTATATAGTCAGAGAATCATGTCAGATGTTTACAGGTAACCTTTCCAACTGCCATTTATCGCACCTCGGCAGAGAGATAATCACAGCAGTCAAAGGTGTGAATGGTGTCCAAACAGGTCAGTCAGGGAAACATTACATCAAAGAACAATGAGGTGGGGTCACAAGGGGTCAAATATTGCAGATGCTGGGGTCTGTATGAAAAACAAAAAAACAGACAAAAAACATTTTTTTTTTTTGGCTGGAAATCACAGCAGGTCCAGCCGCATCTGTGTGTAAGTGCTTTCAATGGGTTTGGATTTCTGTGTAAATAGAAGCCTTTGATTCTGGTTTGACTGAAACCACCCTTAAGTGCTGTGTCAACAGACAGCAGTTTCAATCGATTGGGTTAGTGTCAAGTGGGTTAATCCCTTATGTCAATAAACAACAACGATTGCTTCTGAGAGGGAAACTCCCTTGTTTGATTGACAGGTCAGACTGCCACTGTATCCTCCCACTTTTTCACAGACATATTCCATGAGCTGCTAGCTGCTTTTCCAAGCACTATTGTTCTTGTCCAATGCTTTCTCTGACAGCCATTTAAAAATCTTTGTGATTGACCAAACTCCAATGAACAATTTTATTGATAAAAGTACTGTCTTAAGGTGTGTGAATACTTTCCACAGAACTCCTCGATTCCGGTGTTGTCCACGTGCTGTCCATCTCAGAGCAGTCTCTTTGCGGTTCTGGGCATGTTTTAAAACATTGTAGACAATTCACACCACCCAATTCTTCGTCCACGATGTGGACCAATATTTTTGATCTTCAGGGAATATAGGGGAATTTTGCAAACCCTACATTCCCCCCTTTTGATACTCCCAACTTGATTGAAGTATCCACTCGAAGGAGTGAGCAAAATTTTCTGACCCCCCGATAAACAACCATCCCCTGTATTGACCTAACAGCTACCTACCACTGATCCCCGTCCTGTCCATTCCCCTCAAATTCGAGAAAAAACCATGGTACGTTAGGCATCTTACAGATACATCAATTTACAATAAGGGGTCTGATACCCCTGTGTCACTTGTTACATTATACAATGCATCAAAATTTACAATCACTTGTTACATTACAACTTATTACAAAATGTTGCAATCTTAGCTACACAAATGTAATCAAAATGATCCCAAGCACGGAGAGGGTCCTACGCCTCTGCTCAACTTGGGGCTGTAACACAAGATAGAAAAAATCTTGAACAACATGCTTAAACAAACCCCGACCATCATGTGCCAATGATGGGTCACGAAATTCGAGTGGGTATTGCTCCTCCCACCCGGGCAGTAAATGTACCTTCCACCCCCCTTTGATTGTCTTAAACTTTGAAACAGACAGAATGGATTTAAAGACCAGCCTGCTCCGCCAGCCCCGAGCCGTTCGCTTGTCCCTTTGTGGAGCCGGGGTACCCCTCATGTTTAACATTACCTTGGCACAGACCGAGACCGGGGAGTATGGGATCGCGACTCCCAGTTCCTCCCCCTCCCGTCTACCCTTTACTGGCTGCAGAAAATGATGGGTGCCTGTGTGGTGGCTCTCCCTGGCTCCACATTCAAACTTGGATCCCAGATCCGGCCACCCACTCATCCTCCCCAGCCACACTTACACTCTAACTTTGCCCGTGGGCCCCCGGGTGAGTTTCTCCCTTCCCCGAACGCACCCACGCGACTCTTGGGTCTTCCCCCTCCCTTTTAAAAATCTTTCCCGGGCCATCACCACCCACTTCCGGGGAACGCGTCCCTATCTGACAAGGCGCCCGCGCTTCCCCACCATGATTCCTCAACAGCGAGGTCTCCCG
This sequence comes from Somniosus microcephalus, assembly GCF_052327205.1. NCBI lineage: Eukaryota > Metazoa > Chordata > Chondrichthyes > Squaliformes > Somniosidae > Somniosus > Somniosus microcephalus. The sequence goes on along the minus strand of NC_140988.1, from coordinate 254,385,398 downwards.
CAAGTGAACTTCGGTCAGGATAGTGCTGGGTTGGGGGCCGTGCCCCACCCAGCTGGGGCCATCTCTTCTGCGTAGGAGGAGTAGGCAAGTTCCTCCGGGCCCTGTCCGGTTTCTCCCGAAGGTCGCTGCGGGGTTTCCCTCTGGATTTTTCCAGTGGCGAGGTGATCCCCAACATTCTGTATCCATATCTTCATTCGATGCCCAGCTCGGGCTGGGCGAACAGGGCTGCTTCATCTTCCACTCTCCTGCAAAACTTAAAAGGACTTGCAGCCAGGTCTCACAGACCTGCTGCCTTAGGTGGAGACATGGTCGGGTCCCTTGACCTCGGACCAAAATAGAAACATTTTGCACACTTGTAAACTTAAACTTTAACTTAAACTACAACAGTTAATTCTAAACTTACAATATACACCTTAAAGCAAGCTATATACACACATAGCTATAATACAAATGCCGCCCGTCTCCGGACGGCCAGGCTAATCTCTGGCACTGTCGCAGATTACTGCTGGCTGCAGCGAAGCTGGACTGCCTCCTGCCTTATGTCCCTCGCAGCTTATGGCTGCTGGTTGGGGACTTCTGCCCTTTGGCTTCTCCCCGGTTTGGGAGATTGCTCTTTGTGGCAGGTACCCTGGTTGGCCACCTTTTCTTGGGCTTGCGGACCCGCTGAGACTTTCTGAGGGGCGTCTCTGTGGGGGAAGCCTTGGCTGATGGACCCTGTGCCTGGGTTGCAGCCCTAGCTGTCTGGGAACCTTCTCCCCCTGGTGCCAACAGCCTGCACTGTATGAGATACCTGGCAGCCTGCTGGTACAAATCTCCCTCTCCTGATCCAAAACCTGGTGTCAGCTCCCTCCCTATGCCTCCTGCAGTTCTGGGCACATTTTAAAACATTGTAGACAATTCACATCACCCAATTCTTCGTCCACGATGTGGACCAATATTTTTGATCTTCAGGGAAAATAGGGGAATTTTGCAAACCCCTGCAGAGGAAATGATCTTCCTACCATCTCATATGTTGCATTTTCTTTTACCATTGAAGTTATCTATTCTTCACAAGATGTTCATAAGTTTTGGATTGCTGTTAATATTTAGCACCGCGGAATAACTCTTTCTGACCTCAAGGATGACTGAGCAACTCAAACTCTAAGCAATGAACTTGTAAAGGACAATTACTGTAAAGCTGAAGCTACCCATAATATGCTCGACAGCTGCAATAATCAAATGTTTCTATATCAGGCTTATACATCCCTTGATTCTGGATATGTGGATCCAATATGAAATTTAACATTTTGGCTACTGAAAAGTTGCTTAAAATTTATTTGAATCATAAAAAGAAAATAATTTTAATTCTTTGTTGAACTATTTTGTTGCTTGCAACATCCCAATGGAAGATAGTCTCCACCTGACTATTTTATTATGTTTACCTTTTATGCTCTCTGCTCCTGAAGATGCTAGTCCTGACCACTCTGGCCAGTGCCATCTTGGGTAGGATCCTGAGATGGGCAGCCAGAGCATCCGCCTCTTTCAGGTCGAAGTCCATTCTTAATATGCAAATTGATGATCCCAATTGAAATTTTGAGGTACAAATGGGCAGATCGTGCACTAGCTGGAGGTCACTGAAACAAAACGGCCTGAAGAGCTTTTTAACTTTTATTTTTGTGGGCCCGTTTTGCAAGATTGCCTTCCCCCCCAGTCCGATTTCCTGTCCTTTCCAACAAATGAGCTGCTCGGAGCCCAGATTTGGTACACGCAGCTCACTGGTTGCGTGTAAATGAGGCCCAGGCCTCAAAATGTACTGCCTGAAGAGTGCTGGAAGCAGATTCAATTGTAACTTTCATAAGGGAATTTTCCTTGAAAAGGAAAAATTTGCAAGGCAATAGGGAAAGAGTGAGGTAGTAGAACTAATTAGAAAGCTCTTTCAAAAAGTCGGCACAGGCACGTTGGGCCAAATGAACTTCTGTGCTGTAAGATTCTATAATTCTAAGAGAATTACTGAACTACTATCTGAGAGCTGCATACTCAACCTCACAGTCAGAATTCTACTTTACATGATCTATATGCTGGATGAAATGGAGGAACAGGAGGTTGTAAGGGAAGCCAGATTAATCAGGCAGCACCAGAGTAGATCCAGTCCATCCCAGCACTACCCATCCAGCAAGATGTAAAGACACAAATGCTTGTTCCGAGACCATTCTCAGGAGCTCTGTCTCAGGAGGCTGCACTTTCATCATGAAGCTTTGGAGCAGCTCTGTTCTTTGCTGCAGCCAAGGTCTACAGCACGTATAGCCTCACTGTGGCACATAAAGTGACCAAGCTCATTTCTTTATGCCACAGGCTCATTCCAGAGATGCATGAGGGACTTTTGCCAGGTCATCCAGTTTGCTGTGCACTCCTCTATAAAGCAAGTCAACTACTGCCTCTTTGCCAGAGCAGCTCAATTTATACAATTTGACAGTGCTCCCACATGGGTGACTAAGAGGGCCATCATATTTTTCGAATTGCTGGATTCTCCAGGGTAGATTGAGCTATTGACTGCACCCATGTGGCATTGTGTGGCCCAGTAACCCCCCCACTAGTGATCTGTCTGTGACACCCCGACCACCATCAGACGCCCCCCAGTGATCAGAACATAAGAACATAAGAAATAGGAGCAGGAGTAGGCCAATCGGCCCCTCGAGCCTGCTCCACCATTCAATAAGATCATGGCTGATCTGATCCTAACCTCAAATCTACTAGCACTCTCCATCCCACCCGAACCCATGTGATCTCCCGGGAGAGGCGAAAAACCAGATAAAAAACCCAGTGGCCAATTTGGGAGAAAAAATCTGGGAAATTCCTCTCCGACCCATCTAGGCGATCGAAACTCGTCCAGGAGATCACTCTGTCTTACCTACTGTAAGAGGTGATCTCCACCCCAGCCAGGAACAGGCCCAATTTACTCTTGAAGGACTCCTAGCTGGCAGCCTGTTCCTGAGGTCTCCACTAATCCCTGTGAATAGAACCATCTCCTCAATTCTAACACAGAATTAGAACACAAGAAGTAGGAGCAGGACCAGGCTACACAGCCCCTGGGCACGCTCCGCTACCCACAGGGCCATGACCGCTCCGAACCTAGACTCATGTCCATTTTCCTGCCCGCTCCCCGTAACCTCTAATTCCCTTTACTTCTAGGAAACTGTCTATTTCTGTTTTAAATTTATTTAATGATGTAGCTTCCACAGCTTTCTGGGGCAGCAAATTCCACAGACCTACTACCCTCTGAGTGAAGAAGTTTCTCCTCATCTCAGTTTTGAAAGAGCAGCCCCTTATTCTAAGATTATGCCTCATAGTTCTAGTTTCACCCATCATTGGGAACATCCTCACCGCATCCACCCGATCAAGTCCCTTCACAATCTTATATGTTTCAATAAGATCGCCTCTCATTCTTCTGAACTCCAATGAGTAGAGTCCCAATCTACTCAACCTCTCCTCATATGTCCACCCCCTCATCCCTGGGATTAACCGAGTGAACCTTCTTTGTACTGACTCGAGAGCAAGTATGTCTTTTCTTAAGTATGGACACCAAAACTGTATGCAGTATTCCAGGTGCGGTCTCACCAATACCTTGTACAACTGCAGCAATACCTCCCTGTTTTTATATTCTATCCCCCTAGCAATAAAAGCCAACATTCCATTGGCCTTCTTGATCACTTGCTGCACCTGCATACTATTACGTCCGGGAATGATTGAGACACGGACAGCAGGAGTGGAACAAAATAAGTCTTTACTGATGGAAGTCAATAGTGAAACTGAAACAACAGAGGCTCACTAGCGCCTTTTACACAGGGGTGGTCACTGCCGGTACTGCAGTCTGAGACCAGTTATTCTCTTAAAGGTACATACACAACAATTCCTCCCCTTTTAGATAAACAGTACATAACATTCATTTAACAACTAAATGATAACTAATTACAATCACAATTACTGTTGCTAGATACATTGGTTAAGTTTAAGCAATTATAAGTTCAGTCTTTGAGGAGGCTTCCTGATTCTGTCTGGATAATGCCTCTTTGGGGTATCAGGTTCTTCTGGCAATGTTGAGTCGGGATCAATGTCGTTGTTTGGTTCATCTGCTTCCAATATTACCGGTTCTGCGGTAGATGCAATTGGAACGTCGATTTCATTACCAGGTGTATCAGATCATGGTGTGGAGTTGACGTTTTCCAGTGACTCTAGAATCTGGTCAGCATGGTGTCTTACAATGCTCTCCCCAATGTCCATGGTATACATGAGAGGTCCTTGTCGTGTACAAATCGTTCCTGGCTGCCATTTCTCAGTGCGGTAGTCCCGGGCCAAAACTGGTTGACCTATCTTAAAACTCCTGGTCGGCCTTTCATTCATATTCTGAAACTGCCTGTTCTCCACAACTCTTCGGACGTTTGGCTTAACCAAATCCAAGCGGCATCGTAGTCTTCGATTAAAGAACATCATGGCTGGAGTTTGGTTGGTAACCGCATGTGTCGCATTCCTGTAGGCAAACAAGAAGTTGTCCACCTTGTGTTGTAGGGGTATATCTTCATTACACATTGCCTTGATAGCCTTCTTGAATGTTTGGACAAACCTCTCGGCCAATCCATTAGTGGCTGGATGATATGGGGCAGATGTGTAATGCTTAAAACCATTGTTCTTTAAGAACCTCCGGAACTCTTCAGACACAAACTGTGGTCCATTGTCAGAGCAAATCTGTTCAGGCAGCCCATTCCTGGCGAATATGGTTCGTAAAACTGTGATAGTTTTTTCCGTGGTGGTTGAGGACATTTTTATTACCTCTGGCCACTTTGAATGTGCATCCACCGCAATTAAAAACATCGAGTCCATGAAGGGACCAGCAAAATCAATGTGCACCCTTTGCCATGGAGATGAGGGCTACTCCCATGGATGCAGAGGAGCTTGTGGTGGGGCGTTTTGGACCTTCTGGCATCCTGCACAGCTCTTGGTCATCTCTTCGATTTCTCTATCGATTCCCGGCCACCACACAAACGCTCTGGCTAAGTTCTTCATTTTTACCCCACCCAGATGACCCTCATGAAGCTCATTGAGCACTCTATCCGTCAACTTAGGTGGAATTACTCCTCTGGATCCACACATCAAGGTTCCTCTGCACACTGACAGCTGTTCTCTTCTCGGCGAGAATGCTGGCAGCAGTGGTTCGCCATGTGCTCGCCATCCCTTCACCGTTAAATCATAGACCCGTGATAGTGTCGGGTCATTCCGTGTTTCTTTTTCTATGTTTGCATTCATCACAGGGAGACATTCGACTATGGTCGAGTGGAATAACTCCATTGGATCCACTGCAAGGTCTTCTTCTTCCACCGTCGGCAACGATAGGCGTGACAATCCATCAGCATTTCCATGCTGTTTAGTTCCTTTGTACTCGATGTCATATTGGTGTGCCCCAGGGAAAAGGGACCATCTCTGCAGCCGTTGCGCTGTCATTATCGGTACGCCCTTCTGAGGGTTGAAAATGGAGACAAGAGGTTGATGATCGGTTAGTAGAGTAAATTTTTGACCGTGCAGGTAGTGATTGAACTTCTTCACCCCCCACACTAGGCTGAGGGCCTCTCTGTCAATCTGGGCGTAGTTACGCTCGGCAGAAGTTAACGAGCGTGACGCAAAAGCTATCAGCCTCTCTAAACCATCAAGGAATTTATGTGACAGTACCGCCCCAATGCCGTAGGGAGATGCATCACACGCCAGTCTGATTGGCAGTGCTGGGTTGTAGTGAGCCAATACCTCCCTTGAAGTGATTAAGTCCTTACTCTTCTGACAAGCACGCTTACAATCATCGCTCCATTTCCATGCTACCCCCGTTCGTAGCAGGGCGTTCAGTGGGTGCAGAATTGTCAACAAATTCGGCAAAAACTTATGATAGTAATTCACCAATCCGAGGAATGACCTCAGTTGCGACACATTTTCAGGCGCTGGGGCCTTAACAACCGCTTCAATTTTGTCAGGGGACTTATGTAACCCCTCTTCATCAATCACGTGGCCACAATACAGAATCACAGAAACCCCACAGTGCAGATAGAGGCCATTTCGGCCCATCGAGCCTGCACCGACACATATCCCACCCGATCCCCGTAACCCCTACACCAACACATATCCCACCCTATCCCTGTAACCCCACGTATTTAATCCCCCTAACACTAAGGGTCAATTTATCATAGCCAATCAACCTAACCCGCACATCTTTGGACTGTGGGAGGAAACCGGAGCACCCGGAGAAAACCCACGCAAACACGGGGAGAATGTGCAAACTCCACACAGACAGTCGCCCGAGGCCGGATTCAAACCCGGGTCTCTGGCGCTGTGAGACAACAGTGCTAACCACTATGCCACCGTGCTGCCCCGATATCTGTTTCTTAAAAAATTCGCACTTGGGGCGGTTGGCTCGCAGCCCATGTTCCCGTAGTCTAGTGAGCACCTGTTCTAGGTTGTTAAGGTGTTCACTGTCATCTTCACCTTTTAAAAGGATGTCGTCCAAGTAACACTGAGTCCCCGGAATCCCTTGCAGGACTTGTTCCATCGCTCTTTGCCATATCACCGGAGCCGATGCTACTCCGAATACCAATCGATGATACTGGTAAAGACCTTTGTGAGTGTTTATCGTGAGATACTTCCTAGAGGACTCTTCAACCTCCACCTGCAAATATGCTTGTGCTAGGTCAATTTTTGTAAAACGCTTCCCTCCAGACAGTGAGGCGAAGATGTCTTCTATCCTTGGAAGAGGATATTGTACTGTGTGAAGGACTGGGTTCACCGTCACCTTGAAATCCCCACAGATGCAAATCTTCCTTGGCTCCCCGGACTTATTGCTTAACATTTTCTTCATGACAGGAACGATGGGTGTCGCCCACTCGCTCCAGTCGACCTTAGACAACACGCCCGCCTTCTCCAGATTCTCCAGCTCTGCCTCGACGGCTGGGCGAATTGCATATGGTACCGGTCTTGCTTTGAAAAACTTGGGAACTGCATTCTCTTCTATTTTTATTGAGGCGGTTACGCCTTTAAGCTTGCCCAGTTCTTGTTGAAATACCTCTTTGGCGTTAGCTAAGATTGTTGACAATCGTCCAGGAGTGACGTCTTCATCTTTTTTACCGTCCACCGTCATTGCATGAATGGAGTGCCAATCTAAGTTTATCTTCCTGATCCATTCCCGTCCCAATAACGGTGGTCCACCATTTGGCAGTATGTAGAGATACAATTTCCGTATTTTCTTGCCGTTGTATTCGACAGGCACCCTTATTTTTCCTCTGGGGTATACTTTTTGCCCCGTATACGTCGTCAAGACGATGGATGTCTCTCTCAAGGGTATGTGTGAAAATAGCCGCTCGTAGTCTCGTCGATTCATGACGGTTAGCGCTGATCCTGTATCCAATTCCATTTTAACTTGGGACCCTGCTATCGTGAGGGTGACCCAAATGGTTCGGTGATCCTCTTTTGCGATTACATTGTGAAGTTTGAGACAGCTTAGCCTCCTGTTTCCGGATTCACTATCGCTCATCTGGTCTTCGGAACTACTGTCCGTCATCTTTTGTACTTTCTTGTACGGTTCCTTAGTAGCCTTTTTGTTGTCGCTGGTCTTCTTCCCAGACCTGCAAACTCGTGCAATGTGTCCCATCTTCCCGCATTGCCTGCATATTTTGCCTTTGGACCAGCAGTCCTTCTGGTCATGGTTAGTTCTGCCGCAGCGATAACATTTTGCAAATCCCCGTGTCATTTCGTGGGTGCCGTATTCCTGTGGTTTTTGTTGAATTTCTGCAGCTTCCCTGGCTGCTGCTTCATACGATACTGCCACGCTGAAAGCCTTATCTAGCGTCAGCTCTTTCTCTGAGAGTAACTTCTTCTGTGTTCCTCCGCTCAGGAGTCCACAGACAAATTTGTCCCGTAGGGTATCTGCCAGTCCTGCTCCGAACTGGCAGTGCTTTGATAGCTTGCATAGTTCCGTAAGATACTCAGCATTGCTCTCATCTTTGTGCTGAGTTCTCCTGTGGAATTTAAATCTTTCTGCTATCAACAGCGGTGCAGGGTTTAGGTGTTCCTGTAGGACAGCAACAATTTCGTTAAAACTCTTCGCCTTCGGTTTGGCTGGAGTAATCAGGTCCCGCAATAGGCCGTACGTTCTAGCGCCCATTAAGTTTAGCAATATCGATGCCTTTTTCTCCTCCGCTATTTCGTTCGCCTAGAAATATACCTCGACTCTTTCCACATACGTGGTCCAGTCCTCTATTGTATTATCAAAAGCAGTGATACAGCCAGTCTTCGGCATCTTGCAAATCTAAAATGGCACCTCCCGCGCTTTGCCTTCTTCCCCGATTTAACAAAATGGTGCCTCCCGCGCTTTGCCTTCTTCCCCGCTGTTGTTAGCGCTGCTTTCCACGGTTTCTTGCGCGTTTAATATTTTTTTTAAAAATTATTTTCCCGTCGTGGAACAACCCTGTGGGACTCTTGCCTCCCTCTTCGCGGGTCTATATGCAGCCCGGCTTCGTAGCACCGGCCGCGCCCTGTGTGCTCCACCCTCTCTCTCTCTTCTTCCCGACAACGCTGCTCAGCCCCGTTGCAAACCACCCGCTCGAGTTCGCGACCGCCGCAGCCCAGGAAGGATCAGTGCATTACCTGCCACCAGCCCGATTAGCTGAAGCACCGTCGACAGGAACCAGGCCCCGCATCCGACAGCTTCTCCAGCAATCTTCAACTCTGCAACACAGGGCGGATGCCCACGGTCGACGCCCGTTTCTACTGCCTCTTACTTTCTTTTCTTTCTGGCCTCGACCTCTGCTCACTTCACTGTAGGAATGGACCCCAGGAGGTGGTGCAGACTGCAGGTAGGTTCGTATCTGCTCGTCGCCAGTATTATGTCCGTGAATGATTGAGACACGGACAGCAGGAGTGGAACAAAATAAGTCTTTACTGATGGAAGTCAATCGTGAAACTGAAACAACAGAGGCTCACTAGCGCCTTTTATACAGGGGTGGTCACTGCCGGTACTGCAGTCTGAGACCAGTTATTCTCTTAAAGGTACATACACAACACATACAAAAACTGCCTCTTAACTACCTGTTAACAGGCAGTTAGTTGGCACTAATCCCCTTCCCGCCTCGAGGAGACGGGACACAGCGCGGGTCGGGTACCCGCCTCCTGGGAAGATGGCACGGAGGTGGGTTGGGGGTGGGATGGGTACCCGCTCCCAGATTCTGCCATTTTCCCAGCAGTCCCGCCTCCATACCTGCCTCCCCAGGGCTGGCAAAATCATCCCCTACGTTTCCAGTGACTTCGAGTCCTCTTGCCGATTGCTGAGCACGTCGCCATCATTCCATCACTTTGTGATTCCATAGCACAACCCAGAACTGAAATAAGACACAGCACCAAATCTGCAACATTCCAGTAATAAATTTATCAAAAACCATTAACCACATATATACAACAACAATATTGACTATTCACCCTTGTGCAAACCCTTGCCTCCCCTCTTTACAGTCCCCTTTCCTACTCTAGTGCTCCTACGTAGTGTCCCCCCAGTGGCTGCAGCAGGGCTGCTGGAAGGCTGCTGAGTGTCAGTGTCAGAGATTACAGATGGCCTTGCAGGATGCCCTCGACCAGCTCTGGGCCTGGAAGGCCTGGCTGTATACTGCACCACCTCAGGCTGGGCGGCAGCAGTCTGGGCTGGCTGGATGACAGGCAGCAACAAGTGCAATGGCGGAATGGCAGTGGTGCGATCAGGAATGCTGTCATCCTGAGAGAGGACAGCAAGTTCCTGTTCCCCTGACCCACTCCCTCTCCCCCAGGTCGGCACCTCAGCATCCCTACCAATCTGCAGGAGCACCGATTGCTGGCCTGCTGAGACACCGTGAGATCCCTGATGAACTGTGGTGGACTCAGCGACGATGGCAGCAGTCAGATCTTTTGTGGCATCAAGCTGAGACTGCATGAGAGCAGTCTGAGATTCGATGGCACCAAGCATAGACTGCATTATAGCACTAAGATGTTGCGTCGCTTCTGCCTGTGCTGCAATGGAAGCTGACACATCACCCATGACACGCGTCATGGGTGATGCATCTGCATGGTCTCTCTGGGAGTCCACTATCCTCTGCACAGTGGAAATGATGGGCTCCATGGTGTGTGCAGAGACTCCTCCAAGTTCCTTACCATTGCCAAGAGGCTCTCGGGTACACTTGCCATTGCACCTATTATCTTGGTGTGCATGGTCATCACCCTTCATGTGAACACCTCCCCATTGAGGCCCTCATCTGAGTCCTGTGCAGCAGAACATGCGCGCGAACTCACCCTCCGGGGAGCTGGCTCCCAAGCTACCCTATCCCCCTGGCCTTGCTGCAGCCCGCTTGTCCCCAGTGCATCACTCAGTGCAGACCCCTCCACTAACCTTGCCTCTAAAGATCATATAGTCTCAGTATTTGTGGTGGTGCCTGCGGGTGTAAGGGGTGGTGTGTGTGGTCAGCTTTGCCTCTGACTCCTTGAGCGGTTCGAATCGCTCCCACTCCCTTTGATTCTAGACTTTGGACTTATTTGGGGGCTGTAATGAAATTACAACAGACAACTGAGTTGGTGAAAAATAATTTAGATTTTATTTTGAGACAGGAAAATATATAATACAATATTCTTATCACTCTAAAAGGGGGAATACTTCGGAACATGCGAGGGAGAATGACAATAGACAAAATACCTTACCCCTCCCAATCCCACGACACTTAATTAGGTTGGATTCCAGAGGACCAGGAAATACTCACCAAATGATTTTCTTGATAGTTGTAGAGGTTCGCGATTTCCGGGTTCTCTTTAGTTGTGGCGGTTGGGGCCTGCTGTACCCCGGACATGGTGGAAGACTACACCTGCGTTGGGTTTTCAGTCTTCGCGTGTCCGCTGATGCGGTCGGGTGCGTATTTGGACTTATCGGGTAAGTACCCAATTTCCTTTGGTTAGGTATAGTTTTTAGAGTCTTTTGCATTAAATCTTACCCAGGGGTAAGTCAGGCTAGCTTGTAGAGTGGAAACAAACTTGCGAATCTTTGGTTTCTTCCAGGTTGGTTTCTTGTTGGCCGTGGTGGCCCAATATTACCTAGTTGGTGGTAATATTGTTAGTTGTTGGTTTCTTGAGGCCTTTGATTGCCGCGATTCCTTTTTCCTTTCGTTTCATTCTTCTTTCCTCAAGACTCCGATTCTCCGACTGTGTGTGGTGATGATGATGATGAGTAGTACTCCTTCTGAACCGTACTTTCAAACTGCTCTCCTTTCACCTACCGATTTCCAACTCTGTCTCTGAACACTCCCTTCTGTGAACTGCTTTCTGTGTCAAAGCAGGCCTTAATTATACTGTATTGAGGCCTGGCTTATCTGACCGCCAAATCTCCTCTGGCCCATTGTTAATTTTGGTGGGCTCGTTAATTTTAATAGTTTTTAAATTCTTATCGAGTTTTGGGGCTGGTCCTATCTATTTTTAATTGACTTTTAACTAGTTTTGGGACTGCTTCGAAATCAGTTTAAGTGTGCGAAGTGGTTTTTGGATGTCTCTCTGAGTGGGTTTAAACTGTTGTTCGATTGTCTTCTCCTGCTGGGCCAGGGTCTCTTTTGTTGTTTAGTGGCATGTATTGTATTATTCATGTTCTTGATGGCCCTGTAGGTTTTGGCGGGAACTGTCCTTCTGTGGGCCTATTGTCTTTATGTAGAATGACTGGGATGGTCCAGAACATTCCCAGACAATCTGGCCTTTTCCAATACTCAAACTGTCTGTCCCACAGTGCCCAACCCAGTTCCTTTGTTGCAGCTTTCCACAGGCCTGGACATGCCTTTTCAAATAGCCAAATCTTCCTGGGGATTTTTGACTTTAAGTCCCTTTTGGCCCAATATTATTTTAAACAGTCCAATATCTCTTCTTTTCTTGGTTTGGGGGAATCTGTAGAATTTTGTGAGCCTTACACGAGTGAGACATGCAGTGGCGTGGTGCTTTGCTCCTCCTCCTCTTCTCCTTCCTCACTCTCAGTGGGGGACTCAGGGATAGGCTGGTTATCTGGTTGCTCATTATATGAAAGCATAAAGGCACAACACTCACATTAAGGTGAGAGCAGGGGGCAGGAATGGAGCAAGAAATGCAGACATTCTCAGGAGGTGGAAAGTGAGAAAGGTTTGTGGTGTGAGGGGGAAGTGTGATGAGACAAGGAGAGGGGTTGAAGATACCATTTTTCCACAACAGGGTCGACGACGCTGACGGCCATGGCGCCCACCATCTGCTGCCCAATGAGTCGCAGCACTCGCTCCTCAAGGTCTGAGAGCTGCTGGAGCTGCGCATCAGCCTCGCCTGTTCTGTGCTGCTCCCTCCTATTGTGGGCCATCTTGGCCTGCAAGAGAAACAAATGTGATTGAGTCAGAGTCCAGCTATGTGTTTGGGAGATATGCCTGCCGTAGTTGAATAGCTGTGATTATAGGCAAGGCCTGAGATATGGATGTGAATTTGAGTAGGTGAAGATGTTTGGTGGGTGAGTGGTGGCGGTGTGGTTGTTTGCGCAGTGTGCACACACTGAGGTTCAGATGCTGGTGTGTAGGAGCTGTTGAAGCATGTACTCACCTTGACCAACCGACTGAGGTTGTTGAATTTCTTGCGACACTGTGTCAGGCTGCGTTCCACGACACTACTGGCCGAGACCACCTGGGCCACTTCCCTCCACATTATCCTGAACACCTGAGGCGATGGCCTCCTTCCAGTGGCCAGGAACAGCATTGCCCTCCTTCGCGGCACTGCAGCCACCAATACCTCCAATGCCACGTCTGTGAACCGACGAGCTCTCTCCCTGGGCTTGGGAACTGCCATAGCCATCAGAGGATTCAGTTGCTCGCAGGTCACCTCATAGCCAGCAATGCTAAAAATGAGCATCTGCACAATGATGCAACCTCCCCTTTGAGAGCTGGAAGGAACCAGTGTGAAGGATCATTGCTGAATGCATTGCACCTGAAATTCATTACCGCTCTGCCAGTAGTGCCCCTGTAGTGCCCACTGAGGTCATTAGCGCTTGATTTAGTGCCCCACTTCTTTCCTGAGGCGCTAACACCCAATTTAGTAGAAGTTCAGAATCCTTAGCGCCTGACAGTAAATTTTCAAAAGTTAGTGCCCCAAACAGGGCGATACTGAATTTCTCCCCCTATGTGTACCTTGATAGAGAATCTGTAGATCCTTCAGCTAGTGCTGTTACCCTCTAGGATCCTTATGAACCACAGACTGCTTTTCTACCCTGAACCACAGACCTTAGGCTTTTAAGTTATTAAGATGTTACCTGAAGGACTGAATTACTGTAATTGGGCAAAGATAACTAATCACATGTGTTTCCTCTTTGCTCTCTTCTCTTTTCTCTCTCTCTCTCTCAGCCAACTCTCTTCAGCCGCTTTGGCTCCTTGACGCAGTGCAGCCCTCTAGTGTAGCCTGTTGTTAGCCATATCTTCCCAGTTTGCAGTATCAATGTTAAAGGTTTTCAAGACCTTGCTTGCTTCTTTGAACCTGAGCCTAAGTCGGCCCAGAGGCTTTGAAACAGATCCAAGTTTTCCATACAGGAGATCTTTTGGAATATGCGCATCTTCCGTCCGACATAGATGATCTGATGATCAGATTGCCAACTTGACTCTTGAGTTATACTGCCGCTTTCTCATCTGTACGCATCCAAACCATGAAAGAAGGAGTATAATATTATAATTAGTGAGGATCCTTATTAGAAAGAAGGCACTTGTTTGCAGGAAAGAAATGCAGTGGTGAATAAGGAAGAGAGATGGAGCAAAGGAGAATCAAGAAATGAAGGACCAGTATTAAAAAAATAATTTAATGGTAAAAAGATAAAACCTAAAAATTAATAGAAGGAACAATCATAAACATTGAGGGAAAACACAACAATAACTTGCATTTATATAGCAAAAGGAAGATCAGAATAGAATGCATGTGAAAATTTAGTTTGATCTTGTAAGATAATACCTTCCTGCCTTGAACATGATTGGTGACCAAATAATTGAGTTACTGACTGCAGCAGGTTATCAGGCCCTTTTGCCTCTTATCAGCCATAGCTGCCATGCTATGTGTCTTCATTACAGAGTGGTAGAGATATCCATTTCTTTTTAGGTCAGTGTGTGTCAGTATGAAGGGTTGCTAGCCATGCCATCACCCACTTAAATGATCACATCATGGTTGCTCCAGTTTATTCTAGCTTGAACAATTTATAATGCTAGTTACTATGATGATAAGGGGTTTGTGAATCATTTGCACAGGGAAATCACAATTCTCAATCAATTACTATGGGAGTTGTTACTTAGAAAGTGGAAGAAATATTAAAATTATATGAGAAGTATCAGTGTGCACACAAAGTGACAGTCTAACACTCAAAGGCTGGAATTTTGCTGGCGCTCAGAGGGCGGGTTCGGAGGCGGGTCCGCCGTCAAAATAGAAAAGATTGACAGCGGGTTGGGATCCTGCTGTCAATCCGCTTCCATGTCAGTTTCCCAAGTGCCGGGTCTGTCTGCGCTTTACAGACCCGACACCAAGTGGCGGGGGAGCCAATTAACATTGTTGAGAGCTTGTTAAAAGGTACTTAAACAGCATTTTACCATGGACTTATCATTTTTCCAGCTTTCTGATGAGCTTCACAGTGCTCGGGGATCATGTCCCTGCTTGTGTCCTCCTGTGCAATGTGCAACCAGACTGCATTGGTGTCCTGGGGAGGTGTCTTCCGCCCATTGGAAGGGAAGAGAACCTCCCTGTGTGCTGTGACTCCCACTGTAAGCATATGGAGGGAGTCATGGGAGAGCCTGGGTGCAGCCGTGCACTTTTGTGCAGTGCTTGTCAGTGTTTGCAGCACCTCAATGCTGTAGAACACTGACAGCCCAACTGTCAAAATGAATGTGGACATGGTCCCTTTAAGGAAATCGCCGCTGACCGCAAATTCCGGGCCATCGATTGACAAGGAGAGCCAAAAATTCTCACTCCACATTTGATTGGGTGGAATGTGATATGCAGCTGCTAAGCCTGAGTTACGTCAGTAGAGATTATTGATTTTCTTAAAGAGAAAATGCAATCACCATGCTCCCACAACCTGATAAGATTTAGACTGCAGATGATATATTCTGTCTTTTCTAGCTATTTCCTGACACTAAGAAAATACAGATAGAAAAATGAAATTGTTTCCATTCTATTTTTCATGTTTCATTCATGTGGATACAGGAGGGACGATTTTAGCCCTGCCCACTCAGCAGAAACCAGGTAGGCCGCAGTTAAAATCATCCAGGAGACCTTCCTGCCAATGCCCCACACTGCTCCTGCAGTCTGGAATTTTAACCTGCTCTCCTGAGCATGCAGCAAGGTCACCTGCCTGAAATCAGTGGGGTCTTCTTTAAGTATGTAGATCAGGCTCCAATGACGTCACCTGGAACCGACTGCTATTTTAACCAGTGTCCTGGCTGGGGAAGCCATTGAGGCTTTTCTGCCAGGCGAAGATGGTGGGAAGTGGAGTTGAGGCCAGAAGAGGACCAAACAGCTAAGATTTTTATAAACTTTTTGTACTTTCCTTGTGGGGCTTGGAGGAACAGGAGTGCTCCTCCCTGTCCCACAAGAGAACATAAGAACATAAGAACAGGAGTAGTCCATTAGGCCCTTTTGAGCCTGTTCCGCCATTCAATAAGATCATGGCTGATCTACTACCTCAACTTCACCTCCCAGTACTATCCCCATATCCCTTGATTCCCTTAATATCCAAAAATCTATCGATCTCTGCCTTGAATATAGTCAACGACTGAGCATCCACAGCCCTCTGGGGTAGAGAATTCCAAAGATTCACAACCCTTTGAGTGAAGAAATTTCTCCTGATCTCAGCCCTAAATGGCCGACCCCTTATTCTGAGACTGTGACCATTAGTTCTAGGCACCTACCCACCTCCTGGCAAGATGGCATGGAGGCGGGTTGGGGGCGAGTTGGGCACCCGCCCCCAAATTCTGCCATTTTCCCGGCAGTTCCGCCTCCAAACCCGCCTCCCCAGGGCTGGCAAAATCCAGCCCTATATGTTGTACAGAAAGTCTATGTGGCTCGAGTCTGCAGGGCCTCCGACGTGAGAGGCGTTCTCTTTTTAGTGTGCTGAATACGGGAGTCCGAGGCTTCGCAAGGCTGAACTACAATCGTGGGCCATTACCTGGAGTCCTTGTGCACCAGGATCCACTCGGCGATGGAAACACCCCTGGAGTTTAGAAGAATGAGAGGGGATCTCATTGAAACTTATAAAATTCTGACAGGACTGGACAGACTAGATGCAGGAAGGATGTTCCCGATGGTCGGGGAGTCCAGAACCAGGGATCACAGTCTAACGATAAGGGGTAAGTCATTTAGGACAGAAATGAGGAGGAATTTCTTCACCCAGAGAGTGGTGGAATTCTCTACCACAGAAGGCAGTAGAGGCCAATTCATTAAATATATTCAAGAAGGAGTTGGATATATTTCTTAAGGCTAACGGGATCAAGGGGTATGGGGAGAAAGCAGGGACAGGGTACTGAATTTGGATGATCAGCCATGATCGCATTGAATGGCAGAGCAGGCTCGAGGGGCCGAATGGCCTACTCCTGCTCCTATCTTCTATGTTTCTATGTTTCTATGAGTGGCAGCATGAATGTCCTAGTGATTCTGAGTGTGTCTCATTTGTAGGCATAAGAACATAAGACATAAGAGCGCGAGTAGGCCATTTGGCCCTTCGAACCTGCTCCGCCATTCAATAAGATCATGGCTGATCTTCTACCTCATCGCCACTTTCCTGCACTATCCTCATATCCTTTGATTCCCTTAATATTCAAAAATCTATCGATCTCTGTCTTGAATATACTCAACGACTGAGCCGCCACAGCCCTCTGGGGTAGAGAATTCCAAAGATTCACCACCCTTTGAGTGAAGAAATTTCTCCTCATCTTAGTCCTAAATGGCTGACCCCTTATTCTGAGACTGTGACCCCTGGGTCTAGACTCCCCAGCCAGGGGAAACATCCTCCCTGCATCTACCCTGTCTAGCCCTGTAAGAATTTTATGGCCCAGAACTTGGTGTCGGGGTCTTGCCGCGCGTGCAAGCCTCCGATGTGCGCTCACCCTGCGCTCCGACATCTGAAACCTGGCCCACAGTGGATTTCCTGTCAGTGGCCCGGTTCTGATGTCGGCGCGCTGTGCTAACCTGACCCAGCGGCGTAGTTAGTGCAATGTGCTGGCTGGGATCAGGTGAGCACTGTTCAGCCAATCAGGGGAGGGGAAACTTCATTCATAAGTTTGAGAGTAAGAACTGTCAAACTCATGAGAAGTACTGCACCCCAAAACACGATTTAAACTTTAAATAAAATTTTAAAAAACATCCCAATCATTTAATTAAGTATAAATAAGTTTAAAAAAAATAATTTAAACAATTTTTTTTTTTTGAAAAAAATAAATTTTTAATAAAAAGGGTCTAAAACTAAAGTTACCTTATTGTAGATTCTTTAAAATAATAAACCTGTGGAAAAAAAAATTCTAAATTGCACTAAAACACCACTTACCTGTAAAAATAAATGCTTACGTGTGCTTTTTACAAGCGTAAAGACTTTTTATGTGTAAAAGCCTTTACACATGCGCAAATCCCCCAAAACAGAGGAAATCCAAGACGCACACGCTGCCCCCTACAGCGCACGCGCTAGCCTCTTCAACTCTTGGGTGAGAGGAGAGGAAATGCCGGTTGTCAGCGCATGCGCTGTGCATGCTGAAAACCGGCATTTCCTCCGGCCAGACGTGTGAGTACCCCTTCCGTACTCACGTGTTTGGGGAGGAATTTCTGCCCCTATATGTTTCAATGAGATCACCTCTCATTCTTCTAAACTCTAGGGAATATAGGCCCAGTCTCCTCAATCTCTCCTCATAGGACAATCCCCTCATCCCAGGAATCAGTGTGGTTGCCCTCCCATATCCCATAGGTAAGGAGACCAAGACTGTACACAGTACTCCAGGTGTGGTCTCACCAAGGCCCTCTATAATTGCAGTAAGACTTCTTGGGGGAGAAATTGGGTATAGCCCCGTTTGGGGGCGCTAGTTCTGGGGAAGCGCAAAGCCTAGCGCCAGTTGCGATTTAGCGCCACCTGGCGCGATATTGGGTTGCAGCGCCCCTAAAGGTGATTGCGGCGCTAAATCAGGCGCTGCACGCTACTCTTAAGGCGCTAACCCGGCGGCGCAACCCAATTTTGCGGCGGCGGGGCGCAGCGAGGGTGCTGTCAATAATCACTTTCCCTGAGACACAGTGGCGCCGGCCAGCTCTTAAAGGGGCAGGTCAATTGGCATCACCAGACACACTCACTGCCTTGTAGGCCTTCAAAGCGGTGGGAGCCTACCTGTGGCACACCAGCCCAGCAAGACATGGAAAGGGTGAGGCAGAGGGTGGAATGACTCACTGATGGGGCATTGGTTGCTTTGGTTGGCGCAATGGAATCAAGGCCAAGGAAGATGGTCGGAATGTGATTTATGTTTTGGACAGTCCCCCGGGTGTGAGAGGCAGTTATGTGTCAGTGTATTAGTTTTGCTTTCTGTTGCCATAGCTTTCTCATGTTTGAAGGAACCACATTTTGTTTAATGAAACACTTTCTTCATTTACAATGGCCATGCCTGCTATTTACATGCATCTTGCCCTTCACAGGCTTGGGGGTCTCAGACCAGTTCCATTCCTGTTCTTGGAATGGCAGCAAGCATTCCGTGAGAGGGGCCTAGAAGCTACTTCTGATCAGCCTCTGACACGCAGCCTGAGAAGAGCTGCTCACGTAGAAGTTCAGGCCAGCAGGCATCTTCTCAGCCACCGACAGAGATGTCCTGCACCTTATCTGAGGCTGCAGATCTGGCTGGAGCAGCTGGCACAGCTCAGTCACCACCTCCTTTCTAAATCGCAGCCTTCTGACACACTGCTCCTCCGGCATGTTCATGTCGGAAAACTGCTGTCGAAAAACCCTGCTAGCGTAAGGTCTGCTGTGGTGATGTCTGTTGGCCCTCCTCCGTCTGGCCATGCCCGCCCCCCTCTCCCAGCGTCTCAGTGCCCTTTCCAGATGATTCAGCAGCAGGACGTTCCCCTCCAATGCAGCCCCCATAATATGTGCCCACAGGAAGGTTCCCCATTGTCAAGGCTCACCAACAGCAAGGTGATGGTCAGAAGGCGGAAGATCGTCTGCCTGCGCTGGCTCAGTGGTCAAATGGCTCGCAGTGTGCAGCTCAGCAACTCTTTGTAGCTCTCGAGGAAGTTGTGCTCCAAAAATGGCTGCCGCTTTTAAACCACACCAGTCCCCTTTAAATAACGCTCCTCCAGCCCGAGAGCGACTTGGTAAGGTCCAGGTAAGCTGTCACTATTAGCGCCAGGCGCTACGGAGGGGGGCGCCACTGAATTTCCGGTCCGGGGCGCCCAAAACGCGTTGCACACTCAAATGACATCATAATCAGCCTGCGCCCATGAGCGGGTGCTAAGATTTAGCGCCGGCGCTCAATGCATGCTCAATATAGGGCTAGGCGCCTTGCGCCCACCCGGAAATTGGCTAGCGCCCCACTTCTCGGCCTCTTTAGGCGTTAATTGGTGGCGCTAACAACCGAATTTCTCCCCCCTTTACTCTTAAACTCCAATCCTTTTGTAATAAAAGCTAACATACCATTTGCTTTCCTAATTGCTTGCTGTACATGCATGTTAACTTTCAATGATTCGTGTAAAAGGACACCCAGGTCCCTTTGAACACCAGGGCCACGATCTTACCTTTCGGTTTGAGCTGGGAGCGGGACTGCTGCCTTCCGGGTTCCGATCCCACCCCCAACGGCGTCCGACACAAAGACGCTATTTTGCATCAATTGGTCTTGTTAAGCCCGCCCTGCAGCCGCTGTGAGTTGATGACGCGTCATCTGCCAGTTTTCTTAAAGGGGCTGCGCACATTTTTTTTGACAGATGATTTTTCAGTGTTTGACAACATTGAGGTGCTGCAAACACTGCCAATCACTGTACAAAGGTGAGCCCTTGCCCCCAGGCTCTCCAGTGACTCTCTCCTTAGGATAAAACAGATGGCAGCTGCAGGTGAGTTTACAGAAGCATTCTGCCACTGGTGAGAGAGGTTCTCTCAATGAGGTGGGACTACACAAACACTGCAAACCTTGTTTCCTACAGAAAAGTCTAAAAATACATTAAAAATGATTTTCCCAACATTTTCTTACCTCTGAAACTCACCAGTGTACCATTGGATCCTTCACACCACTTCTGCAGTTGTCATCAATGCACAAACCTTAGAGTAGACCCACAGCACACCACACTTACTATGGCGTGGTGTCCGGACGACGGGAAGCCTGTAGTCCACCTGTCAAAATTGAAAAAAGCATCTTAACTACCTGTTAACAAGCAGTGAAGTGCTTATAATCCTCTTCCCACCGCTAGGTGTCGGGCCCCTGTGCAAATCGGGGACCCGACACTTGGGAAGATTGTATGGAGATGGGTTGACAGCGGGTCCCGAACCCGCTGTCTATCATTGCAATTTTGCCAGTAGTCCCACCTCCAAACCCACCCCCTGAGTGCTGGCAAACCCCCCCCTCCAACATTTCCCAATCTCTCATCATTTAAAAATACCCTGCTTTTCTATTTTTCCTACCAAAGTGGATTACGTCACATTTCTTCACATTATACTCCATCTGCTATGTTCCTGTCCACTCACTTAACCTGTCTATATCCCTTTGCAGCCTCTTTGCATCCTCCTCACAACTTACTTTCCAACCTAGCTTTGTATCGTCAGCAAACTTGGATACATTACACTAAGTCCCCTCATCTAAGTCATTGATATAGATTGTATGTAGCTTAGACATAAGCATGGTACTGCTCTCTCCTACCTGCTTAATTGTAGATGCTACATCATCTCCAATGGTTTCTTCTCCCATACCCACATCTTTGATGTACCCCAGCATCCCATCCTTGGTTCCCCTCACCTTCATCATTTGCATGCTACATCTTGGTGACATTATACAGGAGCATATTGGTCAGCTTCTATATGTATTTCGATGGCAGTCTACTCTACCTCTCTACTTCTTCCATAGGTTAGTATAACTGTTGCCACTCTCTACAACTGCCTATCTGACATTAAAATCCAGATGAACCCTACAATGTCCTCCAGTTTAACTTCAGCAAAATTAAAACCATCCTTTGGCCATGGGTCCATCAACTTCCCTAATTGTCACACCAGTTCAAGCCCAGAGGTGCTGAACATTGGCCTACAGCTTGACAGCAGGCTCAGCTTCATCCGATCCATCACCTCCAAATCATCATCCGCCTTCACTCTACCTTCACTCCTCTGTCACCAAAACCCTAATTTAAACCTTAGTTACCAAGAGGCCAGATTTCTCCAATGTTCATATCTTACAAGTTATCCACAATGTCACAGCCCATGTTCTCACCTGCACTATGGGCCATATCCCCATCATTTTTGACCTTGCCCGAGATAATTAACTTTGAGATGCCCAGCCTCACCTTCAAATCACTTCAAGGCCTTGCCCCTACTTACCTCCACAATCAACTCCAAATATATGTTTCAGCATGTACCCACTGCTCCACCGACTCTGGCCAACTTCACATTCCCCAGTTCCTCCACTCCACCATTAACAGAGGCTCCTTTGGCCACTATTCCCCAGCCCTCTGGTACTCCCTCCTTCAGCATCCCCTCCTTGTCACCTCAAAAGCCTCTTAAAGACCTTTCTCCTTAACTGTGCTTTTTCTCACACCTAACTCTCTTCTTTCACTTAATTCTCCTGCTTGGTGTCCACCTTGTTATCAACTGCCCTGTGAAGTGCTCCGCCGTAACTCTCTGCAAGTGAGAACTGTGATAGAAATGCAATTTCATGAATTCTACAAGTACGTGAATTGGGCAACTTTGATATTTTGCCTGTAATTACTGACTTCAAAGTTTCAACATGATTAAGTGCTATATACATGCAAGTATTACTATAATAATTCTTTGGGCACTTCTGTATTTCTATTGAGAACTGTGTATGCAGGGATTCTAGAAGAGATGGAGGTACTTTATTCACCTGAATTGTAGTATAATCCTAAATGTTACAATGGGAGGTTTGCACATACTAGCTGGTGTCTCTTAGTCTGCCCTCATATTTTATGATATTTATCAGAATAGCATGAGACAATTTGTGTATGCCATAAATAAGGGCTTTAACCTGCTATTCTCTGCTCCCATTAATGCCACCCAACTTTTGAATGTTATTCATCGCATGAGTTCAGCTGCAAGGCACCTAATAAATATTACTGTCTGGCCCTGCCACCAAAATGTACCCCTGACCCTGCAGATTATTGGGGAATCGAGTTGGAAGAGGCATAATGCAGGTGTCTGTGGAAGTTAGTGAGCTTATAATAGATCTCAGTGGCAAGTCCATTCCCAGATTGAGAATGAGAAGTTCATGAAGGTAAGGATATATTTAGAAATGGACAGTGTAAAGATGAGGGAAGGTGAAAATTGGAAGTAAATTACTGACATTCTCAAGATGAGACCCAGAGCGAGAAGCAACATTAACTCAGTCATCAATGTAATCTAGGCAGAGGTCAGATAGGGGGTTGAGCATGATTAGAATAAAGGTTGTTCCACATATCCTACAAAAAGGCAAGGCAGAGTTGGCACCCATGCCAGTTCCCATAGCAACACCTTTTATCTGGAAGAAATGAGAGGGAGTTAAATGAACGGTTATTCAAGTGAGAATGTGTTCAGCCAGACAAAGGAATCTGGTGTTGGATGGGAACTGGCTCGACCATTATTCAAGATATAAGCTGAGGGCCTGAAGAACATGCTAGAGAGAATGGAGGTGCAGAGGGATTGAACATTCATGATTATAAAAAAAAGAGTTGACTGTGGCCAGAAAATCAGAAAGCAACACAAAATTAGTTAATGTAGGTAAATAGTGACTGGACAGGAAAGTGGGGAAGGAAATTCACTCAAGATAAGAAACTACTGAGTGAGTCAGGAACAAGCTAAAACATTTCTGTTTGTGTATCTTGAGCAGGAGGTAGAAAAGGGCTGTGCAGGATTGGGGAAATAAAAGATTTGAGGCCTCAAGATGAAGATCACCAGAAAGGATGAAGTCGGTGATGGTTTGGGAAATAATGGTATAGTGTTTGATAGTGGGGTTAGAATAATTATAGAATCTTTCAGCACAGAAGGAGGCCATTCGGCCCATTGTGCCTGTGCCGGCTCTTTGAAAGAGCTATCCAATTAGTGCCACTCTCTCACTGTTTCTCCATAGCCCTGCAAATATTTTCCTTTTCAAGAAAGAGCGCTGAGAGCGGGAGCAGCAGTATAAAGAGCGCCGAGAATGGGAGCAGCGGTATAAAGAGCGCCGAGAGCAGGAGGAGCGGTATAAAGAGCGCCGAGAGCAGGAGCAGCGTTATAAGGAGCACCGAAGTGGGAGCAGCGGTATAAAGAGCGCCAAGAGTGGGAGCAGCGGTATAAAGAGCGCCAAGAGCGGGCGCAGCAGTATAAAGACCACCGAGAGCAGGCGCAGTGGTATAAAGAGCGCCGAGAGAAGGAGGAGCGGTATAAAGAGCACCAAGAGTGGGAGCAGCGATATAAAGAGCGGCGAGAGTGGGAGCAGTGGTATGAAGAGCGCGAGAGTGGGAGCAGCATTATAACGAGCGCCGAGAGCGGGCGCAGCAGTATAAAGACCACCGAGAGCGGGAGCAGCGGTATAAAGAGCGCCAAGAGTGGGAGCAGCAGTATAAAGACCACCGAGAGCGGGAGCAGCGGTATAAAGAGCGCCAAGAGTGGGAGCAGCAGTATAAAGAGCACTGAGAGTGGGAGCAGCGGTATAAAGAGTGCCGAGAGCAGGCGCAGTGGTATAAAGAGCGCCGAGAGCAGGAGGAGCGGTATAGAGAGCGCCGAGAGCAAGAGGAGTGGTATAAATAGCGCCGAGAGCAGGAGGAGCAGTATAAAGAGCGCCGAGAGCAGGAGCAGCGGTATAAAGAGCACCGAGAGTGGGAGCAGCAGTATAAAGAGCACCGAGAGCAGGAGCAGTGGTATAAAGAGCACCAAGAGTGGGAGCAGTGGTATAAACAGCACCGAGAGTGGGAGCAGTGGTATAAAGAGCACCGAGAGTGGGAGCAGTGGTATAAAGAGCACCGAGAGCAGGAGCAGTGGTATAAAGAGCACCAAGAGTGGGAGCAGTGGTATAAACAGCACCGAGAGTGGGAGCAGTGGTATAAAGAGCACCGAGAGTGGGAGCAGTGGTATAAAGAGTGCTGAGAGCAGGAGGAGCGGTATAAAGAGCGCCAAGAGCAGGAGGAGCGGTATAAAGAGCACCGAGAGCAGGAGCAGTGGTATAAAAAGTGCCGAGAGCAGGAGCAGTGGTATAAAGAGTGCCGAGAGTGGGAGCAGCGGCACAAAGAGCGCCGAGAGTGGGAAGAGCGCTATAAAGAGTGCCGAGAGTGGGAGCAGCGGTATAAAGAGCAACGAGAGTGGGAGCAGTGGCACAAAGAGCGCCGAGAGTGGGAGGAGCAGCACAAAGAGCGCCAAGAGTGGAAGCAGCGGTATAAAGAGCGCCGAGAGTGGGTGCAGCAGTATAAAGAGTGCCGAGAGCGGTAGCAGTGGTATAAAGAGCACCGAGAGCGGGAGCAGCGGTATAAAGAGCACCGAAAGTGGGAGCAGTGGTATAAAGAGTGCCGAGAGTGGGAGCAGCGGTATAAAGAGCGCCGAGAGCGGGAGCAGCGGTATAAAGAGCGCCGAAAGTGGGAGCAGTGGTATAAAGAGCGCCGAGAGTGGAAGCAGTGGTATAAAGAGCGCCGAGAGCGGGAGCAGCGGTATAAAGCGCGCCGAAAGTGGGAGCAGTGGTATAAAGAGCGCCGAGAATGGGTGATGCATCTTGGCAGAAGGAAAAGGGAAAGGCAATATACACTTAATGACACAGTTTTAAAGTGTGTGCAGGGACAGAGGGACCTGGGAGTTAATGTGCATAGGTCCCTGAAGGTGGCAGGACATATTGAGAGAGTGGTTAGCAAAGCACATGGGATCTTGGGCTTCATAAATCGAGGTATTGAGTACAAAAGTAGAGAAGTTATGCTGAATCTTTATAAAGCGCTGGTTAGGCCACAACTGGAGTATTGTGTCCAGTTCTGGTCACCACACTTGAGGAAGGATGTGAAGGCCCTTGAGAGGGTGCAGAAGAGATTTACCAGAATGGTTCCGGGGATGGGGGATCTCAGCTGCAAGGACAGGTTGGAGAAGCTGGACTTGTTTCCATTAGAGCAAAGGAGGTTGAGGGATGATTTGATAGAGGTATAAAAGATTATGACGGGTTTGGATAGGCTAGATGGGGAATGGCTGTTCCCACTAGTTGATGGTACAAGGACTAGGGGACACAGATTTAAGGTTTTGGCCAAGAGATACAGGGGGGACATGAGAAAAAACTTATTTACACAGCGAGTGGTGATGACCTGGAATTCGCTGCCAACGGAAGTGGTGGAAGCGGAGACACTCAATGTTTTCAAGGGGAGACTGGATAGGCACTTCAGGGAAATTAACCTGCAGGGCTATGGGGATAGAGCGGGGGAATGGGACTGACTGGATTGCTCGACAGAGAGCCGGCACAGACTCGATGGACCGAATGGCCTCCTTCTGTGCCGTTATGACTCTAAGGGGTAAAAATTGGGTAACGCCCCTACCTTCACCAGGGCGCTAATTGTAGCGCCCTGAAAAAGTTAGTGACCCCGCGGCCAATTTCCCGAGGTAGTGCCAGTGGCCAGTGTTGGGAGGAGCAGAGAGCGGCGGTACTGTGAGTACTTGAACTCACTTTCGTGGGCTTTTTTACAGAGGCTAGTGTCAGGAGGAGCAGAAAGCGGTGGTACAAGGCTTATCAATCTCACAGACCGGCGGCGGCGTTCCAGAGCCATGTCACGATTCAAAAAGTGACGCGGACAAGAGGATGCAGCTGATTGGGTGAGTATGGCCAGGTGAGTATTTATACTACTCTATAGGTTGACAGTTAAGATTAATAGTTTATAAAATTTAGAAGCTCTTAATATTTGTGGTTATAGTTTCTAAGGTCTCTGTTGTGTATCGGGGAGTGCTAGTAACCAAGGGCCCTTGAGTATATCATTTAATTGTGTAATTAGTGGTATTGATTTGATTTAATTTAATTTAAATTAATTAAAGGGTAAGTCATGGCAGGACAGCTCGGCCCTGTGGTATGCTCCTCCTGCACTATGTGGGAAATCAGGGACACTTCCTGTGCCCCTGACGACCATGTGTGCGGGAAGTGTATCCAGCTGCAGTGACTGACAGACCACATTGCAGCGCTGGAGCTGCGAATGGATACATAATGGAGCATTCGCGATGTTGAGCACATCGTGGACAGCATGTTTAGGGAGTTGGTCACACTGCAGGAAAAGGCTGCACAGGCAGGAAGGGAATGGGTGACCAGCAGGCAGAGTTGTAGGCGCAGGCAGGTAGTGCAGGGGTCCCCTCTGGCCACCCACCTCTCAAACAGGTATACCACTTTGGATATTGTTGAGGGAGATGGCTTATCGGGGGAAGGCAGCAGCTGCCAACTTCCTGGCACCATGGGTGGTTCTGCTGCACAGGACGGGAGGAAGAAGCATGGGAGAGCTATAGTGAGTGATAGGGGATTCTATTGTAAGGGGAATAGATAGGCGTTTCTGTGGCCGCAAATGAGACTCCAGGATGGTATGTTGCCTCACTGGTGCAAGGGTCAAGGATGTCTCAGGGCGGCTGCAGGGCATTCTGGAGGGGGAGGGAGAACAACCAGTTGTCGTGGTGCATATAGGTACCAACGATATAGGTAAAAACCGGGATGAGGTCCTAAAAGCTGAATATAGGGAGTTAGGAGGTAAATTAAAAAATAGGACCTCATGTTAGTCAGAGTAGAAATAGAAGGATAATTCAGATAAATACGTGGCTACAGGAATGGTGCAAGGGGGAGGGATTCAAATTCCTGGGACATTGGAACCAGTTCTGGGGGTGGTGGGACCAGTTCAAACTGGACGGTTTGCAACTGGGCGGGACCGGGACTGATGTCCTCGGGGGAGTGTTTGCTAGTGCTATAGAGGAGGGTTTAAACTAAAATGGCAGGGGGTTGGGAACCTGTGCAGGGTGACAGAGGAAAGGGAAGCAAGGATAGAAACAAAAGACAGGAAGGAGAAAAGCAAAAGTGGAAAGCAGAGAAATCAAGAGTGCAAATCAAACTGGGCTACAGTAAATAATAATTCTAAAATGACTGAGTGTT
Organism: Somniosus microcephalus; assembly: GCF_052327205.1. Taxonomy (NCBI): domain Eukaryota; kingdom Metazoa; phylum Chordata; class Chondrichthyes; order Squaliformes; family Somniosidae; genus Somniosus; species Somniosus microcephalus. The sequence goes on along the minus strand of NC_140988.1, from coordinate 254,358,096 downwards.
GAAAAAACAAGCCTGAGGCTTTGAGTCTTAATGCGAGGAGCATTCTTAATAAGGTGGATAAATTAGTTGCACAAACAGATCAGCAAAGGAGGACAGAGGGATTAATTAAGAGGGGAGAAATAGAATATGAGAGTAAGCTTTCAGGGAACATTAAAACTGACTGTAAAAGCTTCTATATACATGTGAAGAGAAAAAGATTGGTGAAGTGAAGCGTAGGTCCCTTGCAGTCAGAATCAGGAGAATTTATAATGGGGAGCAAAGAAATGGCAGCCCAATTAAATACAGACTTTGGTTCTGTGTTCACATAGGAGGACACAAATAACCCTCCAGAGATGTCGGGGAACATAGGGTCTAATGAGAGGGAGGAATTGAATGAAATCAGTATTTGTAGGGAAATGTTGTTAGGGAAATTGACGGCAATGAAGGCCGATAAATCCCCAGGGCCTGATTATCTACATCCTAGGTTACTTAAGGAAGTGGCCCTAGAAATAATAGATGCATTGCTGGTCATCTTCCAAAATTCTATAGACTCTGGAATAGTTCCCATGGATTGGATGGTAGCTAATGTAACCCCACTATTTAAAAAAGGTGGTAGAGAGAAACCGGAAAGCCTGACATCGGTAGTGGGGAAAATACTAGAGTCCATTATAAAAGATGTAATAGCAGAGCACTTGGAAAACAGTCACAGGATCGGACAATGTCAACATGGATGTACAAAAGGTAAATCATGCTTGACTAATCTACTGGAATTTTTTAACTGGTATAATAGATAAAGGAGAACCAGTGGATGTGGTGTATTTGGACTTTCAGAAGGCTTTCGATAAGGTCCCACATAAGAGATTGGCGTGCAAAGGTAAAGCACATGGGATTGGGGGTAAGGTGCTGACTTGGATAGAGAACTGGTTGGCAGACAGGAAGCAAAGGGTTGGAATAAATGGGTCTTTTTCCGAGTGGCAGGCAGTGATTAGTGGGGTACCGCAGGGATCTGTACTAGGACCCCAGCTATTCACAATATATACTAATGATCTAGATGAGGGAACTAGATGTAATATTTCCAAGTTTGCAGACGACACAAAGCTGGGTGGGCGTGTGTACTGTGAGGAGGATGCAGAGAAACTCCAGTATGATTTGTCAGGTTGGGTGATTGGGCAGATGCATGGCAGATGCAGTATAATGTGGATAAATGCGAGGTTATACACTTCGGTGGCAAAAACAGGAAGACAGATTATTATCTGAACGGCAATAGATTGGGAAAAGGGGAAGTGCAACGTGACCTGGGTGTCCTTGTGCACCAGTCGCTGAAGGTAAGCATGCAGGTGCAGCAGGCGGTTAAGAAGGCAAATGGTATGTTGACTTTCATAGCAGGAGGATTCGAGTACAGGAGCAAGGATGTCTTGCTGCAGTTGTACAGGGACTTGGTGAGACCACATCTTGAGTATTGTGTGCAGTTTTGGTCGCCTTATCTGAGGAAGGATGTTCTTGCCATGGAGGGAGTGCAGCGAAGATTCACCAGGCTGATACCTGGGATGGCAGGAATGATGTATGAAGAGAGATTGGGTCGATTAGGCTTATATTCGCTATATTTAATGAATTGGCCTCAACTGCCTTCTGTGGTAGAGAATTCCACAGGTTCACCACTCTCTCTCCAAGTCAGTACCTTGCCCCCAATCACATGTGCTTTAACTTTACACGCTAATCTCTTATGCGGGACCTTATCGAAAGCCTTCTGAAAGTCCGAATACACCACATCCACTGATTCTCCCTTATCTATTCTACAGTTACATCCTCAAAAAATTCCAGTAGATTCGTCAAGCACGATTTACCTTTTGTAAATCCATGTTGACTTTGTCCGATCCTGTCACTGTGTGGGAGAAAATGTATTAAACATTAAGGCATATTGGGATACTTGACCACTTTACTAATTGAACAAAGGACACTAAACTAGTTAAAACTAAAAGAACAGCTGACTGCCATAATGAAGTCAAGCTGACCTTTTGGCTTGGGACATCTGGTGATAAAATGTGAACATGTTAATCTGTTTCTTGAGAACAATGGAACCTATGAAACCTTATGTTGAAATGTAATGTAAGCTAATCACCTGAAGTTGTTTACCTTGCTGTATAACTATGAGTGCTGTACATTAGTAATTTAGAGTTCTGGTGGGCAGTAGGGACTGCTGCAGACTCTCCGTGATATCACGTAATAAATTCCTAAAGCGAACCTCGAAGTCTCCGTCTGATAATTAACTTCCTTGACAGAATTTGGTGTAGTCAGGCAGGATCCCTAACAACGGGATCCAAAAGAACTAAGAAGGTCTAAGTTGGGTATAGCGTCGACCTTGTATATCACTTGGCCCGCTTAGGCTCCAATTAGACAAAGGAAATTTAAAAAGGGACTCTCCTAAAAATAAAAGGAAAGTGCCCGGTGCCTCCCAGCTGAAAGGGGGATGGCGCGCGGTTGCCTAGTTATCCGGCCGGTGACTCATGCTGAGCCAAGAAGCCCGTCAGGCTGAGGCAAGACTGGTGAGAAGAGAGAAAAAACGATGGCACCGAATTAAGTAGCTACAAAGAAAATAAAGGGTTGACTTCGAGATACGCGAACGGAAAAACCGGTGAGCGCTCATTGTATTTTGTGTATATAAAATAACCCGCGGTTGTATAACCAGTAAGTTTAAAACTAAGTTACAGGAGTAAGGAGAAGATGGGAAATAACGGCAGTCGAGCGGATTCGTCCGAGCCTGCCAAGAAAGGAGCCCGAGGCAAGGTAGAACAGGAGGCTGCAAATGGTAAAATCAAGATATGTAAAAGAACGAATGACAGAATAAAAAAGCTCGTGCAACATCGAAAAAAGGTAGGAGATCCCATCGTTCCACCGGGATCGCCAGCCGATACTGTAATAAAAGAAACAGGAGACGATCGGTATGCGGTAACTTTTAGTAGTGATCTGTATGGATGGTCGGGTGGAGATTGGCCTGATGGGGGAGTTTTAAAATACCTTTAATAAAAGAATGGGAAGAAATTACTAGAAATGAAGGAGGGAATCCTGAGTGGGACACCCCCTATATGTTATGGTGCTTTGCTAGGTGGATGGAAGTAGCAAAAAGACACCAACCCCCAAAGAAGAAGGGGAAACAGGAAGAGGCAGAGGCTAGTCAGAAAAAGGAAGAGGTGCTGCCTAAGGCTCCTGTTGTGGGAATGTATCCCCGAACCCCAGCGGGAGATCCGGTTGAGATGGGGGAAGAGTTAAATAATTTACTAATGGCGGCTGCTCTAAGACAGCAACCGGCACGATTTCCGGCGCCGCCTCCATACAATCCAGCAGGTCTAGCGGCACCACAGCCAGTTGTACCCCTACCAGGGGCACAGCCTGGAGCTCCACCCCCACCCGCAGATGAACCCGTAATTGAACCTCCTCCTCCAGCAGAGGCACTCGGAGCAGGAGCTGCTGCACTGCCTGGTAGTAATGTACAGGACCTACCCTCACGTAATGGACCTACAACTAGGTCACAAACACAACCTGACACTACTACCCATCAACTTCCTCGAGTCATGATAGGAGAGGTGGCAGTGTTAAAACCATGGTCCCCAGCGGAAGCTAGAGCTATGATAGCCGAGGCACCAGACCCCTTAAGCCCACTGCCTTTCATAATTGGCTAGAACAAATATGTACCATTTACAGCCCTCTTCCTGGGGATGTGCTAATGCTGCTAAAATGTGCATATGGGTCCTCATGGTCGACCCTAAGGGACGGATTTGCTGTTCCCCCGGGAGAAAATGGAGATTGGCGACAAGATGATGTACAACTGGACCAGGGAAATGAGTCTTTTGCTCACTGGTTAGAACATAGAGGTAAAGAGGCTATAATGAGAAGAGCCAAGAAGCATAGTGACATAGGAGAAGTTACTCGATGTCTGCAAAGAAAGGAGGAGACAATTCCTGATTTTGTAGCTCGATTTAAAAGCAAGTGGGAGGAACATGCGGGAGTTCCGTTAGCAGACAATGGACCTTTGGCAGTACAAACACTGCTAAACTGCATGTTACCCTTTCAAGCTCAAGCCTTTAAAATGATTAATCTAACTTGGCAGACTCAGCCCTGGGTGGACGTAGTTGCTGCTCTGGTAAATATGGATAGGGAAGGACTCTTTACTCAGTCGAAAGAGCAAAAGCCAAAAACAGCGGGACAATATTTCCAACAGAATAGAAGAGGATTTGCAGGAAGAGGTTATGGTAGAGGCAGAGGAAGGGGAAGAGGACAATGGCCAATGAGAGATAGATCACAGGATGAATGTAGGAACTGTGGGAAAAGAGGACATTGGGCTAGAGATTGCCGATGCCCCCCAAGGCCACAGCAGGGATACGCCCAACAAGGAGGGTATCCAGCTCCAGGGGCAGAAGGAACTTCCTTTTCTTTCAGTAACCCTAATCCATCCACATAGGGGTGCCACGGAGAAGCGGTGGTTCAGGCGGCTGTGAGCAGATTGTCCAAATCCATGAGAGAACAGCCTATGGCTACAGTTAAAATAGGAAATAGCCATTTGGACCTTCTGGTCGATACCGGTGCAACAATGTCCCCTGTACCCCCCTCCGTGGGTATACCCGCCAGTCAATTTAACATTGTAAGCATGGGAGTAGCCGGTATCCCTATGTTAGAACCCCTCTCCAAACCTACCGAAATTCAAGTGCACGGGCAATCCGTCACAGACACCCTCATAATTTCTCAGACCGCCCCTCTCCCTATGTTGGGAGGACAGGCTTTATGTAAATTGGGAGCAGTTATATACTACACTCGAGACGGCATATTCATGGAACTGCCTCAAATACAAACTCATCAGCTAATGAATTTAATGATAGAGGAAAAGCAAGTAGAAGGAGCCCCCATTTTGTACTGCTGGCAGCTGAATAGCAATCCTTATGGCCAATTGGTAAAAAATGTATACCAAGCCTTGCAGGAATTGGAAGATCCTCAGGGGCAGTATTTACAATATCTAACTGAAACCAGTAGAGAAAAGAAACGGACCCATTGTACGGCATGGTGCACGCATAAAGAAACACCCAATTATCAAGAATTGGTTTGCTCATACCTAAACCAGCCAGAATTGCTGCAGATTTCACCTTATTTATTCTTTGGAGATAAAGGCCTGGGAATGTTGGTTCACCATAAAAATCAGCAATATACCTGGACCAGGTTGCCCCAGGGGTATACTGAAAGTCCTGCGGTGTATGCGGCAGCGGTTAAAAATGACTTGGAGGAATGTCAGTTATCGGATCAGTCCACCTTAATCCAGTACGCAGATGACCTTTTGGTTGCCTCCCGAACGGGGCCAGACTGCCAAGAAGATACTATAAAATTGCTCCAGCATCTGGCTAGCAGGGGACACAGGGTGTCCTCCAAGAAGTTGCAGTTTTGCCAAACATCCGTCCAGTATTTCGGTTTTCAGTTGGAGTATGGACAGCGAAGATTGGGACTGGAAAGAATAAGAGCAGTGGATAAAGTGCTGATCCCGCGAACAAAGAAGGACATTTTGTCGTTTCTGGGAATGGTGGGTTATTGTAGACAATGGATATATGACTACAGAGAAATGGATGCGGTCTTACGATCAGCTACGCTGCAGACAGAGCCCCCCATAGTTGAATGGACGCCAGAACGAGATAAGGCATTCAGTGATCTTAAAAAAGCTATGGTCAGTGCTCCCGCGTTAGGACTACCTAAGTATAATAAGCCTTTTCAGTTATACGTCAATGAAAGAGAAGGCTTTGCAACAGGAGCACTGGCACAAGAACATGGGGGAGGAAAAAGGCCTGTAGCATATTACTCTGTAGCCTTACCAGCTGTAGTGAGAGGCATGCCAGCCTGCTTACGAGCCGTTGCTGCAACCGCCACAATAGTGGAAAAATCCATCCCTATTGTGCTTGATCACCCTTGTGTGGTAATTGTTCCCCATGCAGTGCTGCTATTATTAAATTCGGCAGCTACTCAGCACTTTACGGCGGCAAGAAGGACTGGGTATGAGATAATCCTCTTGTCACACTCTAATTATACCTACCAGCGATCACCAGCTGTCAACCCGGCGACCTTTGTGCCAATACCAACAGAACATCCAGGTGAACCAGAACATGACTGCTTGTTAACTGTTGAAGCCACCACTACACCCAGGCCAGATTTGCTAAGTGATCCTATTGATAATCCTGACTTGATCCTCTTCACGGATGGTTCTTCGCACCGACCTAGTGATGATCAACTATTAGCAGGTTATGCGGTGGTGACTCCTCATGAATTATTGGAAGCTTATGCGTTGCCACCTGGCACATCTGCACAAGCAGCTGAACTATATGCATTAACCAGAGCCTGTATTTTGGCTAAAGATCAAAGCGTCAATATCTATACTGACTCCCGTTATGCATTTGGGGTAGTGCATGATTTTGGACAATTATGGAAAAACAGAGGTTTTATTACATCCTCAGGAAAATCTATTAAGCATGCGCAAATGGTGTTAAATTTGTTGGAGGCTATTCAGTTGCCAAGTAAAATTGCAGTACTAAAATGTGAGGCCCACACCATGGCAGGTGATGAAGTCTCGTGTGGAAATAGGTTTGCTGATAGTGCGGCTAAAGAGGTCGCACTGAGGCAGGCCCCACAGCTTCAAGCCGCCAAAAATACCGTTAGTAACTTTCCACCAGAACTTCCTAGTAGCATTGATGCTGATCTACTACGACAGGCCCAAAGTCAGGCAACAGTCCAAGAAAAACGTACTTGGAGTAAGGCAGGTTGCTATCAAGATCATGATATATGGATGCATCCTGATGGCCGAGTGGTTTGCCCACGAAGCTTGTTTTTGCCCCTGTCTCGCCTGGCACATGGACAGGCTCACATGGGCAAAGGAGGGATGGCACATGCATTGTCCCAACAATGGTATGCACCAGGAATAACGGTAACAATTGAAAAAGTTGCCAGAACGTGTTTAGTATGTCAGCAGAACAATAGAGGGAAATCGCCCGCAAATTTGGATCACCTATCCCAACCAGAGCTGCCCTTTGAGAATCTACAGATAGATTTTGTACATATGCCCGCAGTAAAAGGATTTAAGTACATACTGGTAATAGTAGATATGTTCTCCAGATGGGTAGAGGCATATCCCACTAGGAGGGATGATGCCAGAACAGTAGTAAGCATTCTGCTAAAAGAAATAATACCTAGATTTGGAATACCTATGGGAATAAACAGTGACAGAGGAACTCATTTCACCAGCAAACTGATAAAAAACTTAACTGAAGCTCTTGGATTTCAATGGAAATTGCACATACCTTACCAGCCACAATCCTCAGGAATAGTGGAAAGAGTGAATGGGGAAATCAAGGCCGCCCTAACCAAAGTATGCCAGCAAAATGGGTTGCAATGGTCGGATGCCGTGCCAGTAGTAATGTATGCCCTGAGAAATCAGAAAAATAGAAACACAGGTCTGACACCACATGAGATCTTGATGGGCCGGCCTATGACAACAGGCACACGTCCACCCATGACTCCAGAGAAGGTGGCATTAATTTGGAATGATGAAAAATCATTAAAATATGCTCAGGCCATGTGTGAAACAGCAGGAAGAATACATGAGAAAGTGAGACAGAAGTGAGGCGCGCCCCACAGAAGGAAACATGCACCCCTTTAAACCCAGAGATCAAGTTTATGTGAAAGCGTTAAATAAAGAATCTTTTTCTCCTAGGTGGAAAGGACCATATTTGGTGCTGCTTACAACTCGAACAGCTCTCAAATTGAAAGGAAAACCTGATTGGGTACACGCTACAAGGTGCAAGTTGCATCACCTGGAGGAAACACCGGAGGTGGAGTATAAACATACTGCACCAGACACCACTTCAGAAACGGGAAAAGATCCGTGCCCACCATAATTTGGCACTCCATTGAAGGACTGATTACTTTCGGATTGCTATATATGTTTATATTTAATGCTGTATAACAATAATTAGGATAATTTAAAGATTTCTAGGATAACTCAGGAAATATGTTAAACCAGATAATAATAATCGGCCTATGTGCAATAAGGACAGTCGCCTGGACCATCCTGCCTACTGAAAAAACAGAATGGGCAGGCCAGTTAGGATGGAAGGCGAGAGACAGTAACCAATCGCAGGGAACTTACACTTGTAACAATGGCACCATTTGTGTAATTGCTAATTGGACGATTAATTGCGAAGCCTGTGGGATGTTCGAAATGAAATCTGGGATGGATAAAATAGTATTTAGCCAAGGATCTAATATAACTCTAAGTATAAAATGGGAAAAAGGAGTGAACATAAGTTGTAGGATAGAGAATGACACTGACATACTAAACAATTATACTAAATTATGGAAATGGTATAAAAATGACACAAGAACCGGAGACATGGAACAACCGATATATTTGAAAGACGGTCAGGCGTACGGATGCGTAAATGCAACTCTTATAGAAGGAAGACCTCACTGGTATGGGGAAACATTCTTCGCAAAGAAAATGAAACAGATAGAAAGTCCTATGGACCATTTGCAAAGATTGCATTCTACCTGTACCCCAGTCTTGATCTCCCCATATACTCTAAATTTGACAGTACAGGTACAATATGAGGATAACAAAGATACTGGATGTAATATTACCACTATACAAGCCAAATTGAATAAGAGAGTTAGGATCGGGAGAAGGAGAAGTGACTTAGCAACAATCTTGTGAGGAGTAGGAACTGGTATGGGAGCCCTTAATGCAATAGATATTGAAACATTGCAGAATAAAATACAGCAAGTAGGAGGGCTGACAGGAGATGCTATAAAATTAAGAAATGCTTGGGACAATGGACCGACAGCAGCAATGTTAACACAGTGGATATCAGATACAATGAGTTGGAAGCAAGTAAATAAGGTAGAAAAGGAACAAGAGAATGTTGCAAAGGGACAAGAGAAAGTCAATAATCATACTCAATGTATGTTTAAAGAAATTACCAAGCAGTCACTGAGGGCTGAGCTAGAGCGAATCGCTATGTCAGGACATGCTCCTAGTTGGATGAGAATTTTCGGATTTGAAGGAAATAATCTAGAAGTAAAACCTGATCGAAGATATACTAAATGTGACCTTAAGGGATGTAATTTTACAATGAAAGTGGTAAATGTGACAAAAGCCAAAACCTGGTGTCAGTTCTTGGTATTGCCCCAACTGTTTGGAGAAAACTTTTGGTATCCCGAATTTCATGGTAAATGGATAGATCAGGGGAATAAGACCCACGATGCCTCGGATTGCCAAGATTGGCCGTTTGGAAAAGTATGCCCATTGCATACCCCTATATATGAACCTTGCTCATTACAACATAGTAGAGGTACATGCATTTGGAATTTGAAACCTTGTAATGATACTACCTTGCATGAGATAGGCCAGAACTATCTGTGTATTAGCAGTGCCTGGCCTATATATGTAGATGGGATTTTGAAAAGGCCCCCTTTAAACACTTGCATAAAAGATGTTTATACTGTGTTTGACCCACATACCAACAAGACATATCAGTTGGGAAAATGGGCTATGGTAATGCAAAGAAGAACTGTATTGGGGATAGAAAATGCCCACCCTACAGTTAATTTGGCTAATCTGACAAAATTTTTGAAAAACAATGAAAAGATAGCAGAAGCCTTAGCGAAAAGAGAAAGAGATCTGCACCATTTAAAAGCAGTGATGGATTATGATGAGCAAGGTTTGATTCAAATAGCTACGCAAATAACAGATTTGACGGTACACCACTGATGGGATGTGTTTAAAGGATGGTCACCTAAAGCATCCGCAGTGCTGGAATTGTTTGTTCACCCGATGGTTATATTTTGTGTAGTAACAGGAGTTTTATTTATATTAATTTGTATAATGTGGATAAGAGTGAGATATCTGCTAGCGCAAACAGTAGAATCAGTAGCATCTGTAAAAAGAGCTACGAAAGTACTAGAGAGAAAGGAAAGAAAAAGAGCAAACCAGGATGACTATGATGAAGAAGATTGTCTAAAAATGCGTCCTTTCCCAAAGGGATATTGTCCTCCCTATGAAAACAAACTGAATACAATGCCGTAAAGCAGTGTTGATCAGTAAAGATCAACAAGGAGGGAATTGTGGGAGAAAACGTATTAAACATTAAGGCATGCTGGGATACTTGACCACTTTACTAATTGAACAAAGGACACTAAACTAGTTAAAACTAAAAGAACTGCTGACTGCCATAATGAAGTCAAGCTGACCTTTTGGCTTAGGACATCTGGTGATAAAACGTGAACATGTTAATCTGTTTCTTGAGAACAATGGAACCTATGAAACCTTATGTTGAAATGTAATGTAAGCTAATCACCTGAAGTTGTTTACCTTGCTGTATAACTATGAGCGCTGTACATTAGTAATTTAGAGTGCTGGTGGGCAGTAGGGACTGCTGCAGACTCTCCGTGATATCACATAATAAATTCCTAAAGCAAACCTCGAAGTCTCCGTCTGATAATTAATTTCCTCGACACACTGTTTTCCAAGTGCTCTGCTATTACATCTTTTATGTAATAACCTGTGGAATTCTCTACCACAGAAGGCAGTTGAGGCCAACTTATTAAATATATTCAAGAAGGAGTTAGATATATTTCTTAAGGCTAAATGGATCAAGGGATATGGGGAGAAAGCAGGGTCAGGGTACTGAATTTGGATGATCAGCCATGATCTCATTAAATGGCGGAAAAGGCTCGAGGGGCTGAATGGTCTACTCCTGCTCCTATCTTCTATGTTTCTATGTTTCTATGTGCCCTGAGAGGGAGGAGGGGGGCTACTGGAAGCGCGCCGCATCCCTCTTGGGGCGCTGCAAGGCAATATCGCGGCGCTACGTGCTGCAGCGCCATGAACTGAGGCACGTTGCGCCGCGGTACGACAGGCCTTCCTCCCCTTAGTGAAGGGGAGGGGCCTGGTGCAGCGCACCCCGGCGCCCAGCTGGGCGACCAGGGATTGGGTGTGCCGGCAAATGAGAGCAGCCAGCACCCCGCGGGGGGAATTCACGGGGGCCGGGGACAGCAATGGGGGCAGGTGCTGGCAGGCGGCTAGCAACAAAAATGGCCGCTCACCACCTCCCCTTTAACTAGTGCCGCCCCAACCGCAGGTAGGCCCCCCTGACCCCGGTGGACATAGCGTCCGATGGTAAGTCGGGGGGCGCCTCCCAATGTTACAGCCGGGGCTCGAGTGGGGTGCTGCGCATGGCGATGATGTCATCGCCTGCCACACAACGTCACGTGGCGCTACCAGTTAGTGCCGCTGCTAACCTCCTGCTGAATTTTGCGGGATGCGTTAGCAGCACCGCGCCCCGGCGCTAGTTGATTTGTGCCCCGTTAGCGCCGAAGCACAAATCAACCGAATTTAGCCCCCTAAGTATATATCCAGTTCCTTTTTGAAAGTTACTATTGAGTTTTGTTCCACCATGCTTTAAGGCAGTGCATACCGTTCTAATGTAAGAAGAAGAGTCAGATAGTAGGGCCGCAATTTCGCCAACCGAAGTGGGTCTGGGGCGGCCGAGGTCAGTGTCGCGGTCCCAGCCCACTGCCTACTGCAGCCCGCACTCTCTGAATGATTTTATGTAGATTGGGCTTGTTAAGCCCGCCCAGCGAGGCTCCCGGCCAATTAAAAGGAAGCGGGTCTGATGACGTCATTTGATGATGCGTCATCAGCCGGTTTCCTTAAAGGGACCATGGCCACATTCATTTTGACAGTTGTTCTGTCAGTGTTCTGCAGCATTGAGATAAGGTGAATTTTTCCACTCATCTGCTTCCTGCTTTCGCTCCTAAATGTCTGAGCTTTAATTTTAAAATTATGCTCTCATGTTCTGGATCCTTGCACCAGAGGAAATACTTTCTCTGTATCTACCCTATTGAATCCCTTTTTCATTTTAAAGACCTTGATTAGACAACCCTTCAACCTTCTAAACTAAAGGGAATACAAACCAAATTTAGGCAACTTGACCTCATAATTTAACCCTTTAAGCTCTGTTATGTTGTTGTGGCTCTCCACAGATGCTGCCTGAGCTGCTGAGTATTTCCAGGATTTTTTGTTTTTATTTCAGATTTTCAACATCTGCAGTATTTTGCTTTTTATTTTAGTGTATGAGAGGAGTGAACAGAGAAGTTGGAAAAGGACATGGGTTCAGAGCCGAGAAGGGGGGAGGCAGGTGGGAGGCTTGGTTTGGTGGGCAAGGGGAAGAGGGTAGCAGCAGAGGCAGCTGAATGGATGGTCTCAATCTTAGTGACAATGGCAGTCATGAGCTTCTCACATTTGCTGTTGCGGTTGAGGGTGGAGGGGCAGAGTATCGGGGTTTGAGGAGATAGTTGGTAGTAGAGAAAAGAAGTTAAATATCAGGCTGGATTTTGTCAGCCCCGAGGAGGCGGGTATGGAGGCAAGACTGCCGGTAAAGTTGCAAAATTTAAAGAAGCCATCCTGCCCCGGGTCCCGTCTCCTTGAGGCAGGAATTCACCAGACTGATACCTAGGATGGCAGGAATGACGTGTGAGGAGAGATTGGGTCGATTAGGCTTATATTCGCTAGAGTTTAGAAGAATGAGAGGGGATCTCATTGAAACTTATAAAATTCTAACAGGACTAAAAAGACTAGATGCAGGAAGGATGTTCCCGATGGCGGGGGAGTCAGAACCAGGGGTGAAAGTCTAAAGATAAGGGGTAAGCCATTTAGGACTGAGATGAGGAGGAATTTCTTCACCCAGAGAGTGGTGAACCTGTGGAATTCTCTATCACACAAAGCAGTTGAGGCCAATTCATTAAATATATTCAAGAAGGAGTTAGATATATTTCTTAAGGCTAAAGGGATCAAGGGATATTTGGAGAAAGCAGGGACAGGGTACTGAATTTGGATGATCGGCCATGATCTCATTAAATGGCGGAACAGGCCCGAGGGGCTGAATGGCCTACTCCTGCTCCTATCTTCTATATATCTATATCTATATATCTATATCTATATCTTCCATCTATATAAAAGGATCGATCTGTCTGTCTGTCTGTCCTTCCGTCTGTCTGTCCAGCTATACACTCTAAAGTTATAGAGCGTACCTACACGTGCGTCACATCAAAAGAAAGCTTACGATTCCGGAACGGTCATAAGCGTATTTACGTTTCGGCGAGACAAAAATTGCGCCCGCGGTATCCAAAAAACGTTCAAAATTCCGCTCATTATCTGCTCATTAGCATCGAGTGACGTCGAGGTCGACCAATCGTACGATCGAGCGACCCGACAGTCGCCCAATCGCTGTGTGGCGGGGGCAGGTTCGTCGCGCGTGCAGCCGGGCCCTCCTAGAGTCGAGTGACAGGACAATTGACCAATCCTACGCTTCGGTGACATGACGGTCGACCAATCAGTGCGTGTGTGGGCGGGCCTTATCGTTCTGAACCGAGGTGAGTGGCCGCCATCTTGATTCCATTCTTTTTCCCGCTTTCTGCGTGTTTCTTTTCAAATCTACATTTCCAGCAAAAAAAAATTGCTTTTATTAAATTGTTTTAAAAAAAAGTTCATTCATTTGTAAATATTTTCTCTAACCTGATGATTCTTTTTCCTACCTTTCCCCGTTTTTGTAAGGCCTCAAAGCCTAGGCCTCAAAGCCTGGACCTCTCCTGCCCAGCCACGCCCGAGCTAGGTAATTGTCCCACGGCTTCTGGTAAGCGCCCCCCCCCCCAAGTCACCCCCGTCACGTTACCCGGGGCAATGGCGTCGGCTGCGAGGGTCACGGGACATGCACAGGGTGCGCGCGCAGCAGACGACACACAGAGTGCGTGAAGCCAGCAGCTGAGATGCGGCGTCCCTCTCTCTTCCCCGCTCGGCGGTCTGGAAGCTTGCTCTTGCGGGGGGGCGGGGCTCGGGGAGCGGGGCTCTCGGGAGTGCGGGGCGGGGCGGCCGGGGCGGCCGGGGCTCGGAGAGCGGGGCTCTCGGGAGTGCGGGGTGGGGTGGCTGGGGCTCGGAGAGTTGTGGTCACCGCGGGGCTCGGGCTCAGCTGATCGGGCGCTCATCTGCAACACATCGACCGGAGGAGCTGCGGCTCTCTCTCTCCTTCCCCCCCCCCGCAGCCCGAGAGCCCGACCCAAAGCCACCAAGTGAGCGGCCGCGGCGGTCCGTGCCGGGAGCCGCCGTGCGCAAAACTTCCCCGCGGCGTCAACAGCCCCGCCCCAGAGCCCGACCCAAAGCCACCAGGTGACCGGCCGCGGCGGTCCGTAGCGGCCCACTCTCTCTCTCTCACACACTCCCAGTCAGCACCAACCAGATCGCTTGCCGCCATCTTTGATCATGGCAGCACTTCAACGTGGGGAAACAACAGCGCCATATTTGATCCTGGCGGCACGACAATTTCCTCCTGACGCCATCTTTGATCATGGCGGCACTTCAACGTGGGCCCGAACAGCGCCATCTTTGATCATGGCGGCACTTCAATGAGGGGAAACAACAGTGCCATCTTTATTCTGGGCTGCCCGGTTTCTTCCTCCATCCCTCACTCTCTCCTTCCCCCTCCCCCCTCCCCTCTCCCTCCCCCCCTCCTCCTCCCCTCCCTCCCCCTCCCCTATCCCACTCCCCTCCCCCCTCCTCCCCCCCGCCCCCTCCCCTTCCCCCTCCCCTCACCCCCTCCCCTCCCCCTCCCCTCCCCTCCCCCCTCCCCTCCCCCCTCCCCCTCCCCTCCCCCCTTCCCCCTCCCCTCCCCTCCCCCCTCCCCTTCCTCCCCTCCCCTCCCCCCTCCCCTTCCTCCCCACTCCCCTTCCTTCCCTTCCCCTTCCTCCCCCTTCCTCCCCTTCCCCTTCCTCCCCCTTCCCCTTCCTCCCAGCCGCTCTCTCTCTTCCCCCAGTCGCTCTCTCTCTTCCCCCCAGTTGCTCTCTCTCTTCCCCCCAGTTGCTCTCTCTCTTCCCCCCAGTCGCACTCTCTCTTCCCCCCAGTCGCTCTCACTCTTCCCCCAGTCGCTCTCACTCTTCCCCCAGTCGCTCTCTCTCTTCCCCCCAGTCGTTCTCTCTTCCCCCCAGTCGCTCTCTCTCTTCCCCCCAGTCGCTCTCTCTCTTCCCCCCAGTCGATCTCTCTCTTCCCCCCAGTCGCTCTCTCGCTTCCCTCCCAGTCGCTCTCTCTCTCTCTTCCAACAACAACATGCCCTCGAAAAAGCCTCGGCACCGCCGGGCACTCCAGCTAGTCTTCTATGTTTCTATGAAAGGGATTGAAGCCTATTAACTGCATGTTAACAAGCAGGTGACGGGCAGAAAATAGGATTATCCCCATTTTCCGTTTCGATGTGCAAGCTTCCTGACCTCAGGGGACCCTGCCAGAGTGTTGGAGACGAGGAGGAGGTCTGCGGGGGTTGGAGGGATCTGAAAGTGCAATGTAGAGGTGAGTGATGGGTGCAAGTGTGGAGTGGTAAGTATGTAAGGTGAGTGTAAAGTGTTATAAAATGCTCACTTACCTTTGTTTCTACCTACAACCTTCAGCCTTCAGTCCCGACATCTCCATTTTAGATATCAAAGACTGGCTGTTGGATCGGAGGATCCAACAGCCAGGTGATTTCTACAAAGTTGAAAGGTTTGATGAGTCCTGAACACAAGGACTCATCTAACTACACAGAATGTCAGTATTTGACAGCTTCACAGAGCTGTCAAATGCTGACATTTCTTCTTTCAAAAAATCTTGACCGATGTCACGTCATACGTTGACATGCTCTGTCACTGACTTCCCCCTAATTGGCCTGCTGAGCCCGCTGGGGTCAATCAGGGGAAAATCCCACTGGTTAGCCAGAAGCTGATTGAGGCGGGATTGAAAGTTGGCAAGCAGCAGTCCCGCTTCCAAAAGCTTCCCATTGACAAAATTCAGCCCATTATCTTCGCATTCCAGGATGATCCTGGAGTAGTGCATGGTACTGGCAAAGGAATATTGTAAGGGGTGGTGTGTGGGTCAGCTTCACCTCTGACTTATGAGCCATTCAAATCGCTCCCACTCTCTTGGTTCTAGACCTGGGACTTATTTGGGGGTTGTGATGAAAAGTGCAGCAGACAACTGAATTTTGGTGAAAGAAATAAGGGCCTAGGAATTCATTATAGCCACTTTTGGGGCGGTAAAGTCGGGCGGCCGCTAAAGTTTGCGCCCGGCGCAAATTCGAGGCCACTTCGCCGATATTCATTAGCTTCGCCCTAAGAGTTTGCTCGAGCGCTAAAACTGGCGATGCACGGCTCTCTTTAGGCGCTAAGCCGGAGGTGCTGAGCGATACCGCCGAGGCCGGGCGCAGCGCAGGTGCGGCCATTTCTTGATTGACAGCAGACACCCTGGCGCCGGCCAGCTCTTAAGGGGGAAGGGTCGAGTTGGTCTGCTGCCACGCCCTGGACACTGCTGCTGGACCCAAATAGCGCCTGAAAGGATGGAGAAGGCCCGTGAACGAGCACAGCGCTTCTCAGAGCATGATCTGAGAGTGCTGGTTGGCGCTGTGGAGAAGAGACGCCATATTTTGTTTCCGGACAATGGGAAGAAGCCGGCGGCCCGCGTCTACCGGAAAGCCTGGAGGCACGTCGCCACCAGGGTGACATCCAACAGTGAGGTCCCCAGGAGCGCTGTACAATGCCGCAAAAAGCTAAATGACCTTGCCAGGATTGTCAGGGTGAGTACCCTTTCCAGTGTCCTCCTCATCCTTGCATGTGCACCTCACATTATGGGCAAAGGGACCTGAAAGCCCTAATGGCCAGCCCTCATGCAGCAGCTATGGGACAGTCATGAACATCAATTGCACATTGTGCACTTAACACACTGGCCAGGCTATTTGACCATGGGAGGCAGTGCACACAAGATCAGGGCTACACACTGGCCAGGCTATTCCACCATGGGAGGCAGTGCACACAAGATCAGGGCTACACACTGTACTTAGAGGCCGTCCTTTCTCTTGCAGGCCAAGCTGGCCAATAATAAGAGGAGCCGGACTGAGACCGGGGGAGGTGGACCCCAGATCCAGCCGCTCACCGAGCTGCAACAGCGCGTGGAGCGCATCATGGGTGCCTGGGTGATTGGCCCCGTTGCATCTGGAGATGCCGACCCTGTTCTGGGCACCAATGGTAAGGACATCACCTTTTGGACCTCTCTCGTCCCACTTGCGCATCAGATCTACATCCTTTGCCACTGTCCGACCAATGCGCTGAATGCCACCACTCATGCATCTCTCGCTGACGCCCTCTCCTCACTCTAAAGCTACTCTTGTGCCTTCCTGCTTTCAGATGGTGAGGAGGAGGTCCCTGAAGTTGCCAGTGACAGCCCCTCAGAAGAGGAGGAGGAGGAGGAGCAAGAGGAAGGCGGCCCATCAGGGGAACCCTCAGCCGCGGCAAGCCATGCCAATGTAGGGGAGACGTCTTCCCTGGAGGGGAGCGTGGGGGAAGTGTCGGAGGGGAGTGTAGCTCCTGGGACCAGCGGCCTGCAGAAACGCGGGAGGGGGGTGGAAGCTCAGCGGCCTTCTCCCCAGAGGGGGGAAGGGTCGGAGGGGAGTCCAATTGCTGGGCCCAGCGGCGTCCAGCAACGCAGGAAGGGTCGGCCAGCTCAGCGGCCTTCTCCCCAGAGGGAGAGTCCGGCCTCCAGTCCGGAGACGGTCAACGCCGAGGAGATGCGCCGCCTCGAGGACATGTCCGCGGACTCGGAGCGCCGGCACACGGAGCTCATGGGGGTAGTGGCACGGATGCCTGAGGCCATCGAGTCCCTGTCTCGGAGTGTGACCGAATTCGGGGCCTCACAGGCCACCAGTTTGGCGGAATTCGGGGAAGGTCAGGCAGCGACTGGCCAGGTGATCAGTGGTGCCGTGCAGTCACTGGCTGCTCTGATGCGGTCTCAGAACAGGGCAACACGGGCACTCACTGCTGCCACACTCGCTGTGTCAGCCAGGCATCGCCAGGGCACCCGGCGCGCTGCAGCAGCACAGCGGTCTGTCCCTCGGCAGATTGCTCCGCATGCTGCAGTGCTGGCCCGGGCGAGTGCCAGTGTCTCAGGCGACCAGCGAGTGCCTGCCATCCGCCAGCTTGCCCCCATTCCTCCAGCTGCCACTGCCACTCCCCCAGTGGAGCTGCCACGAGCTGCTGCAGCGACTGATGCTGCCCAGCCACAGCTGCAGCATTCACCAGCCGGCCCCTCGACGGCCAGACCTCGTCTAGGCCAACCCCCAAGGGCATCTGCCGTCACGACATGTGCCCCTCAGGAGCCTTCCCCCAGCCTTGCAGCAGCCACTGGCCTCACTTTGAGGAGGAGCAGCAGGGCGTGCAGGGGCCGCCAAAGTTTGCAGAACGCATCGCCCTCGCGGGCCACAAAGTAGAGGGTGTGTCCAAATGTTGTGTTTTTTGGAATGGGTGTTTTGTGAAGGCTGAGGATGAAGGCCATTTTTGTTTACATCTTTTGTTAATCCTCCCCAGGTTGTGGGAGTGAGTCATGTGTGTGAGTGTTTTTTGGGGGTTTCGTGTGTTTTTGGTTTTCATGTGGGAAGGGCCCTGAGTTTGTACGATAAACCATTTTATTTATTCACATTGTCCATGTTTGATCTTTGAAGTGTTTGTTGCCTTAACAGGCTGAGGGCTTGCGGAGCGGCTGCAATCATGTTCTTTCATTGGCACAAGCCATTCCCTGACAGGGGGCCTAGAAGTGACGTTCAATAAGCCGCCGACGGGCGGCACTTGGACCTTCTGCCTCCCTCCTGGGCTGGTACTCCTCCTCCTCATGCTCCTCCTGCTCCTCCTCCTGAGGTGGTGGTCCAACGTGAGGTGGCAGTGCCTGAGTCCTGCGGATAGCCAGGTTGTGCAGCATGCAGCAAACGACGACGAATTGGGAGACTCGCTCCTGCGAATACTGGAGGGCTCCCCCGGAGCGATCCAGACAGTGGAACCGTTGCTTCAGGACGCCGATTGTTTGTTTGATGAGGTTCCTGGTCGCTTGATGGCTCTCGTTGTATGCCTTTTCAGCAGGGGTCGTGGGTGCGCGGAGCGGGGTCATGAGCCAGGTACACAAAGGATAGCCTTTGTCCCCGATAAGCCATCCCCTTGGGTGAGGCTGTGCCTGGAACATGTCAGCCACAGTTGTCTGTCGCAGGATAAAGGCATCGTGGCTGCTGCCTGGAAAGCGGGCATTGACAGCTAGGATGCGCTGCCTGTGGTCACACACCAGCTGTACATTGAGGGAATGGTAGCCCTTCCGGTTGCGGTAATCCTCAGCATGCTCCAGAGGTGCCCGCAAAGCCACATGCGTGCAGTCAATGGCGCCCTGCACCATGGGGAAGCCCGCTATTCTTGCAAATCCCACTGCATGCTGCTGCTGCTTGTCCAGGGTCATGGGGAAGGAGATGAATTGACGTCTCCTTCTGAAAAGGGCATTGGTCACCTGGCGGATGCCGCAATGCACGGCGAACTGGGAGATGTTAGCGATGTCCCCAGCAGCGGATTGGAAGGAGCCGGTGGCATAGAAGTTGAGAGCCACCGTCACCTTCACTGCCACCGACAGAGACGTCCTGCGCATCAGCTGTGGACGCAGATCTCTGTGAAGCAGCTGGCAGATGTCTGCAACCACCTCCCTTCTGAATCGCAGCCTCCTAACACACTGCGCGGCAGACATGTTGAGATAGGAGAACTGCTGGCGGTATACCCTGGGTGGGTAAGGCCTCACTTTGCGACGCCTGTTGCCACCTCTGCGTCTAGCCAGGGCTGCCACTCTCTCACGGCGTCTGTAAGCCCTTCCGACATAAGACTGAAACTCAGCGTTGGCACCCAATGTAGCCCCCATAATATGCTGGCAAACACTGAGATCTCAATGAAGGCAAAGATAATTGCAAAGCTCTGGCCTGAAGCCAAATATACCTGTCCTAGTGTTGGGCCAAAGCAGTAAGCTCTCTTCCTTGGTCTCTCTCCAAAAATCCGTTGCACAAGAGTGAATGTTGCAAAATGGCTGCCCTTTATAGTGCAGGGTAAGTGCCCTTTAATTTGCGCTCCCCGCGGCCCGCCTCGGCTGTGTACCGTTCCACTCAACAGTCGTTAGGGCCGCCCGGCGCACAATGGGGCGGCGCGAGTGAAGTTCCGGTTCCGGGCGCACAAAGGGCGTTGCACGACGAAATGACGTCATGATCTGCGCGCGCAGGTGAGCGCGCGCATAGACTTTGCGCCGGCGCTAAATGTCTACTGAAGTTGGGGCGAGGCGCAGATCGTGCTGCGCCCGGCCGCTAAGCGCCTAGCGCTCGAGATCTGCTCCTCCTAAGGCGCTAACGGCTGGCGCAGCCAACTGAATTTCTCGGCCAAGATCTTTATTTGAGAAAGAAAATATACGACACAATAATCTTAACACTCTAAATTGGGGGAACACTTTGGAATATACAAGGGAAAATAACAATCGACAGAATACTTCACCCCTCCCAATCCCACATCAGTAGCTAAGTTGCGCTCCAGAGGACCAGGGATAATGCTCACCAAAACGACTTCTTTTGACAGTTGTAGAGGTTCGCGATTTTGGGGTTCTCTAGATCTGTCAGTTGGGGCCTGCCACACCCCAGACGCGGTAGAGGATTTAACCTGCATAGCTGGTCAGTCTTCGCGAATCCGCTGATCAGGTGAATACCCAATTTCTTTTGGTTAGAAGTAGGGTTTAGAGTCTTTTCGATAAAATCTTACCCAGGGGTAAGTCAGGATAGTTTGTAGAGTGGAAAAACTTGCGGATCTTCGGTTTTCTTCCGAGTTGGGTTTTGTTGGTCACGGTGGCCCAATATTACCCGGTTGCTGGTCATATTTGGTTGTTTGTTTCGTGGGGCCCTGGTCTGCCACGAGGTCTCCGATGGTGTGTTACTTCTTTGAGAGTGAGAACTGCTTCAAGATGCTTCTTCTTGGACTGGGCTGAACTTGATGAATTGATTTGAAATTTCTGATGAACCGAACTTCCTCCAGCACTGCTTTCTTGAACGAGCTAACTCGAACTGTTTGAACTTCAACTCTTGAACTCCTTCCTTCTGTGAGAAACAGGCCTTCAATTATACTGATTGAGGCCTGCTAATCTGCACGCCAAATCAGCCCTGGCTTTTTGTTAGTTTTGGCGGGCTCGTTAATTTTGATTGGTGTGAATTGTTTAATTGGTTTTGGGATGGTCCCATCGATCTTAAGCTGTTTTAAGAATGTGTGAAGTGGTTTTGGGATGGTCCCATCGATTGTTTAACCTCTTGTTTAATTGCAGTAAAGTTGTCATTTCCTGTAGGGGCCAAGATTCTTTTGTTGGTTGGTGGCATGTTTTGCATTATGCAAGATTTTGGATGGTTCTGTAATTTTGGCGGGAACTGCTTTTCCGTTGGTCATGTAAAATGACTGAGACAGTCTAGATAGTCCCCAGACAGCTTGGTTAATGCCAATACTCAAAACTGTCCATTTACAGAGGCCAATCCCAATTCCTTTATTGCAGCCTTTTTCCTTCCACAGGCTCGAACATGCTTTTAAAATAAAAACCAAAATCCTGGGGTCTTTGATTTTAAATCTCCCTTCGGCCCAATATTCTTGTACCATTCTGACATGGTTTATTAATGGTCCAAAAATCCCTTCTTTAGGGTAATCTTCTTGGTTTTGGGGGATCTGCTGAATTTTGCGAATCTTACAATATAAGGCTGGATAGCACTTGATATGGACCAGTCAGATCTGGTGATGGATGGTTAAATCAATTGCGCAACAGATATGGCCAAGTCTGTGTGCTTGGACTTGAGGGCAGTGAAAATGAGGGCCATACTAGGAGAAGGACAAGGCTGGGAGAGAGAAATAGTTTTAATGGGGACAAGTACTTCAAAGATGGAGGTGAAGGATTGATTGAGCAGACTGACTGCTGAAGAAGTATCATGGAGAATGGATTGGACTGTTGGCATTTTGAAAGTAAGTGACTCATTATAAGTAATTCATTCAAACTAGGTATTTATTTTGTTTGTGATAATTGCTTTTGATTTTAAACACAGTGGCCTAGGCTTTCCAGCACTGTCCTATTGGTTTTCCAGTGGATCTACAAGGCACAAGTCAGGAGTGCGATGGAATACTCTCCACTTGCCTGGACGAGTGCAGCTCCAACAACACTCAAGAAGCTCGACACCATTCAGGATAAAGCAGCCTGATTGATTGGCACTCCATCCACCACCTTCAACATTCACTCCCTCCACCACCGGCGCACTGTGGCTGCAGTGTGTACCATCTACAAGATGCATTGCAGCAACTCGCCAAAGCTCCTTCAACAGCACCTTCCAAACCCGCGACCTCTACCACTTAAAAGGACAAGGGCAGCAGATGCATGGGAACATCACCGCCTACAAGTTCCCCTCCAAGCCACACACCATCCTGACTTGGACCTGTATCGCCGTTCCTTCACTGTCGCTGGGCCAAAATCCTGGAACTCCCTTCCTAACAGCATTGTGGGTGTACCTACACCATATGGACTGCAGCGGTTCAAGAAGGCGGCTCACCACCATCTTCTCAAGGGCAATTTGGGATGGGCACTAAATGCAGGCCTAGCCAGCAATGCCCACATCCCATCAATGAATTAAAAAAATTTTTTTTTTTAATGTGGCCAGAATTGTGCTGGGTAACATGCTCTGCTACACCCATGCCTCGCCTTCTTTTCCTGAGAGCAGATCCGGCGGCTTAACATGTACCCATCCATATGTGGGTGGGTGCATGTTTATGAAACTAAAATGAGGGAAACACGGCCTCCACAATGTTTCACAACATTTGTTCTAACTGAGCACAGAATGCAGGGGCTGTCATTGAGGCCCATTGTCCAGCATTTCATTAGCCAGCAGCCATGTGAGAAGTTTTAATAGATTTTGGCCCAGAAATTGGGTTGAGGCGCCAAACTGGCGCCAAGTTCGCCTGGGCGCTGATTTTTGCGCTGCATTGGGAGTAATCCCGATCGCCAGAAATTCAGTTTCAGAAACCCTCGAAGGACACGGGGCGAGGCTCGAGGTGCTCCGCGTCCCTCTTAGGGCGCTGAAACTGAATATCGCAGCGCAAAGTGCCGCAGCGTGTGCAGGCCTTCCTCCCATTGTTAAGGGGGAGGGGCCTGCAACAGCGCGATCCCCGATCGCGAGTGCCGGCAAAAGAGCCCGGCACCGAGGAGAAGTGTCGGGCTCTTGGGAAACAGCCGGCAATGCAGCGGGGAGGGGGGGTGGTCAAGAGGCCGGGGACGGAGGTGCTGGCAGGCGGCCGCCCCACACCTCCACCTTAACTTGCGCCGCTGCCAGCACAGCAAGGCCCCGTGAACCGGGCGCGGGTAGTGAACGGCGCTACAGCGGCGTTCGCCACAAAATATCGTGAACGGGGTGCTAATGGGGCGCTGCGCACACCGATGACATCATCGGTGGCGGCGCAGCGCAACAGGCTAACGCCACCATTAGCGCCCCTGCTGAATATCGCGGGAGGCGCAGCCAGTGGCGCTACAGCCACTGACTGCCTCTTTAGGCGCTAACAGGTGGCGCTACTCACCCAATTTCTCCCCCTTTTTCTTTTAAACAATTCTTCCTCCCACTGTGACAAGACCCCTAGGCCAGCCACAGCAAGTGTCTGGGGAACCTGGCTCCAGCAGGCAAATGACCCACGGACATAAATAGCGTAGCAGTCGGGGGGGCCTGTCCTGAGAGGGCAGAAGTTCCACTCCGCCAAAGGTGCCCCCCATCAAAACTGGGCCAATATATTGCCTCCCTGTTTGATCTATAGATAAGAAAGACAGATTAATCAACAACGGACAATTCATATTTTGTGCACTAATTATAACACATGGCGGCTGTTTTTTAAAGGTTAAAAAAATGCAAAGCACTACTCATATTTCTAATATGCACTTTCAGCAAATGAAGGTCTCCCTGCGACCACCTATTGAAGGGATAATTACAGTCCTAGCCCTTTTGGGCTATCCCAGATCAGGCGTATTCCCCAGACGTTCACCCTCAACTTAAGTTAGAGATAGCCAAATTCCATAAGACACTTAAATGGGTCTAAAGGTTCAGGCTATCTCTCCCTAAAGGAAAGGAACGACTGAAGATGTTACCGACCTCCAGATAATGGCCCAGAAATTCGGGTCCCAACGCGTGAGTACGCACGGGGCACTCACGCGTGGACCCAATGGAAGTGCCGGTTTCTTGCATGCACTGCGCATGCGCGGGAAACCGGCACTTCCGTTCCTCTGAATGAAGGGGTTCAGAGGTCGAACGCGTGCGCGCGGGAGTCTGCGCGTACGCTTTGAACTTACGTTTTTTTACAGGTTTTTCCGTGAGCGTAAGTCTTTAGATTTTAGAAATGTAAAAACCAGGCGTAAGGCCTGCATTTTAACGGGTAAATGGTCAATTAATTGTAATTAAAACATTTTTTCCCACAGGTTTATTATTTTTAAATACTTTAAAGCAAGGTAAGTTTATTTCTGGCCCTGTTTTTTTATTAAATTATTTTTTCCAAAAATTTAAATTATTGTTTAAAATAGTAATAATGTAACTTATAGTTTATTTAAAAAGTGTGATTTAAAAAAAATGTATTTGAAGGTTTACTGTTATTTTGGGGCCCGTATGTTTAGACAGGTCTTCCTGTCAATCTTATGAATGGGCTTTTCCCTCCTCTGATTGGCTGCCCATGGCTCACGTGATCCCAGGGGACGCATCGCACTAACTACGCCCCTGGGACACACAAACACAGTGTGCCAGGAGTTGGAGCAGGCCCTGGAGCGGAATTCCACAGAGCCCAACTGCTGGCGTGCAAGGTAAGTGCAGGAAGCACCTGACCCGAATTTCTGGGCCAATACTTTTAATAAGTTGAACTAGACTGTAACCTTCCGGATATTATGAGGGTTTGGAATACCCCCCCAGAATTCTGCAAATCCGTACAAAAGAGTATACAGAATTTGGATTCGCGAGTTTATGCAGAATTACTCTTTGCGACAATTCTAAAAATATAGGGAAAAATTAAGAGGGCGCCAATTGGGGCGCAAAGCAACTAGAGGCCGGGCACGGCGATGTTTGTGCCGCTCGCGAAATTAACTAGACATTTTGCTAAACACTGCCACCATGATCTCCTGCGCCGGCAGATTGTGACGTCAGTCAAGTGCGCAACACCCCGTTAGTGCCCCGGACCGGATATTGAGTGGCGCCCCCTGCCTTACCGCCTGCCACTAGCAACGACAGGTTGAGGGGAGCGTTATGCTGTCAGTAAGGGACTGGGGAAGCGCTATTTAAAGGCGACTGCTTCCTGCCTTTTTTTGTTGGTGACATTTTTGCACCACGCATTCAGAGAGAGAAAGAGAGAGAGACTTCTGGAGAGATTCAACACTGTGTGAAGGAGTTTTGAGTACTGAGCAGCACTTTGCAGGTTTATTTTGATTTGCCCTTCCTTGCTTTGCCAGCACTCTGAGGTAGCGCCTCACTCCTCGGCCTTTGCACCTTAAGACAGGTGTGAAGTGCCTGATTTAGTGCTCCAATCACCTCCAGGGGCGATAAAAGCCAAGTTTGCTGTCGGAGGTGATAATTAGTGCCAGGCGCTAAACTTTGCGCACGGCCGATAATGGTGCCCCAAATGGGGCGATACCGAAATTTTCCCCCTATATATAGTTTTATTTAAGAGCCGACATTCAGTTAACAGCTGTTGAATCAGTCACAACATTAACAATTCAAAATACAATTAGCTTACATTTCTTATTTCTCAGCGATCCTTATTTTCAAATCTTTACTTTGTTACATTCCTTATTTCTTACTTATTTCTAAATCCAGAATATCCACCGAAATAAATTATTTTGACTTCCCGAGACTCATAGTTAAAGACTTACAGAGATGCCTCTGAAGAGTTGAGAAACGCTTTGCCCGTTCAGCGAGTTCTGCCTTTCTGTTGAAAAGGTCTATGTTTTATACTGTTTTTGCATTGGTTTCTTCTTTGAAGTTCTCTGCTGTTGTCAGCTAATTGTCTTTATTGATTCTCTTTTTCGAATGCTTTCTATTCTTACTGTCAATTCAACTATTGCATGCATAATTATGTCTCTACCTTTAGGTGTTCCAAAAACCATCATAAAAACAATGACAGCTATGGTTTCTGTTTGATGCCATTCTTACAAAATTATTTCATTTAATTCTTAATATTGGCTTTACTGGTTTTTAGCAGACGTTGTGACTCCTTACTGCTCCAAGTTCAATACAAACACAATGTAATTGCTTGGTGTCATCTATTGAAGTCATATCTTCAAAGTCTTCTTGTTGGTATGGTTTTTACTATATATATATTAAAGACACTTCAACTAGGGTGGTTTCATGCATTTCTAGCTATCTCAATTGGATGCATATTTAATCGTATGTTTCCTGTCATCCAAGTTTAACATAAAATCTATTTGACCAGCAGGTGTTTCTTTTACTTGATGTCATGTTTTCAAAGGCACATGGTTCTTTTAATGTTTGTGTTTCTGTTTTATGTGTTAGTTCTTAACACTTTAAACTGGGTCTTCTCATTGTGTTGGTTGCAAACCGTAGACCTTTCGGAAGCGCCAATGGTTTGTTTCAATCTTTCATTGGCCCAGTAATTCCGTTCCAAACGCGTGAGTACGGTCGGGGTACTCACGCGTCTGGCCGGAGGAAATGCCGGTTTTCAGTATGCACAGCGCATGCGGGGAAAACCGGCATTTCCTGTCCTCTGAACGAAGGGGTTCAGAGGCACAGCACGTGCGACTGCACAGGCAGCGCGTGCGCAGTGAACTTCGTCGATTTCATTCATGGATTCAGTGAGGTTAAGTCCTTACAACTTACACATGAAAAAAGCATGTGTAAAGTTGCTCCAGAGGCTGCGGAGGAAGATATATTTTATCGTGGAGCTTCTGAAAGGAATATTTTTGTTTGGGAAAGGGAGGAAAGTTATTTTAAGAAATGCTGAGGTAAGTTTTAAAGTTTAATTTTTCTTTTTAAATGGGTTTTCAGTACTGTAGGTAGAAGGAGCAATTGTGGCTGTGTGAATTGAATTTGCTGTGTTTATTAAATGTGAAAATGACTGTTCTAAAATGAGTAATGTAACATTTCCAACATTTTTAAGAAAGAAACTTTTCATCAGTAATATATTCTTTTAAGTAATTATGTATGTATGTCCGTATATATTCCTTTACGTATATGTATGTATGTATATATTCCTTTACTTATGTGTATGAATGTATGTATTTAATTATGATTTTCCAATAAGTTACTTTCTCTGAGTCATAATTAAGTACATACATTCATACACATAAGTAAAGGAATATATACATACATACATATACGTAAAGGAATATATACAGACATACATACATAATTACTTAAAAGAATATATTACTGATGAAAAGTTTCTTGCTTAAAAATGTTGGAAATGTTACATTACTCATTTTAGAACAGTCATTTTCACATTTAATAAACACAGCAAATTCAATTCACATAGCCACAATTGCTCCTTCTACCTACAGTACTGAAAACCCGTTTTAAAAAACAAAAATAAACTTTAAAACTTACCTCAGCATTTCTTAAAATAACTTTCCTCCCTTTCCCAAACAAAAATATTGCCTTTCAGAAGCTTCAGGATAAAATATATCTTCCTCCGCAGCCTCTGGAGTAACTGTACTCATGCTTTTTTCATGTGTAAGTTGTAAGGACTTAACCTCACTGAAAGCATGAATGAAACCGACGAATTTTACTGTGCACGCGCTGCCTGTGCAGTCGCACGCGTTCTGCCTCTGAACCCCTTTGTTCAGAGGACAGGAAATGCCGGTTTTCCCCACATGCGCTGTGCATGCTGAAAACCGGCATTTCCTCCGGCCAGACGCGTGAGTACCCCGACTGTACTCACGCGTTTGGAATGGAATTACTGGGCCAACATTTTACATGTCAATAAAATGAAAAATTTAACAATTGCACGATTTGTCCCCTCGCATCTGCGACTGAGGGTCCAAGGAGGTGCATTGCGCAAGAGGTCATCGTCGTACGTATCCTCACACTGTTCCCTTTCGGGAACTGTATGGAGTGGTGGAAGGATTTCTGGCCATGTTAATGCTCCTTCCGTGACCATAACCATCTTCATACCAGCCATTAGGGTGGTTAGTCCTATGGCGTGAGGGTTTTACGGGCTCCCACAACCCATCTGAGGGGGGGGGGCCACCCACACCCACGGACGCAAGTATCCCGCTGGATGTCCACCCAGAATTTATAGTTGGAGCTCCGACTCCACTTGCCGGGACTGTCTGGAGCGGGGTTCGAAACCCTACTCCTTCTGGCCCAGCGGCGGGGATGCTTACCGCTACGCAAAAGGCCCACTCCGCGCAAAAGGTGACACCCATACGTTTCCTGCGCCTTTTCCCTCCCCGTGACTGGAGCCCTATGCTGCCACTTGAAAGACCAAGCTATCATCTGTCCTTTTTGTGGCGCCTTGGACTTCTCATTACCAATGATGAGCAGGTGCTGCGCCTCCACCTCGTTGAGGAGATTGCTGAGGTCATCATCAGTTCAATTGTAAGTTCTTTTAATGCCGTGAATTGTGCTCATTCCAGCCATTTCACGTTGCTAATCGGAGTGGGCCTTTGGCGTAGCGGTAGGATCCCCACCGCTGGGCCAGACGGGGTAGGGTTTCGAACCCCGCTCCAGACAGTACCGGCAAGTGGAGTCGGAGCTCCGGCTCTAAATTCTGGGTTGACATCCAGTGGGATATTTGCGTCCGTGGGTGTGGGTGGCCCCCCCTCCTCGTATAGCTTGTGGGAGCCCGTAAAACCTTCCCGCCATAGGACTAACCACCCTAATGGCTGGTACAAAGATGGTTACGGTCACGGAAGGAGCGTTACTCACGGCCATAAATCCTTCCACCACTTCATACAGTTCCGCAAAGGGAACAGTGTGAAGACACGTATAACGACGACGTTGCTAAATAAATAAATGGAATGAAAAAAATTCTTTCAGGGCTTTTAAAAGTCTTTAAATTGCTTTAATTCTGTTTAAAACTACTTCAGATTCTTCAAAATAATGTAAACGTTTTTAAAAGTTTATAAAAGTTACCAAAAGCTTCATAAAAATACCAAAAACCTATTTGAAATGCTGCTCTGCATGTAAAAATGCTTTGCAGCTTGTGAGAAACATTGGGGGCGTGTCCTATTAAACTGAGACCTCAAGGGGCGTGTCTCAGTTGCACAGCGCGCTCCAGGCTTCGCACTGGCTGCACTCCTGGGCGGCGTGATGTCATACGCTGCCCGGGATTCTTCGCTTTCAAACAGGAATTCCAGGCGTCCCTGGAGGTGAACGGCAGGCGTGTCGGGTAAGTGCAGATTGGGGGCTTGCACGCGCGGCAAGCCCCGACCCAAATTTCTGCCCCATTGTTTTAGTATTTTTAACTAATTCCCATTTCAAAGCTTGCTTACAACTTTGTTATCAACTGATCTTTATGTCAGAAGCCTGTTCTCTGTTTACAGCCTGTGGGCTGGATTTTGATACTGGAGGTGTGTAGGAGGCGGGACTACAACTTTTGGGGTTGTGGTCCCGCCTCCATCGAGTTGTGGCCAACCCATTCGATTTTCACTTGATTGACCTTGTTGAGCCTGCCCAGTGGGCTCAGCAGGCCAATTAAGGGCCACCCGGCAACAGGTGATGTCATAGATTGACATTTCATCTGTCAAGAGCTTTTGACAGATGAAATATCAGCGTTTGACAGATCTTTGAAGCTGTCAAACACTGACAATCTATACTCCAATTTAATTCCTTCCTCTCAGGCTGATTTAGAGATCTCTCCAGAACAGAAAGCTGAATGCTGCAACTTTTGACAGATCGCGGCCATTCTGCTTTCTGTGCTGGTGAGATGAGGGACTCCCGAGACCTGAAGGAAGGAAGGCTGTAAAGGTAAGTAAAGGTAAGTAAAACTTCTTTAAACACTTTACACACACTAAACACACTTACCTCTGCACTCATGCACCCATCACTCACCTGAACACCGGACATCTCAAACCCTCCAAGCCCTTCAGCCCGACGGCCCACCTCACTAACTTGGCGTGGTTTGGAGCCGTCGGGAATCTGACACTTCAGGGATAAAAATAGGGATTAGGCTAAAAACTGCCTGTTAACTACCTGTTAACAGGCAGTTAATTGGCACTAATCCCCTTCCCGCCTCGGGGAGGCGGTTCCCAGCACAGGTCGGGTGTCCGCCTCCTTTGAAACTGGCATGGAGGTGGGTTGGGGCGGGATGGGTTCATGCCTTCCGATTTTGAGATTTTAAACCCCCACATGCCTCCAATCCTGCCTCCACGGCCCAATGAAAGTCCTGCCCTGTGTCTCTGAGGTTTTACAGCTTGTGTCTCTGAGGCTTTAGATTTTTAAACCCAATATATCATGTATTAATGTTATAACCGAGTAGTAAGGTCCAATTAATTAATTGATATAAGTGAGACTTCAGGAACTCAAAACTTACTTTGAATTTACACAGAATAAGGAGAGAACAGAGCTCTCACAGCTACAGGCATGCACTCTTGTAATTCTTACTGCACGAGCAAACCAAGATGGATGATCCTATGATGTCATACCCACAATGCAACATTACCTTAAAACACTGGAAAATGAACGCCTTAGCATTTGTCTCCCTCTGGTGGATAACTTAAGCATTACATCCGAGATTACTATATCCCCCCCTCTTAAGTTACAACAATTCTTAACAACATTCTTAAAAAATCCATAAGGAAACTCCTTTAACAATAGTCCATCCTGAATGAATTTTTAACAGGTCGTTATCAATCACTCTGGCGGCTTGTGAGACGTTGTTGAACGTCTTACAGTCAAGTCCCTGCTTGGTTGTGGTAAAGCCACCTGCTGCTCCTGAGCAGTACTCAGAGTATCTGACTCTGCTACGATGGTTTCCTCTGGATTAAGGGGTCCAGGTATAACTGTCTCTGTTCGTGGAGTTGGTACCACCAAGGCATTTGGATAACTGGGGACCAACTTGTCCTCCAACCTTTCCTCTGGAACCTCCAGTTCGATCTCCCATTGTCTGGTCAGTATCTGATCCACATGTCTGCGTACTACCTGACCAGTTCCCAACATCAAATCTCTGTCCTTTGGAGCTGCCCGGATAGGTGCACCTGGTAGTGGAAGACGGCTCAAGGCATCTGCGTTCCCATGGTACTTGCCCGCTTTTTAAACGATGACATATTCATATGCCCTCAACGTCACTGCCCATCTCTGGATTCGGGGTGACACCATCTGTGGTGCTGCTTTCATCTCATTAAAAAGCGATAGAAGAGGTTTATGATCTGTGCATATGGTGAATTTCCTGCCATATATGTACTTATGAAACCTCTGCAACCCAAACATTACTGCTAATCCCTCTTTATCCAACTGGGAATAGTTTTTTTCGCTGGGGTCAGAGTTCGAGACATAAACCCGATCAGTCTTTCTGTTCCATCTTCCATACAGTGTGAAAGAACTGCCCCCACCCCGTAAGGTGAAGCATCACAAGAGAGAATTATGTCTTTATCTGCATTGTAGTGAACCAGCACATCCGAGGACAGCATCAGTTTCTTGGACTGTTCAAATGAAACCCTCTGTTCCTCCTCCCACTCAGTCACATTTGTAGGATCTGGTGCCTCCTGCAGTGCTTTTACCTTCTCCTTGATTGGATGGAGCCCGGTGGCATCCACTCTGTGTCCCAGGAACACGGCCTCATTCCCCATGAAAGTACACTTACACCTCTTGAGCCGTAACCCAGCCTTATCCAATCTTAGTAGTACCTCTCTCAGAGTGCTCAGATGCTCCTGGTCGGTTCTTCCCGTCACCAGAATAACTTCCAGATAGATGGAAACATGTGGAATCCCTTGCAGTACACCCTCGATTGTTCTCTGGAAGATAGCTGGACTAGATGAGACACCAAATGGCAAGCAGTTATAGGTAAACAAACCCTTGTGTGTATTTATGGTTACATACTTCTTGGATTCCTCATCTAGCGTAATCTGCAAGTGTGCATGACTCATATCCAGCTTCATGAATTTCTTCCCTCCAGCCAGGTTTGCAAAAAGATCCTCAGTTTTAGGAATAGGATACTGTTCTAGTTAAGACACCCTATTTACAGTCAATTTATAATCGCCACAGATTCTTACCGAATTGTCCGGTTTTAAAACAGGTACAATTGGAGCTGCCCATTCTGAACATTTTACGGATTCCAGAATGTTCTCCCGCAACAGACGATCAAGCTCAGCCTCTACATTCGGTTTCATGGCATAAGGCACAGGTCGTTGTTTAAAAAATCTTGGCAGTGCCTCCTTGTCTACATAAATCTTAGCTGGGGGGCCATTAAATGTTCCAAGTTCTTCCTTGATCACATTCTCATGTTCAATCAACACGTCTTGCAAAGACAATTGTTTGCCTCTCTCCATTTGATTTATTGCTGCCCAATCTAATTTAAGTTCTCGTATCCAGCCCCGACCTTACAAATTTGGTCCAGAACCCGATACTACAACTTTAGGTAGGTGTCCCTGTGTTTCACAGTTACAATAGCTATACCCAAGGTTGTCACTCGTTCACCAGTATATGTTTTAAGCTTTATAGAGCAAGACTTTAACTCTGGAACTTTTGCACGGTTCCACAATTTTGAATACACTTTCCTGTTCATTATGGTTACACCACATCCAGTATCCACCTCAAAGTTGTCCTTAGTGTCATTTACTATCAGTTGCAAAGTGATAGGATCCACTTTAGGAATGTCCTCTACCATACTATGCATTATGAACATGTCGTCTTCTTTCTCAGCTTCTCCATTGATGTGATGAGCTCCCTGTTTTTTCACTTCTCTTACCAGGTTTTGCTTTTCTCCCCCTTTAGGTTTGTATACCTCCAGGGTAGCTTTTGCTCTGCATGCATGTTTTATATGTCCTTTTTTCCCACACTTGTGGCACTTTTCCTCCAGAAACCTGCATTCCCTTGCCAGGTGATCTCCATTGCATCTATAACATGCTTTTACATGCTCATGTTGTGATTTCGGGCTCATATTTAACTTGTGCACAATAAACTGACTTCCAACTTGCTTTGTAGTAGACCAATTGCAACCTTGTATTTCTTGTACATCACGGTTAGCTGTCTCTATTAATTGAGCAAGTTCCAACGCTTTTTCATACGTAAGCCCAGTCTCGGACAATAATCTCCTCTGCATTCGAGCATCCATTATTCTGCAAACCAGCCTATCTCTCAGCATGTCTTTCAAGCTGTTCCCGTAATTGCAATCATGTGCCAGTTTTCTCAACACCGCTACATAATCCAACACAGACTCTCCCGGTATCCTGTTCCATGAATTAAATTTGAAATGCTGTACAATCTCACTCGGTCTGGGATTGAAATGTTCCTTTAGCAAGTCCACTAATTCAGTAAATGATTTATCTCCAGGCTTTGCGGGACTGCATAAGTTTCTCAATAACTATATGTCAGACTTCCCACCGAAGTTAGCAAAATAGCTCTCCTTTTACCAACATCGACAATATCATTTGCTACAAAGAAATGCTCCAATAACTCACAGTACTCTTCCCAAGTTTGATTTTGAACATTAAAAGCAGAAATCTCTCCAACTCGAGTAGCCATGATCCAGATGCAGTGATCTTGTATTTTCCCTTCTTCAAGTTGAAACATTTAATTCTCATCGCCAAATGTTATAACCGAGTAGTAAGGTCTAATTAATTGATATAAGTGAGACTTCAGGAACTCAAAACTTACTTTTAATTTACACAGAATAAGGAGAGAACAGAGCTCTCACAGCTACAGGCATGCACTCTTGTAATTCTTACTGCATGAGCAAACCAAGATGGATGATCCTATGATGTCATACCCACAATGCAACATTACCTTAAAACACTGGTAAATGAACCCCTTAGCATTTGTCTCCCTCTGGTGGATAACTTAAGCATTACATCCGAGATTACCATAATTAATAATATCAGTATTCTGTTCATATTATGGTGTATCTTTCTGAAATATGGTGTATTCCCTCACACTATTTGAAAAATTACACTTTAGGTTGCAATACTTTCTACAGCTCATATTGGGGGAATTTTAACTCTCCTCGATTGCTGGGAAAGGAGCAGGGGAGCAGTTAAAATGGCACATCTCCATTTCCTACTCCATTCCTGCCAATTCCTCATTTTAATGGTGCTGGTTTTGCGGAGCATGAGGCTCCTGTTGGAGTATGGCAGAGGCCTCATTAATAAATGCAAACTGGGGTAACATAATGCTGATGGCATTTGAACCCATTCCTAAGTTAAAAATCTTTCCACCCGAAATGGTTGTGCAGCTGACAGGCAGCATTCAAATGAAGCCCGGCAGTCAAAATCTTCTGGGCCTCCGACGAAGACTCCAGCACAGGATTGCTAGCTGCTCCCACTTGCTTCCCGTCGGGAGTTAAAATCGGCCCTAATCTGTGTATAGGTTATTTATATTGAAAGAAAATTTATCATTATTTGTCCTAAAAATCACAGATATGATTTCTTTCTTATCTGGGGTAATAAGCGACAAACTGCAAATCAAGTTTTATCCAAAAATACATTTCCCTCTCCCATCACAAAATGCTACACATCATCCCATGTTATACATAACGTATATAAAAGTAATGCTGATGGTCAGAGCAAGAATTCAGACATTCACTTGATGAAAGTTGGGAGACAGCATTGAATGGATGTCATCCAAGTATGTATCTGTGGCAAGTATTTTATAATCAAGATGGATGGAATTGAATTAAACAGCTGCTTCGCTTGTGCTGATAAAGATGAGGTGTCAAAAATTCTTCTGTATCTGCTGACTGTATACTATGAGACAGACTGTCAAGCTGGTTAATCTCAGCATAGCCGAACAGCCTGAAAGATAGACACAATCACCAGTAAATATATCCTGTCACTTTTGGTCATTTGGTATGTAAGAAAAATTCATGGAAGATTATTTTTCATATACTGGTTGTATAACGATGTTAGGTTGTGCTGTTTTCAGTTGTAGCTTTTCTTTTGCAAATTAAAAGAGTCAAGGTTAAAAACAAATAGGCATTAGATAAAATTCTGAAAATGTTTACCTATTGATCCAGTCTGGCACAAGTGCATCGGGAACATGCATCCTTATATAATGGAAATGCCAATAGGTTTGCGGGAGATGTCCATATAACATTACGTCTCCTCTATTCATTCATCAAAAAGCAATCAATTAAAAACTGCTATCTGTAAAAATAAATCACTAAATCTTTGCAAACATTTTCCGTTCACTAAAAGACCTTTCAATGGCCATGTTGATTTCCTACCCACCACACTACATAACCCAAAAAAGGAAAATTGAGAACATAATGAACACATTAAAAAAAAAAAATTCTGAAAAGAATTAGTAGACATATTCATAAATATGAGTGCAAACTGCCCCAAATGCAAAGTATACATTGCACTTTCCATTTTTGGATCAAATTATTATTAACTATTAACAATGCTGATTCACTCAATTATAGATAGAAAAACCTATCAGTCATAAACTGCACTTATAGCCCACTCTGTCCTCTCAGATCCAACCTCAACATCATCAAACCTGTGGACAAAGGGGACACTGTTGCTGTATGGCAGATAAAGCACTACCTGGCTAAGGCCAAGCACCTAGGACTGAATTTTGCCGGTGCTCAGCGTGTGGGTTTGGAGGCGGGTGAGCTATCAAAATCGAAATGATTGACAGCGGGTTGCGAGCCCAGTCCGTACCCGTCTCCATGTAAGTATCCAAAGTGTCGGGTCTGCGATTTCAGAACAGACCCGACATAAGCGCCAGTGGAGGCATTTAAGATAGTTAAATCCTTGTTAAATGCTTGTTACCTGTTACGTCCGTGTATAAGAAGACACAGACTGCGGAGAACGGTACAATAGGTGTTTACTCAATGTGGCTCAGACTGCAACTGATCTGTACAGATTACTACTCAGCATTATATACAGGTGTGGTCACTGCCGGTACTGCAGTATACATGAGCTGTAAAAAGTAGCTCCCCCACTTAAAGGTACATACATTACGGCCTAGAAATTCAGTGCCCTTAGCACCGATTTTGCGGCGCTAGAGGGCCTAGCGCTGCAATTGGCGCCGGTTCCTAAATTGCCTGGGGCCCTTCCGCGGCGGTAGACCGGTAGCGCTGCGCCGGCACCGATGACGTCATCGGTGTGCGCAGCGTCCCGGTTGCCGTGGTAACCCGGCCCCAAGCCGAAATTCAGTTGCGGCTGCCTCGCCAGTGGCAGCCGCAACTAAGACTCCGGCAAGCGAGTGTTGCCGGAGTCTGCGCCGGCGCTTTAAGGAGGCGCGGCGGCCGGCCGCTTTCCCGCCGGCCGCCTGCCCGCAGCTCCCTCCCCGGACTTCTTCCCCCACCCCCCCCGGAACAGATGCAAGCCCGGCACTTGTCCGAGGTGCCAGGCTCATTTTTGCAGAGATTTGCGCGGGCCGCGGCCGGGTGCAGGCAGCTCCTCCTTAACGGAAGGAGGAGGCCTGCACTTCCCGAGCCTGCCGCACCGCATCGGGCGCTGCAGCGCCGGAATAGCGCCAGTTTTCAGGCGCAAACAGCCTTCAGTAGCGCCGGCAGCCGTTTGGGCGCGGCGCTACTGAATTTTTGGCACGCACAGCGCGACTTAGCACCGGCGCTAAATTTCCGGCGTTAAGCCCCGGCGCAGCGCAACCTCAATTTCTAGGCCTACAATTCCTCCCCTTTTAGATTAACAGTACCATAACACTCATTTAACAATTAAATATCAAACTAATTACAATTAACACTTTTAACATGCGACATTAGCTGAAAATAGTCTATTTATAAATTCAGTCTTTGGGGAGGCTTCCTGATCCTTTCTGGATAGCGCCTTTCCCGAGTGTCTTGCTCTTGGTGCGGAGGCGATTCTGGCCCCCTGTCGTCGGTTGGTTCATCAGCTTCCGATGCTAATGTTTCTAGGGTAGATGCTACCTGTACGTCGGATTCATCACCAGGTACGTATGGGCGAGGCATGGGGTTGACTTGTTCCTGTGACTCTAGGATCTGGTCAGCATGGTGTCTCACGATGCTCTCCCCAACGTCCACTGTGTACATTAGTGGGCCCTGCCGTGTGCATATGGTTCCTGGCTGCCATTTTTCTGTTCGGTAGTCGCGGGCCAAGACTGGTTGCCCTACATTGAAGCTCCTTGTTGGCTTCTCAACTTCTCTTCGTACGTTTGGTCTGAGAAAATCCAGGCGAGATCTTAAACTTCGGTTAAAGAACATCATGGCTGGGGCCTGGTTGGTGACTGTACGTGTCGCATTCCGGTAGGCGAACAGGAAATTGTCCGCCTTGTGCTGCAGCGGAATGTTGCCATTGTACATAGCCTTTATTGCCTTCTTAAAGGTTTCTACGAACCTCTCAGCCAATCCATTTGTGGCTGGATGATACTGGGCGGATGTGTAATGCCTTACCCAATTCTTTTTCAAGAACCTCCGGAACTCTTCGGACACAAACTGTGGTCCGTTGTCAGAGCAAATCTGTTCTGGCAAGCCATTCCTGGCAAAAATGGTCCGTAGGACTGCAATAGTTTTCTCCGTGGTGGTGGAGGACATTTTGATGACATCAGGCCATTTCGAGTGCGCATCCACGGCTATTAAAAACATTGAGTCCATGAATGAACCAGCAAAATCAATATGCACCCGTTGCCATGGAGATGAGAGCCACTCCCATGGGTGTAGAGGGGCCTGTGATGGTGCATTTTGGACTTTCTGGCATCCTGAGCAGCTCTTGGTCAGGTCCTCGATTTGTTTATCGATTCCCGGCCACCACACAAAAGCCCTGGCTAGGCTTTTCATTTTTACCCCTCCCAGATGACCCTCATGAAGCTCATTGAGCACTCTATCCCTTAACTTGGGTGGAATTACCACTCGGGCTCCACACATCAAGGTCCCCCGGCACACTGGCAGCTGTTCTCTCCTTGTTGAGAATGCTGGCAACAGTGAGTCGCCATGTACTGGCCATCCCTTCACCGTCAAATCATATACCCGAGACAGTGTCGGGTCATTTCGGGTTTCCTTTTCGATACAAGCGTTAGTTACCGGTAGGTATTCAACTATAGTCGAATGGAATATTTTGACAGGATCCACTGCTGGTGCTTCCTCCGCAGTAGGCAGTGGCAGGTGTGATAGCCCATCAGTATTTCCATGCTGTTTCGTGCCCTTATATTTAATCTCATAGTGGTGCGCCCCTAGAAAAAGTGACCATCTTTGTAGTCCTTGCGCAGTCATCATCGGAACGCCCTTCTTCGGATTAAAAATGGAGACAAGAGGCTGGTGATCAGTCAGCAAGGTGAATTTCTGCCCGTGCAGATAGTGATTGAACTTTTTCACTCCCCACACTAGGCTGAAGGCCTCCCTGTCAATCTGGGCGTAGTTACGCTCGGCTGAGGTTAGTGATCGTGACGCAAAGGCTATTGGCCTCTCTGAGCCATCCGAGAATTTGTGCGACAGCACCTCTCCAATGCCGTAGGGTGACGCATCACATGCCAACCGAATTGGTAATGCTGGGTTGTAATGGGCCAATACCTCTTTCGATGTGATTAGTGTTTTGCTCTTCTGGAAAGCTCGTCTACATTCGTCACTCCACTTCCATGGCACCCCAGTTTGCAGTAGAGTGTTCAGTGGGTGTAGTATTGCAGACAAATTTGGCAAGAACTTATGGTAGTAGTTGACCAGCCCGAGGAACGACCTCAGTTGTGACACATTTTCCGGTGCTGGAGCCTTGACTACTGCCTCAATCTTCTCTGGGGACTTATGTAACCCCTCTTTATCAATAACGTGGCCACAATACGAGATCTGTTTTCTAAAAAACTCGCATTTGGGGCGGTTAGCTCGGAGCCCATATTCCTGCAATCTAGTGAGCACCTGCTCCAGGTTGGCAAGGTGATCACTGTCATTTTCGCCCGTGACCAGGATGTCGTCCAAATAACACTGGGTCCCTGGGATCCCTTGCAGGACTTGTTCCATTGCCCTCTGCCAAATAGCCGGAGCTGATGCTACCCCGAATACCAGCCGGTTGTATTGGTAGAGACGTTTATGGGTGTTGATTTTAAGGTATTTTTTTGATGCTTCATTTGCAGATACGCCTGGGCCAGATCAATCTAAGTGAAGCGTTTCCCTCCAGATAGCGAGGCGAAAATATCTTCAATCCGCGGAAGTGGATATTGTACGGTGTGAAGGACTGGGTTCACTGTTACCTTAAAGTCCCCACAGATGCGAACCTTCTTTGGTTCCGCAGGCGTGCTGCTCAATGACTTTTTCATCACAGGGACGATGGGTGTAGCCCACTCGCTCCAGTCTACCTTGGACAGTACACCTGAACGTTCCAGACTCTCCAGCTCTGCTTTGACGGCTGGGCGGATCGCTTAAGGTACCGGTCTGGCCTTAAAACATTTTGGGCTTGCGTTTTCTTCAATTTTAATTGTCGCTGTCATGCCTTTTAGTGTTCCGAGTCCTTGCTGGAACACTTCTTTCACATCAGTTAGGATCTTTGACAGTCGCCCAGGTGCGACGTCATCATCCTTTTTGTCAGCCACAGTCAGTGCCTGTATGGAATGCCAATCCAGTTGTATTTTCCGGATCCATTCACGTCCCAGTAATGGTGGTCCTCCATCTTGCAATACATACAGGTCTAGTTTTGGTGTTTCCTTACCATTATATATAACGGTCACCCTTAGCTTTCCTTTGGGGTAGACTTTTTGCCCCGTATACATCTTCAAAATAATTTTTGTGTCTCTCAAGGGTATGTGTGAGAATAGCCGCTCATAGTCCCATCGGTTTATGACTGTTAGGGCTGATCCTGTGTCCAATTCCATCTTTACCTGGACTCCTGCTATCTTGAGAGTGACCCAAATGGTTTGGTGATCTTCCGTTGTGATCACATTATGTAGTTTCAGACAACTCAGTTCCCTGCTTTCGGAGTCGTTATCACTCTTTTGTTCATCTGAACTATTCTCCGTCATCTTATGTACCTTCTTGTACTTTCCTTTGGTAGGTTTCTTATTGCTAGTTTTCCTTCCCGACCTGCAGACTCGTGCTATGTGTCCTACTTTTCCACACTGTCTGCACACTTTGTCTTTGAACCAGCAATCATTCTGGTCATGTGTTGTTCTGCCGCAGCGATAGCACTGCTCTGTTCCATATGACAATTCATCTGTGCCATATTCTTGCGGTCTCTGTTGTATCTCTGCAGAGCCCCGTGCTGTTGCTTCATATGATACCGCAATGCTGAAAGCCTTTTCCAGCGTAAGGTCCTTTTCAGATAAAAGCCGTTTCTGGGTTCCTTCACTTTGAAGCCCACACACAAACTTGTCCCTTAAGGTTTCTGCCAGTCCCGCTCTAAACTGGCAGTGTTTCGATAGTTTGCGCAGTTCTGTTAAATAATCTGCATTGCTTTCATCCTTATGCTGGTTCCGTTTGTGAAACTTGAATCTTTCTGCTATCAGCAGCGGTGTGGGGTTTAAATGTTCCTTTAGTATCGTTACTATGTCTTCAAAACTCTTTTCCATTGGCTTCGTTGGGGTTACTAGATTTCGTAATAAACCATAAGTCTTTGCACCCATTAAATTTAACAATACCAACGCTTTCTTGTCATCTGACACCTCATTTGCCTTGCAGTACACCTCTATTCGTTCGACATATGTAGTCCAATCTTCGACTTCATTGTCAAATGCGGTGATGCTGCCACTCTTCGGCATTTTGAGTGTGGTTTAAAATGGCGTCTCCCAATGGCTTAAAATGGCGTCTCCCGCTCTTTCCTTCCTCCCCCGCTGCTGCCGACGCTGCTCCCGGCAATGGCGGCGCCCTGTAGGTTTATTGCGCTTCTCCTGTGCTGCTGTCAACGCCGCTCTCGGCGGTCCTCGTGGCAATGGCGGCGCCTCGCGTGTTTCTGTGCGTCTCTCTCTCCCTCTCTCCAACGCTGCTCGGCCCCTGAACACCGGCTGCACCCTGTGCGCTCTGCCCTCTCTCTCTCTCCCCCGTTGATGCTGCTCGGCCCTTTGCTGTGCCGCTCGGTCGGGCTCTAGCCCGCCGCTGTCCGGGAAGGGTCTGCGCACTACCTGTTGCCAGCCCATTTCGCTGGACCACCTCGATTGGAAAGCCAAGCCTGGCTCTCGACAGCCTCCCCCGCAATTCTCGAGTCTCTGCTGGATGACTGGGCGGTTGCCCGTGGTCGACGCCCGAGTCTCTGGCCTTGACCTCCAATCCATTGATCTCCAGGAATGAATCCCCGGGAGGTGATGCAGAGTTGCAGGTAGGTTCGAACCTGCCTCGTCGCCAATGTTACGTCCGTGTATAAGAAGACACAGACTGCGGAGAACGGTACAATAGGTGTTTAGTCAACGTGGCTCAGACTGCAACTGATCTGTACAGATTACTACTCAGCATTATATACAGGTGTGGTCACTGCCAGTACTACAGTATACATGAGCTGTAAAAAGTAGTTCCCCCTTAAAGGTACATACATTGCATTACCTACTATTTTGCCAGCCTATTTCTATTTTACCATTTTATTTACGAGGTTC
The DNA here is from genome assembly GCF_052327205.1 of Somniosus microcephalus. NCBI lineage: Eukaryota > Metazoa > Chordata > Chondrichthyes > Squaliformes > Somniosidae > Somniosus > Somniosus microcephalus. Next base: position 254,316,556 of record NC_140988.1, on the reverse strand, counting down.
ATGTCGTTTGGAGTTCACGTAAGTTAAGTAGGTTGGGTTCTCTATGTTTCCCCATTGCTATGAATAGGTGACAGCTGCAAAAGTGGTATGAAGGTTACCATTTCACAGCTGGTCACTTTCCAATGTCAGAAGCTTGAGCCTTCTGGATTTGGAAGACACTTTTGAGCTGTATGCAGCTTGGAAGTGTTTGGAGTGAACTCTCTATCCACTGTCACCTCCTTGGAGCAACCTCTCTCACCATTCACAGATCGCTTCTGTCATCTCAACTTCAGCTGCCATCTATTCCAGCAACATCAGTGCCCTTGAAAAGATCTCACCTTGGTCATCTGAATCCCTCCATGATCAGCCCCAGCTCCAACATCACCAGGCACACCAACATCACCAACAACAACACCAACCTTCTCCGCAATCACCTGATGCTGCACAGGACACAGGGCATCAGCACCCAACAACATTGCTACCCGAGAGGACAACGATGGCATCACCATGGCCAGATTCACTTCACTTGACGCTGTACACCCTAGCTGCCACATGATGCGCCAGGTTGACACCAGCACCATAAAGCATAAACACTTCCAAAGGTGAGCACAGATCTGTCCAATAAGGCAAAGTGTTGACAATAAAGATTTCAATGGCCCTTATTTTCCGATGCCTACGGGTATGTATGAGCTGTGTACACACCCGTAGGGACATTGGAAATTCCGGTTTCAGGCATGCGAAGTGCATGTGCTGAAAAGCGGTATTTCCGATCTGTCAAGAATGCTCTTTCATTGGCTCGCCTGGCCCACATGATCCCAGGGATGCTTGCAAACTGCATGCGCCCTTGGAATACGTGGGCCCTGCGCATTTAGACTGTGGAGAGTCCCATCGTCGGAAGTGTCCGGACCTCGGGAGCCCTCAGGTAAGGGCGTAGATTTTTTTCCGATAAGAGGCATCCGCACGCAGGAAACCTCCTATCGGAAATTACGGGCCATCATTTGACAACACATTAACAGAAAATTTACATGAACATTGCATAACACACCCAAGTGCCTACCCTTGTATGTTGTTAGTTGGTATGATTGGACTAGGATGAGGGTGAGTGTGTGGGGTGGCTAGTGAGATGGCGAAGTGATAATGTAGATAGAGAGAGAGGGATGGGTAGAGGTACAAGGTAAGTTGGTGTGAGTAAAGAGGTGCAGGAATAGGGTAAGGAAGGCAGGGTGATGTGATGAGTGGCACAGCAGGATGAGGTTGAGTGTAGCTTTGTCGTAACGTTTCGTGATCTACTGAGATCATTGAAAGCTCTTGATAAAGGAAAGAAAACAACCTATATTTATGCAGTGTTTTTTATGACCTCAGGACGTTCCAAAACATTTCACAGCAATTAAGTACTTTTTCAAGTGTAGCCACTGTTCTAATGTAGGAAAATGAGGCAGATAATTTGCACACAGCAAGGTCCTAGAAACAGCAATGAGATACATAACCAGGTCATTTATTTTTTTATTAATGTTGGTTGAGGGATAAATATTGGCCAGGGATAACTCCCCTGCTTTTCTTCAAATAGTGCCATGGGAAATTTTATGTCAACCTTAAAGGGCAGACGGGGTCTTGGTTTAGCATCTCATCCAAAAGACGGCACCCCTGACAGAGCAGCACTCTCTTAACTGCATTGAAGTGTCAGCCTAGATTATCTGCTCAATGAGACATTATTGCCAGTCATTTCTATTTTCCATGAGCTGACAAGAATATTGTAGTTGTATGTGGAGTTTGGATGTATGAGGAAGAATGGGCTCTTTTGTTTGGAAGGTGGGAAATATATTTGTTCAACTTTGATAAATATATTTGTAATATATTGTTCGCATTCAATTTAAATCTAGAATATCAGGGAAAGAAGGTGATATAAGAGTACATTTTGTGAGGCTGCTATTGCCTCAAAGTCTTGCAAAATTTTATTTTTAATAGCATGTAACTGTTTCTCTTCAATCATCTAGAACTGAGCTGCACATGTTGAACTTCAAGGTCTTCATTTAATTGATATTAAAATTTAGAGGCCTGCCATTATTTATTAAAGTGAAATCAAATTAGGCAAATTTATTTTAAAAACGTGGTTGTGAAGTTTAATGTTGAGGGATTGAAAGTGCTTGAACATAAAGATCATAGGGCACATTTGGCAAGATTTTATTTCAGATTCGGAGCCTCAATCACTCAGAGTGTGGATTATAGAATTCGGCAAGAGGACGGTGTCATCCGTTTGTTTTGCTTGTGATGTTGCAATGATTTCCAGTGTGTAATCTAATTCTCAATCCTAACAAGTGAGGCTTCATGTTGAGAATGGAACCTGCAAAATTCATCCACATATGTCTGAAAGAATATACTTTTGAAGTTCAATAATGATCGTAGCTTGAAGAAATTGCTGGATGTTATACTTGGCTGGAAATCAGTCTCAGGCAATTCAAATAAAGTGGAGGAAAATAAGAAATGGAGAAAATGGCTCACAAGTTCCAGATATACTAAAAATGTGGAATAAACCCGTCTTTAAAGAATCCATTTGAAAATAACAACATAAAATAAATTTGAAATTTTAATGAATAGCAATGAGTATTCCAATTATATTCTCAGTTTAAAATTCAGAATCAATTTGGTGCCACAGTGTGCAAAATTTGGTTTATTCTGGCCACAGCAGTAAGCAGACAAACACCCTCTCAAGCCCACCAGTGATTCAGCTGTAAACATTGATGTTGCCATTACCCATACTCTTTCTTATAGGTGAAACCACTTTGTTGAGGTTCCACCTGAGCCAAAGGACATAGGTAAGAGCATCCATCATTTGGATCAGTGGATCACTGGTAGCACCCTTGACTACTGACTCCATTTTGAGGACATCTTTTAAGGCCATTTTAGGGCATTTCTCCTGCGCAATGCTGTATTTTGATGCATCCTTTGGCAGCTCAGTCACCTAGATGCATCCCTAGTGGTGGCTGCTATTGTAGGGTAATGAGAGAATCTCCTTCTAATGCCAAAAAGTCCATGTGGGTCAGAGACAGAAATTCCCAGCAGGCACATTCCGGCACTAACACCATGAAGTCACACTCCACCGAAGAATTTTGACCCTGCATTTCATAGTAAATATTTGGGAAATCTCTGTCCTTTCACTTTGCCAATTATCAACAAACATTACTGATGAACAAAAAAAATCAAAGTTTCTGCCCAATGAATTACCTGTTGTTGACAACTAACTACTGCTAATTAGGGGACTGTCTAATTTTCCCTGTGAGCTACTTATGAATTTGCTGTAGTCATCATATACTAATAAGACATAAATAAATTGATTTAAAATTTTGTGACCACCAAATCCCTCTATTTTGTTCCAGTTGCTTTGATCTCCCTGCGTTAAGACCCATCGGTGACCAAGAGCTCTGGTGGTTGATCTGTAGGGGGGCTGGGGGGTTGGCGCGTGCGCCCAGTCAGTTATGCCCCTGGCTGTTTGCGAGTTGTTCGAATTGCTCCCACGCCCCTGGGTTCTAGACACCGGACTTAGGTATAGGCGGCAATACAGAAAAGACTCGAGTAGACAGGTGGTTTGGATGTAAGAAAACCAAGATTTTATTAAAATAGAAATTAACAGTCTTATGAGAAGTTACTAGTATAAAATTACAGGCAAATACAAAATAACTATACTTATACAGGGAATGGGGAACACACGGCACATCGAGGGAAAACAACTATCTTAACAATCCCCTTATCCTTATCCCACCCCCTATACCTAACTAGATTAAGCTATCAGGGGCCAGAATTCATGCACACCAATCCAAAATCTGCTGAATTCAAACAGCAGTTGGGCTTGGGGTTCGCTCTTTGTGCTCTCTGGAGCCTGCCGTCGTCACGTGGTCTTGGGGCGCTGCAAGGGCGTCGTCCAGGTACAAGTACCCCAAGGTTAAAGTCTTTGCTTGGGTACTTTACATCGCAGGGATGATGGTTCCTCTTCCTCGGGCGGCAGTTGGAGTTTGCATAAAGATACTCGCAGGTCGGCTGGATTGAAGGCCCGATTATTCGAAGCGTGCTTCAATCATCTTCCCAATTCATCTCATCTTGTCTCACCACCTCGCCTCGTCTCGTCCCACCTTGCCTGGCCTGGTTTGTCCGTGTCCGCCTGGTGCAATGCCGGGCGTTCCTGATGGGATGGGAAAGGCACGGGCGGTGGCCAGGCGGCAAGCGCGGGACGGGGGAAGAGCAGTAGCCATGAGGGCGAGGGGCAAGAAGAAAAGAGCGAGAGCCAGAGAGAGAGATTGCTCCTTAGTTATACTCTTTCAGATAGCCCTTATCTGCGCGCCAAATCAGGTTAGTTCATTGTCCCAATCTTGACGGGCTAGTTTAAATAATTGTAGCAATCTAAACTAACTGTTTTTAGATGGCCGGTAATCGCACCTACTGGCCTGATATCTAAGCTGTATTGTTATTAATGCATCTTAATCGGCCTGTCCAGCCTTGATGGCTTCCTTAAGCTGTTCCCGATTATTTATGCAAACTACTTGATGGCCTCAAGTATAGGCCTAACTGGTTTTTATCTGTCTCCGATTTGGCTTAATGCATAGTCAAAGTCCAGCTGTCTGCTTTTCAAAATACAAAAGCCCTTCTTCACAGAAACTGCATTTTAGGTTTCGATTTCCCCAAAAGCTTTTTGTGCCACAGAGTCCAAGTTTTTAAAAAATCTTACAGGCTTTCGGCCATGAGGTGCGGACACTATCCTTGGGTACCCTTTTATCAAAATGTCCACGCAAAGTCCCTTTAATTCATAAAAACCTTGGGGAAATGTGGAAATTTTGTAAATCCTACACTCCCCCCTGTGATACTAAAACTTGCTTGAAGTACCATTCTTACAAGGTGAGCAAAATTTTTCTGACCCTCCGTAGTCAACCTTCCCCTGTAATTACCTATCTAATACACACACGACACATGCACTTCCCATTCCGTGAAAATGTAGTGTATATAAGCATACATAGGATAAATTACAGACTTTACACACATCCAAGCATGGAGGGATCCGATGCCCCTGCACCACTTGGTACACACACATCTTTATTAAACGCATCGCAAAAAACAACAGATAAACCTTTATTAAAAACAACAAACACAAAAAATCAATCTTTAATCAAAATACAAGGAAAAAGACTTAAACAGGCGTATCTCCCTCCACCCTTACATAATGTTCCTTCCAGATCGTCTGGTTTTGGAATTCTAACAACTGACCTTTTCCCTTACATTGAATGCAAACTAGATACAACACTATCCCTAGCTGGCAAACCACGAGAATGTGGGAAGCCAGTCTGATCCACGAAGGGACCTCTATGTTATTGAAAATGCCCCACCAGGGTGGAATCACGATATCCAATATCTTAGTCCCTATCTCTAATGTTTTCTGCTCTAGAGTGTAAAAATGTTTCTGCGAAACTATAACGGCTTTGAGTATTTAGGTAAGGTGTTCAGGGAGAGGGGGAATTTCATAGCCAAAGTGCGCTATGTACTTTTGCAAATTCGTAAAATTCTCCTTCACAGTGAGGTGAACAGTGGAGGGTTCAGGAATGGGGACAATTCGCTCCTGGGCCACTTGAACTTCTGCCTCGGGTTTAAAACAGAAACTGCTGTCAATAACCGGGCACCAGCTATGTTGTCCATGCTGGTAGTGGGGCGCACCGGTGGTGACACAATATGTCCCACCTCCTATATATGCTACCTGCGGGGGAACATGGCCTTGTGCCATTGCCTCCATGGTACAACTTATAGGTTTCGCGCCAGCAGCTCTGAACCCACACTGCGGTTTTGAATAGTCATTCAAGTGCTGGGGACACAGGATTATGTGTGCTCCCTGGCTCCAGCACCCTGAGAGGTCGGTAACTGTCATAGCGTGCTCCCACTTTATGACGTAAGGTGGGACCGCTGTGAAACAAATGTGTGCACCCCCTTGAATGACTCTAATGTTCTCAACCCTGTATACCGGTGCGGGTCGGGCTGTCCTACCCATGACCAGCATCCTAACTACTACTCCCATGATTGTGTGGTTGGGCCGCCCACAATCCACGGGGACTGGGTAGGCTTCGGAAGCTAGCCAGAGTTGGCACGGGCTTAATGCGTTCTCAAATGGGTGGAGGGCTGCGAGGTGCTTGTTGCTAATGCAGGACGGGACTAAACCCTGTTTTAAATCCTCCAGATTACTGCGGCCCTCACCCAGTAATCACACTCCGTATAGCACGCACACCTCATTCTGCGCAGCCTGGTCAGAAGCATTTCTGTCCTCCCTTATGAGAGCATTTACCGTCTTTGCGTGCTTCTCCAACTCCGCTATGATTTCCTTTAAATGGACCATCATGGCCTGGTCCTCATGCAACTCCGAGCCCACTACCTTGTTCTTATTCAGTAATATTTTCTTTAACTGTGTTTTTAAGCTGCTTATCTGGGTCTGCAGCTCTATGTCATCCAAACTGTTGATGACAGAGGACCCAGTATTAAATGCAGTAAAAACATCATTCCATACTCCCCTTCTTTGCCTCCCTGCATTACCCAAAAATTCTCGGTGTGTGGTGTACAGTTCGGTTTTGTCCGCATGGGCGAAATCGAACTCATAAAACTTCCTGAACATGTCCTTTAATAGGGCCTGGTATAGCTGCTCTGTTTCTTTGGGACACCACTCCGGTAAATGTACCTTGGTCCCTTGGTGGTGGTGGGGCAACCTTCCCTGGAGAACCTCGCCGCCTGCGCCGTGGGCAGGGGCTTACGGGGGTGGGTTACAAGTTCAGTGGCATTGACTGGGATCGGGGAGAATGGGACTGCGCACACCTTCCAGCTGGCATCCCACCTCATCCCCTTCCCGGTGTCGTGCCACTGCCGGTGGAAAACGATGGATATGCCTGCGGGGCAGACCTTCACTGACCCCCACATACAGATATAAATCCCTTGATCCGGCTCCCACCACTTGTCCCAACACACACTTAATCCTCCATGAGTCCCTGTAATAATCCAGTGGGTGTTGTTCCCAACTGTTCCCACATGACTTCGGGGTTCCTCATGTCTTTGCTCAGCTTTCTGAGCCACCACCACCTATCCAGAGGAATGTGTCCTTTACACGTTAAACATATTCGCTTTCCAACGGTGATGCTGACCCTCGTGGTAACGACCCGTACCCTGGGGCACAGGAGGGAGGCCTCCCCGTACATGAATCCGGTTTGGCTGGAGTACTGAGACGAATTGGACCTCAGCCATCCTGGCCACCTTCCCTCATGGACATAGATGGCGGTCTCCTCCGCATCCCGTTCACCGCTTCCATCGGTCGCTATAGGCGCCCTGCCTCCCGAGCACCCGTAGATGTGGGAATCCTGTATGTCGCTCCGCCTTCCCAGGCTCAGTCCATCAGAGCGAGTAGGATCACGATCCCCTCCATCCTAAAAGTCTTTCTGCAAAAAGATACAAAAACATGCAGCCAGGTCCCCAAGAGATTCTCTGGCTTGGTGAAGCATTGTCGTGTCCCGCGACCTCGACCCAAATATACAGGCCTAGAAATTGGGTTGGGGCACCAAAGTGGCGCAAAAGTCGCCTGAGCGCAGGATTTAGCGCAGCGATCGGAGTGATACCGATCGGCAGAAATTCAGTTTCAGTGCCCCTTGAGGGAGACGGGGCGAGGCTCGAGGTGCTCCGCGTCCCTCTTAGGGCGCTGAAACTGATTATCGCAGCGCAACGTGCCGCAGCGCCACACGCTGTGGCACGGCACGCTGCGGTACTGCAGGCCTGTGGTAAACCACTGTTATCGTTCACAACCGTTCACTATTGTTACACTGTTGTTATCACTGTTTACACTGTTGTTATCACTACACAAGGTTACCTCTTGCCACGCATGCTGTTATACCTAGGCATACCTCAGCTGACTCTGCCCATGGCTCCGCCTGCTTGCCCAGGTATAAAGGTGACCGCTTGGCTAGTATTCTTCCTTGTTGGAACCGATCACCCACGAGGGTGGGCTCTGTTATTTAGCCAATAAAAACCTATAGTTACTATCTTAACTCGTCGCTTTTCATGGAATGAATTGATAGGTATTGTAGTGTATGTAACCGTCTACCTTTAAGAGACTATTGTATGTAACCGTTCACCTTTAAGAGAACTATTTTAGGTGTGGCACTACTTGTTTGGCTTCTGTATACGGTAATACCGACGGTGACCACACCGGTATATAAGTGCTGTGGCATGATTTATAGGGCAGATTCGCCCTGGCCTTCGAATAGTAAAGTCCTGTTTTATGTTACTCCTGAAGTCTGTGTCGTAATTAATTGCACAACCCACAGACTTTACAGTGGCGACGAGTCCGATCGTACCCTGCGGCAACAATATTTTCAAGCAGCGAAAGAGCGTCGAAAAGAGGCGACCGCCCTCGTCATTCGACTGGGAGAAAACTCAAGGCTGCAGCAATAGAAAGGAGGAAGACTTTAGCGACAAAAACTTCCATCAGCAACAGGCACTGACTGTCCCTTCTGCCACGGTGACTGTGAGTAAGAGAAAGTGAAAAGAATAGCCGGAGGTTAAGGGCTGAGCACTCGACCACGGTCGAGGGGAAAAAGGAGTCGAAGAAAAAAAAAAAAGTCGGGTCCAACGGCGTCGTGAGAGACCGCGACCGGGGGGGAAAGCCGAGCAGTGACCGAAGCCACGAGGCGCTGCGACCGGGAGCGTAGGCGCGGGAAGAGAGGAACTCAGCCGCAGCCGGGGAGGGAAACACCGGACTGCGAGAGAGCGGGGGAGGCAGAGCCGACCAAGAGAGACTGCGCGAGAGCCAGTCCAGCGGCTGAACTGTCCTCCGTCAACGGGGTACCCAGCGCCGGTAGAGCCGAGCGAGCGGGAGAGAGACAGAGCCGAGCAAGGGGAACTGTGCGAGAGCCAGCCCAGTGGCTGAACCTGTTCGCCGCCAACGGGGTACCCAGAGCCGGTTGCCCGGCTAGAAAAAAAAAAGGGGAAAGCCTTGAAGCCGACGCGCAGGCTGTGAACCTGAAAGCCAGCGGCCGTCGCTCGTGGGGAAAGTGTACCCCTTCCGCCAGGGGAGAAACGCGGGAAGCCGCCATTAGGCGGGGAAGAAGATAGAAGCGGGAAACCGCCATTGAAGGGGGCGGGGAAAGAAGATAAGAGCGGGAAACCGCCATTTTCGCGGGAAAACCGCCATCTTAGAGAAAAAAAAAAGAAAAGAAGTAATAATTCAAATAAATACTTGTGTTGTTTCCAAAGAGAGGAAGATGCCTAAGCGTGGTAACATCAACGATTTTAATTCGGAGATAGAAGACTGGGCCATGTATGTGGAACGCATTGAGATCTATTGTGAGGCCAACAAAATAGAAGAAGACGACAAAGCTATCACCTTGCTAAACTCGATGGGCGCAAAGACATACGGGCTCTTGAAGCATCTACTATCCCCAGCTAAACCGGCGGATCAGACTTTCGATGAGATTGTGACTGTTCTGAAGGATCACTTGAACCCCACACCGTTGATGTTGGCTGAACGATTCAAATTCTATGCGAGAACGCAACGGAAGGACGAAAGCAACGCAGAATACTTGGTCGAACTGCGTAGACTAGCGAAATACTGCCAGTTTGAAGGGAATCTGACAGAGGCATTGCGAGACAAGTTCGTATGCGGATTGTCCAAGGAAGGGACGCAAAAGCGACTACTTGAAGAGAACGACCTTACACTTGACAGGGCTGTCCTTATAGCAGCATCGCACGAAGCCGCAGCGAAAGGAACTGCAGAAATGCAGCTAAAGGCAGCGGCACTCGGGGTGGCCCAAATTACCTCGAGTACAACCAAATGCTATCGCTGTGGGAAGACAACACACGATCAGAACCAATGCTGGTTTAAGAACCAAGAATGTAGGAAATGTGGCAAACTGGGTCACATCGCTAAGGTATGCCGGTCAGGGAAGAAGACCAACAACCAAAGGAAGCCATCACAGGAAAAGTACAACAAGGTACACAAGGTGGCTGAGAAGAGTTCAGACGAACAGAATTCAGACTCAGACCCAAACGGCCAGGAGCTGGGTAGTCTGAGAATTCATAATGTGAGTAAGGAAGCTGACCTACAAACTATCTGGGTCATACTAAAAATAGCTGGAGTCCAAGTGAGAATGGAGTTGGACACGGGATCAGCTCTATCAGTCATAAATCAAAGGGACTACCACCGGCTATTCTCTCACATACCCTTAAGAGATACCCAGTTCATATTGCAGACATACACGGGGCATAAAGTATACCCCATGGGAAAGATAAGAGTCAAGGTGAGAGATAGGGGTAAAGAACACCCAAGAATGAACTTGTACGTACTACCTGAGGGAGGACCACCACTTCTAGGACGGGAGTGGATTAAGAAAATAGACATGGAATGGCACTATCTAAAAGCCATAAAGAGTGAGGACTCGGTGCAGACACTCAGCTCAGATTCTGAGCCAGAAGACGATAAGTCCAGCCCAAGTATGAAAAACAAGGTTAACATGAACTCACTGACTAAGGTTGGAAAAACGATGGCGTGTATAAAGACAGAGAATTCTGAGTCTGTTCAAGTTACAGACATATGCATTACGGAGGAACACCGGGCTCGAACTCAACGTTATCTCAAAGTACGACAACAATTAGAACAATTGAGTTACCGTCTCGTACAAGAGATGAAAACAATGAAAAAGTTCTATGACACCGAATGGGAGAGTCTGGAAAGACAACAGAACCTGCTGGCTCAAGCAGAGAGCGACCATAGAGCCATCGTGACCAATTACCGATCACATCTCCCTTATGATGTTCAGGAGTTAGAATATTTGCATGATCTAGAGATACAGCATAAAGGCAAACCACACTACACTGAGGATTTTGTCCTGCAATTGGAGATGGAGCTAGTGCAGGCAAGGTTAAGAGAAGCTGAATCGCAATGTGCACTTAAAGAGATGCAGAAAAAAATCTTGGACATAGAAAAGAGAAACGCTTCTTTACCTGATGAGAATAATGTGGCCATGTTGCAAGAGGAGCTTATAGGGGCGAAACTGAAAGAAGCTAAGCAAAGGATGTTGGAACTTGAAACACAGAACCAAATCAACAGTAACCAGCTATGTCGAGCAGAGAAGGAGTGCAATGGTCTACAGGAGAAGGTGCAATATCTCTCAGCCCAGAATAAGGGACTACTCACTCAGTTAAATGAAAGTAAAGGGAAAATGGCTGAGATAGACTGCAAGAATAAAGAAGATTTGATGGCAGTGAGACTTCGAGAGGCAGATAGCATAGCAGCCTTGGCTGAACTCCAACAGAAAATTGCGAAAGAAGCAAATGAAGAGGAATCTTCAGGAAGCCAGGATTTTATTCCAGTTCTTCTCTACGACTCCTTACAAGCAGAGTGTGAGAAGTTGAAAGAACAGTATGAACAGGCCCAGGCTATAATACTGGAGGGGGTTAACTCGGCAACCTCCGAAAAGCTAGTTTCAGTAGAAGCATATGAGCAACTAAAGGTTGAACATGAGCAAGAAGTCCAAAGGCTGCAGGAAATTCTTGATGAGCTCAAGGCCAAGACAGACTCATCGGTAGAAGTTCCATCCATAGATGAGAAATTAGAGGTGAAAGACATGGCAGAACATGAAAGACAAGATGTCCAAGAACTCATAAAAATATTGAAGGAAACCCAAGACAAATATGAGGCGGCAATGACCGAGGTTCAACAACTTGAAGAACAGATTCAACTGGGAATCCTTTCAGTGGAAGAAAAGGAAGCTGTAAGAAACACAGAGACTGTAAGAATGGCCCCTGAACATGAGCTAGAGAGCATCAAGGCGCAACTTCTCCGAGCGCTGAAAGCCAAAGTACAGGAGGAAAAAAAAGGTGGATGAAATGGAGAAGACTCTGATCCACAGTGTTCCCGTGGAAGAGTTAACGGTCAGCCAACTCCTTCATATGCTGAGGGACAAGACTCTGCAATGGGAACAATCTGAACACGAGCTTCAATCTTCAAAGGGAAGGAGTTCGGAGCCCTCAAAAGTTATGGAAATAGCTGAGGTTGCAACACAGATTTTACTGGAATGCCAAAAGTACACTGAATCACGTCTATGTGAACAACAGAATGTTGAAACAGCTGCTCCAGTAGAAGGATTGAATAGCCTGATCAATCAATCCCCGATGGAAGGGGAAGTATTGAAATCACAAATGAGGTCCTTAGTGAAGGATTTGCAGGAAACCCAGGAAGAGCGGGATGACTATGAACGCATGAAGAAGTCCCTTCAGGAAAGATGTCTAGGGAGGGAACAACAGTCGGCTACCGTCCAGTTGGGTAAGGAAGAAGTAGCAGGCCCTCTCGCTAGACTAGCTCAGGATGACACCGAATATTACCATGACCTGTTGAGTGACACGGAATATTACGAGGACTTGGTCTGCCCAGCTTGTGATGAAAACTCCCAAAGTGCAGAAATCAGGATGAAGCACTTAAAGTCTAAGGAACATAGGGAGATGGTGGCGCTACAGCTGGCAGCTGAGAAGGGAGCCCCGAGAGTCTCCAAGAAGCAAAAAAGGAAAAGACGAAGCCGAAGATGATAACCATCTAAATCATTATCACTTCTAATGGGAAAGTAGGGAAAAATTACTAAGGCAGTCCAGCTGTTTGTAAAAGTCAGCACTGCTGGTTCAGCAGGACGGAAGTTCAAGCTGTTACGTCAAGGGAAAGACTATTGGATGAGTCACGCTAGCAATGTGAACCGGCTACACCACAGAGATGTTGTTCGGACCGAGTCAAGACCAGAGACTGAATCTGTGAACTGTTCCCACAGAGACTGAACCTGTGAACTGTTTTCCGCAGAGACTATATCGGTAAATTGTTTTACATGAAGTTGAATATATGTTATGTTTAATGGGGAATACGTATGTTGTAAGCTAAAAAGGGAGGATTGTAGTGTAGGTAACCGTCTACCTTTAAGAGACTATTGTATGTAACCGTTCACCTTTAAGAGAACTATTTTAGGTGTGGCACTACTTGTTTGGCTTCTGTATACGGTAATACCGACGGTGACCACACCGGTATATAAGTGCTGTGGCATGATTTATAGGGCAGATTCGCCCTGACCTTCGAATAGTAAAGTCCTGTTTTATGTTACTCCTGAAGTCTGTGTCGTAATTAATTGCACAACCCACAGACTTTACAGGTATATCAATTTTATTGGCTAAATTTTGAAATGAGCAGCCAAACGACCAGCCAAACGGCCAGCTACAACACCCCCAGCAGCCGACTTGGCTGCGAGCCCTCCGACCGCCGTACCTGGATCTAATTCCACAGGCAGCGAATTCAGCCCTCGACTTCGATCACTGGCTGAGCTGTTTTGAATCCTACCTGGTAGCCTCTGGCGTGCCATCGGAAGCCGACAAACTAAGAGTTCTGACCGCCCAGGTGAGCCCTAAAGTATTTGCACTCATCCGGGACCTTGCTACATACGAGGAGGCCCTCGACCTGCTAAAAGAGCAGTACCGGAGCCCAGTAAATTCAATGTATGCCAGACATCTCCTAAGATCCCGCTCGCAACAGCCAGGAGAGTCTGCAGATGAATTTTTACGGGCGCTACAAACACTCGGCAGGGACTGTGACTTTAAAGCTGTATCGGCTGCACAACATGCTGAAGGAAATATCCGTGATGCCTTCGTGAAAGGCCTTCGGTCCGACTACTCACAGCAAAGACTGCTCGAATCAAAGGACCTCGGCTTGAAAGCAGCTGCAGCCCTCGCTCGCTCCCTGGAAGTGGCCCATCGGGACCTCGAGACGTACTCCGGGTACAGTGCTGTGCGACCCTGGGACTCGGGCCCGACTCCGGCCGCAATACCCCTCGCACCACCGCCCCTGGGACCTACTACGGCGTCGGTGTCCCGGAATCGATCGGGACCGCCACCCTTGGGACCTGCTGCGGCAGCGGAGCCCCGCGATCGGGCCGCCAGCTGCTATTTCTGTGGCCAGGCGAGACATCAAAGGGCGCGCTGCCCTGCAAGGAACGCGACCTGCTCCGGATGCAAAAAAAAGGCCACTTCGCAAACGCCTGCAGGGGGAAAGCCACAGACGCCAGCAGTGCCTCATGTGAGTCGTGGGGGCGGCCATCTTTGATCAAGGCCACAGACGCCAGCAGTGCCTCATGTGAGTCGTGGGGGCGGCCATCTTTGATCAAGGCCACAGACGCCAGCAGTGCCTCATGTGAGTCGTGGGGGCGGCCATCTTCTCTGCCATTTTGTTCTACTTCGACCTCGTGGGGATCCGCGTCATGGGCGCTGCCATTGTGTTCGCCGCACTCAGCCGCCATGTTGTCTCCAGACCCGACCACCGCCTCACCTGCCGACTACAGCAGCTCACTCAGCCATACCCTGGCCTCCGTCACGCTTGACCAAGCTCTCCCGCATCATCTGTCCAGGTCCATGATGGACATCGAAGTAAACGGCCACGCCACGACCTGCCTGTTCGACAGCGGGAGCACGGAGAGTTTTATTCACCCAGACACGGTGCGCTGCTACTCCCTCACTGTCCGGCCAATGCGCCATCGGATCTCGATGGCGTCGAAGTCCCATTCAACAGACGTCAGCGGCTACTGTGTGGTGACCCTGTCGGTTAGGGGCACGGAATATAAAAACTTTAAACTTCTCGTCCTGCCCCAGCTCTGCGCTGCCGTCCTACTAGGGCTGGATTTCCAATGCCACCTTCGAAGTGTCACTTTGGCATACGGTGGACCCCTCCCCCCACTCACAGTCTACAACCAGCAGTTTTTAAACCGCCCACCGCGTACCACCTGCGGCCTCTCCACTCTCAAATTCCCGCCCCCCTCCTTGTTCGCTAACCTCACCTGCGACTGTAAACCCGTCGCTACCAAGAGCAGGCGGTACAGCGCCGGGGACAGAGCTTTTATTAGCTCTGAGATGCAGCGACTCCTGAAGGAGGGCATCATCGAGGGGAGCACCAGCCCCTGGCGTGCCCAGGTCGTAGTCGTTAAGACCGGCAATAAACACCGCCTGGTCATCGACTACAGCCAAACCATAAACCGGTACACCCAGCTGGACGCATACCCCCTTCCCCGCATATCTGATATGGTCAACCAGATTGCACAGTACCGGGTATTCTCCACCATCGACCTTAAGTCGGCCTATCACCAACTCCCTATCCGCCCTGAGGACCGCCAATATATCGCCTTCGAGGCGAATGGCCGCCTCTACCACTTCCTTAGGGTTCCCTTCGGCGTCACCAACGGGGTTTCGGTCTTCCAAAGGGAGATGGACCGGATGGTTGACCAGAACGCGCTGCAGGCCACGTTTCCTTATCTAGATAACGTCACCATCTGCGGCCACGACCAGCAGGACCATGATGTTAATCTGGAGAAATTCCTCCGTACGGCCCAACGGCTGAATCTCACCTACAATAAGGAGAAATGTATGTTTAACACCTCGCGCCTTGCCATCCTCGGCTGCGTAGTAGAGAACGGAGTCATCGGCCCCGACCCCGAAAGAATGCGCCCCCTCATGGAGCTTCCCCTTCCCCACTGTCAAAAGGCACTGAAGAGAACCCTGGGGCTCTTCACTTACTATGCCCAATGGGTGCCCAATTATGCGGACAAAGCCAGACCCCTCATGAAGTCCACCTCCTTCCCCCTGACAGCAGAAGCATGCGCAGCCTTCTCCCTCATAAAAGGAGACATTGCGAAGGCCACAATGCACGCAGTGGATGAGTCCATCCCTTTCCAAGTGGAGAGCGATGCATCCGACTTCGCCCTAGCTGCAACCCTTAACCAGGCGGGGAGACCTGTGGCCTTCCTCTCACGGACCCTCCAGGGCCCTGAGATCCGACACTCTTCTGTCGAGAAGGAGGCCCAGGCGATTGTGGAAGCGGTACGACGCTGGAGGCATTACCTGGCAGGCAAACGATTTACCCTCCTCACCGACCAGCGTTCGGTTGCTTTTATGTTTAATAACAAGCTGAGGGGCAAAATCAAGAACGACAAGATCTTGAGGTGGAGAATTGAGCTCTCCACCTACGAGTACGATATCTTGTACCGGCCTGGTAAACTCAACGAGCCCCCAGATGCTCTATCACGAGGTACATGCGCCAACGCGCAAGTTGATAGACTGCGGACCCTCCACAACGACCTCTGCCACCCCGGGATCACTAGACTTTACCACTTCATTAAGGCCCGCAACCTGCCCTACTCCATCGAGGAGGTCAGGACCATGACCAGGAACTGCCAAGCCTGTGCCGATTGCAAACCGCATTTCTATAGGCCGGACAGAGCAAGCCTGATCAAGGCCACCCGCCCCTTCGAGCGCTTGAGCATCGATTTTAAGGGGCCCCTCCCGTCCTCTGACCGTAATGTGTACTTCCTCAACATTATTGACGAGTACTCCCGTTTCCCCTTTGCCATCCCCTGCCCAGACATGACCAGTACCACGGTCATCAAATGCCTGAACGACCTCTTCGCCTTGTTCGGGTTCCCGAACTATATACATAGCGACCGGGGCTCATCCTTCATGAGCGAGGAACTTCGCCAGTTCCTGCTCGCGAGAGGTATTGCTGCGAGCAGGACCACCAGCTACAACCCCCGGGGGAACAGCCAGGTGGAAAGAGAGAACGCGACAGTTTGGAAGGCCGTCCTCTTAGCCCTAAAGTCTAAGGGCCTCCCAACCTCTCGCTGGCAGGAAGTCCTCCCGGCAGCGCTCCATTCCATCCGGTCACTGCTTTGTACCGCCATTAACGCCACCCCTCATGAGCAAATGTTTGTTTTCTCCAGGAAGTCGACTACGGGAACCTCGCTACCAACATGGCTGAATTCTCTGGGGCCCGTCCTGCTGCGGAAGCACGTGAGGACCCATAAAATGGACCCCCTGGTCGAGAGGGTGAACCTCCTGCATGTCAACCCCCAGTATGCCTATGTGGCATACCAAGGCGGGCGGGAGGACACAGTCTCCTTGTGAGAACTCGCACCCTCGGGCACCCCTGAGATACTACCGTTACCCCCCACCACTCCCCCAAATCCAGCTCCTGTAGGCGGCATGCCGGAACCCCAGGAGCCTTCGTCGACCACGCAGACACCAGCATTAACATCGGATACTGCACCACCGCCGCCGCTGCTGCGCCGATCAGAAAGGCTTACGAGGCCTCCCGATAGACTGACATACACGAACTGGTAGTACACTTCACCCCGCCGGACTCAATTTTAAACAAGGGGTGAATGTGGTAAACCACTGTTATCGTTCACAATCGTTCACTATTGTTACACTGTTGTTATCACTGTTTACACTGTTGTTATCACTACACAAGGTTACCTCTTGCCACGCACGCTGTTATACCTAGGCATACCTCAGCTGACTCCGCCCATGGCTCCGCCTGCTTGCCCAGGTATAAAGGTGACCGCTTGGCTAGTATTCTTCCTTGTTGGAACCGATCACCCACGAGGGTGGGCTCTGTTATTTAGCCAATAAAAACCTATAGTTACTATCTTAACTCGTCGCTTTTCATGGAATGAATTGATAGGTATATCAAGGCCTTCCTCCCACTGTTAAGGGGGAGGTGCCTGCAACAGCGCGATCCCCGCTCGCGAGTGCCGGCAAATGAGCCCGGCACCAAGGAGAAGTGCCAGGCTCTCGGGGAAACAGCCGGCAATGCCGCGGGGGGGGGGGGAGTTAGGAGGCTGGGGACGGAGGTGCTGGCAGGCAGCCACCGAAAAAGCGGCCGCCCCGCACCTCCACCTTAACTTGCGCTGCTGCCGGCACAGTAAGGCCTCGTGAACCGGGCGCAGGTAGCGAGCAGCGCAACTGCGGCATTCGCTACCAATTATCGCAAACGGGGCACGAATGGGGCGCTGCGCACACCGATGATGTCATCAGTGGCGGCGCAGCGCAAATGCCTAACGCAACCATTAGCGCCCCTACTGAATATCGCCGGAGACGCAGCCAGTGGCGCTACAGCCACTGACTGCCTCTTTAGGCGCTAACAGGTGGCGCTACTCATCAAATTTCTCCCCCACACACTCTTAGCAGATTACTTACTTAAAACTACCCATCACCTTATTTAACTTAAACTAAAACACCCAAACTTAAGCTAAATAATTAAACTTAACAATAACCAAAACTTAAACTAAAACTATATACATCCGCTGCTTGTCTCCGGGTGGCCAGGCTAATCCCTGGTTGGACTGCGGCTCACCGCTACCCCCAGCGTGACCGCACCATCCTGCACTGTTGGTCCCTCGCAGCCCGTGGCTGCTGGTTGAGGACCTCTGTCCTTGGACCTCTCCCTGACTCGAGGGGCGGCCCTTGGTAACTGGAGGGCTGGTGACCATGGCTTTCTCGGCTGGGGCATCCGTGGGGACCTTTTAGGGACTTTGGCAGGTGAGGCTTTCTTGGCCGATGGGCCTTTAACCCGAACCGCTGCTCCCTCAGGCTTGACCTCTCCCGAACCTGGGCTAGGGGCAGGTAACTCTTCGCAGCCTGCTGCTGCGAGCTGATAGTCTCCGCCCCCGGGTCCCATGGCTGGGTCCGGGGTGGGGAATTCGACCTCAGGTCCCTCCTTCTCTACACCTGGGTTAGGGGCGGGGTTTTCATCCTCAGGTCCCTCCCCCCCGTCTGGATACCAGAAGAGTCGGGGAGTGTCCCAATCGATGGGCGGGATGGCCCCTCCCTTCAAGCAAGCCACAGCGCCTGCCTGTGCAGTCTGTGAACTTGCTCCTGCTGCAGGCTGAGGATCCTTATCCTCAGACCTTACCCCAACTGGCTGTTTTCCCCTTTCGGGTGTAAACAGCTTACACTGGTTGATATGAAACCATTTTGTATGCCGGGGCATCTTAACGGCGTATACCATGGGGCTGGCTTTATCTACAGTGCTGTAGGGCCCCATGTACAATGGCTCCAAACTTCCTACTCGGGCATAGTTTCTTACCATAACCTGATCTCCTATCTCTCACTCGTGGTGCTTTCTCGGTTCGAGCAGCAATCGGTTACTCCGATGCTGCCTCCCCATGTTCCCAGCCGCCTGCTCATGGACCTGCTTCAGGTGCTCAAAGAGGTTTCGGGCGAACCTGTCCCGGTTTACCTTTCTGAGCTGACCCTCCATGAGCACCAGGGCTAGTACATGGGTGAGGGTCTGCATAACCCTGCCAGTCATTAGCTCGTACGGGGAGTACCCCGTGCTTTTAGACTGGCTGGCCCGGATCCCCATCAAAACCAACGGTAGGACTTCGGCCCATTTACGGGGCAAGTCCACCTTCTCCTTCCTTAACCTTTCCTTGAGGGTCCGATTCATGCGTTCTACAATCCCCGATGACTGGGGGTTGTGTGCCACGTGCCATTTCGCTTCAATGCCTAACAGCATGAGGATGTTCTGCATCACCTGTCCGGTGAAGTGACTCCCTTGGTCGGACTCCACATACTGTGGTAGTCCCCACCTCGAGAACGCTTCCCGAACCAGGATCCTGGCAGTACACAGAGCTGTGGCTGCTCTGCAGGGAAAGGCCTCTACCCATTTGGTAAACACGTCCACCAGGACTAGGCAGTACTTATAGCCTCCCTGGGTGGTGGGCAGGGGCCCGATGTAGTCGACTTGTATCGACTGCCATGGTCCCTCTACCCTCCTGACCTGTCCCATAGGGACCTTCCTTTTGTGGGGGTCGGGGTTATTCGCAGTGCACACAAGACAGCCTGCACAGAACTCGCAGACATCGTCCCTGAGTCCCGGCCACCATCCTGCCTGCTCCACCCGTTGCCAGGTGGTCTCAGGCCCGGGATGCCCCGCTCCTGGACCCTTATGGGCCAGTTGAAGGAATTCCCTCCAATGCTGCTGTGGCACAACCCACTGTCCCCCCCTGAACAGCATACCCTCTTTAACGGAGAGGGTCACTGTGCCGTATGTACCCTCTACTCCCTTTCCCTCAGCTACAGCGCTGAGGACTGCTTTGAGGACGGGGTCTTGGGCTTGGACCATCTTAAGGTCCGGGGCTAATGCTACCCCTACACTCCCTTGGGTCCCGTCCCTACCTCTGACCGCCGCCATGGGCCTGGACCCAAATGGGTCCCAGAAAGTGCCTGTGCGGGCACCCTCCTTGGCGAGCAAGTCAGCCTGCTGGTTGCCTTGGCCGTGGGGATCTGTGAAGGAATGGGCTTTCACCTTGTGGATGAAAACCTCCCTTTCCTCCCCCACTGCTGCCAGGATCTTTTCCAGCAGGGGTTTTACTGTGAGGGGTCTCCCGTCAGCGGAGGTGTATCCGCGGTGGGACCAGATGGCCAGGTACTCCGTGAACATACTGTCCGAGCAAATCGTGTAGGGGGTGGGGAAGATTTCAGGGTGTGTAACAACATACACCACCGCGGACAGTTCAGCCTGCTGGGCGCTCATGGTGCTGGGGAGCTTAATCGCCAGGGCAATGTTTGCCGCTCGGTCGTAAACTCCACACCCCGTGAGACGTTCGCCAGCAGTTACCGTGCTGGAACCATCTACATAGATCTCGCGGCCTGTGGGATGTATCCCGGCCCGTAAACCTATGTTTACTTCCCAAACCCCTTCTATGGAACACCGGTGGGCTGTTCCAGGATATACCAGGTTGACTGCGAGCTTTGGCTCACAGAGACCCTTCACCTTCAGATCCATCTGTGAGAGGAGCAAGGTCCAGCTAGCAATGCGGGCACTGCTCACTGTTCCATCCTTGATCCTCCCGTCCAGAAGCATCTGGGTGGGTGTGTGATGGGTGAGGAGGGTGATGGGAGAGGTGCCTGTGAAGATCAATTATCTTTTCACAGCCCAATGTGTGGCCAAAAGGTGCCGCTCACAGTTGGAGTAACTCCTCTCCACATCCGTGAGTATCCGGGAGGAGTAGACCACCAGCCGAAGCCGGCCGTGCCGCTCTTGGAGCAGCACAGCACTCAGGCTGTCCCCGCTGGCTGCTACCTCCAGTAAAAACTCTTTCCCCCCATCTATAGCCCCTAGAGCTGGCGCGGTCTGCAAGTCCTTCTTGAGCCTGACAAATGCTGCCTGGCAACCCTCATCCCAAAGCCACTCCACTCCCTTGTGTAGGACTCGGAGCAGAGGGGCTGCGGTGGCTACATAAGAACATAAGAACATAACATAAGAAATAGGAGCAGGAGTAGGCCAATCGGCCCCTCGAGCCTGCTCCACCATTCAATAAGATCATGGCTGATCTGATCCTAACCTCAAATCTTCTATCACTCTGCATCCACCCGAACCCATGTGATCTCCCGGGAGAGGCGAAAAACCAGATAAAGACCCAATGGCCAATTTGGGAGAAAAAAATCTGGGAAATTCCTCTCCGACCCATCTAGGTGATCGAAATTCTTCCAGGAGATCACTCTGTCCCTATATTTTCTACAGTACTTCCCTTCTGTAAAGGCGATCTCCACCCCAGCCAGGAACAGGAATAAAACCATCTCCTGAAATCTAACAGAATTAGAACACAGTAGGAGCAGAACAAGGCTACACGGCCCCTGGGCCCGCTCCACTACCCACAGGGCCATGACCATTCCGAACCCAGACTCATGTCCAATTTCCTGCCCGCTCCCCGTAACCCTTTATTCCCTTTACTTCTAGGAAACTGTCTATTTCTGTTTTAAATTTATTTAATGATGTAGCTTCCACAGCTTTCTGGGGCAGCAAATTCCACAAACCTACCACCCTCTGAGTGAAGAAGTTTCTCCTCATCTCAGTTTTGAATGAGCAGCCCCTTATTTTAAGATTATGCCCCCTAGTTCTAGTTTCACCCATCATTGGGAACATCCTCACCGCATCCACCCGATCAAGCCCCTTCACAATCTTATATGTTTCAATAAGATCGCCTCTCATTCTTCTGAACTCCAATGAGTAGAGTCCCAATCTACTCAACCTCTCCTCATATGACCACCCCCTCATCCCCGGGATTAACCGAGTGAACCTTCTTTGTACTGACTCGAGAGCAAGTATGTCTTTTCTTAAGTATGGACACCAAAACTGTATGCAGTATTCCAGGTGCGGCCTCACCAATACCTTGTACAACTGCAGCAATACCTCCCTGTTTTTATATTCCAACCCCCTAGCAATAAAAGCCAACATTCCATTGGCCTTCTTGATCACTTGCTGCACCTGCATACTAACTTTTTGAGTTTCGTGCACCAGGACCCCCAGATCCCTTTGTACTACAGTACTTTCCAGTTTCTTGCCATTAAGATAATAACTTGCTCTATGATTTTTCCTGCCAAAGTGCATAACTTCACACTTTCCAGTATTGTATTCCATCTGCCAAATCTCTGCCCACTTACTTAGCCTGTCTATGTCCCTTTGCAGGTTTTTTATGTCCTCCTCACTCACTACTTTCCGTCCCATCTTTGTATCATCTGCAAACTTTGATATGTTACACTCGGTCCCCTCCTCCAAATCGTTAATATAGATTGTAAAGAGTTGGGGACCCAGCACTGACCCCTGCGGAACACCACTAGTTACTGGTTGCCAATCTGAGAACGAACCATTTATCCCAACTCTCTGCTTTCTGTTAGAGAGCCAATCCTCCACCCACGCCAGAATATTACCCCCAATCCCGTGATTTTTTATCTTGAGCAATAATCTTTTGTGTGGCACCTTGTCAAATGCCTTTTGGAAGTCTAAATACACTACGTCCACTGGTTCCCCTTTATCCACCCTGTATGTTACTTCCTCAAAAAACTCAAGCAAATTTGTTAAACATGACTTCCCCTTCATGAAACCATGCTGAGTTTGCCCTATTAAA
Organism: Somniosus microcephalus; assembly: GCF_052327205.1. Classification (NCBI taxonomy): domain Eukaryota; kingdom Metazoa; phylum Chordata; class Chondrichthyes; order Squaliformes; family Somniosidae; genus Somniosus; species Somniosus microcephalus. The sequence continues at coordinate 254,293,811 of NC_140988.1, read as the reverse complement.
TTGTGTTTATCCAAATGTCCCGTTACTGTCTCCTTAATAATGGACTCTAACATTTTACCAACCACAGATGTTAGGCTAACAGGTCTATAGTTTCCAGCCTTCTGCCTACTACCCTTTTTAAATAATGGTGTTACATTAGCAGTTTTCCAATCTGCCGGGACCTTTGCTGAGTCCAGTGAGTTTTGGAAAATTATTACCAATGCATCCACAATCCCTACCGCTACTTCCCTCAAGACCCTGGGATGCAAGCCATCAGGTCCAGGGGATTTATCCGCCTTGAGTCCCATTATTTTACCAAGTACCACTTCCTTAGTGATTTTAATTGTATTTAGTTCCTCCCCCCCTAGAGCCCCCTGTTTGTCCAGTGTTGGGATATTCTTAGTGTCCTCTACTGTAAAGACTGATACAAAATAATTGTTCAGTGTTTTTGCCATCTCCATGTTTCCCACCATTAATTTCCCGGTCTCATCCTCTAAGGGACCAACATTTACTTTAGCCACCCTTTTTCTTTTTATATAACTATAGAAACTTTTACTGTCTGTTTTTATATTTTTTGCTAATTTACTTTCATAATCTATCTTCCCTTTCTTAATCAATCTTTTTGTTATTTTTTGCTGTCTTTTAAAGACTTCCCAATCTTCCATCCTCCCACTAGATTTGGCTACCTTATATGCCCTTGTTTTTAGTCGGATACTATCCTTAATTACTTTACTTAGCCACGGATGGCTATCTTTTCTTTTACACCCTTTTTTCCTCAGTGGAATATATATTTTTTGGAAGTTGTAAAATAACTCCTTAAATGTACACCACTGGTCATGTACCGTCTTACCCTTTAATCTATTTTCCCAGTCCACTCTAATTAATTCCGCTCTCATACCTTCATAGTCTCCTTTATTCAAGCTCAGCACGCTTGTTTGAGATCCAACCTTCTCACCCTCTAATTGAATATGGAACTCAACCATGTTATGGTCACTCATTCCAAGGGGATCCTTTACTAGGACATTTTTAATTAATCCTGTCTCATTACACAGGACCAAATCTAAGGTTGCTTGCCCCCTGGTCGGTTCAGTTACATACTGCTCAAGAAACCCATCCCTAATACACTCAATGAACTCTTCCTCAAGGCTGCTCTGCCCAATTTGATTTGTCCAGTTAATATGATAATTAAAATCCCCCATAATTATAGCTGTTCCCTTATTACAAGCCTCAACTATTTCCTGATTAATACTCCGTCCAACAGAGTTGCAACTGTTCGGAGGCCTATAGACTACACCCACTAGTGTTTTTTTCCCCTTATTATTCCTTATCTCCACCCAAACTGTTTCACTATCGTGCTCCTTTGACCCAATATCATTTCTCTGTATTATAGTGATTCCTTCCTTTATTAACATAGCCACCCCACCTCCTCTCCCTTCCTGCCTGTCCTTCCTGATTGTTAAATAACCTGGTATGTTTAATTCCCAGTCATGGTCACCCTGCAGCCATGTTTCTGTAATGGCCACAAGATCATACCCATATGTCATTATTTGTGCCGTTAACTCATTCATTTTGTTACGAATGCTACGTGCATTCAGATAAAGAACTTTCAAATATGTTTTGTAACACTTAGTTCCTGTTTTTTCCCTTTTTATTACTTTACTTTTTACTCCATACCTTCTGTCCCTTCCTGACACATTCTGTTTTTTAATTCCCCCACTGCTACCTAAGTCTATGACCTTCTCTGTTGTCATTTCTATGATTTGCTCTCTAGAAACCTCCCCCCCACTAATTAGTTTAAAGCCCTCTCTACAGCCCTAGTTATATGATTCGCCAGGACTCTAGTCCCAGCACTGGCCAAGTGGAGTCCGTCCCAACATAGACCTCGATAAAGTCTCTGCAGTACCCGGTTAGCCCCAGAAATGACCTCACACCCGTTACTGTGTTGGGGACCGGTAGTTCTTGTACAGCTTCTCTCCTAGCCTTATCTATGGCCCTTTCTCCAGCATGCACGGTCAGGCCGAGGAATTTCACCTCCTGCTGGGCGATCTGTGCTTTCTTGGGATTCACCTTGAAACCTTTCTGCCCTAGCAGCTCCAGCAGTTTGGCCAATAGTGGGCCATGCTCCTCTTTCGAATCAGTGAAAAGGAGCAGGTCATCCTGTAGGGGGTGGTGTGGGGTGGTGCGTGCGCCCAGTCAGTTATGCCCCTGACTGTTTGTGAGCGGTTCAAATCGCTCCCACGCCCCTGGGTTCTAGACACCGGACTTAGGTACAGGCAGCAATACAGAAAAACTCGAGTAGACAGGTGGTTTGGATGCAAGCAAAACCCAAGATTTTATTGAACAGGAAAAATTAAATACAGTCTTAAAAGAAGTTACCACTATAACATTACAGGCAAATGCACTTATACAGGGAATGGGGAACACACGGCACATCGAGGGAAAACAATTATCTTAACAATCCCCTTATCCTTATCCCACCCCCTATACCTAACTAGATTAAGCTATGAGGGGTCAGAATCTACGCTCACCAATCCAAAATCTGCTGAATTCAAACAGCGGTGGGGCTTGGGGTTCGCTCTTTGTGCTCTCTGGGGCCTGCCATCGTCACGTGGTCTCAGGGTGCTGCAAGGGCGTCGTCCAGGTACAAGTACCCCATGGTTAAAGTCTTTGCTTGGGTACTTTACCTTGCAGGGATGATGGTTCCTCTTCCTCGGGTGACAGCTGGAGTTTGCATGAATATACTCGCAGGTCGGCTGGATTGAAGGCCCGATTATTCGAAGCGTGCTTCAATCGTCTTCCCAATTCATCTCATCTCGTCTCACCACCTCGCCTCGTCTTGTTCCGCCTCACCTGGCCTGGTTTGTCCGTGTCCACCTGATGCAATGCCGGGCGTTCCTGATGGGATGGGAAAGGCACGGGCGGTGGCCAGGCGGCAAGTGCGGGACGGGGGAAGAGCAGTAGCCACGAGGGTGAGGGGCAAGAAGAAAAGAGCGAGAGCCAGAGAGAGAGATTGCTCCTTAGTTATACTCCTTCAGATGGCCCTTATCTGCGCACCAAATCAGGTTAGTTCATTGTCCCAATCTTGGCGGGCTAGTTTAAATAATTGTAGCAATCTAAACGAACTGTTTTTAGATGGCCGGTAATCGCACCTACTGGCCTGATATCTGAGCTGTATTGTTATTAATGCATCTTAATCGGCCTGTCCAGCCTTGATGGCTTCCTTAAGCTGTTCCCGATTATTTATGCAAACTACTTGATGGCCTCAAGTATAGGCCTAACTGGTTTTTATCTGTCTCTGATTTGGCTTAATGCATATTCAAAGTCCTGCTGTCTGCTTTTCAAAATACAAAAGTACTTCTTCACAGAAACTGCACTCTCGGTTTCGATTTCCCCAGAAGCTGCTTGTGCCACAGAGTCCAAGCTTTTAAAAAAATCTTGCAGGCTTTCGGCCACGAGGTGCGGACACCATCTTTGGGTACCCTTTTATTAAAATGTCCATGCAGGGTCCCTTTTATTAATAATAACCTTGGGGAAACGTGGAAATTTTGCGAATCCTACAGATCTCCTCCAGAACCAGTGGCAATGCTGTCCTCAGGCAACATCTAAAGAGTCATGTAGCAGTGGTCTGGGAACAGCTCTCCCTCCCATTTGCCCATTTCCCTCAGCTCATCATCTCACTGCAGCAGTGCTGCTGAGTTTGGCAATTTATCGGTGTGGGATTAATTCTTCATTGCTATTATATCGTATGTCCATATGCCAATGTCCTGTAACACAAACATGGTAAAGCTTTGAGAAATTGGCACTAAGTAGATTCAGATCAGGGAGCTAACTCAAATGTATTAGCTATCTAATCATTCCTGAGGGAATCTTTTGTTGGACATAGGACAATGAGGGTAACACTTTGGAGCAGATTCCTTTCACTATTTTCAGTTGCTGCAGGAGGTTTGGAAGGGACATGATAGTTGCAGTACACAGGATTTGGAGCGGTAGACAGGATATACAATGTTATACAATGTTTTACATGAAATTATCTATCAAACATCAGATATATATTCTTATAAATTATCAAGCACTGAAATTCCTATTGGGCTGCTCCACTGGCAGAAGAGTGAAATATTGGACCCTACGTCTGCCTGAGCAGAGAGGCCTAGGGGTCATTTGAAGACACAGGGCAAATGCATCATGCGAGTAAGGTAGTTTTAGCAGGGCCAGGAATGTCAGAGTGGCACTGTGCCTCTTCAACAGTGAAGAGTAAACCTGGGAAGGGCCCAGTGGAGGAGAAGGCATGGAAATCTTCAGCAACTCAGGGAACTATTGGATTATTTTTTTGTTCTAGGTCCTTTCAAAAGTCCAAAGCAGCTCTCGGGCTTCAGGCACCCCCCTAAGAAATACAAGGTGATTGCATTGCGCCTGCCATCACCTAACGTACCTGTAGTGTATGTAACCGTCTACCTTTAAGAGACTATGTATGTAACCGTTCACCTTTAAGAGAACTATTTTAGGTGTGGCACTACTTGTTTGGCTTCTGTATACGGTAATACCGACGGTGACCACACCGGTATATAAGTGCTGTGGCATGACTTATTGGGCAGATTCGCCCTGACCTTCGAATAGTAAAGTCCTGTTGTATGTTACTCCTGAAGTCTGTGTCGTAATTAACTGCACAACCCACAGACTTTACAGTACCCAGCCCTAATTGCATCAGATGCACGTCCTTGCTATGTTCTGCTGAGGCCTTACAAGAGTGTACTGCCAGAATTCACAGGATAGTTTGGGAACTCCTCCAGAAATGCCTCCTTGATGTTGCAGGGAGGGTGGGTGGATGATTTGTCCACTCCAGCCCCTCCCTGGTAAATTGTAATCCAGAAAAAACTGGGGGGAATCCTGGTGGAACTGAGTTCTGCCCCATTTTCTGGTCTCCAGACTAGAGATTTGCGAGGATTCTGCCTTGGCCCTGACTGGAATTTTGGACCTCAGTGTAAAATCAATGTAGAATTTTTAGGGATATTTTTCTTTTAGGATTGTTGCTGAGGAGAATTTAGAATGGCAATGTGTAAATGTTCAGAGCATTGATTAGTTCATGTTCTATTTAATTGCCAGCTTCATTTTTGTTTGACATCCACAGCCCTGGTCATTCCACTTACCAAGACAAAACAGGAAGTGCGACTGCAAGAGGCACCACCAGGAGGTCTGCACAAGAGCAAAGTTCGGAAGAAAATAAATGGAACAATACAAAGTGTGAAATGCTGCCATAATATTGGACAGCCCTGCATGTTTTCTATCAAATGAAACAGATTGACAGAATAAACTGAGCCTGTATTACTCCCAGTAGAAGCTGAACTACAGGAAACTTTTGTTTAACCGGAGGTTAAATGTCCGGAAAGCTCTATCTACCGGCAAAATTCAGGAGCCGTTTCCTATAAGTTTTTTTACTTCTCGTTGCTTTTTTTTTCCAGTCGTGGCTCCCAAGCGTCTAGCTGAAACTGTTGCTTAGCTACAGAGACGCTTTTAAGCTGCGGCCGACTGTTTTGAAGCAGCAACAGGGTTTGTTGTTTCATACGGAGCTGTATGTTTAACATTAGCGCTGGTTTATACGGCAGTTTTGAAGGGGCGGCACCAACTCAGTCCCGTCAGTGCCGGATACCAGAAAGTTTCCTGTATTTTGAAACATACTCCTATTTATATTTACTCCAAATTAATGATAATGAAAAGAAACAAATGTCAGGGAGAATAAAAACGTGACAGAGCCATGTGAGGTCCTGTCATTGGATTAATTCTATGATGCTGGTGGCTGTAAGCTGGGATATGGCATCATTCATTTTTTATTTGATGGATTTGCATCGTCGTTATTTTTGTGAATGTTTGGTAGAGTGAAACAAATTGTAGCTCTATCGCTTGGTGCTTCTTGCCCTGCAGGTTTGTTAGATTGTCACTCTAATCTAGTCTGAGTTATGAACAAGATCCTGCAGTAGCTGCAACTATTTATTCTCCCTGTCAGTGACCATAATCCAACTGGACAGTTTGTTACAATCCATGTTGTGATCTTCAAAATGATCGACTAGAAAAATGTTTGTTTTGTTGCAGAACACCAACCGTTAAAATGTTAGGTGGATTCCAATAACTGTATTTTTGGCTTTGCCTGATTGTGTTTTGTGGAATAAAGGTGAGCACTACCTGTGCAAGAACTGTACAAGTGTCACAGAATGTTTCTACATGGTTACCGTCCAATTGTACGCGTGAATGCAAGAAATGCTGCCGCTTTATTTGCTTTCTGTGTAGCTTGAAAGCACAGAGTGTAGCCTACAGCTGACACTGTAAGGCTGCAGATTTCACAGTGAGTTTCTCCTGAAGAAGCTGCACGTGATTATATTTTGATTGGTCAGTGAAAAGCATCCCACAATTGGCAGGAGCCTAAAGCAAAGGCCTGTAAGTCTTCCGTGAACATCGTGCTTAAAAACTGTGTAGTGTGTTAACGTTTTGGGCTGTAATGTTAAAAATGCACCATATGACGATGAACAGAAGTAATGGCAAAAGGAGCTCCAAGAGATTGGTTATCTAGGTTATCTAGGAACGCAGGAACAGGGCTAGGCCATTCAGCCCCCCAAGCCCGTTCTGCCATACAATTAGAGCATGACAGAATCAAATGTAATGCATGCACATGTATACAGCATTCAATCATGTTCACTTGATTTCAGCAGCGAGTGAAATATGATCACCTTCATAGTGATAAGTTTCAACATTCTATTCTCTTTCATCTCTGACAGAGCCTTCACAGGTGTAGCAGGAGTCCATCGGCCTTGCGGACAATAAACCCTTAGAGGAGCTGATTCGTTTTTAGGGTGCACTGCCACAGGCACCAGCTCAGATACTCGCATTTTGGTGAGACCAGTTACCAGTTAGACCGATAGTTGGATTTTCACCTGGCGACTCACACTTCACAAGTGAGCAAAAGCAGACAGTGGTGGCAGGGACAGCTGTGGAGAGTCCACATTGGGGGACACAGCCCTCTCCAAGCTCTGCTTAGCTGGACACAGATGCTCCACCCCGAGTGCCATCGATGAAAGGGAGAATCATTGAGGAGGAGCAGAGAATGTGCGATGTGCGATGTAGTGATAGGTCTTCCAATCACACTATCCATGATTGCAGAGAGAATGGAGTAGTCCACCTCAAGCATGAGGAACACCGGGAGATGGTGGCGCTACTACGGAAAAAGGAGGAAGAGAAGGAGGAAATGTGCATGCAGCTGGCAGCTGACAGTGGAGCCCAGAGAGTCTCCAAGAAGCAGAAAAGGAAAAGTCGAAGCAGAAGATGACCATTTGAACCATTATCACCTGCCAGATCACACACGTGGTCCCTCCGAACGGAGCCAAATCAGTTCGGAAGTAGAAAAACTTTCCAAGGTACTCAAGCTTTTAGAAGTCAGCAATGCTGGTTCAGAAGTGACGGAAGTTCAAGCTGTTAAGTCCATTGAAGGACTATTGGATGAGTCACTCCAGCAACGTGAACTGACTACACCACAGGGAACTGTTACAACACCGAGGCGTTGTCCAGACCGAGTCAGGAAGCACAGGAGACGCCTCCACAGAGACTGAATCTGTGAACTGTTTCCGCAGAGACTGAAACTGTGAACTGTTTTCCCGCAGAGACTGAATCTGTGAACTGTTTTCCGCAGAGACTACATCTGTGAACTGTTTTACATGAAGTTGGATATATGTTATGTTTAATGGGGAATAAGTATGTTGTAAGCTAAAAAGGGAGGATTGTTGTGTATGTAACCGTTCTACCTTTAAGAGAACTATTGTATGTAACCGTCCACCTTTAAGAGAACTATTTTAGGTGTTGCACTACTTTATTTTGGCTGCTGTATACTGTAATACCAGTGGTGACCACACCGGTATATAAGTGCTGTGTAATGAGTGATTGGGCAGATTCGCCCTGACCTTCGAATAGTAAAGTCCTGTTAAAGTTTACTCTTGTAGTCTGTGTATTAATTCGCTATACAACACACAGACTTTACAGGCTGGGCCATTTCTGTATATTCTGGGATAAAGTTCCGGCAATAATTAAATAGCCCTAATACCTGCTTGACCCCCTCCCCTCTCTGGCGCGGTCCCTTCCTGCTGCCATCTCTAGCTGCTTATAAGTACAGGACTGTGAGAAATCAAAGCACGCAGCCAGTGGTTGCATGCTGCTCCTGCTAGCTTTCCTCTTGGTCCTAGCGCCCCTCTCATCTGTCTTCGGGCATTTGTCTCTTCCCTTGTGTTAGAGCCTGGACCTGGGAGAGAGCAGCATCGCCGGCAGAGCTTAAAAGCGGCGGCAGTGAACGAGGCCCGACCACAGAGCCTGGACCTGGACCTGGGAGAGAGCAGCATCGCCGGCAGAGCTTAAAAGCGGCGGCAGTGAATGAGGCCCGACCACAGAGCCTGGACCTGGGAGAGAGCAGCATCGGCGGCAGAGCTTAAAAGCGGCGGCAGTGAACGAGGCCCGACCACAGAGCCTGGACATGGAGCTGGGAGAGAGCAGCATCGGCGGCAGAGTTTAAAAGCGGCGGCAGCGAACGAGGCCCGACCACAGAGCCTGGACCTGGACCTGGGAGAGAGCAGCATCGGCGGCAGAGCTTAAAAGCGGTGGCAGTGAATGAGGCCCGACCACAGAGCCTGGACCTGGACCTGGGAGAGAGCAGCATCGGCGGCAGAGCTTAAAAGTGGCGGCAGTGAACGAGGCCCGACCACAGAGCCTGGACCTGGACCTGGGAGAGAGCAGCATCGGCGGCAGAGCTTAAAAGCGGCGGCAGTGAACGAGGCCCGACCACAGAGCCTGGACCTGGACCTGGGAGAGAGCAGCATCGGCGGCAGAGCTTAAAAGTGGCGGCAGTGAACGAGGCCCGACCACAGAGCCTGGACCTGGACCTGGGAGAGAGCAGCATCGGCGGCAGAGCTTAAAAGCGGCGGCAGTGAACAAGGCCCGACCACAGAGCCTGGACCTGGACCTGGGAGAGAGCAGCATTGGCGGCAGAGCTTAAAAGTGGCGGCAGTGAACGAGGCCCGACCACAGAGCCTGGACCTGGACCTGGGAGAGAGCAGCATTGGCGGCAGAGCTTAAAAGTGGCGGCAGTGAACGAGGCCCGACCACAGAGCCTGGACCTGGACCTGGGAGAGAGCAGCATCGGTGGCAGAGCTTAAAAATGGCGGCAGTGAACGAGGCCCGACCACAGAGCCTGGACCTGGACCTGGGAGAGAGCAGCATTGGCGGCAGAGCTTAAAAGTGGCGGCAGTGAACGAGGCCCGACCACAGAGCCTGGACCTGGACCTGGGAGAGAGCAGCATTGGCGGCAGAGCTTAAAAGTGGCGGCAGTGAACGAGGCCCGACCACAGAGCCTGGACCTGGGAGAGAGCAGCATTGGCGGCAGAGCTTAAAAGTGGCGGCAGTGAACGAGGCATACCAATTCAGCAGCAGGGGAGAGAGGTAAAAAGTAATCAAAGTGTGACGTCAGCAGGAAGCAGGTAAGTGATTGGTTGGTGAGTATTTCTCTCTTTTTTAAACTTTAACTCTGGTTTATAGTTTCTAAGTTCTCTCTGGTGTAGCGGGGACTGTTGGTCAAACTATTTAACTGTAGTGTAATTAGTGGGATTGATTGATTTAATTTAAACTCAATTAATTAAAGGGTAAATCATGGCAGGACAGCCCGGCCCCGTGATCTGCTCCTCCTGCGATATGTGGCAACTCAGGGACACTTCCTGTGTCCCTGACAACTACGTGTGCAGGAAGTGCACCCAGCTGCAGCTACTGACAGACCGCATTGTGGCGCTGGAGCTGCGATTGGATGCATACTGGAGCATTCACGATGCTTGGGACATCGTGAATAGCATGTTTAGGGAGTTGGACACACCACAGGTAGAGGTTGGACAGGAAGAAAGGGAACGGGTGACCAACAGGCAGAGTACTAGGCGCAGGCAGGTAGTGCAGGGGTCCCCTGTGGCCATCCCCCTCTCCAACAGATACACCATTTTGAGTACTGTTGCGGGGGATGACTTATCAGAGGAAGGCAGCAGCCAACTTCCTGGCACCAGGGGTGGCTCTGCTGCACAGAATGGGAGGAAAAAGAGTGGTAGAGCTATAGTAATAGGGGATTCAATTGTAAGGGGAATAGATAGGTGTTTCTGCGGCCGCAAACGAGACTAGAGGATGATGTGTTGCCTCCCTGGTGCAAGGGTCAAGGATGTCTCCAAGCGGCTGCAGAACATCTTGGAAGGGGAGGGTGAACAGCCAGTTGTCGTGGTGCATATAGGCACCAACGATGTAGGTAAAAAGCGGGATGAGGTCCTGAAAGCGGAATATAGGGAGTTAGGAGGTAAATTAAAAAACAGGACCTCAAAGGTAGTAATCTCAGGATTGCTACCAGTGCCACGTGCTAGTCAGAGTAGAAATAGAAGGAAACTTCAGATGAATACGTGGCTAGAGGAATGGTGCCGGGGGAGGGATTCAAGTTCCTGGGACATTGGAACCGGTTCTGGGGGAGGTGGGACCAGTTCAAACCAGACGGTCTGCACCTGGGCAGGGCTGGAACCGATGTCCTAGGGGATTTGTTTGCTAGTGCTGTGGGGGAGGGTTTCAACTAAAATGGAAGGGGGTTGGGAACCTGAGCAGGGAGACAGAGGAAAGGGAAACAAGGATAAAAGCAAAAGATAGGAAGGGGAAAAACAAAAGTGGCAGTCAGAGAAATCAATGGTTTAAATCAAACATGGGCACAGTAAATAATAATTCTAATAGGTCTAAGAGCATTAACAAAACAAGGCTGAAGGCTTTGTGTCTTAATGCGAGGAGCATTTGTAATAAGGTGGATGAATTGGCTGCGCAAATAGAGGTAAACGAATATGATTTGGTTGGGATTACGGAAACATGGCTCAAGGATGGCCAAGACTGGGAACTCAACATCCAGGGGTATTTGATATTCAGGAAAGATAGGCAAAAAGGAAAGGGAGGTGGGGTAGCATTACTGATTAAAGAAGGGATTAACACAATTGTAATGAAGGATATTAGTTCTGATGATGTGGAATCTGTATGGGTAGAATTGAGAAATACTAAGGGGAAAAAAACATTAGTGGGAGTGGTATATAGACCTCCAAACAGTAAGGCGGAGGTTGGGGATGGCATTAAAAGGGAAATTAAAGAAGCGTGCAATAAGGGCACAGTAGTCATCATGGGTGACTTCAATCTACATATAGATTGGGCTAACCAAATTGGTAACAATACTGTGGAGGAGGAATTCCTGGAGTGTTTACGGGATGGTTTCCTGGACCAATATGTCAAGGAACCAACCAGAGATCAGGCCATCTTAGACTGGGTATTATGTAATGAGAAAGGATTAATTAGCAATCTTGTACGAGGCCCCTTGGGTCGGAGCGACCATAATATGATCGAATTCTTCATTAAGATGGAGAATGAAGTAGTTGACTCAGAAACAAGGGTCCTCAATTTAAATAAAGGAAACTATGATGGTCTGAGGAGCGAGTTGGGTAGGATTGATTGGGGAATGGCACTCAAAGGGGTGACGGTGGATAGGCAATGGCAAACATTCAAAGACCGAATGGATGAACTACAGAAGTTGTTCATCCCAGTTTGGCACAAAAATAAAACAAAAAAGGTGACTCAACCGTGGGTAACAAGGGAAATTAGAGATAGCATAAGATCCAAGGAGAGGACATACAAATTGGCCAGAAAAAGCAATAACCCTGAGGATTGGGAGCAGTTCAGGATTCAACAAAGGAGGACAAAGGGATTAATTAAGAAAGGGAAAATAGAATATGAGAGTAAGCTTGCAGGTAACATAAAAACTGGCTGTAAAAGCTTTTATAGATATGTGAAGAGAAAAACATTGGTGAAATCAAGCGTAGATCCCTTGCAGTCAGAATCGGGGGAATTTATAATGGGGAACAAAGAAATGGCTGACCAACTAAATACATATTTTGGTTCTGTCTTCACAAAGGAGGACACAAATAAGGTCCCAGAAATACCGGGGAACATAGGGCCTGATGAAAGGGTGGAACTGAAAGAAATCAGTATTTGTAGGGAAATGGTGTTAGGGAAATTGATGGGACTGAAGGCCGATAAATCCCCAAAGCCTGATAATCTACATCACAGGGTACTTAAGGAAGTGGCCCTAGAAATAGTAGATGCATTGCTGGTCATCTTCCAGAACTCGATAGACTCTGGAACAGTACCCATGGATTGGAGGGTAGCTAATGTTACCCCACTATTCAAAAAAGGTGGCAGAGAAAAAGCGGGGAATTATAGACCGGTAAGCCTGACATCGGTAGTGGGGAAAATGCTAGAGTCCATTATAAAAGATATAATAGCAGAGCACTTGGAAAGCAGTGATAGGATCGGACAAAGTCAACATGGATTTACAAAAGGTAAATCATGCTTGACTAATCGACTGGAATTTTTTGAGGATGTAACTGGTAAAATAGATAAGGGAGAACCAGCGGATGTGGTGTATTTGGACTTTCAGAAGGCTTTCGATAAGGTCCCGCATAAGAGATTAGCATGCAAAGTTAAGGCACATGGGATTGGGGGCAAGGTATTGACTTGGATAGAGAACTGGTAGGCGGACAGAAAGCAAAGAGTTGGAATAAACGGGTTGTTTTCCGAGTGGCAGACAGTGACTAGTGGGGTACCGCAAGGATCGGTCCTAGGACCCCAGCTGTTCACAATATATATTAATCATCTGGACGAGGGAATTGGATGTAATATCTCCAAATTTGCAGACGACACAAAGCTGGGTGGGAGCGTATGCTGCGAGGAGGATGTCATGAAACTCCAGTATGATTTGGACAGGTTAGGTGATTGGGCAGAAACACGGCAAATGCACTATAATGTTGATAAATGTGAGGTTATCCACTTTGGTGGCAAAAACAGGAAGGCAGATTATTATTTGAATGGCAATAGATTGGGAGAAGGGGAAGTGCAAAGAGACCTGGGTGTTCTTGTGCACCAGTCGCTGAAGGTAAGCATGCAGGTGCAGCAGGCGGTTAAGAAGGCAAATGGTATGTTGGCCTTCGTAGCAAGAGGGTTCGAGTACAGGAACAAGGATGTCTTGCTACAGTTGTACAGGGCCTTGGTGAGACCGCACCTTGAGTATTGTGTGCAGTTTTGGTCGCCTTATCTGAGGAAGGACGTTCTTGCCATGGAAGGAGTGCAGCGAAGATTCACCAGGCTGATACCTGGGATGGCAGGAATGATGTATGAGGAGAGATTGTGTCGATTGGGCTTATACTCACTGGAGTTTAGAAGATTGAGAGGGGATCTCATCGAAACCTATAAAATTCTGTCAGGCCTGGACAGACTAGATGCTGGAAGGATGTTCCCGATGGTCGGGGAGTCCAGAACCAGGGGTCATAGTCTAAGGATAAGGGGTAGGACATTTAGGACTGAAATGAGGAGGAATTTCTTCACCCAGAGAGTGGTGAACCTATGGAATTCTCTGCCACAGAGGGCGGTGGAGGCCAGTTCATTAAATATATTCAAGAAAAAGTTGGATATATTTCTTAAGGCTAAAGGGATCAAGGGATGTGGGGAGAAGGCAGGGACAGGGTACTGAATTTCAATGATCAGCCATGATCTCATTGAATGGCGGAGCAGGCTCGAAGGGCCAAATCACCTACTCCTGCTCCTATCTTTTATGTTTCTATGTTTCTATTATGTTTCCTAGGTAGATTTCTTTGTCCTTCCCTACCTATACCTTTCTAGGGTTTAACTTTAGTCCCTCATTCTGTAGGGCTCCCAGTACCATAGTCAATCAAATATTGTAGAGGGACCTGCCACTATCAGATGTTATTGCGGAGCGGAGTGATCTTATTCAATTCGGACTACACCAATTTACGCCACAATGAAAGTCTGGTTTTAATCGGTTAATTTACCTCATAACTCCAATTTAATCCAGACCAATTTTTTTTTGTCTAACTAGTGTCACTTGGAAAAGAAAGATGGAAGCCATTTTAACAAAGACACAATCACTCATGCCTTGCAAACATTCACATTCAAATTCATTTTCTTCCAGGCACACTGGCAACTGTTATGTCAAGGCTGAAGCTTATCTTTTGTATCAATAATGAACAGACAAAACAAAATAAAATAGCATATTCTTGCAGAAAACAGTAAATTATGTCATATTTCTTATTGTCCTTTCTTCAGATGTCTTTCCAAAATACTATAAAAACATTGAATATAACTGGAGAAAAATTAGTTTTTCAACATTTAAACAAATCAAATCAAACTGCTTTGGAAGATTTCACCATAGCAACTGCAACTCCAAGGTTAAATCTTAGACTGAAACTTAATCTTTCGTTAAACAAATTGTTTTTGTTCTTCTCAGTTTTTTTTTACACACCAGCTTAACTTAAATTAGTTCAACATTTTTTTCCAATTCTGGGGGCACAATCTTATTCGCACATTCTTAAAACTTCCAAAATCCAAGACAAGACAACAGAGTTCAACACAGAGAAGTGGGTGGAGCTAAAACAAACATGACAGAATCTTTCTTTTAAAGGCAGACTTTCAGACAAAAGAAATACTGTAACTTCTTAAACATTCATAGTCAGGAAAACGTTCACACTTTAACACACACTTTCACAGAAACTGAAATTCCAGCATATTTTTAAAGTTCCTTTCACTCAGCAAATCTTGTGTTTTATTTGTCTCAGCACAGACGTTAATAACTTTCATGTTGGTAAAGCTTTAAGTTTATTTTTTTTCCTTTTTAAATCGGTGACTCAGCAGCTTTTCCTGGCTTTCCAAATCCCTGGTTTTTTTGGGTTTTTTTTTGCTGAGTTTTCAAATTGGTTAGCCTGCAAATTAAATCTTTTTCCTTCTTTATCTCTCCCTTCTGTTTCAATTCCTTACATTGTTTCTGGTAACAAGCTAAGATTACCATTCCCCCTTTTCCCTCTTTATCTTTGGTTTGTCCCCTCCACCCAGCCCTTTGGCTCTCTGCACTGTCTTCGGGATCCCATCCTTTCTTTTTCATAGTTTCGATAAGTTTTTGATTTTTGTCTGCTACATAGCGAGTGACGGAGTCGGGATCTCCCCAAGGGGACGGTCCCTCCTCCTTTATCTCTGCATCCTTTTTAGGCATTCTATATAACTTCTGACTTACTTCTCAATAGTTCTTATGTTCCCTATCATTCACCCACACACTTATTTTGCGCACACTCACTCGTCACGGGATCACGATCCTGTGGTGTTTATAGTTCCCTACACCTAATTAATCCTGGCCGTCACGTGGGACTACGTCCTTTTAATTCAGGCTCAGGCTAGGTGTTTGAGATAGACAACCACCCTTGTCCGTGTCGATCACCCTGTGACTCTCAAGGATCCAATCTTATACTTTATCGGAACAACGACACAAAACTTACACTCTAAACAGACAAACACTTAGGCCTAGAAATTCAGTTGCGTTCGCCAGCCGTTAGCGCCATAAGAGGGGTAGATTTGGAGCGCTAGGCACTTAGCACCCGGGCGCAGACTGATCTGCGCCTACGCCCAACTTCAGTTGACATTTAGCGCCGGCGCAAAGTGTTTGCGCCCGCTCAGCTGCGCGCGCAGCTTATGACGTCATTTCGTCGTGCAACGCTGTTTGTGCGCCCCAAACTGGAACTTCAGTGGTGCCCACCCAATGTGGGCGTGGCGCTGTTAAGAACTGTGAAGTGGAACGCAGCAGAGGCCCTGCGGGCCTCGGGGAGCGCTAATTAAAAGGCACTTAGACTGGACTATAAAGGCCAGCCATTTTGCTGCAATGACTTTAGTGCTTTGGATTTCTGGACAGAGACCAAGGAACAGACCTTACTGATTTGGGACAACATAGGAGAGGTATTTTTGGCTTCTGGCCAGAGCTTGGAAATTTGACTCATTGTGATTTCACTGTTTGCAAGTATATTATGGGGGCTGCATGGGGTGGCAACCCTCAGTTCCAGCATTATGTGCGAAGGGCTCGCAGACGCTGTGTGAGAGGGGCAGCCATGCCTAGACGCAGAGGGGCCATCAGGCGTCGGCAACGTAGGCCTTACCCACTCAGGGAATACCGGCAGCAGGTGTCCTATCTCACCATGACTGCCGCGCATTGTGTTAAGAGGCTGCGCTTCAGAAGGGAGGTGGTTGCAGAGATCTGCCAGCTGCTTCACAGAGATCTGCGTCCACAGCTGATGTGCAGGACGTCTCTGTCGGTGGAAGTGAAGGTCACGGTGGCTCTTAACTTTTATGCAAGCGGCTCCTTCCAAGCCGCTGCTGGGGACATAGCGAACATCTCCCAGTTCGCCGTGCATCGCTGCATCCGGCAGGTCACCGATGCCCTTTTCGCAAGGAGACACCAATTCATCTCCTTCCCCATGACCCTAGAGAGGCAGGAGCAGCGTGCAGTCAGATTTGCCAGGATCGCCGACTTCCCCATGGTGCAGGGCGCCATTGACTGCATGCATGTGGCTATGCGGGCACCTATCGACAATGCCGAGGATTACCGCAACCGGAAGGGCTACCATTCCCTCAATGTACAGCTGGTGTGTGACCACAGGCAGCGCATCCTAGCTGTCAATGCCCGCTTTCCAGGAAGCAGCCACGATGCATTTATCCTGCGCCAGACTACTGTGGCTGACATGTTCGAGGCACAGCCTCCCCCAAGGGGATGGCTTATCGGGGACAAGGGCTACCCTTTGTGTACATGGCTCATGACCCCGCTCCGCGCGCCCAGGACCCCTGCTGAGGAGGCATACAACGAAAGCCATCAAGCCACAAGGAACATCATAGAGCAAACGATTGGCATCCTCAAGCAACGGTTCCGCTGCCTGGATCGTTCCGGCGGATCTCTACAGTATTCGCCGGATAGAGTCTCCCAGTTCGTCGTCGTTTGCTGCATGCTGCACAACCTGGCTATCCGCAGGACTCAGGCACTGCCACCTCACGTTGGCCCACCACCTCAGGAGGACGAGCAGGAGGACCATGAGGAGGAGGAGGAGGAGGAGGAGGAGTACCAGCCCAGGAGGGAGCCACAAGGTCCAAGGGCCGTCCGCCGGCGGCTTATTGAACGACACTTCTAGGCCCCCTGTCAGGGAATGGCTTGTGGCAATGAACGCACCTGAATGTAGCCGCTCCGCAAGCCCTCAGCCGGTTAACGCAACAACCACTTGAAACATTACACATGGACAAGCTGAATAAATAAAAAGCTTTATTTAACAAACTCAGAGCCCTTCCCACATGAAACACAAAAACAGACAAGACGCCCAAAAAACAGTCAAAAACATATCTCGCTCCCACAACCTGGGGAGGAATAACAAAACTTGTCCATCCAATTGGCCTTCATCCTCGGCCTTACCAACACTAACCCCCCCATACAGAACACAAACACCCCCATCTAAAAAAAATTTGCCTTCATCTTCGGCCTTACCAAAATAAACCCCCCCATACAGAACACAAACAGCCCCATATAAGAAAGCATTTGGCAACACACTCTACTTGGTGTGCCGAGAGGGCGAGTCCTTGTGCAGGCTTGTCCGGCCCCTGCCCGACCTGCTGCTCCGCCTCAACCTGGGCCCTGTGGGTGTTGCAAGGCTGGGGGAAGGCTCCTGAGGGGCACAATGCGTGACGGCAGATGCCCTTAGGGGTCGGCCTAGACGAGGTCCGGCCCTGGTGGGGCCGGCTGCTGACTGCTGCAGCTGTGGCTGGGCAGCATCAGTCTCTCCAGCAGCTCGTCGCAGCTTTGCTGGGGGAGTGGCAGTGGCGGCTGCAGCAATGGGGGCAAGGTGGCTGATGCCAGGCGCTCGCTGGTCGCCAGAGACACAAGCACTCGGCCGGGCTGGCACTGCAGCAAGCGCAGCAATCTGGTGAAGGCCAGACCGCTGTGCTGCAGCAGCACGGCGGGTGCCCTGGCGATGCATGCGTGACACAGCGAGTGTGGCAGCAGTGAGTGCCCGTACTGCCCTGGTCTGTGCCCGCATCAGACCAGCCAGTGACTGCACGGCACCACTCGTCAACTCTCGACTCGCGTCCTGTGCTGCCGCGAGTTGTTCGACACCCCTGGCCTGTGAGTCCCCGAAATCGGCCACACTATGAGCCAGGGACTCAATGGCCTGAGGCAACTGTCCCACAACCCCCATGAACTCGGTGTGGCGCCGCTCCGAGTCCGCGAACATTTGATCAAGGAGCCGCACCTCCTGGGCGAGGACCGTCTCTGGACTGGAGGCCGGACTCTCCCTCTGGGGAGAAGGCCGCCGAGCTGGCCGACCCTTCCCGCGTGGCTGGACGCCACTGGGCCCAGCAACTGCCCTCCCCTGCAACACTTCCCCCCTCTGGGGAGAAGGCAGCCGTGCTGCCCGACCCTTCCCGCGTGGCTGGACGCCACTGGGCCCAGCAACTGCCCTCCCCTGCAACACTTCCCCCCTCTGGGGAGAAGGCAGCCGTGCTGCCCAACCCTTCCCGCGTGGCTGGACGCCACTGGGCGCAGGAGCTACACCCCGCTGCAACACTTCCCCCTGGCTCTCTTCCAGGCAAGGCGTGTCCCCTCCATTGCCATCCCCTGGCGCGGATGAGGGTTCCCCCGATGTGCCGCCTTCCTCTTGGTCCTCGTCGCCCTCCTCTTCCGAGGGACTGACACTCGCAGCTTCAGGGACCTCCTCCTCACCAGCTGAAAGCAGGAAGGCACAAGAGTAGCTTTAGAGTGAGGACAGGGCATCAGCGAGGGAGGCATGAGTGGTGGCAGTATGCGCATTGGTGGGACAGTGGCAAAGGATGTAGATCTGAAGCGCAAGGGGAACGAGAGAGGTCCAAACGGTCATGTCCTTACCATTGGCGCCCAGCACAGGGTCGGCATCTCCAATAGCAACGGGGCCAATCACCTGGGCACGCATGAGTCGAGCCACGCGCTCCTCCAGGTCACTGAGCTCCTGGAACTGGACACGGCCTCCCCCGGTGACAGTCCGGCTCTTCAGATTCTGCGCCAGCTTGGCCTGCAAGAGAAAGGACGGCCTCTAAGTACAGTGTGGTGCCCTGTTGTTGTGTGCACTGCCTCCCATGGTCGAATAGCTTGGCCAGTGTGGTTCCCTGTTGTTGTGTGCACTGCCTCCCATGGTCGAATAGCTTGGCCAGTGTGTCAAGTGCAGAAAGTGCTATTGATGATCATGCCAGTGCCATAGCTGCTGGAGGAGGGCTGGCCATTAGGCCTTTGAGGTCCCTTTGCCCATAATGTGAGGTGCACATGCAAGGATGAGGAGGACACTGGAAAGGGTACTCACCCTGACCAACCGAGTGAGGTCATTAAACTTCTTCTGGCATTGGTCACCAGTCCTGGGGACATCGCTGTTGGCTGTGACCCTCTGGGCGATTTCCCTCCAGGCTCTCCTGTACAGCCTCTTGGGAGCCTTCTTGCCACTGTCCGGGCACAAGATATCTCTGTTCTTCTCCAAACCCCTAAGCAGCACCCTCAAAGCATGGGCAGAGAAGCGCTGCGCTCGCTCACGGGCCCTCTGCATCGTTGCTGGCGCTATTTCTCTCCAGCAGCAGTGTTTAGGCCTAGCTGGAGGGCTCCAGTATCCAGGGCGTGGCAGCAGACCAAGTCGACCCTTCCCCCTTTAAGAGCTGGCCGGCGTCAGGGTGTCTGCTGTCAATCAAAACATGACCGCACCTGCGCTGCGCCCGGCCTCGGCAGTATGAGTCTGCACCGCCGGCTTAGCGCCTAAAGATAGGTGTGCAACGCCAGTTTTAGCGCTCGCCCAAACTCCTTGCCCAAAGCTACTGAATATCGGCGAACTGGCCTCCACTTTCCGGCGGGCGCAAACTTTAGCGCCCGCCCGACTTTACCGCCCCAAACGTGGCTATACTGAATTTCTAGGCCTTATACTCTAAACACTGTATGGGTAGAAGTGAGAAACACCAAGCGGCAGAAAATGTTAGTGGGAGTGGTAGATAGACCTCCAAACAGTAATGCGGAGGTCGGGAATGGCAATAAACAGGAAATTAGAGAAGCGTGCAATAAGGGCACAGCAGTTATCATGGGTGACGTTAATCTACATTAGGCTAACCAAATTAGTAACAATACTGTGGAGGAGGAATTCCTGGAGTGTATACGGGATGATTTCCAGGATCAATATGTCGAGGAACCAACTAGAGATCAGGCCATCTTAGACTGGGTATTATGTAATGAGAAAGGATTAATTAGCAATCTTGTTGTGCGAGGCCCCTTGGGTCGGAGTGATCATAATATGATAGAATTCTTCATTAAGATGGAGAGTGAAATAGTTGACTCAGAGACTAGGGTCCTGAATTTAAATAAAGGAGACTATGAGGTGCAAGTTGGGTAGGATTGATTGGGGAATGTCACTTAAAGGGTTGACGGTGGATGGGCAATGGCAAATATTCAAAGATCGCATGGATGAACTACAGAATTTGTTCACCCCAGTTTGGCATAAAAATAAAACAAAAAAGGTGACTCAACTGTGGCTAACAAGGGAAATTAGGGATAGCATAAGATCCAAGGAGAGGACATATAAATTGGCCAGAAAAAGCAGTAAACCTGAGGATTTGGAACAGTTTAGGATTCAACAAAGGAGGACAAAGGGATTAATTAAGAGGGGGGAAATAGAGTATGAGAGTAAGCTTGCAGGGAATATAAAAACTGACTGTAAAAGCTTTTAAAGATATGTGAAGAGAAAAAGGTTGGTGAAGTCAAGCGTAGGTCTCTTGCAGTCAGAATCAGGGGAATTTATAATGGGGAACAAAGAAATGGTGGACCAATTAAATACATGCTTTTGTTCTGTCTTCACAAAGGAGGACACAAATAACCTCCCAGAGATGTCGGGGAACATATGGTCTAATGAGACGGAGGAACTGAATGAAATCAGTATTTGTCAGGAAATGGTGTTAGGGCAATTGACGGGATTGAAGGCTGATAAATCCCCAGGGCCTGATAATCTACATCCTAGGGTACTTAAGGAAGTGGCCCTAGAAATAGTAGATGCATTGCTGGTCATCTTCCAAAATTCGATAGACTCTGGAACAGTTCCCATGGATTGGGGGGTAGCTAATGTAACCCCACTATTTAAAAAAGGTGGTAGAGAGAAAACGGGGAATTATAGACCAGTAAGCCTGACATCGGTAGTGGGGAAAATGCTGGAGTCCATTATAAAGGATGTAACAGCAGAGCACTTGGAAAAAAGTGACCAGATCGGACAAAGTCAACATGGATTTACAAAAGGTAAATTGTGCTTGACTAATCTACTGGAATTTTTTGAGGATGTAACTGGTAAAATAGATAAGGGAGAACCAGTGGACGTGGTGCATTTGGACTTTCAAAAGGCTTTCAATAAGGTCCCGCATAAGAGATTAGCATGTAAAATTAAGGTACATGGGATTGGGGGCAAGGTATTGACTTGGATAGAGAACTGGTTGGCAGACTGAAAGCAAAGAGTTGGAATAAACAGCTCTTTTTCTGAGTGGCAGGCAGTGACTAGTGGGGTACCGCAGGGATCAGTCCTTGGACCCCAGCTATTCACAATATATATTAATGATCTGGACGAGGGAACTAGATGTAATATCTCCAAGATTGCAGATGACACAAAGCTGGGTGGGCGTGTGTGCTGTGAGGAGGATGCCGAGAAACTCCAGTGTGATTTGGACAGGTTGGGTGATTGGGCAGAAGCATGGCAGATGCAATATAACATGGATAAATGCGAGGTTATCCACTTTGGTGTCAAAAACAGGAAGGCAGATTATTATCTGAATGGCAATAGATTGGGAGAAGGGGAAGTGCAACGAGACCTGGGTGTCCTTGTGCACCAGTCGCTGAAAGTAAGCATGCAGGTGCAGCAGGCGGTCAAGAAGGCAAATGGTATGTTGGCCTTCGTAGCAAGAGGGTTTGAGTACAGGAACAAGGATGTCTTGCTACAGTTGTACAGGGCTTTGGTGAGACCACATCTTGAGTATTGTGTGCAGTTTTGGTCGCCTTATTTGAGGAAGGATGTGCTTGCCATGGAAGGAGTGCAGTGAAGATTCACCAGGCTGATACCTGGGATGGCAGGAATGACGTTGTAAGGGGGGGCTTCTTTTAACTGGTTTATGGTAATTTACCTGGCCAGCAGCCTTTGCCTCTGAGCTCTGACCAATTCCAACCTTTTACCTGGTTTACAGTAATTCACCTGGTCAGCAGCCCTTTGCTGCTGCACTCTAAACCAATTTACAAACAGTGGTTTCGAATCGCTACCCCTCCTTCAGTTCTGAGTGGAGGAACTTATAATTAATGATATTAAAATGGACAAGTGGTTTGGATGAGAGAAAAATCAAGTTTTATTACCTAAATAAACTACAATCAAAAGAATAAACTATATCACACGAACACAGTAATTACAGTAAAACTATATAGCAGGGGGTTGCAGACGGTGAAAACGAGGGATAAAATGGCTCCAATGTTATTTAAACAATCTTAGCAATTACCCTCAAATCACTACCCCTAACTCCTGCTAGGTTGCCTTGCCGAGGAGTCAGAACACCCTGCTCACCTGTGGTCCAGCGAAGTAAAGAGAGAGAGAGCCTCTCAGCAGCTATCTTTTATACCTGGTGAGGTCCTGCCGTTCTGCCCTGCAAGGGCTGTGTGCAAAATTCCCCGCCCAAAGGGTCCAATACACAAGAGAAAGCTGTGATTGGCTAACTCAGAGTGGTTGGACTGGGTTAATGTTTCTTCCGGAGCTCCCTGGGCTGAAACAAAAGGGAAATACAACTGCTCTATTGTCCAGAATGCTAGGTGATTTAGACCCATTCAGTTCTTAAACGGATCCCATTCAAGATACAAAAGTCTCTTCTGCAGTTTAGATGTATCCACTCGATATACAAACAAATGCTAATAGCATTCGATTGCTTTGTAAACAAAGCATTGTCCTGTGGTAATGTTTTGGCTCCATTGAACCTTACTTCCAGACACAGAAAGCTGCTTTCCAAGTCGTTTGTCTTCGGCCATGTGGTGCGACAGCCATTTTTATCCCTGGAAATTTAAAAGCACAACGCCCAGGGATTCTTTAATCAAAAAAATTAATCTTCAGAACTGTAAATTATTGCGAATTCTTATAACGTATGAGGAGAGATTGGGTCGATTGGGCTTGTACTCGCTGGAGTTTAGAAGAATGAGAGGGGATCTCATTGAAACTTATAAAATTCTAACAGGACTAGACAGACTAGATGCTGGAAGGATGTTCTCGATGGTCGGGGAGTCCAGAACCAGGGGTCACAGTCTAAGGATAAGGGGTAGGCCATTTAGGACAGAGATGAGGAGGAATTTCTTCACCCAGAGAGTGGTGAATCTGTGGAATACTCTACCAAAGAAGGCAGTTGAGGCCAATTCATTAAATATATTCAAGAAAGTGTTGGATATATTTCTTAAGGCTAAAGGTATCAAGGGATATGGAGAGAAAGCAGGGACAGGGTACTGAATTTGGATGATCAGCCATGATCTCACTGAATGGCAGAGCAAGCTCAAGGGGCTGAATGGCCTACTCCTGCTCTTATCTTCTATGTTTCTATGTTTCTAACGCCTTTTAACTTGAATCCCTCTGGATCGTCACCCGGTATTTTGTATTTTGGGTTTCTAACTCGCAGTGGTCCCCTATCCCCAGAGAGACACCCTTTAAGCTCTCTCCCCCGGCCCTCCCCTGACCGTCGGCGACACTTAACTAGCGCTTTCCCCCTGGGTTTCTAAACCCTTTAGCGTTTTTTTCCCTGGGTTTCTAAACCCTCTTAGCACTTTCCCACCTAGTGCTTTCCCATCTGGGTTTCTAAACCCATTTAGCGCTTTCCCACCTAGCGCTTTCCCATCTGGGTTTCTAAACCCATTTAGCGCTTTCCCACCTAGCGCTTTCCCATCTGGGTTTCTAAACCCTTTTAGCGCTTTCCCACCTCGCGCTTTTCCCACCCGAGAGTTTCTAAACTCCTCGGGTCTGTTTGTACCCTAAAACGCATCCTATTGGTCCACACCTGAAGCCCGTTGCTCCTTCATTCGCTGTTCTTTAAACCACGGCTACCCCGATCTGCCTTGCGGACCTCTACATTAAGGGTGAATATTGCTACTCACCCCTCCGTGTATGTCGTTGTGGATGATCGATCAGCAGTCTGGCGGTATCCCACTTCTGACACCAAGCTGTAAGCGAGGGAAATCTGGATGGTAAAACAGAACAAACAGACTCAGGTGTTACCCAGATCAATAGTTTTATTATGAGTGCACACGGGAGAACTATCTCAGCTACCCGTAGCTAAAGACATCGTTCTCAAAGAAAAAGTGACAAAACAGCTTAGTTTATACAGTTTATTAGACAACACCCACTTATTACTAATGGGGTGTATACATGGAAATATTGATACTTCTTTGGTTTACATGGTTAATCAATCAACTACTAAGCCTGTCCTTCGAACTCGAGTACCCCTGAATACATCAGTGAGAAGCTGATGGGCTGCAAAGGCTTCATTCTAACTTCACATTCATGAGCTTATCTCTTGTTATCAAAATAGGGAGGCAGGCATCTTCAGCAAGACATGGCCTCAGTGAACAAAGCCCCAGTCAAACTCTGCAGCCAGCTGACTATTCTCCAAGACTTGTCTGCAAAGGCCTGATCAATGTGCCTTTGTACCCTTATCTCTTTCAGGAGGCCTCCTCCAAACATGTACTCAGAGTAATTTACGAGCGGAGCTTTGGAATGTCCTTGGTCACCTAAATCTATCTATGTTGGTTTTAGTTTAAAAAAAAGAGTTAACATAGTCAAGCATCCCATGGTGCTTTGCGTTTCATTTTCAAGCTAACAAGACTAAGTGATACCTTTCAGACAGTTTTATACCAGTCGAATATTGAGGACCCCTTTATATCCCCTAAACCAAATTTTATCCTAACAGAAATAAATGGCTTCCATGCTTCTGGCATATGCCTCTTTTGAGGAAGCGCTGAGTGAAGGTGGCGAGAGGGGTTTCCCAGGAGGTCACACTGGAGATGGGTGTGAGGCTCCAACCTTCCACAGGTGTTGTTAAGCCTTCTAAAAGTTGCCCCAGACCTGAGACCACTAATTCCTGCCACCTGCAAATCATGGCTGATCAAATCTTCTCTTTAATGGTTGACCTGCAGTTGATAGTCAGCAATCCAATAGTGCTCCCGCCAGGTTTCACATTCGTGTTTCCCACCAGGCGTGTTTCATGTGGGAAAAGGGTTAAATTCACAAGGGCCTTTCAAAATAGGATTATAGAGGCCATTTCGTGGTTGTTAAGGGCCTTAACAATGTGATGTATATACCTTTAAGGGGAACTATCTTTTACAGCTCATGTATACTGCAGTACTGGCAGTGACCACACCTGTATATAGCACTGAGTAGTAATCTGTACAGATCAGTTCCACTGGGAGCCACGTTGAGTAAACACCTGTTGTACCATTTCTCCTGCAGTCTGTGTCTTATTATACACGGACGCAACATTGGCGACAAGGCAAGTTCGAACCTACCTGCAACTCTGCATCACCTCCCGGGGATTTGTTCCTGGAGATCAGTGGATTGGAGGTCAAGGCCAGAGACTCAGGCGTTGACCACGGGCAACCGGCCAGTCATCCAGTAGAGACTTGAGAATTGCGGGGGAGGTTGTCGAGAGCCAGGCTTGGCTTTCCAGTCGAGGCGGTCCAGCGAAACGGGCTGGCAACAGGTAGTGCGCAGACCCTTCCCGGACAGCGGCGGGCTAGAGCCCGACCGAGCGGCACAGCAAAGGGCCGAGCAGCGTCGATGGGGGAGAGAGAGAGAGGGCAGAGCACACAGGGCGCAGCCGGTGTTCAGGGGCTGAGCAGCGTCGACGAGAGGGAGAGAGAGAGAGGGCAGAGCGCACAGGGCAGGGCACAGCCGGTGTTCAGG
Source organism: Somniosus microcephalus (assembly GCF_052327205.1). Classification (NCBI taxonomy): domain Eukaryota; kingdom Metazoa; phylum Chordata; class Chondrichthyes; order Squaliformes; family Somniosidae; genus Somniosus; species Somniosus microcephalus. The sequence continues at coordinate 254,267,931 of NC_140988.1, read as the reverse complement.
GGCCGAGCAGCGTCAGAGAGAGGGAGAGAGAGATGCACAGAAACCCGCGAGGCGCCGCCATTGCCACGAGGACCGCCGAGAGCAGCGTTGGCAGCAGCGCAAGAGAAGCGCGCGAAACCTACAGGGTGCGGCCACTGCCACGAGAACCACCGGGAGCGGCGTTGGCAGCAGCGGGGGAGGAAGGAAAGCGTGGGAGACGCCATTTTAAGTCATTGGGAGATGCCATTTTAAACCACACCCAAAATGCTGAAGAGTGGCAGTATCACCGCATTTGACAATGAATTTGAAGATTGGACAACATATGTCGAACGAATAGAGGTGTACTGCAAGGCAAATGAGGTGTCAGATGAAAAGAAAGCGCGGTATTGTTAAATTTAATGGGTGCAAAGACGCATGGTTTATTACGAAATCTAGTAACCCCAATGAAGCCAATGGAAAAGAGTTTTGAAGACATAGTAACGATACTAAAGGAACATTTAAACCACACACCGCTGCTGATAGCAGAAAGATTCAAGTTTCACAAACGGACCCAGCATAAGGATGAAAGCAATGCTGATTATTTAACAGAACTGCGCAAACTATCGAAACACTGCCAGTTTGGAGCGGGACTGGCAGATACCTTAAGGGACAAGTTTGTGTGTGGGCTTCAAAGTGAAGGAACCCAGAAACGGCTTTTATCTGAAAAGGACCTTACGCTGGAAAAGGCTTTCAGCATTGCGGTATCATATGAAGCAGCAGCACAGGGCTCTGCAGAGATACAACAGAGACCGCAGGAATATGGCACAAACGAAATGTCATATGGAACAGAGCAGTGCTATCGCTGCGGCAGAACAACACATGACCAGAATGATTGCTGGTTCAAAGACAAAGTGTGCAGACAGTGTGGAAAAGTAGGACACATAGCACGAGTCTGCAGGTCAGGAAAGAAAACCAGCAATAAGAAACCTACCAAAGGAAAGTACAAGAAGGTACATAAGATGACGGAGAATAGTTCAGATGAACAAAAGAGTGATAACGACTCCGAAAGCAGGGAACTGAGTTGTTTGAAACTACATAATGTGATCACAACGGAGGATCACCGAACCCTTTGGGTCACTCTCAAGATAGCAGGAGTCCAGGTAAAGATGGAATTGGACACAGGATCAGCCCTAACAGTCATAAACCGACGGGACTATGAGCGGCTATTCTCACACATACCCTTGAGAGACACAAAAATTATTTTGAAGACGTACACAGGGCAAAAAGTCTACCCCAAAAGAAAAATAAGGGTGACCGTTATATATAACGGTAAGGAAACACCAAAACTAGACCTGTATGTATTGCAAGATGGAGGAACACCATTACTGGGACGTGAATGGATCCGGAAAATACAACTGGATTGGCATTCCATACAGGCACTGACTGTGGCTGACAAAAAGAATGACGACGTCACGCCTGGGCGATTGTCAAAGATCCTAACTGACGCGAAAGAAGTGTTCCAGCAAGGACTCGGAACACTAAAAGGCATGACAGCGACGACTAAAATTGAAGAAAACGGAAGCCCAAAATTTTTTAAGGCCAGATCGGTACCTTATGCGATCCGCCCAGCCGATGAAGCAGAGCTGGAGAGTCTGGAATGTTCAGGTGTACTGTCCAAGGTAGACTGGAGCGAGTGGGCTACACCCATCGTCCCTGTGATGAAAAAGTCATTGAGCAGCACACCTGGGGAACCAAGGAAGGTTCGCATCTGTGGGGACTTTAAGGTAACAGTGAACCCGGTCCTTCACACCGTACAATATCCACTTCCGCATATTGAAGATATTTTCGCCTCGCTATCTGGAGGGAAACGCTTCACTAAGATTGATCTGGCCCAGGCGTATCTGCAAATGGAGGTAGAAGAAGCATCAAAAAAATACCTCACAATCAACACCCATAAAGGTCTCTACCGATACAATCGGCTGGTGTTCGGGGTAGCATCAGCTCCGGCTATTTGGCAGAGGACAATGGAACCAGTCCTGCAAGGGATCCCAGGGACCCAGTGGTATTTGGACGACATCCTGGTCACGGGCGAAAATGACAGTGATCACCTTGCCAACCTGGAGCAGGTGCTCACTAGATTGCAGGAATATGGGCTCCGAGCTAACCGCCCCAAATGCGAGTTTTTTAGAAAACAGATCTCGTATTGTGGCCACGTTATTGATAAAGAGGGGTTCCATAAGTCCCCAGAGAAGATTGAGGCAGTAGTCAAGGCTCCAGCACCGGAAAATGTGTCACAACTGAGGTCGTTCCTTGGGCTGGTAAACTACTACCATAAGTTCTTGCCAAATTTGTCTACATTACTACACCCACTGAACACCCTAGTGCAAACTGGGGTGCCATGGAAGTGGAGTGATGAATGTAGACGAGCTTTCCAGAAGAGCAAAACACTAATCACATCGAAAGAGGTATTGGCCCATTACAACCCGGCATTACCAATTCGGTTGGCATGTGATGCGTCACCCTACGGCATTGGAGCGGTGCTGTCGCACAAATTCTCGGACGGCTCAGAGAGACCAATAGCCTTTGCGTCACGATCACTAACCTCAGCCGAGCGTAACTACGCCCAGATTGACAGGGAGGCCCTCAGCCTAGTGTGGGGAGTGAAAAAGTTCAATCACTATATGCACGGGCAGAAATTCACCTTGTTGACTGATCACCAGCCTCTTGTCTCCATTTTTAATCCGAAGAAGGGCATTCCGGTGATGACTGCGCAAGGACTACAAAGATGGTAACTTTTTCTAGTCGCGCACCACTATGAGGTTGAATATAAGGGCACGAAACAGAATGGAAATGCTGATGGGCTATCACGCCTGCCACTGCCTACTGCGGAGGAAGCACCAGCAGTGGATCCTGTCAAAATATTCCATTCGACTATAGTTGAATACCTACCGGTAACTAACGCTTGTATCGAAAAGGAAACCCGAAATGACCCGACACTGTCTCGGTTATATGATTTGACGGTGAAGGGATGGCCAGCACATGGCGACTCACTGTTGCCAGCATTCTCGACAAGGAGAGAACAGCTGTCAGTGTGCCAGGGGACCTTGATGGGTGGATCCCGAGTGGTAATTCCACCCAAGTTAAGGGATAGAGTGCTCAATGAGCTTCATGAGGGTCATCTGGGAGGGGTAAAAATGAAAAGCTTAGGCAGGGCTTATGGGTGGTGGCCGGGAATCGATAAACAAATCGAGGACCTGACCAAGAGCTGCTCAGGATGCCAGAAAGTCCAAAATGCACCATCACAGGCCCCTCTACACCCATGGGAGTGGCCCTCATCGCCATGGCAACGGGTGCATATTGATTTTGCTGGTCCATCCATGGACTCATTGTTTTTAATAGCCGTGGATGCGCACTCGAAATGGCCTGAGGTCATCAAAATTGTCCTCCACCACCACGGAGAAAACTATTGCAGTCCTACGGACCATTTTTGCCAGGAATGGCTTGCCAGAACAGAATTGCTCCAACAACGGACCACAGTTTGTGTCCGAAGAGTTCCGGAGGTTCTTGAAAAAGAATGGGGTAAGGCATTACACATCCGCCCCGTATCATCCAGCCACAAATGGATTGGCTGAGAGGTTCGTACAAACCTTTAAGAAGGCAATAAAGGCTATGTACAATGACAACATTCCGCTGCAGCACAAGGTGGACAATTTCCTGTTCGCCTACCGGAATGCGACACATGCAGTCACCAACCAGGCCCCAGCCATGATGTTCTTTAACCGAAGGTTAAGATCTCGCCTGGATTTGCTCAGACCAAACGTATGAAGAGATGTTGAGAGTAAGCAATTCCAGCACATCCATGAGAAGCCAACAAGGAGCTTCAATGTAGGGCAACCAGTCTTGGCCCGCGACTACCGAACAGAAAAATGGCAGCCAGGAACGATATGCACATGGCAGGGCCCACTAATGTACACAGTGGATGCTGGGGAGAGCATCGTGAGACGCCATGCTGACCAGATCCTAGAGTCACAGGAACAAGTCAGCCCCATGCCTCGCCCATACGTACCTGGTGATGAACCCGACGTACAGGTCGCATCTACCCCAGAAATATAGCATCGGAAGCTGATGAACCAACCGACGACAGGGGGCCAGAATCGCCTCCGCACCAAGAGCAAGACACTCGGGAAAGGCGCTATCCAGAAAGGATCAGGAAGCCTCCCCAAAGACTGAATATATAAATAGACTATTTTCAGCTAATGTTGCATGTTAAAAGTGTTAATTGTAATTAGTTTAATATTTAATTGTTAAATGAGTGTTATGGTACTATTAATCTAAAAGGGGAGGAATTGTAATGTATATACCTTTAAGGGAAAGTGGCCTAGAAATTCGGTTGTGGGTCCGCCAGGGCTTTAGCGCCCGAAATTTTGCGCCGGCGTTAATGCCGCTGCGCCCGACGAAAATTCAGTTGCCCCGGGCCCAGACGGCGGCGGGCGCTAATGGAGGGTTTTTGCGCCTCACTATGGGCGTTCAGTGCAGTTTTCAGGCGCTAATCCCCCGCTGCGGCACCCGAGGCGGTGCGGCAGGCTGGGGTACTGCAGGCCTCCTCCTTCTGTTAAGGAGGAGCTGCCTGCAGCCGACCGCTGGCCGGTCGATTCGCCCGACAAATGATCCCGGCACCTCGGGAAAGAGCCGGGCTCGCGGGCCACACACATCAGTGCCGCGGGGGGGTGGTGGAGGAGTCCGGGGAGGGAGGTGCGGGCAGGCGGCCGCCGGGAAAGCGGCCGGCCGCCGCTCCACCTTTATGCGCCGGCGCAAAGGTGTGTAACATCCCTTTCAACAATCGTTGGTTGCGGCTGCCACGGGCGAGGCGGCCGCAACTGAATTTGGGCTTGGGGCCGGGTTACCACGGCAACCGGGACGCTGCGCACACCGATGACGTCATCGGTGCCGGCGCAGCGCTACCGGCTAATGCCGATGGTAGGGCCCAACGCAATTTCGTTACCAGCTATAATTCTGATGCAAGACCCTCTAACGCCTCTAATTGGGCGCTAACCCCACCGAATTTCTAGGCCAGTATCTTTTACAGCTCATGTATACTGCAGTGCCGGCAGTGACCACACCTGTATATAGCACTGAGTAGTAATCTGTACAGATCAGTTCCACTGTGAGCCATGTTGAGTAAACACCTGTTGTACCATTTCTCCTGCGGTCTGTGTCTTATTATACATGGACGCAACAAACAACCAATCCCGCCTGTTGGCTGTGGGACGGAGTCCGGACTATCAGACACGACTGAGTTAAAATTGCTCGGAGTCGGGAACCAGGCGGAGGGGGGGTCCCGCCAGTTTTTGCGATTATAACCCCCCACACGCTTCCAAGCCCGCCTCCATGGCTCAATGAAAATTGAGGCCGAAGTATTCTGCAGTGAGTGTCTCACCTCTCAAAGCCTTTCCACCACTTACAAGGCACAAGTCAGGAGTGTGATGGAATGCTCTTGACTTGCCTGGATGAGTGTCATTCCAACAACACTCAAGAAGATCGACACCATCCAGGACAAAGCTGTCCGCTTGATCGGCACCCCATCCAGCACCTTAAACATTCACTCCTTCCACCACTGGCACACTGTGGCTGCAGTGTGTACCATCTACAAGATGCAATGCAACAACTCACCAAGGATTCTTCAACAGCACCTCCCAATCAAGTGACTTCTACCACCTAGAAGGACAAGGGCAGCAGACGCATCGGAACATCACCACCTCCAAGTTCCCCTCCAAGTCACACGCCATCTTGACTTGGAAATATATCGCCGTTCCTTCGTTGTCGGTGGGTCAAATCCTGTAACTCCCTCCCTAACAGCACTGCGGGAGTACCTTCACCACACGGACTGCAGCGGTTGAAGAAGGTGGCTCATCCCCACCTGCTCAAGGGCAATTAGGGATAGGCAATAAATGCTGACCTTGCCAGCAATGCCCACATCCCATGAATGAATAAAATAGGGTGGATGCAGGAGAGATTAAATGACAAAAGGGATGATGGTGTCAGGCAAAAGGAGGTGGTTATGGGACAAGCAAAGAAACAAAAGATGGATCTAGAGGAGATGTAAATGGCAACAGCAGGATCATGACCAACAGCTGCTATCCACCATATTGAATTCCTTCATAATTTTAAAGACCACAATCAGAGAACAGAACGCCAGCCTGCTCATTCTTTTCTGATATTTGCATCCTCCTAAATCTGGTAACATCTTTGTAAATCTTTTCTGCTGTTTTTCGAGTGCTTCAATAACCTTTTCGTGGTTATATAGACTAGAAGTGCACAGTAATCCAAGTGTGGTCTAACCAAATTCTATATCAATTTAACATTACCTCCCTTCTTTTGTATTCTATTCCTTTAGATATTAACCCCAGTGTAATGATCAGTAACCTGTCATTCTTGAATGGTACACTAGGTGGTGCTGTATGTATATAAGAGTGGGCTACCCATGAAGCACTAGGCTACCCACAAGGCAGCAGTCAAGATGGAGGCCTCTACAGATACTGTACCTAGTCCACATGTGCTCAATAAAGTGTCTAGCAAAAGCTAGCTGTTCTTAATAAAAATGACTAGTTATTAATGAACATAACATGGTACCAGGATTGGTAAGATCTGCTGAATATTGTGCAACGCGACATGGAGAATTTGAAGCCACCAGAGCGTTTGAAACTCACAGGAAATGTCGACTACAATTGGCAGACTTTTAAACAACAATTCGAACTCTACATTGCTGCCATTGGGTACGGTACGAAGCCAGACGCAAGGAAAATAGCGTTGCTGCTCACGGTTGCAGGCCCACAGGTAATAGAGGTATTTAATACATTTGTATTTAATCCAGAGGAGAACAGAGAAAAATTAGACGATGTGCTAAAGAAGTTTGATACACATTGTTCTACCAAAAAGAATGAAACCTATGAGAGGTACATCTTCCGTTCTCGGACACAGCAGCAAAATGAGACTTTTGATAGCTTTTTGACTGATCTGAAACTGAAAGCACAGACATGTAATTTCTCTGAGCTGAAAGCATCCATGATTCATGACCAGATTGTGTTTGGTATTCATGATAAAAAAGTCAGGGGACGTCTGTTGAGAGAAACCGAATTAACATTGGAAATTGCTGTGAAAATATGCCAAGCTAGCGAGCTAGCTCAAAAGCATGCCAAGACTTTCAGTGAAATCAATGATGATGCGATTGCAGTAAGTGCTGCTGTCGGTGCTGTGTCCTACAAAGGGAAGAAACATGGGCAGAACAGAAGTGAAAAGCAATCGGAGGAAGGAATTTTTAATTGTAAATGCTGTGGTTACAAACACCAGTTAAAACAATGTCCAGCGTTTGGAAAAATGTGCACAAAATGTCATGGAAAGAATCACTTTGCCAAACAATGCTTTTCAAAAGTAAAAACTAAGAAAGGGCAACGAGTTAATGTAATTGAGGACACTGATTTAAGTGAGACATGTTTTGTAGGAATGGTGTCATGTGACAATATCAAAAAGGATACAGAAAATGTGTAGCCCTCAGGAATTAACAATGCTGAACATAAAGTTAATGCAGTAAAAGAGGACAAATGGACGATCCCACTGCAGGTAAATGGAGCATTAGTTACATTGAAACTAGACACTGGGGCAAAAGCAAACTTAATCAGTATGAGTGACATTAACAATATGAAAGAAAAGCCCAAAATACAGAAAAAGTCTGTACTACTGAAGGACTATAATGGACAGAAAATAGACAGCTTAGGTGTATGCAGACTTAAAGTGACAGTCAAAGACAAAGTGCATCATCTCATGTTTTCTGTTGTGGCTGAAGGACTTGATTCACTACTGGATGACAAAGCTTGTGAGGACCTAGAACTGGTCAAGAGAGTCTACCGTATAAACTGTGCCATAAGCAGACCAGATGACTCGATGGATTCTGTAGTGAATAATTTCCAGGATGTGTTCAAAGGATTTGGAGTTCTACCATTCACTTACAAGATCCAGCTAAAGGAGGGTGCTCAGCCTGGTACATGCTCCACGAAGAGTTCCAGCACCCCTGCGTGACCAGCTCAAGAATGAACTGGACAGAATGACCACACTAGGAGTCATCAGGAAAGTCAAAGAGCCAACAGACTGGGTTAACTCTATGGTATGTGTGAAGAAAAAGAACAATGATCTAAGAATATGCATGGATCCAAAGGACTTAAATGCAAACATAAAACGTGAACACTACCAGATTCCCAAGCGAAAAGAAATCACCAGTGAAATGTCAGGTGCCAGATACTTTACAAAGCTCGATGCCTCACAAGGATTTTGGCAACTAAAACTGGATGAAGAGAGCACCAAATACTGTACCTTCAACACACCATTTGGCAGGTATTCACAGAATCACAGAATCACAGAAACCCCACAGTGCAGATAGAGGCCATTTCGGCCCATCGAGCCTGCACCGACACATATCCCACCCGATCCCCGTAACCCCTACACCAACACATGTCCCACCCTATCCTTGTAACCCCACGTATTTAATCCCCCTAACACTAAGGGTCAATTTATCATAGCCAATCAACCTAACCCGCACATCTTTGGACTGTGGGAGGAAACCGGAGCACCCGGAGAAAACCCACGCAAACACGGGGAGAATGTGCAAACTCCACACAGACAGTCGCCCGAGGCCGGATTCGAACCCGGGTCTCTGGCGCTGTGAGGCAACAGTGCTAACCACTATGCCACCGTGCTGCCCGTATTGTTTCCTCAGAATGCCTTTCGGGATAATATCTGCATCTGAAATCTTTCATAGAGCGATGGAACACATAATTGAAGGTCTGGAAGGAGTTCGGGTCTATGTTGATGACATCATCATCTGGGGCTCCACACTGAAAGAACACAATGAGAGACTGACTAAAGTGCTACAGAGCATAACCGGAATGGACTGAAGCTCAACAAAGCCAAGTGTCAGTTTGGCGTCCAGGAAGTCACTTTCCTAGGAGATAATCTATCTGGTAAAGGAATAGAGCCAGATATGGAAAAAGTAAACGCCATACTCAAAATGCCCCGACCCACTGACAAAAAAGGAGTGCTACGCATCATGGGGATGATAAACTTCATTGGAAAGTTCATTCCTAACTTGTCAGCCAAGACAGCCTGTCTGCGAGACCTGCTACGTAAAACAAATGAGTTCGCATGGACAGAAAGACATGAACAAGAGTGGATAAACCTCAAAACAGTGCTGACAACCACACCTGTACTCACCTTCTTTGACCCAACAAAAAGAATCAAAGTGTCAACGGATGCAACATAAGATGGCCTAGGTACGGTCTTGCTACAAGCAGAGGGTGAAGATTGGAAGCCTGTTGCCTATGCCTCCAGGTCTATGACTGATACTGAGTGTCGATATGCCCAGATTGAAAAGGAATGTCTAGGCTTGGTAGTTGGACTAGAAAAGTTTCATGGCTACATATATGGACTTCCCACCTTCACAGTTGAGACAGACCACAGCCCACTGGTTGCCATCATAAAAAAGAACCTGAATGAGATGTCTCCAAGGATTCAACGACTCATGATGAAGCTGCAAAGATATGACTTTGAACTGATCTACACACCAGGCAAATACATAGTGTTAGCAGATGCACTATCCCGAGCACCCACAATGAGTCATGTGAGCTCTACTGAAGAAGACGTGGATGTTCATATGAGTATGGTCACTGCTGCACTGCCCGTGTCAGACACAAAATCAAAGCAAATAGCAGAAGAAACAGTAAAAGATACAGTATTACAAACAGTAATAGAGAACATTCATCATGGTTGGCCAAAAGGTTCCTGTCCAAAATATTTTCACATAAGGTCAGAATTGAGTGTCGCAAGTGGACTATTACTAAAACAGAACAGAATAGTCATTCCACAGGCTCTACGTCAAGACATGCTCAAAAGGATTCATGAGGGACACCTCAGAATTGAAAAATGCAAAAGGAGAGCAAGAGACACTGATTATTGGCCTGGCATAAATAAGGACATTGAGAACATGATAGGCAAATGTGAGACATGTCAGAAACACCAAAACAAACAAGCAAAGGAACCAATGATAGTAGCTGACATACCAACAGCACCATGGCAAAAGGTTGTTATGGACCTTTTTCATTTAAATGTTAAAGACTATCTAATAGTGATTGACTACTATTCTACCTATCCTGAGATGGCGCTGCTCTCAAGCACCACAGCAAGCAGTGTCATAATGCATGTGAAATCCATCTTCGCCAGACATGGAATTCCCAGGATTGCCGTTAGCGACAATGGTCCGTGCTTCAACTGTAAGGAGTGGCAACAGTTTGCAGCACATTATGACTTTCAACACATCACATCCAGTCCTTTGTATGCTCAGTCGAATGGTAAGGCAGAGAAAGGTGTTCAAGTTCTCAAGCAGCTACTGAAGAAAGTGACAGAAAGCAAGTCTGATCCTTATCTCGCCCTGCTGAGCTACCGAGCCTCACCTTTAGACTCTGGTTCTTCACCTGCTGAACTCCGAATGGGTCGCAAGTTGCGTACCACACTACCCTGCCATGCAAAAGAAAAGCAGAGTAAGGAACTGAGACAGAGACTTCAACTGTTAAAGCTGAAACAGAAATCATACTATGACAAGTCATCCAAAACTCTGAAACCATTGACAAGGGATGATATTGTCAGGATTGAGGATCCAGATGCATGGAACAGGAAAGCTACAGTTTTTGAGGAAGTAGGACCAAGGTCATACACTGTTAGAACTGAGGAAGGACAGATTCTCAGGAGGAACCGCCGTTCCCTCCTAAAAACACAAGAGACTATCGAAGAGCAAATCGATGACAATGCCGCAACTGAATCTTGTCACTCACCACCAGAACAATCTAACACAAATACACATACAGGCTCTCATGAAAACACATCAGACTTACCTGTGTTGAGAAGATCCACACGTGAAGTAAAAAAGCCTGATAGACTTAATCTTTGAGTACAAAGAAAACTACATTGAAAATGTATTGACTGTTGAAGATGTTTATGTTGTTATTGATTGATATTGATTGATACTCATTTTGTTTAACCTCAAAGAAAGGGGGATGTAATGATCAGTAACCTGTCATTCTGGAATGGTATACTAGGTGGTGCTGTATGTATATAAGAGTGGGCTACCCACAATGCACTAGGCTACCCACAAGGCAGCAGTCAAGATGGAGCCTTCTACAGATACTGTACCTAGTCTACATGTGCTCAATAAAGTGTCTAGCAAAAGCTAGCTGTTCTTAATAAAAACGACTAGTTATTAATGAACATAACACCCAGTACTTTGCAAGCCTCTTTATGTCTTCCTGTATTTTGTTGCAGTATTAGCTATGCCCGCCAATTTGGTATCAGCTGCAAATTCCAACACCATACTTCCTGTTTCTGAACCCAAATCACTTATGTAAACAGTGAACAACAATGGTCCCAGCCGAGATTCCTGCAGAACAGACACTATTTCTCACTTTCTTCTGGTCCGAGAAACTTAATTAACTCCTACCCTCTATTCTCTGCTTTATAGCCATCTTTCAATCTATTCTGCTATCTGGCCTCTGACTCTACACACCCTGACCTTTGTCTTAAATTTCCTATGCGGCACATTATCAAAGACTCTGAAAGTTTATGTAGACCACATCAACTGCCTTGCCCTTGTCTACTTTTTCTATTGCTTCTTCAAAGAATTCAATATGGTTGGTTAGACATGATCTTCCCTTTAGAGATCCATGCTGACAATTTTTGATTATATTCTCCATCTCTAAATGTTTTGCTATATGATTCTTTTGCAAAAATTCCAGTATCTTTCCCACCACTGACATTAAGCTTACTGATCTTTAGTCCCCAGTATTCCCAGTATAGCTTCCTGAAACTTGCCATTGAAAGCAGAGTGAGAACACAATGGCAATTGAGGGGCCTGATTAAAACTCATGCAAATAAACATTCACTCCCTCCAACACCTGCGTACCGTGGCTGCAGTGTGTACCATCTACAAGATGCACTGCAGCAACTCGCCAAGGCTTCTTCGTCAGCACCTCCCAAACCCGCAACCTCTTCCACCTAGAAGGACAAGGGCAGCAGACACATGGGAACACCACCACCTCCAAGTTCCCCTCCAAGTCATACACCATCCTGACTTGAAAATATATCCCCATTCCAACACTGTCACTGGGTCAAAATCCTGGAACTCCCTCCCTAACAGCACTGTGGGAGTACCTTTACCACACGGACTACAGAGGTTCAAGAAGGTGGCTCACCACCACCTTCTCAAGGGCCAATGGGATAGATAATAAATGCTGGCCTTGCCAGCAATGCCCACATCCAAGGAACGAATAAAAAAAATACTGCAATAAATATTTAGTACTCACAGCTGCTTTCTTACTTACTAGTGGGAAAGGGTTTGTTCACAGTACTTTTGCTGGAAGTTTACTTTCTAAACTTTGGAGGTTTTCTGATTTGCGTCAGGGTGGATGGTGCCTTGGCTGCCTTAGATTGGACCTTGGAAGAGGTGCAATATGAGCAGCACCACCACCAGCACTAACACCAGCAGCAGCAGCCTGCTGTTGAGAGGCCTGCAGCTGGACAACAGAGATGGGAGCTACAGAAAGGGGAACCACAGAGGGGTGCAGCTCGCAGGAGGCACTACTCGTGACACAGGGTGTACGGGCAGAGGCTGAGTTTCCTTGCTATGTCGGAACAGCAGTGCTTCAGGAGGCTCAGGATGTCATATCAGGTGGTGAAAGACACCTGCAACCTCCTAGAAGAAGACCTGCTCCCAGCTGGCCCTGGTGGCCACGCGTTACCAGTGGCTGTCAAATTCACTACCGCCCTCAACTTTCTTGCCTCCGGATCCTTCCAGGGCTCTGCTGGATACAGATCCAGGATCTCCCAGTAGGTGGTGCATGTCTTGTTTTGCACACTTTGTACAAAAATAATATATTGCAGGACAACGGAGCATTACAGTTTAACTCTTTTATTAAGCGTTAAGTCTGTGATCTTACTCATAGCAGCACCAGTGGGGAAAAGCCTGGCATTAGGACCCCTTGCCTGGGTCTTCCAAACAATAGTAGTCCTTACAGATGCCTGCAGGCCAATGACAACTCAGCATGTGATTACATGTGAATATTATAGGTATTCCTTACAGATGCTGAATTTAGGGAGTTAGGAGCTAAATTGAAAAGTAGGACCTCAAAGGTAGTAATCTCTGGATTGCTACCAGTGCCACGAGCTAATAAGTTTAGAGAGAGTAAGATAGATAAGCTAAATACGTGGCTTGAGCAGTGGTGCAAGGGAGAGGGATTTAAATTCTTGAGGCATTGGAACCAGTTCTTGGGGAGGAGTGACCTGTACCAAGGGGACGGTCTACACCTGAACTGTGAGGGAGCCGATGTCCTCGGGGTAATATTTTCTAGGGCGGTTCGGGAGGATTTAAACTAATTTGGCAGGGGGATGGGAACCTAGATAGTGGAAAAGAGGGAAGTCATATGAAGTCAGAAATAAATGGTAGAAAGGTGAGAAGCAATAAGCAAAGGAGAGAAACACAAAGGGCCAAACTAATTCATAATGAGAGTGTGAAAAAAGCAAGCCTGAAGGCTTTGTATCTTAATGCTAGAAGCATTAGGAACAAGGTGGATGAATTAGTTGTGGAAATAGAGGTAAACAAGTATGATTTGATTGGGATTACAGAAACGTGGCTGCAGGGTGGGCAAGGCTGGGAACTTAACATCCAGGGATATACAATATTTAGGAAGGATCGGCAAAAAGGTAGGGGAGGTGGGGTAGCATTGCTGGTAAAGGAGGGGATTAATGCAATGGAAAGGAAGGATATTAACTCGGATGAAACGGAATCTGTATGGGTAGAAATGAGAAATAGCAAGGGGAGGAAAATGTTAGTGGGTGTGATATATAGGCCTCCAAATAGTAATATGGAGGTGAGGGAAGGCATAAAAAGGGAAATTAGAGAAGCGTGCGATAAGAGCACAGCTGTCATCATGGGTGACTTTAATTTACATATTGATTGGACTACCCAAATTAGTAAAAATTCTGAGGAGGAGGAATTCCTGGAATGTTTTCGGGACGGTTATCTGGACCAATATGTCGAGGAGCCGACTCGAGATCAGGCCATTTTAGACTGGGTATTGTGCAATGAGAAGGGACTTATCAACAATCTTCTTGTACGAGGCCCCTTGGGTCAGAGCGATCATAATATGATCGAGCTCTCAGTCGAGATGGAGAGTGAGGAAATTGAATCAGAGACTAAGGTCCAGAACTTAAATAAAGGGAATTACGAGGGTATGAGACGGGAATTGGGTAAGATTGATTGGGTGGTGTTTCTGGGGGGATTGACAGTGGATAGACAATGGCAAGCATTCAAAGATAGAATGGAAGAATTCCAGAACATGTTTATACCGGTTTGGCATAAAAATAAACCTAAAAAGGTGGCTCAACCGTGGATAACGAGGGAAATTAGGGACAGCATAAAATCAAAAAAAAGGGCATATCAACTGGCAAAAAAAAGCACCAGACCGGAAGATTGGGGGCAGTACAGGATACAGCAAAAGAGGACAAAGGGATTAATCAGGAAGGGGAAAATAGAATACGAAAGTAAACTTGCAGCAAACATAAAGACAGACTGCAAAAGCTTTTATCGGTATATCAGGAGGAAAAGACTGGTAAAATCCCAAGTCGGTCCCTTGCAGTCCGATTCGGGAGAATATATAATGGAGAATAAGGAAATGGCAGACCAATTAAACTCATACTTTGGTTCTGTATTCACAAAGGAGGACACAAATAACCTCCCAGGAATATCGGCAAACATAGTGACTAATGAGAGGGAGGAGCTGACAGAAATTAGTATCTCTAGGGATATGGTGTTGGGTAAGTTGAGGGGACTGAAGGCCGACAAATCCCCGGGGCCTGATAAACTACATCCTAGGGTACTTAAGGAGGTGGCCCTGCAGATAGCAGATGCTCTAAGGATCATCTTCCGGAACTCCATTGACTCGGGAACAGTACCCGTGGATTGGAGGGTAGCTAATGTTACCCCAATATTTAAAAAGGGGGGTAGAGAGAAAGCAGGGAATTATAGACCAGTAAGCCTTACATCGGTTGTGGGCAAAATGCTAGAGTCCATTATTAAGGATAAAATAGCGGAGCACTTGACAAATGGGGAAAGGATCGGACAGAGTCAACATGGATTTACAAAGGGTAAATCGTGTTTGACTAATCTGCTGGAATTTTTTGAGGAAGTAACTGGTAAAATAGATGGGGGAGAGCCAGTGGATGTGGTGTACCTTGACTTCCAGAAAGCCTTCGATAAGGTTCCACACAAAAGATTATCATGCAAAATTAAGGCTCATGGGATTGGGGGCAAAGTATTAACGTGGATAGAGAACTGGCTGGCGGATAGAAAACAGAGAGTTGGAATAAACGGCTCGTTTTCGGAGTGGCAGGCAGTGACCAGCGGGGTGCCGCAAGGATCTGTCCTGGGACCCCAGCTGTTCACAATATATATAAATGATCTGGATCAGGGAATTGGATGCAATATTTCCAAATTCGCTGACGACACTAAACTAGGAGGAGGGGTGGGCTCTGATGAGGATGTCAGGAGGCTACAGTGCGATTTGGACAGGTTGGGGGAATGGGCGGATACGTGGCAGATGCACTATAATGTGGATAAATGCGAGGTTATCCACTTTGGGGGTAAAAACAGGAGGGTAGATTATTATCTAAATGGCAATAGATTGGGAGATGGGGAAGTGCAGAGGGACCTGGGTGTTCTTGTGCACCAGTCACTGAAGGAGAGCATGCAGGTGCAACAGGCGATTAAGAAGGCAAATGGTATGTTGGCCTTCATATCAAGGGGGTTCGAGTATAGGAATAGGGATACCTTACTACAGCTGTACAAGGTGCTGGTGAGACCGCATCTGGAGTATTGTGTACAGTTTTGGTCGCCCCATCTGCGGAAGGATGTTCTTGCCATGGAAAGAGTGCAGCGGCGATTCACCAGGCTGATACCTGGAATGGCGGGAATGACCTACGAGGAGAGATTGAATAGTTTGGGCTTGTACTCACTGGAGTTTAGAAGATTGAGAGGGGATCTCATCGAAACATATAAAATTATGGCAGGCCTGGACAGGCTGAATTCAGAGAGAATGTTTCCAATGGCAGGGGAGCACAGAACCAGGGGCCACAGTCTAAAAATAGCGGGCAAATCATTTAAAACAGAGATGAGGAAGAATTTCTTCACTCAAAGAGTGGTGAGCCTGTGGAATTCCCTGCCACAGAGGGCTGTGAAGGCTAATTCAATAAATATTTTCAAGAGAGAATTGGATATATTTCTGAAGGCTAAGGGGATTAAGGGTTACGGAGAAAAGGCGGGGACGGGGTACTGAACTGGTAAGATCAGCTAAGATCTCAGACGAAGATCAGCCATGATCTCATTGAATGGCGGAGCAGGCTCGAAGGGCCGAATGGCCTACTCCTGTTCCTATCTCTATGTTTCTATGCCTGCGGGCCAATGATAATTCAATATGCAAATGTTACATCCCCTTTCTTTTAAAAGAAAAATGTTATGCATTACTTTTAAACCTTTCTTCTACATAATGTTCTCAGTAACACAAACATATAAGTAAACTTAGCATTTAACTAGCACTGAAAACATCTCAACGTTTCAATAACGATGTACAGTTTTTTTTAGGGCAGCGATCCGCCTACAGCCTTTGACAGTTCACAAGTCAAGGATAACTCTAGGCTTGACCTCTCATCCCGACCTTGTGTGGTATGAAACTGAGCATGCTCCTGAATCGGTCAACAATTCAGGTTCAAGTAAGCATGATGTGTTTTGTGTATTACTCTGTTCATCACACTCTGGTAAACTGATCCGCTCGTCGGAATGACGGTGTTGTTCCTTGGTGTTCAGGAGGTGCCTGCGATTGCGGCGGTACACCTGTCCTTCTGGGGTGCGACCGTGATACGATCGCTCAGTGTCAGCTGGCTGGATGATGACTGCTGGCTTCCAGTAGTCATGCTCCTGGATTCTGATGGATTCTCCATTGTGTAGCGGCGGCAGTAGTCTAGCTGACCTGTCATAGTATCTCTTTTGGTGTTGCTGTCTCTGTACACGTTTTGCATGCACTTTCTTGCAGCTGACGACCTCTGGCTGCAGCTGCTGGTTGGTGCTTGGAAGGATTGAGCGAAGTCTGTGGCTCATCAACAGCTGTGCTGGTAACTTGAAGTTGTCAACCGGAGTGTTGCGGTACTCAAGGAGACTGATGTAGGGGTCTCTTTTGTCCGCTTTGGCTTTGTCCATGAGTGTTTTTGCAATCTGGACAGTTTTTGCAGCAAGGCCATTACTTTGAGGGTAATGTGGGCTTGATGTGACAAGTGTGAAATCCCATGCCTTGGCAAACGACTCAAACTCTTTTGATTTGTATTGGGGACCATTGTCTGAGACTAAAGTCTCTACCATGCCATGCCTGGCAAAGGCTGCCTTTAGCTTGTGGATCACAGCTGCAGATGTGGTGCTGTGAAGCTTGTCCAGTTCAAAAAATCTGCTGCACTAATCAACAGTCACTATGTAGTCCTCATTGTTCCATGTGAACAGATCCATTGCCGGGACCTGCCAGGGCCTGTCCAGAATATGGTGAGGTATCATGGGCTCTTTGACATTTGATGGGCAGCGTTCTAGACAAATGGAACATTTTCCGACAATGTCCTCAATGTGTTTGCACATTCCAAGCCAAAACATAATGTCACGTGCTCTTTGTTTGCATTTTTCCATGCCCATATGTCCAGCATGAATTTTTGTCAACATCTCGTCTCTGAGACTGGTAGGAATGATGATTTTCTCCCCTTTGAAGACGATTCTGTTGATTTGTGACAGTTCGTCTCTGTGGTTCCAGAATTCAGATATGCTCTGAGGGCATTTCCTCCTTTCCTCAGGCCATCCTTCATGTATGACTTTGCTCAGCAGTGTGAGTTGTGTATCTTTCTCTGTTCTTGCTTGGATCTCCTTCAGTTTTGAGTCACTCACAGGTAAGCTGTTGTACACCATCTGCACCTGCACATCCATGCCTTCACTGAGGCTGCTGTCCTGGTAGCTAAGAGACTTTCTGGAGAGCGTGTCTGTGACAGGAATGTCTTTGCCTGGACAGTGAATGATTGTGAAGTCGTACTTCTGTAGCTGAAGGATCATTCTCTGTAGCCTTGGTGGGGCTGTGGCTAGTGGTTTCCTCATGATTGACTCGAGGGGCTTGTGGTTGGATTCCACAATGACTTGTCGGCCATAGACATACTGGTGGAAACGCTTACATCCAAACAGAATTGCATATAGCTCTTTCTCGATTTGAGCATAGTTGATTTCACTGTCTGTGAGAGATCTGGAAGCATAGCCGATGGGCTTTCCTTTTTGCAGTAATACTGCACCTAGACTGTACTTTTACGCGTCCACTTGTAGTCTGAGCTCTTTGCTGGGGTTGAAGTAGGCAAGAACTGGTTCTGGTTCTCTGGTGATTAGGTCTTTCATTTTCTGAAATGCTGTGTCATGTTGTTTGTCCCACAGGAAGTCATAGGATTGTTTGAGCAACTGACGCATGGGTGCATTGATTTCGGAGAGGCTCGGGGCAAACTTAGCTAAGTAGTTAACCATGCCTAGTACTGTCTCCAGCTCTGCGCGGTTCTTCGGCGGCTCCATCTTCTTGATGGCGGAGATTTTCTCTGGATCCGGCTTAATGCCATCAGTTGAGAGGCGATGCCAGAAATAACTGATCTCGGTGGATCCGATTATGCTTTTCTCGGGGTTGAGCCGGATACCTTTCTCCCGTGATCTTTGTAGCATCGCACGAGAATTCCTGTCATGTTCCTTTCTATTCCTGCCATAGATGAGGATGTCATCTATGATTGCGACTACTCCGTCGAGGCCTTCATAGGTTTCGTCGATCTTCCGCTGGAATTCATCCTGAGCTGAGATAAGACCAAATGGTAAACGCAGAAATCGGTGGCATCCAAATGGTGTGTTGAACGTTGTTAGCTTAGATGACTCTTCTGTGAGCTTGATAGTCCAGTATCCTGATCGTGCGTCCATTACACTGAAGTAACATGCTCCCACTAGCTTGGGTGTGATGTCATCTAGCGTTGGTAGAGGGTAGTGAGGGTGTTTGATAGCCTTGTTCAAATCTCTGGGGTCGAGACAGACTCTGAGCTTGCCTGTATGTGGTTTCTCAACCACTACTAACGCGTTGACCCACTCTATTGGTTCTATTTCCTGGACGATGATTTCTGTATTCTCCATGCTCTGCAGCTCCTCCTACAGGTGACTATGTAGAGCAAGGGATATCCTTCTCGGTGGGCAAATGACAGAGGTTGCTGCTGGGTCAAGGTGAATAGTGCATTCACCTGGGAACAGTCCGATTCCTTTGAAAACGTCAGCAAACTCCTCCATGACTGTCTGCTTCTCAACTGGTGCTGTCAATGATAGCACTACCTTGACGAGGTCCATGTCTAAACATGCCTTTAGACCTAGCACTGGAGGTGCTCGAGTGTCAACAATGTAAATGTCCAACATCATTTCTCTTTCTTTGTACTTGCATTTCACCACGCATGTGCCTTTTACAAAGAGCTGCTCACCCCCATAGCTGGTCAGTCTGCATGAGGTGGGCTGTAGCTCACACTCATCCTTCAAGCTGTGATACTCACTCAGAGGAATTACATTAACTTGAGCTCCAGTGTCTAGTTTAAACTTAAGCTCTGTGCCCTGTTTTCCTATCTCAATATCTGCAAAGGCTTGCTCAGTCTCTGAAATCTGTTTTTTCTGTGACACAGAATCAATAAACTGTTCCTCTGCATTTGGCTCTCTATCTGGCATTTGGCTGTCACTCACTGTGTGAACTGCTAATCCAAAAACAGTCCTGCAAACTTTAGCAAAGTGGTTCCGTTTACCACATTTAGCACATTGCCTTCCTTTGGCAGGGCAGTGCTCCTTTTCCCCATACACCTTGTTTCCACAATATCCACAGTTTTTGAAGTGGTTTATGTCTGTGTCGCTCATTTTTAGACCTCTCTCTGTTCTTTCTGTTTTGAAACACGCTCTCTGGGTGGTGTTCTTTGGTGTGTGTCTATTAACTACGTGCACTGTCTGTTTAGGCGAGCTGCTAGTGGTGCCGGTTATGGTTTTCAACTGTGCTTGGGCTATCTCGTGCGATCTAGCTATGTCTACAGCTTTGTCCAGCGTTAGCCCGGACCCAACATTCAAACGTTTCTCTCTCACTTTAGCTGAATGTATTCCAATCACGATGTGGTCTCTGACCATCTCATCTTTATCTGCATATTCACAGTCTTTTACCAGCAGTTTTAACTCAGTCATGAACTGTTCAAACGACTCACTAGCTCCTTGTACTTTCTCCTGAAACTTGTACCTAGCATATATCGTATTTGTCTTGGGCATCACATATGATTCAAAACGGTCAAAATAACTTTTCAGTACCTTTGCTTCATCCGCGGTGAGAGACCATGTGTTAAAAATGTCTCTCCCTTTTTCTTCGATCCACAGGAGTAGGTAGCTGCATCTTTCTTCCTCCCCTTAGCTTTTCAGTGGACCCGAGAACATCAACTCCATGTGTTGCTTGAACTTGCGCCATTCTCCAGGTGAGTTCAAAGATTCCCAATCCATTCGAGGCAAGGGAGCTCCAACGATGTCCATTTGCAATCCCACTTCTGACACCATGTCTTGTTTTGCACACTTTGTACAAAAATAATATATTGCAGGACAACGGAGTATTACAGTTTAACTCTTTTATTAAGCATTGGGTCCATGATCTTACTCATAGCAACACCAGTGGGGAAAAGCCTGGCATTAGGACCCCTAGCCTGGGTCTTCCAAACAATAGTAGTCCTTACAGATGTCTGCAGGCCAATGACAACTCAGCATGTGATCAGATGTGAATATAATAGGTATTCCTTACAGATGCCTGTGGGCCAATGATAATTCAATATGCAAATGTTACAGTGCACAATGCATAAGCCAGGTTACTGATGGGTTCTTTGCCAGGGCAGGCAATTATGACAACTCTGTCTGTGATGACACTAGACAGAATGAACGGGTGCTTCTATTTGCATTTCTGGCTGGCTTCCCACAGGTGCAGAGCGTCATTGACTGTACACAAGTGGCAATCCGGGCACCCCCAGATCAACCAGGAGTCTTCGTCAACCACAAGGACTTCCACTCCATCAATCTGCAGCTGGTGTGCAATCACAAAAAGATATTTCTGCAGGTGTGCACAAGATTCCCGTGCAGCTGCCATGATACTTTTGTCCTGCAGCTGTCCAAGCTCAGTGATCTGTTTGGGCCTGCAAACAGACTTAAGGGCTGGCTTCTGGGAGACAAGGGATACCCCCTTCAACCTTGGCTGATGATGCCCGTCAGAAACCCAACCAATGAAACCCAACAGTGCTACAATGAATGCCATATGACCGCCATATGATCAAACAAGCCATTGGCATGCTGAAGATGCACTTCAGGCGCCTGGAGAGATCTGGAGGTGCCCTTCAGTACTCTCCAGCCAGGGGCTCCAGAATGGGTGTGGTGTGCTACGTTCTGCACAACATTGCGCTGCAATGAGTTTTGAACCTGCAGTAGATAAAAGGTGCAGAGCTCAGATTGTCTGCGGACGAATCTGAGGAGGAAGAGGAAGAAGATGAGGAAGACGAGGTGATGAGGGCAATGCAGCACCAGCTGCTCTCATTGCTGCCAGGGTTGCCCTTAAGCTTCATTTAGGTACCACCAGTGGATCAATGTCAGAACCATATGCAATGGCCATTCTTCCCGCTGCCCCCCCAATGCCACTGAAACGAAGTAGTCCTGCAAACAAACAGCTAACCACCCATTGCACATCTCCCCATTGGCCCCCGTCAATTCATGTCTTCCCATTCATCATCAAGCAAGTTAACTTGAGACTTGTCACCCAGCAAGCAAGAATGGGCAACACAGGAAAGTGGGAAACTAGAGTTGATGTAGAAGATCAGCCATGATCTTATTGAATGGCGGAGCAGGCTTGAGGGAACCATAAGGCCTACTTCTGCTCCTATTTCTTATGTTCTTATGGGACCACAGACACACTGCATATGAGACCACATCACTGAAATGCATCTGCCAGCATGGCAGAGATATCTACTATAACATTAAAACTATTGCACTTTGAGAATACACTGAACAATCTTTTGTGCAATGAGTTATTATCTGCGAGTAACATTGCAATAAAATATTATCACTTCATTTTGCAGTCAATAACTAGCAGCACAAATTTGAGATCATCAGCAAAACAACAAAGGGTAAGGCTAGGCAAGTTTATTTGCACAGAAATAGTAGTGGAAGCAGAATCCATGTTAGCTTAAAAAGAAAGTGAATAAATATTTGAAAAAGAAAAATTAAAGGTGTATAGGTAATAGGACTGAGTAGATAGTCTTTTCAGAAAGCCACCACAGGCACAATGGGTGGAATGACTTTTTTCTATGCTGTAAAATACTATGTATTGTTCAGTAGGGCCTACTCATATAAAGACATATAACAGAATCCTTAGGCTACCCTTATGACCACACTGCTGTAACTCTCTTAATCATATACTTGCCTCACCAATGAACCATGCTATTCCTAAACTCCAATCTGCCTCCTGATCATGGTGCCCTAATCCTCCTTTACTCAGTGAACTGTGCTGTTCATCTTAGCTATCCAACCATGTTGCTTAAAACCCCAACAGCTTGCTGCACTGCTGGTCATGCAACTCCAATGAACTTGGTAATTTTACTCCAAACCTCATAACTAACATTACTAATGCTGTGCTATTAAATTATGTTTCTCCAATCATTCTTTGCCATTGAGGTAATATTGATCAAATTTATTCAGTTGCACTTTATTCTCCTTGTTAATACATGCATAATCACCACTGGAAATTCCTATTATCTGAGTAAAACCAGTTTCGAGACTCTTATCAGCGGTGTCTCAAACCGTTCTTCCTGGTTGTCATCAAAGTGCACTCCATAGTCTTTCCTTAACTGACAGATGACAAAATAGATCACATTGAATGTGAAACAATTGCTGCATGAAATTATGAGATGTAGGCTTATTGTCTAAATCAGAATCGCAATTTATGGTTTGTTCAGTGATATTTATATTGAAATACTTGGTTATTTAATTTGCATTTCTAGGCGTGTTTATTTCCCGCAGCGTAATGAAACCAAGTCAAATTGAATTTTATTCATTTAAGAGACTTTCCAATGCAGCTTAAATCTATGACATTAAAGTTTATTCAGCCTTTTTTAGATACACCCACTACCGCTGATATTATAACATTAGTGATAGTGATACTGTTTGAAACATTTTTCTGAGTGATATTTGTAATCTCTTAACTCACAGAAGCTGTGAAGGGAAAAATATTAATTAATTTGCATTTAAACAAAATTACATTTAAAACCTAGAAATGTCTGGCATATTGAAGGGTTAAATGAAGATGGTGTAATTTTGCTGCAGCTGACTAAGATAACAGATAAACAAGTTAAATGTGCCAAGGTAGATTTAAGTTGGCTTAATGTTTCTTTGAGCACAAGACCAGTAAACAATCAGTCAGACTGCTGTCAATGCAGAAAAGACTTAATTTTGGTTTCTGCATTACAAGCAGGAAATGAAAATTGCAAACCTGATTGAAGGATTACATCTTGCATTTGGATTTTGTTCCATTTTCAGATATCTTTGATACTAATTTGTTAGAGATTTAACAAATCTGTCTTTCTTCAGTGTATGGTATAATGAAATATCAACTGATGGGGCAAACAGACATGTGATGCTCGTGAGCTTTTGATTAACTAATCCTTGACAAGTTTTGTGTGATTAGTTGGGTCACAAAAATGAAGAAGTTATTGGGTTATTTTGCTTTACATCAGCAACGGATACAAATGTCTCCACAACTTAGATTTGGGTAGGTTTACAAACCCTGGCTGCAAAATTCCTGATGTGGCAATTCTGGCTATGTCGGGATCACATCCGATGGTGCCCTCCAACGCTGATCCCAACAGCGTTTTTAGGATTAACGAAGACCATCTCATTAGCATGGGCAGAAGGGTGCAATTGCCATTTCGGGTGCATCTCAGACATCTGCCCGCCTATGCCAGCTGGAAGCTCTGACACCCACCCACCCACCCTTTGTAATGGTGGTCGGGTTGCCCGGGTTCAACTCCTTGACCCCAGCAATGGTGCTATCAGTTCCCTGAGAAAGTGGGTGGATCTGCAGTTATTTTTTGAAAAAAGAATTTTAAAATTCTTCAGGGGCCCAGACCAGGCCACTTATCTGGCTTGGACCCCACCAGTAGGGCCCACATACACCCTTGTGGCGGCCAGAGTATGCTTCTACACAAATAAAAGCAAAATACTGCGGATGCTGGAAATCTGAAATAAAAACAGAAAATGCCGGAAATACTCAACGGGTCAGGCAGCATTTGTGGAGAGAGAAACATAGTTAACGTTTCAGGCCAATGACCCTTCGTCAGAACTGGAAAAAGCTGGAGATGGAACAGGTTTTTAAGCAAGTGCAGGGGCAGGGAAAGGGGGGAAGGGAGGTAAGAACAAAAGGGAAGGTCTATGATAGGATGGAAGGCAGGAGAGATTAAGAGACATTAAGAGAGATTAAGAGATGGTGCAAGGCAAAAAGAGATGATAATGGGACAAGTTTAGAAACAAAAGATGGCTCTAGATGAAGTGTAAATGGCACTGGCAGAATGAAAGACAGCTGCCATGTGGGAGAGAGAAAAAAAAATGGAAAAAAAGGTTAGGGGCAGAGGTTATGGTCTGAAATTGTTGAACTCTATGTTGAGTCCAGAAGGCTTTAAAGTGCTTAATTGAAAGATGAAGTGCTGTTCCTTGAGCTTATGTTGAGCTTCATTGGAACAGTATAAGAGGCCAAGGACGGTGAGGTCTGAGAGGGAGTGGAGCGGAGAATTAAAGTGACAGGCGACCGGAAGCTCGGGGTCACCCTTACGGACTGAACGGAGATGTTCCGCAAAGCGGTCACCCAATCTGCGTATAGTCACCCAATACTTCTACTCACTTGGCTTACAGGCTGCCATTACTAAGCCAGATCCTCTTCCAACTCCTAGAGCAGAAATTCCTGGCTTAGGCAGTTTCTGCCCCTGGCTGTCATTTTCTTTGTAAAGGTGATGGAAGTTTCACCCCTTACGAGGCAAGGAGAAATCTCCCAGAAATGGTGGAAACCCAGCGCAAATTTGGTCTCCGCCAATTCCTGGGGGTTCTCCAGTGCGAAATGTACTTTTCTCCTGGGCTGCTAGCTGCAGTGCCCGGAAGATCAGTCTTCCATTCTGGGAGGGTTAGTAACCCTATCCATGGGATAGGAGATAAATAATAAAAATTCGGGAGTCTGCACTGATTTCACTCACTTTTCTGAGGAAGATTTTTAACCAAACTTATTTTGCAAAGTATCTATTGCCATTTCCTGTCAGCTCCTAAATGCTGTTATTAGATGTAGTTTGCCTGGAGTTACCCTTTTTATAGTCCAATGACTCTATTCTGAAATCGCCTCAGCAGATTTGGCATGTGATGTCCTGGATACTGTAACAAGTCCAGAGGGCTCTTATTTCAAGATTGTGGTTGCTTGAACTACTTATCTATTTAATGTAAAATGACAAATGGAAAACATAATCACCAAAAAAATAGTTGTTGGTTTTCAGAGAAGATGCAGTAACCCTGAGCCATGGTTCAGATAACAACATAGATGAGAACATATCCTTAGCCATTGTCTCAGGACATTTCTTTCCTAAAATTTTTTTTTCAAAATTAAAAGAAAAATATCAGCTTCTCCAACAGCTCAGTTTGCAACAGACTCCCCAGTGTGACTGGTAGAGCAAATATACATGGATAAGATAAGGTAGAGCAACATTTGTGGTTGAGTTGGTATATGTTGAGCAAACTTTTGCAACAATGGTTACAGTCATTGACATAACAACTGCAAGCAGAACCAGTTTATAGTGAAATCAGCCAGATTTATTTAAACATCTGCCTTTTTTTACAGAAAGAGGAAGAGAGATAGAACGAGAAAGAGCCATGGACACAGACGGGGCGATTTTCAGGTAGCACCCAAAAGGGCCCAAATCGGCAAAGCAGCTATTCCACCTCCCATTTTGTGCTGGCGTGAGGCCCAGGCCATTTTCAGGTCTGAGCCTCGTTAAGATGCCATTGGGAAGCTGTAGACACCATTGGGCACCCCTCTGCAGCTAACCGGTTTGAAGAGAAAGAAAGAAAGACTTGCATTTATACAGCGCCTTTCACGACCACCAGACGCCCCAAAGCACTTTCCATGCAATGAAGTACTTTTGAAGTGTAGTCACTGTTGTAATGTGGGAAATGCAGCAGCCAATTTGTGCACAGCAAGCTCCCACAAACAGCAATGTGATAATGACCAGATATTCTGCTCTAGAAAAGGGAGAAATATTGGCTAGGACACGGAGATAACGCCCCTGCTCTTCTTTGAGATAGTGCCATAGGATCTTTTATGTCCACCTGATAGAGCAGATGAGGCCTTGGTTTAACATCTCATCCAAAAAACAGCACCTCTGACAGTGCAGCACTCCCTCAGTACTGCACTGGAGTATCAGCCTAGATTTTATGCTTAAGTCTAGACTTGAACACACAACCTTCTATTTCAGAGGCAAGGTTGCTACCAACTGAGCCACAGCTGACACTGAGTTTGAACACTGAGCTAACTGGCAGACCAGACCTGGGGGGGGTGGGGGGTGGGGGCGGTGGAAGCAATCCTGGGGAAGTGGCTTCAAATGGGATGGTAGTGGACCGGAATTTCTATGCAGATCCAGGAGGAGCACCTGGGCCCACCAAAAAGGAATTTAAAGCTTCCTGGAACATTTTTTGAGCAACCACCACTGGCTCCTGTAAGGACCTCTGGGTTGACCATTCAACACTTGGTACAAAGATGCGGAGCACAGAATTTCCATTCACCACCACCTGGTGTACTGTGTACGATTACGGTCACTGTGCTACATCATGAATATCCTGGCACTGGAGGGGGTGCAAAAAAGGGACCAAACTGATGCGTAGTTTAAAGCATGTGCATTATGATGAGAGGTTGAAGAGTCTGAGATTGTTTACTCTGGAGAAGAGAAGGCTCAAAAGAGATATTATTCAACTATTCAAGATTTTTAAGGGAATATATTAATTTACCCCCGATAATATGTTTGAGATAAACTCTAGCACAATGGGAAAGTGTACGGTTTAGATTAAACTACTTTATACAGAGGATGGTGGATGCATAGGGTGACTGTTCAAAGAGGTAGATGCTGTGGAAAAATGTAAGGGAGAATTGGATAGAAATTTGAGGGACTGTGTGATTGAATGGTTTGTTAGGCATTCACATCTAGTGAGATGCATTAGCTTTTGGAATAGATGGATTGCAGAATCTTTTCTGGTCCCACACTTTCCTATGTTTCTATTATGCTATTTTCATACAAGTACTTCTGATTATTGATTCCAAAAGTTTCCCAATTATTTAAATCAGATTAATGGGTCTGTATTTGCCAGTAAAGCTCTGTCATCCTTTTTGAACTTGGGAACTGTGTTTGTCTGTTTCCAGTTTGTCAGATGTTCACTGGTCCGCTGTAAACGACCATCAGTGCCTCACATATCTCCTCCTTTATTTATCTAAATACCCTGGGGGATAGCTTATCAGACCTGCGAATGTTATTGGTTTTCTTTATCTTAAGCCTATCTAGAACCTATATTTCACCTGCTCTCCTCCCTGTTAAAAGGCTGCATGCCTAGCATGCTAAGTACTTCCTGTTGTCCTCTTGTTCAACTCCATTTGGATTCCTTAGGGGGTGTACGTCATCTGTCTCCAACTGTACTCTTAATATTCTACTATTGGAAGAAGATTTTTTTAAGCATCTCTAAGGAAGTAGGCCTCTCAATGGACACAATTACGCAGTTTTTTAGACCAGTAGATTGAGGAGCCAACTAGGGAACATGCGATCCTAGCTTGGGTATTGTGCAATGAGAAGGGGTTAATTAATAATCTTGTTGTGCGGGGTCCTTTAGGGAAGAGTGACCATAACATGATAGAATTCTTCATTAAGATGGAAAGTGAAAAAGTCCAATCCGAAATTCGGGTCCTAAATCTGAACAAAGGAAACTATGAAGATATGAGGAGTGAGTTGGCTATGATAGATTGGGGAGCTTCATTAAAACACAGAAACAGAAAAATAGGAGCAGGAGTACGCTATTTGGCCCTTCAAACCTGCTCCGCCATTCAGTATGACCATGGCTGATCCTCTATCTCAATACCATATTCCTGCTCTCTCCCCATACCCCTTGATGCCTTTTGTGTCTAGAAATCTATCTCCTTCTTAAATATATTCATTGACTTGGCCTCCACAGCCTTCTGTGGTAGAGAATTCCACAGGTTCACCACCCTCTGAGTGAAGAATTATATCAGTAATGAATCAGTATTGGGGAAATAGGTTATGTATATTAACGAAATGGTACAATTTTAAAGTGGGTGCAGTAACAGAGAGACCGTTTCCTGCTTTAATGGGCCTCAGTGAATTATAGTTGCACAACCATAATTTGCGGGACACGTTTCCGCTTTAAAGTCTCAGTGATTCCAGCACGCAGACTTGCCGCCGAAGCGGAATGATGTAATCACGCTGGGTGGGGAATGACATAACGCTGCTGGGCGGGGATTGAGGACAAAGTCTGCACTCCGATTGGTGGAAGTGCAGCGGCGCCACGCAGTGTATGGGTCGGGAGGCGGGAGCTGAGCAGCTCAGATGCTGGAGCGACCATTTCATTGGTTGGCGAGCTGTCTATCGTTGAGCGCTGCACTCCCTCTATGGCAAGTATATCCTTTCTTAGGTAAGGACTGATGTTGGATAGGTGGATAGGCAATGGCTAACATTTAAGGAATGAATGCATGAATTCAAACAGTTATACATTCCTTTCTGGCACAAAAACACCAAAGGAAAAGCGGACCAACCATGGCTAACAAAAGAAATTAAGGATAGTATTAGATCCAAAAGGGAGTCATATAAAGTTGCCAGAAATGTAGCAAACCTGAGGATTGGGAGCAGTTTAGAGCTCAGCAAAAAAGGAACAAGAGATTGATTAAGAGGGGAAAAAAAAGAGTATGAGAGTAAACTTGCAAGGAACATAAAAGCAGATTGTAAAAGCTTCTACAAGTATGTAAAAAAAAATTAGTGAAGACATATGTAGGTCCCTTACAGTTAGAAACAGGAGAATTTATAATGGGGAACAAGGAAATGGCTGAGCAATTAAACAAATACTTTGGTTCTGTCTTCATGGAAGAGGACACAAATAACTTCCCAGAAATGCTAGGGAACCAGGAGAAATTCGGGATCTCATTGAAACGTATAAAATTCTGACAGGGCTAGATAGACTGGATGCAGGGGGGATGTTCCCCTGGCTGGGGGGTCTAGAACGAGGGGTCACAGTCTCAGGATACGGGGTAGGACATTTAGGACTGAGATGAGGAGAAATTTCTTCAGTCAGAGGGTGGTGAACCTGTGGAATTCTCTACCACAGAAGGCTGTGGTGGCCAAGTCACTGAATATATTTAAGAAAGAGATAGATAGATTTCTAGACACAAAAGGCATAAAGGGGTATGGGGAGAGTGCAGGAATATGGTATGAGATAGAGGATCAGCCATGATCATATTGAATGGCGGAGCAGGCTCGAAGGGCCGAATGGCCTACTCCTGCTCATATTTTTTTATATGTTTTTATGTTTCTATTAAGCAACTACCTTCAATAGAAGATTGATGGAAACACTGGAGAAAAGATTGTCTTTAACAATTTACTTCACCTTTCCTGCGGCTCTGCCAATCTTCTATCAGAGAACCTCTGCAGAAATTCTGGGTGTATGTGTCCCAGATCTCCTCAAGCAGTTTGAACAGAATGGGTGAGATTACAGATCAACCTGCAGAGGGAATTGCAGCAGGTCATACAGGTGCAACAGTTTGTCATCCCGTAGACCAGTGCACTTTAGGAAACCTGCCCTCCTCTAGTGTGAGGCCGGGTAACATGGCAAGATTTTCCAGTTGGCTCATGTTTGCTGCAGTCCTGTGCCAAAAACAAACCCAATGCAAGCGTCAGTGAACACATCTCTGACCCCTTGTATATTGGGTAATACCATCTCAGGAAACTCCTGGGACTTATGATGGCGTACCAGGGTTGCTTAGGGATAGAAGGCCTTCTGCTTCTCCTGTAGTATGTGTTACTATCAGATCTTCATACATCCTCAGGAACCACATCACCTAGAGGTAGATTAGAACCCACAAGTTTGAGAAAGAACAGCAGGACCACAGGAGCACAGCAGTGTACACACACTAAATTCATCTCACCCATTTACTTGGGTGAAACTCACGTTTCTACGACTTATGTACATACAAAAATGTTGGACAGGAAAATACCTAATGGCCCATCCAGCCTATCCCACATGGATGCCTTATGCATCATAGCTTGGAGCCATGTAATCTCCTAGGAGAGGCAAAAGATTTTTAAAACCCAGTCCAATTAGGAGGGAAAAAAATGAAAAATTCCTCTTCGACTCCCTGAGGTGATCAAAACTAGTCCAGGAGCTCACATTGCCCTGATTTATGTTACAGGATACCTGCCTCTTGTAGGAGGTGATCTCTTCCCCAACCAGAAATAGGTACACAGCTTGAAGGAATAGAGCGAATCAGCATTCATTGCATAAGCTGGCAACCTATTCCATGGGTCCATTATTATCTGGGAAAAGAAGAACCGCCTAACATCAAACCAATTGCACTTAACCTATTCAGTTGAAATAATTGGTCTACATCAATACAATCTAGTCTCTTCACAGAATCATAGAATGGCTACAGCAGGGAAGAAGGCCATTGGGCCCGTCGAGCCTGTGCCGGCTCTCTGCAAGAGTACCTCAGCTAGTCCCACTCCCCCGCCCTTTCCCCATAGCCCTGCAAATTTTTTTCCTTCAGCTACTTATCCAGCTCCCTTTTGAAAGCTATGATTGAATCTGCCTCCACCACCCTTTCAGGCAGTGCATTCCAGATCCTAACCACTCACTGCGTAAAAAGGTTTTCCCTCATGTCGCCTTTGGTTCTCCTGCCAATCACCTTAAATCTGTGTCCTCTGGTTCTCGATCTTCTGCCAGTGGGAATAGTTTCTCTCTGTCTACTCTGTCTAGACCCCTCATGATTTTAAACGCTTCTATCAAATCTCCTTTCAATCTTCTCTGCTCTAAGGAGAACAACCCCAGCTTCTCCAGTCTATCCATGTAACTGAAGTCCCTCATCCCTGGAATCATTCTCGTAAATCTTTCCTGCACCCTCTCTAAGGCCTTCACATCGTTCCTAAAGTGCGGTGCCCAGAATTGGACACAATACTCCAGCTGAGGCCGAACCAGTGTTTTATACATGTTCATCATAATTTACACGCTTTTGTACTCTATACCTCTATTCATGAAGCCCAGGATCCCGAAAGCTTTTTTAACTGCTTTCTCAACCTGCCCTGCCAACTTCAACGATTTGTGCACATATACCCCTAGGTCTCTCTGTTCATGCACCCCCTTTAGGATTGTACCCTTTAGTTTATATTTCCTCTCTTCATCCTTTCTACCAAAATGTATCACTTTGCACTTTTCTGCATTAAATTTCATCTGCCACGTGTCCGCCCATTCCACCAGCCTGTCTATGTCCTCTTGAAGTCTATCACTATCCTCCTCACTGTTCACTATACTTCCAAGTTTTGTGTCATCTGCAAGTTTTGAAATTGTGCCCTGTACACCCACATCCAAGTCATTAATATATATCAAGAAAAGTAGTGGTTCTGGAACAGACACTTCACAGAATCACAGAATCACAGAAACCCCACAGTGCAGATAGAGGCCATTTCAGCCCATCGAGCCTGCACCGACACATATCCCACCCGATCCCCGTAACCCCTACACCAACACATATCCCACCCTATCCCCGTAACCCCATGTATTTAATCCCCCTAACACTAAGGGTCAATTTATCATAGCCAATCAACCTAACCCGCACATCTTTGGACTGTGGGAGGAAACCGGAGCACCCGGAGGAAACCCACGCAAACACGGGGAGAATGTGCAAACTCCACACAGACAGTCGCCCAAGGCTGGATTCGAACCTCGGTCCCTGGCGCTGTGAGGCAACAAGTGCTAACCACTATGCCACTTGGGGAACACCACTGCATACCTTCCTCCATTCCAACAAACAGCCATTCACCACTACTCTCTGTTTCCTGTCACTTAGCCAATTTTGTAGCAATGCTGCCACTGTCCTTTTTATTCCATGGGCTTCAACTTTGTGAACAAGCCTATTATGTGGCATTTTCTCGAACACCTTTTGGAAATTCATGTACACCATGTCAACGGCATTGCCCTCATCAACCCTCTCTGTTATCTCATCAAAATACTTGTTCAAGTTGGTTAAACATGAGTTGCCTTTAATAAACCCATGCTGGCTTTTATAGAAACATAGAAGATAGGAGCAGGAGTAGGCCATTCGGCCCCTTGAGCCTGCTCCGCCATTTAATGAGATCATGGCCTATCATCCAAATTCAGTACCCTGTCCCTGCTTTCTCTCCATATCCCTTGATCCCTTTAGCCTTAAGAAATATATCTAACTCCTTCTTGAATATATTTAATGAATTGGACTCAACTGCCTTTTATGGTAGAGAATTCCACAGGTTCACCACTCTCTGGGTGAAGAAATTCCTCCTCATTTCTGTCCTAAATGGCTTACCCCTTATCCTTAGACTGTGACCCCTGGTTCTGGACTCCCCGACCATCGGGAACATCCTTCCTGCATCTAGTCTGTCCAGTCCTGTCAGAATTTTATAAGTTTCAATGAGATCCCCTCTCATTCTTCTAAACTCCAGTGAGTATAAGCCCAATCGACCCACTCCCTCCTCATACATCATTCCTGCCATCCCGGGTATCAGCCTGGTGAATCTTTGCTGAACTCCTTCCATGGCAAGAACATCCTTCCTCAGATAAGGTGACCAAAACTGCACACAATACTCAAGATGTGGTCTCACCAAGGCCCTGTACAACTGTATCGTTGTTCCTTTACTCAAACCCTCTCGCTACTTAACTTTACATGCTAATCTCTTATGCGGGACCTTTTTGAAAACCTTCTGAAACTCCAAATACACCACATCCACTGGCTCTCCCTTATCTATTCTACCAGTTACATCCTCAAAAAATTCCTGTAAATTAGTCAAGCACGATTTACCTTTTGTAAATCCATGTTGACTTTGTCCGATCCTGTCGTTGTTTTCCAAGTGCTCTGCTATTACATCTTTTATAATGGACTCTAGCATTTTCCCCACTACCGATGTCAGGTCTATAATTCCCTGTTTTCTCTCTACCACCTTTTTTAAATAGTCGGGTTGCATTAGCTACCCTCCAATCCATGGGAACTGTTCCAGAGTCTATAGAATTTTGGAAGATGACCAGCAATGCATCTACTATTTCTAGGGCCACTTCCTTAAGTACCCTAGGATGTAGATTATCAGGCCCTGGGAATTTATCGGCCTTCAATCCCGTCAATTTCCATAATACCATTTCCCTACAAATACTGATTTCATTCAGTTCCTCCCTCTCATTAGACCCTATGTTCCCCGACATCTCTGGGAGATTATTTGTGTCCTCCTTTGTGAAGACAGAACCAAAGTATGTATTTAATTGGTCAGCCATTTCTTTGTTCCCCATTATAAATTCCCCTGATTCTGACTGCAAGGGACCTACGCTTGACTTCACCAATCTTTTTCTCTTCCCATATCTATGAAGCTTTTACAGTCAGTTTTTATGTTCCCTGCAAGCTTACTCTCATACTCTATTTTTCCCCTCTTAATTAATCCCTTTTTCCTCCTTTGCTGAATCCTAAACTGCTCCCAATCCTCAGGTCTGCTGCTTTTTCTGGCCAATTTATATGTCCTCTCCTTGGATCTTATGCTATCCCTAATTTCCCTTGTTAGCCACAGTTGAGTCACCTTCTTTGTTTTATTTTTATGCCAAACAGGGATGAACAAATTCTGCAGTTCATCCATGCAATCTTTAAATGTTTGCCATTGCCTATCCACCGTCAAACCTTTAAGTAACGTTCCCCAATCCATCCTAGCCAACTCGTGCCTCATTCCATCATAGTTTCCTTTATTTAAATTCAGTACCCTAGTCTCTGAGTCAAATACTTCACTCTCCATCTTAATGAACGGGCCTCGCAGAACAAGATTGCTAATTAATCCTTTCTCATTACATAATACCCAGTCTAAGATGGCCTGATCTCTAGTTGGTTCCTCGACATATTGGTCCAGGAAACCATCCCGCATACACTGCAGCAGTTCCTCCTCCGTAGTATTGTTACTAATTTGGTTAGCCCAATCTATATGTAGATTAACGTCACCCATGATAACTTCTGTGCCCTTATTGCACACGTCTCTAATTTCCCATTTAATGCCATCCCCAACCTCAGCATTACTGTTTGGGGGTCTGTATACAACTCCCACTAATGTCTTCTGCCAATTGGTATTTCTCAGCTCTATCCATACAGATTCCACATCATCAGAGCTAATATCCTTCCTTACTATTGTGTTAATCTCCTCTTTAACTAGCAATGCTACCCCACCTCCTTTTCCTTTTTGCCTGTCTTTCCTGAATATTGAATACCCCTGGATGTTGAATTCCCAGCCTTGGTCACCCTGGAGCCATGTCTCCGTAATCCCAATTATATCATATCCGTTTACATCTATTTGCGCAGCTAATTCATCCACCTTATTACAAATGCTCATCGCATTAAGACACAAAGCCTTCAGGCTTGTTTTTTTTAACACTCTTAGGCCTAGAAATTCAGTATAGCCACATTTGGGGCGCTACAGCCGGGCGGCTGCTAAAGTTTGCGCCCGGCGCAAGTTCGCGCCACCTTCGCCGATATTCAGTGGCATCGCCCCAAGAGGTTGCTGCTGCGCTAAAACAGGCGATGCACGACTATCATTAGGCGCTAAGCCGGCGGCCCGGGGCGATACCCCCGAGGGCAGGCGCAGAGCAGGTGCGGCGAGTTGCTGATTGACGGCAGACACTCTGGCGCCGGTCAGCTCTTAAAGGGGGAGGGTGGATTTGTTTGCCTGCCACGCCCTGCACATTGCAGCCCTGAAGCAAGGCCTGACCACTTCTGCTTCATCTGTGCAACGCCCAGGACTATGGAGAAGGCCAGGGAGAGAGGGCAGCATTTCAGCGACGGCGACCTGAGGGTGCTGGTTGGCGCAGTGGAGCACAGGCGCCATGTTCTGTTCCCTGAAGGTGGCAGGAGGCCGCTGCCCAGCGCCTATCGGAAAGCCTGGAGGGAGGTGTCAAACAGGGTGACCTCCAACAGCGTGGTTGCCAGGACTCCTGTGCAATGCCGGAAAAAGTTCAACGACCTCACTCGGGTTGTCAGGGTGAGTACCCTTTCCAGTGTCCTCCTCATCCCTGCATGTGCACCTCAGTTTATGGGCAAAGGGACCTGAAAGCCCTAATGGCCAGCCCTCATCCAGCAGCTATGGGACTGTCATGAAAATCACTTGCACATTCAGCACTTTACACACTGTACAAGCTATTTGACCATGGGAGGCAGTACAGCCAAGATCAGGGCTTCACACTGTCAGGGCTAGTCCACCATGGGAGGCAGTACAGCCAAGATCAGGGCTTCACACTGTCAGGGCTAGTCCACCATGGGAGGCAGTGCAGCCAAGATCAGGGCTTCACACTGTCAGGGTTAGTCCACCATGGGAGGCAGTGCAGACAAGATCAGGGCTTCACACTGTACTTAGAGGCCGTCCTTTCTCTTGCAGGCCAAGGTGGCGCACAACCGGAGGAAGCAGCGTGAGACCGGGGGAGGCCGTCCTGACCTCAAAGAGCTCTCCAACCTCGACCAGCGTGTGGAGCGCATTATGGCAGGCCGGCTGATTGGCCCCATCGCCAGTGGAGATGCCGACCCTGTTCTGGGCCCCTCTTTGACCTCTCTCTTTCCACTTGCGCCTCAGAACAGCATCCTTTACAGCATCCTTTGCCACTGTCCGACCAATGCAATGCATGGCAGCACTCATGCCTCCCTCGCTGCCACCCTGTCCTCATTCTAAAGCAACTCTTGTGCCTCCCTGCTTTCAGATGCTGATTCACCAGGTGAGGAGGCGGGCCCTCAAGCTGCCACTGTCAGTGATTCAGAATTCGAGGAGGAGGAAGAGGAAGCCGGCCCATCAGTGCCACCCTCAGCCGAGGCAGCCCATGGCGATGATGGGGACACGTCTTCCCTGGAGGGGAGCCGGGAGGAAGGGTCGGAGGAGAGTGAAGCTCCGGGGCCCAGCGGCCTGCAGCAACGCGGGGGGGGGGGTGGGGAACCTCGGCGGACTTCTCCCCGGAGGGTGAGTGCAGCCTCCAGTCCTGCGACGGTGAGCGCAGAGGAGGTGCGGCTCCTAGAGGAAATGGCCGCCCAGGCTGAGCGCAGGCACACTGAGCTCATGGCTGCAGTGGCAAGGATGCCTGACTCCATAGAGTCACTGTCAAGGAGTGTGCAGGAATTCGGGGCAGCACAGGCGGCTTCTAGCCAAGTGCTCAGTCGTGCCGTCCATTCACTGGCTGGTGTCATGCGGACACAGACCAGGGCCACACGGGCACTAACTGCTGCCACCCTCGCTGGATCGGCCAGGCATCGCCAGGGCACTCGCCGTGCCGCAGCAGCCCAGCAGTCTGTGCTTCAGAGATTGCTGCGCATGCTGCAGTGCTGGCCCGTGCGAGTGCCACTGTCTCAGGCGACCAGGGAGTACCTGTGATCTGTCAGGTTGGCAGCATTCCTGCAGCCGACACTGCCACTCCTCCGTTGCAGCTGCCACCAGCCGCTGGACAGAGTGCTGCCGCACAAGCAGAGTTGCACCAGTCAGCAGCCGGCACCTCCAGGGCCAGACCTGGTCCAGGCCGACCCCCAAGGGCATCTGCCGTCTCGCCATGTGACCCTCAGAAGCCTTCCCCCAGCCTTGCTGCAGCCACTGGGGTCCCATTGAGGAGGAGCTGCAGGGCGGGCAGGGGCCAGTCACGGATGCGAAAGGCATCACCTTCGTAGGCCAAAAAGTAGAAGGTGTGGCCAAATGTTTTGTTTCACATGCAAAGGCCGAGACTGTTCGTTTTGTGTTTTTTGAAAGGCCGAGACTGATTGATTTGTGTTTTTTGAAAGGCCGAGACTGGTCGATTTGTGTTTTTTGAAAGGCCGAGACTGGTCGATTTGTGTTTTTTGAGGGGGCTTCTCTCCAATAGTTTGTAATGTGGGAAGGGCAGAGGTTTCCAAGTAATAAATGTTCTTAAATCGCACTGTCCATGCTTTATTTTGCAAGTCCTGGTTGCCCTGCTCGGCTGAGGGCTTGTGGAGCGGCTACATTCATCTGGTGACATTGGCACAAGCCATTCCCTGAGAGGGGGCCTAGAACCGACGTTCAATAAGCCGCCGACGGGCGGTCCTTGCACTTTCTGCCTCCCTCCTGTGCTGGTACTCCTTCTCCTCCTCCTCCTCCTCCTCAGGTGGTCCTCCAATCTCTGGTGGCAGTGGCTGAGTCCTGCGGATAGCCAGGTTGTGCAGCATGCAGCACACGACCACGAAATGGGAGACTCGCTCAGGCGAATATTGTAGGGCTCCTCCGGAACGATCCAGACAGCGGAACCGTTGCTTCAGGACGCCGATTGTTTGCTCAATGATGTTCCTGGTTGCTTGATGGCTGTCATTGTATCCCTCTTCAGCAGGGGTGCTGGGCGCATGGAGCGGGGTCATCAGCCAGGTGCACAAAGGATAGCCTTTGTCCCCGAGAAACAATCCTTGTGGGTGAGGCTGGGCCTGGAACATGTCTGCCACAGAAGTCTGGTGCAGGATGAAGGCATCGTGGCTGCTGCCTGGAAAGCGGGCATTGACAGCTAGGGTGAGTTTCCTGTGGTCACACACCAACTGCACGTTGAGCGAATGGTAGCCCTTCCGGTTGCGGTAATCCTCGGCATTCTCCAGAGGTGCCCGCAAAGCCACATGCATGCAGTCAATGGCGCCCTGCACCATGGGGAAGCCCGCTAATGCTGCAAAGCCCATTGCACGCTGTTGCTGCTTGACAAGGGCCATGGAGAAGAAGATGAACTGACGTCTCCTTCTGAAAAGGGCATTGGTCACCTGGCGGATGCAGCAATGCACGGCAAACTGGGAGATGTTGGAAATGTCCCCAGTAGCGGATTGGAAGGAGCCGGTGGCATAGAAGTTGAGAGCCACCGTCACCTTCACTGCCACCGACAGAGACGTCCTGCTCCTCAGATGTGGCTGCAGATCTCCGCGAAGCAGGTGGCAGATCTCAGTGACCACCGCCCTTCTGAATCGCAGCCTCCGAACACACTGCTCGTCAGACATGTTCAGATATGAGAACTGCTGGCGGTATACCCTGGGTGGGTAAGGCCTCCTTTGCCGACGCCTGTTGCCCCCTCTCCATCTGGCCATGACTGCCACTCTCTCACGGCGTCTGTGAGCCCTTTGAATGCAATGGAGAAGGCCAACGTTTGCACCCATTGCAGCCCCCATTATATGTTTGCAATCAATGATATGACACTGAAGTTAAAGACAAGTGGAAAGCTGTGGCCTGAAGCCACAAGTACCTGTGCGAGTGTTGAGCCAAAGCAGAAAGCTCTCTACCTTTGTCTCTCTGCAAAGATCCGTCTCTCACAAAGAAGGAGTGTTGCAAAATGGCTGCCTTTTCTACTGCAGGAGGAGTGCCCTTTAATTTGCGCTCCCCGCGCCCCGCAGCGACTGAGAACCGTTCCCCTCTACCAGTCGCTAGGGGCGCCAGGCGCACAATAGGCCGGCGCCACTGAATTTCCGGTTTGGGGCGCACAAAGGGCGTTGCACAATGAAATGACGTCAGGATCTGCGCACGCAGCTGAGCGCGCACAAAGGCTTTGCGCCACCGCTAAATCTTTACTGAAGTTGGGGAGAGACGCAGATCGCGCTGCGCCCGGCCGCTAGCCGCCTAGCGCCCAACATCTCCTCCTCCTAAGGCGCTAGCGGCTGGCGCAAACAACTGAATTTCTAGGCCTTAGACCTTTTAGAATTATTATTTACTGTGGCCATGTTTGATTTAAACCCTTGATTTCTCTGACTGCCACTTTTGCTTTTCTCCTTCCTGTCTTTTGCTTCTATCCTTGCTTCCCTTTCCTCTGTCTCCCTGCACAGGTTCCCAACCCCCTACCATTTTAGTTTAAACCCTCCCCAACAGCACTAGCAAACACTCCCCCTAGGACATTGGTTCCGGTCCTGCCCAGGTGCAAACCATCAAGTTTGTACTGGTCCCACCTCCCCCAGAACCGGTTCCAATATCCCAGGAATTGGAATCCCTCCCCCTTGCACCATTCCTCTAGCCACATATTCATCTAAAATATCCTTCTATTTCTACTCTGACTAGCACGTGGCACTGGTAGCAATCCCGAGATTACTACCTTTGAGGTCCTATTTTTTAATTTACCTCCTAATTCCCTATATTCAGCTTTTAGGACCTCATCCCGGTTTTTACCTATATTGTTGGTACCTATATGCACCATGACAACTGGCTGTTCACCCTCCCCCTCCAGAATGCCCTGCAGCCGCTCCGAGACATCCTTGACCCTTGCACCAGGGAGGCAACATACCATCCTGGAGTCTTAATTAATCCACACTTGTCCAAGTGACTGTTAATTTTGTCCCTGGTTATTGTTTCTAATAGCTTCCCCACTACCAAGGTTAAACGAACTGGCCTGTAGTTGCTGGGTTTACCTTTATACCCTTTTTTGAACAAGCGCGTAACATTTGCAATTCTCCAGTCCTCTGGCACCACCCCCATTTCTAAGGAGGATTGGATGATTATGGCCAGTACCTCCGCGATTTCTTCCTTCACTTCCCTCAGCGTCCTAAGATGTATCCCACCTGGTCCTGGTGACTTATTTACTTTAAGTGCAGCCAGCCTTTCTAGTACCTCCTCTTTATCAATTTTTATCCCATCCAGTTCTACCTCCTCCTTCACTATGTCTATGGCAGCATCCTCTTCCTTGGTGAAGACAGATGCAAGGTACTCATTTAGCACCTCAGCCATGCCCTCTGCCTCCATGCATAGGTCTCCTTTTTGGCCCCTAACTGGCCCCACCCCTCCTCTTACTACCTGTTTACTATTTATATGCCTATAGAAGACTTTTGGATTACCTTTTATGTTAGCTGCTATTCTATTCTCATACCCTCTCTTTGCCCCATTATTTTATAAACTTCGATCAAATCACCCCGAAGTCTACAGTTCTCTGAAGCATAGAGACCCAGCTCGTTGAGCCTATCGGGGTAGCAAAGGTGTTTTAAACTTGGAATTAATCATGTAGCCCTACTCTGCACCCTTTCCAAAGCTTCAATATTCCCCACCATATGAGGAGACCAAACCTGGGCACTGTATTCTAACTGAGGCCTACGCAAGGTCTTGTACAAGGACAAAATGGTATGTTTTCTTTTATAGTGAATTGTCTTGTGAATGCACCCTAGAACCCTGTTCGCTTTGGCTATAGCTTCAAGGCATTTGTCATGGACCTTCAGAGATTGATGCACTAAAAGTCCTAGACCGCTTTCTTTCACCACTGGTACTAATTCTTTCCATGCATGGTGCATACATGTTTAGCATTTGACCTGCCCACTACTAATGACACAAAATTATTTGCTGTTTACAGTTTGACTACCACAGGGATGACCATTCGGACTGAAGATTATCCTTGTAGATCATTGTTCATGATGTGGCACAGGTCAATAACCACCCACCTGAGAGTCTCAGCCTTGCTCTTCTATTACGGACAAACTTCTTTGCCTGCACACAAGGCCCCAGGAGTAGTTTATACAGGTGGTTGTGAGTCTTCTATAATGCCTGTGCTCCTGCTCCGCTGTCTGTGTCTTGTAGTGCTGTAGGACAGCACACACTGCAGGTGGAATACTCATCAGGACATTTACTTATATCCTGCATATATAAGTCATCCTCGGTTCCAAGGGACTGCCTAAGAAGATATATAAGGTTAGGAGTCCCTGCTTATACACAATTCTGGCAGGAATGCTGTGACCTTTTTGCAGAGTTTCTCTGTGTGCAAAAATGATTACAAAATTATTTTACTAAGCTCATATTAGTTTCTAATGACAGTTTAGCAAAATAATTTTTGTTCATTTTAAAAATGTTTCTACTTATTTAGGAATTCAATGAATTTTCATGAAATGGTCAAGTTGGGTTAACTCTAGATATGAACACCTCAGATATAATTTAAGATTTTGTTCTTTGATTCCCCATTGGTTTGATCACTGTTTTGGTGGTGTATTTAAAGTGCTATGCTTTAATTTAATTTTTTTTTAGCAAGATTTATCCTATATGTGATCAGCTGCCTATCTTCAAAAGAAGTATGTTTAAATGTATAATTGTGCCGTGTATGAACCAGTATGGGCACAGTGGGCTGAAAGGCCTCCTTCTTTTCTGCAATTTCTATGATTCTATGACCCCTGCCTTTTCCAAATACAGTAACTGAAAAACAAGAAAAAGTTAAAAACAAGGGGCAAGTTGAGGATCGACCATAGGAAATACTTTTTTACATAGAGGGTGATTAACAGCTGGAACAGATGGTACAGAAAGATGGTTGAGACCAGGACACTGGGCTTACTTAAGAAACAACTAGATGCTGTAATGTGCAGACAGTATTCAGCAATATCCAAAACTATCTTGTGATCTCGTAATCAGCAGTTGAGGTACTCATTAGCACCGGCTTAAGTTCACAGCATCACTTACAATGCAGATTAGATCTAAAAAAGCAGTCTCTTTAGGAATCTAGTTTTAATAAAGATGTTTGAATTTAACTGTAATTGGTCATACAGTCAGTCTGTGTCTACCCTGTGGGCAGCCATAAATTCTCAGCACTGGGATCCTCTCCATGTGAGCTCTTACGGTCAACATTTGTGTTGTGTATGTACCTTTAAGAGAATAACTGGTCTCAGACTGCAGTACCGGCAGTGACCACCCCTGTATAAAAGGCGCTAGTAAGCCTCTGTAGTTTCAGTTTTCCTGATTGACTCCTTTCAGTAAAGACTTGTTTTGTTCAACTCCTGCTGTCCGTGTCTCAATCATACACGGACATAATACTGGCGACGAGCAGATACGAACTTACCTACAGTCTGCACCACCTCCTGGGATCCATTCCTACAGTGAAGTGAGCAGAGGTCGAGGCCAGAAAGAAAAGAAAGTAAGAGGCAGTAGAAACGGGCGTCGACTGTGGGCATCCGCCCCTGTGTTAGCGGAGTTGAAGATTGCTGGAGAAGCTGTCGAAAGCGGGGCCTGGTTCCTGTCGACGGTGCTTCAGCTAATCGGGCTGGTGGCAGGTAGTACACTGATCCTTCCTGGGCTACGGCGGTCACGAACTCGAGCGGGTGGCTTGCAACAGGGCCGAGCAGCGTTGTCGGGAAGAGGAGAGAGAGAGGGTGGAGCACACAGGGCGCGGCCGGTGCTACAAAGCCGGGCTGCGTATAGACCCGAGAAAAGGGAGGCAAGAGTCCCACAGGGTTGTTCCACGACGGGAAAATAATAAAAAAAAGAAATATTAACCGCACAGGAAA
This sequence comes from Somniosus microcephalus, assembly GCF_052327205.1. NCBI lineage: Eukaryota > Metazoa > Chordata > Chondrichthyes > Squaliformes > Somniosidae > Somniosus > Somniosus microcephalus. The sequence continues at coordinate 254,225,218 of NC_140988.1, read as the reverse complement.
CCGCGAGGAGCTGCAGGTTGCAACGGAAACTGCGGAAAGCAGCGCTAGCAACAGCGTGGAAGAAGGCAAAAGTGTGGGAGGCGCCATCTTAATCAGCGGGGGAAGAAGGCAAAGTGCGGGAGGCGCCATTTTGTTAAATCGGGGAAGAAGGCAAAGCGCGGGAGGCGCCATGTTAGATTTTCAAGATGCCGAAGACTGGCTGTATCACTGCCTTTGATAATACAATAGAGGACTGGACCACGTATGTGGAAAGATTCGAGGTATATTGCGAGGCAAACGAAATAGCCGATGAGAAAAAGGCATCAGTATTGCTAAACTTAATGGGCGCTAGAACGGCCTATTGTGGGACCTGATTACTCCAGCCAAACCGAAGGCGAAGAGTTTTAACGAAATTGTTGCTGTCCTACAGGAACACCTAAACCCTGCACCGCTGTTGATAGCCGAAAGATTTAAATTCCACAGGAGAACTCAGCATAAAGATGAGAGCAATGCTGAGTACCTTACGGAACTACGCAAGCTATCAAAGCACCGCCAGTTCGGAGCAGGACTGGCAGATACACTACGGGACAAATTTGTCTGTGGACTCCTGAGTGGAGGAACACAGAAGAAGTTACTCTCAGAGAAAGAGCTGACGCTAGATAAGGCTTTCAGCGTGGCAGTATCGTATGAAGCAGCAGCCAGGGGAGCTGCGGAAATTCAACAAAAGCCACAGGAATACGGCACCCACGAAATGACACAGGGATTTGCAAAATGTTATTGCTGCAGCAGAACTAACCATGACCAGAAGGACTGCTGGTCCAAGGACAAAATATGCAGGCAATGCGGAAAGATGGGACACATTGCACGAGTTTGCAGGTCTGGGAAGAAGACCAGTGACAACAAAAAGGCTACTAAGGAACCGTACAAGAAAGTACAAAAGATGACGGACAGTAGTTCCGAAGACCAGATGAGCGATAGTGAAGCCGAGAACAGGAGACTAAGCTGTCTCAAACTTCACAATGTAATTGCAAAAGAGGATCACCGAACCATTTGGGTCACCCTCACGATAGCAGGGTCCCAAGTTAAAATGGAATTGGATACAGGATCAGCGCTAACCGTCATGAATCGACGAGACTACGAGCGGCTATTCTCACACATACCCTTGAGAGAGACACCCATCGTCTTGACGACGTATACGGGGCAAAAAGTATACCCCAGAGGAAAAATAAGGGTGCCTGTCGAATACAACGGCAAGAAAATACGGAAATTGTATCTCTACATACTGCAAAATGGTGGACCACCGTTTTTGGGACGTGAATGGATCAGGAAGATAAGCTTAGATTGGCACTCCATTCATGCAATGACGGTGGACGGTAAAAAAGATGAAGACGTCACTCCTGGACGATTGTCAACAATCTTAGCTAACGCCAAAGAGGTATTTCAACAAGAACTGGGCACTCTTAAAGGCGTAACCGCCTCGATAAAAATAGAAGAGAATGCAATTCCCAAGTTTTTCAAAGCAAGACCGGTACCATATGCAATTCGCCCAGCCGTTGAGGCAGAGCTGGAGAATCTGGAGAAGGCAGGCGTGTTGTCTAAGGTCGAGTGGAGCGAGTGGGCGACACCCATCGTTCCTGTCATGAAGAAAACGTTAAGCAATAAGTCTGAGGAGCCAAGGAAGGTTCCCATCTGTGGGGATTTCAAGGTGACGGTGAACCCAGTCCTTCACACAGTACAATATCCTCTTCCAAGGATAGAAGACATCTTCGCCTCACTGTCTGGAGAGAAGCGTTTTACAAAAATTGACCTAGCACAAGCATATTTGCAGATGGAGGTTGAAGAATCCTCTAGGAAGTATCTCACGATAAACACTCACAAAGGCCTTTACCAGTATCATCGATTGGTATTCGGAGTAGCATTGGCTCCGGCGATATGGCAAAGAGCGATGGAACAAGCCCTGCAAGGGATTCCGGGGACTCAGTGTTACTTGGACGACATCCTTGTGACAGGTGAAGATGACAGTGAACACCTTAACAACCTAGAACAGGTGCTCACTAGACTACGGGAACATGGGCTACGAGCCAACCGCCCCAAGTGCGAGTTTTTAAAGAAACAGATATCGTATTGTGGCCACGTGATTGATGAAGAGGGGTTACATAAGTCCCCTGACAAAATTGAAGCGGTTGTTAAGGCCCCAGCGCCTGAAAATGTGTTGCAACTGAGGTCATTCCTCGGATTGGTGAATTACTATCATAAGTTTTTGCCGAATTTGTCGACAATCCTGCACCCACTGAACACCCTGCTACGAACGGGAGTAGCATGGAAATGGAGCAATGACTGTAAGCGGGCCTTTCAGAAGAGTAAGGACTTAATCACTTCAAGAGAAGTATTGGCTCACTACAACCCAGCACTGCCGATCAGACTGGCGTGTGATGCATCTCCCTACGGCATTGGGGCGGTACTGTCACATAAATTCCTTGATGGTTCAGAGAGGCCGATAGCTTTTGCGTCACGCTCATTAACTTCTGCCGAGCGTAACTACGCCCAGATTGACAGAGAGGCCCTCAGCCTAGTGTGGGGGGTGAAGAAGTTCAATCACTACCTGCACGGTCAAAAATTTACTCTACTAACCGATCATCAACCTCTTGTCTCCATTTTCAACCCTCAGAAGGGCGTACCGATAATGACAGCGCAACGGCTGCGGAGGTGGCCCCTTTTCCTAGGGGCGCACCAATATGACATCGAGTACAAAGGAACTAAACAGCATGGGAATGCTGATGGATTGTCACGCCTACCGTTGCCGACGGTGGAAGAAGAAGACCTTGCAGTGGATCCAATGGAGTTATTCCACTCGACCATAGTCGAATGTCTCCCTGTGACGAATGCAAACATAGAAAAGGAAACACGGAATGACCCGACACTATCACAGGTCTATGATTTAACGGTGAAGGGATGGCCAGCACATGGCGAGCCACTGCTGCCAGCATTCTCGCCAAGAAGAGAACAGCTGTCAGTGTGCAGAGGAACCTTGATGTATGGATCCAGAGTAGTAATTCCACCTAAGTTGATGGATAGAGTGCTCAATGAGCTTCATGAGGGTCATCTGGGAGGGGTAAAAATGAAGAACTTAGCCAGAGCATTTGTGTGGTGGCCGGGAATCGATAGAGAAATCGAAGAGATGACCAAGAGCTGTGCAGGATGCCAGAAAGTCCAAAATACCCCACCACAAGCTCCTCTACATCCATGGGAGTGGCCCTCATCTCCATGGCAAAGGGTGCACATTGATTTTGCTGGTCCCTTCATGGACTCGATGTTTTTAATTGCGGTGGATGCACATTCAAAGTGGCCAGAGGTAATAAAAATGTCCTCAACCACCACGGAAAAAACTATCACAGTTTTACGAACCATATTCGCCAGGAATGGGCTGCCTGAACAGATTTGCTCTGACAATGGACCACAGTTTGTGTCTGAAGAGTTCCGGAGGTTCTTAAAGAACAATGGTGTTAAGCATTACACATCTGCCCCATATAATCCAGCCACTAATGGATTGGCCGAGAGGTTTGTTCAAACATTCAAGAAGGCTATCAAGGCAATGTGTAATGAAGATATACCCCTATAACACAAGGTGGATAACTTCTTGTTTGCCTACCGGAATGCGACACATGCGGTTACCAACCAAACTCCAGCCATGATGTTCTTCAATCGAAGACTACGATGCCGCTTGGATTTGGTTAAGCCAAACATCCGAAGAGATGTGTAGAACAGGCAGTTTCAGAATATGAATGAAAGGCCGACCAGGAGTTTTAAGATAGGTCAACCAGTTTTGGCCCAGGACTACCGCACTGAGAAATGGCAGCCAGGAATGATTTGTACACGGCAAGGACCTCTCATGTATACCGTGGACGTTGGAGCGAGCATTGTAAGACGCCATGCTGACCAGATTCTAGAGTCACTGGAAAACGTCAACTCCACACCATGATCTGATACACCTGGTAATGAAATCGACGTACCAATTGCAGCTACCGCAGAATCGGTGATATTGGAAGCAGATGAACCAAACAACGACATTGATCCCAACTCAACCTTGCCAGAGGAACCTGATACCCCAAAGAGGCGTTATCCAGACAGAATCAGGAAGCCTCCTCAAAGACTGAACTTATAATTGCTTAAACTTAACCAATGTGTCTAGCAACCGTAATTGTGATTGTAATTAGTTATCATTTAGTTGTTAAATGAATGTTATGTGCTGTTTATCTAAAAGGGGAGGAATTGTTGTGTATGTACCTTTAAGAGAATAACTGGTCTCAGACTGCAGTACCGGCAGTGACCACCCCTATATAAAAGGCGCTAGTAAGCCTCTGTAGTTTCAGTTTTCCCGATTGACTCCTTTCAGTAAAGATTTGTTTTGTTCAACTCCTGCTGTCCGTGTCTCAATCATACACGGACATAATAATTTGTTTCAGTCTTTTAAATCACACTGTCATAAACATAAATTTCACATTCATAATCCAGCAAAATCAAACAAGTAGAACCACTAGCATTCCCAGCCATGACAAAATAAGGTCCAAGATTGATTTAGACTCTGCAAATTCAGAGTGACTTCTACACGGAAAAAAATCTGAATCAGTTCTGAGATTGTGCAGATTATACAGTGTCTATGATTCCTGTTTGATCCTCTGTGGAAGCAAATTTGTAATTTTCATGTGTTCTGCTGTGAGATGAAGTCAATGAATGATGGCAGGTTTAAGCCTCTGACATTCTTGGTGAGTAGACAAGACTAACTATATCCCCAGGACATTCCAGGATTTGCAACAAAAATGTGATCAAGGACCTGTAGTCTCTGATGGTATATGAAAGCACCGGGAGAATAAACTAGCTCCCTTACAGGCACAGTGGATCACATGAGGACAGTTCACAACATGTCGAGGTCTGATTGAAATGTAACATTTCTATGTTTAACTTGTGATTGACCAAACTACAAAGTTTAATTTCTTAGTTTTGCTTTTACCTTTGTCTTCTCATACACTGGGGCTGAATTTCCTCAACAGTTCCTCAAGATTCCCGCCTTAGTTAGGAAATACGAGTCAGCATTGTAAGGGGCAGAGACTCCGCCCACCCCTTACAAGGTCAGCATGGTCAGGATGGGGCTGCCTTTGCTGGGAGCTCCCACTTCCCGGCCATTAAGGAACCCAGCGTAACATGGGAGGCCAGTACGCTGAGAGAGATGAGATGTACTGGCCTACAGAAGGGAAGAAGTGAGCCCCACCGGGGGTGGGTTGGGGGGATGGGAAATGACCTTGCCCTTTGAAGATAAGGTAAATGTTTTCTTAAAATTTTTTACAATTGGCCCCCTTACACAGGGGTCTCTGAGGGATGAGCTGAGTAACCCCTCATGAATAGTATTGGGCGGGCACCGTGATGCACTCATAGTGGCATGAGCACCAGTAGTCAAGATGGCTGCCTGCACACAGAAGTACACATGCTGAATCTCTACAGATGCTGTACCTAGAGAACGTGTACTGAATAAATGACTAGCTAGAAGCTAGCTGTTCATAATAAGAATGTCTAGTTATTAATGAACATAACAGAGTCCAAAACTCTATCTATCTCAGCCTTAAATATACTCAATGACTCAGCATCCACAGCCCTTTGGTAGAGAATTCCAAAGATTCACAACCCTCTGAGTAAGGAAATTCCTCCTCATCTCAGTCTTAAAAGGCCAACCCCTTATTCTGAGACCATGCTTCCTAGTTCTAGACTCTCCAGCCAGGGGAAACAATCTCTCAGCCTCTATCCTGTCAATCTCCTTCAGAATATTATATGTTTCAATGAGATCACCTCTCATTCTTCTAAACTCCAGAGAGTATAGGCCCATTCTACTCAATCTCTCCTCATAGGACAACTCTCTTATCCCAGGAATCAATCTAGTGAACCTTTGTTGCACTGCCTCTAAGGCAGTTACATACTTCCTTAAATAAGGAGGCCAAAACTGTGCACAGAACTCCAGGTGTGGTCTCACCAAAGCCCTGTATAATTGCAGCAAGACTTCCTTAGCCTTGTACGCCAACCCTCTAGCAATAAAGGCCAACATGCCATTTGCCATCCTAATTGCTTGCTGTAGCAACATGCTAACTCTCTGTATTTCTTGTACTAGGACACCTACATCTCTCTGAACAACAACATTTAATAGTTTCTCACCATTTAAAAAATTATTTTGTTTTCCTATTATTCCTACTTAAGTAAATAACCTCACATTTCCTCACATTATACTCCATTTGCCACCTTATTGCCCACTCATTTAGCCTGTTTATATCCCTATGGAGGCTCTTTGTGTCTTCCTCACAATTACTTTCCCACCTAGCTTTGTATTGTCAGCAAACTTGGATATGTTGCACTCAGTCCCTTCATCTAATCATTAATATAGATTGTAACTAGCTGAGGCCCAAGCACTGATTCTTGCGGTAACCCACTAGTTACAGCCTGCCAACCGGAAAATGACCCGTTTATCCCTACTCTCTGTTATCTGTCCGTTAACCAATCCTCTATCCATGCTGATACATTATCCCCAACCCCATAAGCCCTTATCTTGCATAACAATCTTTTATGTGGCACCTTATCGAATGCCTTTTGAAATTCCAAATATACTGCATCCACTGGTTCCCCTTTATCTACCCTGCTAGTTACATCTTCAAAAAACTCTAATAAATTGGTCAAACATGATTTCCCTTTCATAAAACCATGTTGACTCTGCCTAATCATATTATGATTTTCTAAGTGCACTGTTACCACTTCCTTAATAATGGATTCCAGCATTTTTCCTATGTCTGATGTCAGGCTAACTGTCCTGTAGTTCCCTGTTTTCTCGCTCCCACCTTTCTTGAATAGGGGGGTTACATTTGCAACCTTCCAATCCGCTGGGTCCGTTCCTGAATCTCGTGAACTTTGGAAGATCACAACAAATGCATCCACTATCTCTGCCGCCATATTGGTATAGGCCAGCTGCGTTCAGGAAAACCAGATCTACATGCGACTGAACTAGGTCACCAATAAAAGATGTAAGTTTGTAAAATAGTACTTACTTGAATGTTCCTCCCAACCCCACATTAAAAACATGACTGCTGCTGGCCACCTCTCGCTGCTGCTGAGCACCTCTGTAAGATTTGCAAAATTTCTACATTTCCCTGAAGGCTGTTATTAATAAACGGGACCCTGTGTGGACATTTTAAATCAAAAAGGGTACCCAAGATGGCATCTGTGCCTCGTGGCAGAAAGCCTGTGGGATTTTTAAATGGACTCTGCAACGCAGACAGCTTGTGGATCGAAACCCAAGCTGTAGGTTTCTGTGAAGAGAGACTTTGTATTTTGAAACCAGACAGGACTCTGAATTATGCAATTAGACCGAATTGGAGACAAATCTAAATTCAGTTTAGGCCTATAGTTAAGGCCATCAAGCAGTCTTACATATATTATTGGAAACAGATTAACAGAGTCATCGAGGCTGGACAGGCCCATCAAAGAACTTTCATGACAATACAAGTCAATTATCGGGCCGATAGATGCGATTACCAGCCATCTAAAAACAGTTAGTATGGATTGCTACCATTATTTAAAATAGCCTGCCAAAATTAAGACAAAGAACTAACCTGATTTGGCGCGCAGATAAGGGTTTTAGAAAAAGGTATAATTGAAGGCCCCCGGGTAGCAATCGGTGTGCTGTGCTGGTGCTGCTGCTCTCTCTGCTCTTCGGCCCCTCGCCCTCGTGGCTGCCGCTCTTTCCCCGTCCCGCGCTTACCCCCTGGCCTTTGCCCGCGCCTTTCCCCACTCCATCTGGAATCGCCCCGGCACCGGGTCGGGCGGACACGGACAATTCAGGCCAGGCGAGGCGGGACGCGACGAGGGTGGGAAGACCACCGGAGGGAAGGCCACCTGAGGAAGACCGGCTGAAGAAGACCAACTGAGGAGACGAACTGAGGGGAGGCTTCGAATTATTGGGCCTTCAGCCTCAGCCGACCTTTGAATATCTGCACACCAACTCAAACTGTCGGCTGGCGACAAAGAATCATCCCTGCAAGTTAAAGTACCCAAACAGAGACTTTAACTTTGGGGTACTCGAACCTGGACAACACTCTTGCAGCGCTCTGAGGCCACATGATGACAGCAGGCTCCAGAGAGCACCAAGAGCAAACCCCGAACCCCACCACTGTTTTGAGTCTAACAAATCTTTTTGATTGGTGAGCATGAAGTTCTGGCCCCCCATAGTTTAATCTAGTTAGGTATAGGGGGTGGGATAAGGATAAGGGGATTGTTAAGATAGTTGTTTTCCCTCGATGTGCCGTGTGTTCCCCATTCCCTGTATAAGTATAGTTATTCTTCTTCTGTATTTTCGCCTGTAGAAGTGTACACTAGTAATTTTCCATAAGGTTGTATCAGTTTTTTTCCTTTTCAATAAAATCTTGGTTTTTGTTTACATCCAACCACCTGTCTACTCGAGTCTTCTCTGTACCGCCGCCTTGTACCTAAGTCCGGTGTCTAGAACCCAGGGGCGTGGGAGCGATTCGAACCGCTCACAAAACAGTCAGAGGCATAACTGACTGGGCGTACGTGCCAAACACCACCACACGCCACCCCCTACACCTCCTCGACCCCATCCTAATGTCCCGATTGTCCCCCTGTCCCGATGTCATGATCATTCCTCGTCCCGGTCACCCGATTAACCCTTTGTTGGTTCGATCCTCCCTCCCTTTCTAATTTACCCTTCCTTTCCCGGTCACCCCCTATAAATTTTATCCCCGTCCCCTTTAACGCCGTATCTGAGACCAGCTGCTGGTGCCGCAGCAGCCTGAAATTCAAAGCCTCTTCACCAGCAAGCTGCCTGGGGATGCCCAGCATGCCAGTCTCATTTAAATGATGCCCGTGGGTCAATATCAGGTGTGCCTCGGGCCTACCCGTTCAGTTCCCTATGCCCAGTTCACGCCAGCCTGCCAGCTTGATCACATTTTTAAGCCTTAATATTTTGAACAAATAGCTGTAGGTTTGATTTGCTTGTTTTTTTATTAGTTGCCGCTGTTTATTTTATCATTCCATCTCATTGCTCTGAATAATGTTCTTTCAAGCAAGACTTCTTCAGTGACTTTAATGGCCTCTGGATATGAGCACATGTCTATTTTGATATTGTCATTCTGCAGTCCATTCAGAACTGAGTGGATACTCTGTACAGGGATGGTGTCACATAAACTTGAGACACCTTGTGAAACAAACACCTGCTCAGGAGTGAGAATTTGACATCCATCATTTTAAGAGATTTCAATAAAATTCTGATATTCCCTAGAAACTATAGGTAGAGCCCGATCGATTCTTTTCCTGAGACCTTGTGTCCTTATCCAAATTTGGCAATGTCATTATTTTGGTTTATCCAGAGGCACAGTCCAGGTTAATTATGTGCTGTATACTTTCATTGTCTTCAGTGTCTCTGTGACTTTTGTGTATCCTGTCAATTTACTCCATTAAATTGATTGAATTCAACTTGTCTTTTGAACCTTTGCTCTCACTTTGGAAGAAGAATTGTTCTCGTCACTATGTGTAGTTACTGTAAATCCACGCAAAAAGATTTGCTCTGATTGATATTTCCAGCAAAATCATAAATCCGTTCTATTTTGAACTTGTTTGCCATTTTGCTAGAAATAGCAAGCAAAGGAAATCTTCATGAATACATTTACAATGCTGCTACGCTTAGCAATCAGAACAATTCTCCGCTCTCTGTCTTCCTCATCACCAGTGCAGCCATATTTTTACCAGTACCACTTTCTCTACATGAAGGTTTTTTATTTATTCTTGGGATGTGGGCGTCGCTGGCAAGGTCAGCATTTATTGCCCATCCCTAATTACCCTTGAGAAGGTGGTGGTGAGTCTTCTTAAAAACATAGAAGAAGAAACATAGAAAAATAGGAGCAGGAGTAAGCCATTCGGCCCTTCGAGCCTGCTCCGCCATTCAATATGATCATGGCTGATCCTCTATCTCAATACCATATTCTGCTCTCTCTCCATACCCCTTGATGCCTTTTGTGTCTAGAAATCTATCTATCTCCTTCTTAAATATATTCAGTGACTTGGCCTCCACAGGCTTCTGTGGTAGAGAATTCCATAAGTTCACCACCCTCTGAGTGAAGAAATTTCTCCTCATCTCAGTCCTAAATGTCCTACCCCATATCCTGAGACTGTGACACTTCATTCTAGACCCCGCAGCCGGGGGAAACATCCTCCCTGCATCCAGTCTGTTTAGCCCTGTCAGAATTTTCTTCTTGAACTGCTGCAGTCCATATGGTGAAGGTACTCCCACAGTGCTGTTAGGTCAGAAGTTCCATGATTTTGACCCAGTGACGCTGAAGGAACAACAATATATGACCACATCGGGATGGTATGTGACTTGAAATTGTTCTAACTAATTAATTGTTTTTATATAGGAAATCAGGAGCTAAATCCATATATATCTTATCCTTTTATTCTTATTTGTTGCATTAAAATTTCAATTTTCCACTGTTAATGATGTAGTTTAGGCTTTTCCCAACACTTGCACTTATGCTCATCACTAACATGCAGTTTCTATGCACAGACCAAGTCCTTTAACACAAAAGCAAATTACTTTAAGACAGTGGCCTAGAAATTGAGTTTTGGCTTAGCCAGGGCTTTAGCGCCGGAAGTTAGTGCCGGCGCTAAGTCCCCCTGCGCGCGCCAAAAATTCAGCAGGGCCGCGCCCAAACGGCTGCCGGCGCTACTGAAGGGTCTTTGCGGCGGTAAATCGGCGCTAACTGCCGTTTCGCGCCGCAATTCCGGCGCTGCGGCACCCGATGCGGTGCGGCAGGCTCGGGAAGTGCAGGCCTCCTCCTTCCCTTAAGGAGGAGCTGCCTGCACCCGGCCGCGGCCCGCGAAAATCTTTTTAAAAATGAGCCCGGCACCTCGGACAAGTGCCGGGCTTGCTTCTGTTCCGGGGGGGGGGGGGGGGGAAGTCCGGGGAGGGAGCTGCGGCCAGGCGGCCGGCGGGAAAGCGGCCGGCCGCCGCGGGGCCTTTAATGCGCCGGCGCAAAGACTTGTAAGACTCTGTTGCCAGAGTCTTAGTTGCGGCTGCCACGGGCGAGGCGGCCGCAACTGAATTTCGGCGCTGGGGCCCGTCGGCATGGCAACCGGGACGCTGCGCACACCGATGACGTCATCGGTGCCGGCGCAGCGCTACCGGTCTACCGCGGCGGAAGGGCCCCAGGCAATTTCGGCGCCGGCGCCAATTGCAGCGCTAGGCCCTCTAGCGCCGCAAAATCGGCGCTAAGGGCACTCAATTTCTAGGCCATAGTCCTTTAATGCTGTGTTTTATCACCACTATGTATGGGTAGCACCCCAGATGTAAAAATTGAAACCTAATCACAATAAACCACTTATTGGAGAATATGTAGGATGCCCACTACATTCTCCTGTCACCCCAGAAGGTGAAAAATAATACTTCTCCCGACCAGTACATGCAGGCTAAAAAAACGTATTCAAAATCATTTACAGGATACATAGACAAAAGAAATAGCAAGATATTCAAACAGCAAAGTATTTAATGGCAATGGCATTGAAATTCTAAGGTGAAATCCCATTGAATCTCTGGATTGGGTTTGGAAAATGGGGCGAAACTTGGTTCCACTAGGATTTCACCTGTGTTTTACACTGCGCCATGGTCAGATGTCCTGCCTGCTAGTCCCATATCACAGGGGCCTGGCCCTGACCTGTCCAAGGATTCCCACCCTTGACGTCTTCTGTAAGCCTCAGTGGAACACACAGCAGCTGACAGCCTGAAAACAGGTCTCAGACCTTTACTAGTGAATGGTAATCAATCCAGCAGGGAATCATTTACCTTCCTCAAGGTGCCCAGTGACTCCATTATGGAATCATAGAATCATAGAAATTTACAGCACAGAAGAAGGCCATTGTGTCTGCATCGTGTCTGCGCCAATCAAAAAGAGCGATCCAGCCTAATCCCCCTTTCCAGCTCTTGGTCCGTAGCCTTGCAGCTTACAGCAATTCAGGTGCATATCCAAGTACTTTTTAAATGCGATGAGGGTTTCTATCTCTCCCACTCTTTCAGACAGTGCGTTTCAGACCATCACCACCCTCTGGGTGAAAAAATGTCTCCTCAACTCATCTCTACTCCTTCTAACAATTACTTTAAATCTATGCCACCTAGTTATTGACATCTCTGCTAAGGAAATAGGTCCTTCCTATCCACTCTATCTAGGACCTTCATAATTTTATACACCTCAATTAAGTATCCTCTCAGCTTCCTCTGATCCAAAGAAAACAACCCCAGTCTATCCAATCTTTCTTCATAGCTAAAATTCTCCAGTCCCGGCAACATCCTCGTAAATCTGCTCTGTACCCTCTCTAGTGCAATCACATCTTTCCTGTAATGTGGTGACCCTAACCCTAACCCTAACTGTACACAGTAGTCTAACTATGGCCTAACTAGTGTCTTATACAGTTCTAGCATAACCTCCCTGCTCTTATATTCTATGCCTCGGCTAGTATCCCATATGCCTTCTTAACCACCTTATCTACCTGTACTGTTACCTTCAGGGATCTGTGGACATGCACTCTAAGGTCCCTCTGTTCCTCTACACCTCTCAGTATCCTACCATTTATTGTGTATTCCCTTGCTTCGTTAGTCCTCCTGAAATGCATTACCTCACACTTCTCTGGATTGAATTCTATTTGCCACTTTTCTGCCCACCAGACCAATCCATTGATATCTTCCTGCAGTCTACAGCTTTCTTCCTCACCATCAACCACACAGCCAATTTTTGTATCATCTGCAAATTTCTTAATCAAGCCCCTTATATTGAAGTCTAAATCATTGATATATACCTGTAGCCAGAGAGGATTGGAAAATGATGGCCAGAGCCACCACTATTTCCTACCTTGCCTCTCTTAACAGCCTGGGATACATTTCATGTGGGCCTGGTGATTTATGTCCGATCCCTGACACCGTCGGGGGTCCGATCCCAGGGGGGGCTCTGATCCCCAAACTCGGCAGGGGTCCGATCCCTAACACCGGGGGTGGGGGCGGATCTGATCCCAGGGTGGCGGGTTGTATGCAGGAGTGATCTAATGATGGGGGAGCTTGGGGGGCTGGGAGGAAGCACTCCTGCACCTCCTGGCCCACAAGGAGTGCTCCCCGAGGCTGTTCTCGCCTTGCTGCTGCTGCTGGGATTCCTGAGTCCCGGAAACCTCGCCAGCCACAGTTAAACCTACACAGCAGGTTAAAGCCAGCCTCATTGGCATATTTATAATGCCATTCCGCCTGCCGGGAGTGGGTTTGCTGCCCGCCCCTTGTCCTGGCTCAGTAAAACTCGGAAGTCAGTGGGTTGGATTTGTGATTTATCTACTTTCAAAGATGCTAAACTTATTAATACTTCCTCTCTCTCTATGTTTATCTCATCTAATATTTCACACTCCTCCTTAACTACAACGTCTGCAAGAGCACTTCGGCTAGTCCCACTCCCCCGCACTATCCCTGTAACCCTGCAAATTTTTTTCCTTCAGGTACTTATCCCACTCCCTTTTGAAAGCCACGATTGAATCTGCCTCCAACACCCTTTTAGGCAGTGCATTCCAGATCCTAACAATCTGCATAACAAAGTTTTTCCTCATGTTGCCTTTGGTTCTTCTGCCAATCACCTTAAATCTGTGTCCTCTGGTTCTTGACCCTTCTGCCAATGGGAAAAATTTCTCTCTATCTAGTCCCCTCATGATTTTGAGCACCTCTATCAAATCTCCTCTCAACCTTCTCTGCTCTAAGGAGAACAACCCCAGCTTCTCTAGTCTATCCACATAAGAAGTCCCTCATCCCTGGAACCATTCTTGTAAATCTTTTCTGGACCCTCTCTAAGGCCTTCACATCCTTCCTAAAGTGCGGTGCCCGGAACTGGACACAATACTCCAGTTGAGGCCGAACCAGTATTTTATAAAGGCTCATCATAACTTCCTTGCTTTTGTACTCTCAGCCTCTATTTATAAAGCCCAGTATACCGTATGCTTTTTTAATCACTTTCTCAATCTGCCCTGCCACCTTCAACGATTTGTGCACATATACCCCCAGGTCTCTCTGTTCATGCACCCTCTTTCGGCCCTTAACATCAAGGAAACCAAAGAAATCATTGTGGACTTCAGGAAGTCCAAAGGCGGAAGTCACACCCCCATCCACATCAATGGGGCTGTGGTGGAAAGGGTGGACAGCTTTAAGTTCTTCGGAGTCCACATCACGGAAGACCTCTCCTGGTCCCTCAATACCTCCTCTCTGGTGAAGAAGGCCCAGCAGCGCCTATATTTCCTAAGGAGGCTGAAGGGATGTAACCTGTCACCCCTGATCCTCTCTAACTTTTACCACTGCACTATAGAGAGCATCCTGACAAACTGTATCACAGTATGGTATGGCAGCTGTAGCTACTATGACCAGGAAGCCCTGCAGCGGGTAGTCAAAACTGCCCAACGCATTACCGGCACCCGGCTACCGACCATAGAGCACATATACCAGAAACGCTGTCTACGGAGGTCACGGTCCATCATCAAAGACCCTACCCACCCCAGCCACAGTCTGTTCGCCCTCCTTCCATCTGGGAGACGCTACAGATGCATTCGCACCCGTACAACCAGATTTAGGAACAGCTTCTTTCCCAGGGCTGTCATCCTACTGAACTCCACAAAGAAACTCTAAAGCCTGCACATCTGCCAATGCACTTTATTATGGTTATGTTTATGTTAATATACTACAAGCCAAATGTATGTTGAATGTTTAAATGTCTTAATCCAAATGTACACTCTCGGGAGCCGCAAGCCTACATTTCGCTGTACTGCACTTGTGCACTAACAATGACAATAAAAGTTGATTTGATTTGATTTGATTGATTTGATTTAGGATTGTATCCTTTAGTTTATATTGCCTCTTCTCATTCTTCCTAACAAAATGTATCACTTTGCACTTTTCTGTGTTAAATTTCATCTGCCATGTGTCCGCCCATTCCACCAGTCTGTCTATGTCTTCTTGATTTCTATCACTATCCTCCTCACTGTTCACTATACTTCCAAGTTTTGTGTCATCTGCACATTTATAAATTGTGCCCTGTACACGCAAATCCAAGTCATTAATATATATCAAGAAAAGCAGTGGTGCTAGTACCGACCCCTGGGGAACACCACTGTATACCTTCCTCCAGTCCGAAAAACAACTGTTCACCACTACTCTCTGTTTCCTGTCACTTAGCCAGTTTGGTATCTATTTCAAAATTGAGGTGTTGCTTAACTGGAAGCCAATGTAGGTCAGCGAGCACAGGGGTGATGGATGACTGGGACTTGGTGCGAGTTAGGATATGGGCAGCAGAGTTTTGGATGAGCTTAAATTTATGGAGGGTGGAAAATGGGAGGCTGGCCAATAGTGCGTTGAAATATTCAAGTCTAGAGGTAACAAAGACATGGATGAGGGCAGGGACAGAGACGAGCGATGCTATGAAGGTGGAAATAGGCAGTCTTAGTGATGGCGTGGATATGTGGTCGGAATTTGGGGTCAAAAAGAACACTGAAGTTGTGAACAGTCTGGTTCAGACTCTGGTAATTGCCAGTGAGAGGGATTGAGTCAGTGTCTGGGGAACGGAGTTTGTGGCAGGGACCAAAGACAATGGGGTCAATTTTAACTGAGCCATGAGGCGGGCTTTGAGGCGTGCGGGGTGTTAAAATCGCTAAAACTGGCAGGCAGGACCCCCCCGGCCTGGTTCCCGACCCCAAGCCATTTTAACCCAGGCGTGTCTGATGGTCCCGAATCAGTCCCACCTCCAACAGGCGCGACTGGTCTTTAAGGCCCTTAATCAGCAATAATGCTTTATAATGCCATTTTAACAGGCCCTTGCATTTTTAACCCTTTTCCCACGTAAAACACGCCTGGTGGGGATCACGCCTGTGAAACCTGGTGTGAGCACGATTGGCTTGCTGACTATCGGCTGCAGGTCAACCATTAAAGAGGAGATTTGATCAGTCATCATTTGCAGGTGGCAGGACTTTGTTGTTTCAGGCCTGGGGCAACTTTTACCAGGTTTAACCACACCTGTGGAAGGTTGGAACCTCACACACATCTCCAGTGTGAACTCCTGGGAAACCCCTCTCGCCAGCCTCACTCAGCGCTTCCTCAGCGGAGGCATATGCCAGAAGCATGGGAGCCATTTTTCTCCTTCCCTTCTTGGCTTTAGAGGAGCTTGAGCACCAGGTACGGCAGCAGCAGAACCAGGAACAACAGCAGCACCAGCAACAGCAGCAGGAGCAGGAGCAACAGGCTGCTGCTCACCCACCTGAGGCAGCACAGACCAAAAGGGGCCAGCGCATGGAAGCCCGTCGGCGCAGGTGATACCCCCCAAACAGGGTCTACAGACACAGGGTCAGCTACCTCAACATGACTGAGCAGCAGTGCCAAAGGCGGCTCCGACTTTCGCAAGAGGTAGTGACTGACATCTGCGCAATGATACAGCAAGACCTGCTGCCCAGAGGACCAGGTGGACACTCCTTACCAGTGGCCATCAAAGTCACCACCGCACTCAACTTTTTTGCCTCAGGCTCATTCCAGGGATCATCAGCAGACATCAGCGGCATCTCCCAGTCGGCCGCACACACTTGCATCACGCAAGTAACCGATGCCCTCTTTGCCCTCGCGCTCAATCACATCCATTTCACCAGGGATCGCGCAAATGTGATGGCGCGAGCGGTTGGATTAGCTCATCTGGCAGACTTTCCAAGGGTGCAGGGCGTCATTGACTGCACACATTAGGGCACCCCATTGTTATCCAGGTATTTTTGTCAACCGCAAGGGCTTCCACTCCCTTAACGTTCAGCTGGTGTGTGACCACAAGAAGGAGATTTTGCATGTTTGTGCCAAGTATCCTGACAGTTGCCATGACTCCTTCATACTGCGCCAGTCTAGTGTGCCTCCGCTATTCAGGCCACCAGACCAACTTCACGGATGGCTACTTGGAGACAAGGGCTATCCCCTGAGGACTTGGCTAATGACGCCGTTGAGGAGGCCAGCCAACGAAGCTGAGGAGCGCTACAACTCCAGTCACATTTCCACCAGATCCATAATCGAGCAAACCATTGGCTTGCTGAAGATGCGCTTCAGATGCCTAGATAGATCAGGTGGAGTCCTACAGTACTCAGCAGCTAGGGTCTCCAGAATCGTCGTGGTTTGCTGTGCACTCCACGGCATGGCACAGCGTTGTGGCTTGCAGATTCCTGAGGACCAAGTGGCTCCTCACATACCCTCCTCAGATGATGATGATGATGATGATGATGAGGAGGAGGAGGAGGAGGAGGAGGAGGGCGAAAACGAGCATCCTGCAGAGGCCCATCAACCAGCGGCAGCATTACACGAGAACATTGCTGCCCAGGATGCAAGGAACGCACTCATCCTGGCCAGATTTGCTTAACCTAGTAAATCAAACTCTTTTGCCTCGCAGCTTCTTACCTGAGTATCGACAATGGCCAAACACTGTGGATTCCTAGCTATTTGACCAGCATCCTAACAACTGCAAGTAATCCTAAGCTCCACACTCACAGCGACCCTAGAGACAAAACCTGGCAGAGACTCCTGCATCTGTGCATGGAGTTCCATCACCTCTGATCTTATGGATGGATGCAGAGGCAGAGGGTCGACATGCAGCTGAGCTGAGCTGGCAGAGTCCTGCGCCCTCCGACGAGGACTCTCCACTGTGGTCCCTGTCTCCACAATCTGCTGATGCTCACTTGTGAGCTGTGATACACCAGGTGACAACACTACTCTATGTCACGAAGGTCCCCCCGAGGTGTGAGTGTCTGTGCTGGTGCTGGGTGCACTTATTTCTGCTGACGCAGCGCCCTCAGAGGTTGCAGATTCCTCTGAGGAGTCTGGAAACTCAGGCTCTTCCTCATGCACAGTGGGGATGGGAGCTCTCGATGGTTCTGTGGAGGAGTCAAGGAAAAAGTTAGAGATGTGATGCCAAGGTTACACGCACATTGCATTTTGCAGATGATCATAAGTCCATATGATATAGCTTCAGAATCATTATCAGCAACTCATGCAATGTCAATGAGAGAGATGGAAAACTATTCTGTCACCAGCTTGCGGGGATGCACCTGTCTGTCCTTCCCCAACTTCCGCATCTGTATCAGCCCCGACAATCTCCAGGATGGCTTCCTCCCAGGGGGTGAGCTGGGCTAATGAGGGTGGCCCTCCTCCTGCCCTGGCTCGCTGTGATATCCAAGTGGTAAGGTCAGAAACTGAGAGAAGCGAGATATTAGGAACAAAACCCAATTGTTTATTTACATGGTGTAGCAGAGAGACATAGCTCTTACAAGCTGGAAGCCAGGCACATAATTCTTACTGCACAAGCCAAGATGGAGGATGAACCTCTGAGTCATATGCATAATGCAATGCCACATTACCGTGTTAACTGGTGTACCAGGACATTGAATACATGACCCATTACCTTAAATACTGGTGCATGTGAACCCTTAATATTTGGCTCCATCTGGTGGATGACTTAAACATTACATCCCAGATTACTATACCCCTCACCTCTTAAGTTGAACATTAATTTCTTAACAACATTCTTAAAAAGTCCCATAAGGAAACTCCTTTAATTATAGTCCATACTGAACGAATCTAGCAGGTCGTTATCAATCTCTCTGGCGGCTTGTGAGTCTTGATGAACGTCTTACAGTCAAGTCCCTGCTTGGTTGTGGTAGAGCCACCTGCTGCTCCTGAGCAGTACTCAGAGTATCTGACACTGCTACGATGGTTTCCTCTTGACGAAGGGGTCCAGGTGGAACTGGCTCTGTTCGTGGTGGTGGTACCACTGATGCATTTGGATAATTGGGGGCCAACTTGTCCTCCGACATCTCCTCTGGAATCTCCAGTTCGATTTCCCCATGTCTGGTCAGTATCTGATCTACATGTCTGCATACTACCTGACCAGTTCCCACCATGACCGTATATGATACTGGACCGGTCATTGAGTCTATGATGCCAGGAATCCATTTTGGACCATAACTGAAATTCCTGGTAAGGACCGCATCTCCTTCTCCAAAACTGCGGCTCTTTGCCCTTCTGTCATGGTTCTCCTTTTGTTTGATTTGTCAGTTTTCCACCTTCCTTTTTAGATCTGGGTGAACCAGGTCAAGAGTGGAGCGTAGTCAGTGCCCTAACAACAGCTCAGCAGGAGAGAGTCCTGTGGTCGATTGAGGTGTTATTCTGTAGCTGAACAGAACTCGTGACACCTTGGCTGCCAAACTCCCTGCCGCACTTTTTTTTCATCATCTCCTTAAATGTTTGTACGGCTCTCTCCGCAAGTCCATTTGAAGATGGATGATATGGAGCTAAGGTCACGTGCACTATGCCATTGTTTCTCATGAACTCTTTTGTTTCTGTACTCACAAAACACGTGGCATTGTCACTTACTACGATCTCCGGTAGCCCTTGATTACTAAAACTCCTATGCAGGCAGTCTATAGTAACAGTAGATGAAATAGAATTTACAGGATAAACGTCCATCCATTTGGAATGGGCATCAATGATTATGAGGAACATCTCTCCCATGAATGGACCTGCATAATCTACATGTAATCTTCTCCATGGTTTATCCGGCCACTCCCAGGGGTGGAGAGGAGCCACTGCTGGTGCCTTCCTGTGTACTTGACAAGTGCTGCATGTCTTGACAAGATTTTCTATCTCCTCATCTAGCTTTGGTCACCACAAGTAACTCCTTGCCAAGGCTTTCATATGTGAAACTCCAGGATGACACTGATGTAGTTGCCCTACGATAGACTGTCGTGCTGGCTGTGGAATAATCACTCATGCTCCCCACAACATGCAACCATTCTGCACACCCAGCTCTGTCTTCCTGACACTGTAAGGTATGAAATCAGTCCCTTCCGGATGCTGTGGCCAACCCCTCATCACATATTCTCGGACTCTAGGCAGTACTGGATCTTTACCGGTCCATGTCCTTACTTGTTCTGCGGTCACAATTGCCGTGTTCATGTCCTCCAAC
Organism: Somniosus microcephalus; assembly: GCF_052327205.1. Lineage (NCBI taxonomy): Eukaryota > Metazoa > Chordata > Chondrichthyes > Squaliformes > Somniosidae > Somniosus > Somniosus microcephalus. The sequence goes on along the minus strand of NC_140988.1, from coordinate 254,205,149 downwards.
ATCAAAACACTGTCCTCTGGAGCTGCATGGATAGGTGTACCTGGCAGTGGAAGACGGCTCAAGGCATCTGCGTTCCCATGGTACTTGCCCGCCTTGTAAACGATGACATACTCATATGCCCTCAACGTCACTGCCCACCTCTGGATCCGGGGTGACACCATCTGTGGTACTGCTTTCATTTTATTAAAAAGAGATAGAAGAGGTTTATGATCGGTGCATATGGTGAATTCCCTGCCATATATGTACTTGTGAAACCTCTGTAACCCAAACATTACTGCTAACCCCTCTTTATCTAACTGGGAATAGTTTTTTTCCGCCGGTGTCAGAGTTCGAGACATAAACCCTATTGGTCTTTCTGTTCCATCTTCCAAGCTGTGTGAAAGAACTGCCCCCACCCCGTAAGGTGAAGCATCACAAGAGAGAATGATGTCTTTCTCTGCATTGTAGTGAACCAGCACATCCGAGGACAGCATTAGTTTCTTGGACTGTTCAAATGAAACGCTCTGTTCCTCTTCCCACTGCCACTGTGTCTCCTTGCGCAGAAGTTTGTGAAGAGGTGCTAACACTGTTGCCAAGTTTGGTAAAAATCTGTTATAATAGTTCAGCAGTCCCAGGTAAGCTTTTAACTCAGTCACATTGGTAGGAGCTGGGGCCTCCTGCAGTACTTGTACCTTTTCCTTGATTGGATGGAGCCCGGTGGCGTCCACTCTGTGTCCCAGGAACACAGCCTCATTCCCCAGGAAAGTGCACTTACTCCTCTTGAGCCGTAACCCAGCCATATCCAATCTTTGTAGTACCTCTCTCAGAGTGCTCAGATGCTCCTGGTCGGTTCTTCCCGTCACCAGAATGTCATCCAGATAGATTGAAACATGTGGGATCCCTTGCAGTACACCCTCGATAGTCCTCTGGAAAATAGCTGGACTAGACGAGACACCGAATGGTAAGCGGTTATAGGTAAACAAACCCTTGTGTGTATTTATGGTTACATACTTCTTGGATTCCTCATCTAGTGTAATCTGCAAGTATGCATGACTCATATCCAGCTTCGTGAATTTCTTCCCTTCAGCCAGGTTTGCAAAGAGATCCTCTGCTTTGGGAATAGGATACTGTTCTAGTTTAGACACCCTATTTACTGTCAATTTATAATCTCCACAGAGTCTTACCGAATTGTCCGGTTTTAAAACAGGTACAATGGGAGCTGCCCATTCTGAACATTTCATGGGTTCCAGTATGTTCTCTCTCAAAAGACGGTCAAGCTCAGCCTCTACCTTTGGTTTCATGGCATACGGCACAGGTCGTTGCTTAAAAAACCTTGGCAGTGCCTCCTTGTCTACATAAATCTTAGCTGGGGGACCATTAAATGTGCCAAGTTCTTCCTTGAACATGTTCTCATGTTCAATCAACACTTCTTGCAAAGACAACTGTTTACCTCCCTCTATTTGAGTTATTGCTCCCCAATCTAATTTAAGTTCTTGTATCCAGCCCCGACCTAACAGGTTTGGTCCGGAACCCGATACTACAACTACAGGTAGCTGTTCCACTGTGTCCCTGTGTTGCACAGTTACAGTAGCTGTACCCAATGTCACCACTCGTTCACTGGTATATGTTTTAAGCTGCATAGAGCAAGACTTCAACTCTGGAACTTTTGCACGGTTCCACAATTTTGAGTACTCCTCCCTGTTCATTATGGTTACGCTGCATCCTGTATCCACTTCAAAGTTGACCTTAGAGTCATTTACTGTCAGTTGCAAAGTGATAGGATCCACTTTTGGAATGTTCTCTACCATACTATGCATTATGAACATGTTGTCTTCTTTCTCAGCTTCTCTGCTGATGTGATGTGCTCCCTGTTTTTTCACTTCTCTTCCTAGGTTTTGCTTTCCTCCCCCTTTTTGTTTATATTCCTCCACGATTGCTTTTGCCCCGCATGCACGTTTTATGTGCCCTTTTTTCCCACACTTGTTGCACTTTTCCTCCAGAAACCTGCATTCCTTCACCAGGTGATCGCCATTGCATCTATAACATGCCTTTACATGCTCACGTTGTGGTTTCTGACGCATATGTAACTTGTGCACAACAACCTGACCTGCAACTTGCTTTGTAGTAGCCCAGTCGGAACCTTGTATTTCTTTTACATCTCGGTTCGCTGTCTCTATGGCTTGAGCAAGTTCCAACGCTTTTTCATATGTAAGCCCAGTCTCGGACAATAATCTCCGCTGCATTCGATCATCCATTATCCTGCAAACTAGCCTATCTCTCAGCATGTCTTTCAGGTTGTTGCCATAATTGCAATTGTGTGCCAATTTCCGCAACACTGCTACATAATCCAATACAGTCTCTCCTGGTTTTCTGTTCTGTGAATTAAATTTGAAACGCTGTACAATCTCACTCGGTCTGGGATTGAAATGGTCCTTTAGCAAGGCCACTAAGTCAGCAAATGATCTGTCTCCAGGCTTTGCAGGGCTGCATAAGTTTCTCATTAAACTATATGTCTGACTTCCCATGGAAGTGAGCAAAATAGCTCTCCTTTTTCCGACATCATTTATATCATTCGCTTCAAAGAAATGCATCAACAGCTCGCAGTATTCATCCCAGGTCTGCGTCTGAACATCAAAAGCAGAGATCTTTCCTACCGTAGCAGCCATGATCCGTTATTCAGTGTTCCTTTTCCTTTTTTTTCTTCGTCAAGATGTGATCTGTTTATCCTCGTCGCCACTATGTGATATCCGAGTGGTAAGGTCAGAAACTGAGAGAAGCGAGATATTAGGAACAAAACCCAACTGTTTATTTACACGGTGTAGCAGAGAGACATAGCTCTTACAAGCTGGAAGTCAGGCACATAATTCTTACTGCACGAGCCAAGATGGAGGATGAACCTCTGAGTCATACCCATAATGCAATGCCACATTACCGTGTTAACTGGTGTACCAGGACATTGAATACATGACCCATTACCTTAAATACTGGTGCATGTGAACCCTTAATATTTGGCTCCATCTGGTGGATGACTTAAACATTACATCCCAGATTACTATACTCGCTCTCTCCTGTTGTGAGCTCTCCTCTCCTGCAATGAGGGAGACAAGTGGAGGTTGAGTGAGAATGAAGGAGTGAGTGTAGAGATTGCATAGCATAGATACTTAGAAGGAGACAAAGGTGGAGTGAGGTTGCAAGACCAAGGGCTCTCCCTGTCTGTTGTCAGTTGTGTTCAAAGCATCAGAGTGAGAGGGAGTGTGAGGGCTGCATGGTCAAATAGTTAGGTGAATGTGAGCATAGAGAGAGGGAATGGCTAAGGGTGCATGGATGTGAGTGTCAAGTGGGATGTGGAGGAAGAGATTGCTAAAGCTGAGTGCTGGTGAGGAAAGGCAATGGTGATCAGATTGAGGGTGATGGAAACTTCATACTTACTTTTCCAGTGTGATGAAGGTCATGGAATCTTTTCCTGCGCTGCATCCAGGTGCGCCGTGTGAGCCCCAAGGAGTTGACTTCCCCAGCCACCTGTAGCCACACAGCCTTGGCCTGACTGGGAGGCCTCTTCCTCCCTGAAGAAGGGAACAGGACCTCCCTGTGGGCCCTAGCCCCATCCAACAATGCCTGCAGTGATGCCTCATCAAATTTAGGCGCAGCTCTTGCCCTCCCGCTAGCCATTGTTCCTGCAGGCTCCTGTGCCATCATAAGGGGAAAGCTTAGAAGCCTGCAGAGGAAGCAAGGCTTGCTGTGGACCTTAAATGCAGCAGCAATGATGATGTCATCAGAGAGGACTTGCAGTCATGAAAAACCCATTTGCAAAGGCTTCCCACACGTTGGAAATCAATTGGCCAATTGAGTTAAAATTGCATCATTCTCACACATCCATTTAGATTCGCGTGGGAATCACGAAATTCGGGGTACCCGACAATTGCCCACACCTGAGTTAAAATCGACCCCAATGGCTTCAGTCTTCCCAATATTTAGTTGGAGGAAATTTCTGCTCATCCAGTACTGGATGTCGGACAAACAGTCAGACAATTTGAAGACAATGTAGGCAAACTTGTAGGCTTAAACATATCACAAACAGCAACAGGATAAATGACCAATGATCTGTTTTGGGTGGTGCTGTTTGAAGGATAAATTTTGGCAAGGACACTAACAGAACGCCACTGCTCTTCTTTGAATCGTGCCATGGAATCTTTTACATCCACCTGAGAGAGCAGATATTTAACATTTCATCTAAAAGAAAGCAATTCTAACAATGTAGCACTTCCTCAGTAGTGCACTGAAATGTCAACCTAAATTAGACACCCAAGCCTCTGTATTAGGGCTGGAACCCACAAACTTCTGACTCGGCAAGAACAGTGCTATCACTGAGCGAAGACAAACCTCTATGTTAATACAATCAACTGTAAATAAGCCACTCAAAATGTAACCCCGTCCCCGCTGCTGTCCATAGCAATGCTGGACACTAAGAATGTAACCCCATCCCCGCTGCTGTCCACAGCAATGCAGGACACCAAGAATGTAACCCTGTCCCTGCTGCTGTCCACAGCAATGCTGGACACTAAACATAGAAACATAGAAGATAGGAGCAGGAGTAGGCCATTCGGCCCTTCGAGCCTGCTCTGCCATTCAATGAGATCATGGCTGATCATCCAAATTCAGTACCCTGTCCCTGCCTTCTCCCCATATCCCCTTTAGCCTCAAGAAATATATCCAACTCTTTCTTGAATATATTTAATGAACTGGCCTCCACCACCCTCTGTGGCAGAGAATTCCACAGGTTCACCACTCTCTGGGTGAAGAAATTCCTCCTCATTTAAGTCCTAAATGGCTTACCCCTTATCCTTAGACTATGACCCCTGGTTCTGGGCTCCCCAGCCATCAGAAACATCCTTTCTGCATCTAGTCTGTCCAGACCTGACAGAATTTTATAGGTTTCAATGAGATCCCCTCTCAATCTTCTAAACTCCAGTGAGTATAAGCCCAATCGACACAATCTCTCCTCGTACGCCATTCCTGCCATCCCAGGTATCAGCCTGGTGAATCTTCGCTGCACTCCCTCCATGGCAAGAACGTCCTTCCTCAGGTAAGGTGACCAAAACTGCACACAATACCCAAGGTGCGGCCTCACCAAGGCACTGTACAACTGCAGCAAGACACCCTTGTTCTTGTACTCGAACCCTCTTGCTATGAAGGCCAACATACCATTTGCCTTCTTAACCGTCTGCTGCACCTGCATGCTTACCTTCAGCGACTGGTGCACAATAACACCCAGGCCTCTTTGCACTTCCCCTTCTCCCAATCTATTGCCATTCAAATAATAATCTGCCTTCCTGTTTTTGCCACCAAAGTGGATAACCTCACATTTATCCACATTATAGTGCATTTGCCATGTTTCTGCCCAATCACCCAACCTGTCCAAATCGTACTGGAGTTTCACGACATCCTCCTCACAGCTTACCCTCCCACCCAGCTTTGTGTCATCTGCAAATTTGGAGATATTACATCCAATTCCCTCGTCCAGATCATTAATATATATTGTGAACAGCTGGGGTCCTAGGACCGATCCTTGCGGCACCCCACTAGTCACTGTCTGCCACTCGGAAAACGACCCATTTATTCCAACTCTTTGCTTTCTGTCCGACAACCAGTTCTCTATCCAAGTCAATACCTTGCCCCCAATCCCATGTGCCTTAATTTTGCACGCTAATCTCTGATGTGGGACCTTATTGAAAGCCTTCTGAAAGTCCAAATACACCACATCCACTGGTTCTCCCTTATCTATTTTACCAGTTACATCCTCAAAAAATTCCAGTAGATTATTCAAGCATGATTTACCTTTTGTAAATCCATGTTGACTTTGTCCGATCCTGTCACTGCTTTCCAAGTGCTCTGCTGTTACATCTTTAATAATAGACTCTAGCATTTTCCCCACTACCGATGTCAGGCTTACCGGTCTATAATTCCCTGCTTTTTCTCTACCACCTTTTTTGAATAGTGGGGTAACATTAGCTACCCTCCAATCCGTGGGTACTGTTCCAGAGTCTATCGAGTTCTGGAAGATGACCAGCAATGCATCTACTATCTCCATGGCCACTTCCTTAAGTACCCTGGGATGTAGACCATCAGGCCCTGGGGATTTATCGGCCTTCAGTCCCATCAATTTTCCTAACACCATTTCCCTACAAATACTGATTTCTTTCAGTTCCTCCCTCTCATTAGACCCTATGTTCCCCGGCATCTCTGGGAGGTTATTTGTGTCCTCCTTTGTGAAGACAGAACCAAAGTATGTATTTAGTTGGACTGCCATTTCCTTGTTTCCCATTATAAATTCCCCTGAGTCTGACTGTAAGGGACCTACACTTGACTTCACCAATCTTTTTCTCTTCACATATCTATAAAAGCTTTTACAGTCAGTTTTTATGTTCCCTGCAAGCTTACTCTCATATTCTATTTTCCCTTTCTTAATTAATCCCTTTGTCCTCCTTTGTTGACTCCTAAACTGCTCCCAATCCTCAGGATTATTGCTTTTTCTAGCCAATTTATATGTCCTCGCCTTGGATCTTATGCTATCCCTAATTTCCCTTGTTAGCCATGGTTGAGTCACCTTTTTTGTTTTATTTTTATGCCAAACTGGGATGAACAAATTCTGTAGCTCATCCATTCGGTCTTTGAATGTTTGCCATTGCCTATCCACCGTCAACCCTTTGAGTGACATTCCCCAAGCAATCCTACCCAACTCGCTCCTCAGACCATCGTAGTTTCCTTTATTTACATTGAGGACCCTTGCCTCTGAGTCAACTACTTCATTCTCCATCTTAATGAAGAATTCGATCATATTATGATCGCTCCGACCCAAGGGGCCTCATACAACAAGATTGCTAATTAATCCTTTCTCGTTACATAATACCCAGTCTAAAATGGCCTGATCTCTGGTTGGTTCCTCGACATATTGTTTCCAGGAAACCATCCCGTAAACACTCCAGGAATTCTTCCTCCACAGTATTGTTACTAATTTGGTTGGCCCAATCTATATGTACATTAAAGTCACCCATGATGACTGTTGTGCCCTTATTGCATGCTTCTTTAATTTCCCTTTTAATGCCATCCCCAACCTCCGCCTTACTGTTTGGAGGTCTATATACCACTCCCACGAATGTTTTATTCCCCTTAGTATTTCTCAATTCTACCCATACAGATTCCACATCATCAGAGCTAATATCCTTCATTGCAATTGTATTAATCCCTTCTTTAACCAGTAATGCTACCCCACCTCCCTTTCCTTTTTGCCTATCTTTCCTGAATATCAAATACCCCTGGATGTTGAGTTCCCAGTCTTGGCCATCCTTGAGCCATGTTTCCGTAATCCCAACCAAATCATATTCGTTTACCTCTATTTGCACAGCCAATTCATCCCCCTTATTACAAATGCTCCTCGCATTAAGACACAAAGCCTTCAGGCTTGTTTTTTTAACGCTCTTAGACCTATTAGAATTATTATTTACTGTGGCCACGTTTGATTTAAACCGTTGATTTCTCTGACTGCCACTTTTGTTTTTCTCCTTGCTATCTTTTGCTTTTATCCCTGTTTTCCTTTCCTCTGTCTCCCTGCTCAGGTTCCCAACCCCCTGCCATTTTAGTTTAAACCCCCCCGAACAGTGCTAGCAAACCTCCCCGCAAGGATATTTGTCCCGCTCTGGTTCAGGTGCAACCCGTCCGACTTGGGCAAGTCCCACCTTCCCCAGAAGCAGGCCCATTGATCCAGGAAACTAAAGCCCTCCCTCCTGCACCAACTCATTAGCCACGCATTCATCTGTTCTATCCTTCTATTCCTATACTCACTAGCACGTGGCACTGGGAGTAATCCAGAGATTACAACCTTTGAGGTCCTACTCTTTAATCTGCTACCTAGCTCCCTAAATTCTTGCTGCAGGACCTCATCCCTCTTCCTACCTATGTTGTTGGTCTCAATGTGAACCACAACCTCTGCCTGTTCACCCTCCCCCTTCAGAATGCCCTGCAGCCGTTCAGTGACATCCTTGACCCTGGCACCAGGGAGGCAACAAACCATCCTGGAGTCACGTCTATGGCCACAGAAATGCCTATCTGTTCCCCTTACGATAGAATCCCCTACCACTATTGCTCTCCCACTCTTTTTCCTCCCTTACTGAGCAGCAGAAGCACCCCTGGTGCCGGGAAGTTGGCTGCTGCTGCCCTCCCCTGGTGAGTCATCCCCCTCAACAGTATCCAAACTGGTATACCTGTATGAAAGGGGGATGGCCACAAGGGTCCCCTGCACTACCTGCCTGCTTCTATTGCTCCACCTGGTGGTCACCCATTTCCCTTCTGCTTGTGCAGCCCTACCCTGCAGTGTGACCAACTCATCATACGTGTAATCCACGACCCTCTCAGCATCGTGAATGCTCCACAACTCATCCATCCGCAGCTCCAGCGCCTCCATACGGCCTGTTAGTAGCTACAGCTGGATGCATTTCTGGCACACGTGGTCATCAGGGACACTGGCAGCGTCCCTGAATTCCCACATAGAGCAAGAGGAGCATAACACGGGGTGGGGCTCTCCTGGCATGACTTAACACTTTAATTCATTTAAATTAATTCAATACCACCAGTTAAAGATATACTCTAGGGCGCTTATTTACCAACTGTCCCCACTACACCACAGAGACCCAAGAAAATATAAACCGCAGAATTTAAGCTTGTAATATAAAGGAGAAAGAAATACTCACCAACCAATCACTTACCTGCTTCCTGGTGACGTCACACTTGGATTACTTTTTCCCTCTCTCCTCACTCACTGCCGCCGATTTTAAACTGCCGCCGATGCTCAGTGTTCCCACGCAGATCCGCTCTGGTCGGGCCTCTCCTCATTCACTGCCGCCGATTTCAAACTGCCGCCGATACTCAGTGTTCCCACGCAGGTCCGCTCCGGTCGGGCCTCTCCTCACTCACTGCCGCCGATTTCAAACTGCCGCCGATGCCCAGTGTTCCCACGCAGGTCCGCTCTGGTCGGGCCTCTCCTCACTCACTGCCGCCGGTTTCAAACTGCCGCCGATGCTCAGTGTTCCCACGCAGGTCCGCTCTGGTCGGGCCTCTCCTCTGCTCAGTGTTCCCACACAGGTGTAAACCCGTCCCCGCTGCTGTCCACAGCAATGCTGGACACTAAGAATGTAACCCTGTCCCCGCTGCTGTCCACAGCAATGCTGGACACTAAGAATGTAACCCCGTCCCCGCTGCTGTCCATAGCAATGCTGGACACTAAGAATGTAACCCCGCCCCCACTGCTGTCCACAGCAATGCTGGACACTAAGAATGTAACCCCGTCCCCGCTGCTGTCCATAGCAATGCTGGACACTAAGAATGTCACCCCATTCCTGCTGTTGTCCACAGCGATGCTGGACTCTAAGAATATAACCCCGTCCCCGCTGCTGTCCATAGCAATGCTGGACACTAAGAATGTAACCCCGCCCCCCACTGCTGTCCACAGCAATGCTGGACACTAAGAATGTCACCCCATTCCTGCTGTTGTCCACAGCGATGCTGGACTCTAAGAATATAACCCCGTCCCCGCTGCTGTCCATAGCAATGCTGGACACTAAGAATGTAACCCCGCCCCCCACTGCTGTCCACAGCAATGCTGGACACTAAGAATGTCACCCCATTCCTGCTGTTGTCCACAGCGATGCTGGACTCTAAGAATATAACCCCGTCCCCGCTGCTGTCCATAGCAATGCTGGACACTAAGAATGTAACCCCGTCCCCGCTGTTGTCCACAGCAATGCTGGACACTAAGAACGTAACCCTGTCCCCGCTGCTGTCGATAGCAATGCTGGACACTAAGAATGTAACCCCATCCCCGCTGCTGTCCACAGCAATGCTGGACACTAAGAATGTAACCCCGTCCCCGCTGCTGTCCACAGCAATGCTGGACACTAAGAATGTAACCCAGCCCCCGCTGCTGTCCACAGCAATGCTGGACACTAAGAATGTAACCCCGCCCCCACTGCTGTCCACAGCAATGCTAGACACTAATAATGTAACCTCATCCCCGCTGCTGTCCACAGCAATGCTGGACACTAAGAATGTAACCCCGCCCCCACTGCTGTCCACAGCAATGCTAGACACTAATAATGTAACCTCATCCCCGCTGCTGTCCATAGCAATGCTGGACACTAAGAATGTAACCCCACCCCCGCTGCTGTCCACAGCAATGCTGGACACTAAGAATGTAACCCCACCCCCGCTGCTGTCCACAGCAATGCTGGACACTAAGAATGTAACCCCGTCCCCGCTGCTGTCCATAACAATGCTGGACACTAAGAATGTAACCCCGTCCCTGCTGCTGTCCATAGCAATGCTGGACACTAAGAATGTAACCCCGTCCCCACAGCTGTCCATAGCAATGCTGGACACTAAGAATGTAACCCCACCCCCACTGCTGTCCATAGCAATGCTGGACACTAAGAATGTAACCCCACCCCCACTGCTGTCCATAGCAATGCTGGACACTAAGAATGTAACCCCGTCCCTGCTGCTGTCCATAGCAATGCTGGACACTAAGAATGTAACCCCGTCCCCACAGCTGTCCATAGCAATGCTGGACACTAAGAATGTAACCCCACCCCCACTGCTGTCCACAGCAATGCTGGACACTAAGAATGTAACCCCACCCCCACTGCTGTCCACAGCAATGCTGGACACTAAGAATGTAACCCCGTCCCTGCTGCTGTCCATAGCAATGCTGGACACTAAGAATGTAACCCCGTCCCCACAGCTGTCCATAGCAATGCTGGACACTAAGAATGTAACCCCACCCCCACTGCTGTCCATAACAATGCTGGACACTAAGAATGTAACCCAGCCCCCGCTGCTGTCCACAGCAATGCTGGACACTAAGAATGTAACCCCGCCCCCACTGCTGTCCACAGCAATGCTAGACACTAATAATGTAACCTCATCCCCGCTGCTGTCCATAGCAATGCTGGACACTAAGAATGTAACCCCGCCCCCGCTGCTGTACATAGAAATGCTGGACACTAAGGGCTTGAATTTCCCAGGGCCGTGGAGGTGGGAATGGAGGTGTGTGGGGTGTTAAAATTGCAAAATCGTGGGGCACAAACCCATCCCGCCCCCAACCCGCCTACATGCCCGTTTCCCAGGGGGCGGGTACCCGACCTGTGCTGCGAGCCCTCTCCCCGAGGTGGGAAGGGGATTAGTGCCAATTAACTGCCTGTTAACAGGTAGTCAACAGGCAGTTTTTAGTCTAATCCCTATTTTATTCCCTGGAGTGTGGGCTTCCCGACGGCTCCAAACCACGCCAAGTTAGCAAGTCGGGCCGTCGGGCTGAAGGGCTTGGAGGGTTCGAGATGTCTGGTGTTCAGGTGAGTGATGGGTGCATGAGTGCAGAGTGTGTTTGGTGTGTGTAAAGTGTTTAAGTAAGTTTTACTTACCTTTACTTACTAACGCAGGCTTCCTTCCTTCAGGTCTTGGGAGTCTCTCACCTCACCGGCACAGAAAGCAGAATGGCCGCGAGCTGTCAAAAGTTGCAGCCTGTGCTTTCTGTTCTGGAGAGATCTCTAAATCAGCCTGAGAGGAAGGAATTAACTTAGTGTGCAGATTGTCAGTGTTTGACAGCTTCAAAGAGCTGTCAAATGCTGATATTTCATCTGTCAAAAGCCCTTGACAGATGAAATGTCAATCTGTGACGTCACCTGTTGCCGGGTGGCCCTTACTTGGCTTGCTGAGCCCGCTGGGTGGGGTCAACAAGGTCAATCAAGGGAAAATCGAGTGGGTTGGCCATAACTCGATGGTGGTGGGACTACAACTGAAGAGATCGCAAAGTCTCTGAAGAATGGATTCAGTCAAGAATATTTTTTGTGGACTTTAAGGGATTTTTCTGAGGGTATTTTCCCTGTTATGGATTGCCCTGTGCAGATACGTGAAAGACTGGTTTGTTAAAACTCCAGAGAACACAGGCAGTTGGCTGTGACAAAATAACTCATCCAGTATATATGGGTCCGCTCGACAGTCCTGGAAAAAGGAAGGGGGCCATTGAAATTGATTAGAAAAACCATTCTAATATGAAAAGCACTTCTCACCTCCATCTCAGAAGAGAAGCAGAACAATGAACCCACTGGCCTCACCCAACCAGAAGGAAGCCAGTTTTCCCAACACAAAGGCCGAAAGATATGTCCCAGACATAGGGCCATTAATCCAATACGCATGGGTTCGACGATGATCCATCACTGGTTAAGCACCGGAGTGCTTAGAATTTCTCCCAACACAAAGACCAAAAGATATGGCCCAGACTTAGGGCCATTAATCCAATACGCATGGGTCCAAAAATGACTCATCACAGAATAAGCACCGGAGTGCTCAGAAGCAAATGGGTTTCTAAGATTGGTGGGAAAAAGGAGCAGGCAGACTATCTATAAAGAGAGACTCTTTTCCAACATTCTCTCTCTCTCTCGCTCCTGCTCCAACAAGACAAGACGTACCAGAGAAAGCCGACGAGCAGAGCGATCGAAACTGGGGTAAGCATAGTCTCTCAGAAGTGAAGTTTTTGGGTTATTCCGAGGGGGGAGCTTCGTTTGGTTTAGCCAGGCGAAAGGGGTTTATGCGACTGGGTAATTTGTTGGTAGGGTTGGAAGTAGCGTCCGCCATAGCAATAAGGGAATTACTGCTTGTTATAGTCTCCAGTTTTGTACTGTATGTATGTTGATTGTAATCTGGATTTTATTCTCCACAGGGATAGTGATTTTGTTTAGTAGTGCATGTTTTAGCCAGTGGATGTTAGACCAAATAAATACAAGTTTGATTTTTCACAGAAGCATTCCTGTCCGTGACTTATTTCATTTACACTCTGAATAATAATTCCCGGGTACAGAACTTTCGTAAGGCGGGGGCAATTCGAACTGTCTGTCTAGCAATTGGGCTAGGATCAAAAACCGTTTACATCTCTTGGCGACCAGCGGCAGGGTTGGGGTTAAAGGAGTATAAAAACTGCCTACACAACCCCAAAAGTGGGAGTCCCGCCTCCTACTCGCCTCCATTGATAAAATCCAGCCCTAAGAATGTAACCCCACCCCCGCTGCTGTTCACAGCAATGCTGGACATGAAGAATGTAACCCCGTCCCCGCTGCTGTCCGTAGAAATGCTGGACACTAAGAATGTAACCCCGTCCCCGCTGCTGTCCATAGCAATGTTGGACACTAAGAATGTAACCCTGTCCCCGCTGCTGTCCATAGCAATGTTGGACACTAAGAATGTAACCCTGTCCCCGCTGCTGTCCATAGCAATGTTGGACACTAAGAATGTAACCCTGTCCCCGCTGCTGTCCATAGCAATGTTGGACACTAAGAATGTAACCCTGTCCCCGCTGCTGTCCACAGCAATGCTGGACACTAAGAATGTAACCCCGTCCCCGCTGCTGTCCATAGCAATGTTGGACACTAAGAATGTAACCCTGTCCCCGCTGCTGTCCACAGCAATGCTGGACACTAAGAATGTAACCCCGTCCCCGCTGCTGTCCATAGCAATGTTGGACACTAAGAATGTAACCCCGTCCCCGCTGCTGTCCACAGCAATGCTGGACACTAAGAATGTAACCCCATCCCCGCTGCTGTCCATAGCAATGTTGGACACTAAGAATGTAACCCTGTCCCCGCTGCTGTCCACAGCAATGTTGGACACTAAGAATGTAACCCTGTCCCCGCTGCTGTCCACAGCAATGCTGGACACTAAGAATGTAACCCCGTCCCCGCTGCTGTCCGTAGAAATGCTGGACACTAAGAATGTAACCCTGTCCCCGCTGCTGTCCACAGCAATGTTGGACACTAAGAATGTAACCCTGTCCCCGCTGCTGTCCACAGCAATGCTGGACACTAAGAATGTAACCCCGTCCCCGCTGCTGTCCACAGCAATGCTGGACACTAAGAATGTAACCCCGTCCCCGCTGCTGTCCATAGCAATGTTGGACACTAAGAATGTAACCCTGTCCCCGCTGCTGTCCATAGCAATGTTGGACACTAAGAATGTAACCCCGTCCCCGCTGCTGTCCATAGCAATGTTGGACACTAAGAATGTAACCCTGTCCCCGCTGCTGTCCACAGCAATGCTGGACACTAAGAATGTAACCCTGTCCCCGCTGCTGTCCATAGCAATGTTGGACACTAAGAATGTAACCCCGTCCCCGCTGCTCATAGCAATGTTGGACACTAAGAATGTAACCCTGTCCCCGCTGCTGTCCATAGCAATGTTGGACACTAAGAATGTAACCCTGTCCCCGCTGCTGTCCACAGCAATGCTGGACACTAAGAATGTAACCCCGTCCCCGCTGCTGTCCATAGCAATGTTGGACACTAAGAATGTAACCCTGTCCCCGCTGCTGTCCATAGCAATGCTGGACACTAAGAATGTAACCCTGTCCCCGCTGCTGTCCACAGCAATGTTGGACACTAAGAATGTAACCCCGTCCCCGCTGCTGTCCATAGCAATGTTGGACACTAAGAATGTAACCCTGTCCCCGCTGCTGTCCACAGCAATGTTGGACACTAAGAATGTAACCCTGTCCCCGCTGCTGTCCACAGCAATGCTGGACACTAAGAATGTAACCCCGTCCCCGCTGCTGTCCGTAGAAATGCTGGACACTAAGAATGTAACCCTGTCCCCGCTGCTGTCCACAGCAATGCTGGACACTAAGAATGTAACCCCGTCCCCGCTGCTGTCCATAGCAATGTTGGACACTAAGAATGTAACCCTGTCCCCGCTGCTGTCCACAGCAATGCTGGACACTAAGAATGTAACCCTGTCCCCGCTGCTGTCCACAGCAATGCTGGACACTAAGAATGTAACCCCGTCCCCGCTGCTGTCCATAGCAATGTTGGACACTAAGAATGTAACCCTGTCCCCGCTGCTGTCCACAGCAATGCTGGACACTAAGAATGTAACCCTGTCCCCGCTGCTGTCCACAGCAATGCTGGACACTAAGAATGTAACCCCGTCCCCGCTGCTGTCCATAGCAATGTTGGACACTAAGAATGTAACCCCATCCCCGCTGCTGTCCATAGCAATGTTGGACACTAAGAATGTAACCCCGTCCCCGCTGCTGTCCACAGCAATGCTGGACACTAAGAATGTAACCCTGTCCCCGCTGCTGTCCATAGCAATGTTGGACACTAAGAATGTAACCCCGTCCCCGCTGCTGTCCATAGCAATGTTGGACACTAAGAATGTAACCCCGTCCCCGCTGCTGTCCATAGCAATGCTGGACACTAAGAATGTAACCCCGTCCGCGCTGCTGTCCATAGCAATGTTGGACACTAAGAATGTAACCCCGTCCCCGCTGCTGTCCACAGCAATGCTGGACACTAAGAATGTAACCCTGTCCCCGCTGCTGTCCATAGCAATGTTGGACACTAAGAATGTAACCCCGTCCCCGCTGCTGTCCATAGCAATGTTGGACACTAAGAATGTAACCCTGTCCCCGCTGCTGTCCATAGAAATGCTGGACACTAAGAATGTAACCCCGTCCCCGCTGCTGTCCATAGCAATGTTGGACACTAAGGGGGAGAAATTCAGTTGGTTGCGCCATCCGTTAGCGCCTTAAGAGGGCGATAAGTGGGGCGTGATGCGGCTAGCGCCCGGGCGTGGCGAGACCTTCGCCTCTCGCGAAATTGAGCGGACATTTAGCAGCGGCGTAAAACCGCAACGCCCGCTCAGCTGCGTGCGCAGCTCCTGACGTCATTTCATGGTGCAACGCCCTTGGGGTGCCCCGAACCGGAAATTCAGTGGCGCCCCCCTGCTTTCCGCCTGGCGCTCCCAGCGACTGGCTGACTGGAACGGTTCCCAGTCGCTGTGGGGCTGGGGGGGCGCTATTTAAAGGGGGCTCTTCCTGGCTACTTTGTGGTAGCCATTTTTGGACCACTCCTTCTGTGAGAGAGAGAGAGATTTGCAAAGAGACAAAGGGAGAGAGCTTTCTGCATTGAGTCAGCGCTCGCAGAGGTACTTCTGGCTTCGGCCCAGAACTTTGCAGTTGGTTTGCTTTTTCACAGGCATAACCTTGAGTGGCCACATACTATGGGGGCTGCAATGGGTGGAAACGTTGGGCTTCTCAATTACATTGAGAGGGCTCAGAGACGCCGAGAGAGAGTGCCAATCATGGCCAGACGGAGGAGGGCCAACAGGCGTCGGCACACGAGACCTTACCGTCCCAGGGTTTTACGCAAACAGTTCTCATACCTCAACATGTCTGAAAGGTCACACAACACCAGGTTATAGTCCAACAGCTTTATTTGAAATCCCAAAGGAGCAGCGCTCTGAAAGCTTGTGATTTCAAATAAAGCTGTTGGACTATAACCTGGTGTTGTGTGACCTCTCACATTTGTCCACCCCAGTCCAACACCGGCATCTCCACATCATGGCTACTCTCAACATGTCTGAG
Source organism: Somniosus microcephalus (assembly GCF_052327205.1). NCBI lineage: Eukaryota > Metazoa > Chordata > Chondrichthyes > Squaliformes > Somniosidae > Somniosus > Somniosus microcephalus. Next base: position 254,188,714 of record NC_140988.1, on the reverse strand, counting down.
GAGCAGTGTTTTCGGAGACTGCGATTCAGCAGGGAGGTGGTCACTGAGCTCTGCCACCTGCTTCAGCCAGATCTGCAGCCTCAACTGAGGAGCAGGACGTCTCTGTCGGTGGCAGTGAAGGTGACAGTGGCTCTCAACTTCTATGCCACCGGCTCCTTCCAATCTGCTACTGGGGACATTGTCAATATCTCCCAGTTCGCGGTGCATTGCTGCATCTGTCAAGTCACGAATGCCCTCTTTAAAAGGAGACGTCAGTACATCTCCTTCCCCATGACCCTGGACAAGCAGCAAGAGCGCGCAATGGGATTTGCAAGAATAGCGGGCTTCCCCATGGTCCAGGGCGCCATTGACTGCACGCATGTGGCTTTGCGGGCGCCGCAAGAGAGTGCCGAGGATTACCGCAACCGGAAGGGGTTCCATTCGTTGAACGTCCAGTTGGTGTGTGACCACAGACAGCTGATACTAGCTGTCAATACCCGCTTTCCAGGCAGCAGCCACGATGCCTTCATCCTGCGCCAGACTTCTGTGGCAGACCTTTTCGAAGCCCCGGCTCACCCAGGAGGCTGACTTCTCGGGGACAAGGGCTATCCTCTGTGCACCCAGCTGATGACCCCGCTCCGTGCGCACAGCACCCCTGCTGAAGAACGGTACAATGAGAGCCATCAAGCAATCAGGAACATCATTGAGCACACAATCGGTGTGCTCAAGCAATGGTTCCGCTGTCTGGACCATTCTGGGGGAGCCCTTCAGTACTCACCTGAGCGAGTCTCCCATTTCGTTGTAGTGTGCTGCATGCTGCATAACCTGGCAATCCTCAGGACTCGGCCACTGCCACCAGACATTGGAGCACCAGCAGAGGAGGAGGAGGAGGAGGAGGAGGAGGAAGAGCACCAAGACGGGAGGGAGGCACAACGTACAAGGGCCGTCCATCAGCGGCTTATAGCAAGTCGGTTCTAGGCCCCCCTCTGAGCGAATGGCTTGTGCCATTGAAAGAACATGAATGGAACCATTCCGCAACCCCTAAGCTGGTCAAGGCAACAAATAGTTCAAAGAGCAAACATGCACATTCTGAATAAAGACACTTCTTTATTTAACAAACTGTGTGCTCCTCCCGCATGACAAAGTAATAGAGAGAAACCCCCAAAAAAGCAGTCAGACACATAACTGGCTCTCACAACCTGGAGACAATGGGCAAAAGAGTAACCAAAAAATGACCATGATCCTCGGCCTTCAATAAAAAAATTAACAGTATTTTGCCACACCTCCTACTTTTTGCCCTTGAGGGTGATCTGCTTCGCTTGCGAGATTGGCACCTTCCCACCCTGTAGCTCCTCCGCGATGGGACCCCAGTGGCTGCAGCATGGCTGGGGGAAGGCTGCTGAGTGTCAGAAACTGAGTCGGCAGATGCCCTTGAGGTACGGCCTGGACCAGCTCTGGGTCTGGAGGGCCCGGCTGCTGACTGCTCCAACACTGCATGGGCGGCAGCAGTCTGTCCTACAGGTGGTGGCAGCTGCAGTGGAGAAGTGACAGTGTTGGCAGCAGGAATGCTGCCATCCTGACAGAGGACAGCCACTCCCTGGTCGGACGACACACTGGCACTCCCACGGGGCAGCACTGCAGCATGCGGAGCAATCTGCTGAAGCACAGACTGCTGGCCTGCTGCGGCTCGGTGAGGGCCCCGGCGATTCGTGTCCGATCCAGCGAGGGTGGCAGCAGTCAGTGCTCGTGTGGCCTCAATCTGCGTCTGCATCAGACCAGCCACAGACTGCATTGCACCACCAAGCACTTGCGTGGCAGCCACCTGTGCTGCCTGTGCTGCGCCGAAGTCCTGCAGACTCCTTGCCAGTGCTGCGCCGAAGTCGTGGACACTCCTTGCCAGTGACTTAATGGAATCTGGCATCCTTGCCACTGCAGCCATGAGCTCAGTGTGCCTGTGCTCCGCCTGGGCGCTCATTTCAGCGAGGAGCTGCACCTCTTCTGCGCTCACTGTAGCAGGACTCGAGGCCAGACTCTCCCTCTGGGGAGAAGGCTGCCGAGCTTCCCGACCCCCCCCCCCCGCATTGCTGCAGCCCGCTGGGCCCCGGAGCTTCACCCTCCTCAGACCATTCCCCCCTGCTCCCCTCCAGGGAAGACCTGTCCCCATTATGGCCATGGGCTGCCTCGGCTGAGGGTGGCACTGATGGTCTGGCTTCCTCTTCCTCCTCGCCTTCAGAGTCACTCACAGTGGCAGCTTGAGGGCCTGCCTCCTCACCTGGCGAATCAGCATCTGAAAGCAGGGAGGTAGAAGAGTTGCTTTAGCGTGAGGACAGGGCGGCAGTGAGGGAGGCATGAGTGCTGCAATGCACTGTATTGGTGCGATAGTGGCAAAGGATGCTGTTGTGAGGCACAAGTGGAAGGAGAGAGGTCAAAAAGGTGATGACATTACCATTGCTGTCCAGAACGGGGTCGGCATCTCCAGTGGCGACGGGGCCAATCTTCCAGCCTGCCATAATCCACTGGACTCGCTGCTCCAGATCGCTGAGGTCTTGAAGGTGAGGCCGGCCTCCTCCAGTCCGTTGCTGCTGCCTCCTGTTATGGGCCAGCTTGCCCTGCAAGAGAAAGGATGGGCTCTGAGTACAGTGTGAAGCCCTGATCTTGGCAGCACTGCCTCCCATGGTCGAATAGCCCTTACAGTGTGAAGCCCTGATCTTGGCTGCACTGCCTCCCATTGTTGAATAGCCCTTACAGTGTGAACCCCTGATCTTGGCTGCACTGCCTCCCATGGTCGATTAGCCCTTACAGTGTGTAAAGTGCTGACTGTGCGTGTGAGTTTCATGAAAGGCCCATAGGTGTTGGATGAGGGCTGGGCATTGGGGCTTTCAGGACCCTTTGGCAATAAAGTGAGGTGGACATGCAGGGATGAAGAGGATACTGAAAAGGGTACTCACCCTGACGACCTGAGTGAGGTCGTTGAACTTCTTCCTGCATTGCACAGGGGTCCTAGGCACCATGCTGCTGGAGGTCACTCTGTGAGCCACCTCCCTCCAAGCTTTGCGATAGTCGTTGGGCAGCGGCCTCCTGCCACTGTCCAGAAACAGGATAAATCGCCTGCGCTCCACCGCGCTAACCAGAACCTGCAAGGCCCCCTCAGTGAACTGCTGCGCTCGCTCCCTGGCCCTCTCCATGGTCCTAGGCATTAGACTGTGGCAGCAGGTCTGTCCAGTCCGAGAATCAGGGCTCCGATGCGCAGGATGTGGTTGCAGTCCAAGATCGAACCTCCCCTTTAAGAACTGAACGGCGCCAGCGTGTCTGCGTGCAATCGCTAACTGGCTGCACCTGTGCTGTGCCCGCCCTCGGTGGTAGCGCCTCGCTCCTCCGGCTTAGCACCTTAAGACAGTCGTGCAACACCTGTTTTAGCGCTCCAAGCACATCCTGGGGTGAAGCAGGTCAATTTAGCTGTAGGTGGCGATAATTTGGGCTGGGCGCTAAATTTCGCGCCCGCTCAAGTATTACACCCCAAATGTGGCGATACTGAATTTCTCCCCCTAAGAATGTAACCCCGTCCCCGCTGCTGTCCAAAGCAATGCTGGACACTATGAATGTAACCCCGTCCCCGCTGCTGTCCACAGCAATGCTGGACACTAAGAATGTAACCCCGTCCCCGCTGCTGTCCACAGCAATGCTGGACACTAAGAATGTAACCCCGTCCCCGCTGCTGTCCATAGCAAAGCCGGACACTAAGAATGTAACCCCGTCCCCGCTGCTGTCCATAGCAATGCTGGACACTAAGAATGTAACCCCGTCCCCGCTGCTGTCCATAGCAATGCTGGACACTAAGAATGTAACCCCGTCCCCGCTGCTGTCCACAGCAATGCTGGACACTAAGAATGTCACCCCGTCCCCGCTGCTGTCCATAGCAATGCTGGACACTAAGAATGTAAACCCGTCCCCGCTGTTGTCCACAGTAATGCTGGACACTAAGAATGTAACCCCGTCCCCGCTGCTGTCCATAGCAATGCTGGACACTAAGAAAGTCACCCCGTCCCCGCTGCTGTCCATAGCAATGCTGGACACTAAGAGTGTAAACCCGTCCCCGCTGTTGTCCACAGTAATGCTGGACACTAATAATGTAATCCTGCCCCCGCTGCTGTCCATAGCAATGCTGGGCACTAAGAATGTAACCCCGGCCCGCTGCTGTCCATAGCAATGTTGGACACTATGAATGTAACCCCGTCCCCGCTGCTGTCCACAGCAATGCTGGACACTAAGAATGTAACCCCGGCCCCGCTGCTGTCCATAGCAATGCTGGACACTATGAATGTAACCCCGTCCCCGCTGCTGTCCACAGCAATGCTGGACACTAAGAATGTAACCCCGGCCCGCTGCTGTCCATAGCAAAGCCGGACACTAAGAATGTAACCCCGCCCCCGCTGCTGTCCATAGCAAAGCCGGACACTAAGAATGTAATCCCGTCCCCGCTGCTGCCCATAACAATGCTGGACACTAAGAATGTAACCCCGTCCCCGCTGCTGTCCATAGCAATGCTGGACACTAAGAATGCAACCCTGTCCCCGCTGCTGACAACAGCAATGCTGGACACTAAGAATGTAACCCTGTCCCCGCTGCTGTCCATAGCATTGCTGGACACTTAGCATGTAACCCCGTCCCCACTGCTGTCCACAGCAGTACTGGACACTAAGAATGTAACCCTGTCCCCGCTGCTGTCCACAGCAATGCTGGAGACTAAGAACGTAACCCCGTCCTCGCTGCTGTCCATAGCAATGCTGGACACGAAGAATGTAACCCCACCCCCGCTGCTGTCCACAGTAATACTGGACACTAAGAATGTCACCCCGCCCCCGCTGCTGTTCATAGCAGTGCTGTGAAGAGAAAAGGATTGGTGACGTCAAGCGTAGGTCCCTTGCAGTCAGAATCTGGGGAATTTATAATGGGGAACAAAGAAAAGGCAGACCAAGTAAATACATACTTTGGATCTGTCTTCACAAAGGAGGACACCAATAACCTCCCAGAAATGTCGGGGAACATAGGGTTTAATGAGAGGGAGGAACTGAATGAAATCAGAATTTGTACGGAAATGGTGTTAGGGAAATTGACGGGATTGAAGGCTGATAAATCCCCAGGGCCTGATAATCTACGTCCTAGGGTACTTAAGGAAGTGGCCCTAGAAATAGTAGATGCATTGCTGGTCATCTTTCAAAATTCTATAGACTCTGGGACAGTTCCCATGGCTTGGAGGTTAGCTAATCTAACCCCACTATTCATAAAAGGTGGTAGAGAGTAAACGGGGAATTATAGACCGGTAAGCCTGACATCAATAGTGGGGGAAATGCTAGAGTCCATTATAAAAGATGCAATAGCAGAGCACTAGGAAAACAGTGACGGGATCGGACAAAGTCAACATGGATTTACAAAAGGTAAATCATGCTTGGCTAATCCACTGGAAATTTTTGAGGATGTAACTGGTAGAATAGATAAGGGAGAACCAGTGGATGTGGTGTATTTGGACTTTCAGAAGGCTTTCGATAAGGTCCCGCATAAGAGATTAGCTTGTAAAGTTAAAGCAGATAGGATTGGGGGTAAGGTACTGACTTGGATAGAGAACTGGTTGGCAGACAGGAAGCAAAGAGATGGAATAAACGGGTCTTTTTCCGAGTGGCAGGCAGTGACTAGTGGGGTACTGCAGGGATCGGTACTAGGACCTCAGCTATTCACAATATATATTAATGATCTAGACGAGGGAACAAGTTTGTGTCATCTCCAAGTTTGCAGACAACACAAAGCTGGGTGGGTGTGTGTGCTGTGAGGAGGATGCTGAGAAACTCCAGTACGATTTGGACAGGCTGGGTGATTGGGCAGATGCATGGCAGATGCAGTATAATGTGAATAAATGCAAGGTTATCCACTTTGGTGGCAAAAACAGGACGGCAGATTATTATCTGAACGGCAATAGATTGGGAGAAGGGGAAGTGCAACAAGACCTGGGTGACCTTGTGCACCATTCGCTGAAGGTAAGCATGCAGGTGCAGCAGGCGGTTAAGCAGGCAAATGGTATGCTGGCCTTCATAGCGAGAGGATTCGAGTACAGGAGCAAGGATGTCTTGCTGCAGTTGTACAGGGCCTTGGTGAGACCACTCCTTGAGTATTGTGTGCCTTATCTGAGGAAGGATGTTCTTGCCATGGAGGTATTGCAGCAAAGATTCACCAGACTGATACCTGGGATGGCAGGATTGATATATGAGGAGAGATTGAGTCCATTAGGCTTATATTCACTGGAGTTTAGAAGAATGAGAGGGGATCTCAAGATTCAAGATTCAAGATCATTTTATTGCCATATGTAACTAGTACAATGGAATGCTTACTCCCCACTCACTCCCACAATACAAGCATATAAATATAAAAGCAAAAAATAAAAACAAGTATAAATAAAAACAATAAGCAAATAAGCAGAAAGTATAGCAAAAGCAGTCCAAGTTGCAGGATATGATGAATAGTGCAAAAAAGCCTCAATTACCACTGGAAATAATAGTAATGTAATATGATAAAAATATGGTAATATAAGTATAATATATATATTTACATAAACATATAACTATAATATGTGGGGCAGTGCGGTTAACAGTTCAGTAGGCGCACTGCCTGTGGATAGAAACTGTTCTTAAACCTGCTGGCCCTCGTTCGGATGCTGCGGTACCGACGTCCGGACCGCAGGAGGGAGAACAGTTTGTGCCCAGGGTGATTGGGGTCCTGGATGATGGAGCTTCATTGAAACTTATAAAATTCTAACCGGACTAGACAGACTAGATGCAGGAAGGATGTTCCCGATGGTGGGGGAGTCCAGAACCAGGGGTCACAGTCTAAAGATAAGGGATAAGCCATTTAGGACAGAGATGAGGAGGGATTTCTTCACCCAGAGAATGGTGAACCTGTGGAATTCTCTACCACAAAAGGCAGTTGAGGCCAATTCATTAAATATATTCAAGAAAGCGTTAGATACATTTCTTAAGGCTAAAAGGGTGAAGGGATATGGTGAGAAAGCAGGGATAGGGTACTGAATTTGGATGATTAGCCATGATCTCATTAAATGGCGGAGCAGGCTCGAGGGGCCGAATGGCCTACTCCTGCTCCTATCTTCTATGTTTCTATATGTTTCTATGGACACTAAGAATGTAACCCTGTCCCCGCTGCTGTCCATAGCAATAAGAATGTAACCCCGTCCCCGCTGCTGTCCACAGCAATGCTGGACACTTAGGGCTAGATTTTCAGTTGCTTGCGCCAGCAGTTAGCGCCTTAAGAGAAGTGATTTTCGGGCGCTATGCGTGTAGCGCCTGGGCGCAGCGCAGTTTGCGCCCCGCCCCAAATTAAGTTGCCCGTTAGCGCCGGCGCAAAGTTTAGCGGCCGCCCGGATGCGCGCGCAGAAAATGACGTCACATCCTCGTGCAACGCCCTTTGGCCGCCCCGAATCCAAACTTCAGTCGGACCGCCCCATTGTGCGCCTGGCGTCCAGAGCGTTTGTAAAATGGAACGCAACACACCCTGGGGAGCGCAAATTAAAGGGCACTCGTACAAAAGGCACTCTGCATGTGTTGTGTGGAAGTAAGCTGTGTGTTGTTCTGAACGGTCTATTTATGTTTCCGGGCACCAATCTTCTCCTCCTCCTCCTCCTCCTCCTCCTCCTCCTCCTCCTCCTCCTCCTCCTCCTCCTCCTCCTCCCGTTTCACCCCAGACTTTGCATTTGAAAAAAATACATGCACCCTTCCCCTTTAAGAGCTCACTGGCACCAGAGTGTCTGCCGTGCGCTGCGCCCGAGCTCGGGTGTTGCGCTCTCCACCGCCGGCTTAGCGCCTAAAGATACTAGTGGAACGCCTCTTTTAGCACTCCACCAACCTCTTAGGGCGAAGCCACTGAATTTCCGGCAACGGGGCGCTACTTTGGGGCGGGCGATAACTTCGGGCGGGCGCTAAGCTTAGCGCCCCAAAACTGTCTATACTGAAAATCTAGCCCTAAGAATGTAACCTTCTCAACGGCAAGTAGCAATGGGCAATAAATGCTAACCTTGCCAGCGTCGCTCACATCCCGAGAATGAATTTTACTCAGAGAGTGGTTAGAATATGATGCCTGCTACCACATGGCATAGTTGTGGTGTATAGGATAGATGCAATGAAGGGGAAACTAGATAAGTACGTGAAACAGAAAGGAATAGAAGAATATGTTGATGGGGTGAGGTGAAATAAGGTGGGAGCAGGCTTGTGTGGAGCATAAACACTGGTATAGACCTGTTGGGCCAAGTGGCCTGTTTCTGTGCTGTAAATTCTATGTCATTCTATGTAACTAACATTTTGAAATTCATCTTTCAGTGATTAATTATGTAATTGAGCTAAACCTCCAAATCAGAATGCCTACTGATAAGCATTGATGCAGTCACAATTTTTGTGTAAACCTTCATTGTGAATTAAAACTTGCTTTGGTCTGGATACTGCATTTTTGACTTGATGAGTAAAGTTTTATACATTATTGGAATAAATTTTGGAAACTTTTTCGTAAAATAATCAAAAAACACCAACTGCAACTAACAAGGGGTAGATTTTCAACTTACCAACTGTGTGTAAAACTGGCATTGCAGATTAATTGAATTGAAAATTGAGCCATTTCTATAATAGGTGGAATTACTAGTCCAGTAACATAATCATTACACTACCATACCTAAAATGAAGTCGAAATGATAACAAGCAGCTAACTTCAACTCAAGCCACAATTGAAAGGTCAGCTGTGAGGCAAGCTGAAAGCTGAGAAAGATTTGACCTAAAGGTTGAACAAACTATAAATCAGTGTCCAATCAATAGCTTGACAGGGAAATAAATTAGATGTAGGGGATTTGAGATCAGCCCAGAAGCTTTCTTCTCTGTGCTACGCAGGGAGATAACAAATTGGCAAGTTCATGGAATCATAAAATCATGGAATGGTTACAGCACGGAAGAAGTCCATTCAGCCCGGCGAGCTTGTGCCGGCTCTCTGCAAGAGCACTTCTGCAAGTCCCACTCCCCCGCCCATTTCCCGTAGCCCTGCAAATTTCTTTCCTTCAGATACTTATCCAACTCCCTTTTGAAAGCCATGATTGAATCTGCCTCCACCACCCTTTCAGACCGCTTAACCACTCGCTGCCTAAAAAAGATTTTTCTTACGTCGCCTTTAGTTCTTTTGCCAATCACCTTAAATCTGTGTCCTCTGGTTCTCGAACCTTCTGCCAATGGGAACTATCTACTCTGTCCAGACCCCTCATGATTTTGAACACCTCTATCAAATCTCCTCTCAATCTTCTCTGCTCCAAGGGAACAACCCCAGCTTCTCCAGTCTATCAACGTAACTGAAGTCCCTCTTACGGGAACCATTCTCGTAAATCTTTTCTGCACCCTCTCTATGGCCTAGGTCTATAGAATAATAATTCTAATAGGTCTAAGAGCGTTAAAAAAACAAGCCTGAAGGCTTTGTGTCTTAATGCGAGGAGCATTTGTAATAAGGTGGATGAATTGGCTGCGCAAATAGAGGTAAACGGATATGATTTGGTTGGGATTACAGAAACGTGGCTCAAGGATGGCCAAGACTGGGAACTCAACATCCAGGGGTATTCGATATTCAGGGAAGATAGGCAAAAAGGAAAGGGAGGTGGGGTAGCATTACTGGTTAAAGAAGGGATTAATACAATTGTAATGAAGGATATTAGCTCTGATGACGTGGAATCTGTATGGGTAGAATTGAGAAATACTAAGGGGAAAAAAACATTAGTGGGAGTGGTATATAGACCTCCAAACAGTAAGGTGGAGGTTGGGGATGGCATTAAAAGGGAAATTAAAGAAGCGTGCAATAAGGGCACAGCAGTCATCATGGGTGACTTTAATCTACATATAGATTGGGCCAACCAAATTAGTAACAATACTGTGGAGGAGGAATTCCTGGAGTGTTTATGGGATGGATTCCTGGACCAATATGTCGAGGAACCAACCAGAGATCAGGCTATCTTAGACTGGGTATTATGTAATGAGAAAGGATTAATTAGCAATCTTGTTGTACGAGGCCCCTTGGGTCGGAGCGATCATAATATGATCGAATTCTTCATTAAGATGGAGAATGAAGTAGTTGACTCAGAGACAAGGGTCCTCAATTTAAATAAAGGAAACTACGATGGTCTGAGGAGCGAGTTGGGTAGGATTGATTGGGGAATGGCACTCAAAGGGTTGACGGTGGATTGGCAATGGCAAACATTCAAAGACCGAATGGATGAGCTACAGAATTTTATCATCTCGGTTTGGCATAAAAATAAAACAAAAAAGGTGACTCAACCGTGGCTAACAAGGGAAATTAGGGATAGCAAAAGTTCCAAGGAGAGGACATATAAATTGGCTAGAAAAAGCAATAATCCTGAGGATTGGGAGCAGTTTAGGAGTCAACAAAGGAGGACAAAGGGATTAATTAAGAAAGGAAAAATAGAATATGAGAGTAAGCTTGCAGGGAACATAAAAACTGACTGTAAAAGCTTTTATAGATATGTGAAGAGAAAAAGATTGGTGAAGTCAAGCGTAGGTCCCTTACAGTCAGAATCAGGGGAATTTATAATGGGAAACAAGGAAATGGCAGACCAACTAAATACATACTTTGGTTCTGTCTTCACAAAGGAGGACACAAATAACCTCCCAGAGATGTCGGGGAACATAGGGTCGGATGAAAGGGAGGAATTGAAAGAAATCAGTATTTGTAGGGAAATGGTGTTAGGAAAATTGATGGGACTGAAGGCTGATAAATCCCCAGGGCCTGATGGTCTACATCCCAGGGTACTTAAGGAAGTGGCCCTAGAGATAGTAGATGCATTGCTGGTCATCTTCCAGAATTTGATAGACTCTGGAACGGTACCCATGGATTGGAGGGTGGCTAATGTTACCCCACTATTCAAAAAGGGTGGTAGGGAGAAAGCGGGGAATTATAGACCGGTAAGCATGACATCGGTAGTGGAGAAAATGCTAGAGTCTATTATAAAAGATGTAATAGCAGAGCACTTGGAAAGCAGTGACAGGATCGGGCAAAGTCAACATGGATTTACAAAAGGTAAATCATGCTTGACTAATCTACTGGAAATTTTTGAGGATGTAACTGGTAAAAAAGATAAGGGAGAACCAGTGGATGTGGTGTATTTGGACTTTCAGAAGGCTTTCAATAAGGTCCCACATAAGAGATTAGCGTGCAAAATTAAGGCACATGGGATTGGGGGCAAGGTATTGACTTGGATAGAGAACTGGTTGGCGGACAGAAAGCAAAGAGTTGGAATAAACGGGTCGTTTTCCGAGTGGCAGGCAGTGACTGGTGGGGTACCGCAAGGATCGGTCCTAGGACCCCAGCTGTTCACAATATATATTAATGATCTGGACGAGGGGATTGGATGTAATATCTCCAAATTTGCAGACGACACAAAGCTGGGTGGGAGGGTAAGCTGTGAGGAGGATGTCGTGAAACTCCAGTACGATTTGGACAGGTTGGGTGATTGGGCAGAAACATGGCAAATGCACTATAATGTGGATAAGTGTGAGGTTATCCACTTTGGTGGCAAAAACAGGAAGGCAGATTATTATTTGAATGGCAATAGATTGGTAGAAGGGGAAGTGCAAAGAAACCTGGGAGTTATTGTGCACCAGTCGCTGAAGGTAAGCATGCAGGTGCAGCAGGCGGTTAAGAAGGCAAATGGTATGTTGGCCTTCGTAGCAAGAGGGTTCGAGTACAGGAACAAGGATGTCTTGCTACAGTTGTACAGGGCCTTGGTGAGACCGCACCTTGAGTATTGTGTGCAGTTTTGGTCACCTTACCTGAGGAAGGACGTTCTTGCCATGGAGGGAGTGCAGCGAAGATTCACCAGGCTGATACCTGGGATGGCAGGAATGATGTATGAGGAGAGATTGTGTCGATTGGGCTTATACTCACTGGAGTTTAGAAGATTGAGAGGGGATCTCATCGAAACCTATAAAATTCTGTGAGGTCTGGACAGACTAGATGCAGGAAGGATGTTTCGGATGGCCGGGGAGTCCAGAACCAGGGGTCATAGTCTAAGGATAAGGGGTAAGCCATTTAGGACTGAAATGAGGAGGAACTTCTTCACCCAGAGAGTGGTGAACCTGTGGAATTCTCTGCCACAGAGGGCGGTGGAGGCCAGTTCATTAAATATATTCAAGAAAGAGTTGGATATATTTCTTGAGGCTAAAGAGATCAAGGGATATGGGGAGAAGGCAGGGACAGGGTACTGAATTTGGATGATCAGCCATGATCTCATTGAATGGCGGAGCAGGCTCGAAGGGCCGAATGGCCTACTCCTGCTCCTATCTTCTATGTTTCTATGTTTCACATCCTTCCTAAAGTGTGGTGCCCAGCATTGGACACAATACTCCAGTTGGGGTCGAACCAGTGTTTTGTACAGCTTCATCATAATTTCCAAACTTTTGTACTCTATACCTTTTTTTATGAAGCCCAGGATCCCGTAAGCCTATTTATCTGCTTTCTCAACCTACCCTGTGTAAGGTTTGAACATTTCTGCACAACCCCAGAACAGGAGGAAAAGTCATTTTTAAAGTGATTTGTGGAACATCACATAAGGAACATGTGAAAAGGACAACAGTGTGGTTGGACCAAACAGAAGGATTTCAAAGAGTTTAATTTTAAGGAACAGATTTTTGGACTGTTTAAAGAGTTATTGGGCAAAAAGGGATTTAAAATAAAAATCCCAGGAAGATTTGGCTGGTTTAAAAGACATGTTCATGCTTGCAAAAGGCTGGAACAGCAGGGAGGCGGGGTGAGCCCCTGAGATTTGGATATTGGACTGTCTGAGGAATGTCAGGATGCCCCAGTTTTGCATAAGGACAATGAAGCCTGTTTTCCCACCCAGAGCCAGGTATCAGGTATACAGGACATGTCTCCGGCCACACAAAGGAAAAGAACATTGGCCCTACAGTTACTATAAACAAACCACAGTCCAAAGTCAATGTAAGGAGTTTGATAAATGTTTAGCATTTTAGATTGGTTTCAAGGCAATCCCGAAACCAGTTAAAAACTGATTAAGTTTGGGAGAGCCATCCCCTAAACTCAGTAAGTTTTGGATGGGCCATCCCCGAAGCTCGTTAGAGTTTTAAGAGACATTAAAAATAACGAGCCCGCCAAATTTAACAAAGGAAACCGAGATTTGGCGGTCAGATAAGCCAGGCCCCAAATTAGTATAATTGAGGCCTGCTTGTCCAGTTAAACAGGTAGCGCAACACAGTCAGTTCGTTGAGCACAGTCGAGTTCAGAAGTCAAGTTACAGTCAAGGTCGAGTGCAGTACAGCTCAAGAGAAAGATCATCATCAGATACTCGAAGGAAGAAAGAAAAAAACAGAGATCGCGGCAACCAAAGGCCTACAGAAACCAACACCAGCCAATATTACCACCAACCAGGTAATATTGGGCCACCGCGACCAACAAGGAACCAACCGCCGAAAAAGCTCTCGAACCAAAGACTTGTTTCCACTCTACAGGCTAGTCTGACTTACCCCTGGGTAAGAATTTGGACAAAAGACTCTAAAACTAGCCCTAACCAAAGAAAATTTGGGTGCTTACCCGATAAGATCCAAACAGAGCGACTAACCGCATCAGCGGACTCAACCCAACTGAAGACCCAACGCAGGTGCAGTCTTCTACCACGTCCGAGGTACGGCAGGCCCCAACTGCCACAACTAAAGAGAACCCCGAAATTGCAAACCTCTACAACTGTCAAGAAAGTCGTTTTGGTAAGCATTTCTTGGTCCTCTGGATTCCAGCCTAGTTAGTGTAGTGGGGTTGGGAGGTAAGGGATTTTTTGTGTATTGCAACTCTCCCTCACTTATTCTGTGTGTTCCCCACCCTTTTAAAGTATAAGTTTTATTTCATTGTATATTTTCCTGTCTCAAAATAAAGATCTGAATTCTTTTGACTAACCCAGGTGTCTGTTGCAAGTTTTATTACGACCCCTAAATAAGTCCAAATTCTAGAACAAGGGAGTGGGAGTGATTCGAACTGCTCAGGAGAGTCAGAGGTGAAGCTGTCTACACACACCACCGCCTACAACATGGCGACTGCGGCAAGACTTTGGCAAAAGGGAAGTAATGCAATAGACCCTGTGTTTGATGAGAGGACAAAGATGGAAGTGAAGATTTCCTCTTACGTTTTTGAGAAGGTGAATATCACCAAGAAGTGGGTAACCAGTCTGTTACGTGCTGGGCGTTCTATAGATGCTGCAGCTAAATGGACTGAGAGCCAGAATCATAAAAGGTCGGTAGAGAAGGCCATCTGGTTGGTGTGTGCCCTACGACAGATCCAGCTTTTAGATCAGCAGGTGAAAGCAGAGCTGCAGGAGGCAGTCAACCTGTCTAAAGCCAGAGCTGTAGCAGGGGAGGAGCTATTGCAGGAATTACAAGCGCAGAATCAAGAGAAGTTGCAATTAGTAGAGAAACACAGAAACAGGCATGAGTATTTTAAGTGTCAAGTCACTGAAGCAAAGGGAAATGAGCTGGTACTGAAAGAAGAGAACGCTCGCCTAACCAGACAGATAAGGGAACAGGAGGAGCAGTATACGAATATAAAGGCAGCTTATCAAGTAGCATGTAGTAGGGTGTTTTAAGCGGGAGATCACGGTCCCTGTCAAAAGCAGATAGAGAGTTTAAAACTTGCTCTGTCCAGGGCAAAAGGCATGGTATGCCTAGTAAGCCCGGGTGCGGCCTGGGTAGACCTGGAAGTCGAAGTTGAAACTGTGCAGACGTCACCTGTGGTGCCGGGGATCAACTCAGTTGGGCAGCAGGAGGGACAAGCAATCTGTAGAGAGGACAGGGAGGAGTGAACACCACCGCCACCTGTGGTGCTGGGTTTTGACTCGGTTTGGCAGCAGGGTGAAGTGGGCAAACAATTGCAGGAAAGATCGGAGCTGGGGCCGATGTGCCTGACTCGACAGCAAAAGTTTGGTCTACCGGGGGTAGGTGGGGGCCAGGGGCCCCTTGAAAGCCAGTTTGTGGTTCCCCATGGGACTCAACAGCTTAGGGCTATGGTAAGCCACTTGAGTAAGCTCACCCACAAGGGAGATCCGTCAGTTCGCTTTTTGGAAGTGGAACAAGCAGCAGGCATTAATGAGTGCGATGACTCAGAAATTGCCAAGATGCTCCTGTTCACCTTGGATGGCAAGCTGTCCCAGTCCCTCTCTGCTGAGTGCAAGAAGGGACAGGGAGGGTACGCTGCCCTCCGGGATCAAGTTCTGGAGACGATGGGAATGAATGATGGTAGTCCATTCTCCCGGGTGGAGAAGACTACCCAGTTAGCAGGGGAGACCCCACAGGCTTTCGCAGACAGGCTGTGGCCTGTGTACAGGAGTGCCTGTAATGGGGATCTTGACCAGGCTAACTTGAACCAGGATGAACTGGCTCACTGGCTCCGAAGTCTGGTGGCAAACAGCTTGCCACGGATCAGGGCCAAGGCCGAGCTGTGATTCGACCCAAAGGGCCCCCGGGACACCGAGGAGACAGTGGTCAGACAGCTGACCCTGGCTTACCACAACGGTAGGGAGGCAGACGAACCACAGACAAAAGGGAAAGTGCATGAGTTAAAACCCAGCCAGGGTAAGAAGGGATGGCATCAGGAAGGGGTAACCCTTCCGATGTGAGGCGTAACTGCTTCGGGTGTGGGAAGAGTGGGCATTGGAGAAGGGACTGTAAAAACCCTTGGAAGGATAGTGCAGGAAAGAATGCCCCAGCTCCCGCCCCAAAGGCAGAAACACAGGCCTCTACCCCCACAGTAGATGCGATAGCTGCACTTCAGGTTTTGTTGGCTGGCCCAGGGAAGGTAGCCACAGCCACAGGTGCTTTAACTCCATCTGCCCCCTCCCCCCCGCAGTTAACACAGACTTATGACTAGAGCCAGTGCAGCCTGTCTATCTGTGTCCCCTTGAGTATGATGTGTGGAAAAGACTGCTTGTTAAGATGGAGGTGGAAAAGGTAAAAGGGACCTATCTGTTGGACACGGGAGCTTCAAGCACCATAGTCTATTCAGATAACCCCGCTACCTCACCTCTGTCTAACGGGGTCCCATACAGCTTAGTGGGGTTCACAGGTAATGAGCAGGTTGGCTCATTCTCTGTCCCGCTGTCCATTCATTTAGGAGCACTCCACACCAAGTGGACTTGTGTTTTAATGAAGTGGGAGCAGGAAGGGAAGGGGATTCTGGGGGCTGATTTTATCATAGGCCACCGGATCCTAGTGGATCTTAGGAACCACTGTCTGTGGGGAGCATGCACCGGCAAAGAGGGTGAAGTGGCAGTTAGCCCAGGGAAGCAGGGCAAGGGGATCCTGTGTACCCTAAAACCCAAGGAGGGTTACGACCTCGAGCAAATGGTCAGTAACACTCCAGTGGAATACCAGGCATTTGTGCGAGCACATCTCGATGCATTTGCCACTCACAAGCATGATTGTGGGAGGGTGAATGGGGTAGAAGTGAGTGTAGATGGGATAGGTTTTCGGGCCGGGATACACCCCACAGGCCGCGCGATCTATGTGGATGGTTCCAGCACGGTATCTGCTGGGAAACGACTCACAGGGTATGGAATTTATGACCCAGAGGCAGACATTGCCCTGGCAATTAAACTCCCCAGCACCATGAGCGCCCAGCAGGCTGAACTGTCCGCGGTTGTGTACGTGGTTACACACCCAGAGAAATTCCCTACCCCATACACGATTTGCTCGGACAGCATGTTCACGTGCAACTCGTGTACAGAATACCTGGCCATCTGGTCCTGTCGTGGATACACCTCTGCCGACGGGAGACCTCTGGCCATCAAGCCTCTGCTGGAGAAAATCATGACAGCAGTAGGGAAGGAAGGGAAGGTCTTTATCCACAAGGTTAAGGCCCATTCGAAGACAGAGATGCTGAGAGAGGGGAATCAAAGGGCAGATGAACTAGCCAAGCAAGGAGCTAGGGAAGGAGAGTTTTGGGACCCCTATCAGACAGGGTCAGTAGCCGCAATCCGGGACAAGGGAGGCACACAGGGGATAGCTTTGGTCCCGGACCTAAAGCAGGCCCAGGTACGGGATCCCATCCTCAGAGCCGTCTTGGACGTGCTCATAAAAGGGGAGAAGGTAGAGGGCCCGTACGGTACAGCAGCCATCACCATCAAGGAAGGCATGCTGTTCAGGGGGGAGCAATGGGTAGTGCCGCAGCAGCACAGAAGGGAATTCCTCCAACTGGCCCATGAGGGTCCAGGAGCGAGGCATCCCGAGTCTGAAGCCACCTGGCAGAGGGTGGAACAGGCAGGATGGTGGCCAGGACTGAGGGAACAGATCCGCGAGTTCTGTGCCGACTGTCTGGTGTGTGCTGCCAATAACCCTGACCCCCAGAAAAGGAAGGTATCTTTGGGACACACCAGGAGGATAGAGGGACCATGGCAGTCGATCCAGATCGATTACATCGGGCCCCTACCCACCACCCAGGGAGGCTACAAATATTGCCTAGTCCTGGTGGATGTGTTCTCAAAGTGGGTAGAAGCTTTTCCATGCCGTACAGCTACCGCACTGGGTGCAGCCAAGATCCTGGTCAGGGAGGTGTTCTCACGTTGGGGATTCCCACAGTATGTGAAGTCTGACCAAGGGAGTCACTTCACCGGACAGGTCATGTAGGAGACCCTTATGGTTCTCAGCATTAAAGGAAAATGGCATGTCGCCTACAACCCGCAGTCATCGGGTCCTGTAGAGCGTTTAAACCGTACCATCAAGGAAAAGCTGAGGAAGGAAACGGGAGACTCACCCAAAAGGTGGGTGGATGTCTTACTGTTAGTCTTGATGGGGATCCAAGCCAGCCAGTCAAAAAGCGCGGGGTATTCCCCACACGAGCTGATGACTGGCAGGGTTATGCAGACCCCCGCCCATGTGCTAGCACCGGTGCTGACAGAGGGTCAGCTCAGAGAGGTGAACCGGGACAGTTTTGTCAGAAATCTGTTTGAACACCTCAAACAGATTCACTGGCAGGTTGCTAGTAACATGGGAAAGCAGCATCGGAGTAACCGATTGCTGCTGGAACCTAACAGGCACCACGAGTGGGAGATAGGGGATCAGGTCATGGTGAGAAACTTCGCCCGGTCGGGAAGTTTCGAACCATTGTATATGGGTCCATACAGCATTGTGGACAAGGCAAGTCCCATGGTGTATGCCATCAAGATGCCCCGCCGCACAAAGTGGTTCCATATTAATCAGTGCAAGCTGTTTAAGGCGGAGAGTGGAGAACGGTCAGCAAGGGTTAACCGCACTCAGGCTAGAGAGCAGCCGCCTGCAGCTGTAGCTGATTCACAGACCGCAAAGGTGGGGGCAGTGAGTTGTATGACTGGAGAGGCCCTCCCACCAATTAAGTGGGACTCAGGTACACTCCCAGTAGTCGGAGCCTTAAGGAGGTCTCCTCGCACACCACAGCCTAAGCTACCTTGGTCACCTGAGTGTCATTTTAAACGGTCCAGCCCCAGGAGAACCCTTAGCAGGAAGAGAGAACCAAAGGTTAGGGACAAGTCTAGGGATACGGATCCCCAGCCTACAGCCTCCCAAGGTGAGGAACTCACAGGAGAGGTAGTGTTGGGCAAAGAGAGAGAGAAGGGTCCCCAGCCTGCGGCATCAGGCTGCGGGGAACCCATAGGACAGGGTAGGGATTCGGCAGCCACAAAAAAGGGGGTAGTGTGTTGCAGCACCGGAGGACACACTATCCTGGTTAACTGGGAGTCAGGGAAACTCTCAGTTGTTTTAAGAAGGACTCTCCAAGTCCGGTGGCACAGGTCACCTTACGCCCAAGCGTACAAGCTGCCCAGATTCCATAAAAGGTACAGGCCGATCAGGAATTAGCCTGGCCATCCGGAGACGGGTGGCGGATGTATATAGCTTTCTGAAGTATTTTAAGTGTATTTTTACAGTGTGGAAGTTTGGGATTTTAGTGGTTTGGTTTTAGTGGTGATAAGTTAAGTTTTTGAATTTCGATAACTGTGTCAGGCCAGAGAACCTTCGGGACATGGCTATTTTGTTTGTGTCCCCACAGAGAGGAAGTTGGGATGAGGAAGGTTCTGCTCCTGCTTGCCCTGGTAGGGGTGAGCATCAGTGATCGAGGAGACATGGGGAACTCCCATATCTATGGGTGTTCATGACAGAGAGCACCGATCGTTACCGCAGGGGGTGGCAAACGGGGTGTGGAGGAGCTCGCCATCTACTTCCACGAGGGAAGGTGGCATGGGTGGTTGGGGTCCAATTCGACTCAGTACTCCAGCCAGACCGGGTTCACGTATGGGGAGGCCTCCCTCCTGTGCCCCAGGGTACAGGCCGTTGCTACAAGGGTCAGTGTCACCGTGGGAAAACATGTATGTTTGACATGCAAGGGACAGATTCCTTTGGATAGGTGGTGGTGGCTCAGAAAGCTGAGCAAGGATATAGGAAACCCCGCAGTCGATTGGGAACGATTGGGGAACAATACCCATTGGACGATTTCAGGGACCCGAGGGGCGTTGAGTGTGTGCTAGGACAAGTGGTGGGAACCGGATCTGGGGATTTACGTCTGTATGTGGGGGTCAGAGAAGGTCTGCCCCACAGGCGTATCCATCATTTTCCACCGGCAATGGCAAGATGCCGGGGAGGGGGTGGAGTGGGATTCCAACCTGCATGCGTGCGCGGTCCCATACTCCCCGATCCCAGTGAATGCCACTGAACTTGTGACCCGCCCCCAAAAGCCCCTGCCAATGACCATAACATCACGGACTATAGTCCAGTGCTGTCCTACCCCCACCAAGGGACCAGGGAATGGTTTAGTCCTAGTACCAACAGATAAGCTGCTGTACCAGGGGGTACACTATGAAGTGGCCTCAGTGATCCTGAACCTGACCGAGGTGCACTTACCTGAGTGGTGCCCTAAAGAGACAGAATGGTTGTACCAAGCCCTGTTGAAGGAAATGTTTAGAAAGTTTTATGAATTCGACTTTGCCAATGTGGACAAAGCGAAGCTGTACAGTTTACATCCTGAACATAATATGGGCACAGGGAGACAAAGAAGGGGGACCTGGAATGATGTTTTTACAGCTTATAGTACAGGGTCCTCAGTGATAAACAGCCTAGATGACATAGAGCTGCAAACTCAGATAAATGGTTTAAAGACCCAGTTAAGAAAACTCCTAACAGAGGAGAACACAGTGGTGGGCTCAGAGTTTCATGAGGACCAGGCTATGACGGTCCATTTAAAGGAGATAATAGCTGAGCTGGAGAGACATGCCAAAACAGTAAATGCACTTATACGGGAGGACAGGAATGCTTCGGATCAAGCTGCACAGAATGAGGTGTGCGTGCTATATGGGGCATGGTTGTTGGGCGAGGGCCGCAGAAACCTGGAGGATTTAAAACAAGGTTTAGTCCCCTCCTGGATTAGCAACAAGCACCTCGCAGCCCTCCACCCATTTAGTAATTCACTGAGCCCGTGTCAACTCCGGCTAGCTTCGGAGGCCTACCCTGTCCCAGTGGATTGTGGGTGTTCAAATCACACTATCATGGGGATAGTAGTGAGGATGCCGGTCATGGGTGGGACAGCCCGACCCGCACCGGTATACAGGGTGGAGAACATTGGGATCATTCAACGGGGTGCACACGTTCGTTTCGCAGAGGTCCCACCTTATTATGTCATAAAGTGGGAGCAAGCTATGACAGGTACAGACCTCTCCGGGTGTCGGAGCCGGGGAGCACACATAATCCTGTGTCCCCAGCACTTGAATGCCTATTCGAGACCACAGTGCGGGTTTAAAGCTGTTGGCACACAACCTGTGAACTGTACCATGGAGGTAATGGCAAAAGACCATGGGGTCGATTTTCAGTGTGCCGTGAGGCGGGCTTTTAGGCATGCGGGGGGCAAAAATCCCGAATTTGGGGGTCCCGACACCAACCCGCCCAAAACCCGCCTCCACGTAAGTTTCAAAGGAGGCGAGTACCCGCCCCGCACTGGGACCCGCCGACCCGAGGCGGGAAGGGACTAGTGCCAATTAACTGCCTGTTAACAGGTAGTTAACAGGCAGTTTTTAGCCTAATCCCTATTTTGAAGGGTGTTGTGTGGGATTCCCGACAGCTCCAAACCTCGCCAGGTTAGAGGAGGTGGGCCGTCAGGTTGAAGGACTTGGAGGGGTCGAGATGTCGGTGTTCAGGTGAATGATGGGTGCATGAGTGCAAAGATAAGTTTGTTTGGTGTGTCTAAAGTGTGTAAAGAAGTTTAAATTACCTGCACTTACCTTTAAAGCCTTCCTTCCTCTGGGCTTCGGGAGTCCATCATTCAGCCGGCACAGAAAGCAGAATGGCCGCGAGCTGTCAAAAGTGACAGCCTTCAGCTTTCAGTGCCGGCGAGATTTCTAACTGAGCCTGCGTAGAAGGACTCAGGTTAGAAGTAAGACTGTCAGTGTTTGACAGCTTCAAACAGCTGGGAAACACTGATATTTCATCTGTCAACATGTCTTGACAGATGAAATTTCAGTCTGTGATGTCACCTGTTGCCGAGTGGCCCTTAATTGGCCTGCTGAGCCCGCTGGGCAGGCTCAACAAGGTCAATCAACGGAAAATCGCGTGCATTGGCCGCATCTCGATGGAGGCGGGACTAAAACCCGAAAGTTGTAGTCCCGCCTCCTTCCCGACTTCTGAATGAAAATCCAGCCCCATGTTTCTCCCCAGGTATCATTCATAGGGGGTGTGACATATTGTGTCACTACAAGTGCGCCCCACTTCCGGTATGAACAGTACATTTGGTGTCCGGTGAGTAACAGCAGTTTTTGTTTTAAACCCGAGGCAGAAGTTCAAGTGGCCCAGGAACGGATTGTACCCATCCCTGAACCCTCGAGTGTTCACCTCACTGTCAGGGAAAACATCACCAACCTTCAAAGTTACGTCACACATTTTGGCTATGAGGTTCCCCCTTTAACAGAACATCTTACTGCCCTATTAAAAGCTGTAGTTGTCTCACAGAAACATTTCTAAACATTGGAGCAGAAAACAGCAGAGATAGGGGCCAAGATATTGGATATTGTGGTTCCACCCTGGTGGGACATTTTTGAAAATACAGAAGTCCCATCTTGGATTAGGCGGGCTTGTTGTGTCTGTCAGTAGTAAGACACAAGACTGCAGGAGAACGGTACAACAGGTGTTTACTCAATGTGGCTCACTCTGGAACTGAACTGTACAGATACTACTCAGTGCTATATACAGGTGTGGTCACTGCCGGTACTACAGTATACATGAGCTGTAAAAAGTAGTTCCCCCCTTAAAGGTATATACATTACAATTCCTCCCCTTTTAGATTAACAGTACCATAACACTCATTTAACAATTAAATATCAAACTAATTACAATTAACACTTTTAACATACAACGTTAGCTGAAAATAGTCCATTTATATATTCAGTCTTTGGGGAGGCTTTCTGATCCTTTCTGGATGGCGCCTTTCCCGAGTGTCTCGCTCTTGGTGTGGAGGCGATTCTGGCACCCTGTCGTCGGTTGGGTCATCAGCTTCCGATGCTACTGTTTCTGGGGTAGATGCGACCTGTACGTCGGGTTCCTCACCAGGTACTTATGGGCGAGGCATGGGGTCGACTTGTTCCTGTGACTCTAGGATCTGGTCAGCATGGCGTCTCACGATGTTCTCCCCAACGTCCACTGTCTACATTAGTGGGCCCTGCCATGTGCATATCGTTCCTGGCTGCCATTTTTCTGTTCGGTAGTCATGGGACAAGACTGATTGCCCTACATTGAAGCTTCTTGTTGGCTTCTCATGGATGTGCTGGAATTGCTTACTCTCAACATCTCTTCGTACGTTTGGTCTGAGCAAATCCAGGCGAGATCTTAACCTTCGGTTAAAGAACATCATGGCCGGGGCCTGGTTGGTGACTGCATGTGTCGCATTCCGGTAGGCGAACAGGAAATTGTCCACCTTATGCTGCAGCGGAATGTTGTCATTGTACATAGCCTTTACTGCCTTCTTAAAGGTTTGTACGAACCTCTCAGCCAATCCATTTGTGGCTGGATGATACGGGGCGGATGTGTAATGCCTTACCCCATTCTTCTGCATAAACCTCCGGAACTCTTCGGACACAAACTGTGGTCCGTTATCGGAGCAAATCTGTTCTGGCAAGCCGTTGCTGGCAATAATGATCCGTAGGACTGCAATAGTTTTCTCCGTGGTGGTGGAGGATATTTTGATGACCTCAGGCCATTTCGAGTGCGCATCCACGGCTATTAAAATCATTGAGTCCATGAATGGACCAGCAAAATCAATATGCACCCGTTGCCATGGAGATGAGGGCCACTCCCATGGGTGTAGAGGGGCATGTGGTGGTGCATTTTGGGCCTTCTGGCATCCTGAGCAGCTCTTGGTCAGGTCCTCGATTTGTTTATCGATTCCCGGCCACCACACATAAGCCCTGGCTAGGCTTTTCATTTTTACCCCTCCCAGATGACCCTCATGAAGCTCATTGAGCACTCTATCCCTTAACTTGGGTGGAATTACCACTCGGGATCCACACATCAAGGTCCCCCGGCACACTGACAGCTGTTCTCTTCTTGTCGAGAATGCTGGCAACAGTGAGTCGCCATGTGCTGGCCATCCCTTCACCGTCAAATCATATACCCAAGACAGTGTCGGGTCATTTCCGGTCTCCTTTTCTATACGAGCGTTAGTTACCAGTAGGTATTCAACTATAGTCGAATGAAATATTTTGACAGGATCCACTGCTGGTGCTTCCTCCGCAGTAGGCAGTGGCAGGCGTGATAGCCCATCAGCATTTCCATGCTGTTTCGTGCCCTTATATTCAATCTCATAATGGTGCGCCCCTAGAAAGAGTGACCATCTTTGCAGTCGTTGCGCAGTCATCACCGGAACGCCCTTCTTCGGATTAAAAATGGAGACAAGAGGCTGGTGGTCAGTCAGCAAGGTAAATTTCTGCCCATGCAGATAGTGATTGAACTTTTTCACTCCCCACACTAGGCTGAGGGCCTCCCTGTCAATCTGGGCGTAGTTACGCTCGGCTGAGGTTAGTGATCGTGACGCAAAGGTTATTGGCCTCTCTGAGCCGTCCGAGAATTTGTGCGACAGCACCGCTCCAATGCCGTAGGGTGACGCATCACACGCCAACTGAATTGGGTTGAAATGGGCCAATACCTCTTTCGATGTGATTGGTGTTTTGCTCTTCTGGAAAGCTCGTTTACATTCGTCACTCCACTTCCATGGCACTCCAGCTTGCAGTAGGGTGTTCAGTGGGTGTAGTATTGTAGACAAATTTGGCAAGAACTTATGGTAGTAGTTTACCAGCCTGAGGAACGACCTCAGTTGTGACACGTTTTCCGGTGCTGGAGACTTGACTACTGCCTCAATCTTCTCTGGGGACTTATGTAACCCCTCTTTATCGATAACGTGGCCACAATACGAGATCTGTTTTTAAAAAAACTCTCATTTGGGGCGGTTAGCTCGGAGTCCATATTCCTTCAATCTAGTGAGCCCCTGCTCCAGGTTGGCGAGGTGATCACTGTCATTTTCGCCCGTGACCAGGATGTCGTCCAAATAACACTGGGTCCCTGGGATCCCTTGCAGGACTTGTTCCATTGCCCTTTGCCAAATAGCTGGAGCTGATGCTACCCCGAATACCAGCCGGTTGTATTGGTAGAGACCTTTATGGGTGTTGATTGTAAGGTATTTTTCTGATGCTTCTTCTACCTCCATTTGCAGATACGCCTGGGCCAGATCAATCTTAGTGAAGCGTTTCCCTCCAGATAGTGAGGCGAAAATATCTTCAATCCACGGAAGTGGATATTGCACGGTGTGAAGGATTGTGTTCACTGTTACCTTAAAGTCCCTACAGATGCAAACCTTCTTTGGTTCCCCAGGCATGTTGCTCAACGACTTTTTCATCACAGGGATGATGGGTGTAGCCCACTCGCTCCAGTCTACCTTGGACAGTACTCCTGAACGTTCCAAACTCTCCAGCTCTGCTTCGACAGCTGGGCGGATCGCATAAGGTACCGGTCTGGCCTTAAAACATTTTGGGCTTGCGTTTTCTTCGATTTTAATTGTTGCTGTCATGCCTTTTAGTGTTCCGAGTCCTTGTTGGAACACTTCTTGCACATCGGTTAGGATCTTTGACAGTCGCCCAAGTGTGACGTCGTCATCCTTTTTGGCAGCCACAGTCAGTGCTTGTATGGAATGCCAATCCAGCTGTATTTCCTGGATCCATTCACGTCCCAGTAATGGTGGTCCTCCATCTTGCAATACATACAGGTCTAGTTTTGGTGTTTCCTTACCGTTATATATAACGGTCACCCTTATTTTTCCTTTGGGGTATGCTTTTTGCCCCGTGTATGTCTTCAAAATAATATTTGTGTCTCTCAAGGGTATGTGTGAGAATAGCCCCTCGTAGTCCCGTCGGTTTATGACTGTTAGGGCTGATCCTGTGTCCAATTCCATTTTTACCTGGACTCCTGCTATCTTGAGAGTGACCCAAATGGTTCGGTGATCCTCCGTTTTGATCACATTATGTAGTTTCAGACAACTCAGCTCCCTGTTTTCGGAGTTGGTATCACTCTTTTGTTCATCTGAACTATTCTCCGTCACCTTATGTACCTTCTTGTACTTTTCTTTTGGAGATTTCTTATTGCTGGTTTTCTTTCCCGACCTGCAGACTCATGCTATGTGTCCTACTTTTCCACACTGTCTGCACACTTTGTCTTTGAACCGGCAATCGTTGTGGTCGTGTGTTGTTCTGCCGCAGCGATAGCACTTCTCTGTTCTGTATGACATTTCGTTTGTGCCATATTCTTGCGGTCTCTGTTGTATCTCTGCAGCGCCCCGTGCTGCTGCTTCATATGACACCGCAATGCTGAAAGCCTTGTCCAGCGTAAGTTCTTTTCAGATTAAAGCCGTTTCTGGGTTCCTTCACTTTGAAGCCCACACACAAACTTGTCCCTTAAGGTATCTGCCAGTCCCATTCCAAACTGGCAGTGTTTCGATAGTTTGCGCAGTTCTGTTAAATATTCAGCATTGCTTTCATCCTTATGCTGGTTCCGTTTGTGAAACTTGAATCTTTCTGCTATCAGCAGCCGTGTGGGGTTTAAATGTTCCTGTAGTATCGTCACTATGTCTCCAAAACTCTTTTCCACTGGCTTCGCTGGGGCTACTAGATTTTGTAATAAGCCATACGTCTTTGCACCCATTAAATTTAACAATACCGGTGCTTTCTTGTCATCTGACACCTCATTTGCCTTGCAGTATACCTCTATTCGTTCGACATATGTAGTCCAATCTTCGACTTCATTGTCAAACACGGTGATACTGCCACTCTTCGGCATTTTGGGTGTGTCTTAAAATGGCGTCTCCAGCGCTTTCCTTCCTCCCCCGCTGCTGCCAACGCCGCTCTCGGCGGTCCTCGTGGCAATGGCGGCGCCCTGTAGGTTTTGCGCGCTTCTCCTGCACATCTCTCTCCCTCTCCTCGACGCTGCTCAGCCCCTGAACACCGGCTGCGCCCTGTGCGCTCTGCCCTCTCTCTCTCTCTCCCGTCGACGCTGCTCGGCCCTTAGCTGTGCCGCTCGGTCGGGCTCTAGCCCGCCGCTGTCCGGGAAGGGTCTGCGCACTACCTGTTGCCAGCCCGTTTCGCTGGACCACCGTGACTGGAAAGCCAAGCCTGGCTCTCAACAGCCTCCCCCGCAATTCTCGAGTCTCTGCTGGATGACTGGGCAGTTGCCCATGGTCGACGCCCGTGTCTCTGGCCTTGACCTCCAATCTACTGGTCTCCAGGAACGAATCCCTGGGAGGTGATGCAGAGTTGCAGGTAGGATCGAATTTGCCTCATCGCCCATGTTGTGTCTGTCAGTAGTAAGACACAAGACTGCAGGAGAACGGTACAACAGGTGTTTACTCAACGTGGCTCACTCTGGAACTGAACTGTACAGATTACTACTCAGTGCTATATACAGGTGTGGTCACTGCCGGTACTACAGTATACATGAGCTGTAAAAAGTAGTTCCCCCCTTAAAGGTATATACATTACAGGGCTTCCCACATTTTATTGGTTTGCCAGCTGGGAATAGTTTTTTATTTGTTATGTGTGAAGTGCAAAGGAAGGGACCAAATGCTCTGCTCTCAGCATGAGGGAGCATGGGACAAAAACAAAAATAAAGGCTATGCCCAGGTATAAAAACAACCATGAACGTGATTAAAAATAAAGTTAAACAAGTGTGTGTGTCAATTTATTTTTCCTGTGTGTGTTTTCCAAGAGGTGCAGAGGTGTTGGACCCCTCCGTGCTTGGATGTGAATGTAATAAAAGTTTTGTACTTTGTTTACTTTTGATAAACACTACACCTAAAGGGAATGGGAGAGTGTTTTGTTGTGGGTATTATTAGTTTCGGTAATACAGGGGAAAGTTGGCTCCCGAGGATCAGAAATTTTGCTCACACCGGCATGATATTATAGTGTTATAAAGTATCACAGGGGGGTGTGTAAGGTTTGAACATTTCTGCACAACCCCAGAACAGAAGGAAAAGTCATTTTTAAAGTGATTTGTGGAACATCACATAAGGAACATGTAAAAAGGACAACAGTGTGGTTGGACCAAACAGAAGGTTTTCAAAGAGTTTAATTTTAAGGAACAGATTTTTGGACTGTTTAAAGAGTTATTGGGCAAAAAGGGATTTAAAATAAAAATCCCAGGAAGATTTGGCTGGTTTAAAAGACATGTTCAGGCTTGCAAAAGGCTGGAACAGCAGGGAGGTGGGGTGAGCCCCTGAGGTTTGGATATTGGACTGTCTGAGGAATGTCAGGATGCCCCAGTTTTGCATAAGGACAATGAAGCCTGTTTTCCCACCCAGAGCCAGGTATCAGGTATACAGGACATGTCTCCGGCCACACAAAGGAAAAGAACATTGGCCCTACAGTTACTATAAACAAACCACAGTCCAAAGTCAATGTAAGGAGATTGATAAATGTAATACCCACTGGAAATGTTATGTATGCTAAGTATGGTTATCAATCTTTAACTTAGACACTGTATTATCATTGTTATAAATCCCTGGGTTAAAGTTGCCCATGTGAAGGTACGGCAAGAACTTTTAAGGACACAATGTGACTAAGAGCATACTTTCCATAATTCTGCACCAGTATCAACTGTTGCAGACAGTGAGGCTGCGCAGTCTCCAGGCAGAAACCCCAGGAGGAAGGGGTGGAGTTGGGGTTTTCGAGCGGGAAAAAAGGGAGCGACTGGAGGAGAAGAGGGCAGGAGCTCTGAAAAGAGGGCTCAGGAGGCAAATGGCTGCCGCATCCCGTCCCGGGTTTCCAAAATCGGCCTCTGCCTTTCGTATTAGTAGCACTGCATCCTGAACTGGCTGGCTGCAAGTCACCAGTACCGGGGGATCGTCGTCTGAACCCAGATCTGCAAGGCAGAGGTCTGGGGAGAGCTGCTTGCCTCGTGCTGATGGGGAGCTACTTGGAAAAGCTGCAGAGAGAGAGAGAGAGAGAGAGAGTCACCAACTCCAGCTGCTGCTGTGAGCTCTGCATCCAGAACTCAAAGTGGGATTCAGTGATCGTGAAGAGAATTCAACGAAGGGGTTCGGAGTCGTAAGTCTTGCAGACATTATACATACCATGAGCTCCAACTTAAGCGCGCCAACGAAAGAGTGCACTCGAATTTGGACACAGGGACAGATTCTCCTTTGAATCCATGTAAATGGAGAATGTATGTTTATTATGTCTAGATTCATTCTAATGCATGCAAATGTCTAATTTAGTTCATTGACCTGTAATCTTCTTATACTGTCTGATGTTAAAACTATAAAGTAAGATAATTAGAATTAAGCCATTGTAGTAGTGATCTCCTTACTGGACTATAGAATACTGTCTACAACAGAGACCACATCTCACATATATCTAGAGAACCGCGAAGGGGTTACATTTTGGGGGCTCGTCCGGGATTGTGGTCTATTTATGTCAGTAAACTAACAGTATTGAATGCTCATTGCTAAGAGAGTGGTTTGTGGTTTCTACTGGGCTGTTTGAGCATAAAAGATGGATGTTATTGAGGTTGAAGCTTGGTGCAAACGGAAGCAGATAGCTGCTACCCATGCCATTGTGCTGAATGGTGTTGCTAACGATGACCCTGATGATGTCTTGCTAAGGGCTCTGAATTGTGTCAAAGCCTTTGGAAAGGTTAGGATAGTTGAGCGCTGCTTGGATACAGCTACCAAGAAGCAGTTTGTGTTGATCCAGACATCAGAGAACCTGAGAGGTCATGGTTTACCTGAGGCAGTTGGGCTTTCTGAAGAGGCTGGTCCCTGGCCAGTTCAGTTTGTCCCTACTACTACTAAGGAAGAAGAAGGGTTTCAGACCAAGTTGTTGTCATTCTTGAGACAAGAAGGAAAGACTGTTGCTGATGTCAAACGTCTGATAGGTCCTTCGGCCCTGGATATGAACACTCAGTTGGTCAGTGCCATTAGTTCTCTGGTGGATAAATGCACCAATCTGCCCTTCGAGGCTCAGGGATACCGTAAGCTCCGTATGTTCTCAGGAGTGAGACCAACTCCCAGTGGGGAAGAGGAGTACGATGCCTGGGCTGAGCAGACCCTGCCTCTGCTAGAGGAATGGCAGTGCAGTGACAATGTGAAGAGGCAGAGAATAGTAGAAAGCCTTAAGGGTCCTACTGCTGACATGGGCAGCACGCTGGCATAGTGGTTAGCACTGTTCCCTCACAGCGCCAGGGACCCGGGTTCGAATCCAGCCTTGGGTGACTGTCTGTGTGGAGTTTGCACATTCTCCCCGTGTTTGCGTGGGTATCCTCCGGGTGCTCCGGTTTCCTCCCACAGTCCAAAGATGTGCGGGTTAGGTTGATTGGCCATGACAAAAAATTGGTCCTTAGTGTTAGGGGGTGATTAAATACGTGGGGTTACGGGGTTACGGGGATAGGGCTTGTGTGGGATGGCTGTTGGTGTAGGGACCGGGTGCTAGGGTTTGGATGATCAGCCATGATCTCGTTGAATGGTGGAGCAGGCTCAAAGGGCCGAATGGCCTACTCCTGCTCCTATCTTCTGTGTTTCTGTGTTTATTCTTAAAGGCACAGAACACCTCTGCTACTTCCTTTGACTACATGCAGGCTCTAGAAACTGCCTTTGGAACTACTGAAACCATTTCAGATTTGATGGTCAGATTTAGAAGCACATTCCAGTGTGAGGGAGAGAAGCTGTCCAGTTATCTGCTGAGAATAGACAAACTGCTGCATTGTATGTTACGGAAAAGAGGGATTGAGTTGCCTGAAATTAATCGGTTCCGCATTGAACAGGTTGTGCGAGGTGCATTGCTCGAAGACCTGACTGCTCTTCGCATACGCATGACCCATAAGTTGCGAGATCCACCTACCTTCACTGAGCTGCTAAGGGAAGTCAGAGAGGAGGAGGATATGCTTCAGGCCCGGAATGTAGCAAAGAGTGCTGTGATGTCCAAGCTTCTGACTCCTGTTACAGTTCCTACTCCTAAGGGTGATGTCAACCCTGAGATGGAACAGCTGAAGAAGGAAATAAATGTCATGAGAGCCGAGATGGCATATTTTCGGTCTAAGCCCAACACAGAAAGGGATGACGCACGGGTGCAAAAGGTTGAACACCCTGCGAAGTCTAACAGCAAAATGAATGATTCCTCTAAAGGATATCCCCATGAAGGAGATAGACCTGGAGTCTTTTGTTATAACTGTGGAAAGGATGGACATTTCAAGCGAGAATGCAAAGGTGAGGAAAATCTAAAAAAAGTAAATGACCGTCTCATAAAACTTACCAAGAAGTCGGGAAACTACAAAGGAGCACAGTAACGGAACGGCCTGCTGTCCCTGTAGTTAAGACACATTCCGCTAAGTGCAATAATCGACGAGGGGATATGAAAGACATCATACCTGAAGGTTTAGTAGGGCCGAGTTCTGCTGTATCAATACAGATTGAAGGCACTTATACTAAAGCTATCCTCGACATGGGTTCTCAGGTTACCATACTGTACCGATCCTTCTATGACCGATACCTGACGCATTTGCCGTTAACCCCAATCAGTCTTCTGCAGATCTGGGGCCTTAGTCCTGCTGATTACCCATATGATGGCTATTTGTCACTGAGGTTGGAGTTCTTGGAAGCTGATGTAGGGACCACTGAGACCATTGATGCACTTGTGTTGGTTTGCCCTGACCCCATGGTGAAAGGTGAGGTTTCCATACTGGTTGGCAGTAATACACCCATAGTGAGACGACTCCTGACAAGCTGCAAAGAGCAGGGAGGTGAAAACTTCTTGAGCACTAGACACATTCACCCTGTTTTCAAAAAGGCTTTTGAGAAACTGCCTGAACTTTCTTCCGACGTAGATGATAGCAAAAGAGGAACTGTGTGGTACGTTCGAGCCAAACCTATCACCCTGCGTCCTGGAGGAGTGGCTAGAATCCCTGGGATACCAAAATTCCCTGGAATGCCAGGTACTGAAGCCATTCTGATAGAGTCACCTGATGATCCTGCAGAAGAGTCACGGTTCCCAAATGAGCTTCTGGTGAGACCAGAGTTGCAGACCCCGACAGCTGTGATGTCAAGGAGAGTTACAGTGACCGTGAGGAATATGTCAGGCAAAGGAATCACATTGAGGAAAGGAATGCCGATTGCGCATCTGTTTCCTGTAAATGTACTGTCGTCACATGTGAAGGAAGAGTCCAAAGTTAACTCAACCGGAGATCTGACACCCTCCTCCTTCAACTTTGGAGATTCATTCGTTCCTAAAGAATGGAAGGACCGATTAGTCAGGAAGATGATGGAGCGGAGAGGAGTTTTCTCTACTCATGAGTTTGATGTTGGTTGTAGTAAGAGTACTCGCCATTCTATCAGAATTACCGAGGATAAACCCTTTCGGGAGAGGTCTCGACGGCTGGCACCAGCTGACATCGAAGCAGTGAGACAGCACCTGTCGCAGTTAAAAGAAGCTGAGATCATTACCGAGTCCAGGAGTCCTTATGCATCTCCTATAGTGGTGGTGAGGAAAAAGAACGGAAAGATTCGGATGTGTGTGGACTTTAGGACGCTTAACAGACGTACTATTCCCGGCCAATACACCGTTCCAAGAATTGAGGATGCACTGGCTTGTCTTAATGGAAGCAAGTGGTTCAGTGTGTTGGATCTCAGAAGTGGATATTACCAAATACCGATGAGGGAATCGGACAAAGAAAAGACAGCCTTTATATGTCCAGTTGGGTTCTACCAATTTGAAAGGATGCCACAGGGAGTTTCAGGCGCTCCAGCAACTTTTCAAAGAATAATGGAACAAACAGTTGGGGACATGGACTTGCTCGAAGTATTGGTGTACTTGGATGATATCATTGTGTTTGGGGCAACCCTTGAAGAACACGAAGCTCAGTTGCTGAAAGTGCTTGGTCGCCTGGAGGATGAAGGTCTCAAGCTATCATTGGACAAGTGTCAGTTTTGCCAAACATCCGTGTCCTATGTGGGGCATATTGTATCACAGGATGGAGTAGCCACAGATCCATCCAAGATCGAAGCTGTTACCACATGGCCCAAACCAAACACAGTGACTGCCTTGCGGTCATTTCTTGGGTTCTGCGGATATTACAGGCGCTTTGTGCAGGATTACTCCAAAGTGGCCCATCCTCTGAATCAGCTGCTGGCTGGTTACCTCCCACCAGCCGAGAGGAAGAAAAAGGCTAAAGGTAAAGAGAACAAGGACTACTTCAAACCCTCTGAGCCTTTTGGTGTTAGATGGGATGAGAAATGCGAAGAGGCCTTCCACACCTTAAAGCAAAGTCTTACTCAAGCCCCCGTGTTGGCTTTTGCAAACCCACAGCTGCCATATGTGCTACGCATGGATGCCAGTCAAGAAGGGTTGGGTGGTGTGTTGTATCAGGACCAAGGAGCAGGGCTGAGACCTGTAGCGTTCATCAGTCGCAGTCTTACGCCATCAGAGCGTAACTACCCAGCTCATAAGCTAGAATTCTTGGCGTTGAAGTGGGGGGTGGTGGATAAGCTGCAGGATTATCTGTATGGAGCGAAGTTTGAAGTGAGGACAGACAATAATCCATTAACCTATGTGTTGACTTTGGCAAAACTTGATGCCACCGGCCACCGCTGGCTTGCTGCACTATCTGCTTACGACTTTAGTCTCAGGTACAGACCTGGGAACCAGAACATTGACGCAGATGCTCTGTCTCGTTGCCCACACTACCAGAAACCAGAGTGGAAAGATGTTGCTTCAGCAGATGTGAAAGTAATGTGTCAGATGTCCGTGGTATCTGGACCAAAGAATTCATTTCATGCCCGAGAGATTGACCACTTGGGAGCGTCAATGCATGCTGTTCCCCAGGCATTTTGCAACCTTTCCAGTTTGGATGTACAAAACTTACCCATGTTGTGCTCATCTGAAATAGCCAAAGCACAACAGGAGGATCCCTGTATTCATGAGGTGTTTTCAGCTCTCTGTCTGGGTGATATTACACAGATCGACAAATCAAAACATCCTGACTGTCGTCTGCTCCTAAGAGAATGGGACCACTTGGAAATTAAAGAGGGAGTGTTGTGTAGAATTACTCACCCACCCACTAAACCATGTCATTCACAGTTGGTCCTGCCTGAAAAGTACAGGGAAATAGTGATGAAGTCTTTGCATGACGACACAGGTCATCTGGGAGTAGATAAGACCTATGGGTTGGTCAAGGACAGATTCTATTGGCCGCGTATGAAGTCTGCGGTTGAGGAGTTCTGCAAGTCCTGTGCACGCTGTGTCCAGAGAAAGACTTTACCTAAAAGAGTTGCTCCTCTGTTTCACATGCAAAGTGATGGACCTCTAGACCTTGTCTGTATGGATTTTCTGTCCATCGAACCCGATTCCAGCAATACCGCAAATGTCTTGGTCATTACAGATCATTATACTCGCTATGCCCAAGCTTTTCCCACAAAGGATCAGAAAGCATCCACCGTTGCCAAAGTGTTGTGGGAGAAATGCTTCATCCACTATGGACTGCCAAAGCGAATACACAGTGATCAAGGTAGAGACTTTGAAAGTAGACTTATACATGAGTTGTTGTCCATGCTCAGGATTGAGAAGTCAAGAACAACTCCATACCATCCTCAGGGAGATCCTCAACCTGAGCGGTTTAACCGTACTTTGTTAGACATGCTTGGAACGCTGGATTCAAAGCGAAAGAACAAGTGGAGTCGGCACATTGGACATCTTGTTCATTCTTATAATTGTACCCGAAATGACGCTACTGGTTTTTCACCGTACTACCTCATGTTTGGACGTGAAGCGAGGATGCCGGTGGATTTGTGTTTCGGAGTATCCAGTGATGGCACATCACAGAGAACTTACCTCAAGTATGTATCTGACATGAGAAAGGAATTGCAAGCTGCTTATGAACTTGCTGAGTCTGTTTCTGCCAAACAGAATAAAGGAAATAAGCAGAGGTATGACCAGAAGATCCATTTTTCCCAACTCATGCCTGGTGACCGAGTTCTCATACGGAACCTTGGACTTCAAGGGAAACATAAGTTAGCAGACCACTGGGCTTCTACACCTTACATTGTTGAAAGTCAAATGTCACAACTACCTGTGTTTCAGCTAAAACCTGCAGGTGGGAATGGACCCATAAAAATACTGCACCGGAATCATATCCTGCCATTGGGACAGCAAGTGCGTCTGGATCCGCCAGCGGATAATGAGCTGACACCTAGTAGGAGAACCCTGCAGAGAAGAAGAAGGAAAAAAATGAGAAACCAGGAAAACTTTGTTCCAGAAGACAGAAAACCCATGACACAGTGTGTGGATCATGAGGAACCTGATGAGTCGGAAGATGAAGAATGGGATCTATGGTATGACCTCCCAGAAAGACGCATAAGACAGAATCTGGATGAATTGTCTGAACCATTTAGCTCAGACTTGGACATGGTCTGGGAAGAACCAGATGCTTCCGAGAAGGAGATAAAAGAGACTGAAAGGCATGATAACAAAGGAACCAATGCCTCCAACGTAGTTGAAGGAACTGAAGACCGGGTATCCGAAATAAGGAGCTCACAGCGAGTTAAGAAGGTTCCTGAAAGATTGACATACAGTACACTAGCAGTGCCAAGTGTAATGATAGCCCCTACGGTTCGATATGTTACCTCCCTTTATACATGGTTGGGAAGCATGCAACCACTTATGTGTAAAGTTCATTAGTCATGGGGACATGCCTATATTTGGTAGGGGGGAGTGTAATACCCACTGGAAATGTTATGTACGCTAAGTATGGTTATCAATCTTTAACTTAGACACTGTATTATCATTGTTATAAATCCCTGGGTTAAAGTTGCCCATGTGAAGGTACGGCAAGAACTTTTAAGGACACAATGTGACTAAGAGCATACTTTCCATAATTCTGCACCAGTATCAACTGTTGCAGACAGTGAGGCTGCGCAGTCTCCAGGCAGAAACCCCAGGAGGAAGGGGTGGAGTTGGAGTTTTTGAGCGGGAAAAAAGGGAGCGACTGGAAGAGAAGAGGGCAGGAGCTCTGAAAAGAGGGCTCAGGAGGCAAATGGCTGCCGCATCCCGTCCCGGGCTTCCAAAATCGGCCGCCGCCCTTCGTATTAGTAGCACTGCATCCTGAACTGGCTGGCTGCAAGTCACCAGTACCGGGGGATCGTCGTCTGAACCCAGATCTGCAAGGCAGAGGTCTGGGGAGAGCTGCTTGCCTCGTGCTGATGGGGAGCTACTTGGAAAAGCTGCAGAGAGAGAGAGAGAGAGAGAGTCACCAACTCCAGCTGCTGCTGTGAGCTCTGCATCCAGAACTCAAAGTGGGATTCAGTGATCGTGAAGAGAATTCAACGAAGGGGTTCGGAGTCGTAAGTCTTGCAGACATTATACATACCATGAGCTCCAACTTAAGCGCGCCAACGAAAGAGTGCACTCGAATTTGGACACAGGGACAGATTCTCCTTTGAATCCATGTAAATGGAGAATGTATGTTTATTATGTCTAGATTCATTCTAATGCATGCAAATGTCTAATTTAGTTCATTGACCTGTAATCTTCTTATACTGTCTGATGTTAAAACTATAAAGTAAGATAATTAGAATTAAGCCATTGTAGCAGTGATCTCCTTACTGGACTATAGAATACTGTCTACAACAGAGACCACATCTCACATATATCTAGAGAACCGTGAAGGGGTTACATAAACTTTTAGCATTTTAGATTGGTTTCAAGGCAATCCCAAAACCAGTTAAAAACCGATTAAGTTTCGGAGAGCCATCCCCTAAACTCATTGGCCTAGAAATTCAGTTGGTTGCGCCAGCCGTTAGCGCCTTAGGAGGAGTAGATGTCGGGCGCTAGGCGGGTAGCGCCCGGGTGCAGCGTGATCTGCGCCTCGCCCCAACTTCACTCAAGATTTAGCGGCGGCGCAAAGTCTTTGCACGCGCTCAGCTGCGCGCGCAGATCATGATGTCATTTCCTCGTGCAACGCCCTTTTTGCGCCCCCAACCGGAACTTCAGTGGCAACGCCCCATTGTGCGCCTGGCGCCCCTAGCGACTGTTAGAGTGGAACGGTGCTCAGCCGATGCGGGGCGCGGGGGGCGCAAATTAAAGGGCACTCCTCCTGCAATATAAAAGGCTGCCATTTTGCAGCACACCTTCTTGCGAAACGGATCTTTGGAGAGAGACCAAGGTAGATAGCTTTCTGCTTTGGCCCAACACTCGGACAGGTACTTCTGGCTTCAGGCCACAGCTTTCCACTAGTCTTTGCCTTCATTGACATCTCATTGTTTGCCAGCATATTATGGGGGCTGCAATGGGTGTCAACGCTGGCTTTCTCAATTACATCCAAAGGGCTCACAGACGCCGTGAGAGAGTGGCAGCCCTGGCTAGACGGAGAGGGGGCAACAGGCGTCGGCAAAGGAGGCCTTACCCACCCAGGGTATACCGCCAGCAGTTCTCCTATCTCAACATGTCTGACGAGCAGTGTGTTCGGAGGCTGCGATTCAGAAGGGAGGTGGTCACAGAAATCTGCCAGCTGCTTGGCGGTGATCTGCAGCCACAGCTGAGGAGCAGGACGTCTCTGTCGGTGGCAGTGAAGGTGACGGTGGCTCTCAACTTCTATGCCACCGGCTCCTTCCAATCCGCTACTGGGGACATTGTCAACATCTCCCAGTTCGCCGTGCATTGCTGCATCCGCCAGGTGACCAATGCCCTTTTCAAAAGGAGACGTCAGTTCATCTCCTTCTCCATGGCCCTTGCCAAGCAGCAACAGCGTGCAATGGGCTTTGCAGCATTCGCGGGCTTCCCCATGGTGCAGGGCGCCATTGACTGCACGCATGTGGCTTTGCGGGCACCTCTGGAGAATGCCAAGGATTACCGCAACCGGAAGGGCTACCATTCGCTGAACGTCCAGCTGGTGTGTGACCACAGGCAGCTCATCCTAGCTGTCAATGCCCGCTTTCCAGGCAGCAGCCACGATGCCTTCATCCTGCGCCAGACTTCTGTGGCAGACATGTTCCAGGCATAGCCTCACCCACGAGGATGGCTTATCAGGGACAAAGGCTATCCTTTGTGTACCTGGCTGATGACCCCGCTCCGTGCGCCCAGCACCCCTGCTGAAGAGGGATACAACGAGAGCCATCAAGCGACCAGGAACATCATCGAACAAACAATCGGCGTCCTGAAGCAACGGTTCCGCTGTCTGGATCGTTCCGGTGGAGCCCTCCAGTATTCGCTGGAGCGAGTCTCCCATTTCGTGGTCGTTTGCTGCATGCTGCACAACCTGGCTATCCGCAGGACTCAGCCACTGCCACCACAGATTGGAGGACCACCTGAGGAGGAGGAGCAGGAGGAGGAGGAGGAGGACCAGCACAGGAGGGAGGCAGAAAGTGCAAGGGCCGCCCGTCGCCGGCTTATTGAACGTCGGTTCTAGGCCCCCTCTCAGGGACTGGCTTGTGCCAATGTCAGCAGATGAATGTAGCCGCTCCACAAGCCCTCAGCCGAGCAGGGCAACCAGGACTTAACCAAAAAACCATGCACACTGCAATTTAACAACAATAATTTATTGAAAACCTCTGCCCTTCCCACATTACATGCTCATGTGGAGAAGCCCCCTCCAAAAACACAAAACTACCAGTCTCGGCCTTACAAAAAGAAAGAAAGACACCAGTCTCGGCCTTACACAAAGAAAGAAAGACACCAGTCTCGGCCTTACACAAAAACAACTGCACCAGTGTCGGCCTTACAACAAGCACCAGGCATTTGTGCATACCTCTACTTTTTGCCCTGCGAGGGCGATGCCTTGCGCATCCTTGCCTGGCCCCTGCCTGCCCTGCTGCTCCTCCTCAATGGGAGCCCAGTGGCTGCAGCAAGGCTGGGGGAAGGCTGCTGAGGGGCAGATGGCGAGACGGCAGATGCCCTTGGGGGTCGGCCTGCACCAGCCCTGGCCTTGGAGTGTCCGGCTGCTGACTGCTCCAACTCTGGCTGGGTGGCAGCAGTCTGTCCAGCAGCTCGTGGCAGCTGCAATGGCGGAGTGGCAGTGTCGGCTGCAGGAATGGTGGCAACCTGGCAGATCGCAGGTGCTCGCTGGTCGCCTGAGACATTGGCACTCGCACGGGCCAGCACTGCAGCATGCGCAGCAAACAGCTGAAGAACAGACTGCTGGGCTGCTGCTGCACGGCGAGTGCCCTGGCGATGCCTGGCTGATCCAGCGAGGGTCGCAGCAGTTTGTGCCCATGTGGCCCTGGTCTGTGTCCGCATGACACCAGCCAGTGAATGGACGGCACGATTGAGCACTTGGCTAGAAGCCGACTGTGCTGCCGCGAAGTCCTGCAGACTCCTGGCCTGTGCTGCACTGAATAGTTCCAGACTCCTGGCCTGTGCTGCACTGAATTGTTCCAGACTCCTGGCCTGTGCTGCACTGAATTGTTGCAGACTCCTGGCCTGTGCTGCTCCGAATTCCTGCACACTCCTTGACAGACACTCTATGGAGTCAGGCATCCTTGCCACTGCAGCCATGAGCTCAGTGTGCCTGCGCTCAGCCTGGATGGCCATTTCCTCTAGGAGGTGCACCTCCTCTGCGCTGACCGTCGCAGGACTGGAGGCCGCACTCACCCTCTGGGGAGAAGTCCGCCGAGCTTCCCCACGACTCCCGCGTTGCTGCAGGCCGCTGGGCCCCGGAGCTTCACCCTCCTCCGACCCTTCCCCCCGGCTCCCCTCCAGGGAAGACGTGTCCCCTACATCGCCATGGGCTGGCGCGGCTGAGGGTGGCACTGATGGGCCGGCTTCCTCTTCCTCCTCCTCATCTTCCAAAGGGCTGACAGTGGCAGCTTGAGGGCCCGCCTCCTCACCTGGCGATTCACCATCTGAAAGCAGGAAGGCACAAGAGTAGCTTTAGAGTGAGGACAGGGCGGCAGCGAGGGAGGCATGAGTGGTGCCATTCACCGCATTGGTCGGACAGTGGCAAAGGATGCTGATCTGATGCGCAAGTGGAACGAGAGAGGTCCAAAAGGTGATGCCCTTACCATTGGTGCCCAGAACAGGGTCGGCATCTCCTCTGGTGACGGGGCCAATCAGCCGGCCTCCCATAATGCGCTCCACACGCTGGTCGAGGTCGGAGAGCTCTTTGAAGTCAGGATGGCCTCCGCTGGTCTCAGTTCGGTTGCGCCGGTTGTGCGCAACCTTGGCCTGCAAGAGAAAGGACGGCCTCTAAGTACAGTGTGTAGCCCTGATCTTGTCTGCACTGCCTCCCATGGTCGAATAGCTTGGACAGTGTGTAGCCCTGATCTTGTCTGCAATGCCTCCCATGGTCGAATAGCTTGGACAGTGTGTAGCCCTGATCCTGTCTGCACTGCCTCCCATGGTCGAATAGCTTGGACAGTGTGTAGCCCTGATCTTGTCTGCAATGTCTCCCATGGTCGAATAGCTTGGACAGTGTGTAGCCCTGATCTTGTCTGCAATGCCTCCCATGGTCGAATAGCTTGGACAGTGTGTAGCCCTGATCTTGTCTGCAATGCCTCCCATAGTCGAATAGCTTGGACAGTGTGTAGCCCTGATCTTGTCTGCAATGCCTCCCATGGTCGAATAGCTTGGACAGTGTGTAAAGTGCTGAATGTACAATTGATTTTCATGCCAGTCCCATAGCTGCTGGATGAGGGCTGGCCATTAGGGCTTTCAGGTCCCTTTGCCCATAATGTGAGGTGCACATGCAAGGGTGAGGAGGACACTGGAAAGGGTACTCACCCTGACAACCCGAGTGATGTCGTTGAACTTCTTCCGGCATTGCACAGGAGTCCTGGCAACCACGCTGTTGGAAGACACCCTGTTGGACACCTCCCTCCAGGCTTTCCGGTAGACGCTGGGCAGTGGCCTCTTGCCACCTTCTGGGAACAAAACATGGCGCCTGCGCTCCACTCCGCCAACCAGCACCCTCAGGTCTCCGTCGTTGAAGCGCTGCGCTCTCTCCCTGGCCTTCTCCATAGTCCTGGGCGTTGTACAGGTGAAGCTGAAGTGGTCAGGCCGAGGTTGAGGGCTGCAGTGTGCAGGGCGTGGCAGGCAAACAAATCCACCCTCCCCCTTTAAGAGATGACCGGCGCCAGAGTGTCTGCCATCAATCAAGAACTCGCCGCACCTGCGCTGCGCCCGGCCTCGGGGGTATCGCTCAGCACCGCCGGCTTAGCGCCTAAAGATAGTCGTGCATCGCCTGTTTTAGCGCAGCAGCAACCTCTTGGGGCGATGCGACTGAATATCAGCGAAGGGGGCGCGACTTTGCGCCCGACTTTACCGCCCCAAAAGTGGCTATACTGAATTTCGAGGCCATTAAGTTTTGGATGGGCCAACCCCGAAGCTCGTTAGAAATAACGAGCCCGCCAAATTTAACAAAGGAAACCGAGATTTGGCGGTCAGATAAGCCAGGCCCCAAATTAGTATAATTGAGGCCTGCTTGTCCAGTTAAACAGTTAGCACAACACTGTCAGTTCGTCGAGCACAGTCGAGTTCAGAAGTCAAGTTACAGTCAAGGTCGAGTGCAGTACAGCTCTAGAGAAAGATCATCATCGGAGACTCGAAGGAAGAAAGAAAAAAACAGAGATCGCGGCAACCAAAGGCCTACAGAAACCAAAAGCAGCCAATGTTACCACCAACCAGGTAATATTGGGCCACCGCGACCAACAAGGAACCAACCGCCGAAAAAGCTCACGAACCAAAGACTTGTTTCCACTCTACAGGCTAGTCTGACTTACCCCTGGGTAAGATTTTGGACAAAAGACTCTAAAACTAGCCCTAACCAAAGAAAATTTGGGTACTTACCCGATAAGATCCAAACAGAGCGACTAACCACATCAGCGGACTCAACCCAACTGAAGACCCAACGCAGGTGCAGTCTTCTACCACGTCCGAGGTACGGCAGGCCCCAACTGCCACAGCTAAAGAGAACCCCAAAACCGCGAACCTCTACAACTGTCAAGAAAGTCATTTTGGTGAGCATTTCCTGGTCCTCTGGATTCCAGCCTAGTTAGTGTAGTGGGGTTGGGAGGTAAGGGATCTTTTGTGTATTGTAATTCTCCCTCACTTATTCCGTGTGTTCCCCACCCTTTTAAAGTGTAAGTTTTATTGTATTGTATATTTTCCTGTCTCAAAATAAAGATCTGAATTCTTTTGACTAACCCAGGTGTCTGTTGCAAGTTTTATTACGACACCTAAATAAGTCCAAAGTCTAGAACAAGGGAGTGGGTGTGATTCAAACCGCTCAGGAGAGTCAGAGGTGAAGCTGACTACACACACCACCCCCTACACGTGCCACCTTCAACGATTTGTGCACATATACCCCCAGGTCTCTCTGTTTGTGCACCTCCTTCAGGAATGTAACCTTTAGTTTATATTGCCTCTCCTCATTCTTTCTATCAAATTGTATCACTTTACACTTTCCTGCGTTAAATTTCATCTGCCACGTGTCTGCCCATTTCACGAGCCTGTCTATGTCTTCCTGAAGTCTATCACTCTCCTCCTCACTGTTCACTATACTTCCAA
The DNA here is from genome assembly GCF_052327205.1 of Somniosus microcephalus. Taxonomy (NCBI): domain Eukaryota; kingdom Metazoa; phylum Chordata; class Chondrichthyes; order Squaliformes; family Somniosidae; genus Somniosus; species Somniosus microcephalus. The sequence goes on along the minus strand of NC_140988.1, from coordinate 254,146,614 downwards.
GTTTTGTGTCATCTGCAAATTTTGAAATTGTGCCCTGTGCACCCACATCCAACTCATGAATATATATCAAGAAAAGCAATGGTCCTAGAACCAACCCTTGGTGAACACCACTCTATATCTTCCTCCAGTCCGAAAAACAACCGTTCACCACTACTACTAACCTATCACTTAGCCAATTCTGTATCCATGTTGTCACTGTCCCTTTTATTAGAAGGTGAAGGTTGAATGTGGGACTTTATTTTAGTTTTGAGTTTTTTTTTTAATTGCTCAGCTATTTGTTGAATCAATATTTCTTAGCAAAATGTACTAAAGTTTAACAAATATGTTCTTAATGGTTGTTGACCTTCGGTTGGCAAACTAGAATGTGTGTCAGTTGACGTTAGATAATCTAATTGTTTACCAGCTAGACTAGAATATGTTTTTAATGTTTAGTTCTATGACTGGACCTTTTTTAGTTATTTAAAAAAGCGAAAACTTTCCTTGGTATAAGGCAATGCCGACAGGGGGGATTTTCAGTCCATACTGGGACACAATTAAACATTGTTTCTGGAGCTGTGACCTCTACATTATTATCACTTGCCCAGAAACCATTGCCCTCAAACTACAGAGAAAAAATAATATTCATCTTGACTCCGTTGATACATGTTCACATGATGCACTGTAATGGGTTTTAGATCGCAGAGGTTTCTCTCTCTAGAGGCCTCTCTCTCTTACACAGTAAAACCTTGAGTGGTTCGACCCACTCGCCCCTTAGATTCTATACTCTGGACTTTGGGGCAGGAACTACAATGTAGAGAAAACTCTTATAGACCAAGTTTGACGAAACGAAATGAAATTTTATTGCATAAGGTAACACAAGTCAAATGCAAGCAAATAAGAGAGTACATGGGAGGGGAAAACACAAACAAATCATAACGACACAATACTAACTAAGGCAAATACAGGCATATTATACTCTACAAAAATCATCATGAAATAGGGAAACACATGGAACATCGAGAGATAACAACTCATGTTAATTATACCCTTAAATATCCACCCCCTTAAACCTATCTAGATCTGATTATGGAGGGCCAGAAACATGCTCACCAATCCAACTAGGAAGTGCAAGGTTTTGAAAGAGGTCTGCGTTTTGATCCCTTCAGGCGTCCTGTCTCCTCGTGGATCGTGGAACCCCCTCTCTCCTGAGGTGGGGGTCGGGGACGGCTGCTCGACCTCGGCTTCTTCTGTCATTTATTTTTATCTCTTCACCCGAGCCTGGAGATGGCCTCTCGTTTCGTCAACGGCCCGGGGTTGGTCGATGATCTCCCGATGTTTTACCCCGGGGCGGGACGCCGGCTTGAACGACCTTCTTGATGGTGGCTTAGTCTTCTTCTTCTTCCTCTCCGATGATGGCCGCTCCGTTTATGACTTCCTCCCCTTTTCCACGATGCCTTCTTTCGATCCTTTCTTTCTACCTCTGGGTTCCCAGATATACTTCTGACCAGAAGCCCTTATCTCCCACCAAATCAGGTTAGTCTTTTGTTTTAACTTTTGGCGGGCTTGTTGCACAACGGGGTAGTTATTATATTTTAAACTGTTCTTGGATGGCCGGTAATGGGCCATCTCTGGTCTGGAATCACCTTCATTGTTTTTAATGTCCTGGTGATGTCTTTAACGGGTCCTTGATGCTCTTCTCATGAATATGAAACTGTTCCCTTTTGTCTGGGTCAACATTTAGATGGCCTTTATCTACAGGCCGATCTTGACTTGATCTGCATCCAATCTATATGTATATGTGAGTGTCTGATTTCGCTCTCTCAGAAACGGCTTCCAGAACTTACTTTGGGCTGAATCCACAAAGCTGTCTGAGGATTTTGCAGGAACCATTTTAAAGTGCCCCAATAAGTTGATCACGGGGTATGGCGGCCATTTTGTATGCCCCTTTTTCTGGGCTTCTTTTAAAATAGTCTTTAAAATCATGGCCTCTTCTGCCATTCGACCCTTTATAATATAAAGTTCAATTTTGCGAATCCTACAGCACATCCAAACCTATATCATGTCATCTTACTCATCAATATTAACAGATGAGACAACCACATGGAAGAATAAAACCACATTATCTCTAACTCACTAGGTTCACTGTACAAATGAGTCAATGCAAAAGCATTGATCTATTACGAACCAAAATACTGTAGGGGAGATTTCCCTGGGTCTGTGTCCAGGTGCACTGGATCATGTGGGCACAGTGAATATCGGAAAATCAGGCGGGCTGGCGCACACACCTATAAAGGAACCCGCTAGGTCTTCCACCATTAATCTGAATGGGAGAAAGCTAGGACAAGCTCCTTCATAGGCAGACAACAACAACTTGTATTCATATAGCACCTTTAATGTAGCAAAATGTCCTAAGGCACTTCACATGTGTGTTATAAGACAAAAATTTGACACCGAGCCACATAAGAAGAAATTAGGGCAGATGACCAAAAGCTTGGTCAAACAGGTAGGTTTTAAGCAGCATCTTAAAGGAGGAAAGAGAGGTCGCGAGGCAGAGAGGTTTAGGCAGGGAATTCCAGAGCTTAGGGCCTTGGCAGCTGAAGGCACGGCCACCAATGGTTGTGCGATTATAATCAGGAATGCTCAAGAGGGCAGAATTAGAGGAGTGCAGATATCTCGGGGAGTTGTGCGGCTGGAGGAGATTACAGAGATAGGGAGGGGTGAGGCCATGAAGGGATTTGAAAACAAGGATGAGAATTTTAAAAACAAGACGTTGCTTAGTCGGGAGCCAACGTAGGTCAATGAGCACAGGGGTGATGGGCGAACGGGACTTGGTGTGAGTTAGGACACGGGCAGCCGAGTTTTGAATGATCTCAAGTTTATGTAGGGTAGAACGTGGGAGGCCAGCTAAAAGTGTGTTGGAATAGTCAAGTCTAGAGGTAACAAATGCATGGATGAGGATTTCAGCAGCAGATGAGCTGAGGCAAAGGCGGAGACGGGCGATGTTACAGAGGTGGAAATAGGTGGTCATAGTTATACCATGGATATGTGGTCTGAGCTCATTTCAGGGTCAAATATGACACCAAGGTTGCGAACAGTCTGGTTCAGCCTTAGACAGATGTTAGGAAGAGGGATGGAGTCGGTGGCTACGGAACGGAGTTTGTGGTGGGGACTGAAGACAATGGCTTCGGTCTTCCCAATATTTAATTGGAGAACATTTCTGCTCATCCAGTACTGGATGTTGGACAAGTAGTCTGACAATTTAGAGACTGTGGAGTGGTCGAGAGTGGTGGTGGTGAGATAAGAACATAAGAACATAAGAAATAGGAGCAGGAGTAGGCCAATTGGCCCCTCGAGCCTGCTCCGCCATTCAATAAGATCATGGCTGATCTGATCCTAATCGCCAATCTACTATCACATAACCATCTCCTGAATCTAACAGAATTAAACACACGAAATAGGAGCAGGATCAGGCTACACGGCCCCTGGGCCCACTCCGCTAGCCACAGGGCCATGTCCAATCCGAACCTAGACTCATGTCCAAATTCCTGCCCGCTCCCCGTAACCCTTAATTCCCTTTACTTCTAGGAAACTGTCTATTTCTGTTTTAAATTTATGTAATGATGTAGCTTCTACAGCTTTTTGGGGCAGCATATTCCATGGACCTACCACCCTCTGAGTGAAGTAGTTCCTCCTCATCTCAGTTTTGAAAGAGCAGCCCCTTATTCTAAGACTATGCCCCCTAGTTCTAGTTTCACCCATCATCGGGAACATCCTCCCCGCATCCACCCGATCCAACCCCTTCACAATCTTATATGTTTCAATAAGATCGCCTCTCATTCTTCTGAACTCCAATGAGTAGAGTCCCAATCTACTCAACCTCTCCTCATATGTCCATCCCCTCATCCCCGGGATTAACCGAGTGAACCTTCTTTGTACTGACTCGAGAGCAAGTATGTCTTTTCTTAAGTATGGACACCAAAACTGTATGCAGTATTCCAGGTGCGGTCTCACCAATACCTTGTACAACTGAAGCAATACCTCCCTATTTTTATATTCTATACCCCTAGCAAGGAAAGCCAACATTCCATTGGCCTTCTTAATTACCTGCTGTATCTGCATACTAACCTTTTGAGTTTCGTGCACCAGGACCCCCAGATCCCTTTGTACTTCAGTACTTTCAGTTTCTTGCCATTAAGATAATAACTTGCTCTACGATTTTTCCTGCCAAAGTGCATAACCTCACACTTTCCAGTATTGTATTCCATCTGCCAAATCTCTGCCCACTTACTTAGCCTGTCTATGTCCCCTTGCAGGTTTTTAATGTCCTCCTCACTCACTACTTTCCCTCCCATCTTAGTATCATCTGCAAACTTTGATATGTTACACTCGGTCCCCTCCTCCAAATCGTTAATATAGATTGTAAAGAGTTGGGGACCCAGCACTGACCCCTGCGGAACACCACTAGTTACTGATTGCCAGTCTGAGAATGAACCATTTATCCCAACTCTCTGCCTTCTGTTAGATAGCCAATCCTCTAACCATACCAGAATATTACCCCCAATCCCGTGACTTTTTATCTTAAGCAATAATCTTTTGTGTGGCACCTTGTCAAATGCCTTTTGGAAGTCTAAATACACTACGTCCACTGGTTCCCCTTTATCCACCCTATATGTTACTTCCTCAAAGAACTCCAGCAAATTTGTCAAACATGACTTCCCCTTCATAAAACCATGCTGACTTTGTCCTATTAAATTATGATTATCCAAATGTCCTGTTACTGTCTCCTTAATAATGGACTCCAAAATTTTACCTACCACAGATGTTAGGCTAACCGGTCTATAGTTTCCAGCCTTCTGTCTGCTGCCCTTTTTAAATAAGGGTGTTACATTAGCAGTTTTCCAGTCTGCCGGGACCTTTGCTGAGTCCAGGGAGTTTTGGAAAATTATTACCAATGCATCCACAATCCCTACCGCCACTTCCCTCAAGACCCTAGGATGTAAGCCATCAGGTCCAGGTGATTTATCCGCCTTGAGTCCCATTATTTTACCGAGTACCACTTCCTTAGTGATTTTGATCGTGTTTAGCTCCTCCCCCCCTATAGCCCCCTGTTTGTCCAGTGTTGGGATATTCTTAGTGTCCTCTACTGTAAAGACTGACACAAAATATTCATTCAGTGTTTTTGCCATCTCCATATTTCCCACCATTAATTTCCCGGTCTCATCCTCTAAGGGACCAACATTTATTTAGCCACCCTTTTTCTTTTTATATAACTATGAAAACTCTTACTATCTGTTTTTATATTTTTTGCTAATTTACTTTCATAATCTATCTTCCCTTTCTTAATCAATCTTTTTGTTATTTTTTGCTGTCTTTTAAAGTTTTCCCAATCCTCTATCCTCCCACTAGATTTGGCTACCTTATATGCCCTTGTTTTTAGTCGAATACTATCCTTAATTTCTTTACTTAGCCACGGATGGCTGTTTTTTCTTTTACACCCTTTTCTTCTCAGTGGAATATATATTTTTTGGAAGTTGTAAAATAACTCCTTAAATGTATACCACTGATCATGTATCGATAGAGCTGGGTGTCATCAGCGTACATGTGAAAACTGACGCTGTGTTTTTGGATGATGTCGCCAAGGGGCAGCATGTAGATGAGAAATAGGAGAGGACCAAGGATAGATCCACGGGGGACACCAGAGATAACGATGCAGACACTCTGACCCTCCTGGCAATCCAGTGCACATGGGCCCAGACCCAGGAAAATCTCCCCTTGTGTCAGTTCTCAACACATCACGGATTCAACTGGGCTTTTATTTCTGCAATCTGCAAGGCACTCACATGATGAATGGAATTCAATCAATTAGGTCTAATTAATGAGTACAAAGCGCACTATATGATTTTACCCCTGAAGTAAAATTAATGATGCAACATAATTTCACCGTATCTCCAGTATGCATTAACGCATCAGGAACCTGCAGATTAGCTGGTCCAATTGTGAGGAGCTTACTATGCTCTTTTATCTTTTTGCCAACCACTACTGTGGCTTTTGTACACAAAGTTTGGCACGTGGACTTGTAAAGCAGCAGAAAGCATTTCAGTCTCACACTCATGAGTAGTCAATATAATCTTTATAGCTGTGTGAAAATTGCTGGTTTTCTATAACTTCCTAATACGTGTCTATTATTTTCAGTAGATGGCAAGGGGTTTACGAAGAATAAGCTTTCAGGAAGATTTGTAACCTAACAAAAATATTTGTAACTTCTCCTCGGATGCCTATCCCTCCTGAGCCCTTAAAGGGACCGCCTGTTAGGCCACAACCAACGTGGTCCTCCTGACCCCACATTCAAAGAACACAAGCCGTTGCCAGTCACTACTCTCCTCCACAATCGCCGCTGCCTGCCCCACCCCCACGATTCCTGATTGTCACGGCTAGCGCTAACCCCGGTTGCCCTCCCATCCCAACCCTGTCACCCCTTTCTCACTTACCTATCCGTAGCTCGCTGGCTCAAAGGAAATGAAGCCCAAGGCCCAATATCGGGTGTGCCTCCGGCCTCACCATTCAGATACAAGGATCAATCCCTGCTCCTCCCACGTACCAAAAATTAGGGCGTATGGATGTCGAGGCCATGATTTTCCGACCTCCTGAATTGCTAATCTGCCTGGTGGGCAAGAAAGCACCATGGCCAGGCAGCAGCATCAGCAAGATTGGACCATCATGGGTGAGGACCTCACCAGAAGTCCAGATTTAGGGTTAGGGTTAGGGTTAGGGTTAGGGTTTGGGTTAGGGTTATGAAAAGTCATGCATTTTCATATAAGTTTGATTTGCACTGATTTCCATTCCTTAGTCTAAATACAAGTTAAATTGATTATAGCCCAACTACAAGTAATGACAGCACAGAATTCTTTATCAACATTGTGTCTCAGTACCCTCTTATTAAGCTGTACATATTTTTAGAAAGATAATTTTTGAAAATCAGTCCAATTTATCGGCAGATGCTTGTCAACTGACCACCACACTGCCTGGTGGTTTACAATAACAAGTGCATCTCAGCACTTAAAATTTAAACCTGAAAGCCTCAGAAATTGTGTGGATTTTGGCATATGTATTATGTGCAATCAGCAGCAAAACAAATCTTAAAATAAAATAAGCACTTCTGTTTACAAATTGAAATCGCAGTCAAGGGCACTTTCACTTATGAATACAAATCAGTGCAGAGTTGCCCTTCATGCAGAATGCTGAGCATCAAGTTCAGGATTTCAGTTTCTGCAACAAAAAATGTGAAGTCATCATCTAAATGGACTGTGTTTGAAAGGCAATGTTTTGTGAATAACAAGCTTTGATGATGACCTTCAAAACAGCATTTATTTGTGACGGATTACTGTGCTATTGTGGCGGAGCCACTGAATGACTCTGGGCAATTGTATATAATTCCCTTTAACGATGTTCTAACACCAGCCTAAGCCTGTACCATTGTGTTAGACATTACTTTGTTTTGTATATAGTGTTTGTATGCACGGGGCGTGGCCCCTTTAAGAGCGCGGGAAAACGCGGGCAAATGCGATGACGTCACGTCGCAAACCACGTGACTGCCCAAGCAGTCCTTGTGGAATCTCCATCTTGTTAAGACCTGTTTTCGTGGTTCTCCTGTATCGATCTCATCAAACTGTTTGAACTCGTTTAGTTTTACATTAAAGACCTGTTTGATTGATCTCTTGAGTCGACCTCAGTTATTAGTTAGGAATTCATCAATTCCTACACTATTCCATTTTTCTGTTTGGAAGATTAAGAAAAGACAGAAAAGCACTGGATCTAAATTGCAAAGTTAAAATTGTGGAGTAATTTTCCATTACGTTCAACTTTATTTTCAGTAATGTAGACAAATATGGAGTTTAATTTACTCTGCTTAACAGGTTCTCATAAAATTCTTATTATACTATTTTATTTCAGACATTAACCCATTTAAAATAAGAATATTTATGCATGTGTTAAAATAGCATAGAAAAAATTACATAAATGTTTAACTAGTGCACTACCAGAGGATATTGAACCTTAGGGCTGGATTTTCATTGAGGAAGCGGGTAGGAGGCGGGACTATAACTGTCGGGGTTGTAGTCCCGTCTCCATCGAGTTGTAGCCAAGCCACGCGATTTTGACTTGATTGACCTTGTTAAGCCCACCCAGCGGGCTCAGCAGGCCAATTAAGGGCCACCCGGCAGCAGGTGACGTCACAGATTGATATTTCATAGACCTTTTGACAGATGAAATATCAGCGTTCGAGAGCTGTTTGAAGCTGTCAAACACTGATAAACTGTACTCCAAGTTAATTCCTTCCTTTCAAGATGATTTAGAGATCTCTCCAGAACAGAAAGCTGAATGCTGCAATTTTTGTGCCGATGAGATGAGGGACTCCCGAGACCTGAAGGAAGGAAGGCTGTAAAGGTAAGTAAAACTTCTTTAAACACTTTAAACACACCAAACACACTTACCTCTGCACACATGCACCCATCACTCACCTGAACACCGGACATCTTGACCCCTCCAAGCCCTTCAGCCCGACGGCCCGCCTCGTTAACTTGGCGTGGTTTAGAGCTGTCGGGAATCCCACACTTCAGGGATAAAAATAGGGATTAGGCTAAAAACTGCCTGTTAACTACCTGGCACTAATCCCCTTCCCGCCTCGGGGAGGCGGGTCCCAGCATAGGTCGGGTATCCGCCTCCTTTGAAACTGGCATGGAGGCGGGTTGGGGGCGGGATGGGTTCGTGCCCCCCGATTTCAAGATTTTAACCCCCAACACGCCTCCAATCCTGCCTCCACGGCCCAATGAAAACCCTGCCCCTAGTATTTATATTTGATACATTTTTGAAACCTATAGGGGTTAAAATGTCATTGTTGCTGTGAAGACCAAGTTCAGGAGCCAAGCGGTCCTGGCGGCACCCAAACTGAGCATTGGTCAGTGGGATATAGGTGAGCGAGTGCTGCTTGATAGTGCTGAGTGCTGTTGGTGGCTCCTTCCATCAATTTTCTGTACACCAGGAGTGTATGACAGGAGTTCATATAGTGAAATTGTGCTCTCCCATTCATAATTTCCATCCATTAACTTTAAAAGCAGAAGTGGAGCTTTTGCCCAAATTTATGACTTCCAAATACCTTTATATATATATATCCATTGATTAACTCCTTTCAAATATAGGGCATCAGGGCAACAATTAGTAACTAGCTGAAGAGTAGGGCTGATAATAACACAAAGAAGGTTTAATTCCTTGTGCGTGTTACTTATAGCACACTAGTTAACTTTCTGTCTCTGTTATTTTAACATATTCATTAACCCAGAAATGATTATATATTATAAAAAGGATATAGAGGCACAGAAGAGAGAGAAAAAAGATTTACAAGGATGATACCAGAAATGCGAGGGTATACCTATCAGGAAAGGATGAACAGCCTGGGTCTCTTTTCTCTTGAAAAGAGAAGACTTAGGGGTAGCTTAATAGAGGTCTTTAAAATTAGGAAAGGCTTTGATAGAGTGGACACAGAGGGCTGGATTTTCCCGGGTCCTACTCGCACGGTGCAGGGGGACCCAGGAGACGGCGGGAAACCCGGAAGTTGGGGTTTCGCAGCACGCTGTGGAGTTCTCCACAGAGTGCATGTGACGTGAAGAGTGGACTCCACGCCCGGAAGTCAGCCTGATTGTTAGGCTGGCTTCCAGTCATGCAGGGAACTCGGACCAGGAGAACACAGGACAAGGTAAGTGCTGGGCCCAGGATGGTTGTGGGGGTGGGCGGGTCCGATTTCTGACCCCAGAGGGCTGCTTCCTGATGGTGGGGGAGCTTGGGAGGCCAGGCGGAAGCGCTCCTGCTCCTCCTGGCCCACAAGGATTGCTCCCCAAGGCTGAGGCCACCTCGTTGCAGCCACTGGGAATCCTGAATCCCGGGATCCCCGGCCGCCTGCAGTTAAACCTGCACAGCAGGTTAAAGTAGAGGCTTCAGGTTTCATTATCATATTTAAATTGCCAACCCAGCTCTTGGCAGCAGGTTGGCAGCCCCCGCCCCCCACCCCCCAGCCCCAGCTAAGTGAAAGGTGAAAGTGGACGGGTTGGAGGCGGGTTGGGGTCGGGTTTTACATTTGCACAACTTTCACTTCCCTCCCCAACGCCTCCAAGCCATCTGTTCTTACCTCTTAAAATTCCGGCCAGAGTGCTCCCACTTGCGGGAACAGCAAAACTAGAGGCCACCAATATAAGATAAATAATCACCAAGAAATCAAATCGGGAATTCAGAAGAAACTTCTTTACCCAGAGAGTGGTGAGAGTGTGGAACTCGCTACCAAAGGGAGCGGTTGAAGCGAATAGTATAAATCAGGGGTGGGCAATTATTTGGGCTAGAGGGCCACTTAACAAGTTTTGGTGAGCAGTTAAGGGGTGCACACCAATGTTCCCCCTAAGGTGCACTGCCATGTGGTTGCGCACCAATCGCGAGGTCCCATGTGTAAAGTCCGCGCCTCAATAATACACGGACTTCGGGAGAACAGTTTAACAGGTACTTTACTGAACAAGAGGCAGCTTGAAACTGAAACTACAGAAGCCTGCTAGGGCCTTTTATACAGGGGTGGTCACTGCCGGTACTGCAGTCTAAGACCAGTTATTCCCTTAAAGGTACATACACAACAATTCCTCCCCTTTTAGATAAACAGTACATAACATTCATTTAACAACTAAATAATAACTAATTACAATTACAATTACAATTTTCTCAGTAATATATACATCAACTGAAATAGTCATTTATAAGTTCAGTCTTTGAGGAGGCTTCCTGATCTGGACTGGATAGCGCCTTTCTCGAGTATCCTGTTCTGGCGGTGGAGTCAATTCTGGCTCATTGTCATTGGTTGGTTCGTCAGCTTCCAATACCCCTGCTTCTGAGGTAGATGCAATCTGTACTTCGGGCTCATTACCAGGTGCACATGCTTGTGGTACAGGTTTGGCTTGTTCCTGTGACTCTAGAATCTGGTCAGCATGGCATCTCACGATGCTCTCTCCAATGTCCACTGTGTACATTAGTGGTCCCTGCTGTGTGCATATCGTGCCTGGCTGCCATTTTTCTGTTCGGTAGTCGCGGGCCAAGACTGGTTGCCCTATCTTGAAGCTCCTGGTTGGCTTCTCATTTATGTGCTGGAACTGCTTATCCTCAACATCTCGTCTTATGTTTGGTTTGAGCAAATCCAAGTGACATCTTAGTCTCCGGTTGAAAAACAGTACGGCTGGAGTTTGGTTGGTTACTGCATGTGTCGCATTCCGGTAAGCAAACAGGAAGTTATCCACCTTGTGTTGCAGTGGTATGTCATCATTATACATTGCCTTTATGGCCTTTTTAAAGGTCTGAACAAACCTCTCAGCCAATCCATTTGTGGCTGGATGATATGGGGCAGATGTGTAATGTTTCACCCCATTATTCTTCAGGAACCTCCGGAAATCCTCAGACACAAACTGTGGGCCATTGTCGGAACAGATCTGTTCTTGCAACCCATTCCTGGCGAAGATGGTCCTTAGGACTGCAATAGTTTTCTCCATGGTGGTGGAGGACATTTAATGACCTCTGGCCATTTCGAATGGGCGTCCACAGCGATTAGAAACATTGGCCTAGAAATTCAGTTGGGCGCTGCAAGCTTTGCGCCCAGTTGGCGCCTAAAGAGGGTTTCTGCGCCAGTATAAGAGGTTGCGCTGATATTCAGCGCTGCGGTAATGGCGGCGGTAGCCGGTAGCGCTGCGCCGACACCGATGATGTCATCGGTGTGCGCAGTGCCCCGGTACCGCCCTGCTTCCGGCCCAAACCCCATATTTAGTTGCGGCCGCCTCTTCTGCAGCGGCCGCAAACAACGTTCGTGAAACGGGGCCGTACTGCTGCGCTACTGGGGCGCTTTAAGGTGGAGGTGCGGCCGGCCGCTTTTTCGGCGGCCGCCTGCCCGCACCTCCCTCCCAGGCCTCCTCCACCACCCCCCCCGCGGCATTGGTGGCTGATTCCCGTGAGTCTGGCACTTCTCCGTGGTGCTGGGCTCATTTGCTGGCAGAATCCAGCGGCGATCTCATGGCTGCAGGCAGCTCCTCCTTAAGAGAAGGAGGAAGCCTGCAGTACCCCAGCCTGCCGCACCGCATCGGGTGGCGCAGCGGCAGCTGGAGCGCTGAAATTCACTTTCAGCGCCCCAAGCGGAGGCGGGCACACCCTGGAACAGCGCACGGTTCCGAATTGGGGCGCAAAAGTGAATTTCTAGCGGTCGCAACGGGCTCCGCGCGCAGCGCTAACTTTTGGGCGTTAGCCTGCTGGCGGGCCTTAACTGAATTTCTAGGCCATTGAGTCCATAAATGGACCAGCGAAATCAATGTGTACCCATTGCCATGGAGATGAGGGCCACTCCCATGGATGTAGCGGGGCCTGTGGTGGAGCGTTTTGGACCTTCTGGCACCCTGTGCATCTCTTGGTCATATCCTTGATTTCTTTATCGATTCCCGGCCACCACACAAACGCCCTGGCTAGGCTCTTAATTTTTACCCCTCCCAGATGACCCTCGTGAAGCTCATTGAGCACTCTATCTCTCAACTTGGGTGGAATTACCACTCGGGATCCACACATCAAGGTTCCCCGGCACACTGACAGCTGTTCCCTCCTTGGCAAGAATGCTGGCAACAGTGAGTCACCATATGCTGGCCATCCCTTCACCGTCAAATCATAGACCCGAGAGAATGTCGGGTCATTTCGGGTTTCCTTCTCAATACTTGCGTTTGTAACAGGCAAACATTCGACTATGGTCGCATGGAATATCTCCACAGGGTCCACTGCAGGTGCTTCTTCCACCGTAGGCAACGGTAGGCGCGACAGCCCATCAGCGTTTCCATGTTGTTTCGTACCTTTGTACTCTATGTCATACTGATGTGCCCCTAGAAAAAGTGACCATCTTTGCAGCCGTTGCGCCGTCATCACCGGAACGCCCTTCTTTGGGTTAAAAATTGAGACCAGGGGTTGATGATCAGTCAGTAGGGTGAATTTCTGCCCGTGCAGATAGTGATTGAACTTCTTCACCCCCCACACCAGGCTGAGGGCCTCCCTGTCAATCTGGGCATAGTTACGCTCGGCTGAGGTTAGCAAGCGCAATGCAAAGGCTATTGGCCACTCTGAACTGTCACGGGATTTGTGTGACAGCACCGCTCCAATGCCGTAAGGTGACGCATCACATGCCAACCGAATCGGTAGTGTTGGGTTGTAGTGGGCCAATACTTCTTTTGAAGTGATTTGGCATTTACATTCCTGAAAGGCACGCTTACACTCATCACTCCATTTCCATGTTACACCAGTTTGAAGGAGGGCGTTCAGTGGGTGCAGAATTGTAGATAAATTCGGCAAGAACTTATGGTAGTAGTTCAGAAACCCGAGGAACGACCTCAGTTGCGACACATTTTCTGGTGCTGGATCCTTGACTACAGCCTCAATCTTGTCCGGCGACTTATGCAACCCTTCCTCATCAATCATGTGGCCACAATACGAGATTTGTCTCCTGAAGAACTCGCATTTGGGATGGTTGGCTCGTAGCCCATATTCCTGCAATTTCGTGAGCACCTGTTCCAGGTTGGCAAGGTGTTCATTGTCATTTTCACCCGTAACCAGGATGTCGTCCAAATAACACTGGGTCCCCGGGATCCCTTGCAGGACTTGTTCCATTGCCCTCTGCCACATAGCCGGGGCCGATGCTACCGCAAATACCAGTCGATTGTACTGGTAAAGGCCTTTGTGAGTGTTTATCGTGAGGTATTTCCTAGATGCTTCTTCCATCTCCATTTGTAGATACGCTTGAGCCAGGTCAATCTTTGTAAAACGTTTCCCTCCAGAGAGTGAGGCGAAAATATCTTCTATCTGCGGAAGCTCATACTGTACTGTGTGCAGGACTGGGTTCACAGTCACCTTGAAGCCCCCACAGATGCGAACCTTCCTTGGCTCCCCAGGCGTGCTGCTCAATGCTTTCTTCATTACAGGAATGATGGGTGTGGCCCACTCACTCCAGTCCACCTTAGACAGCACCCCCGAACGCTCCAGACTCTCCAGTTCAGCTTCCACAGCTGGGCGTATCGCGTATGGCACCGGTCTGGCCTTGAAAAATTTTGGGGTTTTGTTATCCTCAATCTTTATGGTTGCCTTTACTCCTTTTAGAGTCCCAAGTCCTTGTTGGAACACCTCTTCCGCGTCAGATAGAATTTGTGACAGACGTCCAGGTGCGACGTCATCAACTTTTTTGTCAGTCACAGTTAGTGCCAGAATGGAATGCTAATCCAATTGTAGTCTTCAGATCCATTCACGTCCCAATAATGGTGGTCCTCCATCTCGTAGTATATGCATGTATAGTTTCTGTGTTTCCTTTCCGTTATATTCAACTGGCACCCTTATTTTTCCTCTGGGGTAGACCTTTTGCCCCGTGTATGTCTTCAATACAATGGACGTGTCCTTTAAGGGTATGTGTGAGAATAGCCGCTCAAAGTCATAGAGTCATAGGGCTAGATTTTCAGTTGCTTGCGCCAGCAGTTAGCGCCTTAAGAGAAGTGATTTCCGGGCGCTATGCGTGTAGCGTCCGGGCGCAGCGCAGTTTGCGCCCCGCCCCAAATTAAGTTGCCCGTTAGCGCCGGCGCAAAGTTTAGCGCCCGCCCGGATGCGCGCGCAGAAAATGACGTCACATCCTCGTGCAACGCCCTTTGGCCGCCCCGATTGCAAACTTCAGTCGGACCGCCCCATTGTGCGGCGGGCGGCCGGAGCGTTTGGAAAAAGGAACGCAACACAACCAGCGCGGGCCCCGGGGGGCGCTAATTAAAGGGAACGTCCTCTCCAGTATAAAGGCCATCCTTTTTTCAGAAAACAGTCTTGTGCAACGCATTTCTGGAGACACAACAAGGAGGATAGCTAACTGGTTTCAAGCAGCAAGAGCCAGGTATTTTTGGACTCAGGCAACAGCGCTGCAAGTGGCCATTTGGAAATTAGAGTGTTTGCCAGGATTTGATGGGGGTTGCATGGGGTGCCAACGCGGAGCTGCAGCTCCATGTCCGTAGGGCTCGCAGACGCATTGTGAGAGGGGCAGCCCTGGCTAGAGGCAGAGGGGGCTACAGGCGTCGGCCACGTAGGCCTTACCCAGTCAGGCTATACCGCCAGCAGCGCTCCTACCTAAACATGAGTGCCGCGCGATGTGTTAAAAGGCTCCGATTCCGAAAGGGGGTGATTGCAGAGATCTGCCACCTGCTTCGCCGAGATCTGCGGCCAAAGCTCAGGTGCAGGACGTCTCTGTCGGTGGAAGTGAAGGTGACAGTGGCATTGAACTTCTATGCCACCGGCTCCTTCCAATACGCTGCTGGGGACATAGCAAACATCTCCCAGTACGGCGCGCATCGCTGCATCCGCCAGGTGACCGAAGCACTGTTCAGAAGGAGAAGCCAATTCATCTCCTTCCCCATGGCCCTGGAGAGCCAGCATCAGCGCGCATTGGGATTTTCCAGACTCGGGGAATTCCCCTTGGTGCAGGGCGCCATTGACTGTACGCATGTGGCTTTGCGGGCCCCTCTGGAGCATGGCGAGCAGTATCGCAACAGGAAGGGCTACCATTCTCTGAATGTGCAGCTGGTCTGTGACCACAAGCAGCGCATCATGGCAGTCAATGCCAGCTTCCCAGGCAGCAGCCACGATGCCTTTATCCTGCGGCAGAGTACTGTGCATGACATGTTCCAGGCACAGCCTCCCCCAAGAGGATGGCTACTCGGGGACAAAGGCTATCCTTTGTGCACCTGGCTCATGACCCCGCTCCGCGCGCCCAGGACCGCTGCTGAAGAGGCCTACAACGAGAGCCATCAAACCACCCGCAACATCATCGAGCTAACTATTGGGGTCCTCAAGCAGCGGTTCCGCTGCCTTGATCGCTCCGGAGGAGCTCTCCAGTATTCGCCGGACCGGGTCTCCCAATTTGTGGTGGTTTGCTGCATGCTACACAACCTGGCTATCCGCAGGACTCAGGCACTGCCACCTGACGTTGGACCAGCACCTCAGGAGGAGGAGCAGGAGGAGCATGAGGAGGAGGAGGAGGAGGAGGAGGAGGAGCAGGAGTACGTTCCCAGGAGGGAGCGACCAGGGCCAAGGGCCGCACGACGCCACCTTATTACACGGTACTTCTAAGCCCCCTGTCAGGGAATGGCCAGGGGCCATGAGGGAAGATGAATGCAGCCGCTCCGCAAGCCCTCAGCCGGCGAAGCCAACAAACACTAAGAAGAACAACCATGGAGACTGCATGAATAAAGATAATTTTTTATTACACAAAAATGAAAAGCCCTTCCCACATGAATCCCCAAAAACAATAAACGGGCCCCACAAAAAGCCCAACAAACGACTCACTCCCACAAACTGGGGAGGAGCCACTCCACCTTTATTGAAACCGGGCCTCAACGTCGGCCTAACGCAAAAAAAAAGCCCTCCAAAAGCACAACCATGGGCAAAATAAAGATGGCCACCGCCATATTAAAGGAAAGCTGGCCACACCCTCTACTGAGTGGCCCGCGAGGGCGAGACCTTGGCCAGCATTTTGCCTCCCCTGCCCTGCCTGCTGCTCCTTCGCAAGCTCTGCCCAGTGGCTGCTGCGAGGCTGGGGGAAGGTGCCTGAGGCTCAGATGCCCTTCCGCCAGATGCCGCTGGGGGGCGGCCTACACGGCGTTTGGGCCTCGAGGGGCCGTCTCCTGAGTGGCGCACCTGAGCCTGGCCACCATCAGCTGCAGCCGCTTGCCCTTGACGCCCCAGAGGGGGAATGGCGGCGACGGATGGCGCAATGTGGGCCAGCTGGCGTCTGGGATGCGCTGGCTGGTGCTGTGGCGCGGTGGCACTCGGCCGGGCCCGCACTGCAGGATCCGCAGCAATCAGCCGACGGCCGGCTTGCTGGGATGGTCCAGCGCGGCGCCTGCCCTGGCGATGCCTGCCTGAGACAGCGCGTGTGGCAGCAGTGAGTGGCCCTGTGGTCCTGGTGTGCGCGCGCATCACATCCGCCAGGGTCTTGACGGCATCAGTTAGCATGCGGCCAGTCGCGGCAGTTGCTGCCCCGAACTCGCGCACACTGGTCGCCAGCGACTCGATGGCCTCAGGCATGCGCCCCACCACGCTCATGAGCTCCGTGTGGCGCCGGTCCGAGTCGTCGGCCATCTGATCGAGCTTCCGCACCTCCTCCGAAGTGAAGGTGTCCGGACTGGAGTCGCGACTCTCCCGCTGGGGAGGAGGGGGCCGAACTAGGGGACCCTTGCCGCGTTGGTGACGGCGAGTGTGCCGAGCAGCAGCACTCCCCTCTGATCCTTCCCCCCTTTGGGGGGAAGGCCGCGGGCCACGCGCACGGCTGCTGGGTGGCTGGACGCCACTGGTCCCAGAAGCTGCATTGCCCTGCGACAGTTCCTCCAGGCACTCGTCCAGTGAGGAGGTGTCAAGCATTTCCTCCTCTCCTGCGGGACGTGACTGTTCCCCCGAAGGTCCGGCTTGCTCCTCCTCCTCCTCCTGGTTGGAGGTGCTGTCACTGGCAGCCTCAGGGTCCTGGTCGTCACCAGCTGAAAGCAGGAATGCACAAGAGTAGCTTCAGAGTGAGGAGACGGCGTCAGCGAGGGAGTTAGGACTGGTGGGATTCAGCGCATTGGTGGGACAGTGGCAAAGGAGGTAGCTCGGATGGGCCAGTGCGACGCGAGAGGGCCAAAAGGCGAGGTCCTTACCATTGCCGGGCAGTGGAGGGTCGGATACACCGCACGCTGTGGGGACAATCACACGGGCTCCCATGAGCACACACACGCGCTCCTCCAGCCGAGTGAGCTTCTGCAGCTTGGCGCGGCCACCCCTGGCACGGGCCTGGCGATTAAACGCTACTTTAGCCTGCAAGAGAAAGGACGGGCTGTAAGTGCGCAGTGAAGCCCTGATGTAGTGTGCACTGCCTCCCATGGTGGAATAGCTTGGACAGAGTGAAGCCCTGATGTAGTGTGCACTGCCTCCCATGGTGGAATAGCTTGGACAGAGTGAAGCCCTGATGTAGTGTGCACTGCCTCCCATGGTGGAATAGCTTGGACAGAGTGAAGCCCTGATGTAGTGTGCACTGCCTCCCATGGTGGAATAGCTTGGACAGAGTGAAGCCCTGATGTACTGTCCACTGCCTCCCATGGTGGAATAGCTTGGCCAAAGTGTAGAGTGCCGAATGGCCATTTGATGCTCATGACTGTCCCAATGCTGCTGGCTGAGGGCTGGCCAAAAGGACTTTCAGGTCCCTTTGCCCATCATGTCAGGTGTACATGCAAGAATGAGGAGGAGACTGGAAAGGCTACTCACCCTCACAATCCTGGTCAGATCGTTGTATTTCTTACGGCATTGTTTGTGGGTCCTGGGGGCCTCGCCGGTGAACGTCACCCTCTGGGCGATCTGCTTCCAGGCTTTGGTGTAGTCGTGGTGGGTTGGATTCCTCCCACTCTCTGGAAACAAGATCTTGCGCCTCACCTCCAGAGCTGTGACCATTATGTCCAGATCACCCTCTGAGAAGCGCAGGGCACGCTGACGGGCCTTCTCTGGCGTTGCCATGACTCCCTGGGGCTGAGCAGTAGTGTTGAGGCCTCTTTGCAAGGCTGCAGTGTGCAGGGCGTGGCAGCAGACCAATTCGTCCCTTCCCCCTTTAAGAGCTGGTCGGCACCACGGGGTCTGCTGTCAGTGCAAAAATGACCGCACCCGTGCTGCGCCCCGCCTGGGCGCTATCCCTCTGGACCGCCGGCTTAGCGCCTAAAGAGAGTAGTGGAACGCCTCTTTTAGCGCTCCACCAACCTCTTAGGGCGAAGCCACTGAATTTCCGGCAACGGGGCGCTACTTTGGGGCGGGCGCTAACTTCGGGCGGGCGCTAAGGTTAGCGCCCCAAAACTGTCTATACTGAAAATCTAGCCCATAGAGTCATAGGCCTAGAAATTCAGTCGCGTTTGCGCCCACTTATTGGCTATAAAGTGGTTTGCGCCGGAAGTTTTTTAGCGCCCGAAATTGAGTTGGTCCCTAACATCGGCATTAGCCGGTAGCGCTGCGCCGGCACCGATGACGTCATCGGTGTGCGCAGCGCCCCGGTTCCAATGGTAATCCGTCCCGATGGCCAAATTCAGTTGCGGCCGCCTCGCCCGTCGCGGCCGTAAACAGCGTTTGCAAAACGGTGCCTTACAGCTCCGAGAGGCCGGCGCATAAAGGTGGAGGGGCGGCCGGCCGCTTTCCCGGTGGCCGCCTGGCCGCACCTCCCTCCCCGGACTCCTGCAGCCCCCCCCCGCGGCATTGGTGTGTGACTCCCGCGAGCCCGGCACTTCTCCGTGGTGCCGGGCTCATTTGACGGGGGAATCCAGCGGCGATCTCACGGCTGCAGGCAGCTCCTCCTTAAGAGAAGGAGGAGGCCTGCAGTACCCCAGCCTGCCGCACCGCATCGGTTGCCGCAGCGGCAGCTGGGTGCCGGAAACTGACATTCTTCGCCCCAAACGAGGCGGCCAAACCCTCCAATAGCGCCCGCCTCCGTCTTGGGGCGGCGCTACTGAATTGCAGGCGGGCGCTAGGGGAATCCGGCCCAGCGCTAAATTTCGGGCACTAAAGACCTGGCGCGGCGATACCGAATTTTTAGCCCATAGAGTTATACAGCACGGATAGAGGCCCTTCGGCCCATCGTGTCCGCGCCGGCCATCAAGCCCTGTCTAATCTAATCCCATATTTCAGCATTTGGTCCATAGCCTTGTATGCTATGGCATTTCAAGTGCTCATCCAAATGCTTCTTGAATGTTGTGAGGGTTCCAGCCTCCACAACCCTTTCAGGCAGTGAGTTCCAGACTCCAACCACCCTCTGGGTGAAAAAGTTCTTTCTCAAATCCCCTCTAAACCTCCCGCCCTTTACCTTGAATCTATGCCCCCTAGTTATTGACCCTTCTACTAAGGGAAAAAGCTCCTTAGTATCCATCCTATCTATGCCCCTCATAATTTTGTACACCTCAATCATGTCCCCCCTCAGCCCCCTCTGCTCCAAGGAAAACAAACCCAATCTGCCCAGTCTCTCTTCATAGCTGAAGCGCTCCAGCCCTGGTAACATCCTGGTGAATCTCCTCTGCACCCTCTCCAAAGCTATCACATCCTTCCTGTAGTGTGGCGACCAGAACTGCACACAGTATTCCAGCTGTGGCCTAACCAGTGTTTTATACAGCTCCATCATAACCTCCTTGCTCTTATATTCTATGCCTCGGCTAATGAAGGCAAGTATCCCATATGCCTTTTTTACCACCTTATCCACCTGTTCCGCCGCCTTCAGGGATCTGTGTACTTGCACACCCAAATCCCTCTGACCCTCCGTCTTGCCTAGGGTCTTACCATTCATTGTGTATTCCCTTGCCTTGTTAGTCCCCCCAAAGTGCATCACCTCGCACTTTTCCGGGTTAAATTCCATTTGCCACTGTTCTGCCCATCTGACCAACCCATCTATATCGTCCTGCAGACTGAGACTACCCTCCTCGCTATTTACCACCCTACCAATTTTTGTATCATCCGCAAACTTACTGATCATACCTTTTACATTCATATCCAAGTCATTAATGTAGACCACAAACAGCAAGGGACCCAGCACCGATCCCTGTGGTACCCCACTGGCCACAGGCTTCCAGTCACAAAAACAACCTTCGACCATCACCCTCTGCCTTCTGCCACTAAGCCAGTTTTGTATCCAATGTGCCAAGGCACCCTGGATTCCATGGGCTCTTACCTTCTTGACCAGTCTCCTGTGCGGGACTTTATCGAAGGCCTTACTGAAATCCATGTATACCACATCCACTGCGTTACCCTCATCCACACACCTAGTCACCCCCTCAAAAAATTCAATCAAATTAGTCAGACATGATCTTCCCTTGACAAAGCCATGTTGACTATCCCTGATTAATCCTTGCCTCTCCAAGTGGAGACAAATTTTGTCCCTCAGAATTTTTTCCAATAATTTTCCTACCACTGATGTTAGGCTCACTGGCCTGTAGTTCCCCGGTTTTTCCCTACTCCCCTTCTTGAATAATGGTACTACATTAGCGGTTCTCCAGTCCTCTGGCACATCCCCTGTGGCCAGAGAGGTTCTGAATATATGTGTTAGAGCCCCCGCAATCTCTTCCTTTGCCTCACACAGCAGCCTGGGATACATTTCGTCCGGGCCTGGGGATTTATCCATTTTTAGGCCTGCTAAAACCATCAATACCTCCTCCCTCTCGATGTTAATATGTTCGAGCATATCACAGTCCCCCCGCCCTATTTCTATGTCTACGTCGTCCCTCTCCATAGTGAAAACAGATGCAAAAAATTCATTTAGAACCCCTCCTACATCTTCCGGCTCCACACACAGATTGCCACTTTTGTCCCTAATGGGCCCTATTTTTTCCCTAGTTATCCTCTTACCCTTAATATACTTATAAAACATCTTAGGATTTTCCTTTATTTTGCTCGCCAGTGTTATTTCATGGCCCCTCCTTGATCTCCTAATTTCTTTTTTAAGTATCCCCCTGCACTTTTTGTACTCCTCTAGGGCTTCCTCCGTCTTTAGCCTTTTGTATCTGCCAAAAGCCCTCCTTTTTTTTCTAATCCATTCTCGTATATCCCCTGACATCCAAGGTTCCCTGTGGTTTTTGGAACCACCCTTGACCTTTACGGGAACATGTTGCCATTGTATGATCTCAATCTCCCTTCTGAAAGCCTCCCATTGCTCCGATGCGGATTTTCCTACAAGTAGCTGATCCCAGTCCATTTTGGCCAGATCCTGCCTTATCCTATTAAAATCGGCCATCCCCCAATTTAGAACCTTTATTTCTGGCCCATCCCTATCCTTTTCCATGACCACCTTAAATCTCACCATATTATGGTCACTGTCACCAAAGTGCTCACCTACTAGCACTTCTTCCACTTGGCCGGCCACATTCCCTAGAATTAGGTCCAGTACCGCCCCCTCTCTTGTAGGACCTTCTACATGCTGGCTCAAAAAGCTCTCCTGGATGCACTTTAAGAATTCTGCACCCTCTGTGCCTTTCACACTCTGACTATCCCAGTTAATATTGGGGAAGTTGAAATCCCCCATTATTATTACCCTATTATTTGCACATTTCTCTGAGATTTGCCTACATATATGTTCCTCTATCTCCCCCTGACTGTTTGGAGGCCTATAGTACACTCCCAGCAAAGTGCTTGCCCCCTTTTTGTTTTTAAGCTCCACCCATATGGCCTCATTAGAGGAACCTGCTAATATGTCATCCCTCCTTACTGCAGTAATTGACTCCTTAATTAATATTGCGACACCCCCTCCTCTTATACCTCCCCCTCTGTCTCGCCTGAAGATTCTGTACCCCAGAATATTGAGCTGCCAGTCTTGCCCCTCCCTCAACCACGTCTCCGTGATAGCAACAATATCATACTCCCATGTGTTTACCAACACCTTCAGTTCATCCACCTTATTTGCAAGACTCCTTGCATTAAAATAGATGCCATCCAGCCTTGCCCTTGTATATTTGCCCTGTCTACCAAGCTGACTTGTTTTTTTCTCTATAATTGGCAGCACATCACCCCCTATTTCAGCTCCCCTCTGTATCCCATCCCCCTGCCAAGTTAGTTTAAACCCCCCCCAACAGTGCTAGCAAACCTCCCCGCAAGGATATTTGTCCCGCTCTGGTTCAGGTGCAACCCGTCCGACTTGTACAAGTCCCACCTTTCCCAGAAGCAGGCCCAGTGATCCAGGAAACTAAAACCCTCCCTCCTGCACCAACTCTTTAGCCATGCATTCATCTGTTCTATCCTCCTATTCCTATACTCACTAGCACGTGGCACTGGGAGTAATCCAGAGATTACAACCTTTGAGGTCCTGTTTTTTAATCTGCTACCTAGCTCCCTAAATTCTTGATGCAGGACCTCATCCCCCTTCCTACCTATGTAGTTGGTCCCAATGTGGACCACGACCTCTGCCTGCTCACCCTCCCCCTTAAGAATGCCCTGTAGCCGCTCAGTGACACCCATGACCCTGGCCCCAGGGAGGCAACAAACCATCCTGGAGTCACGTTTGCGGCCACAGAAATGCCTATCTGTTCCCCTTACGATAGAATCCCCTACCACTATTGCTCTCCCACTCTTTTTCCTCCCTTTCTGAGCAGCAGAAGCGTCCCTGGTGCCAGGAAGCTGGCTGCTGCTGCCTTCCCCTGGTGAGTCATCCCCCTCAACAGTATCCAACTTGGTATACCTGTTTGAAAGGGGGATGTCCGCAGGGGGCCCCTGCACTTCCTGCCTGCCTCTGTTGCTCCGCCTGATGGTCACCCAAGTTCTTTCTGCCTGTGCAGCCCTACCCTGCGGCGTGAACAACTCGCTAAACATGCTATCCACGACCCTCTCAGCATCGCGCATGCTCCAAAACTCATCCACCCGCAGCTCGAGCGCCGCAATGCGGTCTACAAGTAGCTGCAGCTGGATGCATTTCCCGCACACATGGTCGCCAGGGACACTGGCAGCGTCCCTGACTTCCCACATGGAGCAAGAGGAGCAGAACACGGGGCTGAGCTCTCCTGCCATGACTTACTCCTTTAATTAATTAAAAAATTTATTCAATACCCCAGTTACAGGTATACTCTAGGGCGCTTTATTTACCAACTGTCCCCACACCATAGAATTCAAGCTTGTATTGAAAAGAGAGAAATACTCACCAACCAATAACTTACCTGCTCCCTGGTGACGTCACACCCTGAATACTTTTTACCTCTCTGCTACCCTCTGAGCTCGCAGACTGGAGTTTGGTATGCCTCTCCTGGCCCCGCTGCCGCTTTTATTACCTCGCCGCTGCCGAGTCTCCCACAGGTCCGCCGCTCTCGCTACCTGCCGCTGCTGCTCTGAGGTGCTTGTATAGTCTACCAACAGTCCCTGCTACACCAGAAAAGACCCTAGTAACTATAAACTACAGAGTTAAAGTTTAAAAAAGAGAAATACTCACCAACCAATCACTTACCTGCTCCCTGGTGACGTCACACTCTGATTACTTTTTACCTCTCTCCCCGCTGCTGAGTTGGTAAGCCTCACCTCTCTGCTGCCGCCCCCGAACTGGTCGGGCCTCGGTCTTCGCGCCGGTTTTTATCCCGGCCTCACCTCTCTGCTGCCGCCCCCGAACTGGTCGGGCCTCGGTCTTCGCGCCGGTTTTTATCCCGGCCTCACCTCTCTGCTGCCGCCCCCGAACTGGTCGGGCCTCGGTCTTCGCGCCGGTTTTTATCCCGGCCTCACCTCTCTGCTGCCGCCCCCGAACTGGTCGGGCCTCGGTCTTCGCGCCGGTTTTTATCCCGGCCTCACCTCTCTGCTGCCGCCCCCGAACTCATCGATTCATGACAGTTAGGGCTGATCCTTTGTCCAATTCCATCTTCACGGGGGACCCTACTATCACGAGGGTGACTCAAATGGTTCGGTGATCTTCTTTTGCAATCACGTTGTGTAGCTTTAAACAACTTAGTCGCCTGCTCCCGGAGTCCTTATCACTCTCCTGATCTTCTGAACTACTATCTGTCAGTTTCTTTACTTTCCTGTACTGTTCCTTAGTAGTTCTTGTCGTGTTGGTCTTCTTTCCCGACCTGCAGACTCTTGCTATATGTCCCATCTTCCCGCATTGCCTGCATATTTGCCTTTAAACCAGCAGTCCTTCTGCTCATGGGTTGTTCTGCCGCAGCGATAGCACTTTTCTGCTCCATACGCCATTTTGTTAGCGCTGTCTTCTTGTGGTTTCTGTTGTATTTCTGCAGCTCCCCGTGCTGCTGCTTCGTAGGATACTGCCACGCTGAAAGCCTGTTCTAGCGTCAGGTCCTTTTTTGAAAGTAGTCGTTTCTGGGTTCCTTCACTCTGGAGCCCGCAGACAAACTTATCCCGTAAGGTGTCTGCCAGTCCTGCTCCGAACTGGCAGTGCTTCGATAACTTGCGTAGTTCCGTAGGATAGTCAGCATTGCTCTCATCTTTGTGCTGGTTTCTTTTATGGAACTTGAATCATTCTGCTATCAGCAGTGGTGTAGGGCTTAGGTGTTCCTGTAAGATATGAACAATCTCCTTAAAACTTTTCTCCATTGGTTTAGCTGGGGTAATTAAATTCCGCAATAGGCCGTACGTATTCGCACCCATCAGATTTAATAATACCGACGCCCTCTTTCCATCGGCCACCTCATTTGCCTTGCAGCACACTTCAATTCTTCTACATACGTGGTCCAGTCTTCTACCTCGTTGTCGAAAGCAGTGATACTGCCACTTTTCGGCATCTTGGGCGATTTTAAATGGCGCCTCCCACACTTTTGCTTCTTCCCCAACAGGATAAAATGGCGCCTCCCGCACTTTTGCTTCTTCCCCTTACTGCCACGCTGCTCCTAGCGTTTTACGGGGTAATGGCGGCGACCCGCAGCTTCGGTGTGCCTCGCTTTCCTTCCCCCCCGTTTAGTTTCTCTCCGCTGTCCTGTTCTCGAGCACCGACCGCGCCCTGTGCGCTCCACCCTCTCTCTCTTGTTTTCTTTTCCCGGCGATGCTGCACGGCCCGATTTGTGGAGCCGCTCGATCGAGCTTGAGCCTTCCGCAGTCCGGAAGGGTCAGCGCGCTACCTGCTACCAACACGATTCGCTGGAACCACAGTCTCTCCCGCAATTCTCCAAACACCGATGGATTCTTTGGGCGGTTGCCCTCGGTTGACGCCCGTTGCTCAGACTACGACCTTCCAGGACCTTCCTTTCAGGCGAGATCCCCGTGAGATGATGCCACACTGCAGGTGAGTTCGAACTTACTCGTCACCACTGTAAAGTCCGCGCCTCAATAATACACGGACTTCGGGAGAACAGTTTAACAGGTACTTTACTGAACAAGAGGCAGCTTGAAACTGGAACTACAGAAGCCTGCTAAGGCCTTTTATACAGGGGTGGTCACTGCCGGTACTGCAGTCTAAGACCAGTTATTCCCTTAAAGGTACATACACAACACCGTACAGGTCGCTTATCAGCTCTTGCCGCTGGAAGAGATACTGTGCAGCAAATTTAAAGGGACTGCGCAAGAATAAAAAATTTGAGGGAACATTGCATAAACATAAACATTGCATAAACATAAACATAAATTCAGATAGTAGTCAGATACTATCTTAAATACACAAAATGTAGTGTAAAATAGTAAAATCTTCCATTATTAAATGAATTAAATGATTGATCGATAGATTATGGGCTGGATTTTGTCAATGGGAAGCTTTTGAGGCGGGACTCGCACTTGTTGGGCTTTAGTCCCGCCTCCATCGGCTTGTGGCCAATCCACGTTATTTTCCCTTAATTGACCTTGTTAGGCTCGCCCAGCGGGCTTAGCAGGCCAATTAAGGGAAAGCCAGTTACAAGTGACATCAGCGAGTGCCGTTTCATCTGTCGAGCTTTTGACAGCTGAAATGTCATCGTTTGACAGCTCTGTGAAGCTGTCAAACACTGACAATCTGTCTTCTAAGTTGAGTCTTTACTGACCAGAAAGCAGAAGGCTGCAGCTTTTGACAGTTTAGCGGCCATTCTGCTTTCTGTGCTGGTGAGCTGAGGGACTCCCGAGACCTGAAGGGAGGAAGCCTGCAGGAATATGTAAAGGTAAGTAAAACTTATTAAAACACTTTACACGCACCTCACACACTTACCTCTGCACGCATGCACCCATTACTCACCTGCACATCGGACATGTTGGCCCCTCTGACCCCCGCAGACCGATGGCCTGCCTCGCTGACCCTGGCGCGGTTGGGAGCCGTCGGGAAGCTCACACTTCAGGGTGCAAAATAGGGATTAGCCAAAAAACTGCCTGTTAACTACCTGTTAACAGGTAGTTAATTGGCATTAATCCCCTTCCCCTGGCAAGATGGCATGGAGGCGAGTTTGGGGTGGGTTGGGCCCCCGCCCCCAAATTCTGCCATTTTCCCAGCAGTCCCGTCTCCAAACCCGCCTCCCCAGGGCTGGCAAAATCCAGCCCTATATGTTGTACAGAAAGTCGATGTGGCTCGAGTCTGCAGGGCTTCCAACATGAGAGATGTTCTCTTTTCAGTGTGCTGAATACGGGAGTCCGAGGCTTCGCAAGGCTGAACGACAATCGTGGGCCATTACCTGGAGTCCTTGTGCTCCAGGATCCACTCGGCGATGAAAACTCCCCTGCCATCGTACTCTGGATACCAGGAGTGGAGCAAACCATTCTTTTTCGCTGTCTATATAGTATCCTGTATGTAATTAGTAATATCGGAAAATAATATTGTTTGAAAATGTATTCCTACAATGATATATTTTAAAATCTCCTGCAGTAATAGTACTAGCATTATACAAAATAGTAATCAGAGTGACAGCATGAATGTCCTAGTGATTCTGTGTGTGTCTCATTTGTAGGCATAAGAACATAAGACATAGGAGCAGCCATTTGGCCCTTCGAACCTGCTCCGCCATTCAATGAGATCATGGTTGATCTTCTACCTCATCGCCACTTTCCTGCACTATCCCCATATCCTTTGATTCCCTTAATATTCAAAAATCTATCGATCTCTGTCTTGAATATACACAACAACTGAGCCTCCCCAGCCCTCTGGGTTAGGGAATTTCAAAGATTCACCACCCTTTGAGTGAAGAAATTTCTCCTCATCTCAGTCCTAAATGGCCAACCCCTTATTCTGAGACTGTGACCCCTGGTTCTAGACTCCCCAGCCAGGGGAAACATCCTCCCTGCATCTACCCTGTCAAGCCCTGTAAGAATTTTGTATGTTTCAATGAGATCACCTCTCATTCTTCTAAACTCTAGAGAATATAGGCCTAGTCTACTCAATCTCTCCTCATAGGACAATCCCCCCATCCCAGGAACCAGTCTGGTGAACCTTTGTTGCACTCCCTCTATGGCAAGTATATCCTTCCTTAGGTAAGGAGACCAAAACTGTACACAATACTCCCGGTGTGGTCTCACCAGGGCCCTATATAATTGCAGTAAGATGTCTTTACTCTTATACTCAAATCCTCTTGTAACAAAGGCCAACATACCATTTTCTTTCCTAATTACTTGCTGTACCTGCATGTTAACTTTCAGTGATTCATGTACAAGGACACCCAAGTCCCTCTGAACACCATCATTTCCCAATCACTCACTATTTAAAAAATACTCTGTTTTTCTATTTTTCCTACCAAAGTGGATAACTTCACATTTCTCCACATTATATTCCATTTGCCATGTTCTTGCCCACTCACATAGCCTGTCTATATCCCCTTGAAGCCTCCTTGCATTCGCCTCACAACTTATATTCCCACCCAGCTTTGTATCATCAGCAAACTTGGATACATTACATTTGGTCCCCTCATCCAAATCATTGATGTAGATTGTGAATAGCTGAGGCCCAAGCACTGATCCTTGCAGTACCCCACTAGTTACAGCCTACAAAGCTGAAAATGACCTGTTTATTCCTACTCACTGTTTTCTGTCCGTTAACCAATCCTCAATCCATGCTAGTATATTACCCTCAATCCCATGAGCCCTAATTTTGTTTAATAACCTCTTGTGTAGCACCTTATCGAATGCCTTCTGAAAATCCAAATACACCACATCCACTGGTTCCCCCTTAGCTATTCTGCTAGTTACAACCTCAAAAAATTCTAACAAATTTGTCAAACACGATTTCCCTTTCATAAATCCGTGTTGACTCTGCCCAATCCTATTATTATTTTCTAAGTGCCCTGTTACCACATCCTTAATAATAGATTCTAGCATTTTCCCTACTACTGATGTCAGGCTAACTGGTCTGTAGTTCCCCGTTTTCTCTCTCCCTCCTTTCTTAAATAGTGGGGTTACATTTGCTACCTTCCAATCCACGGGATCAGTTCTAGAATCTATGGGATTTTGGAAAATGACAACCAATGCATCCACTATCTCTATAGCCACCTCTTTCAAAACCCTAGGATGTAGGCCTTCAGGTCCGGAGGATTTAACGGCTTTCAGTCCCATTAATTCCTCCAGTACTATTTTTTTACCATTACTAATTTCTTTCAGTTCCTCATTCTCACTAGACCCTTGGTTCGCCACTATTTCTGGGTAGTTTTTTGTGTCTTCTTCCGTGAAGACAGACACATAGGGCACGATCTTACCCTTTGTTGCGAGTTGGGAGCGGATCAACTGACTTGCGGGTTCCGATCCCGCCCCCAACGACGCCCGACGCACAGATGTAATTTTACGTCCATTGGCCTTGTTAAGTCCGCCCTGCAGGCTTGCTGCCCAATTAAGAGAAAGCCGGTGTCAGATGACGTCAGTTGGTGACACGTCATCTGCCGGTTTTCTTAAAGGGGACACTCTCATTTTTTTTGACAGCTGATTTTCAGTGTTTGACGGCATTGAGGTGCTGCAGACACTTCCAATCACTTTACAAAGGTGAGCCCTTTCACCCAGGCTGTCCAGAGACTCTCTCCTTAGTATAAAACAGATGGCAGTTGCAGGTGAGGTTACAGAAGCGATCTGTCACTGGTAAGAGAGTTTCTCCCAATGAGGTGGGACTACACAAACACTTCAAACCTTATTACCTACAGAAAAGTCTAAATACATTAAAAATGATTTTCCCAACATTTTCTTAACTCTGAAACTCACCAGTGTGCCTTTGGATCCTTCACACCACTTCTGCAGCTGTCATCAATGAAGAAACATTACAGTAGACCCACAGCACACGACACTTACCCTGTTGTGGTGTCCGGACATCGGGAAGCCCACAGTCAACCTGGCAAAATTGAAAAAAGCCTCTTAACAAATCGGGGACATGACACTTGGGAAGATTGTATGGAGGCGGGTTGACAGCAGGTTCAGGACCCGCTGTCAATCTTTGCAAATTTGCCACCAGTCCCGCCTCCAAACCCGCCCCCTGAGCGCCGGCAAAATTCCCCCCAAAGTATTTGTTTAAATTCTCTGCTATTTCCTTATTCCCCATCATAATTTCTCCTGTCTCAGTTTTTAACAGACCCATATTTACTTCCGCTAATCTTTTCCTTTTTACATACCTATAGAAGCTTTTACAATCTGTTTTTATGTCTCTTGCTAGTTTACTCTCATATTCTATTTTCTCTTTCTTTATCAATTTCTTGGTCCTCCTTTGCTAAATTCTAAAATCCTCCCAATCCTCAGGCTTATACTCTTTCTGGCAGCATTATATTTGATCTAATACTATCTTTAATCTCTCTTGTTAGCCACGGTTGGATCACTTTTCCTGTGGGGTTTTTGTACCTTAAAGGAATTATAATACTTAAAACTAAAATTGACCTTAACATGTAATTTTATTCATATTTAAAAAAGAACTGATTACTCACATTTGCCAATTGTTGCCTTCCATTTGCAACGTTTAAAGACTGGGTGATTGGTGCCGATTAGATGCAAGGTTTTTTTGTGCAACCTATGTAACATAAAGAATATTTTGCAATTTACTATATCATTAATTTGTCAAGAGGATTGAATGTACATATAGTAAGTCTTTGGCCTAGAAATTCAGTTGCGTTCGCCAGCCGTTAGCGCCATAAGAGGAGTAGATCTCGAGCGCTGGCACTTAGCGGCCGGGCGCAGAACGATCTGCGCCTACGCCCAACTTCAGTTGACATTTAGTGCCGGCGCAAAGTGTTTGCGCCCGCTCAGCTGCGCGCGCAGCTTATGACGTCATTTCGTCGTGCAACGCTGTTTGTGCGCCCCAAACCGGAACTTCAGTGGCGCCCACCCAATGTGGGCGTGGCGCTGTTAAGAACTGTGAAGTGGAATGCAGCAGAGGCCCTGCGGGCCTCGGGGAGCGCTAATTAAAGGGCACTTAGACTGGACTATAAAGGCCAGCCATTTTGCTGCAATGACTTTAGTGCTACGGATTTCTGGACAGAGACCAAGGAAGAGACCTTACTGATTTGGGCCAACATAGGAGAGGTATTTTTGGCTTCTGGCCAGAGCTTGGAAATTTGACTCATTGTGATTTCACTGTTTGCAAGTATATTATGGGGGCTGCATGGGGTTCCAACCCTCAGTTCCAGCATTATGTGCGAAGGGCTCGCAGACGCTGTGTGAGAGGGGCAGCCATGCCTAGACGCAGAGGGGCCATCAGGCGTCGGCAACGTAGGCCTTACCCACTCAGGGAATACCGCCAGCAGGTGTCCTATCTCACCATGACTGCCGCGCATTGTGTTAAGAGGCTGCGCTTCAGAAGGGAGGTGGTTGCAGAGATCTGCCAGCTGCTTCACAGAGATCTGTGTCCACAGCTGATGTGCAGGACGTCTCTGTCGGTGGAAGTGAAGGTCACGGTGGCTCTGAACTTTTATGCAAGCGGCTCCTTCCAAGCCGCTGCTGGGGACATAGCGAACATCTCCCAGTTCGCCGTGCATCGCTGCATCCGGCAGGTCACCGATGCCCTTTTCACAAGGAGACACCAATTCATCTCCTTCCCCATGACCCTAGAGAGGCAGGAGCAGCGTGCAGTCAGATTTGCGAGGATCGCCGACTTCCCCATGGTGCAGGGCGCCATTGACTGCACGCATGTGGCTATGCGGGCACCTATCGACAATGCCGAGGATTACCGCAACTGGAAGGGCTACCATTCCCTCAATGTACAGCTGGTGTGTGACCACAGGCAGCGCATCCTAGCTGTCAATGCCCGCTTTCCAGGCAGCAGCCACGATGCATTTATCCTGCGCCAGACTACTGTGGCTGACATGTTCCAGGCACAGCCTCCCCCAAGAGGATGGCTTATCGGGGACAAAGGCTATCCTTTGTGAACATGGCTCATGACCCCGCTCCGCGCGTCCAGGACCCCTGCTGAGGAGGCATACAATGAAAGCCATCAAGCCACAAGGAACATCATAGAGCAAACGATTGGCGTCCTCAAGCAATGGTTCCGCTGCCTGGATCGCTCCGGCGGATCTCTGCAGTATTCGCCGGATAGAGTCTCCCAGTTCGTCGTCGTTTGCTGCATGCTGCACAACCTGGCTATCCGCAGGACTCAGGCACTGCCACCTCACGTTGGACCACCACCTCAGGAGGACGAGCAGGAGGACCATGAGGAGGAGGAGGAGGAGGAGGAGTACCAGCCCAGGAGGGAGCCACAAGGTCCAAGGGCCGTCCGTCGGCGGCTTATTGAACGACACTTCTAGGCCCCCTGTCAGGGAATGGCTTGCGGCAATGAAGGCACATGAATGCAGCCGCTCCGCAAGCCCTCAGCCGGTTAACGCAACAACCACTTGAAACATCACACATGGACAAGCTGAATAAATAAAAAGCTTTATTGAACAAACTCAGGGCCTTTCCCACATGAAACCCAAAAACAGACAACACCCCCAAAAAACAGTCAAAAACATATCTCACTCCCACAACCTGGGGAGGAATAACAAAACTTGTCCATCCAAATGGCCTTCATCCTCGGCCTTACCAAAAGTACCCCCCGCCATAGAGAACACAACCACCCCCATATAAAAAAACAATGGCCTTCATCCTCGGCCTTACCAAGATAAACCCCCCCCATAGAGAACACAAACACCCCCAGATAAAAAAACATTTGGCAACACACTCTACTTTGTGTGCCGAGAGGGCGAGTCCTTGTCCAGGCTTTTCCGGCCCCTGGCCGACCTGCTGCTCCGCCTCAACCTGGGCCCTGTGGGTGTTGTAAGGCTGGGGGAAGGCTCCTGAGGGGCACATTGCGTGACGGCAGATGCACTTGGGGGTCGGCCTAGACAAGCTCCGGCCCTCGAGGGGCCGGCTGCTGACTGCTGCAGCTGTGGCTGGGCAGCATCAGTCCCTCCAGCAGCTCGTCGCAGCTTTGCTGGGGGAGTGGCAGTGGCGGCTGCAGCAATGGGGGCAAGCTGGCTGATGCCAGGCGCTCGCTGGTCGCCAGAGACACTGGCACTCGGCCGGGCTGGCACTGCAGCAAGCGCAGCAATCTGGTGAAGGCCAGACCGCTGTGCTGCAGCAGCGGGCCGGGTGCCCTGGCGATGCGTGCGTGACACAGCGAGTGTGGCAGCAGTGAGTGCCCGTACTGCCCTGGTCTGTGCCCGCATCAGACCAGCCAGTGACTGCACGGCACCACTGATCAACTCTCCACTCGCTGCCTGTGCTGCCCTGAAGTCGTCCCGACTCGCGGCCTGTGCTGCCCTGAATTCGGACCAACTCGCGTCCTGTGATGCCCTGAATTGTGCCCAACTCGCGTCCTGTGATGCCCCGAATTGTTCGAAACCCCTGGCCTGTGAGGCCCCGAAATCGGCCACACTATGAGCCAGGAACTCAATGGCCTCAGGCAACCGTCCCACAACCCCCATGAACTCGGTGTGCCGACGATCCGAGTCCGCGGACATTTGATCAAGGAGGCGCACCTCCTGGGCGAGGACCGTCTCCGGACTGGAGGCCGGACTCTCCCTCTGGGGAGAAGGCCGCCGAGCTGGCCGACCCTTCCCGCGTGGCTGCACGCCACTGGACCCAGGAGCTACACTCCCCTGCAACACTTCCCCCTCTGGGGAGAAGGCCGCCGAGCTCCCCGACCCTTCCCGCGTGGCTGGACGCCACTGGGCACAGGAGTTACACTCCCCTGCAACACTTCCCCCCTCTGGGGAGCAGGCAGCCGAGCTGCCCGACCCTTCCCGCGTGGCTGGACGCCACTGGGCACAGGAGCTACACCTCCCTGCAACACTTCCCCCTGGCTCTCCTCCAGGGAAGACGTGTCCCCTCCATTGCCATCCCCTGGCGCGGATGAGGGTTCCCCCGATGTGCCACCTTCCTCTTGCTCCTCCTCGTCCTCCTCTTCCGAGGGACTGACACTCGCATCTTCAGGGATCTCCTCCTCAACAGCTGAAAGCAGGAAGGCACAAGAGTAGCTTTAGAGTGAGGACAGGGCGTCAGCGAGGGAGGCATGAGTGGTGGCATTCTGCGCATTGGTCGGACAGTGGCAAAGGATGTAGATCTGAAGCGCAAGGGGAACGAGAGAGGTCCAAACGGTCATGTCCTTACCATTGGGGCCCAGCACAGGGTCGGCATCTCCAATTGCAACGGGGCCAATCACCCGGGCACCCATGAGTCGACCCACGCACTCCTCCAGGTCACTGAGCTGCTGGAACTGGGCACGGCCTCCCCCGGTGTCAGTCCGGCTCTTCAGATTCTGGGCCAGCTTGGCCTGCAAGAGAAAGGACGGCCTCTAAGTACAGTGTGGTGCCCTGTTGTTGTGTGCACTGCCTCCCATGGTCGAATAGCTTGGCCAGTGTGGTGCCCTGTTGTTGTGTGCACTGCCTCCCATGGTCGAATAGCTTGGCCAGTGTGTAAAGTGCAGAAAGTGCAATTGATGTTCATGCCAGTGCCATAGCTGCTGGATGAGGGCTGGCCATTAGGCCTTTGAGGTCCCTGTGCCCATAATGTGAGGTGCACATGCAAGGATGAGGAGGACACTGGAAAGGGTACTCACCCTGACAACCCGAGTGAGGTCGTTAAACCTTTTCCGGCATTGGTCAGCAGTCCTGGGGACATCGCTGTTGGCTGTGACCCTCTGGGCGATTTCCCTCCAGGCTCTCCTGTACACCCTCTTGGGAGGCTTCTTGCCACTGTCCGGGAACAAGATATGGCTTCTCCTCTCCAAAGCCCTAACCAGCACCTTTAAATCATGGGCAGAGAAGCGCTGCGCTCGCTCACGGGCCCTCTGCATCCTTGCTGGCGCTATTTCTCTCCAGCAGCAGTGTTTAGGCCTAGCTGGAGGGCTGCAGTATCCAGGGCGTGGCAGCAGACCAAGTCGACCCTTCCCCCTTTAAGAGCTGGCCGGCGCCAGGGTGTCTGCTGTCAATCAAAACATGACCGCACCTGCGCTGCGCCCGGCCTCGGCGGTATCAGTCTGCACCGCCGGCTTAGCGCCTAAAGATAGGCGTGCAACGCCAGTTTTAGCGCTCGAGCAAACTCCTTGGCCAAAGCTACTGAATATCGGCGAAGTGGCCTCCACTTTCCGGCAGGCGCAAACTTTAGCGCCCGCCCGACTTTAACGCCCCAAAAGTGGCTATACAGGTAGACTACCATTTATCCGGACTTCCAAAAACCGAAAACCGAAACCCTCTAAAAACCGAAGGTTTTTTCGTTCAGCGTAAGTCGTGCGTACGAATGAAAAAACCTTCGGTTTTTAGAGGGTTCCGGTTTCGGAAGTTCGGATAAAGGGTAAGTCGTGCGCACGACCCCCCGCCGACCCCGCCGGCCCCGACAACCGCCGACCCCGCCAGCCCCGACAACTGCCGACCCCGCCAGCCCCGACAACCGCCGACCCCCCCGCTTCAGAAAGAGCATGAAAATAACACAGGAGCCACAATATCCTAACGTCTCAGTGGACTTACCGATTCATATTTAGAGAAAGAAAGCCAGTGTTGTGACCTTAAGGCTGATGAGCAATTGAACTCACCCAATGGACCCCCGCCGACCCCGACTGACTTACGCTGAGCGTCAGCGTAAGTCGTGCGCACGACCCCCCGCCGACCCCCCCGTGGACCCCCGCCGACCCCCCCGCGGACCCCCGCCGACCCACCTTCCGAAATCCGAAATTCTCCTTTATCCGAAACTCGGCTGGTCCCGAGGTTTTCGGATAAAGGATAGTCTACCTGTACTGAATTTCTAGGCCCAAATCTGTTTTGGAGAGGAAAGACGCAGCGCCGGTCTCCTTCTTTGGTAAAACTAAGAGTTTGGGAGGACTAACAAGGCAAGGGAATACACAATGAATGGTAGGGCCCTAAGAAGGACAGAGGATCAGAGGGACCTTGGTGTGCATGTACATAGATCCCTGAAGGCAGCAGGACAGGGAGATAAGGTGGTTAAAAAGGCACATGGGATACTTGCCGAGGCATTAGCCGAGGCATAGAATATAAGAGCAGGGAAATTATGATGGAACTGTACAAAACGCTAGTTAGGCCACAGCTGGAACACTGTGTGGAATTCAGGTCGCCTCACTATAGGAAGGATGTGATTGCATTGGAGAGGGTGCAGAGGAGATTCACCAGGATGTTACCTGGGCTGGAGCGCTTCAGCTATGAAGAGAGGCTGGACAGGCTGGGGTTGCTTTCCTTAGAGCAGAGAAGGCTGCGGGGGGACCTGATTGAGGTGTACAGATAGGGTAGATAGAAATGTACTTTTCCCCTTTGTAGAGGGGTCAATAATCAGGGGGCATAGTTTCAAGGTAAGGGGCAGGAGGTTTAGAGGGGATTTGAGGAAAAACTTTTTCACCCAGAGGGTGGTTGGAATCTGGAACTTACTGCTTGAAAGAGTGGTAGAGGCAGGAACCCTCAGAACATCCAAGAAGCATTTAGATGAGCACTTGAAACGCCATAGCATACAAGGCTACTGTTAGATCCGTGATTCTGAGGGTATGCTGTTTTTCAATAACCACACGGATGCTGTAACTTAACAATAAACAGGTATTTACTGGAGGAGGGTAGTCTCAAGACTGGGGGTACAGAGGCATGCGCAAAGCTTATATACAGGTGTGGTCACTGCCGGTACTACAGTATACAGGAGCTGTAAAAGTAGTTCTGTCTTAAAGGCACATACACTACAATTCCTCCACTTTTAGATTAGTAGTACCCCTAATATTCAAATAACAATTAACACTTTAACATGTACATTAAACAACAATAGTCCATTTATAGATTCAATCTTTGGAGCGGCTTCCTGACCCTTTCGGGATAGCGCCTTTCCTGAGGTTCTTGTTCTTGGTGCAGAGGCGCTTCTGACCCCTTTTCATCGGGTAGTTCATCGGGTTCCACTGCTACTGATTCTGAGGTAGATGCTACCGGTATGTTGGGTTCATCCCCAGGTACTCGAGACATGGGGTTGACGCGTTCCTGTGACGCTAAGATCTGATCGACGTGGCGTCTCACAATGTTCTCCCCGACATCCACTGTGTACATTAATGGCCCCTGCCTTGTACATATCGTTCCGGGTTGCCATTTTTCTGTTTGATAGTCACGGGCCAAGACTGGTTGCCCTATATTGAAGCTCCTTGTCGGCTTCTCATTGTTTGTCCTCAACATTTCTTCGCACATTTAAATTTTACAGAAGAACGCAGCTGAAAGACGAAAGCAACGCTGAATTTTTAATTGAACTGCGTAAGCTATCAAAGTACTGTCAGTTTGGAACAGGACTAGCCGATGCGCTGAGAGATAAATTTGTGTGTGGATTGTTAAAAGAAGGAACACAAAAGCGACTGCTTGAGGAGAATGATCTTACGCTTGATAAAGCTGTCACTATTGCAGCATCGCACAAAGCCGCAGCGAGAGGCACTGCGGAAATGCAGCTACGGTCACCGGAACTCAGCACCAATCAAATGGTCTTGGGTACAGTAAAATGTTATCGTTGTGGAAAGACAACGCACGATCAGAACCAGTGCTGGTTCAAAAATCAGGAATGCAGAAAATGTGGCAGGCTTGGTCACATAGCTAAAGTATGCCGGTCAGGAAAGAAGACCAGCAACAAAAAGTCACCGCAGGAAAATACAGAAAGGTACACAAGGTGACAGAGAACAGTTCGAACGAACAGAAGTCAAATTCAGACTCCAGCAGTAATGAACTGGGTAGTCTAAGAGTACACAATGTTGGTAATGAAGCAGACCTCCAATCAATCTGGGTCACACTTCAGATAGCAAGAGTCCAAGTGAAGATGGAATTGGACACTGGATCGGCATTGACGGTCATGAATAAGCAAGATTACAAAAGGTTATTCCCACATATTCCCCTACGGGATACGGAGATTGTATTGAAAACATACACGGGGCAAAGAGTATACCCCATCGGGAAGATAGAGGTAAAGGTGGTCCACAAGGGCAAAGAAAGCCGAGGAATGGACTTATATGTGCTACCTGAGGGAGGTCCACCACTACTGGGACGGGAGTGGATTAGGAAAATAAATATGGACTGGCATTCCTTAAAAGCACTAACGGTAGATTCCGGTAAAAAAGATGTCAAACCTAAACGATTGTCCAGAATATTGGACGATGCTAAAGAGGTGTTCCAACAGGGACTGGGAACACTGAGAGGAATTACGGCAAACATCAAGGTTGAAGAACATGCAAACCCAAAATTTTTCAAAGCCAGACCGGTACCTTATGCGATACGACCTGCTGTGGAAGCTGAGCTGGAAGGGCTAGAACGTTCAGGAGTACTGTCTAAGGTAGACTGGAGTGAGTGGGCCACGCCCATTGTTCCCGTCATGAAGCGTTCATCGAGCAACAAGCCGGGGGAACCGGGGAAGGTTCGCATCTGTGGAGATTTCAAGATCACTGTTAATCCGGTGCTTCACACGGTGCAGTATCCGTTTCCGCGGATTGAGGATATCTTCGCTTCGTTGTCTGGCAGGAAACACTTCACCAAGATAGACCTGGCGCAGGCGTACTTACAGATGGAAGTTGAGGAAGAGTCACGCCAGTATCTCACGATCAACACGCATAGGGGCTTGTACCGGTATAATAGACTGGTTTTTGGAGTGGCATCGGCTCCAGCAATTTGGCAGAGGGCCATGGAGCAGGTATTACAGGGAATTCCAGGCACACAATGTTACCTGGACGATATTCTGATTACAGGAGATGATGACGAGGAACACCTTGCAAATTTGGAACTGGTGCTCACCAGATTGAAAGAATATGGACTTCGAGTTAATCGCCAGAAATGTGAGTTCTTTCAGAAGCGGATCTCGTACTGTGGTCATGTCATTGACCAGGAGGGGCTTCATAAGTCTCCTGACAAGATCAAAGCTGTTGTGAAGGCTCCCGCTCCGGATAATGTATCCCAGTTGAGGTCGTTCCTAGGGTTGATTAACTGTTACCATAAGTTTCTGCCAAATTTATCCACGGTGCTGCACCCGCTGAACGCTCTTTTGCAGAAGGGAGTACCATGGAAGTGGAGCGAGGACTGTAAGAGGGCCTTTCGCAAAAGCAAGGCATTGATCACCTCAGAGGAAGTGTTGGCTCACTTCAACCCAACGCTGCCTATTCGTTTGGCTTGTGATGCTTCTCCATATGGTATTGGGGCAGTACTCTCACACAAGTTGCCAAATGGCCTGGAGAGGCCAGTTGCGTTCGCATCCAGATCATTGACCTCCGCTGAGCGCAACTATGCTCAGATAGATAGGGAGGCTCTCAGCCTTGTGTGGGGAGTAAAGAAGTTTAATCATTATCTGCAGGGCCAAAAGTTTACGCTTCTGACAGACCACCAGCCGTTGGTATCCATTTTTAACCCTAAGAAGGGTGTTTCGGTGATGACAGCACAGAGACTCCAGAGATGGTCCCTTTTCCTAGGGGCACATCAATATCAGATCGAATTCAAAGGTACAAAGCAGCATGGTAATGCTGATGGGCTGTCGCGCCTGCCACTACCTACAGAGGAGGAGGCACCGACGGTTGACCCTGTTGAGTTATTTCACTCGACCATCATCGAATGTTTACCAGTCACCAATGCAAGTATTGAAAGAGAAACCAGGAACGACCCGACACTGACCCCTATAAAAGGAAGGTACCTATGGGACACATCAGGAGGGTAGAGGGACCATGGCAGTCGATACAGGTCGACGACATCGGGCCCCTGCCCACCGCCCAGGGAGGCTATAAGTACTGCCTAGTCCTAGTGGATGTGTTCGCCAAATGAGTAGAGGCCCTCCCCTGTAGAACAACCACAGCTCTGGGTACTGCCAGGATCCTGGTCCGGGAAGTGTTCCCACGGCGGGGGCTACCACAGTATGTGGAGTCCGACCAAGGGAGTCAATTCACCGGACAGGTGGTGCAGAATACCCTTATGCTGCTAGGCATCAAGGGGAAGTGGCACGTGGCCCACAACCCACAGTCATCACGGATTGTGGAAAGAATGAATAGGACCTTAAAGGAAAGGTTGTGGAAGGGGACGGTGGACTCGCCCCGTAAATGGGCCGAGGTCCTACCGTTGGTTCTGATGGGGATCCGAGCCAGCCAGTCAAAAAGCACGGGGTACTCCCCGTACGAGCTGATACACCTCCGCCGACGGGCGACCCCTCACAGTAAATCCCCTGCTGGAAAAGATTCTAGCAGCAGTGGGGGGAGGAAGGGGAG
The DNA here is from genome assembly GCF_052327205.1 of Somniosus microcephalus. NCBI lineage: Eukaryota > Metazoa > Chordata > Chondrichthyes > Squaliformes > Somniosidae > Somniosus > Somniosus microcephalus. The sequence goes on along the minus strand of NC_140988.1, from coordinate 254,106,524 downwards.
ATTTTCATCCACAAGGTGAAAGCCCATTCCTCCACAGAACCCCGCGGCCAAGGCAACCAGCAGGCTGACATGCTCGCCAAGGAGGGTGCCCGCACAGGCACTTTCTGGGACCCCTACGGATCCAGACCCATGGCGGCAGTCAGAGGTAGGGACGAGACCCAAGGGAGTGCAGGGGTAGCTTTAGCCCCGGACCTTAAGACGGCCCAAGCCCAAGACCCCGTCCTCAAGGCGGTCCTCAGCGCGGTGACCGAGGGAAAAAGGGTAGAGGCTCCGTACAGCACAGCAACCCTCTCCGTCAAAGAGGGCATGCTGTTCTGGGGGGAACAGTGGGTTGTGCTGCAACAGCACCAGAGGGAATTCCTTCAACTGGCCCATGAGGGGCCAGGAGCGGGACACCCCGGCCTGAGACCACCTGGCAGTGGGTGGAACAGGCGGGATGGTGGCCGTGACTCAGGGAAGATGTCTGCGAGTTCTGTGCCGGCTGTCTGGTGTGCGCTGCTCATAACCCTGACCCCTATAAAAGGAAGGTACCTATGGGACACATCAGGAGGGTAGAGGGACCATGGCAGTCGATACAGGTCGACGACATCGGGCCCCTGCCCACCGCCCAGGGAGGCTATAAGTACTGCCTAGTCCTGGTGGATGTGCTCGCCAAATGAGTAGAGGCCTTCCCCTGTAGAACCGCCACAGCTCTGGGTACTGCCAGGATCCTGGTCCGGGAAGTGTTCTCGCAGTGGGGGCTACCACAGTATGTGGAGTCCGACCAAGGGAGTTAATTCACCGGACAGGTGGTGCAGAATACCCTTATGCTGCTAGGCATCAAGGGGAAGTGGCACATGGCCCACAACCCACAGTCATCACGGATTGTGGAAAGAATGAATCGGACCTTAAAGGAAAGGTTGAGGAAGGAGACGGTGGACTCGCCCCGTAAATGGGCCGAGGTCCTACCGTTGGTTCTGATGGGGATCCGAGCCAGCCAGTTAAAAGCACGGGGTACTCCCCGTACGAGCTGATGACTGGCAGGGTTATGCGGACCCCCACTCATGTACTAGCCCCAGTACTCACAGAAGGTCAGCTCAGAGAGGTAAACCGGGACAGGTTCACCCGAAACCTCTTCGAGCACCTTAAGCAGGTCCATGAGCAGGCGGCTGGGAACATGGGAAGGCAGCATTGGAGTAACCGATTGCTGTTGGAACCCCGTAAGCACCACGAGTGGGAGGTAGGAGATCAGGTCATGGTGAGGAACTATGCCCGAGTAGGGAGCCTGAAACCATTATACATGGGGCCCTACAGCATTGTAGACAAGGCCAGCCCCATGGTATACGCCGTTAAGATGCCTCGGCGCACCAAATGGTTTCAAATTAATCAGTGCAAACTGTTTAAACCCAAAAGGAGAAAACAGTCAGTTGGGATAGGGCCTGAGGATAGAGATCCCCAGCCTGCAGCAGGAGCGAGTTCACAGACAGCACAGGCAGGCGCTGTGGCTTGCTTAAGGGGACGGGCCATCCCGCCCATCGTTTGGGACACCCCCCCACTCTTCTGGGATCCAGATGGGGCCGGAACCGAGGGTGAAGACCCCGCCCCTAACCCAGGTTTGGGACCTGGGGGCGGAGACTCTCAACCTGCAGCAACAGGCTGTGAAGAGTTACCGGCCCCTAGCCCAGGTTCGGGAGAGGTGAAGCCTGAGAGCAAAGATCCCCAGCCAGTGGCAGTGGTAAGCCCAGAGGCCGCGCCGGAGGGGGCGGCGGTTCGGGTTAAAGGCCCACCAGCCAAGAAAACCCCACCCACCAACGTCCCTAGAAGGTCCCCACGGACGCCCCAGCCAAGGAAACCCTGGTCACCAGCTCCCCAGTTTAAAGGGACAGCCTCCCAAGTTAGGGGTAAGTCCAAGGACAGAGGTCCCCAGCCGGCAGCCACGGGCAGCGGGGGACCCACAGTGCAGGACAGTGCGGTCACGCCGGAAGAAGCGGTGAGCCGCAGTTCTAACAGGGATTAGGCTGGCCGCCTGGAGATGGGCAGCGGATGTACATAGTTTAGGTAATTGTTAAGTATAGGTATTTAGCTTAAGTTTGGGTGTTTTAGCTTGAGTTAATTAAGGTGATGGATAGTTTTAATTAAGTAGTGGTCTGCTAAGAGTGTGTGTATTTGAGTCGAGGTCGCGAGACCCGGCTATGCTTCACCCAAGCCAGAGAATCTCTTGGGGACCTGACTGTATGTTTTTGTATCTGTTACAGAAAGACTGTCGGGATGAAAGGGAGCGTAATCCTACTCGCCCTGATAGGACTGAGCCTGGGAAAAAGAGGCGACGTGGAAGACTCTCACATCTACGGGTGCTCGGGGGAGAGAGCACCTGTTGTGTATGTACCTTTAAGAGAATAACTGGTCTCAGACTGCAGTACTGGCAGTGACCACCCCTTTATAAAAGGCGCTAGAGAGCCTCTGTTGTTTAGTTTCGTTATGGACTTTCACCAGTAAAGATCTGTTGTTTTCACTCCTGCTAGTCCATGTCTCAATCATTCGCGGACTTAACACTGGCGACGAGAAAGAAACGTACTTACCTGCAACTCAGCAGCAGCTCCGACGACGTTGTTGAAGGTCAGAGCCAGAAGAAGAAAAAAAAGAGGCCATTGAAACTCGAGAAACGGGCGTCGACCATCAATCATCGATTTAAAAACTTGCAGGAGTGACTTTCCAGAGCCAGGCTGGGTTCCTCGGTCCGTGGTTTCCCAGCTAATCGGGCTGGTGGCAGGTAGTGCTCTGATCCTTCCTGGGCTGCGGCGGGCTGAAGCTCGATCGGGTGGCCTTTCAACGGGGCCGGGCAGTGAGTCGGGAAGCAAAGAGAGAGAGAGAGGGTGGAGCAAAGAGGGCGCGGCCGGTGTTTCGAAGCCGGGCAGCGTTCGGACCTAAGAAGAGGGAGGGAAGTGTCCCAGAGGGTCCGCTCCACGATGGGAAAATAATAAAAGAAAAAGAATACGCGCAAGAAACCGTGGAAAGCAGCGCTAACAACAGCGGGGAAGAAGGCAAAGCACGGGAGGCGCCATTTTGTTAAATCGGGGAAGAAGGCAAAGCGCGGGAGGCGCCATTTTAGATTTGCAAGATGCCGAAGACTGGCTGCATCACTGCTTTTGATAATACATTAGAGGACTGGACCACGTATGTGGAAAGAGACGAGGTATATTTCGAGCCAAACGATATAGCGGAGGGGAAACAGGCATCGATATTGCTAAACTTAGTGGTCGCTAGAACGTACAGCCTATTGCGGCCTATTGCGGGACCTGATTACTCCAGCCAAACCGAAGGCGAAGAGCTTTAACGAAATTATTGCTGTCCTCCAGGAACACTTAAACCCTGCACCGCTGTTGATAGCAGAAAGATTTAAATTCCACAGGAGAACTCAGCACAAAGATGAGAGCAATGCTGAGTATCTTATGGAACTACGCAAGCTATCAAAGCACTGCCAGTTCGGAGCAGGACTGGCAGATACCCTACGGGACAAATTTGCCTGTGGACTCCTGAGTGAAGGAACACAGAAGAAGTTACTCTCAGAAAAAGAGCTGACGCTAGATAAGGCTTTCAGCGTGGCAGTATCGTATGAAGCAGCAGCCAGGGGAGCTGCAGAAATTCGACAAAAACCACAGGAATACGGCACCCACGAAATGACACGGGGATTTGCAAAATGTTATCGCTGCGGCAGAACTAACCATGGCCAGAAGGACTGCTGGTCCAAAGACAAATTATGCAGACAATGCGGGAAGATTGGACACATTGCACGAGTTTGTAGGTCTGTGAAGAAGACCAGCGACAACAAAAAGGCTACTAAGGAACTGTACAAGAAAGTACAAAAGATGACGGACAGTAGTTCCGAAGACCAGATGAGCGATAGTGAATCCGGAAACAGGAGACTAAGCTGTCTCAAACTTCACAATGTAATCGCAAAAGAGGATCACCGAACCATTTGGGTCACTCTCACGATAGCAGGGTCCCAAGTTAAAATGGAATTGGATACAGGATCAGCGCTAACCGTCATGAATCGATGAGACTACGAGCGGCTATTTTCACACATACCCTTGAGAGCGACATCCATCGTCTTGACGATGTATACGGGGCAAAAAGTATACCCCAGAGGAAAAATAAGGGTGCCTGTCGAATACAATGGCAAGAAAATACGGAAATTGTATCTCTACATACTGCCAAATGGTGGACCACCGTTATTGGGACGGGAATGGATCAGGAAGATAAACTTAGATTGGCACTCCATTCATGCAATGACGGTGGACGGTAAAAAAGATGACGACGTCACTCCTGGACGATTGTCAACAATCTTAGCTAACGCCAAAGAGGTATTTCAACAAGGACTGGGCACGCTTAAAGGCGTAACCGCCTCGTTAAAAATAGAAGAGAATGCAGTTCCCAAGTTTTTCAAAGCGAGACCGGTACCAGATGCAATTCGCCCAGCCGTCGAGGCAGAGCTGGAGAATCTGGAGAAGGCGGGCGTGTTGTCTAAGGTCGACTGGAGCGAGTGGGTGACACCCATTATTCCTGTCATGAAGAAAACGTTAAGCAATAAGTCCGGAGAGCCAAGGAAGATTTGCATCTGTGGGGATTTCAAGGTGACGGTGAACCCAGTCCTTCACACAGTACAATATCCTCTTCTAAGGATAGAAGACATCTTCGCCTCACTGTCTGGAGGGAAGCGTTTTACAAAAATTGACCTAGCACAAGCATATTTGCAGATGGAGGTTGAAGAGTCCTCTAGGAAGTATCTCACGATAAACACTCACAAAGGTCTTTACCAGTATCATCGATTGGTATTCGGAGTAGCATCGGCTCCGGCGATATGGCAAAGAGCGATGGAACAAGTCCTGCAAGGGATTCCGGGGACTCAGTGTTACTTGGACGACATCCTTGTAACAGGTGAAGATGACAGTGAACACCTTAACAACCTAGAACAGGTGCTCACTCGACTACGGGAACATGGGCTGTGAGCCAACCGCCCCAAGTGCGAATTTTTTAAGAAACAGATATCGTATTGTGGCCACGTGATTGATGAAGAGGGGCTACATAAGTCCCCTGACAAAATTGAAGCGGTTATTAAGGCCCCAGCGCCTGAAAACGTGTCACAACTGAGGTCATTCCTCGGGTTGGTGAATTACTATCATAAGTTTTTGCCGAATTTGTCGACAATTCTGCACCCACTGAACGCCCTGCTACGAACGGGGGTAGCATGGAAATGGAGCGATGATTGTAAACGTGCTTTTCAGAAGAGTAAGGACTTAATCACTTCGAAGGAAGTATTGGCTCACTACAACCCAGCACTGCCAATCAGGCTGGCGTGTGATGCGTCTCCCTACGGCATTGGGGCGGTACTGTCACATAAATTCCTTGATGGTTTGGAGAGGCCGATAGCTTTTGCGTCACGCTCGTTAACTTCTGCCGAGTGTAACTACGCCCAGATTGACAGAGAGGCCCTCAGCCTAGTGTGGGGAGTGAAGAAGTTCTATCACTACCTGCACGGTCAGAAATTTACTCTACTAACCGATCATCAACCTCTTGTCTCCATTTTCAACCCGCAGAAGGGCGTACCGATAATGACAGCACAACGGCTGCAGAGATGGTCCCTTTTCCTAGGGGCACACCAATATGACATCGAGTGCAAAGGAACTAAACAGCATGGAAATGCTGATGGATTGTCACGTCTACCGTTGCCGACGGTGGAAGAAGAAGACCTTGCAGTGGATCCAATGGAGTTATTCCACTCCACCATAGTCGAATGTCTCCCTGTGACGAATGCAAACATAGAAAAGGAAACACGGAATGACCCGACACTATCACGGGTCTATGATTTAACGGTGAAGGGATGGCCAGCACATGGCGAACCACTGCTGCCAGCATTCTCGCCGAGAAGAGAACAGCTGTCAGTGTGCAGAGGAACCTTGATGTGTGGATCCAGAGTAGTAATTCCACCTAATCTGATGGATAGAATGCTCAATGAGCTTCATGAGGGTCATCTGGGTGGGGTAAAAATGAAGAGCTTAGCCAGAGCGTTTGTGTGGTGGCCGGGAATCGATAGAGAAATCGAAGAGATGACCAAGAGCTGTGCAGGATGCCAGAAGGTCCAAAACGCCCCACCACAAGCTCCTCTGCATCCATGGGAGTGGCCCTCATCTCCATGGCAAAGGGTGCACATTGATTTTGCTGGTCCCTTCATGGACTCAATGTTTTTAATTGCGGTGGATGCACATTCAAAGTGGCCAGAGGTAATAAAAATGTCCTCAACCACCACGGAAAAAACTATCACAGTTTTACGAACCATATTCGCCAGGAGTGGGCTGCCTGAGCAGATTTGCTCTGACAATGGACCACAGTTTGTGTCTGAAGAGTTCCGGAGGTTCTTAAAGAACAATGGTGTTAAGCATTACACATCTGCCCCATATCATCCAGCCACTAATGGATTGGCCGAGAGGTTTGTCCAAACATTCAAGAAGGCTATCAAGGCAATGTGTAATGAAGATATACCCCTACAACACAAGGTGCACAACTTCTTGTTTGCCTACTGGAATGCGACACATGCGGTTACCAACCAAACTCCAGCCATGCTGTTCTTCAATCGAAGACTACGATGCCGCTTGGAATTGGTTAAGCCAAACGTCCAAAGAGATGTGGAGAACAGGCAGTTTCAGAATATGAATGAAAGGCCGACCAGGAGTTTTAAGATAGGTCAACCAGTTTTGGCCCGGGACTACCGCACTGAGAAATGGCAGCCAGGAGCGATTTGTACACGACAAGGACCTCTCATGTATACCGTGGACGTTGGGGAGAGCATTGTAAGACGCTATGCTGACCAGATTCTAGAGTCACTGGAAAACGTCAACTCCACACCACTATCTGATACACCTGGTAATGAAATCGACGTTCCAATTGCAGCTACCGCAGAACCGGTAATATTGGAAGCAGATGAACCAAACAACGACATTGATTCCGACTCAACATTGCCAGAAGAACCTGTTACCCCAAAGAGGCGTTATCCAGACAGAATCAGGAAGCCTCCTCAAAGACTGAACTTATAATTGCTTAAACTTAACCACTGTATCTAGTAACAGTAATTGTGATTGTAATTCGTTATCATTTAGTTGTTAAATGAATGTTATGTACTGTTTATCTAAAAGGGGAGGAATTGTTGTGTATGTACCTTTAAGAGAATAACTGGTCTCAGACTGCAGTACCGGCAGTGACCACCCCTGTATAAAAGGCGCTAGAGAGCCTCTGTTGTTTAGTTTCGTTATGGACTTTCACCAGTAAAGATCTGATGTTTTCACTCCTGCTAGTTCGTGTCTCAATCATTCGCAGACTTAACAGCACCTATAGCAACCGACGGAAGCAGTGAACGGGATGTGGAGGAGACCGCCGTCTACTTCCACGAGGGAAGGTGGCCATGGTGGCTGGGGTCCATTTTATCTCAGTACTCCAGCCAGACCGGGTTCACGTACAGGGAGGCCTCCCTCCTGTGCCCCAGGGTACAGGTCATTACCACAAGGGTCAGCGTCACCATAGGGAAACGTGCATGTTTAACGTGCAAGGAACACATTCCTTTGGATAGGTGGTGGTGGCTCAGGAAGCTGAGCAAGGATATGAGAAACCGCGCAGTCGAGTGGGAACGGTTGGGGAACAATTCCCACCGGCCGATTACAGGGACTCACGGAGGATTAAGTGTGTGTTGGGACAAGTGGTGGGAACTGGATCAAGGGATTTATATCTGTATGTGGGGGTCAGAGAGGGTCTGCCCCGTAGGCATATCTATCATTTTCCACCGGCAGTGGCGAGACGCCGGGAAGGGGATGAAGTGGGTTACCAGCCGGAAGGTGTACGTGGCCCCATACTCCCCGATCCCAGTCAATGCCACTAAGCTTGTAACCCGCCCCCGTAAGCCCCTGCCCATGACGCAGGCGGCGAGGTTACCCAGGGAAGGGTGCCCCGCCACCACCAAGTGACCAGGGAATGGTCTTGTACTCGTGTCTACGGATCAGGTGCTGTACCAGGGGATACACTACGCGGTAGCCTCCATGATTTTAAACATTACATCAACGTTGTTGGCTTGTTCTCTCCACACAGATGCGGCCGGACCTGCTGTGATTTCCAGCAAAAAAAATGCTTTTTGTCTGTTTTTTTGTTTTTCATACAGACCCCAGCATCTGCAACATTTGCCCCCTTGTAACCCCACCTCATTGTTCTTTGATGTAATGTTTTCCTGACTGACCTGTTTGGACACCATTTACACCTTTGATTGCTGTGATTATCTCTCTGCCGAGGTGTGATAAATGGCAGTTAGAAAGATTACCTGTAAACATCTGATATTATTCTCTGACTATATAAGCTGTGTTTTTATGCATCTCTCCACTTCACCTGACGAAGGAGCAGCGCTCCGAAAGCTTGTGATTTCAAATAAAGCTGTTGGACTATAACCTGGTGTTGTGTGATTTCTTACATTTGTCCACCCCAGTCCAACACCGGCATCTCCACACCAAGGTTCATCTAGTTCATCTTCTACCAGCCTGGTGGTCACATGATACAATGATAATTTAGCTGTTGACTAATCATAACAATAAATCTCTATCAATTAGTCTATAACAGATCCAGATATGATGCAAGGAAAATACCAATGGTGGAGAGGTTTGGGAACCATATTCCAAAGGGACGTCAGAGGAGTGAGCCGACATCCATAGACGTGATGCCCACTCTCACTTGAATAGCTTTAGCTTACATGTCACTAGTCAAGAAATTGTAATGACCCTGTGCTAATTATATAAAAATATAGAGAATCAGATCACAGATTTACTCCGATAAGCTTTCAGTCTTCAATATCAAAGGGACTACAGAATTTCAGATAAAAGTGGCATTTTTCTTTTGTCTCCTGACATCCTGAAACATGCATTAGGCTCTTTGCATTTACAAATAGGGGCAAAACGCCTGTTTCAGGAACCCTTCCTGAAACTGAGCTGCCCTGAACGCAGATTTTCATTGTGTTGTATTATTCAATTACCTATTATACTGCTTGATAAATAAATACATTTTTCATTTATATATTCATGGCACAGGTTTTTTTTAAATTATTCTCCAAGGAACAAAAAAACTTGTTTTATTACGAAGCAAAATTAATAAAAGTTAATGCTTGGGCATTACAAATTATTATTTAATTTACAATGTTGAACAATGTCTGAACTGTAGTGGAGAATTGAGGCTTACCAGTCCAAAGATGTGCGGGTTAGGTTGATTGGCTATGATAATTTGACCCTTAGTGTTAGGGGGGATTAAATACGTGGGGTTATGGGGATCGGGTGGGATATGTGTCGGTGCAGGCTCGATGGGCCGAAATGGCCTCTATCTGCACTGTGGGGTTTCTGTGATTCTGTGAACTGAAAGATGCAGATTTTTACTGCACCTTACATCCTTGATTCATACAGTACAGGTAGATCCCATTATTCTTAATAAATGTGAAGTGCTGGTTGAACTGATTCCTCATTGTTTGGTACCAAAATTAACATGTTACCTGCTCACATTTAAATCTGTTAACCAATTAAACAAATTTGAACTTGTATCAGTTGGAATTTGGAAGAGGGTTGTGTTATGAAACAATTTTTATTTGTTCCCTTGATGTGGCAAGTTTTTATTGCATGTTATCCTGAGGGCATTAAGAGCCAATCACCTATTGTGCGACTGGAGCCACATGTCAAGGTGACAGGTTCCCTTCCCTGAAGGACATTCGCAAACCAGTTAGGTATTTATGACATGGTTATTTTTCTGATACTAGGTTACAAATTGCCAGACTTATTGGGGTCGATACGAATCCCCCAACGATGGGAGGGAGAGAGTTAAAAAAAATGAAATCGTGAAACGTGACCCTCGCCACCCCCACCACCACCACCACCATGGGACGTGACTGTGTCCCGTTATAATATTTAAATCAGGCTCTCACAGTGCAATCGGGATATAAATTTAACAGTTGCCAACTGGATTTCCCAGGGCCCAGGAAACACGGCAGCAAAATGGAGGCAGGAGCATCTGGCTGCAGATGGTACGTGCTTTTTGGGGAACTCATTGTGAGCCAGGAGGAGCAGGAGTGCTCTCGCCGGCCCCTCAAATAAGCCTTCTGCCGACCAGGACTTCTACTCGCTGCTGCGATCAACCAAACTTCCCCTCCAACCCCTGAGCTCAAGCCACCTGCCTCATGATCACCCGACTTCCCGCCACTCCCCGGCCGACCCCCATCTTTCCCTTTCTCCCAATTGCTGGCCTCCGACCCACAACAGCAAGTCATGATCTTTCCCAGTTGCCGGGGACCGTCCCCAGTTGTGGCCTTCCGCCGTTGGCTTTCCCGACCAGTCAGCTGATCAACCTGTCAATCTGGCCGGCTCCCAGGTAGGAAACAGAATTAAAAATGATAACGAGATCCTGCCATTAAATTCGGGACAACCTCAGAGTCCCCGGGATTTATGGGCTCTCCCCTCCCCCACCCCCAACACACTCCCCCATTCCCCCAATTGCCCCATAAATTGAATTCGATTCAAACTCAAATCAAAACTTGCAATGGTGGGATTCACAACATCTGGGTCAGTAGCCCAGTGTCATAACCATTAGGTTACTGTGCCAAGGTCCACAATATACTGCAAATCCTTCATTGGGTCACTTCATGCCACCAAATATTAACAAGATTATTTTAATCCAGTTCTGGTACATGTTAGCAGCAATGCACCAGAATTGTGGGAAGGAAAGAGCCTTGCTCAAAAGCTCGATCTATTTCCTCATCACTATGAAAGAGAAGAATGGATACAGTTTAAAATACATGTCAATATGCAACAAGTTATGACCCATATGGATCAACTATAAATATACATTATCTATTTAAAAAAATGTAGAAACATAGAAACATAGAAGATAGGAGCAGGAGTAGGCCATTTGGCCCTTCGAGCCTGCTCCGCCATTCAATGAGATCATGGCTGATCCTCCAAATTCAGTACCCTGTCCCTGCCTTCTCTCCCCATATCCCTTGATCCCTTTAGCCTTAAGAAATATATCCAACTCCTTCTTGAATATATTTAATGAACTGGCCTCCACTGCCCTCTGTGGCAGAGAATTCCATAGGTTCACCACTCACTGGGTGAAGAAATTCCTCCTCATTTCAGTCCTAAATGGCTTACCCCTTATCCTTAGACTATGACCCCTGGTTCTGGACTCCCCGGCCATCAGAAACATCCTTCCTGCATCTAGTCTGTCCAGGCCTGACAGAATTTTATAGGTTTCGATGAGATCCCCTTTCAATCTTCTAAACTCCAGTGAGTATAAGCCCAATTGACACAATCTCTCCTCATACATAATTCCTGCCATCCCAGGTATCAGCCTGGTGAATCTTCACTGCACTCCTTCCATGGCAAGAAAGTACTTCGTCAGATAAGATGACCAAAACTGCACACGATACTCAAGGTGCGGTCTCACCAAGGCCCTGTACAACTGCAGCAAGACATCCTTGTTCCTGTACTCGAACCCTCTTGCTACGAAGGCCAACATACCATTTGCCTTCTTAACCGTCTGCTGCACCTGCATGCTTACCTTCAGCGACTGGTGCACAAGGACACCCAGGTCTCTTTGCACTTCCCCTTCTCCCAATCTATTGCCATTCAAAAAAGAATCTGCCTTCCTGTTTTTGCCACCAAAGTGGATAACATCACATTTATCCACATTATAGTGCATTTGCCATGTTTCTGCCCAATCACCCAACCTGTCCAAATCATAATGGAGTATCACGACATCCTCCTCACAGCATACCCTCCCACCCAGCTTTGTTTCGTCTGCAAATTTGGAGATATTACATTCAATTCCCTCGTCCAGATCATTAATATATATTGTTAACAGCTGGGGTCCTAGGACCGATCCTTGCGGTACCCCACTAATCACTGCCTGCCACTCAGAAAACGACCCGTTTATTCCAACTCTTTACTTTCTGTCCGCCAACCAGTTCTCTATCCAAGTCAATACCTTGCCCCCAATCCCATGTGCCTTAATTTTGCATACTAATCTCTTATGCGGGACCTTATCGAAAGCCTTCTGAAAGTCCAAATACAGCACATCCACTGGTTCTCCCTTATCTATTTTACCAGTTACATCCTCAAAAAATTCCAGTGGATTAGTCAAGCATGATTTACCTTTTGTAAATCCATGTTGACTTTGTCCGATCCTGTCACTGCTTTCCAAGTGCTCTGCTATTACGTCTTTTATAATGGACTCTAGCATTTTCCCCACTACCGATGTCAGGCTTACCGGTCTAAAATTCCCCGCTTTTTCTCTACCACCTTTTTTGAATAGTGGGGTAACTTTAGCTACCCTCCAATCCATGGGTACTGTTCCAGAGTCTATCGAATTCTGGAAGATGAGCAGCAATGCATCTACTATTTCTAGGGCCACTTCCTTAAGTACCCTAGGATGTAGATTATCAGGCCCTGGGGATTTATCGGCCTTCAGCCCCATCAATTTTCCTAACACCATTTCCCTACAAATACTGATTTCTTTCAGTTCCACCCTTTCATTAGACCCTATGTTCCCCGGCATCTCTGGGAGGTTATTTGTGTCCTCCTTTGTGAAGACAGAACCAAAATATGTATTTAGTTGGTCCGCCATTTCTTTGTTCCCCATTATAAATTCCCCTGATTCTGACTGCAAGGGACCTACGCTTGACTTCACCAATCTTTTTCTCTTCACATATCTATAAAAGCTTTTACAGTCAGTTTTTATGTTCCCTGCAAGCTTACTCTCATAATCTATTTTCCCTTTCTTAATTAATCCCTTTGTCCTCCTTTGTTGAACCCTAAACTGCTCCCAACCCTCAGGATTATTGCTTTTTCTGGCCAATTTATATGTCCTCTCCTTGGATCTTATGCTATCCCTAATTTCCCTTGTTAGCCACGGTTGCGTCACCTTTTTTGTTTTATTTTTATGCCAAACTGGGATGAACAAATTCTGTAGTTCATCCATTCGGTCTTTGAATGTTTGCCATTGCCTATCCACCGTCAACCCTTTGAGTGACATTCCCCAATCAATCCTACCCAACTCGCTCCTCAGACCATCGTAGTTTCCTTTATTTAAATTGAGGACCCTAGTCTCTGTGTCAACTACTTCATTCTCCATTTTAATGAAGAATTCGATTATATTATGATCGCTCTGACCCAAGGGGCCTCGTACAACAAGATTGCTAATTAATCCTTTCTTGTTACATAATACCCAGTCTAAGATGGCCTGATCTCTGGTTGGTTCCTTGACGTATTGGTCCAGGAATCCATCCCGTAAACACTCCAGGAATTCCTCCTCCACAGTATTGTTACTAATTTGGTTAGCCCAATCTATATGTAGATTAAAGTCACCCATGATGACTGCTGTGCACTTATTGCACGCTTCTTTAATTTCCTTTTTAATGCCATCCCCAATCTCCGCCTTACTGTTTGGAGGTCTATATACCACTCCCACTAACGTTTTCTTCCCCTTAGTATTTCTCAATTCTACTCATACAGATTCCACATCATCAGAGCTAATGGCCCAGAAATTCGGGTCGGGGGCTTCCCACGGGTGCAAGCCCCCAACCTACACTTACCTAGCGCGCCGGCAGTTGACCTCTTGGCCTGCGTGGAGTTCCTCTCCGAGGCCTGTCCCAGAGGCCGGCACGCTATGCTGGCATGTCCCAGGGGCGTAGTTAGTGCGATGCATCCCCTGGGATCACGTGAGCAACAGGCAGCCAATCGGAGCAGGGAATGCTCCATTCATAAGTCTTGACAGATAGACCTGTCAAAACGTATAAATGCTGAGGCTGTAAAACTGTACTTTACCTTCAAATAAAAAAAATTTTAAATCACACTTTGTAAATAAACTATAAATGACATTAAATAACTATTTTAAACAAAAATTTAAATTTTTGAAAAAAATAATTTTATATAAAAACGGGGCTAAAAATAAACTTACCTTGCTTTAAAGTATTTAAATGTAAAACACCTGTGGAAAAAATGTTTTAATTTTAAATAATTAACCACTTACTTTTGAAAATGAAGTCCTTACGGCTGCTTTTTACATTTCTAAAATGTACAGACTTACCCGCATGTTAAAACTTGTAAAAAAAAAAGGAAGATCAACGCGCACGCGCAGACTCCCACGCGCATGCGTTCGACCTCTGAACCCCTTGGTTCAGAGGATTGGAAGTGCCGGTTTCCCGCGCATGCATAGTGCATGCAAGATTCCGGCACTTCCATCAGGTCCACGCGTGAGTACTCCATCCGTACTCACGCGTTGGGACCCGAATTTCTGGGCCAATATCCTTCATTACAATTGTGTTAATCCCTTCTTTAACCAGTAATGCTACCCCACCTCCCTTTACTTTTTGCCTATCTTTCCTGAATATCGAATACCCCTGGATGTTGAGTTCCCAGCCTTGGCCATCCTTGAGCCACGTTTCCATAATCCCAACCAAATCATATTTGTTTACCTCTATTTGCGCAGCCAATTCATCCACCTTATTACGAATGCTCCTCGCATTAAGACACAAAGCCTTCAGGCTTGTTTTTTTAATGCTGTAATGCTTGAAAGCCTGGCAGGCAGACTCTACAGAAAAGTGTTGTGTTTCATTATGATTCAAATGACAAATCACCAATTGCTTTGGGGATTATTCAGTGTAATAATAATTCTGTCCATTTCTCAATGCAGTGAAGCAGTGCAGTGCAGCAAATGCAGGGGTGGGGTGGATAGGCTTCAGTTTCATTGCAGGAAAATGTGCTTCCATTGTAAAATGTGATGCATATGCAACTTTCCATAATGAAAATAGAACAGGACTAGCATATGATGCACAGATTAATTTACTGTTTTGTCTTCATTCCCAAATGGGAGGATGAATTTGTTCATATCAGGTTTTTAAATAATTTTTTTAATGGGATCTGTGCATCACTGGCAAGACCAGCATTTGTTGCCCATTCCTAATTGCCATCGAGAAGGTGGTGGTGAGCCACCTTCTTGAACCGCTGCAGTCCGTGTAGTGAAGATACTCCCACAATGCTGTTAGGGAGGGAGTTGCAGGATTTTGACCCAGCGACGATGAAGGATCGGCGATATACTTCCAAGTCAGGATGGTGTGTGACTTGGAGGGGAACTTGGTGGTGGTGGTGTTCCCATGTGCCTGCTGCCCTTGTCCTTCTAGGTGGAAGAGGTCACGTGTGTTAAGTCTGTGTGTCCCAGTTAAGCTTATTATAAATCACTGGACACAGACCACAAGAATAACTTTAACAGGTCTTTACTATTCGGAGGTCAGGGCTGAACTGCCCAGCAAATCCCTACACAACACTTATATACCGGTGTGGTCACCACCGGTATTACAGTATACAGCAGCCAAGAGAAAGTAGTACATCTCTTAAGGTAGTTCTCTTAAGGTGGAACAGGTTACATACACCACAATCCTCCCTTTTTAGCTTAACAGTTATATCCCCATTTAACATAACATAATAACATATACATATATATATACAACTTCATGCAAAACAGTTCAAAGATTCAGTCTCTGAGGAGGCCTCCTGATTCGAGTTGGATAACGCCTTTCAGGGGTCTCTGATTCTCGTTGCTGGGTTGACTCATCTAGTTGGTCTCTTATGGATTGGACATCATCATCAGGTACATTCACTTCTGAGGTAGATGCTTCAGGTTCACTAACTTCTTCCACGGTTGTCTCTGCCGTAACCATGGGTTCGACCCTTGTTCTCGATTCTACCAGTTGGTCAGCATGACGCCGTATTACATTTTCACCAATATCTACCGTGTACATCAGGGGTCCTTGTCTGGCCCGAATTGTTCCAGATTGCCATTTCTCGTTTTTATAGTCCCGGGCTAACACTGGTTGTCCTATTTCAAAACTCCGAGTGGTCTTGTTATTTATATGCTGGAACTGTTTGTTTCCAACTTCCCTCCACACATTTGGTTTTAACAAGTCCAACCTGGACCGCAACCTCCTGTTATAGAACATCATGGCAGGACTTTGGTTTGTCACTGCATGAGTGGCGTTTCGATATGCCAGTAGGAATTTGTCCACCTTGTGTTGTAGTGGGATCTGATCGTCGCTCATGGCCTTTATTGCTTTTTTGAACGTTTGTACAAATCTCTCGGCCAACCCATTTGTAGCTGGATGATATGGGGCAGAGGTATGATGTTTCACCCCATTCTTCTTCATGAATTTCTGGAATTCTTCTGACACAAACTGCGGTCCGTTGCCTGAACATATTTGTTCTGGCAATCCATTTCTTGCAAATATCGTTCTTAGCACCGCGATCGTCTTTTCCGAGGTAGAGGTAGTCATCTTAATCACTTCTGGCCATTTAGAATGTGCGTCCACCGCAATTAAAAACATGGAGTCCATGAATGGACCAGCAAAGTCAATATGTACACGTTGCCATGGGGTTGAAGGCCATTCCCATGGATGCAGCGGTGCAATCGGAGGTGCATTTTGCACTTTTTGGCACCCTGAGCAGCTTTTCGTCAGATCCTCTATCTGTTGGTCGATACCCGGCCACCACACATAAGCCCTAGCAAGGCTTTTCATCTTGACTCCCCCCAGATGACCTTCATGCAGTTCCTTTAGAACTCTCTCTCTTAACTTAGGAGGAATAATCACCCTTGTTCCATACATCAATGCTCCTTGACAGACGGACAGCTGGTCTCGTCTTGCTGAGAATGCCGGTAACAGTGGATTGCCATGTGCTGGCCATCCCTTCACTGTCACTTCGTAGACCCGGGACAGTGTCGGGTCGTTCTTGGTTTCTCTTTCAATACTTGCATTGGTGACTGGTAAACATTCGATGATGGTCGAGTGAAATAACTCAACAGGGTCAACCGTCGGTGCCTCCTCCTCTGTAGGTAGTGGCAGGCGCGACAGCCCATCAGCATTACCATGCTGCTTTGTACCTTTGAATTCGATCTGATATTGATGTGCCCCTAGGAAAAGGGACCATCTCTGGAGTCTCTGTGCTGTCATCACTGAAACACCCTTCTTAGGGTTAAAAATGGATACCAACGGCTGGTGGTCTGTCAGAAACATAAACTTTTGGCCCTGCAGGTAATGATTAAACTTCTTTACTCCCCACACAAGGCTGAGAGCCTCCCTATCTATCTGAGCATAGTTGCGCTCAGCGGAGGTCAATGATCTGGATGCGAACGCGACTGGCCTCTCCAGGCCGTTTGGCAACTTGTGTGAGAGTACTGCCCCAATACCATATGGAGAAGCATCACAAGCCAAACGAATAGGTAGCGTTGGGTTGAAGTGAGCCAACACTTCCTCTGAGGTGATCAATGCCTTGCTTTTGCGAAAGGCCCTCTTACAGTCCTCGCTCCACTTCCATGGTACTCCCTTCTGCAAAAGAGCGTTCAGCGGGTGCAGCACCGTGGATAAATTTGGCAGAAACTTATGGTAATAGTTAATCAACCCTAGGAACGACCTCAACTGGGATACATTATCCGGAGCGGGAGCCTTCACAACAGCTTCGATCTTGTCAGGAGACTTATGAAGCCCCTCCTGGTCAATGACATGACCACAGTACGAGATCCGCTTCTGAAAGAACTCACATTTCTGGCGATTAACTCGAAGTCCATATTCTTTCAATCTGGTGAGCACCAGTTCCAAATTTGCAAGGTGTTCCTCGTCATCATCTCCTGTAATCAGAATATCGTCCAGGTAGCATTGTGTGCCTGGAATTCCCTGTAATACCTGCTCCATGGCCCTCTGCCAAATTGCTGGAGCCGATGCCACTCCAAAAACCAGTCTATTATACTGGTACAAGCCTCTATGCGTGTTGATCGTGAGATACTGGCGTGACTCTTCCTCAACTTCCATCTGTAAGTACGCCTGCGCCAGGTCTATCTTGGTGAAGTGTTTCCCGCCAGACAACGAAGCGAAGATATCCTCAATCCGCGGAAGCGGATACTGCACCGTGTGAAGCAGCGGATTAACAGTGATCTTGAAATCTCCACAGATGCAAACCTTCCCCGGTTCCTCCGGCTTTTTGCTCGATGAACACTTCATGACGGGAACAATGGGCGTGGCCCACTCACTCCAGTCTACCTTAGACAGTACTCCTGAACGTTCTAGCCCTTCCAGCTCAGCTTCCACAGCAGGTCGTATCGCATAAGGTACCGGTCTGGCTTTGAAAAATTTCGGGTTTGCATGTTCTTCAACCTTGATGTTTGCCGTAATTCCTCTCAGTGTTCCCAGTCCCTGTTGGAACACCTCTTTAGCATCGTCCAATATTCTGGACAATTGTTTAGGTTTGACATCTTTTTTACCGGAATCTACCGTTAGTGCTTTTAAGGAATTCCAGTCCATATTTATTTTCCTGATCCACTCCCGTCCCAGTAGTGGTGGACCTCCCTCAGGTAGCACATATAAGTCCATTCCTCGGCTTTCTTTGCCCTTGTGGACCACCTTTACCTCTATCTTCCCGATGGGGTATACACTTTGCCCCGTGTATGTTTTCAATACAATCTCCGTATCCCGTAGGGGAATATGTGGGAATAACCTTTTGTAATCTTGCTTATTCATGACCGTCAATGCCGATCCAGTGTCCAATTCCATCTTCACTTGGACTCCTGCTATCTGAAGTGTGACCCAAATTGTTTGGAGGTCTGCTTCCTTACCAACATTGTGTACTCTTAGACTACCCAGTTCATTACTGCTGGAGTCTGAATCTGACTTCTGTTCGTTCGAACTGTTCTCTGTCACCTTGTGTACCTTTCTGTACTTTTCCTGCGGTGACTTTTTGTTGCTGGTCTTCTTTCCTGACCGGCATACTTTAGCTATGTGACCAAGCCTGCCACATTTTCTGCATTCCTGATTTTTGAACCAGCACTGGTTCTGATCGTGCGTTGTCTTTCCACAACGATAACATTTTACTGTACCCAAGACCATTTGATTGGTGCTGAGTTCCGGTGACCGTAGCTGCATTTCTGCTGTGCCTCTCGCTGCGGCTTTGTGCGATGCTGCAATAGTGACAGCTTTATCAAGCGTAAGATCATTCTCCTCAAGCAGTCGCTTTTGTGTTCCTTCTTTTAACAACCTACACACAAATTTATCTCTCAGCGCATCTGCTAGTCCTGTTCCAAACTGACAGTGCTTTGATAGCTTACGCAATTCAATTAAAAATTCAGCGTTGCTTTCGTCTTTCAGCTGCGTTCTTCTGTAAAATTTAAATCGTTCCGCTATCATCAGCGGCGTGGGGTTTAAATGATTTTTCAGGACAGTAACAATATTCGCGAAAGTCTGATCCGCCAGTTTATTTGGTGATAGAAGGTGCTTCAATAGCCCGTATGTCTTCGCACCCATTGAGCTTAATAAGGTTAGTGCTTTCTCATCATCTGGTACCTTATTTGCTTTATAATAAACTTCCATGCGTTCTACATACGTGGTCCAATCTTCGATATTGCTATCAAAGGTATTAATGTTCCCATGTTTAGGCATCCTTGCAAGTTTTTAAAATTTTTCTTTTTCTCAAAATGGCAGCTTCCCGCGCTTGTCTTCTTCCCCCGCCTACTAAAATGGTGGCTTCCCGCGCTTGGCGGTCTTTCCCGCGCTCGTCTTCTTCCCCCGCCGACTACAATGCCGGATTCCCGCGTTTGCCTTCTTCCCCCGCTGGCTGCAATGGCGATTGCCGTGCTGCTGCCATTCTCGCCTCCCCAGCGGTTCTCAATTCCCCGACGCTGCTTTGCCTCGCAGCCCCGCTTGCAGCCCGGTCCTTTACACCGGCTGCGTTTGAGTTCTCCGCAGCTCTCGTGCCTTAAGCTGCCCCAGTCGCTGCGTCTCTCGGCCTCGATTGCAGCCCGGCCCTTTTTACCGGCCGTGGTCGAGTTCTCCGCCCTTTTTCCTCCGTTTTCCCTCCCCCACTCCACAGTCAATGCGGCCGAATTTCTGCTCGTGTCGCTGATCGGCTTACCCACCACCGTGGTAGAAGGGATGATCACTGCCTGTCGCTGATGGAGGGCTTCGTGGTCAGAATTTTTCTTTTTAACCCGGGTTCTCGATGCCTCCCGTGCGATGGTGCTCAGCAGGATGATGAGGGCGGATGCCTCTTCTCGACGCCCATTCTGAGGACGAAGCTGCCTTGGATGTAAAAGTGCCGCAGGGTAAGATCGGACTCGTCACCACTGTTAAGTCTGTGTGTCCCAGTTAAGCTTATTATAAATCACTGGACACAGACCACAAGAATAACTTTAACAGGTCTTTACTATTCGGATGTCAGGGCTGAACTGCCCAGCAAATCCCTACACAACACTTATATACCGGTGTGGTCACCACCGGTATTACAGTATACAGCAGCCAAGAGAAAGTAGTACATCTCTTAAGGTAGTTCTCTTAAGGTGGAACAGGTTACATACACCACAACGTGTTTGGGAGGTCCTGCCGAAGAAGCCTTGTCGAGTTGCTGCAGTGCATCTTGCAGATAGTACACACTGCAGCCACGGTACACCGGTGATGGAGGGTGTGAATGTTTAAGGTGGTGGATGGGGTGCCAATCAAGCGGGATGCTTTGTCCTGGATGGTGTCGAGCTTCTTGAGTGTTGTTGGAGCTGTACTCATCCAGGCAAGTGGAGAGTATTCCATCACGCTCCTTACTTGT
The DNA here is from genome assembly GCF_052327205.1 of Somniosus microcephalus. Taxonomy (NCBI): domain Eukaryota; kingdom Metazoa; phylum Chordata; class Chondrichthyes; order Squaliformes; family Somniosidae; genus Somniosus; species Somniosus microcephalus. Next base: position 254,085,852 of record NC_140988.1, on the reverse strand, counting down.
GTCTTGTAGATGGTGGAAAAGCTTTGGGGAGTCAGGAGGTGAGACACTCGCTGCAGAATTCCCAGCCTCTGACCTGCTCTTGTTGCCAAAGTATTTATGTGGCTGGTCCAGTTAAGTTCCTGGTCAATGGTGACCCCCAGGATGTTGATGGTGGGGGACTCTGTGATGGTAATGCCATTGAATGTCAAGGGGAGGTGGTTAGATTCTTGCTTGTTGGAGATAGTCATTGTCTGGCACTTCTGTGGCATGAATGTTACCTGCCACGTATCAGCTCAAGCCTGAACATCGTCCAGGTCTTGCTGCATGCGGGCACGGAGTGCTTCATTATCTGAGGAGTTATGAATGGCACTGAACACTGTGCAGTCATCAGTGAACATCCCCACTTCTGAACTTATGTTGGAAGGAAGGTCATTGATGAAGCACCTGAAGATGGTTGGGCCTAGGACACTGCCCTGAGGAACTCCTGCAGCGATGTCCTGGGGCTGTGATGATTGACCTTCAATCACCATAACTATCTTCCTTTGTGCTAGGTACGACTCCAGCCAGAGGAGTGTTTTACCCCCCGATTCCCATTGACTTCAGTTTTACCAGGGCTCCTTCATGCCACACTCAATCAAATGCTGCCTTGATGTCGAGGGCAGTCACTGTCATCTCACCTCTGGAATTCAGCTCCTTTGTCCATGTTTGGACCAAGGCTGTAATGAGGTTAGGAGCCGAGTGGTCTTGGCAGAACCCAAACTGGGCATCAGTGAGCAGGTTATTGGTGAGTAAGTGCCACTTGATAGCACTGTCAACGACACCTTCCATCACTTTGCTGATGATTGAGAGCAGACTGATGGGGAGGTAATTGGCTGGATTGGATTTGTCCTGCTTTTTGTAGACAGGACATACCTGGGCAGTTTTTCACATTGTCGGATAGATGCCAGTGTTGTCACTGTACTGGAACAGCTTGGCTAGAGGCGCGGCTAGTTCTCGAGCACAAGCCTTCAGTACAATAGCCTGGATGTTGTCGGGGCCCATAGTCATTGCTGTATCTTCACTCAGGTTATATTCACTCTTCATACATAAAGATTTTCACAGCACAAGTGTGATTACAGAGGAGATTGAATCCAACACAAAGACATATGGGGGGAGAAATTCAGTTGGTTGCGCCACCCGTTAGCACCTTAAGAGGACGATAAGTGGGGTGCGAACCAGCTAGCGCCTGGGCGTGATGATACCTGCGCCTCTCGTGAAATTGAGCAGACATTTAGCGGCGGCGCTAAACCGCAACGCCCGCTCAGCTGCGCACGCAGATCCTGACGTCATTTCAGAGTGCAACGCCCTTGGGGCGCCCCGGACCAGAAATTCAGTGGCGCCCCCCTCCTTTCCACCTGTCGCTCCCAACGACAGGTTGACTGGAACAGTTCCCAGTCGCTGTGGGGCTCGGGGGGGGCGCTATTTAAAGGGGGCTCTTCCTGGCTTATTTGTGGTAGCCATTTTTGGACCACTCCTTCTGAGAGAGAGAGAGAGATTTGCAGAGAGACAAAGGGAGAGAGATGTTTGCATTGAGTCAGCGCTCGCTGAGGTACTTTTGGCTTCTGACCAGAACTTTGTAGTTGCTTTGCTTTTTCACCGGCATAACTTTGAGTGGCCACATACTATGGGGGCTGCAATGGATGGGAACGTCGTGCTTCTCCATTACATTGAGAGGGCACAGAGACACAGAGAGAGAGTGGCAATCATGGCCAGATGGAGGAGGGCCAACAGGCATCGGCACACGAGACCTTACGCTCCCAGGGTTTTCCGCCAACAGTTCTCATACATCAATGGGGCAGAAATTCCTCCCCAAACGCGTGAGTACGGAAGGGGTACTCACGCGTCTGGCCGGAGGATATGCCGGTTTTCAGCATGCACAGCGCATGCGCTGAAAACCGGCATTTCCTCTCCTCTCACCCAAGAGTTGAAGAGGCTAGCGCGTGCGCTATAGGGGGCAGCGCGTGCGTCTTGGATTTCCTCTGTTTTGGGGGATTTGCGCATGTGTAAAGGCCTCCGGTCTTTACGCTTGTAAAAAGCACACGTAAGTATTTATTTTTACAGGTAAGTGGTGTTTTAGTGCAATTTAGAATTTTTTTTTCCACATGTTTATTATTTTTAAGAATCTACAATAAGGTAAGTTTAGTTTTAGACCCTTTTTATTAAAAATTTATTTTTTTCATAAAAGAGCTATTGTTTAAATTTTTTTTTAAAACTTATTTATACTTAATTTAATGATTGGGATGTTTTTTAAAATGTTATTTAAAGTTTAAGCAGTGTTTTGGGGTGCAGTACTTCTCATGAGTTTGACAGTTCTTACTCTCAAACTTATGAATGAAGTTTCCCCTCCCCTGATTGGCTGAACAGTGCTCACCTGATCCCAGCCGGCACATCGCACTAACTACGCCGCTGGGTCAGGTTAGCACAGCGCGCCGACATCAGAACCTGGCCACTGAAAGGAAATCCACTGCGGGCCAGGTTTCAGATGTCGGCGCGCAGGGTGAGCGCACATCGGGGGCTTGCACGCGCGGCAAGCCCCCGACACCAAGTTCTGGGCCAATATGTCTGAGGAGCAGTGTTTTTGGATTCTGCAAGGAGGTGGTCACTGAGCTCTGCCACCTGCTTCAGCCAGATCTGCAGCCTCAACTGAGGAGCAGGACGTCTCTGTCGGTGGCAGTGAAGGTAACAGTGGCTCTCAACTTCTATGCCACCTGCTTCTTTCAATCTGCGAATGGGGACATTGCCAATATCTCCCAGTTCGCGGTGCATTGCTGCATCCATCAAGTCACGAATCCCCTCTTTAAAAGGAGACGACAGTACATCTCCTTCCCCATGACCCCGGACAAGCAGCAAGAGTGCGCAATGGGCTTTGCAAGAATAGCGGGCTTCCCCTTGGTGCAGGGCGCCATTGACTGCACGCATGTGGCTTTGCGGGCACCGCAAGAGAATGCCGAGGATTTCTGCAGCCGAAAGGGGTTCCATTCGTTGAACATCCAGTTGGTCTGTGACCACAGACAGCTGATACTCGCTGTCAATGCCCACTTTCCAGGCAGCAGCCACGACGCCTTCATCCTGCGCCAAACTTCTGTGGCAGACCTTTTTGAGGCCCCGGCTCCCCCAGGAGGCTGGCTTCTCGGGGACAAGGGCTATCCTCTGTGCACCTGGCTGATGACCCCACTCCATTCGCCCAGCATCCCTGCTGAAGAACAATACAATGAGAGCCATCAAGCTACCAGGAACATCGTTGAGCACACAATCGGCGTGCTCAAGCAACGGTTCTGCTGTCTGGACCATTCCGGAGGAGCTCTTCAGTACTCACCTGAGCGAGTCTCCCACTTCGTTGTTGTGTGCTGCATGCTGCATAACCTGGCAATCCTCAGGACTCAGCCAATGCCACCAGACATTGGAGCACCAGCAGAGGAGGAGGAGGAGGAGGAGGAGGAGCAGCACCAAGACGGGAGGGAGGCACAAAGTGGAAGGGCCGTCTGTCAGCAGCTTATAGCAAGTCGCTTCTAGGCCCCCTCTGAGGGAATGGCTTCTGCCATTCAAAGAATCTGAATGGAAAGGTGCCGCAACCCCTAAGCCGGTCAAGGCAACAATTAGTTCAAAGAGCAAACATGCACATTCTGAATAAAGACACTTCTTTATTTAACAAACTGTGTACCCTTCCCGCATGACAAACCCCCAAAAAACCAGTCAGTCACATAACTGGCTCTCACAACCTGGAGACAATGACCAAAACAGTAACAAAAATATTACCACGATCCTCGGCCTTCAATAAAACAATTAACAACATTTTGCCACACCTCCTACTTTTTGCCCTTCGAGGGTGATCTGCTTCGCTTGCGAGATTGGCCCCTTCCCACCCTGCAGCTCCTCCATAATGGGACCCCAGTGGCTGCAGCAAGGCTGGGGGAAGGCTGCTGAGTGTCAGAAACTGAGAATACAGATGCCCTTGAGGGACGGCCTGGACCAGCTCTGGGCCTGGAGGGCCCGGCTGCTGACTGCTCCAACTCTGCATGGGTGGCAGCAGTCTGTCCTACAGGTGGTGGCAGCTGCAGTGGAGAAGTGACAGTGCTGGCAGCAGGAATGCTGTCATCCTGAGAGAGGACAGCAACTCCCTGTTCAGCCGACACACTGGCACTCCCATGGGGCAGTACTGCAGCATGCGGAGTATTCTGCTGGAGCACAGATTGCTGGCCTGCTGCGGTGCGGTGAGGGTACCGAGGAATCCTGCCCGATCCAGTGAGGGTGGCAGCAGTCAGTGCTCGTGTGGCCTCAATCTGCGTCTGCATGAGGCCAGCCACTGACTGCATTGCAGCACTTAGCAATTGCGTGGCAGCCGCCTGTGCTTTGCCAAAATCCTGGACAATCCTTGCCTGTGCTGCGCCGAAGTCCTGGATACTCCTTGCCAGTGACGCAATGGAATCTGGCATCCTTGCCACTGCAGCCATGAGCTCACTGTGCCTGTGCTCCGCCTGGGCGCTCATTTCAGCGAGGACCCGCACCTCGTCCGCGCTCAGTGCAGCAGGACTCGAGGCCAGACTCTCCCTCCGGGGAGATGGCCTCTGAGCTTCCCTACCCCCCTCGCATTGCTGCAGCCCGCTGGGCCCCAGAGCTTCACCCTCCTCAGACCATCCCCCCCTGCTCCCCTCCAGGGAAGACGTGTCCCCATTATGGCCATGGGCTGCCTCGGCTGAGGGTGGCACTGATGGTCCGGCTTCCTCCTCGTCGTCGCCTTCAGAATCCCTCACAGTGGCAGCTTGAGGGCCTGCCTCCTCACCTGGTGAATCAGCATCTGAAAGCAGGGAGGCACAAGAGTGGCTTTAGCATGAGGACAGGGTGGCAGCAAGGGAGGCATGAGTGCTGCGATGTACTGATTTGGCTCGAAAGTGGCAAAGGATGCTGGTGTGAGGAACAAGTGGAAGGAGAGAGGTCAAAAAGGTGATGACTAAAGTATGTGTCTATACTTAATCCAATAATGAAGAGACAGCTTGGAAGATTCAACGTAGGTCTTTACTTAATACCAACAGGCGGGAACTGAGGGGAGATCAGTACCCACAGTACTATTTATACCCCTATGGCCAGGAGTGGTACTACGGTATCACTACGCCCTACAAAGTAGTGCTGCCCTGGCCATAGGTTTAAAGTAACATACCTATTACATACACAACAATGACCTGACCATTGCTGTCCATAACAGGGTTGGCATCTCCAGTGGCGACAGGGCCAAGCATCCGGCCTTCCATAATCCGTTGGACTCGCTGCTCCAGATCGGTCAGGGCTTGAAGGTGAGGCCAGCCTCCCCCGGTCCATTGCTTCTGCCTCCTATTATGCGCCAGCTTGCCCTGCAAGAGAAAGGACGGGGTCTGAGTACAGTGCGCAGTCCTGATCTTGGCTGCAATGCCTCCCATGGTCAAATAGCCCTTACAGTGTGCAGCCCTGATCTTGGCTGCAATGCCTCCCATGGTCGAATAGCCCTTACAGTGTGCAGCACCGATCTTGGCTACAATGCCTCCCATGGTCAAATAGCCCTTATAGTGTGCAACCCTGATCTTGGCTGCAATGCCTCCCATGGTCGAATAGCCCTTACAGTGTGCAAAGTGCTGAATGTGCATGTGAGTTTCCTGAAAGGGCCATAGGTGTTGGATGAGTGCTGGGCATTGGGGCTTTCAGGACCCTTTGGCCATAAAGTGAGGTCGAGATGCAGGGATGAAGAGGATTCTGAAAAGGGCACTCACCTTGACGACCTGAGTGAGGTCGTTGAACTTCTTCCTGCATTGCACAGGGGTCGTAGGCACCATGCTGCTGGAGGTCACTCTGTGAGCCACCTCCCTCCAAGCTTTTCGATATTCGCTGGGCAGCGGCCTCCTGCCACTGTCTGGGTACAGGAGAGATCGCCTGCGCTCCACCGCGCCAACCAGAGCCTCCAAGGCCCCCTCGCTGAACCGCTGCGCTCGCTCCCTGGCCCTCTCCACGGTCCTTGGCTTAAGTATGTGGCAACAGGTCTGTCCAGGCCGAGATTCAGGGCTCCGATGCGCAGGGTGTGGCTGCAATTCAAGATCAACCCTCCCCTTTAAGAGCTGACTGGCACCAGCGTGTCTGTGTGCAATCATTAACTGACAGCACCTGCGCTGCGCCCGCCCTCGGAGGTAGCGCCTCGCTCCTCCGGCTTAGCACCTTAAGACAGTCGTGCAGCGCCTGTTTTAGTGCTCCAATCACCTCCTGGGGCGAAGGAGGCCAATTTAGCAGTAGGTGGTGATAATTTGCGCACGGCACAAAATTTTGCGCCCAGCTGACACTTACGTCCCAAACGGGGCGATACTGAATTTCTCCCCCATTCTGCTTTTTTATCTGAAAGCATGCTGGAAATATTCCATTAAATACAGGAAACCATACATATTCTCATTAAAATAGCCCTTATAGTATCTTCATGAAAGAATACATAGTTATTGGGGTGTTTTTAATAAAAGCAATCAGAGCAGACCGGGACCAAAAATCCTTCATCCATCTAGCGCATGAGCACTGTAACTCCAGTGGAAGTGCAGTGGAAATGCTGTAGAATAGGCCTGGGTCACAGCCTGACATTAGGGATTCCACAGGGCCTTGTATGGGGTAGAACCTCTGCATGCCCCTTAAAAGGCCAATGTGTAAGAAGGAATGGGTCCAGGGATGGTTACTCCCTATATCGGAAGACCCCATATCCCCAGCCTCACATTGGGGCAGTATTGGAAGCCAGAACACCCGGCAAGAAGAGGCATACTGGCCCACCAAAGGGTGTATTTGAGTTCCACCTAAGAAAAAGTGGATCATTTTTAAAATAAGTTTTCTAATGTGGCCTGTAAAGTCCGCGCCTCAATAATACACGGACTTCGGGAGAACAGTTTAACAGGTACTTTACTGAACAAGAGGCAGCTTGAAACTGAAACTACAGAAGCCTGCCAGGGCCTTTTATACAGGGGTGGTTACTGCCGGTACTGCAGTCTAAGACCAGTTATTCCCTTAAAGGTATATACACAACAATTCCTCCCCTTTTAGATAAACAGTACATAACATTCATTTAACAACTAAATAATAACTAATTACAATTACAATTTTCTCAGTAATATATACATCAACTGAAATAGTCATTTATAAGTTCAGTCTTTGAGGAGGCTTCCTGATCCGGACTGGATAGCGCCTTTCTCGAGTATCCTGTTCTGGCGGTGGAGTCAATTCTGGCTCATTGTCATTGGTTGGTTCGTCAGCTTCCAATACCCCTGCTTCTGAGGTAGACGCAATCTGTACTTCGGGCTCATTACCAGGTGCACATGCTTGTGGTACAGGTTTGGCTTGTTCCTGTGACTCTAGAATCTGGCCAGCATGGCGTCTCACGATGCTCTCTCCAACGTCCACTGTGTACATTAGTGGTCCCTGCTGTGTGCATATCGTGCCTGGCTGCCATTTTTCTGTTCGGTAGTCGCGGGCCAAGACTGGTTGCCCTATCTTGAAGCTCCTGGTTGGCTTCTCATTTATGTGCTGGAACTGCTTATCCTCAACATCTCATCTTATGTTTGGTTTGAGCAAATCCAAGCAACATCTTAGTCTCCGGTTGAAAAACAGTACGGCTGGAGTTTGGCTGGTTACTGCATGTGTCGCATTCCAGTAAGCAAACAGGAAGTTATCCACCTTGTGTTGCAGTGGTATGTCGTCATTATACATTGCCTTTATGGCCTTTTTAAAGGTCTGAACAAACCTCTCAGCCAATCCATTTGTGGCTGGATGATATGGGGCAGATGTGTAATGTTTCACCCCATTACTCTTCAGGAACCTCCGGAAATCCTCAGACACAAACTGTGGGCTATTGTCGGAACAGATCTGTTCTGGCAACCCATTCTTGGCAAAGATGGTCCTTAGGACTGCAATAGTTTTCTCCGTGGCGGTGGAGGACATTTTAATGACCTCTGACCATTTCGAATGGGCGTCCACAGCGATTAGAAACATTGAGTCCATAAATGGACCAGCGAAATCAATGTGTACCCGTTGCCATGGAGATGAGGGCCACTCCCATGGATGTAGCGGGGCCTGTGGTGGAGCGTTTTGGACCTTCTGGCATCCTGTGCATCTCTTGGCCATATCCTCGATTTCTTTATCGATTCCTGGCCACCACACAAATGCCCTGGCTAGGCTCTTCATTTTTACCCCTCCCAGATGACCCTCGTGAAGCTCATTGAGTACTCTATCTCTCAACATGGGTGGAATTACCACTCGGGATCCACACATCAAGGTTCCCCGGCACACTGACAGCTGTTCCCTCCTTGGCGAGAATGCTGGCAACAGTGAGTTGCCATATGCTGGCCATTCCTTCACCGTCAAATCATAGACCCGAGAGAGTGTCGGGTCATTTCGGGTTTCCTTCTCAATACTTGCGTTTGTAACAGGCAAACATTCGACTATGGTCGCATGGAATATCTCCATCGGGTCCACTGCAGGTGCTTCTTCCGCCGTAGGCAACGGTAGGCGCGACAGCCCATCAGCGTTTCCATGTTGTTTCGTACCTTTGTACTCTATGTCATACTGATGTGCCCCTAGAAAAAGTGACCATCTTTGCAGCCGTTGCGCCGTCATCACCGGAACGCCCTTCTTTGGGTTAAAAATTGAGACCAGGGGTTGATGGTCAGTCAGTAGGGTGAATTTCTGCCCGTGCAGATAGTGATTGAACTTCTTCACCCCCCACACCAGGCTGAGGGCCTCCCTGTCAATCTGGGCGTAGTTACGCTCGGCTGAGGTTAGCGAGCGCGATGCAAAGGCTATTGGCCTCTCTGAACCGTCACAGAATTTGTGTGACAGCACCGCTCTAATGCCGTAAGGTGACGCATCACATGCCAACCGAATCGGTAGTGTTGGGTTGTAGTGGGCCAATACTTCTTTTGAAGTGATTTGGCATTTACATTCCTGAAAGGCACGCTTACACTCATCACTCCATTTCCATGTTACACCAGTTTGAAGGAGGGCGTTCAGTGGGTGCAGAATTGTAGATAAATTCGGCAAGAACTTATGGTAGTAGTTCACCAACCCGAGGAACGACCTCAGTTGTGACACATTTTCTGGTGCTGGAGCCTTGACTACAGCCTCAATCTTTTCCGGCGACTTATGCAACCCTCCCTCATCAATCATGTGGCCACAATATGAGATTTGTCTCCTGAAGAACTCGCATTTGGGACTGTTGGCTCGAAGCCCATATTCCTGCAATCTCATGAGCACCTGTTCCAGGTTGGCAAGGTGTTCATTGTCATTTTCGCCCGTAACCAGGATGTCGTCCAAATAACACTGGGTCCCCGGGATCCCTTGCAGGACTTGTTCCATTGCCCTCTGCCACATAGCCGGGGCCGATGCTACCCCAAATACCAGTCGATTGTACTGGTGAAGGCCTTTGTGAGTGTTTATTGTGAGGTATTTCCTAGATGCTTCTTCCACCTCCATTTGTAGATACGCTTGAGCCAGGTCAATCTTTGTAAAACGTTTCCCTCCAGATAGCGAGGCAAAAATATCTTCTATCCGTGGAAGCGGATACTGTACTGTGTGCAGGACAGGGTTCACAGTCACCTTGAAGTCCCCACAGATGCGAACCTTCCTTGGCTCCCCAGGCATGCTGCTCAATGCTTTCTTCATTACAGGAACGATGGGTGTGGCCCACTCGCTCCAGTCCACCTTAGACAGCACCCCCAAATGCTCCAGACGCTCCAGTTCAGCTTCCACAGCTGGGCGTATCGCGTATGGCAGCAGTCTGGCCTTGAAAAATTTTGGGGTTGCGTTATCCTCAATCTTTATGGTTGCCTTTACCCCTTTTAGAGTCCCAAGTCCTTGTTGGAACACCTCTTCCGCGTCAGATAGAATTTGTGACAGGCGTCCAGGTGCGACGTCATCATCTTTTTTGTCAGTCACAGTTAGTGCCAGAATGGAATGCCAATCCAATTGTAGTCTTCGGATCCATTCCCGTCCCAATAATGGTGGTCCTCCATCTCGTAGTATATACATGTATAGTTTCTGTGTTTCCTTTCCGTTATATTCAACTGGCACTCTTATTTTTCCTCTGGGGTAGACCTTTTGCCCCGTGTATGTCTTCAATACAATGGATGTGTCCTTTAAGGGTATGTGTGAGAATAGCCGCTCATAGTCTCGTCGATTCATGACAGTTAGGGCTGATCCTGTGTCCAATTCCATCTTCACTGGGGACCCTGCTATCATGAGGGTGACCCAAATGGTTCGGTGATCTTCTTTTGCGATCACGTTGTGTAACTTTAAACAACTTAGTCGCCTGCTCCCGGAGTCCTTATCACTCTCCTGATCTTCTGAACTACTATCTGTCAGTTTCTTTACTTTCCTGTACTGTTCCTTAGTAGTTCTTGTCATGTTGGTCTTCTTTCCCGACCTGCAGACTCTTGCTATATGTCCCATTTTCCCGCATTGCCTGCATATTTTGTCTTTAAACCAGCAGTCCTTCTGCTCATGGGTTGTTCTGCCACAGCAGTAGCACTTTTCGGCTCCATACGCCATTTCGTTAGCGCTGTATTCTTGTGGTTTCTGTTTTATTTCCGCAGCTCCCCTTGCTGCTGCTTCGTAGGATACTGCCACGCTGAAAGCCTGTTCTAGCATCAGGTCCTTTTTTGAAAGTAGTCGTTTCTGGGTTCCTTCACTCTGGAGCCCGCAGACAAACTTATCTCGTAAGGTGTCTGCCAGTCCTGCTCTGAACTGGCAGTGCTTCGATAACTTGCGTAGTTCTGTAAGATAGTCAGCATTGCTCTCATCTTTGTGCTGGTTTCTTTTATGGAACTTGAATCTTTCTGCTATCAGCAGTGGTGTAGGGCTTAGATATTCCTGTAAGATATGAACAATCTCCTCAAAACTTTTCTCCATTGGCTTAGCTGGGGTAATTAAATTCCGCAATAGGCCGTACGTACTTGCACCCATTAGATTTAATAATACTGACACCCTCTTTCCATCAGCCACCTCATTTGCCTTGCAGTACACTTCAATTCTTTCCACATATGTGGTCCAGTCTTCTACCTCATTGTCGAAAGCAATGATACTGCCGCTTTTTGGCATCTTGGACGATTTTAAATGGCGCCTCCCGCGCTTTTGCTTCTTCCCCAATGGAATAAAATGGCGCCTCCCGCGCTTTTGCCTCTTCCCCTTACTGCCACGCTGCTCCTAGCGTTCTACGGGGTAATGGCGGCGACCCGCAGCTTCGGCGCATCTCGCTTTCCTTCCCGCCCCGCTTAGTTTCTCTCCGCTGTCCTGTTCTCGAGCACCGACCGCGCCCTGTGTGCTCCACCCTCTCTCTCTTGTTTTCTTTTCCCGGCGACGCTGCGCGGCCCGATTTGTAGAGCCGCTCGATCGAGCTTGAGCCCGCCGCAGTCCGGAAGGGTCAGCGCGCTACCTGCTACCAGCACGATTCGCTGGAACCACAGTCTCTCCCGCAATTCTCCAAACACCGATGGATTCTTTGAGCGGTTGCCCTCGGTTGACGCCCGTTGCTCAGACTACGACCTTCCAGGACCTTCCTTTCAGGCGAGATCCCCGTGAGATGATGCCACACTGCACGTGAGTTCGAACTTACTCGTCGCCACTGTAAAGTCCGCGCCTCAATAATACACGGACTTCGGGAGAACAGTTTAACAGGTGCTTTACTGAACAAGAAGCAGCTTGAAACTGAAACTACAGAAGCCTGCCAGGGCCTTTTATACAGGGGTGGTCACTGCCGGTACTGCAGTCTAAGAGCAGTTATTCCCTTAAAGGTACATACACAACATGGCCTACTTACAAAAGCAGCAGATGGAAGCACTCTTATGTTCTTTCTGAGGGCGGGGGAGACAGCATTTTCGAGCTGGCAGGCAGCCATGATGTGCCCTTAATGATTTGGCACCTTTCCAACGTATGTAAATGAAATGACCTTCCTCGATACCGTAAAATCCGGCAGGCTCAGTGTCAGAGGTCACAAACAGACACTTACGTCATTTATGTCAGATGCTCGCTCTCCCAGCTCCATTATTGTTAATCACAATTCAAGGCAAAGATACAAAAGTCCTTGAAATTACACTGTGCAACAATAACAGATGAATGCTTAACATATTTGTATTTTAAAAAATTGTCTGCTGCTTTACAGAGGCATTAAACCATTTATTTGACACTAATATTACACATCGAAATTTCAAGGCTAAAGAGAACAGGAATAGCGTGCTTAGAAAACATCATTTTACTATCATTTTCATGCTTTCATTCATGTCAGTGGGAAGAACTACAGTTGATTTTACCAAACCGAAATCATGTATTGAGCAAAATGGATTTGAATTCATTTGTTGATAGCACTTAATTTTTGTCAACATTCCAAAAAAACTGGTCCGACCTTATAAATGACTGCGTTCTTTTAATGTAATGGGTTTCTCTTGAATGGCAAAATAACATTTGTATTGAGAAAGGCAGATGGGTTCAGAATGATAAAGATTATCTTCTATTATCCAGCTGACCTCTTTAACAAATCTAAAATTGTCACAGAATTTGAGATTATGAAGGGGAGATTACTTTTGAAATAGAGGGTACACTTTAGATTAAAAGAAACTAATGTTCTGTGAATAAAGACTTATTAAAACACTTTACTTCTGCTCACACAACCTCCCCCTTTTGCTTCATTCAGCCTTCTCTCTAAAGCTCACGCTCTCCTATTTTTTGTTATTTTAACTTCAATTTTACAATTTTTGCTCTAAAATATCTTTATATTATTTGATTTCCTCCGAAAGAAATGTTAAAACGTTCTTTTTTAACCTGTTTTCTACTCCCCTGTTCATTTTAGAGCTGGAAGCAACTTAAAAAAAAATGTTTTAATTGATTTAAAATTGGCTCAAAAGGCCGGACTTTCACCTCACAGACATGACCAGATTAACGTCTAGCCCATAAAAGTATTTCAAAATGAGAAGCTTTGCTTCCACGTGGGTTCTCTATTTGCTATCACAGAACCTGACTATACCATCTTGAGGATTAGTAACAAACTATCTCTGCTGAGGTGTAAAAGATACCCGAGTAACAAATAAAAAAAAAGACTCCCAGCAGTTAATGGTGTTGCAATATATCGTGTCTGCTTGGCTGTAAATCTCCATAAGGAGCCCATAGTTTAACAGATGGGTAGATGTGTCTGCTGAAATGGATTGTGTACTATGGCAAATACATGGGATAATGCCTAATGTTCTGTAATGCAGATTGTTATCTGAGCAGCATGAGAAACAGTCTGGCAAGGTTAAAGTGAAACGGCAGCTAGAAACTGCTTTGGTGAGAAATGAGGACATTTAAGCTTGTGTACAAAGCTATAAAATGTCTCCGTATTGCTCTGCTCCATCCTTGGACCTGTGAGTGAAAACCATGGCAGTGACTCCACATTGATTTTCCAACGTTGGCTGTTGAACTTTCTGTTTATTTCTCGCAAAACGCCACATTCCAAAGTCAGTCGTGGAGCAGTTTCTGTGCAGACAAACCAAAGCCAAGTTCAGTGCAGGAATAAATCACTTTTCCAAATTCTCCACACAGATGAGTAAGTCCAGCTTTAAAAAGAAATGAGAGGGAAGAAGGGGGGAATGTAAAATTAAATAGGTTGATTGGGCCCTTCCAGCAGTCTCCCGGCATAAGTCCACTCGGAATACAGCAGCAGGTGCAAAAGCTGGGTGGTGGGGGTGGGGGGTGGGGACGGCGAACCCTGATATTTTAACCAAGTTCCTAATCTATTTGAAATAAACAGGTCAAAGCCACTGTTACAATAGTGGGGAGGAATTTGATATGAACGTGTTAGCTTTAATATGATAAATTTGCTAGCAGTAACCTCTAGCCTAATAGTCACTTTGGTGAATCAGTTTGAATTTAGTGCAGCAGTGGAATAGTAAAACATGTGCTTTCTGAGAGAGATAAAAAAAGACTCCTAGAACAGCCAAGAAGCAAAAGATTTACCTCAACAACAGATTTGGAAACAGTGCCCCGATACTTACTGGGCCGGGTTTTGTGAGTGGGGCGGCGGGGGTTGGGGGAGGAGTTTTGTTCGGGAAACTCGGAAGTACAGGTTTCTCCACATGCTGTGTAGTTTTGACTCCACAGTGTGCGTCTTTTTTTTCCAGCGGGTTTCCCACCTGGAAGCCATCCTGATTGGTAGGCTTGGCTCCCTGTCAGGCGGAGGATGATCCGGAGGAAGCCGCAGCCCAGGGGCAGGTAGGAAGCCTGCAGCTGGGATCGTAGTGAGGGGGGTGTCCGGATCTTGGGGGCGGGGCTGCCGATCTCGGGGAGTGGGGAGGGGTGTTGATCTCCCATCCCGGAGGGGGTCAGATCTCCGATTCTGGGGGACTCCGATCTTCGATCCTGGGGGACTCCGATCGCCGATCCTCGATCCTGGTGGACTCTGATCTCCGACCTCCGATCCTGGGGGACTCTGATATCTGATCTCCGATCCTGGGAGACTCCGATCCCTGATCCTGGGGGACTCCGATATCTGATCTCCGATCCTGGGGGACTCTGATCTCCGATCCCCGATCCTGGGCGACTCCGATCTCCGATCCTGGGGGACTCCGATCCCCGATACTGGGGGACTCCGATATCTGATCTCCGATCCTGGTGGACTCTGATCTCCGATCCTGGGGGATTCTGATCTCCGATCCTAGGGGACTCTGATCTCCGATCTCGGATCCTGGGGGACTCCGATATCTGATCTCCGATCTCCGATCCTGGGGGACTCCGATCTCCGATCCTGGGGGACTCCGATATCTGACCTCCGATCCTGGGGGACTCTGATCTCCGATCCTGGGGGACTCCGATCCCCGATCCTGGGGGACTCTGATATCTGATCTCCGATCCTGGGGGACTCTGATCTCCGATCCTGGGAGACTCTGATCTCCGATCCTGGGGGACTCTGTTCTCCGATCCTGGGGGACTCTGATCTCCGATCCCCGATCCTGGGGGACTTTGATATCCGATATCCGATCCTGGGGGACTCCTATCTCCGATATCCGATCCTGGGGGACTCCGATCTCTGATCCTGGGGGACTCTGATCTCCGATCCTGGGGGACTCCGATCTCCGATCCTGGGGGACTCCGATCTCTGATCTCTGATCCTGGGGGACTCTGATCTCCGATCTCCGATCCTGGGGGACTCTGATCTCCGATCCTGGGGGACTCCGATCTCCGATACCCAATCCTGGGGGACTCTGATATCCAATCCTGGGGGACTCCAATCTCCGATCCTGGGGGACTCTGATCTCTGATCCCCGATCCTGGGGGACTCTGATCTCCAATCCCCGATCCTGGGGGACTCTGATATCCGATCCTGGGGGACTCTGATCTCCGATCCCCGTTCCTGGGGGATTCTGATATCCGATATCCGATCCTGGGGGATTCCAATCTCCGATATCCGATCCTGGGGAACTCCGATCTCCGATCCCTGATCCTGGGGGACTCTGATATCCGATCCTGGGGGACTCCGATCTCCGATATCCGATCCTGGGGGACTCCGATCTAGATCCCCGATCCTGGGGTACTCTGGCATCCGATCCTGGGGGACTCTGATCGCCGATCCTGGGGGACTCTGATCTCCGATCCCCGATCCTGGGTGACTCTGATCTCCGATCCCCGATCCTGGGGGACTCTGATATCCGATCCTGGGGGACTCTGATCTCCGATCCTGGGGGACTCTGATCTCCGATCCCCGATCCTGGGGGACTCTGATATCCGATCCTGGGGGACTCTGATCTCCGATTCTGGGGGACTCTGATCTCCGATCCCCGATCTTGGGGGACTCTGATCTCCGATCCCCAATCCTGGGGGACTCCGATCCCTGATCCATGGGGACTCTGATCTCCGATCCTGGGGGACTCCGATCTCCGATCCCTGTTCCTGGGGGACTCTGATATCCGATATCCGATCCTGGGGGACTCCGATCTCCGATATCCGATCCTGGGGAACTCCGATCTCCGACCCCTGATCTTGGGGGACTCTGATATCCGATCCTGGGGGACTCCTAGTAGAGGGAGCAAGAGCAAATAAAGAGGTGGTCTTCCCTTCTTCGGGGATGAAGAAGCCTCCCCAGCAAACCAAGGCTGTGTGGATCCAGGTGGCAGAGGAGGTCAACTCTTTGTCAATAACCCGCAGAACCTGGCTTCAGTGCAGGAAGAGGTTTCATGACCTTCTGCGCACTGGAAAAGTGAGTATGAATTTCCCATCACCCTCAATCTGATTCCCATTGCCTCTCCTCACCAGCACTCAGCTTTAGCAATCTCTTCCTCCACAGCCCACTTGACACTGACATCCATGCACCCTTACCCATTCCCTCTCTCTCTATGGTCACATTCACCTAACTATTCGAAAATGCAGGCCTCACACTCCCTATCACTGTGATGCAATTACAACTTACAACACACAGGGAGGGTCCTTGGTCTTCCCCCCTCACTCCATCTTTACCTCCTTCTAAGCATCTATGCTATGGATTCTCTACACTCACTCCTTCATTCTCACTCAAACTCCACTTGTCTCCCTCATTGCAGGAAAAGAGAGCTCACAATAAGAGGGAAAGAGCGAGGACAGGAGGAGGTCCACCCTCAGTAGCCCAGCTCACCACCTGGGAGGAGGCGGTCCTGGAGATTGTGGGAGTGGAGGAAGATTCCCAAGTGGGGGACGGACAGATGGGCGCATCACAGCAAGCTGGTGACAGAAAAGTTTTCCATCTCTCTCAATGACATTGCATGAGTCGCTGATAATGATTCTGAAGCTCTAACAGATGGACTTATGAGCATCTGCAATATGCAATGTGCATGTAACCTTGGCCTCACATCTCTGACTCTTTCCTTTACTCCCCCACAGGACCATCGCAAGCACCCGTCCCCACTATCCAGGAGGAAGAGCATGAGCCTCAAAACTCCTGAGAAGAAGCTGCAACCTCTGAGGGCGCAGCATCAGCAGAATTCACCGCACCCAGCACCAGCGCAGACACTCACACCTCGGAGGGAACATCGCGAGATAGAGTAGTGTTGTCACCGGGTGTACCACAGCTCACAAGTGAGCATCAGCAGAATGTGGAGACAGGGACAGCAGTGGCAAGTCCTAGTCAGAGGGCACAGGACTCTGCCAGCTCGGCTCAGCTGCAGGTTGACCCTCTGCCTCTGCGTCCATCCATAAGATCAGTGGTGCTGGAACTCCAGGAACAGATGCAGGAGTCTCTGGTAGGTTTTGTCTCCAGGGCCGCTGCGAGTGTGGAGCGAATGGAGGAGTCCTTTGCGAACATGAGCAAAGCCTTTGTGGAGTCATTGGCGCATGAACGCATCACCATGGAAAGGATGGCAACCTCCATGGAGTTGATAAGTCGCCAGAATGCAGAAAACATGGTGAGTGTTCAGAATAGAATGACATCTCTGGAGGAGCGATGGTCATCTGTTGAACAGAGAAACCAGACCTTCATGGAAGTCCTTCTGAGTAGGACTGCCAGTGCAGATACGGGTCCCCATGGCCCCCCTGATGTGCAGCAAGGTGCTCTCAAGCCACTTGCAAGCACTGAGGTGGACCTGACCCATGAGAGGGAAGTTGGAGGCAGACATCAAGGAAGTAGGGGCTCCTCTCCAAGCGCTCACACGTCCATGCCACTGCAGAGCCCTTGGTCAGGGCCCACCAGATTCCACACCCAACTGAGATTGGCATCTCAACCCCTGCACAGCCGCAGGAGCAGCAGACTGTTGGCGAGCCCTCACAGGTTCACAACCCCAGTGGACGCCCACCAAAGGTGTCAAGACAGGAGCAGCAAGAAAGTGAGCAAGGGGCCTCCACATCTGCTGAAGCCACAGGGGAAGCACCACGTAGGAGCATGCATAAGAGAAAGATACTGCACAAATAGTCACAAGGGTAGTCACTTGGGTGAAATTTGATGTTTTATGTTAAAAAGCCATCAGATGATTACTGTAAATAAAAAATCTGATGGCTACTGCTGTAGCTGTGACGTGTCATGTGGCGTGTCATTTCGCGAATGGGACTTCCACCTTGAGGGCTTAGGATTACTTGCAATTGTCAGTATGGTGGTCAAATTGCTAGGAATCTGCTGGTTCTTGGCCATTGTCGATGCTCAGGTAAGAAGCTGTGAGGCAAAAGTACTTGATTGGCTAGGCTAAGCAAATCTGGCCAAGATGAGTGCGTTCCTTGCATCTTGGGCAGCAATGTTCTCACGTACTGCTGCCGTTGGTTGATGGGCCTCTGCAAGATGTTCGTTTTCGCTCTCCTCCTCCTCATCTGAGGAGGATATGTGACGAGCCACTTGGTCCTCAGGAATCTGCAAGCCACGACGCTGTGCCATGTTGTGAAGTGCACAGCAAACCACGACAATTCTGGAGACTCTGGCTGCTGAGTGCTGCAGGGCTCCACCTGATCTATCCAGGCATCTGAAGCGCATCTTCATCAAACCGATGGTTTGCTCAATTATGGCTCTGGTGGACACGTGGCTGGAGTTGTAGCTCTCCTCAGCTTCATTGGATGGGCTCCTCAATGGTGTCATTAGCCACGTCTTCAGGGGATAGCCCTTGTCTCCAAGTAGCCATCCGTTAAGTTGGTCTGGTGGATTGAATAGTGGAGGCACGCTGGAGCAGTATGAAGGAGTCATGGCAACTCCCAGGGTACTTGGCACAAACATGCAAAATTTCCTTCATGTGGTCACACACCAGCTGAATGTTAAGGGAGTGGAAGCACTTGCAGTTGACAAAAATACCTGGATTGCCTTAAGGGCCACATGTGTGCAGTCAACGATGCCCTGCTCCCTTAGAAAGCCTGCCAGATTAGCTAATCCAACCGTACGCATTGTGACACTTGCTTGATCCTTGGTGAAATGGATGTGATTGTGCACAATGGCAAAGAGGACATCGGTTACCTGCGTGATGCAAGTGTGTGCGGCTGCCTGGGAGATGCCGCTGATGTCTGCTGATGATCCCAGGAATGAGCCTGAGGCAAAAAATTTGAGTGCGGTGGTGACTTTGACGGCCAATGGTATGGGTTGTCCACCTGGTCCTCTGGGCTCCAGGTCTTGTTGCAGCATTGCGCAGATGTCACCCACTACCTCTCGCGAAAGTTGGAGCCGCCTTTGGCACTGCTGCTCAGACATGTTGAAGTAGCTGACCCTGTGTCCGTAGACCCTGTTTGGGGGGTATCTCCTGCGCCAACGGGCTTCCATACGCTGGCCCCTTCTGGCCTGTGCAGCTTCAGGTGGGTGAGTAGCAGCTTGGCGCTTCTGTTGTTGCTGCTGCTGTTGGTGCTGCTGCTGTTGGTGCTGCTGTTGTTCATGGTTCTGCTGGTGCTGCGGCTGGTCTTCGTCCTCATCTGATGTCCAGAAGGGAAGGAAATAAATGCCTCCCATGCTTCTGGTATATGCCTCAGTTGAGGAAGCACTCAGTGAAGGTGGCGAGAGGGGTTTCCCAGGAGGTCACACTGGAGATGGGTGTCAGGCTCCAAACTTCCACAGCTGTGGTTATGCCTTCCAAAAGTTCCCCCAGACCTGAGACAACAAAGTCCTGCCACCTGCAAATGATGGCTGATCAAATCTCCTATTTAATGGTTGAGCTGCAGCTGATAGTCAGCAATCCAATTGTGCTCCCGCCAGGTTTCACCGTTGTGTTTCAGAACAGGCGTGCTTTACGTGGGAAAAGGGTTAAAATTAGAAAGGCCTATCAAAATGGCATTATAGAGGCAATTTACTACTTGTTAAGGGCCTTAATGGCCTATCCTGCCTCTTGGAAGCAGGACGGAGACGGGACCATTAGACACGATATAATGAAAATTGCTTGGAGGCGGGATGGAGGTGGGATTGTGCCCGCCCACCAGTTTTTGCAATTTTAACCCCCCACACGCCTCCAATCCCGCCTCAACGGCCCGATGAAATTTGAGCCCAAAGAGTCTGCAAAGGGATATAGATAGACTAAGTGAGTGGGCAGTAAGGTGGCAGATGTAGGGAAATGTGAGGTTATTCACTTTGGTAGGAAGAATAGAAAAACAGAATATTTTTTAAATGGTGAGAAACTTTTAAATGTTGGTGTTCAGAGAGATTTGGGTGTCCTCGTGCAAGAAACTCGGAAAACAAGGTTGCAGGCACTGCAAGAAATAAGGAAGGTAAATGGCATGTTGGCCTTTATTGCAAGGGGGTTGGAGTATAAGAGTAAGGAAGTCTTGCTACAATTGTACAGGGCCTTGGTGAGACCACACTGTAATGATATCAGCAAATAGTGATGTTATTTGCCTGTTTGATTATCATGCCTTACCAGCATAGTTGCCTGATTGATTGCTTGTGCCTGACCAGCAGAGGTCATGTGACCGAGACAAGCAAGGCAGTTTAGTTAGTTTAGTTTCAGTTTCATTCTAGATGCAGACTAGCAGGGTGTCTCCTGAAATGCTGTATAAAGAGTTGAACAGACTTTAGATTAAAACTCATTCTCTTTCATAAATGTCTCATCATTGAACCCACAAAGAAATCAATACATGGTTTCAGAAGTGGCTGAAAGAGAAATAATCTGAAGTTAAATCAGCTCTCCACAGATTAGCAAGCCAAAAGAGAACATCGTTACTTACCATTAGAGAATAGCTAACGAAGTGAAAAATGGAAGGTTTACTCCCACCGGCGACACTTCAGTTGACAGGTAATGTGGCTGAAAATTGGAGAAGGTTCAAACAACGTGTGGGGTTGTATTTATCAGCAATCGGAGCTGACGAGAAAAGTAATCAAAGGAAATCATCACTGTTCTTACATGTCGTGGGTGATGAAGCGCTGGAGGTGTATAATAAATTCACATTCGCTGCTAATGGAGACAAAATGAAACTAGATAAAATAATGGAACAGTTTGAGGCCTACTGCATACCTAAACGTAACGTGATGTTTGAGAGGCACAGATTTTTCACATGTGTACAGAAAATTGGTGACACTATTGATCAGTATGTGACTGAACTGAGAAACAGAAGCAAATCGTGTGAATTTGGGGGACTGACAGACTCGCTGATAAAAGACAGACTGGTGTGTGGTATTCCAGATAATGGTCTAAGGGAAAGACTGCTAAGAGAGCAAGATCTAGACCTGGGAAAAGCCATAGCACTGTGTAGGGCTACAGAGACTGTGAAGTTGCAGGCAAAGGAGCTGTTCAGTGACAGTAGCTGCAACATGGATGCAGTGAGTAAGAACGGATACAAACCATTTAACAAAAAGAGCGCCAATGTGAAAAAAGAGGCGTGGCCAGTGAACAAAAATGAAAGAGACAATCGAAAGTCATGTAGTCGATGCGGTACACAGCATCCACCAAAAAAGTGTCCAGCATATGGTAAAAAATGCAATAGTTGCAACAAAAACAACCATTATGCCCGTTGCTGTAAGAACCAAGCGCAACAAAGCAAGGTCCATGCAGTAGATGAAAGCGACATAGAGGAGTTCAATGTAGATGTTGTGTCTGAAAACAAAAAAGAAGAAAGAGACTGGATGTTGACACTAAAAGTGAATGACATACACATTCCATTTAAATTGGATACTGGAGCACAAGTTAATGTGATATCAGAGACTGATTTTAAGAAAATTAGACCCAGACCAAAGATACATGGAATCAAAGTGAAAGTGACAGGATACTCAGGTACTGAAATACCAGTGAAAGGAAGATGCATTGTCAAAGTGACACACAAGGACAGAGAGCACACGCTAGCATTAATCGTGGTGCCAAAGGATGTGCAAGCCATACTAGGTTTAAAAGCCTGTGAGAGACTGAACCTGGTAAACAGAGTCCTCGTTGTGGAAAGCAAAGGAGAGACAGTCTATGATGAACTCATGAAAGAGTACAACGACCTATTTAAGGGTCTAGGCTGCATTCCAGGAGAACACACGATCAGAGTAGATAAAAGTATGACACCGGTCATACATCCATGCAGAAAAGTTCCGTTTGCTCTTCAAAAGCAACTGAAGACAGAGTTGGACAGGATGGAAAGCCTGAATGTGATTCAGAAGATAGATGAGCCAACTGAGTGGGTGAGTTCCCTCGTCGTAGTGGACAAAAAGAATAGGAAGCTCAGAATTTGCCTGGATCCAAGAGATCTAAACAGAGCAATAAAGAGAGAGCACTTCAAGCTTCCTACACGTGAGGAAATCATGGCACAGTTTGCAAATGCAAAATATTTCAGCAAGTTAGATGCATCATCAGGATTTTGGCAGATGAAGCTGGACGAAGCAAGTTCAAGACTGTGCACGTTCAACAGTCCATTTGGCAGATACAGATTCCTAAGGTTACCATTTGGCATTGCCTCAGCTCCTGAAGTGTATCACAAGACTATCCATATGATCTATGAGCACCTGGAGGGAGTTGATGCATCAATGGATGACATCATAGTATGGGGAACCACGAGAACTGAGCATGACGAGAGACTGAAAAAAGTGCTGGAAGCAACAAGGAAAGCAAACCTGAAGCTGAATAGAGAGAAATGCCAGCTCGGGGTGACAGAACTGACTTCTACCAGAGCATGCTTGTATACCGCACAACGCCGCTCGAGTGTGGTATGTCACCAGCCCAACTCCTGATGGGACGTCGGCTAAGGTCAAACCTACCCATCCCGGAGAACCTCCTGAACACAAAAGAGGGGGAGAAAGTGAGGAAGTTCAAAGAGCAACAGAAAGAAAAGCAAAAGTACTACTATGACAGAGGAACACAAAACTTACCTGAACTCCACACTGGTGACCAAGTAAGGTTCAAAGACAAAACAAACACATGGACTCAGAAGGGAACTGTCCTGAGTGAAGTTCAACCAAGATCATACACCATTCAAACAGATGAGGGTGCTGTTCTGAGAAGAAATCGTTGAGATCTTCTCATGGGACCAGCCACAGCAGGTCAAGAGACTGATACTGTTGAACAACCTGATCACACAGCTGAGAACCAATCATCTGAGGCAACAACTCAGATTCAAGGACAATCAATCAGAAAATCCTCAAGACACATGAAGCCTCCTGAGAGACTCATTGAGCAAATTTAAGGACTATTGTTATAGAAGGAAGTAATGTTATCTTATTCTTTCTTCAAGTTCTAGTGTATTGACATATTTCATGTGAACACACAAAGCAAGGTTAAAAAACCTTGATCATGATAATGATAATGTAAGTTCATTAAGTGTTACAGTTAAAATGCAGATTAATACAAAGAAAACATGTTGTTAGTTAAAAGTAAAATACTTTTGTTTTAAGAAAAGGAGATGTAATGATATCAGCAAATAGTGATGTTATTTGCCTGTTTGATTATCATGCCTTACCAGCATAGTTGCCTGATTGATTGCTTGTGCCTGACCAGCAGAGGTCATGTGACCGAGACAAGCAAGGCAGTTTAGTTAGTTTCGTTCTAGATGCAGACTAGCAGGGTGTCTCCTGAAATGCTGTATAAAGAGTTGAACAGACTTTAGATTAAAACTCATTCTCTTTCATAAATGTCTCATCATTGAACCCACAAAGAAATCAATACACACACCTGGAGTACTTTGCACAGTTTTGGTCCCCTTATCTAAGGAAGGATATACTTGCCTTAGAAGCAGTGCAACAAAGGTTCACTAAATTGATTCCTGGGATGAGAGGGCTGTCCTATGGTGAGAGATTGTGTAGAATGGGCTTATACTCTGGAGTTTAGAAGAAGGAGAGGTGATCTCATTGAAACATACAAGATTCTGAAGGGGATTGGCAGGGTAGATGCTGAGAGGTTGTTTCCCCTGGCTGGAGTGTCTAGAACTAAGGGGCATAGTCTCGGGATAAGGGGTAGGCCATTTATGACTGAGATGAGGAAGAATTTCTTCATTCAGAGGGTTGTGAATCTTAGGAATTCTCTGCCCCAGAGGGCTGTGGATGCTGAGTCTTTGAGTATATTCAAGGCTGAGATAGATAGATTTTTGGATTCTAGGGGAATCAAGGGATATGGAGATCGGGCGGGAAAGCTGAGTTGAGGTGGATGATCAGCCATGACCTTATTGAATGGCGGAGCAGGCTCGAGGGGCTGTATGGCCTACTCCTGCTCTTAATTCTTATGTTCTTAACAAATCCATGCTGGCTGTCCTTGATTAATCTGTGCCTTTCTAAATAACAATTAATACTTTCCCTCAGAATGTTTTCCAATAATTTGCCCACCACCGATTATAGGCTGACTGGCCTTTAATTAATTGATCTATCCCTTTCTCCCTTTTCAAACAATGGTACAGCTTTACCAGTCCTCCAGCACCACACCTGTAGCCAGAGAGTATTCTAAAATGATGGTCAGAGCCTCTGCTATTTCCTTCCTTGCTTCTCTTAAAAGCCTGGTATATATTTCATCCGGGCATGATGATTTATCTACTTTCAAAGATGCTAACCCCCTTAATATTACCTCTCTCACGATGTTTCTCTCATCTAATATCTCACACTCCTGTTCCTTAACTATAATGTCTGCATCGTCCCTCTCTTTTTTTGAAGACAGACGCAAAATATTAATTGAGAACCATACCCACATCTTCCCCTGCCACATAGGTTACCTTTTTGGTCTCTAATAGGCCCTACTCTTCCTTTAGTTATCCTCTTGCTCTTTATGTATTTATAAAACATCTTTTGGTTTTCCTTGGTTTTACTTGCCAATATTTTTTTATGTCCCCTCTTTGCACTTTCTATACTCCTCTAGGTTTTCTGAAATACTGATTTACCTTCAAGTAGCTGTTTCGAGTGACATCGGCAGTCTCAATTTCTCTGCTCTCCTCACTCACTCCAACCTACCTTCCTCTGAACTTGCAGCACTCCGTTTTCTCAGATCCAACCCTATCATTGTCATCGGCCTCAACTGGAGTATTGTGTCCGCACTTTATGAAGGATGTGAAGGCCTTAGAGAGGGTGCAGAAATGATTTATGAGAATAATTCCAGGAATGAGAGACTTCAGTTATGTGGATAGACTGGAGAAGCTGGGGTTGTTTTCCTTAGAGCAGAGAAGGTTGAGAGGAGATTTGATTGATCTGCATTGGCTCCCTATGCCTATAACACATTAAATTTTAAATGCTTCTATTCATATGCAATCCATCTTTGGCTTCCCCCCCCCTGATCTCGGCAGCCTCCTCCAGTCTCATATCATCTCCTGTACTCTTTGGTCCTGTGAAACTGTCTTTTTTTGCATCCCACCTTTCCTTCAACCCAGCCTGCAACCATGCTTTCAGTCACTTCTCCTAACTCTCCCACCATAGCGCTGCATCACTTCATTTTTATATATTTTTCCGCCCTATATTTGATAGAGGTATTCCAAATCATGAGGGATTAGACAGAGTTGATAGAGAGAAAATGTTCCCATTGGCGGAAGGGTCGAGAACCAGAGGGCACAGATTCAAGGTGATTGGCAAAAGAACCAAAGACGACATAAGGAAAAACTTTTTTACGCAGCGAGTGGTTAGGATCTGGAATGCACTGCCTGAAAGGGTGGCGGAGGCACACTAAATCGTGGCTTTCAAAGAGGAATTGGATAAGTACCTGAGGGGAAAAAAAATTGCAGGGCTACAGGGAAAGGGCGGGGGAGTGGGATTCGCTGAAGTGCTCTTGCAGAGAGCTGGCACAGGCTCGATGGGCCGAATGGCCTCCTTCTTTGCTGTAACCATGCTATGATTCTGTGATTCTATCAAACCTGCTAACTAGGTTGGCGCTGTAGTTGTTTGGCGAACCGACCTCTACCTTGCGGAGGCTGAACACCAATTTTCTGACACCTCTTCCTACCTTCCCCGGACCATGACCCCACTGACAAACATCAGGCCATCATTTTCAAGCCTGTCACTGACCTCATCTCCTCTGGAGATCTTCCCTCCATGGCCTCCAACCTCATAGACCCCAAACCAAACAGCCTGCTTCTACCTCCTTCCTAAGATCCACAAAAAGGATTTCCCTGGTTGAACCATTGTTTCAGCCTGTTCTTGCCCACAGGACTGGTTTCTTCCTATCTTGACTCTATTTTTTCACCTCTTGTCCAGTTTCTTCCCACCTACATCCGTGACTTTTCAGATGCCCTCCACCACTTCAACAGTTTCTAGTTTCCTGGCCCCAACTGTGTCCTTTTCACCATGGACATCCAATCCCTCTACACCTCCATCCCCCACCAGGATGGCCTGAGGGTGCTCCAGATCTTCCTTGAACAGAGGCCCAATCAGTCCCCATCCACCACCACCCTCCTCCGCCTGTCTGAACTTGTTCTCACATTGAATAACTTCTCCTTTGGCTCCATTCACTTCCTCCAAATAAAAGGTGTTGCTATGGGAAATCGGGTGGGTTCTAGCTATGCCTGCCTTTTTGTGGGATATGTGGAACATTCTTTGTTTCAGTCCTACTCAGGTCTCCTCCCTCATCTCTATTTCTGGTACATTGATGACTGTATTGGTGCCATTTCCTGCTCTTGCCCTGAACTGGAAAATTTCATTCACTTTGCTTCCAATTTCCATCCTTACCTCACCTTCACATGGTCCATCTCCAACTCTTCCCTTCCCTTCCTTGACTTCTCTGTCTCCATTTCTGGGGATAGGCTATCAACCGACATCCACTATAAGCCGACTGACTCCACAGCTACCTTGACTACACTTCCTCCCACCCCGCTTCCTGTAAGGACTCTATTCCATTCTCCCAGTTTCCCTGTATCCGTTGTATATGTTCTGATGATGCCACCTTCCATACTAGTGCTTTCCATATTTCTACGTTTTCCTCAACCAAGAATTCCCCATTACCGTGGTTGACAGGGTCCTCGACCATGTCCGGCACTTCTGCTCTCACCCCTTCCCCTCCCTATCAGAACCAAGAAAGGGTTCCCCTTCCACACACCAGCCTCCACATTCAATGGATCATTCTCCGCCATTTCCGCCACCTCCAGCATGAACCCACCACAAAACACATCGTCCCCTCCCCTCCCCTTTCAGAATTCCAAAGGGATCATTCCCTGGTCTACTCCTCAATTGCTCCAACACCCCCTCCCCTTTCCACAGCACCTTCCCGTGTGTAAGATTCGCAAAATTTCCACATTCCCCCAAGGTTATTAATAAAAGGGACCCTATGGACAATTTAAAAAGGGTACCCAAAGATGGCGTCCGCACCTCGTGATCAAAAGCCTGTAAGATTTTAAAAGATTGGACTCTGCAGCTCAGAACAAGCAGCTTTGGGAAATCGAAACTTAAAATGCATTTCTGTGAAAAGGACTTTTGTGTTTGAAGGGCTAGACAGCTAAGCAAACATTGAATATGCATTTTCGTCAAATTGGAACAGATCAACCCAGTTAGGCCTAAGCAGTGAAAACTGCTAACCGTCTCGCTGATGCAACATTACCGCCGGCGACCGCCCGAGGGAGAAGAAGAAGAGAACCCATCACGACGCGACGATGACTGTAGCTGAGGAGAAGAAAGGTATGTCGCAGCAGCAGCTCCAGCACCGCGCCCTGAGACCACGTGGCGACGGAGTACCCCAAAGGACAAGAGACCAGACCTCAAAATTCACAATTGCTAAAACAACAGGCTGTGCTTTGGATTGGTGAGCATGAATTCCTGGCCCCTCATAGCTTAATCTAGTTAGGTATAGGGGTGGGATAAGGATAAGGGGATTGTTAAATTAGTTCTTTTTCCCTCGATGTGCCGTGTGTTCCCCATTCCCTGTATAAGTATAATTATAGTGTTACATGCCTGTAATTGTCCTCTACCAGTAATTTGCTCATAAGACTGTGTTTTCGTTTCTGTTTAAAAAAACCTTGGTTTTCTTACACCAAACCAGTTGTCTACTCGAGTCTTTCTGTATCGCCGCCTGTACCTAAGTCCGGTGTCTAGAACCCAGGGGTGTGGGTGCGATTCGAACCACTCACAGGCAGTCAGGGGCATAACTGACTGGGCGCACGCGCCACCCGCCACCCCCTACAGAAAATGGCGACCGCGGCAAGACACCGGCAACAGGGTTGCGATACAGTGGACAATGCTTCGGCTGAGCAAACCATGATGGAGGAAAGGATTTCTGATTATGTGTCTAGCAAGGTGAATATCACTAAGAAGTGGATCACCACTCTGTTAAGGGCTGGGCATCCAGTAGATGCAGCAGCTAAGTGGACAGAGGGAAAGGAACACAAGAAGTCCTTAGAGAAGGCGGTTTGGCTGATGTGTTTTAAAAAGCAGGTCCAGCTTTTGGACAGCACAGGCAGCCGAGTTAAGGGAGTCAGCCCTGGAGATCCAGGATATGGCTCTAGCAGGGGAGAAGTTATTGGTAGCATTGCAGGCCTTGAATCAGGAGAGAGTGCATGTAATGGGAGAACACAAGGCCCAGTTGGAATGCTTACGATGCCAAGTCACCGAGGCCAAGGGAAATGAGTTAAGGTTGCGGGAGAAGAACGCCCGCTTGGCAAGGCAGATTAGGGAACAGGAAGAGAAAGTACAGGAGGTAAAGGCAGCTTACAAGCTAGCGAGCGAACAGGGGTTTGAGGAGGCAGACCATGGCCCCTGTAAAGAGCGGATAGAAAATCTGAGCCGGGCCCTCCGGAAGGCAAAAGGCATGGTATGCCTCATAAGCCCAAAGGCAGGTCAGCCGGATTTTATGGGGAACGAGGGGAGGACAGTTCCAACGTCACTGGTAGTGCCCAGGGACGACCCGGTTGAGGGACAGGAGATCTCACGACCACCACCCGTAGCGCCAAGTTTCAGCGAGGTTTGGCAGCAAGGGGGGGAGGGGTGGAGCCAGAGGTGGAGGCGGAGGTGGAGCAACCCCCGCCAGAGAGGTCGGAGCCGGGACCAATGTGCCCAGCACGGCATCGGAGTTTCGGCCCACCCGTCAATGGCGACGATGAGGGACCCCTCCAAAACCAGTTCGTATTACCCTATAGCACCCAACAGCTTAGGGCTATGGTCAACCATATCCCGAAGCTCTCTGAAAATGGAGACCCCTCGATCCACTTCAGGGATATAGAGCAGGCAGCCAGCGTCAATGACTGCGATGACGCTGAGCAGGCCACGATGCTGCTATTCTCCCTGGAGAGTAGTCTCCTCCAATCCTCTCTGACGAGTGTAAGAGGGGGCAGAGCGGGTATGAGGAGCTCAGGGATACAGTTCTGGAGGTCATGGGAATGAATGAGGGAAGTCCTTGCTCCCGTGTGGAGAAGACGGTCCAGCTCGCAGGGGAAACCCCACAGGCTTTCGCGGACCGGTTATGGCCAGTGTACCAGAGGGCCTGTCCGGGGGCGCCGAACCGGGGGTTCCTGCATGGGGATCCCCTGGCTCATTGACTCCGTTGCCTGGTGGCGAACAGCTTGCCACAGGTCCGGGCCAAGGCAGAAGTCTAGCTCGACCCAAAAAACCCCAGACCACCTAACTTATGGTGATCAGGCTGCTAACTCTAGCCTATAAAAATGGTAGGGGAACCGATGCACACCCACCCAAGGGGAAGGTGCATGAGGTAAAACCCGGATCAGGTAGGAAAGAGTGGCACCAGGAAGGGAATAACCCCCCCAGCACAAAGACAAATTGTTACGGGTGCGGGAAGGATGGTCACTGGCAGAAGGAGTGCAAAAACCCTTGGAAAGATAACAAGGGAAAGAATTCCACATCCCCAGCCCAAAGGGCGGGGACAGGAATCCCTCCCGCAGAGGTCGAGTCACTTTTGGATACCATGAGGTCCTTATTGACTGGCCAGGGGAGAGTAGCAGCCGCTACCGGTGCTCTGACCCCGTCAGCCCCATCCAACCAACAGCCCTGACTAGAACCAGCGCAGCCTGTCGGCCTGTGTCCCCTTGAAAACGATGAGGGGAACAGGCCCTGTGTTAAGATGCGGGTGGAGACAGTGCAGGGGAGATATTCGGTGGACACTGGAGCTTCCAGCACGGTGGTTCATTCGGAAGACCCGTCCAATCCACCCAGGTCTAACAAGGTCCCATTCAGCCTAACGGGATCTACAGGGAACGAGCAGGCTGAGGGAATGGCCAAACCTTTGGCCATAGATTTGGGATCCCTCCCTACCACGTGGGAGGGTAACCAAAGGACCAACGAGGTGGCAGAGCAGGGGGCCAGGGAAGGAAAGTTTTGAAATCCCTGTAGAGCAGGTCCGGTAGCCGCAGTCCGGGACAAGGGAGGCACACAGGGGGTAGCTTTGGCCCCGGACCTAAAGCAGGTCAAAGCCCAAGATCCCGTCTGTAAGGCCGTCCCGGTAAGGAAAGAGAATGGGGAGTCCCTAGAAGGCCTGTTCGGGGCAGCGGACGAGGTTTTGAAACAGGCTGCTGGTTATATTAACCAGTGCAAACTGTTTCAACCTGAAAGGGGAAAACAGCCAGTTGGGGTAAGGCCTGAGGATAAAAATCCTCAGCCTGCAGCAGAAGCGAGTTCATGGACAGCACAGGCAGGTGCTGTGGCTTGCTTAAAGGGAGGGGCCATCCCGCCCATCGATTGGGACACTCCCCCACTCTTCTGGGATCCGGACGAAGAGGGACCCGAGGGTGAAGACCCCGCCCCGGACCCAGTTTTGGGACCTGGGGCGGAGACTCTCAGCCTACAGCAACAGGCTGTGAAGAGTTACCTGCACCTAGCCCAGGTTCAGGAGAGGTCAAGGCTAAGGGGGAAGATCCCCAGCCAGCGGCAGTGGTAAGCCCGCAGGCCGCACCGGAGGGGACGGCGGTCCGGGTTAAAGGCCCGTCGGCCAAGAAAGCCCCATCCGCCAAAGTCCCTAGAAGGTCCCCACGGACGCCCCAGCCGAGAAAGCCATGATCACCAGCTCCCCAGTTCAAAGGGACAGCCTCCCGAGTCAGGGGGAAGTCAAAGGACAGAGGTCCTCAGCTAGTCGCCGCGGGCGGCGAGGGACCAACAGTGCAGGACGATGCGGCCACACAGGAGGAAGCGGTGTGCCGCAGTCCAACCAAGAATTAGCCTGGCCGCCCGGAGACGGGCGGCGGATGTATATAGTTTAGGAAATTTAAGTTTATATTGTCAAGTTTAAGTATTTAGCTTAAGTTTGCGTGTTTTAGCTTAAGTTAAGTAAGGTGATGGGTAGTTTTAGATGAGTAAGTAATCTGCTAAGAGTGTGTGTATTTGGGTCGAGGTCGCGAGGCCCGACCATGCTTCACCTAAGCCAAAGAATCTCTTGGGGACCTGCTGTATGTTTTTGTATCTGTTACAGAAAGACTGTCGGGATGAAGGGGATTGTAATCCTACTCGCCCTGACGGGACTGAGCCTGGGAAAGAGGGGCGATGTAGAAGACTCCCACATCTACGGGTGCTCGGGAGACAGGGCACCTGTAGCGACCGACGGAAGCGGTGAACGGGAGATGGAGGAGACCGCCGTCTACGTCCATGAGGGAAGGTGGCCAGGGTGGCTGGGGTCCAATTCGTCTCAGTACTCCAGCCAAACCGGATTCACGTACGGGGAGGCCTCCCTCCTGTGCCCCAGGGTACGGGTCATTACCACAAGGGTCAGCATCACCGTAGGGAAGTGTATATGTTTAACGTGCAAGGCACACATTCCTCTGGATAGGCGGTGGTGGCGCAGGAAGCTGAGCAAAGATGTGAGAAACCCCGCAGTCGAGTGGGAACGGTTGTGGAACAATACCCACCGGACAATTACAGGGACTCACGGAGGATTACGTGTGTGTTGGGACAAGTGGTGGGAACCGGATCAAGGGATTTATATCTGTATGTGAGGGTCAGAGAGGGTCTGCCCCACAGGCATATCCATCATTTTCCACCGGCAGTGGCGAGACGCCGGGGAGGGGATGAAGTGGGATACCAGCCTGAAGGCGTGCGTGGTCCCATTCTCCCCGATCCCAGTCAATGCCACTGAGCTTGTAACCCGCACCCGAAAGCCCCTGTCCACGGCGCAGGCGGCAAGGTTACCCATGGAAGGTTGCCCCACCACCACCAAGGGACCAGGGAATGGGCTGGTACTAGTACCGACGGATCAGATGCTGTACCAGGGGGTACACTACGCGGTAGCCTCCTTGATTTTAAATCTCACCGAGGTACATTTACCAGAGTGGTGCCCCAAAGGAACAGAGCAGCTATACCAGGCCTTATTAAAGGACATGTTCAGGGAGTTTTATGAGTTCGATTTTGCCAATGTGGACAAAACCGAACTGTACACCACACACCGCGAGTTTTTGGGTAATGCAGGGAGACAAAGAAGGGGAGTATGGAATGATGTTTTTACTGCGTTTAACACTGGGTCCTCCGTCATCAACAGTCTGGATGACATAGAGCTGCAGACCCAGATAAACATTTTAAAAACACAGTTAAGGATGATATTAATGGATGAGAACAAAGTAGTGGGCTCGGAGTTGCATGAGGACCAGGCCATGACGGTCCATTTAAAGGAGATTATAGTGGAGTTGGAGAAGCATGCAAAGACGGTAAATGCCCTCATAAGGGAGGACAGAAACGCCTCTGACCAGGCTGCACAGAATGAGGTGTGCGTGCTGTATGGGGGATGGTTGCTGGGCAAGGGCCGCAGTTATCTGGAGGATTTAAAACAGGGTTTAGTCCCCTCCTGGATCAGCAACAAACACCTCGCAGCCCTTCATCCGTTTGAGAGTGCATTAAGCCCGTGCCAACTTCGGCTAGCTTCCGAAGCCTACCCAGTCCCAGTGGATTGTGGACGGTCCAACCACACAATCATGGGAGTAGTAGTTAGGATGCCGGTCATGGGTGGGATAGCCCGACCCGCACCGGTATACAGGGTCGAGAACATTGGAGTCATTCAAGGGGGTGCACACATTCGTTTCACAGCGGTCCCACCTTACGTCATAAAGTGGGAGCACGCTATGACAGGTACTGACCTCTCAGGGTGCTGGAGCCGGGGAGCACACATAATCCTGTGTCCCCAGCACTTGAACGCCTATTCAAAACCATAGTGCGGGTTCAGAGCTGCTGGCGCGAAACCTATAAATTGTACCATGGAGGCAATGCCACAAGGCCATGTTCCCCTGCAGGTAGCATATATAGGAGGTGGGACCTATTGTGTCACCACAGGAGCGTCCCACTACCAGCATGGACAGCATAGCTGGTGTCCAGTTAGTGACAGCAGTTTCTGCTTTAAACCCGAGGCAGAAGTTCAAGTGGCCCAGGAGCGAATTGTCCCCATTCCTGAACCCTCCACTGTTCACCTCACTGTGAAGGAGAATTTTACCAATTTGCATAAGTATGTAGCGCATTTTGGCTATGAAATTCCCCCTCTCCCTGAACACCTTACCAAAACACTCAAAGCCGTTATAGTTTTGCTGTAACATTTTTACACTCTGGAGCAGAAAACGGTAGAGATAGGGGCTAAGATATTGGACATTGTAATTCCACCCTGGTGGGACATTTTCAATAACATAGAGGTCTCTTCATGGATCAGACTGTCTTCCCACTTTCTCATTGTTTGCCAGTTAGGGATAGTGTTGTATCTAATCTGCATCCAATGCAAGGGAAAAGGTCAGTTGTTAGAGTTCCGAAACCAGATGATCTGGAAGGAACATTATGTGAAGGTGAAGGGAGATACGCCTGTTTGAGTTGTTTTGCTTTTATTTTTGACTAGCTGGAGTGCCCGGCGGTGCCGAGGCTTTTTCGAGGGCATGTTGTTGTTGGAAGAGAGAGAGCGACTGGGGGGGAAGAGAGAGAGCGACTTAAGGGGAAGAGAGAGAGCGACTGGGGGGGAAGAGAGAGAGCGACTGGGGGGGGAAGAGAGAGAGCGACTGGGGGGGAAGAGAGAGAATGACTGGGGGGGAAGAGAGAGAGCCACTGGGGGGGAAGAGAGAGAGGGACTGGGGGGGAAGAGAGAGAGCGACTGGGGGGGAAGAGAGAGAGCGACTGGGGGGGAAGAGAGAGAGCGACTAGGGGGGAAGAGAGAGAGCGACTGGGGGGGAAGAGAGAGAGCGACTGGGGGGGAAGAGAGAGTGAGACTGGGGGGGAAGAGAGACAGCGACGGGGAAGGAGGGGGGAAGGAGGGGGGAAGAGAGAGAGCGACTGGGGGAAGAGAGAGAGCGACTGGGGGGAAGAGAGAGAGCGACTGGGGGGAAGAGAGAGAGCGACTGGGGGGGAAGAGAGAGAGCGACTGGGGGGAAGAGAGAGAGCGACTGGGGGGGAAGAGAGAGAGAGACTGGGGGGGAAGAGAGAGAGTGACGGGGAAGGAGGGGGAAGGAGGGGGGAAGGCGGGGGGAAGGGGGAGGGGGGAAGGAGGTGGGGTGGAAGGAGGGGGAAGGAGGGGGGGAAGGAGGGGGAAGGAGGGGGGAAGGGGGGCAGATGAAGGGTGGGGAGGGGGGGAAGGAGGGGGGAAGTGGGGGGAAGCAGGGGGGAGGGGGGGAGGGGGGAGAGAGAGCGTGACTGGGGGGAAGGGGAGGGGGAGTTGGAGGGGAAGGGGAGGGGGAGGGGGAGGCTAGGGGAAGGGGAAGGGGAGGGGAGGGGAGGGGGAGGGGAAGGGGGAGGGGAGGGGGAGGGGGAGGGGCGTGGTAGGGGGAGGGGGAGAGGAGGGGGAGGGGGAGGGGAGGGGGAGGGGAGGGGGAGGGAAGGGGAGGGGAGGGTGAGGGGGGAAGGGAAGAGTGGAGGGGGAAAGGGGAGGGGGGAGGGTGGGCAGGGGGGAGGGGGGAAGGGGAGGGTGAGGGGGAGAGGGAGGGGGAGGGGGAGGGGGGAGGAATGGGAGGGGAGGGGAGGGGGGGAGGGGGAGCAAGGGGAGGGGGGTAGGAAGGGGAAGGGGGGATGGCGAAGGGGAGGGGGGAGGGGGGAAGGGGAGGGGGGAGGGGGGAAGGGGAGGGGGGAGGAAGGGGGGAGGGGAGGGAGGGAAGTGGAGGGGAGGGGGGAGTGGGAGAGGAGGGGAGGGGAGAGGGGAGTGGAGGGGG
Organism: Somniosus microcephalus; assembly: GCF_052327205.1. NCBI lineage: Eukaryota > Metazoa > Chordata > Chondrichthyes > Squaliformes > Somniosidae > Somniosus > Somniosus microcephalus. The sequence continues at coordinate 254,051,001 of NC_140988.1, read as the reverse complement.
AGAGGGGAGGGGTGGGGGAGAGGGGAGGGGTGGGGGAGGGGGAGGGGAAGGGGAGGGGGAGGGGAGCGGTAGGGGAGGGGGAGGGGAGGGGGAGCGGAGGGGGAGGGGAGGGGGAGCGAAGGGGAGGGGAGGGTGAGGGGGAAGGGAAGGGTGAGGGGGAAGGGGAGGGGGGGAGGGTCGGCAGGGGGGGGAGGGGGAGGGGAGGGGGGGAGGAAGGGGAGGGGAGGGGAGGAGGGGGGAGGAGGGGGGAGGAGGAGGGGGGAGGAAGGGGAGGGGGGTAGGAAGGGGAGGGGGGAGGGAGGGAAGGGGAGGGGGAGAGGGGGGAAGGGGAGGGGTGAGGGGGGAGGAAGGGGGGAGGGGGGGAGGGAGGGAAGTGGAGGGGAGGTGGGGAGTGGGAGAGGAGGGGAAGGGGAGAGGGGAGGGGAGGGGGAGAGGGGGGGGGTGGGGGAGAGGGGAGGTGTGGAGGAGGTGGGGGAAGGAGGGGGGGAGAAAGGGAGTGGGGGAGCCAGCAGACCTTCTCCGCACTGCAGGCGATGGCTCCGCTGAGTACCGTGCCGCCCCACCCACTGACATGCCGAGCGTAGCGCCCCGGTGAGCCCGAGCCCCGCCCTTACGAGACCGGGCCTGAGACGGCCGATTGCGGCAGGCCGGGCCCGGTTGCCTTGGTAACCCTCCTCCCCTCTCCGCCTCCTGATCTCCGGGCCTGGGCCTGAGCGGCCGATTGCGGCCGGCGAGCCCGGTTGCCGGGGTAACCCTCTCCGCTCCCCTTCCCCTCCCGAGCCCCACCCCCCCCCCGAATGAAGCGCGAGGAGGTTGCAGTGAGCCCAGCCAGCCTTTACCAAGATGGCTGGCCACTGGTTCGGAATCGGGCCCAGCGGGGGGAGCTGGTGAGGGGTGGGGGGAGCTTGCCACAAAACAATTGCCTAGGGTCCAGCATGGCTGGCAACAGATGCCTAGGCTTCGAGGCCTACCTGCAAAAATGGGGAAAGGTAGGAAAATTAATGAGATTAGATAAAAGATTTAGAAAGTAATTAACTTTTTTTTAAAACAATATGGGCTAGATTTTCAGTATAGGCAGTTTTGGGGCGCTAACCTTAGCGCCCACCCGAAGTTAGCGCCCGCCCCAAAGTAGCGCCCCGTTGCCGGGAATTCAGTGGCTTCGCCCTAAGAGGTTGGTGGAGCGCTAAAAGAGGCGTTCCACTACTCTCTTTAGGCGCTAAGCCGGCGGTCCAGAGGGATAGCGCCCAGGCGGGGCGCAGCACGGGTGCGGTCATTTTTGCACTGACAGCAGACCCCGTGGTGCCGACCAGCTCTTAAAGGGGGAAGGGACGAATTGGTCTGCTGCCACGCCCTGCACACTGCAGCCTTGCAAAGAGGCCTCAACACTACTGCTCAGCCCCAGGGAGTCATGGCAACGCCAGAGAAGGCCCGTCAGCGTGCCCTGCGCTTCTCAGAGGGTGATCTGGACATAATGGTCACAGCTCTGGAGGTGAGGCGCAAGATCTTGTTTCCAGAGAGTGGGAGGAATCCAACCCACCACGACTACACCAAAGCCTGGAAGCAGATCGCCCAGAGGGTGACGTTCACCGGCGAGGCCCCCAGGACCCACACACAATGCCGTAAGAAATACAACGATCTGACCAGGATTGTGAGGGTGAGTAGCCTTTCCAGTCTCCTCCTCATTCTTGCATGTACACCTGACATGATGGGCAAAGGGACCTGAAAGTCCTTTTGGCCAGCCCTCAGCCAGCAGCATTGGGACAGTCATGAGCATCAAATGGCCATTCGGCACTCTACACTTTGGCCCAGCTATTCCACCATGGGAGGCAGTGGACAGTACATCAGGGCTTCACTCTGTCCAAGCTATTCCACCATGGGAGGCAGTGGACAGTACATCAGGGCTTCACTCTGTCCAAGCTATTCCACCATGGGAGGCAGTGCACACTACATCAGGGCTTCACTGCGCACTTACAGCCCGTCCTTTCTCTTGCAGGCTAAAGTAGCGTTTAATCGCCAGGCCCGTGCCAGGGGTGGCCGCGCCAAGCTGCAGAAGCTCACTCGGCTGGAGGAGCGCGTGTGTGTGCTCATGGGAGCCCGTGTGATTGTCCCCACAGCGTGCGGTGTATCCGACCCTCCACTGCCCGGCAATGGTAAGGACCTCGCCTTTTGGCCCTCTCGCGTCGCACTGGCCCATCCGAGCTACCTCCTTTGCCACTGTCCCACCAATGCGCTGAATCCCACCAGTCCTAACTCCCTCGCTGACGCCGTCTCCTCACTCTGAAGCTACTCTTGTGCATTCCTGCTTTCAGCTGGTGACGACCAGGACCCTGAGGCTGCCAGTGACAGCACCTCCAACCAGGAGGAGGAGGAGGAGCAAGCCGGACCTTCGGGGGAACAGTCACGTCCCGCAGGAGAGGAGGAAATGCTTGACACCTCCTCACTGGACGAGTGCCTGGAGGAACTGTCGCAGGGCAATGCAGCTTCTGGGACCAGTGGCGTCCAGCCACCCAGCAGCCGTGCGCGTGGCCCGCGGCCTTCCCCCCAAAGGGGGGAAGGATCAGAGGGGAGTGCTGCTGCTCGGCACACTCGCCGTCACCAACGCGGCAAGGGTCCCCTAGTTCGGCCCCCTCCTCCCCAGCGGGAGAGTCGCGACTCCAGTCCGGACACCTTCACTTCGGAGGAGGTGCGGAAGCTCGATCAGATGGCCGACGACTCGGACCGGCGCCACACGGAGCTCATGAGCGTGGTGGGGCGCATGCCTGAGGCCATCGAGTCGCTGGCGACCAGTGTGCGCGAGTTCGGGGCAGCAACTGCCGCGACTGGCCGCATGCTAACTGATGCCGTCAAGACCCTGGCGGATGTGATGCGCGCGCACACCAGGACCACAGGGCCACTCACTGCTGCCACACGCGCTGTCTCAGGCAGGCATCGCCAGGGCAGGCGCCGCGCTGGACCATCCCAGCAAGCCGGCCGTCGGCTGATTGCTGCGGATCCTGCAGTGCGGGCCCGGCCGAGTGCCACCGCGCCACAGCACCAGCCAGCGCATCCCAGACGCCAGCTGGCCCACATTGCGCCATCCGTCGCCGCCATTCCCCCTCTGGGGCGTCAAGGGCAAGCGGCTGCAGCTGATGGTGGCCAGGCTCAGGTGCGCCACTCAGGAGACGGCCCCTCGAGGCCCAAACGCCGTGTAGGCCGCCCCCCAGCGGCATCTGGCGGAAGGGCATCTGAGCCTCAGGCGCCTTCCCCCAGCCTCGCAGCAGCCACTGGGCAGAGCTTGCGAAGGAGCAGCAGGCAGGGCAGGGGAGGCAAAATGCTGGCCAAGGTCTCGCCCTCGCGGGCCACTCAGTAGAGGGTGTGGCCAGCTTTCCTTTAATATGGCGGTGGCCATCTTTATTTTGCCCATGGTTGTGCTTTTGGAGGGCTTTTTTTTTGCGTTAGGCCGACGTTGAGGCCCGGTTTCAATAAAGGTGGAGTGGCTCCTCCCCAGTTTGTGGGAGTGAGTCGTTTGTTGGGCTTTTTGTGGGGCCCGTTTATTGTTTTTGGGGATTCATGTGGGAAGGGCTTTTCATTTTTGTGTAATAAAAAATTATCTTTATTCATGCAGTCTCCATGGTTGTTCTTCTTAGTGTTTGTTGGCTTCGCCGGCTGAGGGCTTGCGGAGCGGCTGCATTCATCTTCCCTCATGGCCCCTGGCCATTCCCTGACAGGGGGCTTAGAAGTACCGTGTAATAAGGTGGCGTCGTGCGGCCCTTGGCCCTGGTCGCTCCCTCCTGGGAACGTACTCCTGCTCCTCCTCCTCCTCCTCCTCCTCCTCCTCATGCTCCTCCTGCTCCTCCTCCTGAGGTGCTGGTCCAACGTCAGGTGGCAGTGCCTGAGTCCTGCGGATAGCCAGGTTGTGTAGCATGCAGCAAACCACCACAAATTGGGAGACCCGGTCCGGCGAATACTGGAGAGCTCCTCCGGAGCGATCAAGGCAGCGGAACCGCTGCTTGAGGACCCCAATAGTTAGCTCGATGATGTTGCGGGTGGTTTGATGGCTCTCGTTGTAGGCCTCTTCAGCAGCGGTCCTGGGCGCGCGGAGCGGGGTCATGAGCCAGGTGCACAAAGGATAGCCTTTGTCCCCGAGTAGCCATCCTCTTGGGGGAGGCTGTGCCTGGAACATGTCATGCACAGTACTCTGCCGCAGGATAAAGGCATCGTGGCTGCTGCCTGGGAAGCTGGCATTGACTGCCATGATGCGCTGCTTGTGGTCACAGACCAGCTGCACATTCAGAGAATGGTAGCCCTTCCTGTTGCGATACTGCTCGCCATGCTCCAGAGGGGCCCGCAAAGCCACATGCGTACAGTCAATGGCGCCCTGCACCAAGGGGAATTCCCCGAGTCTGGAAAATCCCAATGCGCGCTGATGCTGGCTCTCCAGGGCCATGGGGAAGGAGATGAATTGGCTTCTCCTTCTGAACAGTGCTTCGGTCACCTGGCGGATGCAGCGATGCGCGCCGTACTGGGAGATGTTTGCTATGTCCCCAGCAGCGTATTGGAAGGAGCCGGTGGCATAGAAGTTCAATGCCACCGTCACCTTCACTTCCACCGACAGAGACGTCCTGCACCTGAGCTTTGGCCGCAGATCTCGGCGAAGCAGGTGGCAGATCTCTGCAATCACCCCCTTTCGGAATCGGAGCCTTTTAACACATCGCGCGGCACTCATGTTTAGGTAGGAGCGCTGCTGGCGGTATAGCCTGACTGGGTAAGGCCTACGTGGCCGACGCCTGTAGCCCCCTCTGCCTCTAGCCAGGGCTGCCCCTCTCACAATGCGTCTGCGAGCCCTACGGACATGGAGCTGCAGCTCCGCGTTGGCACCCCATGCAACCCCCATCAAATCCTGGCAAACACTCTAATTTCCAAATGGCCACTTGCAGCGCTGTTGCCTGAGTCCAAAAATACCTGGCTCTTGCTGCTTGAAACCAGTTAGCTATCCTCCTTGTTGTGTCTCCAGAAATGCGTTGCACAAGACTGTTTTCTGAAAAAAGGATGGCCTTTATACTGGAGAGGACGTTCCCTTTAATTAGCGCCCCCCGGGGCCCGCGCTGGTTGTGTTGCGTTCCTTTTTCCAAACGCTCCGGCCGCCCGCCGCACAATGGGGCGGTCCGACTGAAGTTTGCAATCGGGGCGGCCAAAGGGCGTTGCACGAGGATGTGACGTCATTTTCTGCGCGCGCATCCGGGCGGGCGCTAAACTTTGCGCCGGCGCTAACGGGCAACTTAATTTGGGGCGGGGCGCAAACTGCGCTGCGCCCGGGCGCTACACGCATAGCGCCCGGAAATCACTTCTCTTAAGGCGCTAACTGCTGGCGCAAGCAACTGAAAATCTAGCCCCCAGTGTTTTAAAAGCAACTTTTTTTTTAAAGACGCAGAAAGCGGGAAAAAGAAATGAAAAGTTTGGAATCAAGATGGCAGCGACTCACCTCGGTTCAGAACGATAAGGCCCGCCCACACACGTCAGGTCACCAAAGCGTAGGATTGGTCAATCATCCCATCACTCGACTCTAGGAGGGCTCGCCCGCAAGCGCCAGGAACCCGCCCCCGCCACGCAGCGATTGGTCGACCGTCGGGTCGCTCGACCGTACGATTGGTCGACCTCGACATCACTCGATGCTAATGAGCGGATAATGAGCGGAATGTTGAATGTTTTTTGGATACCGCGGGCGCAATTTTTGTCTCGCCGAAACGTAAATACACTTATGACGGTTCTGGAATCGTAAGCTTTCTTTCGATGTAACACACGTGTAGGTACGCTCTATAACTTTCGAGTTTATCCAATACAGACAGACAGACAGACAGACAGACAGACGGAATGACAGACAGATCGACCGCTTTATATATATAGATTAAAGATTGTTGTTTTTTTGTGTTTGTTGTTTTTAATAAAGTTTCTTGCGACGCATTGTTAATAAAGTTGTATGTGTACCAAGTGGTGCAGGGGTGTTGGACCCCCTCCATGCTTGGATGTGTGTAAAAGACTGTAATTATTCTATGTATGCTTATGTACTCTACATATTCGCGGAATGCGAACTGCAGGTGTCGTGGGTATGTTAGATACGTAATTACAGGGAAGGTTGACTATGGAGGGTCGGAAATTTTGCTCACTTCATCAGGATGACACTTAAAGCAAGTTTGGTTATTAATAAAAGGGACCCTATGGACAATTTAAAAGGGATACCCAAAGGTGGCGTCTGCACCTCGTGACCAAAAGCCTGTAAGATTTTAAAAGCTTGGACTCTGCAGCTCAGAACAAGCAGCTTTGGGAAATCAAAACTTAAAATGCATTTCTGTGAAAAGGACTTTTGTGTTTGAAGGGCTAGACAGCTAAGCAAACATTGAATATGCATTTTCATCAAGTTGGAACAGATCAACCCAGTTAGGCCTAAGCATGAGGCCATTAGTTTTTCCACATAAATAATCAGAAACAGCTTAAGGAAGCCATCAAGGCTGGACAGGCCGATCAAAATGCATTAATGACAATATGGCCCGGACATCAGGCCATTAGGTGCAATAAACGACCATCTAAAACTAGCTATTTTAGATTGGTACAATCATTTAACACAGCCCGCCAAAAGTGAAACAATGGACTGACCTGATTTGGCGCGCAGATAAGGGCCATCGAAAGGAGTATAATTGTAGGCCCTTAGTAGCAATCGCTCTCTTGTCGCTCTTGTCTCTCTCTTTTGCTCTCTGTTCGCGTGGGCTGCTGCCGCCCACACTCGTGCCCTTGCATCATGGCGGGTTCTCTTCTCGCTCCCCGCATTGGGTTTTTAACAGCCAAGGACATCCATACCAATTGCAGGTGGGGGGGACGAGACCCAAGTCCAAAGTCACCCAGGACACCCAGGCCACGAGAGAGGGCAGAGGAAACGAGGCAAGGCGAACCTAGATGAAGAGTAAGGTAGACCTGACAAAGAGCAGAGAAGGGCAGCAGAAGACGCATTAATTAAGACCGAGCGCTGAGTTATAAGCTGACGCTTGGGGAAGAAAATATCTGCGGACAGTGAGACTAAGTTGGCTAGTTGAACACTGCGAATGAACTGGCATTAAACGCAGGTGTCCATGCCATAACGAATATACTGGCTTTTGACGCTTGGGTAGTAAAATCTAAGCAGTGAAAACTGCCAACCGTCTCGCTGACGCAACGTTACCGCCGACGACTGCCCGAGGGAGAAGAAGAAGAAAACACATCGCGACGAGACGATGATGGTAGCTGAGGAGAAGAAAGGTGTGTCGCAGCAGCAGCTCCAGCACCGCGCCCTGAGACCACGTGGCGACGGAGTACCCCAAAGGACAAGAGACCAGACCTCAAAACTTGCAATTGCTAAAACAACAGGCTGTGCTTTGGATTGGTGAGCATGAATTCCTGGCCCCTCATAGCTTAATCTAGTTAGGTATAGGGGTGGGATAAGGATAAGGGGATTGTTAAAGTCGTTGTTTTTCCCTCGATGTGCTGTGTGTTTCCCATTCCCTGTATAAGTATAATTATAGTGTTATATGCCGGTAATTGTCCTCTACCAGTAATTTGCTATTAAGACTGTGTTTTCATTTCTGTTTTAATTAAACCTTGGTTTTCTTACACCAAACCACCTGTCTACTCGAGTCTTTCTGTATCGCCGCCTGTACCTAAGTCCGGTGTCTAGAACCCAGGGGCGTGGGAGCGATTCGAACCGCTCACAGGCAGTCAGGGGCATAACTGACTGGGCGCACGCGCCACCCGCCACCCCACTACAGTTCAAGCACAGGAGATACAACACCTGCCCTTTTACCTCCTCCCTTCTCACCGTCCAGGGCCCCAAACACTCCTTCCAGGTGAAACAGCGATTTACTTGTACTTCTTTCAATTTAGTATACGGTATTCACTGCTCACGATGCGGTCTCCTCTATATTGGGGAGACCAAACGTAGATTGGGTGACTGCTTTGTGGAACACCTCCGTTCAGTCTGTAAGCATGAACCTGAGCTTCCGTCGCCTGTCATTTTAATTCTCTGCTCCACTCCCACTCTGATCTCCCGGTCCTCGGCCTCCTACACTGTTCCAATGAAGCTCAATGTAAGCTTGAGCAACAGCACCTCATCTTTCGATTAGGCATTTTACAGCCTTCTGGACTCAACATTGAGTTCAACAATTTCAGACCATAACCTCTGCCAGATTTTTTTGGACAGCAGCTCTTTATGATTCTGATATTCCAATTTACATCTCTTCTAGACCAATCTTTTGTTCCTTTACTTATCTCATTACCCTCTCCTTCTGCCTTGTACAATCATACCTTTTGTTATTTAATCTCTCCTGCCTTCCACCCTATCATAGACCTTCCCTTTTGTTCTTTACTCCCCTCCCACCTTTCCCTGCCTCTCCACTTGCTTAAAATCTGTTGTATCTCCAACTTTTTCCAGTTCTGACGAAATGTCATCGACCTGAAACATTAACTTTGTTTCTCTTTCCACAGATGCTGCCTGACCTGCTGAATATTTCCAGCATTTTCTGTTTTTATTTCAGATTTCCTGCATCTGCAGTCCATTATAAAAGATGTAATAGCAGAGCACTTGGAAAACAGTGACAGGATCGGACAAATTCAATAGCAAAATACTGCGGATGTTGGAAATCCGAAATAACAACAGAAAATGCTGGAAAAACTCAGCAGGTCAGGCAACATCCGTGGACAGAAATTTGAGTTGACGTTTCGGGTCGAACCCTTCTTCAAAACTGGAAAGAAAAGATAGATCGGAGGCAGGGCTGCGATCGGACAAAAGAATAAAAGAAACAAAAGAAGTAAAAAAGAGACAATAAAAGGTATTAGAAGCTAGACGAGATGGTAATAGGCTGAGATTAGGTGTAAAGTGTACTGGCAGGGCAAGAGATAGCTGCCAGGTGTGAGAGAGAAACAAAAGGAAAGGGGGGGGGGGGAAAGGAGTGGAAAAATTACAAGAAAAAATGAAATAGGGGCCGAGGTTATGATCTGAAATTGTTGAACTCGATATTGAGTCTGGAAGGCTGCAGAGTGCCTAATCAGAAGATGAGGTGCTGTTCCTCGAGTTTACGTTGAGCTTCCGTGGAACAATACAAGAGGCCAAGGACGGTGAGGTCCGAGTGGGAATGGGGCGGTGAATTAAAATGACAGGCGACCGGAAACTCGGGGTCACCCTTACGGACTGAACGGAGGTGTTCCGCAAAGCGGTCACCCAATCTGCGTTTGGTCTCCCCAATGTAGAGGAGACCGCATCATGAGCAGCGAATACAGTATACTAGATTGCGAGAAGTACAAGTAAATCGCTGTTTCACCTGGAAGGGGTGTTTGGGGCCCTGGACAGTGGGAAGGGGGCAGGTATAGGGGCAGGTGTTACATCTCCTCCGCTTGCATGGGAAGGTGCCAGGCGAAGGGGAAGGGCTGTTTGGGGTGATAGAGGAGTGGACTAGGGTGTCTCGGAGGGAGCGGTCCTTGCGGAATGCTGAAAGGGGAGGGGAGGGGAAGATACGTTTGGTGGTGGGATCACTTTGGAGGTAGCGGAAATGCCGGAGGATGATCCGTTGAATGTGGAGGCTGGTGGGGTGAAAGGTGAGGACAAGGGGAACCCTATCGTGGTTCCGGGAGGGAGGGGCAGGGGTGAGGGCAGAAGTGCGGGAGATAGAACTGACACGGTCGAGGGCAGTGTCAATCACGGTAGAGGGGAATCCTCGGTTGCGGAAAAAGGAAGACATGTCGGAAGCACTGGTGTGGAAGGTGGCATCGTTGGAGCAGATACGGCGGAGACGGAGAAACTGGGAGAATGGAATAGAGTCCTTACAGGAAGCGGGGTGGGAGGAAGTGTAGTCGAGGTAGCTGTGGGAGTCAGTGGGCTTGTAGTGAATATTGGCCGATAACCTATCCCCAGAGATGGAGGCGGAGAAGTCGAGGAAGGGAAGGGAAGAGTCAGAGATGGACCATGTGAAGGTGAGGGAAGGGTGGTAATTGGAGGCAAAGTGAATGAAATTGTCAAGTTCGGGACAAGAGCAGGAAACGGCACCGATACAGTCATCAATGTATCGGAAAAAGAGGTGAGGGAGGGGACCCGAGTAGGACTGGAACAAAGATTGTTCCACATAGCCCACAAAAAGGCAGGCATAGCTAGGACCCATGCGGGTACCCATGGCAACACCTTTGATTTGGAGGAAATGAGTGGAGTTAAAGGAGAAGTTGTTCAATGTGAGAACAAGTTCAGCCAGGCGGAGGAGGGTGGTGGTGGATGGGGACTGGTCAGGCCTCTGTTCAAGGAAGAAGCGGAGCACCCTCAGGCCATCCGGGTGGGGGATGGAGGTGTAGAGGGATTGTACGTCCATGGTGAAAAGGAAGCGGTTGGGGCCAGGAAACTGGAAACTGTTAAAGTGGCGGAGGGCGTCCGAAGAGTCGCGGATGTAGGTGGGAAGAGACTGGACAAGGGGAGAAAAGATAGAGTCAAGATAGGAAGAGATAAGTTCCGTGGGGCAAGAACAGGCTGAAACGATGGGTCTACCAGGGCAGTCCTGTTTGTGGATCTTGGGAAGGAGGTAGAAGCGGGCTATGCGGGGTTGGGGAACTATGAGGTTGGTGGCAGCGGGGGGAAGATCTCTAGAGGAGATGAGGTCAGTGACAGTCTTGGAAACGGTGGTTTGATGTTCGGTAGTGGGGTCATGGTCCAGGTGGAGGTAGGAGGAGGTGTCGGAGAGTTGGCGTTCAGCTTCCGCTAGGTAGAGGTCAGTGCGCCAAACAACAACAGCACCACCCTTGTCAGCAGGTTTAATGACAATGTCAGGGTTGGATATAAGAGAATGGAGTGCTGCAAGTTCAGAGGGAGGTAGGTTGGAGTGAGTGAGGGGAGCAGAGAAATGGTGACGGCCGATGTCACGGCGGCAGTTAGCGATGAAAAGATCTAGAGAGGGTAAGAGGCCAGGGGGAGGGGTCCAGGTAGAACAGGAATTCTGCAAGCGGGAGAAAAGGTCAGTTGTGCGGGGGGAAGACGCCTGGCCAGAGAAGTGGGCACGGAGATGAAGGCGGTGGAAAAAGAGCTTAACATCGTGCCGAGCTCGAAATTCATTGAGGTGGGGCGTAAGGGGATGAAGCTCAGGCCTTTGCTGAGGACTGATCATTCAGGGTCAGAGAGTGGAAGGTCAGAGGGGATAGTGAAAACGCGGCAGGGGGTGAGATTGGGAGAAGGGGGGTCAGAGGAAAGTGAAGGGGAAGAAGGTTCCGGAGGGGCGTTGGTGTCCAAGAGTTGATGAAGCTTGCGATCCTTGACATCGGAAAGGAAGAAAAAAAGTTTTTTGTTGAAGCGTCGGATGAGTCGAAGGATGAAATGGAACTGTGGACGCGGACAGCTTTGAGATAGAGTGCGCCGGTGTTGCTGAAGAGAGAGGTCGAGAGTGTTCATGTGGCGCCGCATGGCGTTGAGCGTGGATCTCAGGATGCGGCGAGAGCAGTAGTTCGAGGAACGATGAATATCTTGGAGATATTTGTAATCCTGGGTGGATCCGAAGCACGAAGGGTGGAAGTTTAATTGGAATCCACGTGGAATAAGTTGGAACCGGAGACAGTTGCTGAGCAAAATGATGTGGCTGTGAAACCGAGTCTTGGCAGATACCTGATCAAACACGAGAAGGGAAACTGAAAGTAATGAAGATGAACAAGGTTGAAGAGCCAAATGGAGATCCCGTCGAAGAGAAGAGCAGTACTTCTTCAAGGTAGGCATTCCTAGAAGAGGTGTGGCAGTGAACCAAACACTAGTACGATAGCAAAATACTGCGGATGTTGGAAATCCGAAATAACAACAGAAAATGCTGGAAAAACTCAGCAGGTCAGGCAACATCCGTGGACAGAAATTTGAGTTGCCGTTTCGGGTCGAACTCTTCTTCAAAACTGGAAAGAAAAGATAGATCGGAGGCAGGGCTGCGATCGGACAAAAGAATAAAAGAAACAAAAGAAGTAAAAAAGAGACAATAAAAGGTATTAGAAGCTAGACGAGATGGTAATAGGCTGAGATTAGGTGTAAAGTGTACTGGCAGGGCAAGAGATAGCTGCCAGGTGTGAGAGATAAACAAAAGGAAAGGTGGGGGGGGAAAGGAGTGGAAAAATTACAAGAAAAAATGAAATAGGGGCCGAGGTTATGATCTGAAATTGTTGAACTCGATATTGAGTCCGGAAGGCTGCAGAGTGCCTAATCGAAAGATGAGGTGCTGTTCCTCGAGTTTACGTTGAGCTTCCGTGGAACAATACAAGAGGCCAAGGGCGGTGAGGTCCGAGTGGGAATGGGGCGGTGAATTAAAATGACAGGCGACCGGAAGCTCGGGGTCACCCTTACGGACTGAACGGAGGTGTTCCGCAAAGCGGTCACCCAATCTGCGTTTGGTCTCCCCAATGTAGAGGAGACCGCATCGTGAGCAGCGAATACAGTATACTAGATTGCGAGAAGTACAAGTAAATCGCTGTTTCACCTGGAAGGGGTGTTTGGGGCCCTGGGCAGTGGGAAGGGGGGAGGTATAAGGGCAGGTGTTACATCTCCTCCGCTTGCACGGGAAGATGCCAGGCGAAGGGGAAGACAATACCTTTTATTGTCTCTTTTTTACTTCTTTTGTTTCTTTTATTCTTTTGTCCGATCACAGCCCTGCCTCCGATCTATCTTTTCTTTCCAGTTTTGAAGAAGGGTTCGACCCGAAACGTCAACTCAAATTTCTGTCCACGGATGTTGCCTGACCTGCTGAGTTTTTCCAGCATTTTCTGTTGTTATTTCGGACAAAGTCAACATGGATTTACAAAAGGTAAATCGTGCTTGACTAATCTACTGGAATTTTTTGAGGATGTAACTGGTAAAATAGATAAGGGAGAACCCAGTGGATGTGGTGTATTTGGACTTTCAGAAGGCTTTCGATAAGGTCCTGCATAAGAGATTAGCGTGCAAAGTTAAAGCACACGGGATTGGGGGTAAGGTACTGTCTTGGATAGAGAACTGGTTGGCAGACAGGAAGCAAAGAGTTGGAATAAGCGGGTCTTTTTCCGAGCGGCAGGCAGTGACTAGTGGGGTGCCGCAGGGATCGGTGCTAGGACCCCAGCTATTCACAATATATATTAATGATCTAGACGAGGGAACTAGATGTAATATCTCCAAGTTTGCAAAGCTGGGTGGGCATGTGTGCTGTGAGGCTGGAAACTCCAGTATGATTTGGATAGGTTGGGTTATTGGGGAGATGCATGGCAGATGCAGTATAATGTGGATAAATGCGAGGTTATCCACTTCGGTGGCAAAAACAGGAAGACAGATTATTATCTGAACGGCAATAGATTGGGAAAAGGGGAAGTGCAACGAGACCTGGGTGTCCTTGTGCATCAGTCGCTGAAGGTTAGCATGCAGGTGCAGCAGGCGGTTAAGAAGGCAAATGGTATGTTGGCCTTCATAGTGAGAGGATTCGAGTACAGGAGCAAGGATGTCTTGCTGCAGTTGTACAGGGCCTTGGTGAGGCCACACCTTGAGTATTGTGTGTAGTTTTGGTCACCTTACCTGAGGAAGGATGTTCTTGCCATGGAGGGAGTGCAGCGAAGATTCACCAGACTGATACCTGGGATGGCAGGAATGACATATGAAGAGAGATTGGGTTGATTGGGCTTATATTCGCTGGAGTTTAGAAGAATGAGAGGGGACCTCATTGAAACTTATAAAATTCTAACAGGACTAGACAGACTAGATGCAGGAAGGATGTTCCCGATGGCGGGGGAGTCCGGAACTGAGGGTCACAGTCTAAGGATAAGGGGTAAGCCATTTAGGACTGAGATGAGGAGAAATTTCTTCACCCAGAGAGTGGTGAACCTGTGGAATTCTCTACCACACAAGGCAGTTGATGCCAATTCATTAAATATATTCAAGAATGAGTTAGGTATATTTCTTAAGGCTAAAGGGATCAAGGGATATTGGGAGAAAGCAGGGACAGGGTACTGAATTTGGATGATCAGCCATGATCTCATTAAATAGCAGAACAGGCTCGAGGGGCCGAATGGCCTACTCCTACTCCTATCTTCTATGTTTCTATGTAAGTACTTTGCTTTTGTATTGCTTTAGTATTTAGATCTTGGTATCTGATATAAGCTTCCCTTTTTTGCCTTATCCTACCCTGTATGCCCCTTGACATCCAAGGGGCTCTAGATTTGAGATTCCCACCCTTTTTCTTTGTGGGAACATATTTGCTCTGAACCCTCACTATCTCCCCCTTAAATGCCTTCACTGCTCTGACACTGATTTACCTTCAAGTAGCTGTTTCCAGTCTACTTTTGCTAAATGACATCTCAGCTTAGTAAACTTGGTCTTTCCCTAATTGAGAACTTATTCTCCTGGTCTATCTTTGTCCTTTTCCATAACTATGCTAAATCTAACTGAATTATGATCAACTAATTGCTCCCACTGATACCCCTTCCACCTGTCCAGCTTCATTCTTTAAAACCAAGTCCAGAACTGCCCCCTCTTGTTGGGCTTGCTACTTACTGGCTAAAAATGTTTCCGGAATCCATTTTAAGAATTCTGCGTCCTCTATACCTTATACATTGATTCCATCCCAGTTAATATTGGGGTAGTTGAAATCCCCTACTAATACTGCCCTATAGTTTTTGCACTTCTCAGAAATTTGCCTGCATATTTGCGTTTCTATCTCCCTCTGACTATTTGGGGGTCTGTAGTACACTCCCAGCAGTGTGATTTCCCCTTTTATGTTCTTCAGTTCAACCCATATGGCCTCATTTGATGATCCTTCTATCATATCATCCCTCCTCACAGCTGTAATTGTTTCTTTAATCAATATTGCAACCCCCTCTCCGTTTTTATCCCCCTCTCTATCTTGTCTGAAAACCATGTAGCCAGGAATATTGAGCTGCCATTCCTGCTTTTCATTCAGCCATGTTTCAGTAATACAATATGATACATGTCTATCTGTGCCCTCAGCTCACCTGCCTTATTCAATAGATTCCTTGCATTGAAGTATATACCATTAAGCACTGCCAAATCCCTTTGTTGTCTATTTTCTAGCTTTTGTTTCTGCTGTCTTCCAAATTCACTTACTAATATTCTGCCTTTCATTTCCAGATTTGCTTCTCTCCCTTCTAAATCTATCCTCAGGGTCCCATCCCCCTGCCAAGCTAGTTTAAACCCTCCCCAACAACACTAGCAAACCTGCACTGTAAGGGTATTGGTCCCGGCCCTGTTGAAGTGCAATCTGTCTGGCTTGTACAGGTCCTACCTCCCCAGAAGGGGTCCCAATGCCTCAGGAATCTAAAGCCTTCCCTCCTGCGCCATCTCTTCAGCCACGCATTCATCTACTCTATCCTTCTATTTCTGTACTCACTAGCGAGTGGCACAGGGAATAATCCAAAAATTACTACCTTTGAGGTCCTGCTTATTAATCTCTTTCCTAGCTCCCTAAAATCTGCGTGCAGAAACTCATCCCTCTTTCTACCTATGTCATTGGTACTGATATGGACCACGATCTCTGGCTGTTCACCAACTGCACATTAAGTGAATGGTAGAATTTGCGGTTACGGAAGATCTCAGGATTGTTATACAGCACCTGCAAAGCCATGTGGGCGCCCTGCACCAAGGGAAGCATACTATCCTGGCAAAGCCACATGCACGCTTATCCTGCTTCTCTCTGCTCAGAGAGAAGAAAACGTAATACCTTCTCCAGATGGACGAACTGTGAGATGTTAGCTGTGCCTCTAGCAGCAGAGTGGAAGGATCTGCTTTATTTTATTCGTTCCTGGGCTGTGGCCATCGCTGGCAAGGCCAGCATTTATTGCCCATCCCTAATTGCCCTTGAGAAGGTGGTGGTGAGCTGCCTTCTTGAACCACTGCAGTCCGTGTGATGAAGGTACTCCCATAGTGCTGTTAGAGAGGGAGTTCCAGGATTTTGACCCAGCGACGATGAAGGAACGATGATATATTTCCATGTCAGGATAGTGTGTGACTTGGAGGGGAACTTGGAGGTGGAGGTGTTCCCATGCACCTGCTGCCCTTGTCCTTCTAGGCGGTAGAGGTCGTGCATTTGGGAGGTGCTTTCGAAGAAGCCTTGTGAGTTGCTGCAGTGCATCTTGTAAATGGTACACACTGCAGCCACGGTACACCTGTGGTGGGGGAGTGAATGTTTAAGGTGGTAGATAGGATGCCAATCAAGCAGGCTGCTTTGTCCTGGATGGTGTCATGCTTCTTGAGTGTTGTTGGAGCTGCACTCATCCAAGCAAGTGGAGAGTATTCCATCACACTCCTGACTTGTGCCTTGTAGATGGTGGAAAGGCTTTGGGGAATCAGGGGGTGAGACACTCACCACAGAATTCCCAGCCTCTGACCTGCTCTTGTAGCCGCAGTATTTACCTGGCTGGTCCAGTTAAGTTTCTGGTCAATGATGACCCCCAGGATATTGATGGTGGGGGATTCGGTGATGGTAATGCTGTTGATTGTCAAGGGGCGGTGGTTAGACGCTCTCTTGTTGGAGATAGTCATTGCCTGGCACTTGTGTGGCGCAATTGTTACTTGCCAATTATCAGCCCAAGCCTGAATGTCGTCCAGGTCTTGCTGCATGCGGGTATGGACTGCTTCATTATCTGAGGAGTTGCGAATGGAACTGAACACTGTGCAATCATCAGCAAACATTCCCACTTCTGACCTTATGATGGAGGGAAGGTCATTGATGAAGCAGCTGAAGACAGTTGGGCCTAGGACACTGCCCTGAGGAACTCCTGCAGCAATGTCCTGGGGCTGAGATGATTGGCCTCCAACCACCACAACCATCTTCCTTTGTACTAGGTAAGATTCTAGCCAGTGGAGTGTTTTTCCCCATATTCCCATTGACTTCAATTTTACTAGGGCTAGTTGATGCCACACTTGGTCAAATGCTGCCTTGATGTCAAGGGCAGTCACTCTCACCTCACCTCTGGAATTCAGCTCTGTTTTCCATGATTGGACCAAGGCTGTAATGCGATCTGGAGCTGAGTGGTCCTGACAGAACCCAAACTGAGCATCGGTGGTGACGTAAGAAAACTACTAAGCACTTGGTTTGAGTATAAAACAAGGCCTTAATCAATTGTTTCACAACCATGAGCTTCTAGTTACATCACTAGTTCCTGTTTACAAAAACGTCCTGAGCAAGCTGGGCCCACGCCCGAGTATTTATACTTTCCTTGGACGGCGTCACCAGCTGGCCACCCAGTGTTATCTCATGCGTCATTTCTACATGAATGGTAAGATTCATGACATTCTTCCCGCCTGAAAGATTTGGAAGTCCGACGACTTCCTTCTAGCGGATATAACGGACCACGAAGAGCCGCAGTCATTTCGATTTCTGTTTGTGGCTGGAAGGCATGTCTCCTTGGAACATGTCTTGGTCCCTGGGTCGCTTGGTTCGTACAGGTAGGTTGACAGGGCCCGTGTCGCCTTGACCAATCTGAGGGGGACTGGGGAGATCGTGAATCCGGGTGCAGGTCCCCACAGGCGCAGAGCTGGCTTCATCTTGCTTGGTAGCTGGTGATTGTCCAGTGTCCTGGCTTCGGGTGGCCATCCCGTGGGGAGTGCTCTGCTCCCCGAGTTGATTTGGCGGAGTAGCTGACAGATCCCTTGATGTCCAGGGTAGGGCTTCATCCTCAAAAGAGCGCAGAGTATCGGCATCATTAATATGGATCCCTCTATCGGTGGGGTCTGTGGGACCGGTTGGACAGGGACCTAGATCTTGGAGTGAAACGGTGGACTCCCGGCAATCAGGGTACCTACCGCAAGTGCACGTATGTGGGATTAACGTCTGTTAGTTGCACCTCATCGACGAGGGGATCATTCTTGGAAGAATGAACGAATCTTCGGAGCAGCACGGGGCCGGGAGCTGCCAACCATGCTGGTAGGGATGTCCCTTGAGTGGAGCGATGCTGGAACCCAAAGAATCGTTCATGAGGAGTAACGTTGGTGGACATAGAAAGAAGAGACCTGATGGAATGCAACACGTCAGGGAGCACAGTTTCCCACTGCTGGTCTGGTAGGTTGCGTGACCTCAGTGCAAGATGAACAGCATTCCAAATGATAGTGTTGTATCTCTCAACCTGTCCGTTACCGATGGGATGATACGGTGTCGTTTTACTTGTGGTGATTCCCCGTTGGGAAAGATAACTTTTGAGTTCGCTTGGCATGAAGGAGGGACCCCGATCAGAGTGGATGAAATTGGCCGTACCGCAAAGGGAAAAGACCTGATCGAGGCATTTGATCACTGTGGAAGTAAACATATTGGGACAGGGGAAAGCAAAGGGAAAGCGTGAATATTCGTCCACCATAGTAAGCAAGTAGGTGATTCGCGTTGAGGAAAGCAATGGCCCTTTAAACTCAATGCTGAATCACTGCATAGGCTGTATAGCGTGTATCAGCAAGCCATCCGACGGACAGAAGAATTGTGGTTTTACTTCCACGCAAATTCTACAAGTGGAATATGTTCTTTTCATGTCTTCCATAGAAAATGGGAGATTTTTAAATCGCACAAAGAGCAACATACTGGTAATGCCAGGATGGCATAAGTCAGTATGAAGATCCGCAAGAGTCGAAGTTGACATTGAAGAGCAGAATGTACGCGTGAGGGTATCCGGGGCCACATTCTCTTTGCCGGGTCGATAATATATGGTGTATCCAAAGGCGGCCAATTCCATCCTCCAGAGCTGTATTTTGTTATTCTTGATCTTAGTGCATTTCCGGTTATCCAGCATAAAGGCCACGGAGTGCTGATCGGTTATAAGCGTGAAATGGCGACGAGCGAGAAAATGACTCCATTTACGTACTGCTTCAATGATAGCCGTAGCCTCCTTCTCGACAGGAGGATAATGGAGCTCGCTACCCTGCAAAGTTCTGGACAGAAATGCAGTGGGTCGACTACCTTGATTCAAGGTAACCGAGATCGCCAGATCCGATGCATCGCACTCGACAACGAAAGGGAGATTTTCATCAATGGAACGAAGTGTGGCTTTTTCCAGTTGTCGCTTGAGGAGGTTGAAAGCTGAAATAGCCGTTGCTTCCAACGGAAATGACTTCGTGTGAAGTAGAGGCTGGACTATTCTGCCCTTGCAGCGCGTTCCTATGCAGAGCTAGACAGGTAGCTAACAACTTGATATCTTCCCATAAAAATCACAAGGCTTGACTTTTCTTGTAAACTTTACTGAAAGATTCTTATTGTGAAACTGAAATACAATACAGAAATGGAAGCACACATTAGTATACAAGCACATAACTGATATGAATACACAAATTTAGGTACGCCTGAGCAACACAGTATATTTGGCATGTAACTTACCAAAACACATGGAAACACAGCTTACTGTGAATATACATTTAGCAAACTGAAAGGCATTCTCTTTAAATTAGCCCTGTACATAGTGCATCAAAATACAGCTACAAGTTAACCAGCTAGACAGAGAGCGAGCACTTCACGGCTAGCTGTGTAAGTTGCTTACAGAGAACAGTTACAAACTAAACATTTTCTGCAAAATATAGTGTACACTAATCATCTATAACATTCTCAAGTACTTACAGACAAATAGTGTCCAAGGCTGGAGCGTGACAAGCGCATAACTTCCCAGGCCATGTGTGGCTGCAGGTCTGTGATATACATTAGTTTACCTTACTGCACTTTACTGTGCTTTACTGCACTTTACTGCGCTTTACTGCACTTTACTGCGCTTTACTGCACTTGCTAGGTACCAAATATCCACTAGGTGGCGGCACACAATGGAAATCAACCCAAATTACTCAAACCCCTGAATTAACTGGAAAACTAACATAAGTTCCTAACGGAAGGCAGCATAGGACCTTGTCAGAGAAGTGGGGTATCCACTTCGCATAATAGGTGAACATGCCGAGTGCCCGACGAAGAGAGGCGAAATTCGTAGGAGGAGGGAGCTCCTGAAGTGGACGAAGTCGCTCCTGATCCAGTTTGATGACACCATTGCCCACCCAATAGCCAAGGATGTTGACTGATGGTACTGATTTCACAGATTTGGACTCATTAAGGTTAAGTTGCGACGACGGAGAACGTCAAAAAATTTCTGGAGGTTGGCATCATGCTCCTTCTGGTCATGACCAGCAACGGTGATATTATCCAGATGTGGAAAAGTGTCCTTTAAGTTCTTCTGTTTGACTAGGCTATCCATTGCCCATTGAAAGACGGCCACCCCATTGGTGACCCGAAATGGAAGGCGACAAAACTGGCAAAGCCGACCATTGGCTTCAAAGGCCGTATTCTTTTGTCAGAGGGCTAGATTTTCAGTTTAGGCAGTTTTGGGGCGCTAGCTTTAGCGCCCGCCCGAAGTTAGCGCCCGCCCCAAAGTAGCGCCCCGTTGCCGGGAATTCAGTGGCTTCGCCCTAAGAGGTTGGTGGAGCGCTAAAAGAGGCGTTCCACTACTCTCTTTAGGCGCTAAGCCGGCGGTCCAGAGGGATAGCGCCCAGGCGGGGCGCAGCACGGGTGCGGTCATTTTTGCACTGACAGCAGACCCCGTGGTGCCGACCAGCTCTTAAAGGGGGAAGGGACGAATTGGTCTGCTGCCACGCCCTGCACACTGCAGCCTTGCAAAGAGGCCTCAACACTACTGCTCAGCCCCAGGGAGTCATGGCAACGCCAGAGAAGGCCCGTCAGCGTGCCCTGCGCTTCTCAGAGGGTGATCTGGACATCATGCTCACAGCTCTGGAGGTGAGGCGCAAGATCTTGTTTCCAGACAGTGGGAGGAATCCAACCCACCACGACTACACCAAAGCCTGGAAGCAGATCGCCCAGAGGGTGACGTTCACCGGCGAGGCCCCCAGGACCCACACACAATGCCGTAAGAAGTACAACGATCTGACCAGGATTGTGAGGGTGAGTAGCCTTTCCAGTCTCCTCCTCATTCTTGCATGTACACCTGACATGATGGGCAAAGGGACCTGAAAGTCCTTTTGGCCAGCCCTCAGCCAGCAGCATTGGGACAGTCATGAGCATCAAATGGCCATTCGGCACTCTACACTTTGGCCAAGCTATTCCACCATGGGAGGCAGTGCACACTACATCAGGGCTTCACTCTGTCCAAGCTATTCCACCATGGGAGGCAGTGCACACTACATCAGGGCTTCACTCTGTCCAAGCTATTCCACCATGGGAGGCAGTGCACACTACATCAGGGCTTCACTCTGTCCAAGCTATTCCACCATGGGAGGCAGTGCTCACTACATCAGGGCTTCACTCTGTCCAAGCTATTCCACCATGGGAGGCAGTGCACACTACATCAGGGCTTCACTGCGCACTTACAGCCCGTCCTTTCTCTTGCAGGCTAAAGTAGCGTTTAATCGCCAGGCCCGTGCCAGGGGTGGCCGCGCCAAGCTGCAGAAGCTCACTCGGCTGGAGGAGCGCGTGTGTGTGCTCATGGGAGCACGTGTGATTGTCCCCACAGCGTGCGGTGTATCCGACCCTCCACTGCCCGGCAATGGTAAGGACCTCGCCTTTTGGCCCTCTCGCGTCGCACTGGCCCATCCGAGCTACCTCCTTTGCCACTGTCCCACCAATGCGCTGAATCCCACCAGTCCTAACTCCCTCGCTGACGCCGTCTCCTCACTCTGAAGCTACTCTTGTGCATTCCTGCTTTCAGCTGGTGACGACCAGGACCCTGAGGCTGCCAGTGACAGCACCTCCAACCAGGAGGAGGAGGAGGAGCAAGCCGGACCTTCGGGGGAACAGTCACGTCCCGCAGGAGAGGAGGAAATGCTCGACACCTCCTCACTGGACGAGTGCCTGGAGGAACTGTCGCAGGGCAATGCAGCTTCTGGGACCAGTGGCGTCCAGCCACCCAGCAGCCGTGCGCGTGGCCCGCGGCCTTCCCCCCAAAGGGGGGAAGGATCAGAGGGGAGTGCTGCTGCTCGGCACACTCGCCGTCACCAACGCGGCAAGGGTCCCCTAGTTCGGCCCCCTCCTCCCCAGCGGGAGAGTCGCGACTCCAGTCCGGACACCTTCACTTCGGAGGAGGTGCGGAAGCTCGATCAGATGGCCGACGACTCGGACCGGCGCCACACGGAGCTCATGAGCGTGGTGGGGCGCATGCCTGAGGCCATCGAGTCGCTGGCGACCAGTGTGCGCGAGTTCGGGGCAGCAACTGCCGCGACTGGCCGCATGCTAACTGATGCCGTCAAGACCCTGGCGGATGTGATGCGCGCGCACACCAGGACCACAGGGCCACTCACTGCTGCCACACGCGCTGTCTCAGGCAGGCATCGCCAGGGCAGGCGCCGCGCTGGACCATCCCAGCAAGCCGGCCGTCGGCTGATTGCTGCGGATCCTGCAGTGCGGGCCCGGCCGAGTGCCACCGCGCCACAGCACCAGCCAGCGCATCCCAGACGCCAGCTGGCCCACATTGCACCATCCGTCGCCGCCATTCCCCCTCTGGGGCGTCAAGGGCAAGCGGCTGCAGCTGATGGTGGCCAGGCTCAGGCGCGCCACTCAGGAGACGGCCCCTCGAGGCCCAAACGCCGTGTAGGCCGCCCCCCAGCGGCATCTGGCGGAAGGGCATCTGAGCCTCAGGCGCCTTCCCCCAGCCTCGCAGCAGCCACTGGGCAGAGCTTGCGAAGGAGCAGCAGGCAGGGCAGGGGAGGCAAAATGCTGGCCAAGGTCTCGCCCTCGCGGGCCACTCAGTAGAGGGTGTGGCCAGCTTTCCTTTAATATGGCGGTGGCCATCTTTATTTTGCCCATGGTTGTGCTTTTGGAGGGCTTTTTTTTTGCGTTAGGCCGACGTTGAGGCCCGGTTTCAATAAAGGTGGAGTGGCTCCTCCCCAGTTTGTGGGAGTGAGTCGTTTGTTGGGCTTTTTGTGGGGCCCGTTTATTGTTTTTGGGGATTCATGTGGGAAGGGCTTTTCATTTTTGTTTAATAAAAAATTATCTTTATTCATGCAGTCTCCATGGTTGTTCTTCTTAGTGTTTGTTGGCTTCGCCGGCTGAGGGCTTGCGGAGCGGCTGCATTCATCTTCCCTCATGGCCCCTGGCCATTCCCTGACAGGGGGCTTAGAAGTACCGTGTAATAAGGTGGCGTCGTGCGGCCCTTGGCCCTGGTCGCTCCCTCCTGGGAACGTACTCCTGCTCCTCCTCCTCCTCCTCCTCCTCCTCCTCATGCTCCTCCTGCTCCTCCTCCTGAGGTGCTGGTCCAACGTCAGGTGGCAGTGCCTGAGTCCTGCGGATAGCCAGGTTGTGTAGCATGCAGCAAACCACCACAAATTGGGAGACCCGGTCCGGCGAATACTGGAGAGCTCCTCCGGAGCGATCAAGGCAGCGGAACCGCTGCTTGAGGACCCCAATAGTTAGCTCGATGATGTTGCGGGTGGTTTGATGGCTCTCGTTGTAGGCCTCTTCAGCAGCGGTCCTGGGCGCGCGGAGCGGGGTCATGAGCCAGGTGCACAAAGGATAGCCTTTGTCCCCGAGTAGCCATCCTCTTGGGGGAGGCTGTGCCTGGAACATGTCATGCACAGTACTCTGCCGCAGGATAAAGGCATCGTGGCTGCTGCCTGGGAAGCTGGCATTGACTGCCATGATGCGCTGCTTGTGGTCACAGACCAGCTGCACATTCAGAGAATGGTAGCCCTTCCTGTTGCGATACTGCTCGCCATGCTCCAGAGGGGCCCGCAAAGCCACATGCGTACAGTCAATGGCGCCCTGCACCAAGGGGAATTCCCCGAGTCTGGAAAATCCCAATGCGCGCTGATGCTGGCTCTCCAGGGCCATGGGGAAGGAGATGAATTGGCTTCTCCTTCTGAACAGTGCTTCGGTCACCTGGCGGATGCAGCGATGCGCGTCGTACTGGGAGATGTTTGCTGTGTCCCCAGCAGCGTATTGGAAGGAGCCGGTGGCATAGAAGTTCAATGCCACTGTCACCTTCACTTCCACCGACAGAGACGTCCTGCACCTGAGCTTTGGCCGCAGATCTCGGCGAAGCAGGTGGCAGATCTCTGCAATCACCCCCTTCCGGAATCGGAGCCTTTTAACACATCGCGCGGCACTCATGTTTAGGTAGGAGCGCTGCTGGCGGTATAGCCTGACTGGGTAAGGCCTACGTGGCCGACGCCTGTAGCCCCCTCTGCCTCTAGCCAGGGCTGCCCCTCTCACAATACGTCTGCGAGCCCTACGGACATGGAGCTGCAGCTCCGCGTTGGCACCCCATGCAACCCCCATCAAATCCTGGCAAACACTCTAATTTCCAAATGGCCACTTGCAGCGCTGTTGCCTGAGTCCAAAAATACCTGGCTCTTGCTGCTTGAAACCAGTTAGCTATCCTCCTTGTTGTGTCTCCAGAAATGCGTTGCACAAGACTGTTTTCTGAAATAATGGATGGCCTTTATACTGGAGAGGACGTTCCCTTTAATTAGCGCCCCCCGGGGCCCGCGCTGGTTGTGTTGCGTTCCTTTTTCCAAACGCTCCGGCCGCCCGCCGCACAATGGGGCGGTCCGACTGAAGTTTGCAATCGGGGCGGCCAAAGGGCGTTGCACGAGGATGTGACGTCATTTTCTGCGCGCGCATCCGGGCGGGCGCTAAACTTTGCGCCGGCGCTAACGGGCAACTTAATTTGGGGCGGGGCGCAAACTGCGCTGCGCCCGGGCGCTACACGCATAGCGCCCGGAAATCACTTCTCTTAAGGCGCTAACTGCTGGCGCAAGCAACTGAAAATCTAGCCCAGAGTCTTTTAACGGTACTCAATGGTTCGCACTCTGTAAGTCAAAAGTTGAAAATACCTTGTAGTTGACAAGGTTATTGACCATGTCATCGATGCGTGGTAGTGGGTAGGCATCCAGATCAGTATACTGGTTAATAGTTTGCGAGTAATCGATGCAAAGTGGTTTCGTGTGTTGCTTCAGAGGATTTTTAACAACAATAACTGGAGCCCACTAGGGAGATGAACATGACTCAATGATACTGTCAGCTAGAAGGCAAGAGATCTCTGCCTCGATAAAGGATAGATCATCTTGGCTGAAACGTCATGATTTCGTGACTATGGGCTTACATCGGGGGGAAAGATTGGCAAATAAGGAGGGCTCATCGAGCGAAGCCGCCGAAAGCGCATGAAATGGTACTTCAGAAATAGTAAGCTCCGGCTTTGACCCTCCAAACTCGAAAGTGAGTCTTTTGTGTTGTTTCTGGAAATCCTGTCCCAGGAGCACATCACTGCATAGGTTTTTGAGCACCCTGAGCCAGGTGGAGAAATAAGTGCAGCCATTGAGAATAAGGTCGACAAGACAAAAGCCGGATGAGTTGATAGTCAGTGTCGTCAGAGCCATTGCAATTTCCCTGTCTGAGGGGTAAATATGCAGTTTTAACTTACTGACAGCCCGCTCACTAATGAAGCTGTCAGAGCTGCATGAGTCAATTAGTGCACTTAAAATATGTCCATTTACCGAAACCTTCGTGGCTGCATGGGACAGACTTTGGGGAAAAACAGCTGTGGTGGGAGGAGGAGCAGTTTTACCCTTGACAGCTGTAACCTTAGTAGTGATTCTTGGGGGAGGAGCGGTTTTATAGATAGCAGCTGTAACCTTAATAGTGGTTCTTGGGGGAGGAGCGGTTTTATAGATAGTAGCTGCAAAACTAACAGGGGCTCTCGACTGGTATACCTTAGAAAAGTGGCCTTTCTTACTAACAGAGGCTCTTGACCAGCATACCTTAGAAAAGTGACCATTCTTACTGCAATGATTGCAGGTTGTGTTAAGAGCAGGACAAAATTTCCTATAGTGGAATGCACCTCCACAGAAGAAACACTTCCTTCCAGATTGCCAAGATGCCGCTAGGGCAGGGTCATCATCAGTGAAGTCTTCTAGGGTAGGGTTGTCATCAGCTAGGTTAGAGTCATCATCAGTGAGGGCTTCCGCCCGAGGCCTATTGAGGGAGTCACTAAAAGTGATAGCAGCAGCCCATGTACATGGTAAAAATAGGTATCTGCATTCCTCTTTGCTAAGTCCAGAGAACATGCCTGGTCATAGGCAGCCTGTAACTCGAGGGTTTTATTCTCCAACAGATGCTGGCGTATGAAGGGAGATGCAATTCCATTAATAAAGGAAGCTTGAATTAACTCCTCCTGGTACTGCTCAGCTGTGACAGCTTTAAGATTACAATCCTTGTTGAGCCTGCGATGCTTTGAAGTAATTTGTCAAGTGATTCCCCAGGTTGTTGTTGAGTTGTGGCCAGTAGATGCTGAGCAAAAATTTCGGTTGGGGCCTTAACATATAGTCACTGTAATATTAGGATAGCAGAGTCACAGTCTACACTGTTTTCGATATAGTCAAACACATGAGGAGATACATAATTGACAAGTATCTCTAATTTATGAGGAACATTTTCACCACACACCCAGTGTTTCCATAACTTAGTAGTTTTAGGTGAATTCAGGTCCAGGTCAAGACGGGCACGTCTGAGTAGTTTGTCCATGATGGATTGATTACTACATTGGAGTTCCCTTCTACAGTTGAAGTCGTAGCTGGCTGTTCCTGAAATCACTCAGAGCGTGGAGCCGATACACAGTTGATTAAATTGACATAAGAAAACTACTAACACTTTACACCTAATCTCAGCCTATTACCATCTCGTCTAGCTCTTTTGTTTCTTTCACTTCTTTTGTCCGATCGCAGCCCTGCCTTCGATCTAATTTCTTTTCTTTCCAGTTTTGAAGAAGGGTTCGACCCGAAACGTCAACTCAAATTTCTCTCCACGGATGTTGCCTGACCTGCTGAGTTTTTCCAGCATTTTCTGTTGTTATTTCGGATTTCCAACATCTGCAGTATTTAGCTATCGTACTAAGCACTTGGTTTGAGTATAAAACAAGGCTTTAATCAACTGTTTCACAACCATGACTTTCTAGTTACATCACTAGTTCCTGGTTACAAAAACGTCCTGAGCAAGCTGGGCCCACGCCCGAGTATTTATACTTTCCTTGGACGGTGCCAGCAGCTGGCTGCCCAGTGTTATCTCATGAGTCATTTCTACATGAATGGTAAGATTCATGACAGGTGGGCAGGTTATTGGTGAGTAAGTGCCTCTTGATAGCAGTGTTGACAACACCTTCCATCACTTTGCTGATGATTGAGAGTAGATTGATGGGGCGGCTAGTTCGGGGCCCATAGCCTTTGCTGTATCCAGCATGCTCAGATGTTTCTTTATATCACGTGGAGTGAATTGAATTGGCTGAAGACTGGCTTCTGTGATGGTGGGGACTTCGGGAGGAGGCCAGGATGCATCATCCACTTGGCATTTCTGGCTGAAGATGGTTGCAAATGCTTCAGCCTTGTTTTTTGCACTCGCATGCTGGGCTCTGCCCTCAGTGAGGATGGGGATGTTCCTGAAGCCTCCTCATCTTATCAGTTGTTTAGTGGTCCACCACCATTCACGACTGGGTGTGGCAGAGCTGTGATCTGAGCCGTTGGCTGTGAGATTGCTTAGCCCTGTCTATAGCATGCTGCTTCCATTGTTTAGCATGCATGTAGACTTGTGTTGCAGTTTCCCCAGGTTGGCACCTCATTTTTAGGCACACCTGGTGCTGCTCCTGCCATGATCTTCTACACTCCTCATTGAACAAGGTTTGGTCACCTGGCTTGATGTTAATGGTAGAGTGAGGGATATGCCGGGCCATGAGGTTATAGATTGTGGTGGAATACAATTTTGCTGCTGCCCACAGTGCCTCATGGATGCCCAGTTTTGAGCTGCTAGATCTGTTCTGAATCTATCCCATTTAGCATGGTGGTAGTGCCACACAACACGATGGTGGGTGTCCTTAGTGTGTTGACGGGACTTCATCTCTACAATGACTGTGCGGTGGTCATTGCTACCAATATTGTCATGAACAGATGCATGTGCGACAGGTAGATTGGTGAGGACGAGATTTTATATAGGTTTTTCCCCTATATAAAAGTAAAATACTGTGAATGCTGGAAATCTGAAACAAAAACAGAAAATGCTGAGAGAGAAACAGATTTAACATTTCAGGTCGATGACCTTTTGTCAGAACTGGAAAAATTTAGAGATGTAACAGATTTTAAGTAAGTGTAGGGGCAGAGAAAGGAAGAGGGGAGGAAAGAACAAAAGGGAAGGTCTGTGACAGGGTGGAAGGCAGGAGTGATTAAAAGACAAAAGGGATGATGGTGCAGAGCAAAAGGAAATGGTAATGGGACAAATTAAGAACCAAAAGATGGTTCTAGATGAGGTGTAAATGGGAATGGCAGAATCATCAACAGCTGCCGTGTGACAAACTAGGGGCCGAGGTTATGGCCTTAAATTGTTGAACTCAATGTTGAATCCTGAAGGATGAAAGATGAGGTGCTGTCCCTCGAGCTTATGTTGAGCTTCTTTGGAACAGTGTAAGAGGCTGAGAACGGAGAGGTCAGAGTGGGAGTGGAGCGGGGAATTAAAGTGACAGGCGACCGGAAGCTCAGCATCATGTTTGCGGACTGAAGGGAGGTGTTCCACAAAGCCACTCTTGGTGATGGACATTTGAAGTCCCCCACCCAGAGTACATTCTGTGCTCTTGCTACTCTCAGTGCTTCTTCCAAGTGGTGTTCAACATGGATGAGTACTAATTCATCAGCTGAGGGGGGCTATTAGGTGGTAATCAGCAGGTTTCCTTCCCCATGTTTGACCTGATGCCATGAGACTTCATGGGATCCGGATTCAATGTTGAGGATTCCCAGGGCCACTGCCTCCTGACTGTATACCACTGTGCCGCCACCCCTGGTGGGTCTGTCCTGCTGGTGGGACAGGACATACCCAGGGATGGTAATGGAGGAGTCTGGGACATTATGCCTGGGATGCTGGCAAAGAAATTGAGGGCCATGGTGACCTTGACTGCCACTGGGAGAGCTGTGTTCACCCTCAGGTTGGAGGTCTGGTTACAGGAGGTGGCAGAGTTCTGTGACCACCTCCTTGGTGAAGCGTAGCCTCCTAATACACTGCTCCTCTCTTAAGTGGATATAAGAGAAGTGCTCCCTGAAGACCCTAGTTGGGTAAGGCTTCCTGTTGAGAGCCCTCCTGGCCCTCCTGCTCCTCCCTCTGCATGCATCTTCTCATCTTCTTTGCTGCCTCCGCACCCTCTCCTGAAGATACTCGAGTGTGAGGGGGACTGCCAGTAGAGTCCCCATGACTGTGAGCAAGTGTTGTGAGCAGAAGCCTTTCAATAAGAATGAAGGCAACAACACTCCCTGTTACCTTAGAACCTTGAAAGAAGTTAACAAAGCTGCCGGAGTTGCAGAAATTTGCACAGAGCTAGTTAAACTGCAGTAACATGTCAGGTGCAAGATGATCCCATTATATAACGCTGCTGAAACCTCCTTCCTGCTTGTCAATGCTTGCTCAGCTCATCGCACTTAAGGCATGGCGGTAAGTGGAGCGGTAAAGTCAAAATTTGCAGATTGGGCATCAAGTGAGCGTTGCACACTCACTGACGTCACGATCTGCATAATCTACATATCCCTAGTGAGTGGGGACATCAACAGCACTGCTGGCCATCCCAAAATGGCGGCTGCTGCGGGACCCACTGAGAGCAGGCGGAAGAGCGCCGGCCATCATGAATCTGGTGGTAATGGGTGCCGCTAAACCTCCAAATTTCTAGGCCTTTGGCCTAAAAACTTGATTGCAACATGAAAGCTGCTGGTGCCACCGTGGCTGAGGGTTAACAGACAATGAAAATAGTGGCGCCTGTAGGATTGAAAAATGCTCGCTGGGGACTAATGATTATTAGCTCAGTACTAAACTAACTGTGTTATGCTCTCCTGCTGTCATTCTTTCCGGTATCAGGCCCCAGTGTTGCAGCTTCCAAAAGCATATGAAAGTGAGGCTGTGATTTTGCAAAGCGTTGTGGATGTTAAAAGGGCAATGCATTTTTGTGTTCTTAAAAGGGCAATGCCTTCTGAAATGATAAAAATAAAAATAATGTAAATATATGCAGTTTTCAGTCCTTACAACTCAACTGCCTTCCGGAAAAAATTTAAATTTGAAAAAAAATTCCCAAATGGGAGTCCTCAGCTCTTAAAGCTGAATTCCCTTCCGCACCTAAAAAAATGGGAAAAGTACTTCACCACTGACACAAATGCCTCAGCAAGCCAGGGAAGGGGCACCCAGGGTCTCGCATGCAGCACTCCAGCTTTGTGCAGGGGGTCAACACTGCAAGAGAGGTCCTCTACCCACAGGGGCCAGGAGGCCCTCCAGAAAGAATGATGTGGGACCACATCACTGAGGCCGTCACTGCCAGCAGTGTCACCCCCATGACCAGGCTCCAGTGTACAAAAAAGCTTCATGACCTCAGACCACTGGTCAAGATCTGTGAATGCATCTTTGAAATAAAGAATAGATTTGCCTTTCTAATCTAGGCTATATTAACTTAAAAATCCTGTAGCACATCTTCAACACCCAGTCCCAACTAAAGGCTGGAAAGAACTGAATTTAAGATGGCCACCACAAATCACATGACATCAACTACCAATGAGATTACAGCATATATCCCAAGGCAGGAAACAAACAACCAATCACAATACTTCTTACTAACATAAAGAATAATCACCACATTCACCCCTCCTTTTAAAATATACTCCAACCTAAATAACCTTTACAATTTATAATTCATTATTTACAACTAAAACTATGCACAGACAAAATAAAACTATTCAACATGACACAATACTAAGTGAGCAACAACAAATAGTAACATTGCACATAAGTATTAAGTATCTCTCAACTAAAACAATATAATATAATATTTCAACAATTTAAAAACATTACTATCAATTTAAAAGTCCATTTTCAATCGGTCGACCGGATATCTTGTTCGTGTCGACCTTCTCAACCTTGGTGAAATTCCTTGCCCTCCCACACCAGGAGACACAGAAGTATCTTCTGCAGGAAGGCTATCCATATCCCAATTTTCAACGGTTTCCGGATTAGAAATCCCATCAGGAGGTAAACTGGGACAGTCATGAACATCCATCGAGGGCTGACTAATAGAAGTATAATTATCTGCAGTCGGATTGGAAATATTCGTAGTATCTGTAACAGCATCCACATTATCTGAATCATGACTATTGTTAATATCCTCAGAAGAGGGCTGGCCACCACAAGGAGCCAAGTCTTTAATTGAAACGGTACTTTCTTTCCCATCTTGGAATCGAATATGAGCATATTGGGAATTTGCCTCCAACAGCTCCACCTCCTCCACTAAAGGATCATATTTTGACAATCTAACATGGCGTCGAAGCAGCACAGGTCCCTGCATAGTAAGCCATGAAGGTACCGAATATCCCATAGTAGATCTCCGCGGATAGTTAAAGAGCCTTTCATGGGGGGTCACATTAGTAGCCGTTGAAAGCAATGATCTAATGGAATGCAGGGCATCAGGCAGTACCATTTCCCACTGTGTATTCTTAAGGTTCCGGGATGTCAAAGCCAACATAACTGCCTTCCAGATCACCCCATTGTATCGTTCGCACTGTCCATTACCCTGGGGATTATACGGGGTAGTTCTGCTAGTAGAAATTCCCCGACTCTGAAGGTATTCCTTCAACTGGGAAGACATAAAAGAACTTCCCTGATCCGAATGGATATACGCAGGCATCCCAAAGATGACAAAAAGTTGAGTCAGACATTTGATAACTGTAGCAGCTGATACATCTGCGCAAGGAAAAGCAAAAGGGAACCTTGAAAACTCATCCACAACAGTAAATATATATCGGTTTTGAGTAGTTGAAGGAAGAGGCCCCTTGAAATCGACGCTCAAACGTTCAAAAGGAGAAGTAGCCTTTATAAGATGAGCTCGTTGAGGCTTAAAGAAATTCGGTTTACACCGAGCACAGATAGAACATGATGAAGTCATCCGCTTGACGTCTTCAACTGAAAAGGGCAAATTCTTACTGCGTACGAAGTGTATCATCCTCGTAACCCCAGGATGGCATAAGGCATTGTGAAGATTAATAAGCATATCTCCGTGAATCACAGAACAATAAGCCCTCGACAGCGCATCAGCAGCAACATTATCCTTCCCCGGACGATAAACTATATCAAAATGGTAACATGCCAACTCAATCCTCCACCTCATTATTTTATCATTCTTAATCTTTCCAAAATGTTTGACATCAAACATAAAGGACACAGACTTTTGATCAGTTACCAACGTAAAATGTCGCCCCGATAAATAATGTCTCCATTTACGCAGTGCTTCCACTATTGCATACGCCTCTTTCTCTATTGAAGAATGCCTTTTTTCACTATTGTTCAAGGTACGTGAGAAAAAGGCCACAGGTCTTCCATTTTGGTTCAGAGTAGCCCCAATTGCAAAATCAGAAGCGTCCATCTCAATCACAAAAGGAACCTGCTCATCAATAGAATGCACAACTGCTCCAAGGATATCCTTTTTAAAATTATCAAAACACGTCCTGGCCTCCCATGATAGAGGATATGTCGTAACCCGAATAAGAGGCCGGATCTTCTGTGAAAAATTTGCAATCCAATTAGAATAGTAAGAAAACAGTCCAACAACTCGTTGCAAAGCCTTAGAATTAGTAGGACAAGGTAAATCAATAAATGGTCGCAGACGTTCTGGGTCTGGTTTAATCTTGTTTCTCGAGATAATGTACCCCAGTAGATTTACCTCAGTGGTCGAAAAGGTACACTTCTCTTTATTGAAAGTTAAACCAACTTTTTCCGCAGCTTGAAGGAATCTTTCTAAATTAGAATCATGCTCCACCCTTGATTTGCCACACACCGTGATGTCATCTAAGTATGAAAAGGTGTCAGAGAGAGAGTTATCACTTATAAAAGCATCCATT
The DNA here is from genome assembly GCF_052327205.1 of Somniosus microcephalus. Taxonomy (NCBI): domain Eukaryota; kingdom Metazoa; phylum Chordata; class Chondrichthyes; order Squaliformes; family Somniosidae; genus Somniosus; species Somniosus microcephalus. Next base: position 254,018,162 of record NC_140988.1, on the reverse strand, counting down.
GCCCGTTGAAAACAAGCAACACCATTAGTAACACCAAATGGTATTCGGCAAAACTGATACAGCTTTCCACCAGCCTCAAAGGCCGTATATGGTTGATCCTTCTTAACAATAGGAATCTGATGATAAGCACTCTTTAGGTCAATGGTGCTAAAAACCTTATACTGAGATACTTTATTGATAAGCTCATCAATCTTAGGCAAAGGGTACGCATCTAATTGAGTATACCTATTAATAGTTTGGGAATAGTCTATCACCATTCGTTTCTTATGTCTCTCGTTAGTCGTGACAACTACCTGTGCCCGCCAAGGCGAACAACTAGGTTCAATGATTCCTTCCAATAAGAGACGTTGAACTTCAGAATTAATAAATTCTCTATCCTGACTGCTATACCTTCTTGACTTGGTAGCAATTGGCTTACAATCCGGCATCAAATTGGAAAAAAGTGATAATGGAGAAATGGATAAAGAGGTTAATCCACAAATAGATAAAGGTGGCTTAGTCCCGCCAAATGAAAGACTGAGAGACTCGTGTAACTGAAGCACATCATGACCAATCAAAATATCCGCACAGAGATTAGGCAAAACAGATAGGCGTATATCAGTATACGTATTACCTAGAAGAATCAATTTCACAAGGCAACAACCAGCTACTTGTGAATTGAGAGTCGTCTGAGCCATACACACCTGATAGGAAACAGGCGAAATTTTCAAATGCTTCTCCTTTGCAAACTGAAGACTTATAAAACTCTCGGTACTGCCCGTGTCTATAAGGGCCTTCACTTCCAACCCATTAACTTGGGCCGTAACTATAGCTTTGTTTAGGCCATGAGCAAATGCAGCAGAAATTGATGCAATAAACGCCCTATCTAAAGGCTGAATAGTCACAGAGGAGGTAATTGAACCTGATGATTTACACACACGTGCGTAATGACCTCTCTTGCCGCATTTACTACACACAGCCTCCCGAGCAGGACACTTCAGACAAGGGTGCCGGATGTTCCCACAAAAATAACACTTCTGAATCCTAGAGGCAACAGCCGCTGAAGTAGAAACTGTTTCAGAATCTAGTAAACCACTCCTATTAAGTCCACATAATTCCTTTTCATCCGGAACTGCCGAAACCACAGTCACAGGCCGATTAAAAAGAGCATAAGAATCCGAACTTCTCTGAGCCACATCCAACGTAGAAGCTTGCTCAAAAGCACTCTTAAGATCCAAAGTCTTATTTTCTAACAACCGCTGACGAATTGATCTAGACAGTAATCCATTAATAAAAGCATCCCGTACCGCTTCTTCCGTATATTCTTCAGCCGTCACGGCCTTATAATTACAGTTAACACTAAGGCACCGAAGTGCTTGTAAATAAGTATCCAAAGATTCTCCCACCTGCTGCCTACGGGCAGATAGAAGGTGACGTGCAAATACCTCATTCTTTGGTTTAACAAAAATCTTTTCCAATGTAGAAATAGCCACTTCATAAGTTTTACAGTCCAAAATATATTTATACACATCCGGAGTAATGTAGTTGATCAGCATATTCAGCTTATTTAGAGACTCTTGATCCAACACGCCCAAAAAGTTTTTAAATGTACAATACCAATGTTTCCATTTATCATCCACTCCTGCAGAATTAGGGTCAGCATTGAATCATTCTGGTTGAAGATATCGCTCCATTCTGACATAAAGTTAATAAATTGAAATAAAGAATAGATTTGCCTTTCTAATCTAGGCTATATTAACTTAAAAATCCTGTAGCACATCTTCAACACCCAGTCCCAACTAAAGGCTGGAAAGAACTGAATTTAAGATGGCCACCACAAATCACATGACATCAACTACCAATGAGATTACAGCATATATCCCAAGGCAGGAAACAAACAACCAATCACAATACTTCTTACTAACATAAAGAATAATCACCACAATCTTCAAAAGCCATCTCCTACTAAGTGCATCACTAGCCTCACACACGTCTCAAAGCACGATTCCCCCACACTCAGTGCACTCACCTACCAACAACCTGTACCAAACATGAGGCACACCTCCCATTTTTAGCTTCACTTCACTGCCTTGGAGAAGATGGTGCTGACCATTTTTGGCAGGGGCATGGCTGAGCCCTTGGCCAGCGGCAGGGCTGAAAGGATACAAGATGCTGGTATCCTCATCCATTATCATCCTTCTTGCATTCACCTCTTGCTTTCCCGCCCTCCCCTCACCACAACTCCTCCCTTGTACCTTCTTCATTTCACACACCCAAGAAATACAGACTGCCTAGCCAGTGGGTGACTAAGAAGAGAGAGAAGAGAGTGAAGAAAAAGAAGAAGAAGAAGAAACACTGTCACTCGATTTGATACTCTCAGCCACCAGCTCCTCAAGGTCGACCAGCAATGCTATTTGCAGTGTCCCCCAGTGAAAGTCAGCAGCCTTCCACCTACCATGCTGCAACCATCAGGGTAGCACTGCATGGCATCAGTTGGATAGGCAAAGGCACACACAAGACAGCCACTAAGGGAATGCATAAGGGTGATGATTTGATTTCTTGATGTCATATTGGATGGATAAAGTTGGATTGGAAAGTTTGCTTTGTGGTGGCTTTTATTTCAGCATCATGGCCAAGAAGACGCTGTGATGGTCAGTAACAGAGGGAAGGTAAGGTGTGGGACTAATGTTGAAAGGGAAATTGGATTGTGTTCACTGTGACGGCAGGTGGATGATTCCATCCTGGATATGCTGGCCTGAAAGGGGCTGTCTGGGTTACATCCTTCCTTCTGCTTCCTCCTCTTCTACTTCTTCCTCTCCTGTTTCTTCCTCTTCTGCATCTTCCTCTCCTGTTTCTTCCTCTTCTGCATCTTCCTCTTCCATCTGAGAGCGGATACTGTAAATCTGAAATAAAAGCAAAAAATGCTGGAAATAATCAGCAGGTCAGGCAGCACCTTGACCTGAGATGTGAACTCACTTTCTCTGTCGGCGGATCTTGCCTGACTTGCTGAGTATTTGCAGCATTTTCTGTCTTCTCAGTGACCTTCCTTTACTATTCAAGGCCTTGCAAGCATCCAGCAATACTCCCTGTACACTTAAAAAAACTTTTAACATGTATTGCAGCAAGCCACGACTTCAATAAAATAAAACAATCCAGTCCAAAAACGTAAATGCAAACTTACCTCAAAGATGTGTGTGTCCCTTTAAGAGGTGCTGACAGAGCCTCTGTCAGTCTGCTGCATGCTGGGTTTCCATGGCGAGCTTCAGACCCAGCACTGAACTCAGCACTAAGGTCCAAGTTCACCGAGGTGACGTTAAATCAATGTGCAAGTCACCTTTTCCCTAATTTACATTTGCAGGGCCATTGCTTTTACTGGCAGCACTGCCGACCCTCGGAAAATGTCAGACACGACGTTCCTGCCACCAGCTGGCAAAAGAGTAGTTTTTTCGCGAAATTATACTGGTAACAGGTGGCATAAAACACCTGAGTTTTTAGCCCTCTGTGTTTGTTTTGCTATACAAAGTACATTGTTTTACAATGGTGCATGGAGTTGTACTTTGTGAAAGCGTTTTTAATAAATGTCAGTTGTCATAATTTAACTGTCACACTAAAGTGTCATTAATTACATTTGACAAAGGAAGCAAAGTACCTTTCTTTCCCAATATAGTGACAGCTTCACAGTTAGCAGGTTTTCGTTCCCCTGTTCACACAGGTTTGCTTAAACCATTGGACATCCAGTAGCCACTCAGGATAAGAACCAAGCCAATTAGATACCACCACCAGGGGATTCGCAGTGCTACAGACACACTTCATAGGGAAAACCATATGACACAGAGTCAGTGAAGGCCTTTGCCTCAGCACATCTGTGTTGTGTATGTACCTTTAAGGGAATAACTGGTCTTAGACTGCAGTGCCGGCAGTGACCACCCCTGTATAAAAGGCCCTAGCAGGCTTCTGTAGTTTCAGTTTTCAAGCTGCCTCTTGTTCAGTAAAGTACCTGTTAAACTGTTCTCCCGAAGTCCGTGTATGATTGAGGCGCGGACTTTACAGTGGCGACGAGTAAGTTCGAACTCACCTGCAGTGTGGCATCATCTCATGGGGATCTCGCCTGAAAGGAAGGTCCTGGAAGGTCGTAGTCTGAGCAACGGGCGTCGACTGAGGGCAACCGCCCAAAGAATCCATCGGTGTTTGGAGAATTGCGGGAGAGACTGTGGTTCCAGCGAATCGTGCTGGTAGCAGGTAGCGCGCTGACCCTTCCGGACCGCGGCGGGCTCAAGCTCGATCGGGCCGCGCCGCGTCACCGGGAAAAGAAAACAAGAGAGAGAGGGTGGAGCGCACAGGGCGCGGTCGGTGCTCGAGAACAGGACAGCGGAGAGAAACTAAACGGGGGGAAGGAAAGCAAGACGCGCCGAAGCTGCGGGTCGCCGCCATTACCCCGTAGAACGCTAGGAGCAACGTGGCAGTAAGGGGAAGAAGCAAAAGCATGGGAGGCGCCATTTTAAATCACCCAAGATGCCGAAAAGTGGCAGTATCACTGCTTTCGACAACGAGGTAGAAGACTGGACCACGTATGTGGAAAGAATTGAAGTGTACTGCAAGGCAAATGAGGTGGCTGATGGAAAGAGGGCGTCGGTATTATTAAATCTGATGGGTGCGAGTACGTACGGCCTATTGCGGAATTTAATTACCCCAGCTAAACCAATGGAGAAGAGTTTTGAGGAGATTGTTCATATCTTACAGGAACATCTAAGCCCTACACCACTGCTGATAGCAGAAAGATTCAAGTTCCATAAAAGAAACCAGCACAAAGATGAGAGCAATGCTGACCATCTTACGGAACTACGCAAGTTATCGAAGCCCTGCCAGTTCGGAGCAGGACTGGCAGACACCTTACGGGATAAGTTTGTCTGCGGGCTCCAGAGTGAAGGAACCCAGAAACGACTATTTTCAAAAAAGGACCTGACGCTAGAACAGGCTTTCAGCGTGGCAGTATCCTACGAAGCAGCAGCATGGGGAGCTGCAGAAATACAACAGAAACCACAAGAATACAGCATTAACGAAATGGCGTATGGAGCCGAAAAGTGCTGTCGCTGCGGCACAACAACATATGAGCAGAAGGACTGCTGGTTTAAAGACAAAATATGCAGGCAATGCTGGAAAATCCGACATATAGCAAGAGTCTGCAGGTCGGGAAAGAAGACCAACACGACAAGAACTACTAAGGAACAGTACAGGAAAGTAAAGAAACTGACAGATAGTATTTTAGAAGATCAGGAGAGTGATAAGGACTCTGGGAGCTGGTGACTAAGTTGTTTAAAGCTACACAATGTGATCGCAAAAGAAGTTCACCGAACCACTTGGGTCACCCTCATGATAGCAGGGTCCCCAGTGAAGATGGAATTGGACACAGGATCAGCCCTAACTGTCATGAATCGACGAGACTATGAGCGGCTATTCTCACACATACCCTTAAAGGACACTGTTAAGTATGTGTATTGTATTGAACAATTAACACAAAGACTTAAACGTATAACTCAAACAGGTCTTTACTGGTTGGAGGTAGGGACTATACTGAATACAAGATTACTGCACAGTGCTTATATACCGGTGTGTTCACCCCCGGTATTACGTCTACAGCAGCCTGAGAAAGTAGTACATCTCTTAAGGTGGAACAGGCTTAAGCTCTCTTAAGGTGGAACAGGTTACATACACAACACTCCTCCCTTCTTAGCTTTATAGTCATCCCCCCCATTTAACATAACGTAATAACATATATACATATATAACTTCATGTTTAACGTAACATATCACAGATTCAGTCTCTGCGGAAAACAGTTCACAGATTCAATCTCTGTGGTGTAGTCGGTTCACGTTACTCATTCAATAGTCCTTTCATGGATTTAACAGCTTAAACTTCCGAACTGATTTGGCTCCGTTCGGAGGGACCACGTGTGTGATCTGGTAGAGGTGATAATGGTTCAGATGGGTCATCTTCTGTTTTTACTTTTCCTTTTCTGCTTCTTGGAGACTCTCTGGGCTCCATTGTCAGCTGCCACAGCTGCCAGCTGCATGCGCAGTTCCTCCTTCTCTTCCTCCTGTTTCCGTCGTAGAGCCAGCTTCTCCCGATGTTCCGTAGACTTTTGGTGCTCCTCCATGATTTCTGCACTTTGGGAGTCGAAGTTACAAGCTGGGCAGGACAGGACATCGTAATATTCGGTGTCGTCCACCAGGTCATGGTAATATTCGGTGTCGTCCTGAGCTAGACCAGTGAGAGGGTCGTCTATTTCCTCCATACCCAGCTGGACGTTAGCCAGCTCTTGTTCCAAATCCAGACATCTTTCCTGAAGAGACTTCTTCATGTGTACCTCTGCATCCAGCTTTTTCTGGGCTTTCAGCAAGTCGTTTACTAGTGACCTCATTTGTGATTTTAATACTTCAACTTCCTTTGGAGATTGATTGATCGGACTATGCAATCCCTCTACCAGAGCAGCTGTTTCAGCGGTCTGTTGTTCTACATTGACGTGAGTCAGCGTACTTTTGGCATCCAATGGCTGCTCTGTTGCAGTCGTTTCAGTCTGTGTCGTCACATCAGCCATCTCAATGACTTTTGAGAGCTCCGAACCCTTTTCCTTTGAAGATCGCAGCTCGTGTTCAAGTTTTTCCCATTTCAGAGTCTTGTCCCTCAGCATATGAAGGAGTTGGCTGACCGTTAACTCTTCTGACACCAGATTGTGGCACGCACCTCCAGAACCTGAATCAGCTTTGATTCGTTCGGCCTCCTCGCGCAGATGGTTGGTGTGCTCCTGCTCCATTTTCTCCATCAGTTGCTTCTGTTGACTTTCCAGATTCTCCCACTCTGTAACAAAGAACTTTTTTATTTCATTCATCTCTTGCTCAAAACGGCGAATCATTTGTTCTAATTGCTGTTGTAGTTTGAAATGGAGTTGAGTTCGAGCCCAGTGTCCCTCAAAAATGTGCATATCAGTAGACTTGACAGACTCAGAATTCTCTGTTAAACTATGTTGTTGTTGCTCAGTGGAATTCTGTGCTGAAACTTTGTCTTTTGCACATGGGTTGGTCTTACCATCATCAGTTCTAGAGTCTGGGCTGATTATCTGCACCGAGTTCTCACTCTTTATGGCTTTTAGCGAATGCCAGTCCATATTTATGTTTCTAAACCACTCCCGGCCTAGTAGTGGTGGACCTCCCTCCGGTAGCACATATAAGTCCATTATTTGACTTCCTTCGCCCTTGTTGGCCACTGCAACCTTTATTGTCCCGATGGGGTACACTCTCTGCCCCGTGTAGGTTGTCAATATAATCTCCGTATCCTGTAGGGGAATATGTTGGAATAACCTTCTGTAATCTTTCTTATTCATGACCGACAATGCCGATCCAGTGTCCAATTCCATTTTTACTTGGACTCCTTCTATCTGAAGAGTAACCCAAATTGTCTGGAGGTCTGCACCCTTACCAACGTTGAGTACCCTTAAGCTAGCCAGTTCAATACTGCTTGCGTCTGAATCGGACTCCTGTTCGGCCACCTTGTGTACCTTTGCGTATTTCCCTTGCGGTGACTTCTTGTTGCTGGTCTTCTTCCCTGACCTGCATACTCTAGCTATATGTCCAAGCCTACCACAAGTTCTACATTCTTGGTTTTTAAACCAACACTGGTTCTGATCATGCGTTGTCTTTCCACAACGATAACATTTGCCAGAACTCACACCCAATTTGTGTGCACTGAGCTCCGGTGACCGTAGCTGCATTACTGCCGTGCCTCTCGCTGTGGCATCGTGTGCTGCTGCCATAGTGACCGCCTTCTCAAGCGTCAGCTCATTCTCCTCGAGCAGTCGCTTTTGTGTATCCTGTTTAAATAAACCACACACAAATTTGTCTCGAAGTGCCTCTGTCAGTCCCGTTCCAAACTGGCAATATTTCGCTAATTTACGCAATTCCAGCAAATATTCAGCATTGCTTTCATGCTGTAGCTGCCTTCTGTCGTAAAATTTAAATCGTTCCGCTAGCATCAGCGGCGTGGGGTTTAGATGATCTTTCAGGACAGTAACAATCTCATCGAACGTCTTATCCGCCGGTTCATCTGGTGATAACAGGTGTTTCAATTGCCCGTATGTCTTCGCACCCATTAAATTTAATAATGTTAGAGCTTTATCTTGGTCACGAATTTTATTGGCCTTACAATAATTTTTTACTCTTTCAACATATATGGCCCAATCTTCGAGGTCACTATCAAAGGTGCTAATATTCCCGTGTTTAGGCATTGTAGATTTGCAATTTCTCAGATTTTCTTTTCTTTACTTGTTATCAAAGATGGCGGCTTCCCGCTCTTGCCGTCGTCCTCCGCCCACAAAATGGAGGTTTTCCCGCGCTTGGCGGTCTTCACCCGTCCCCCGACGCCGTCTCCCTTCAGCCCCCGAGTGCGGCCCTTATCAGCGGATGCGATCGATGGCCCGGCTGTGCCTCGCACTTGAAAGCGGCCCGGCCCTTATCTGCCGATCGCTATCGCCCTATACCTCTCTCTTCCCCAGTCCTGTCTTCTACTCCGGTTCACAAGCTGATGGAGGCTTCAGGGTCCTAATGCCTGTCGCTTCCAGTGGGGTGCTGTGGTTTGAAACCTCTCTTCAACCGCCGTGGAATAACTGCCGCAGGGTAAGAACCTGACTCGTCGCCAGTGTTAAGTATGTGTATTGTATTGAACAATTAACACAAAGACTTAAACGTATAACTCAAACAGGTCTTTACTGGTTGGAGGTAGGGACGAAACTGAATACAAGATTACTGCACAGTGCTTATATACCGGTGTGTTCACCCCCGGTATTACGTCTACAGCAGCCTGAGAAAGTAGTACATCTCTTAAGGTGGAACAGGCTTAAGCTCTCTTAAGGTGGAACAGGTTACATACACAACAGACACGTCCATTGTATTGAAGACATACACGGGGCAAAAGGTCTACCCCAGAGGAAAATAAGGGTGCCAGTTGAATATAACGGAAAGGAAACACAGAAACTATACATGTATATACTATGAGATGGAGGACCACCATTATTGGGACGTGAATGGATTCGAAGACTACAATTGGATTGGCATTCCATTCTGGCACTAACTGTGACTGACAAAATAGATGATGACGTCGCACCTGGACGTCTGTCACAAATTCTATCTGACGCAGAAGAGGTGTTCCAACAAGGACTTGGGACTCTAAAAGGAGTAAAGGCAACCATAAAGATTGAGGATAACGCAACCCCAAAATTTTCAAGGCCAGACCGGTGCCATACGCGATACGCCCAGCTGTGGAAGATGAACTGGAGAGTCTGGAGCATTCAGGGGTGCTGTCTAAGGTGGACTGGAGCGAGTGGGCCACACCCATCGTTCCTGTAATGAAGAAAGCATTGGGCAGCACGCCTGGGGAGCCAAGGAAGGTTCGCATCTGTGGGGACTTCAAGGTGACTGTGAACCTAGTCCTGCACACAGTACAGTGTCCGCTTCCGCGGATAGAAGGTATTTTCGCCTCGCTATCTGGAGGGAAACGTTTTACAAAGATTGACCTGGCTCAAGCGTATCTACAAATGGAGGTGGAAGAAGCATCTAGGAAATACCTCACGATAAACACTCGCAAAGGCCTTTACCAGTACAATCGACTGGTATTTGGGTAGCATCGGCCCCGGCTATGTGGCAGAGGGCAATGGAACAAGTCCTGCAAGGGATCCCGGGGACCCAGTGTTATTTGGACGACATCCTGGTTACGGGCGAAAATGACAATGAACACCTTGCCAACCTGGAACAGGTGCTCACGAGATTGCAGGAATATGGGCTACGAGCCAACCGTCCCAAATGCGAGTTCTTCAGGAGGCAAATCTCATATTGTGCCCACATGATTGATGAGGAAGGGTTGCATAAGTCGCCGGACAACATTGAGGCTGTAGTCAAGGCTCCAGCACCAGAAAATGTGTCGCAACTGAGGTCGTTCCTCGGGTTGGTGAACTACTACCATAAGTTCTTGCCGAATTTATCTACAATTCTGCACCCACTGAACGCCCTCCTTCAAACTGGTGTAACATGGAAATAGAGTGATGAGTGTAAGCGTGCCTTTCAGGAATGTAAATGCCAAATCACTTCAAAAGAAGTATTGGCCCACTACAACCCAACACTACCGATTCGGTTGGCATGTGATGCGTCACCTTACGGCATTGGAGCGGTGCTGTCACACAAATTCCGTGACGGTTCAGAGAGGCCAATAGCCTTTGCATCACGGTCGCTAACCTCAGCCGAGCGTAACTATGCCCAGATTGACAGGGAGGCCCTCAGCCTGGTGTGGGGGGTGAAGAAGTTCAATCACTATCTGCACGGGCAGAAATTCACCCGACTGACTGATCATCAACCCCTGGTCTCAATTTTTAACCCAAAGAAGTGCATTCCGGTGATGACCGCGCAACGGCTGCAAAGATGGTCACTTTATCTAGGGGCACATCAGTATGACATAGAGTACAAAGGTACGAAACAACATGGAAACGCTGATGGGCTGTCGCACCTACCGTTGCCTACGGTGGAAGAAGCACCTGCAGTGGACCCGGTGGAGATACCATGCGACCATAGTCGAATGTTTGCCTGTTACAAACGCAAGTATTGAGAAGGAAACCCGAAATGACCCGACACTCTCTCAGGTCTATGATTTGACGGTGAAGGGATGGCCAGCATATGGCGACTCACTGTTGCCAGCATTCTCGCCAAGGAGGGAACAGCTGTCAGTGTGCCGGGGAACCTTGATGTGTGGATCCCGAGTGGTAATTCCACCCAAGTTGAGAGATAGAGTACTCAATGAGCTTCACGAGGGTCATCTGGGAGGGGTAAAAATGAAGAGCCTAGCCAGGGCGTTTGTGTGGTGGCCGGGAATCGATAAAGAAATCGAGGATATGACCAAGAGAAGCACAGGATGCCAGAAGGTCCAAAACACTCCACCACAGGCCCCGCTACATCCATGGGAGTGGCCCTCATCTCCATGGCAACGGGTACACATTGATTTCGCTGGTCCATTTATGGACTCAATGTTTCTAATCGCTGTGGACGCCCATTCGAAATGGCCAGAGGTCATTAAAATGTCCTCCACCACCGCGGAGAAAACTATTGCAGGCCTAAGGACCATCTTCGCCAGGAATGGGTTGCCAGAACAGATCTGTTCCGACAATGGCCACAATTTGTGTCTGAGGATTTCTGGAGGTTCCTGAGGAATAATGGGGTGAAACATTACACATCTGCCCCATATCATCCAGCCACAAATGGATTGGCTGAGAGGTTTGTTCAGACCTTTAAAAAGGCCATAAAGGCAATGTATAATGATGACATACCACTGCAACACAAGGTGGATAACTTCCTGTTTGCTTACCGGAATGCGACACATGCAGTAACCAACCACACTCCAGCCGTACTGTTTTTCAACCGGAGACTAAGATGTCGCTTGGATTTGCTCAAACCAAACATAAGACGAGGTGTTGAGGATAAGCAGTTTCAGCACATAAATGAGAAGCCAACCAGGAGCTTCAAGATAGGGCAACCAGTCTTGGCCCGCGACTACCGAACAGAAAAATGGCAGCTAGGCATGATATGCACACAGCAGGGACCACTAATGTACACAGTGGATGTTGGAGAGAGCATCGTGAAACGCCATGCTGACCAGATTCTAGAGTCACAGGAACAAGCCAAACCTGTACCACAAGCATGTGCACCTGGTAATGAGCCCGAAGTACAGATTGCGTCTACCTCAGAAGCAGGGATATTGGAAGCTGACGAACCAACCAATGACAATGAGCCAGAATTGACTCCACCGCCAGAACAGGATACTCGAGAAAGGCGCTATCCAGTCCGGATCAGGAAGCCTCCTCAAAGACTGAACTTATAAATGACTATTTCAGTTGATGTATATATTACTGAGAAAATTGTAATTGTAATTAGTTATTATTTAGTTGTTAAATGAATGTTATGTACTGTTTATCTAAAAGGGGAGGAATTGTTGTGTATGTACCTAAAAGGGAATAACTGGTCTTAGACTGCAATACCGGCAGTGACCACCTCTGTATATGTAAGATTCGCAATTTTCAGCAAAAATCACGCAAGAAAACTGGATAAAATAAGACTGTTTATTGACCAAAGTAAGCTTGCACAGAAAAACCTTTGATAAAAGGGCATACAAAATGGCCGCCAGGCCCCGTGATCAGTTTATGAACCATTTTATTTCTGTTACTGCAAGCCAGACAGGCTTGTGGATTGAAGACAGTGAGCCCACGAAAGCCAGTCTCTGGGAACCGAAACTCAGAGCAACAGCATACATATTCAATGGATTATAAGTACAGGATGGGGCCCATCAAGATATGGGCGGACAATGTAAAAACACTTATACCCATTTATCGTACAAAGGAAAAACCGTTTAGCAGCCATCAAGGAAAATGTCCGGACCGATCAATATGCGAACCGAGCCACGGTGACAATGCAAAAGACATTGAAAGACATTATCGGCCAGGAAGGCCAGTTTAAGTTATCACCGGCTCCGTTACAAGACAAAGCGCCCCTGCAGAGATTTCTGCCCGCCAAAACTAATACAAAGACAGGACTATGATTTGGCGGGAGATAAGACTGTCCCAAAAGAGTATAACTATGGATTGAAAGTCCATCTAAGTGACTGGGGACTTCGGGTTACTTGAACAACTTCTTTTTCACTGCCACGGCTTCTTGTTGGGCGACTTCAGGCTTCCATTTCTTCAAGAACTTTCTTCTACGAGGAACGAACGAAGGGCGGACGGTGCCCGGATCGGCGCCTCTTCCACTTCGGCAGATCGATGAAAACGTTTTCGTCTTTTTAAAGACGGACGGTTTCGGTAAAAGGACAACGTGGTCGGTGTTCAGCCAAACAAGGCTCGGCCACGACGAGAAGACGACGAGGGTGGCCCGGGTACTGGGGTCGGGAGATCATCGACGACCCAGGCCGACGGAGAAGAAACCCTCTGGAGAACCGGCGATCGATGCCACAAGATTCTCCCAAGTGCATAGCCTGCATCTGGGTCTGCTCCATGAACCCAAATTGACTTAGTGGATCTCAACCTTAACGAGCGCTCATCGAGGCTGGGTCTACCCCACCGCCTCGAGGGAGGAGAGAATATCGACTGCGCCAGAAGTTTCCAAATCCACGTGACGACGGAAAGCGGTGCTAAAAAGGCTGCGAACCCCCTTTCTCGCGATTTCGAGAGTGGTGAGCATGATCCCAAGTTCCCCAGGTCGAAACTTAGTTTAGGTATAGGGGAGGGAGTTAAGGGAAATCGTAATGTGTTTCCCCTTTTTCGATGTGCCGTGTGTTCCCCATTTCCATAGAGTCAAGTTCATAAATTTGTGCATGATTGTAGTAACTTTAATCTGTGCCTATGACATGTATTTTGTAATGCTTCAAACTGTTTAAAAATAAAAGCATCCATTTCGTGCTATTCAACCTGGTCTATTGAGTTCTTTCTCTGCACTACTGTTCTCTGCACCTAAGTCCAAGGTCTAGAACCGTAGGGGGGAGTGGGTCGAACCACTCAAGGGTAATTATTGCACGAAGCCTGGCAGGAGACCAGAAAGAGCAAGAGAAACCCCCTACAGAAATGGTGACCGCGGCAGGACCTTGGCAGCAGGAAAGTAGTGTGTTAGATCAAGATCTGAATAAACGAAATGTGATGGATGAAAGAATAGCAGATTATGTTTTCGGAAAAGTCAACCTCACAAAACAATGGATATCTGATCTACTAAGGGATAGGCGCCCGCTAGACGCAGCCATCAAGTGGACAGCGGGTAGAGAGCATAAGAAATCTGTAGAAAAGGCGGTCTGGCTGATGTGCTACAAGAAGCAAGTCCAGCTTTTGGACCAGGTAGTTGCAGCACAGACAGTCCAGATCAACGGCTTGCTTAAAGGCGTGGAGGAAAAGGTTGCGGGAGGTCAAAAACTGATTGAATCGCTTGACGCGCTGAACCAGGAACGCCGCTCTGTAATTCGCTGCCACGAAACCCGGGTAGAATATTTAAAATGTCAGGTCGTTGAGGCCAAGGCCAGTGAAGGTAGAATGAGAGAGAGGTGTTCCCGTCTAGCCAAACAAGTAGATGCCCAAGAGGAAAAGCTCCTGGGAGCCAGGGCAGCATATAAAATGGCCATGGAGGATAGATCTGAGAACACCGACCACAGCACTTGCCGCCGGGAGCTAGAGGACCTGAGAAAGGCCCTAGCGAAGGCAAACGGGTTGGTGTGTCTCATAAATCCACCAGCGAGTCAGCTGTTGCTAGCCAAGGAATCCAAAAGACCGATTCCACAAGAGGCAGTTGGGGTACCAACCCCCAAACCTTCTGCGCCTCCTGCCTATGAGGAGTCTTGGACTCCGGGACAGGAGACGGAGACGGTAGAGGAAGGGAGCCCTGAGGTAGAGCAACCCCAGACAGTAGAGTCGGGGTCGGCGCCAATGTGTCCAACGAGACACCGGAGGATCGGTCCAAATGAAGAAAATGGCGATGACGGACCCCTTGAGAGTCAGATCATAATGCCTCATAGCGCACGACAGCTAAGAGAGATGATAAGTCACATCCCAAAACTCTCCGAGTCAGGAGATCCCTCCGTGCATTTCAGGGACGTGGAGCAGACCGCAGCAGTCAATGACTGCGACGGGGTTGAACAGTCTAAAATGCTGCTGTTCTCCCTGGACAGTTCGCTCCTCCAGTGTCTCCCTGACGAGAGCAAGAGAGGGCACAGGGACTATGAGTTGCTACGGGATGAGATTCTGGAGATCATGGGAGAGGGGGACGGAACTCCGTTCCTCCGTTTAGAAAAGACAGTGCAGCTAGAGGGAGAACCCCCACGGGTTTTCGCCGACAGGTTGTGGCCAGTGTATCGGCGCAGCTGCCCGGGCGGGCCGGCCCGGGCCGGGCTGGATGGCGAACAAAGGGCTCACTGGCTTCGGTGCCTGGTAGCAGGTTGCCTGCCAGTAGTGAAGGAACAGGCCAAAGCATGGTTTGACCCCACTAACGCCCGCTCCACGGAGGAAGTAGTACTAGATCAGCTCACGATCAGTTATAGAAACAACAAGGGCAAGAAAACGCCTGTTGTGAAAGGAAAGGTGCATGAGGTGAGACCCACAGCCTCTGCTAAAAAGGAATGGCGTCAGGAGGGAAATCGCCATCCCCAAGCAAATAGCAGTTGTTACGGGTGTGGGAAGGAGGGTCATTGGCGCAAGGACTGTAGGAATCCTTGGAAGGATAAGAGGGAGAGAGCGTTCGCCGCAGCCCAAGATCGAGCCCAAGCCCGAGTCGCCAACGGCCCGAGAGTTTCCCCAACACCAGCACAACCACAAGTGCAGGCCGCTGCCCCAACACCAGTCCAGAACCCAACCGTAGCCTTTGCCCCGAATGAAGGGGGTGGTGCGGTTGTGGACCCCGCTGCGATCGAGTCAGTCTTGGAGACTATGCGGTCTCTGATGACCTGGCAGGGGAAGGTAGCGGTTGCTAACAGCCCTATCGCCCCCGAGACCCCAGCCGAAACACCTAAATGACTGACGCCCGCGCAGCCCATCTACTTGTGTCCGCTCCGCTATGACGCTTGGAGAAGACCTGTGGTGGAGATGGAGGTGGAGAAACAAAGGGGTAGTTACCTGTTGGATACGGGAGCTTCGTGTACCTTGATCCACACGGACAAACCTTTTGCCTCACCTCTGTCCGCCCAGGCTCCATATTTAGTAGCGGGTTTCACAGGTAGAGCACAGGCTGGCGCGCACTCCCTCCCGCTCTCCATTCAGTTGGGAGCGCTCCACACCACATGGACGTGCATCCTATTGAAGTGGAAAGAGGGGGGGGGGAAAGGCATCCTCGGGGCTGATTTCTTGGTGGAACACGGGATCCTCGTGGACCTGAGAAATCACTGTCTCTGGGGAGCCGAGGGCGGTTTAGGTAAGGTAGTCGTAATCCCGGGGAAGGAAGAAAAGGGGGCCCTGTGCACTATGAAGCCATCAGGAGGTTACGATCTCGAGCTCATGATAACAAACGTCCCAACGGACTTGCAGGCGCGTGTGTCAGAAAATCTGACCGCGTTCGCCACCCACAAGCACGACTGCGGGAGAGTCACTGGGTTCGAAGTCAGCGTAGACGGGGACCCCATGATCCGACCCCAAAAGCAGTATAATTTCCCCAAGGAGGCAGAACCCGACATGGAGACAGCAATATCTTCATTGGTACAGCAGGGCGTATTGAGGACGATAGCCACCCACGTGAACTCCCCATTATGGCCGGTAAAGAAACCGGACAATTCGTGGAGAGCCACGGTGGACTATAGAGTCCTCAATAGTAATATCCCAGCCTGCGCGCCCACGGTAGCAGCAGTTGCAGACTTAATAGGGAGTATTCCAGCATCGGCGACCACATTCACGGTGCTGGACATCTCGAACGGTTTTTGGTCCATTCCGCTGCGGCGGGAGGACCAGTACAAGTTTGCCTTTACTTTCAAAGGGCAACAGTACACCTGGAACTGCTTACCACAGGGTTTTCACAACAGCCCCAGCATTTTCCATCAGTGCATGGTGGGGAGTTTAAAAGAGTTCAGCCAGCCCAACCAGATAGTGCAGTATGTGGACGACTTACTCCTGTTCACAGATACAAGGGAGCAGCACGGCCCACTGTTAGCCGAATTGTTGGAACTGTTAGAAAGGAAGGGTTTCAAAGTAAACCCAAAGAAAGCCCAGATCGGCCAGCGGGAAGTTAAATTCCTGGGTCTGGCCATCCGCGCTGGGGAAAGAGCCATAGATAAGGCCAGACGGGAATCTATACAAGATCTGCCGATTCCCAACACAGTAACGGGTGTAAGGTCCTTTTTGGGATTGACCGGGTACTGCAGAGATTTCATCGAGGACTATGCTGCCACAGCGGCCCCGCTACTTCGACTCTTACACAAGGGAGTCGAGTGGTCTTGGGACGAGGGGTGCCAGGCAGCATTCGAGAAGTTGAAAAGAGATCTGCAGACCGCGCCAGCCCTAGGGGCCATAGATGGGGGAGAGGAGTTCTTTCTGGAGGTAGCCGCTAGTGGGGACAGCCTGAGCGCAGTACTGCTCCAAGAGCGGCACGGCAAGCTAAGACCAGTAGTTTATTCCTCCAGGGTGCTCACGGATGTGGAGAGGAGTTTCTCCAATTGCGAACGGCATCTCCTGGCCACGCATTGGGCTGTGAACAGATCAGTGATCTTCACAGGGACCTCTCCCATTACGCTCCTCACCCATCACACCCCCACGAAGATGCTTCTGGACGGGAGGATTAAGGATGGGACCGTAAGCAGCGCTCGGATTGCGCGCTGGACCCTCCTCCTTTCCCAGATGGATCTCAAAGTTAAAGGCCTCTGCGCGCCAAGGCTCGCAGCCAATATGGCATATCCCGGGACAGCCCATCAATGTTCCGTAGAAGGGGTATGGGAAGTTAACATAGGTTTACGGGCCGGGATACATCCCACGGGCCGCGAGATCTACGTAGACGGTTCTAGCACTGTAGCTGACGGCAAGCGACTCACAGGGTGTGGAGTTTATGACCCTGCGGCAAACATTGCCCTGGCAATTAAGCTCCCCAGCACTATGAGCGCGCAGCAGGCTGAACTGTCCGCGGTGGCGTACGTGGTTACCCACCCCGAGATTTTCCCAACCCCATACACGATTTGCTCAGACAGCATGTTCACGTGCAATTCGTGTACGGAGTACCTCGCCATCTGGTCCCGACGCGGGTACACCTCCGCGGACGGGCGGCCTTTAACAGTTAAGCCCTTGCTGGAGAAGATCCTAGCAGCTGTGGGGGAGAAAGGAGAGGTGTTCATCCATAAGGTGAAGGCTCACTCCATTACAGAACCCCGCAGTCAGGGCAACCAGCAGGCGGATGCGCTAGCCAGGGAGGGTGCCCGCAACGGCATTCTCTGGGACCCATACGAACCCGGACCCGTGGCGGCGATCCAAGGCAGGGAGGGAATTCCCGGGAACACAGGGGTGACACCGCCCCCAGACCTAAAGACCGTCCAAACCCTGGATCCCGCCCTAAAAGCAGTCCTAAAAGCCATCACAGAGGGCAAACAGGTAGAAGGTCCGTACAGTATGGCAGCCCTCACAGTCAAAGAAGGTATGCTGTTCCGAAAGGAGCAGTGGGTTGTGCTGCAGCAGCACCGAAGGGAATTCCTGCAATTGGCCCACGAGGGTCCAGGAGCGGGACACCCCGGACCTGAGGTCACCTGGCAACGGGTGGAACAGGCGGGATGGTGGCCGAGACTTCGGGACGATGTCCGCGAGTTCTGCGCAAGCTGTCTTGTGTGTGCTGTTAACAACCCAGACCCCCACAAAAGGAAGGTGCCCATGGGGCACATCAGGAGGGTAGAGGGACCATGGCAGTCGATTCAGGTCGACTACATAGGGCCCCTGCCCGCCGCCCAGGGAGGCTATAAGTACTGCCTTGTCCTGGTAGATGTGTTCACCAAATGGGTAGAAGCCTTCCCGTGCAGAACAGCTACGGCACTGGGTACTGCTAAGATCTTGATTCGGGAAGTGTTCTCACGGTGGGGACTCCCCCGTTTTGTAGAGTCCGACCAAGGGAGTCAGTTCACCGGTCAAGTAATGCAGAACGCCCTCAGGCTCTTGGGCATTGAGGGAAAGTGGCACGTAGCATACAATCCCCAGTCATCCGGGATTGTTGAGCGTATGAATCGGACCCTCAAGGAAAAGCTGAGGAAAGAGACAATGGGCTCGCCCCAGAAATGGGCGGAGGTCCTGCCTTTAGTCCTCATGGGGATCCGAGCCAGCCAGTCCAAAAGCACGGGGTATTCCCCGCACGAGTTAATGACTGGAAAGATCATGCGAACACCCACCCATGTGCTAGCCCCGGTGCTCACTGAGGGCCAGCTCCGAGAGGTGAAACGGGACAAATTCGCCCAAACCCTCTTGGAGCGCCTGAGACAGATTTATGGGCAGGCGGCTGGGAACATGGGAAGACAGCACCAGGGAAATAAACTGTTGTTGGAACCTCGGAAACAACAAGAGTGGGTAGTCGGGGACCAGGTCATGGTCCGAAACTACGCCAGGGTAGGGAGTTTTGAACCACTGTACATGGGGCCATACAGCATTGTAGACAAAGCCAGCCCCATGGTTTATGCAGTGAAGACGCCCCGACGTACCAAATGGTTTCACATCAACCAGTGTAAACTGTTTAAACCGGGTACACAAGGGCCACCAAAGGGGACCAGGTCTGAGAACAAAGATCCTCAGCCTGTAACAGAGTCACAGACCACACAGGCTGGAGCAGTAGCCTGCGTGAAGGGAGAGGCCATCCCATTGGAGTGGGAGGTCTCATCTTTTGAATGGGATTTAGGCAGGGGAGAGCCCGAACAGCTCAACCTCGCTTTAGACCCAATCACGGAGGAGGAAGAGTCAGAGGACGGCAGTCCCGCCCTCGACTCAAGCTTGGGGGAGGTAGGGAGTGGGGGTGGAGACTCGTTACCTGTAGGGACAGGTGAGGTGGAGTCGGAAGCCACAGATCCCAACCCCGGGGGGGCGGAGCCTGAGGAAGGGGAGCTGGAGCCGGCAGCTGTGGAGGAACCACAGGCTGTGACGGTAACAGTCACGACCCCAGGTCCATCGGCCCCGGGAGCCCAACCCAAAGCAGCCCCTCGTAGGTCAGCTCGAGCGCCCCAGCCCAGAAAATTTTGGCCAGATTCTCCCCATCCTCCCCAACCACGGTTTAAAGCAGCCCCAGGAAGACATGATCCCCGTTCAGCAGCGACAGGCTGCGGGGGATCAAGGCCAAAGATCAATGCAGCCCCACCGCAGGGTGTGGCACGCGACAGACCTCACAGGGATTCGGAAAGCCGCCCCACGGAGGGCGGCGCTGTACATAAGTGAAGATAGGTAATTATGGTCATAGTTTAAGGAATGTAAAGTATATGGTGTTAAGAGTACAATTTTGAAGTCTGCCCGGTATGTGTGTTTGTTAGGGAGCGGGGTCCAGGAACCCGCGCGTCCAATTAATTTAGGCCAGCACCTATCGGAAGCCCGGCTACATCATTTTGTTGGTTACAGAAACCTGGGATACGATGGAAAGGATTGTCGTCGCGTTCATGGCGATCGGGTGCGGGTGGGCCTACCGAGGCCGCACCAAGGACGTCATCATTTTCGGGTGCTCCGGGGACACGGCCCCCATCGCAACGGATGGGACGGGGGAGCGAGAGGTAGAGGAAACCGCCACCTACTTCCACCAAGGGAGATGGCCAGGTTGGCTGGGAACGAATTCTACGGAATATTCCAGCAATTTCGGTTTTGCCTACCAAGAGACTTCATTAACGTGCCCTCGAGTGAGGATCCTAGCGCCCAGAGTCAGCGTCACCGTGGGAAAGAGGATTTGTCTGGTGTGCAATGGGAACGTACCACCAAGGCGATGGTGGTGGCTACGAAAGCTGGGAAAGGACATGAGAAACTCTACGGTCGAGTGGGAGCGACTGGGTAATAATACCCATCGGACTATTACGGGAACTCACGGACAATTACGTGTGTGTTGGGACAAATGGTGGGAACCGGATGAGGGAATATATGTCTGTATGTGGGGTTCGAGACGCGTCTGCCCCAAGGGCGTGTCCATCTTCTTCCAGAGGCAGTGGCAGGATGAAGGGAAGGGGATGAGATGGGATGTTAGCACTCGAGCGTGCGGAGCCCCATACTCCCCTATTCCGGTGAACGCCACTGAACTCATCACCCGCCCACGCAAGCCCCTGCCCACGCTTCCGGTAGCACTAGCCCAGAAAGGAGGGTGCCCAACCACCACCAAGGGACCCGGGAACGGTTTAGTATTGGTACCCACCGGTCAGGTGCTGTACCAAGGGGTACACTACGCGGTGGCCTCAGTGATTTTAAATCTCACTGAGGTAAGATTGCCGGAGTGGTGTCCCAAAGAAACGGAACAATTATACCAGGTCCTGTTAACCAGTATGTTTAGACAATTTTACGAATTTGACTTTGCCGACATCGACAGAGACAAATTATACACCACACCGCCAGAAGTTTTGGATCGAGTCGGGAGGCAAAGAAGGGGTACTGTAAATGACATATTCACTGCTTTTAATACCGGGACATCTGTTGTCAACGCTCTAGATAACGTGGAGCTGCAGACACAGATCAACGGTTTAAAAGCCCAGTTAAGGAACATATTGACAGACGAAAACAAGGTCGTGGGTTCTGAGTTGCATGAGGACCAGGCCATGACACTACACTTTAAGGACATAATTGCTGAGCTGGAGAAACACGCGAGAACGGTAAATGCACTCATTAAGGAGGATCGGAATGCGTCCGATCAAGCTGCGCAAAACGAGGCCTGTGTGCTGTACGGGGCGTGGTTATTGGGCGAGGGCCGCAGTAATCTTGAGGATTTAAAACAGGGTTTGGTCCCATCCTGGATCAGCAACAAGCACTTGCAAGCGCTCCACCCTTTTGAGAATGCATTAAGTCCGTGCCAGCTCAGACTAGCCGCAGAAGCATACCCAGTTCCAGTGGACTGCGGACATTCGAATCACACTATTATGGGAATAGTAGTAAGAATGCCGGTGTTGGGTCCCGCAGCAAAGCCCGCCCCGGTATACAGAGTAGAGAACATTGGAGTCATTCAGGGGGGCGCACACATTCGTTACGCAGTGGTCCCGCCTTACGTCATCAGATGGGAGCGTACGATGACAGGCACCGACCTCTCGGGATGTCGGAGCCGGGGAGCACACATCATCCTGTGTCCCCAGCACTTGAATGCCTTTTTGAAACCACAGTGCGGGTTCAGAACCGCTAGCGCGAAGCCGGTGAATTGCACCATGGAGGCAATGGCAGAGGACCATGTGCCCCCACAGGTAGCATATATCGGGGGTGGGACATACTGCGTCACCACTGCAGCGCCTCAGTACCGATATGGACAACACGAGTGGTGTTCGGTCGGTGATAGCAGTTTCTGTTTCAAACCCAGGGCCGAGGTTCAAGTGGCACAACAACGAATTGTTCCCATTCCTGCGCCCTCCACCGTACACATCACTATCAAAGAGAATTTCACAGACTTACAACGATTTGTCGCGCATTTTGGTTATGTCATTCCCCCTCTTCCCGAACACCTCACCAAGATTTTAAAAGCCGTTATAATTTCGCAGAAACATTTCTACACACTGGAGCAGAAGACTTTAGAGATAGGAAAAGACATATTGGACATAACCGTCCCACCATGGTGGGACTTGTTCACCAACATAGAGGTCCCCGCCTGGATTAGAATAGCATCCCATATCCTAGTAGTATGTCAGGTTTTGATTGTGATATATTTGCTCTTCGTGCATTGCAAAAGAGGCAAACACCTCCAGAGGCACGAGAACACAGGAGAATGGAGAGAACGCTATGTGCGGATGGGGGAAGCTGATACCCCACTCTAAGCTGCTAGTATAAGATTAAGCGTCCCTCCATTTAAAAATTTTTTTTTTTTTTTTTTTGATTGTTTTGGGTTATAAGGAAATAAGTATTGTCATGTTATTAGTTGTTCTTAAGTTTTTTTGGATTAATAAAAGATGCATGCAGATGGCGCAAAAGGGTATCAACCCCTGCCCATCTGACAGGTGAAGGTGTTATAGTTTAAGATTTGCTGTCTATGATTCCAAATGTGCATGAGGTAATTTTCATTTTCTCCGGAAATGGGAACTGCATGTGTCGTGAGGGGCATAGATAGTTAAGTGCCAGGAATGTTTGGATGTGGGGAATCAGGGAAAATTTGCTCATCAAGGATTATTGATACTTTAAGCAAGCTATCAGTATCACAGGGGGGCCTGTAAGATTCGCAATTTTCAGCAAAAATCACGCAAGAAAACTGGATAAAATAAGACTGTTTATTGACCAAAGTAAGCTTGCACAGAAAAACCTTTGATAAAAGGGCATACAAAATGGCCGCCAGGCCCCGTGATCAGTTTATGAACCATTTTATTTCTGTTACTGCAAGCCAGACAGGCTTGTGGATTGAAGACAGTGAGCCCACGAAAGCCAGTCTCTGGGAACCGAAACTCAGAGCAACAGCATACATATTCAATGGATTATAAGTACAGGATGGGGCCCATCAAGATATGGGCGGACAATGTAAAAACACTTATACCCATTTATCGTACAAAGGAAAAACCGTTTAGCAGCCATCAAGGAAAATGTCCGGACCGATCAATATGCGAACCGAGCCACGGTGACAATGCAAAAGACATTGAAAGACATTATCGGCCAGGAAGGCCAGTTTAAGTTATTACCGGCTCCGTTACAAGACAAAGCGCCCCTGCAGAGATTTCTGCCCGCCAAAACTAATACAAAGACAGGACTATGATTTGGCGGGAGATAAGACTGTCCCAAAAGAGTATAACTATGGATTGAAAGTCCATCTAAGTGACTGGGAACTTCGGGTTACTTGAACAACTTCTTTTTCACTGCCACGGCTTCTTGTTGGGCGACTTCAGGCTTCCATTTCTTCAAGAACTTTCTTCTACGAGGAACGAACGAAGGGCGGACGGTGCCCGGATCGGCGCCTCTTCCACTTCGGCAGATCGATGAAAACGTTTTCGTCTTTTTAAAGACGGACGGTTTCGGTAAAAGGACAACGTGGTCGGTGTTCAGCCAAACAAGGCTCGGCCACGACGAGAAGACGACGAGGGTGGCCCGGGTACTGGGGTCGGGAGATCATCGACGACCCAGGCCGACGGAGAAGAAACCCTCTGGAGAACCGGCGATCGATGCCACAAGATTCTCCCAAGTGCATAGCCTGCATCTGGGTCTGCTCCATGAACCCAAATTGACTTAGTGGATCTCAACCTTAACGAGCGCTCATCGAGGCTGGGTCTACCCCACCGCCTCGAGGGAGGAGAGAATATCGACTGCGCCAGAAGTTTCCAAATCCACGTGACGACGGAAAGCGGTGCTAAAAAGGCTGCGAACCCCCTTTCTCGCGATTTCGAGAGTGGTGAGCATGATCCCAAGTTCCCCAGGTCGAAACTTAGTTTAGGTATAGGGGAGGGAGTTAAGGGAAATCGTAATGTGTTTCCCCTTTTTCGATGTGCCGTGTGTTCCCCATTTCCATAGAGTCAAGTTCATAAATTTGTGCATGATTGTAGTAACTTTAATCTGTGCCTATGACATGTATTTTGTAATGCTTCAAACTGTTTAAAAATAAAAGCATCCATTTCGTGCTATTCAACCTGGTCTATTGAGTTCTTTCTCTGCACTACTGTTCTCTGCACCTAAGTCCAAGGTCTAGAACCGTAGGGGGGAGTGGGTCGAACCACTCAAGGGTAATTATTGCACGAAGCCTGGCAGGAGACCAGAAAGAGCAAGAGAAACCCCCTACATATAAAAGGCCCTAGCAGGCTTCTATAGTTTCAGTTTTCAAGCTGCCTCTTGTTCAGCAAAGTACCTGTTAAACTGTTCTCCCAAAGTCCGTGTATGATTGAGGCGCGGACTTTACAATCTGCTGCTGAAATCCTCATCCATGTCTTTATTACCTCCAGACTCGACTATTTCAATGCTCTCCTGGCCAGCCTCCCACTTTGCACCCTCCATAAACTTGAGGTCATCCGAACATACGAACAATGATGTACAGGCAAAGACCATCTGGTCCATCAAGCCTGTCCCACACAATTGCAATGCTTTGTGTATCACAACATATACACTCCACCCCACCCAAAACCATGTGATCTCCTGGGAGAGGCAAAATAACAGATAAAAAACTCAGGCCAATTTGGGGGAAAAAATCTGGGAAATTCCTCTCTGACCCACCTAGGCGATCAAAACTAGCCCAGGAGATCACTCTGGCCTTGGATTCCCTGCAGTACCTACCCCCTGTAAGAGGTGATCTCTACCCCAGCTAAAACTCTGCTGTCCTTTTCCTAATTTGCACCAAGCCCCATCACCCCTGTGCTCAGTGACCTACAATGGCTCCTGGTCTGGCCATGCCTCAATTTTAAAATTCTCATCCTTGTTTTCAAATCCCTTTATGGCTTCACCCCTCCCTATCTCCGTAATCTCCTCCAGCCCTACAGCCTAGGAAAGAGATTAAAAAGCAGGTCCTCAAAGGTATTAATCTCTGGATTACTCCCAGTCCCATGTGCTTGTGAGTACAAAAACAGGAGGATAGAGCAGCCGAATGCGTGGCTAAACAGATGGTACAGGAGGGAGGGCTTTAGATTCCTGAGGCATTGGGACCATTTCTGTGGGAGGTGGGACCTCTACAAGCCGGACAGGTTGCACCTCAACAGGGCCAGGACCAATATCCTTGCGGGGTGGTTTGCTAGTGCTGTTGGGGAGGGTTTAAGCTAGTTTGGCAGGGGGATGAGAACCTGAGAGTGGATTCAGAAGGGAGAGAAGCAAAGCTGGAAATGGAAGGCAGAAAATTAGTAAGCGAGTTTGGAAGGCAGAGGGAACAAAGGCTAGAAAATAGGCAACAAGGGAGTTTGGCAGTGCTAAATGGTATATACTTCAACGCATGGCGTCTAGGGAATAAAGCAGATGAGCTGAGGGCACAGTTAAACAATGGGAATATGATGTAGCTATTACTGAGACGTGGCTGAAAGAAGGGCAGTAATGACATCTCAACATTCCTGGTTACAGGGTTTTCAGACGAGATAGAGAGGGGGATAAAAAAGGAGGGGGGTCGCAAATTTGATTAAAGAATCAATTACAGCTGTGAGGAGGGAGGATATCTTAGGAGGATAATCAAATGAGGCCATATGGGTTGAACTGAAAAACAAAAAAAGGGCAATCACACTGCTGGGAATTTACTATAGACCTCCGAACAGTCAGAGGGAGATAGAAGAGCAAATATGTAGGCAAATTTCTGAGACGTGCAAAAATAGGGCAGTAATAGTAGGGGATTTCAACTTCCCTAATATTAACTGGGATAAAATTAGTGTGAAAGGTATAGAGGGAGCAGAATTCTTAAAATACATTCAGGAGAACTTTTTTAGCCAGTACGTAGCAAGCCCAACAAGAGAGGGGTTGGTTCTGGACCTAGTTTTAGGGAATGAAGCTGGGCAGGTGGAAAGGGTACCAGTGGGAGAGCATATTGGTGGTCGTGATCATAATCCAGTTAGATTTAGTGTAGTTATGGAAAAGGACAAGGATGGACCAGAAATAAAACATCTCAATTGGGGAAAAGCTAATTTTACTAAGCTGAGAGGTGATTTAGCCAAAGTGGACTGGAGACAGAAACTTGAAGGTAAATCAGTGTCAGAGCAATGGGAGGCATTCAAGGAGGAGATAGTGAGGGTTCTGAAAGAGGGTATAATTGGACACTAAGGGAACTAAAGGATTAACAACTTTGTGCTAATATGCACAATATATATAAGTGTTGTCAGTAACACAGAACAAAGGGGCTGTGTAATGTGAGAGAACACACTGTAAGACTCAACAGAAATGTGGTGATAAGAAAGTTGGCCAAACACCCGGAGATGTCCATTAAGGACTTGTTATGAATGGAAATATGGAGTTGTTATTGAACTGTTATGCACCTGGCACAGGGGCATTGCACTCGGTATGAACTGTTTTGCACCCAAAACATGGGTTCTGCACATGGCACCACGATGCCACAAGCTGTACAAAACCTGAAGAGAAACTGTGTTCAGAGAGCATTTGTCCCCGGATGAGTGTCTCCCCTGTTAACTTGTAATAAAAGCTATTTTACTCTAGTGAAACCCCGGGCTCCGAGTGGTTAATTACCAGTGGGCGAACAGTTCCCCAACAGGTTCAGAGCAAGTATATTCCCTTAAAGAAAAAGGGTGGGATTAACAAATCTAGAGCTCCCTGGATGTCAAGGGGCATACAGGGTAGGATAAAGTAAAAAAGGGAAGCTTATGGCAGATTCCAAGGACTCAATACTGCAGAAAGCCGAGAGTATAGAAAGTGCAGGGGTGAAATTAAAAAGGAAATTAGGAAAGCAAAGAGAGGGCATGATAACATATTGGCAAGTAAAATCAAGGAAAACCCGAAGATGTTTTATAAATACATTAAGAGCAAGAGGATAACTAAAGTAAAAGTAGGGCCTATTAGGGACCATAAAGGTAACCTGTGTGTGGAGGCGGAAGACATGGGTATAAAACTATACGGTTCTTAATGAATACTTTGCATCTGTTTTCACAAAAGAGTGGTGACGTAAGAAAACTACTAGGCACTTGGTCTGAGTATTATCAAGGCTTAAATCAACTGTTTCACAACATGGAGGTCTAGTTGTCCTTCACTAGTTCCTGTTTACAAAATGTCCTGAGCAAGCTGGGCCCACGCCCGAGTATTTATACTCTCCCTGGACAGCACCACCAGCAGGCCGCTCAGTATTATTCCATAAGTCAGTTCTACATGAATGGCAAGATTCATGTCATTCTTCCCGCCTGAGGAATTGGAAGTCCGGCGATTGCTTCTAGCGAATTAGTCGGACTACGAATAGCCACAGTCATTTGGATCTCCGCTTGTGGCAGGAAGGCACGTCTCCTCGGACCATGTCTTGGTCCCTGGGTCGCTTGGTTCGTACCGGCGGGCTGGCAGAGCCCGTGTCGCCTTGATCGACCTGAGGGGGACTGGGGAGATCGTGACTCCGGGTGCGGGTCCCCACAGGCGCAGAGCTGGCTTCATCCTGCTCAGTAGCCAGTGATTGACCGGCGTCCTGGCTTCGGGTTGACATCCTGTGGGGAGCGCTCTGTTCCCCAGGTTGATCTGGCGGAGTAGCTGGCAGATCCCTTGATGTCCCGGGTAGAGCGTCATCCTTGGAGGAGCGCAGAGTATCGGCGTCGTTAATACGGATTCCTCTATCGATTGGGTCCGTGGCACCTGTTGGACAGGGAGCCAGATCCCGAAGTGAAACAGTGGACACCCGGCCATCAGGGTACTGCACGTACGCCTATGTAGGATTGACATCCGTTAGTTCCACCTCGTCGACGAGGGGATCACTCTTGGAGGATCGGACGAATCTTCGGAGCAGCACGGGGCCGGGAGCTGCCAACCATGATGGTAGGGACGTCCCATGAGTGGAGCAACGCTGGAAACTGAAGAATCATTTGTGTGGAGTAACATTGGTGGATGTAGAAAGAAGAGACCTGATGGAATGCAATGCTTCAGGGAGCATAGTTTCCCACTGCTGGTCTGGTAGATTGTGTGACCTCAGTGCAAGACGAACAGTGTTCCAAATGATAGCGGTGTATCTCTCAACCTGTCCGTTTCCAATAGGATGATACAGTGTCATTTTACTTGTGGCTATTTCCCATTGGGAAAGATAACTTTTGAGTTTGCTTGACATGAAGGAGGGACCCCGATCAGAGTGGATGAAATTGGCCATACCGCAAAGGGAAAAGACCTGATTGAGGCATTTGATCACTGTGGAAGTAAGCATATTGGGACAGGGGAAAGCAAAGGGAAAGCGTGAATATTCGACTACCATAGTAAGCAAGTAGGTGTTTCGCGTTGAGGAAGGCAATGGCCATTTAAAGTCAATGCTGAGTCGCTGCATAGGCTGTATAGCGTGTATGAGCGAGCCATCTGATGGACGGGAGAATTGTGGTTTTAATTCTGCGCAATTTCTACAAGTGGAACATGTTCTTTTCACGTCTTCCGTAGAAAATGGGAGATTTTTAGATCGCACAAAGAGCAACATACTGGTAACGCCAGTATGGCATAAGTCAGTATGAAGATCCGCAAGAGTCGAAGTTGACATTGAAGAGCAGAATGCACGCGTGAGGGTATCCGGGGCCACATTCTCTTTGCCGGGTCGATAATGTATGATGTAGCCAAAGGCGGCCAATTCCATCCTCCAGAGCTGTATTTTGTTATTCTTGATCTTAGTGCATTGCCGGTTATCCAGCATAAAGGCCACGGAGCGCTGGTCGGTTATAAGCGTGAAATGGCGACGAGCGAGAAAATGACTCCATTTATGTACTGCTTCGATGATAGCCGTAGCCTCCTTCTCGACAGGAGGATAATGGAGCTTGCTACCCTGCAAAGTTCTGGACAGAAATGCAATGGGTTGACCACCTTGATTCATAGAAACATAGAAGATTGGAGCAGGAGTAGGCCATTCGGCCCCTCGAGCCTGCTCCGCCATTCAATGAGATCATGGCTCATCATCCAAACTCGGTACCCTGTCCCTGCCTTCTCCCCATATCCCTTGATCCCTTTAGAATTAAGAAATAAATCTAACTCCTTCTTGAATATATTTAATGAATTGGCCTCAACTGCCTTCTGTGGTAGAGAATTCCACAGGTTCACCACTCTCTGGGTGAAGAAATTCCTCCTCATCTCTGTCCTAAATGGCTTACCCCATATCTTTAGACTGTGACCCCCGGTTCTGGACACCCCGCCATCGGGAACATCCTTCCTGCATCTAGTCTGTCTAGTCCTGTTAGAATTTTATAAGTTTCAATGAGGTCCCCTCTCATTCTTCTAAACTCTAGCGAATATAAGCATAATCGACCCAATCTCTCCTAATATGTCATTCCTGCCATCCCATGTATCAGTCTGGTGAATCTTCGCTGCACTCCCTCCATGGCAAGAACATCCTTCCTCAGCTAAGGTGTCCAAAACTGCACACAATACTCAAGGTGTGGTCTCACCAAGGCCCTGTACAACTGTAGCACGACATCCTTGTTCCTGTACTTAAATCCTCTCGCTACGAATGCCAACATACCATTTGCCTTCTTAACCACCTGCTGCACCTTCAGCAACTGGTGCACAAGGACACACAGGTCTCATTGCATTTCCCCTTCTCCCAATCTATTGCCGTTCAGATAATAATCTGCCTTCCTGTTTTTGCCACCAAAGTGGATAACCTTGCATTTATCCACATTATACTGCATCTGCCATGCATCTGCCCAATCACCCAAACTGTCCAAATCATCCTGGAGTTTCTCGGCTTCCTCCTCACAACACACGCCCACCCAGCTTTGTGTCGTCTGCAAACTTGGAGATATTACATCTAGTTCCCTCGTCCAGATCATTAATATATATCCTGAATAGCTGGGGTCCTAGCACCGATCCCTGCAGTACCCCACTAGTCACTGCCTGCCATTCGGAAAAAGACCCATTTATTCCAACTCTTTGCTTCCTGTCTGCCAACCAGTTCTCTATCCAAGTCAGTACCTTGGCCCCAATCCCTTGTGCTTTAACTTTACACGTTAATCTCTTATGCGGGACCTTATCGAAAGCCTTCTGAAAGTCCAAATACACCACATCCACTGGTTCTCCCTTATCTATTCTACCAGTTACATCCTCAAAATATTCCAGTAGATTAGTCAGGCATTTACCTTTTGTAAATCCATGTTGACTTTGTCTGATCCTGTCACTGTTTTGCAAGTGCGCTGCTATTACATCTTTTATAATGGACTCTAGCATATTCCCCACTACAGATGTCAGGCTTACCAGTCTATCGAAACAGAGAAACATAGAAGATAGGAGCAGGAGTAGGCCATTCGGCCCCTCAAGCCTGCTCCGCCATTCAATGCGATCATGGCTGATCCAAATTCAGTACCCTGTCCCTTGATCCCTTTAACCTTAAGAAATATATCCAACTCATTCTTGAATATATTTAATGAATTGGCCTCTACTGCCTTCTGTGGTACAGAATTCCACAGCTTCACCACTCTCTGCATGAAGAAATTCCTCCTCATTTCTGTCCTAAATGGCTTACCCCTTATCCTAAGACTGTGATCCCTGGTTCTGGACTCCCCGACCATCGGGAACATCTTTCCTGCATCTAGTCTGTCCAGTCCTGTCAGAATTTTATAAGTTTCAATGAGATCCCCTCTCATTCTTCTAAACTCCAGCGAATATAAGCCCAATCGACCCAATCTCTCCTCATACGTCATTCCTGCCATCCCAGGTATCAGCCTGGTGAATCTTCCGTCAACTCCTTCCATGGCAAGAACATCCTTCCTCAGATAAGGCGACCAAAACTGCACACAATACTCAAGATGTGGTCTCACCAAGGCCCTGTACAACTGCAGCAAGACATCCTTGTTCTTGTACTCAAACCCTCTCGCTACGAAGGCCAAGACAGACAAGATGCAGTAAGGATGTTTCTGATGGCCGGGGAGTCCAGAACCAGGGGTCATAGTCTAAGGGGTAAGCCATTTAGGACTGAAATGAGGAGGAATTGCTTCACCCAGAGAGTGGTGAACCTGTGGAATTCTCTGCCACAGAGGGCGGTGGAGGCCAGTTCATTAAGTATAATCAAGAAAGAGTTGGATATATTTCTTAAGGCTAAAGGGATCAAGGGATATGGGGAGAAGGCAGGGACCGGGTACTGAATTTGGATGATCAGCCATGATCTCATTGAATGGCGGAGCAGGCTCGAAGGGCCAAATGGCCTACTCCTGCTCCTATCTTCTATGTATCTATGTATCTATGTAACATATCATTTGCCTTCTTAACCGCCTGCTGCACCTGCATGCTTACCTTCAGCGACTGGTGCACAAGGACACCCAGGTCTCGTTGCTCTTCCCCTTAGCCCAGTCTATTGTCATTCAGATAATAATCTGCCTTCCTGTTTTTGCCACCAAAGTGGATAAACTCGCATTTATCCACGTTATATTGCACCTGCCATGCTTCTGCCCAATCACCCAACCTGTCCAAATCATCCTGGAGTTTCTCGGCATCCTCCTCACAGCACACACGCCCACCCAGCTTTGTGTCGTCTGCAAACTTGGAGATATTACATCTAGTTCCCTTGTCTAGATCATTAATATATATTGTGAATAGCTGGGGTCCAAGGATCGATCCCTGTGGTACCCCACTAGGAAAAAGACCCGTTTATTCCAACTCTTTGCTTTCTGTCTGCCAACCAGTTCTCTATCCAAGTCAATACCTTGCCCCCAATCCCATGTGCCTTAACTTTACACGCTAATCTCTTATGCGGGACCTTATCGAAAGCCTACTGAAAGTCCAAATACATCACAGCCACTGGTTCTCCATGACTTATTTTACGAGTTGCATCCTCAAAAAATTCCAGTAGATTGGTCAAGCACGATTTACCTTTTGTAAATCCATGTTGACTTTGTCCGATCCTGTCACTGTTTTCCAAGTGCTCTGCTATTACATCCTTTATAATGGACTCTAGCATTTTCCCCACTACCGATGTCAGGCTTACCGGTCTGTAATTCCCCGTTATCTCTCTACCACCTTTTTTGAATAGTGGGGTAACATTAGCTACCCTCCAATCCATGGTTACTGTTCCAGATTCCATCGAATGTTGGAAGATGATCAGCAATGCATCTACTATTTCTAGGGCCACTTCCTTAAGTACCTTAGGATGTAGATTATCAGGCCCTGGGGATTTATTAGCATTCAATCCCATCAATTTCCTTACCATTTCCCTACAAATACTGATTTCATTCAGTTCCTCCCTTTCATCAGACCCTATGTTCCCCGACATCTCTGGGAGGTTATTTGTGTCCTCCTTTGTGAAGACAGAACCAAAATATGTATTTAATTGGTCTGCCATTTCTTTGTTTCCCATTATAAATTCCCCTGATTCTGACTGCAAGGGACCTACGCTTGACTTCACCAATCTTTTTCTCTTCACATATCTATAAAAGCTTTTACAGTCAGTTTTTATGTTCCGTGCAAGATTACTCTCATATTCTATTTTCCCCTTCTTAATTAATCCCTTTGTCCTCCTTTGTTGAATCCTAAACTGCTCCCATTCCTCAGGTTTACTGCTTTTTCTGGCCAATTTATATGTCCTCTCCTTGGATCTTATGCTATCCCTAATTTCCCTTGTTAGCCACGGTTGAGTCATCTTTTTTGTTTTATTTTTATGCCAAACTGGGATGAACAAATTCTGTAGTTCATCCATGCGGTCTTTGAATGTCTGCCATTGCCTACCCACCAACAACCCTTTGAGTGACATTCCCCAATCAATCCTACCCAACTCGCGCCTCAGGCCATCGTAGTTTCCTTTATTTAAATTCAGGACCCTAGTCTCTGAGTCAACAACTTCATTCTCCATTTAATCAAGAATTCTATCATATTATGATCGCTCCGACCCAAGGGGCCTCGTACAACAAGATTGCTAATTAATCCTTTCTCATTACATAATACCCAGTCTAAGATGGCCTGATCTCTGGTTGGTTCCTGAACATATTGGGCCAGAAATGAGGATCGGGAGCTTGCCGCGCGTGCAAGCCCCCGATGTGCACTCACCCGGCGCGCCGACATCTGAAGCCCGGGCCTGCTTGGAATTCCTGTCACTGGCCCGGTTCAGATGTCGGCGCGATGTGCTTGCCTGATCCAGCGGCATAGTTAGTGCGATGTGCCAGCTGGGATCAGGTGAGCAATCTGCAGCCAATCAGGGGAGGGGAAACGTCATTCATGAGTTTGATAGTAAAGACTGTCAAACTCATGAAAAGTACGGGCACCCAAAAGACTAGTTTAACTTTAAATAAAATTTTAAAAACCATCCCAATAATTAAATAAACTATAAATAACTTTTAAAACTATTTTAAACAATTAATAAAATTTTTGAAAAAAATAATTTTTTACGAAATCGGGTCTAAAAATAAACTTACCTTACTGTAAAGTCCTTAAAAACAATGAAGCTGTGGAAAAAATGTAATAATTTTAAATAATAGACCACTTACCTTCAAGAATCCACTCCTTATTTTTGGTCGCCTCATCTGAGGAAGGATGTTCTTGCCATGGAGGGGGTGCAGCGGCGATTCACCAGGCTGATACCAGGAATGGCGGGAATGACCTATGAGGAGAGACTATGTAGTTTAGGGATGTACACACTGGAGTTTAGAAGATTGAGAGGGGACCTCATAGAAGTGTATAAAATTCTGACAGGTCTAGACAGACTGGATGCAGAAGGAATGTTTCCCTTGGCGGGTGAGAACAGAACTAGAGGACATAATTTAAGGATAAGGGCTAAACCATTTAGGACAGAGATGAGGGGGAATTTCTTCACTCAGAGAGTGGTGAACCTGTGGAACTCATTGCCACAGAGGGCAGTGTACGCCAGCTCATTAAATATATTTAAGAGGGAATTAGATATATTTCTACGGGCAAAAGGGGTTAAGGGTTACGGAGAGAAGGCGGGGACGGGATACTGAATTAAAGGATCAGCCATGATCTCATCGAATGGCGGAGCAGGCACGAAGGGCCGAATGGCCTACTCCTGCTCCTATCTTCTATGTATCTATGTATCTTACGCCTCCTTTTTATATGTCTAAAAAGTTCAGGCCCTTGCACACGCGCAAACCTGTCAAAAAGAAGGAAGTTCAACGCGTGCGCGCAGAGTCCTGCGTGCATGCGTTGGACCTCTGAACCCCTTGGAGGAAATGCCGGTTTCCGCACATGCGTTGTGCATGCTGAAATCCGGCACTTCCAACGGGCCCACGCGTGAGTACACCGTCCGTACTCATGTGTTGGGACCGGAATTACTGGCCCAACGTTCCAGGAAATCATCCCGAAAGCACTCCAGGAATTCCTCCTCCACAGTATTGTTACTAGTTTGGTTAGCCCAACTTATATGTAGATTAAAGTCACCCATGATGACTGCTGTGCCCTTATTGCACACTTCTCTAATTTCCCTTTTAAATCCATCCCCAACCTCCGCATTACTGTTTGGAGGTCTATATACCACTCCCACTAACGTTTTCTGCCTTGGTATTTCTCAGTTCTACCCATACAGATTCCACATCATCAGAGCTAACATCCTTCCTCACAATTGTGTTAATCCCTTCTTTAACCAGCAATGCTACCCCACCTCCCTTTCCTTTTTTCCTATCTTTCCTGAATATTGAATACCCCTGGATGTTGAGTTCCTAGCCTTGGCCACCCTGGAGCCACGTTTCAGTAATCCCAATCAAATCATAATCGTTTACCTCTATTTGCGCAGCTAATTCATTCACCTTATTACGAATGCTCCTCGCATTAAGACACAAAGCCTTCAGGCTTCTTTTTTTAATGCTCTTAGGCCTATTAGAATTATTATTTACCATGGCCATGTTTGAGTTAAACCGTTGCTTTCTCTGACAGCCACTTTTGTTTTCCTCCTTCCTATCTTTTGCTTTTATCCTTGTTTCCCTTTCCTCTGTCCCCTTGCTCAGGTTCCCAACCCCCTGCCATTTTAGTTTAAACCCTCCCCCAGAGCACTAGCAAACACTCCCCCTAGGGCATCCGGTTTGAACTGGTCCCACCTCACCCAGAACCGGTTCCAATGTCCCAGGAATTTGAATCCCTCCCCCTCACACCATTCCTCTAGCCACATATTCATCTGAAATACCCTTTAATTTCTACTCTGACTAGCACGTGGCACTGGTAGCAATCCTGAGATTACTACCTTTGAGGTCTTATTTTCTAATTTACCTCCTAACTCCCTATATTCAGCTTTTAGGACCTCATCCCATTTTTTACCTATATCGTTGGTACCTATATGCACCACAACAACTGGCTTTTCACCCTCCCCCTCCAGAATGCTCTGCAGCCGCACTGAGACATCCTTGACCCTTGCACCAGGGAGGCAACACACCATCCTGGAGTCTCGTTTGCGGCCGCAGAAGCGCCTATCTATTCCCCTTACAATAGAATCCCCTATTACTAGAGCTCTACCCCTCTTTTTCCTCCCGTCCTGTGCAGCAGAGCCACCCCTGGTGCCAGGAAGTTGGCTGCTGCCGCCTTCCTCTGATAAATCATCCCCCCCAACAGTACTCAAAGTGCTGTATCTGTTTGAGAGGGGGATGTCAACAGAGGACCTGCCTGTGCCTAGTACTCTGTCTGTTGGTCAC
Source organism: Somniosus microcephalus (assembly GCF_052327205.1). Taxonomy (NCBI): domain Eukaryota; kingdom Metazoa; phylum Chordata; class Chondrichthyes; order Squaliformes; family Somniosidae; genus Somniosus; species Somniosus microcephalus. The sequence goes on along the minus strand of NC_140988.1, from coordinate 253,982,356 downwards.
CCCTTCCCTTTCTGCCTGTCCAACCTTTGCCTGCGGCGTGACCAACTGATTAAACATGCTATACATGACTTCCTCAGCATTGCAAATGGTCCAGTATGCATCCAATTGCAGCTCCAGTGCCGCAATGTGGTCTGCCAGTAGCTGCAGCTGGATACACTTCCTGCACACAGTTGTCAGGGACACAGGAAGTGTCCCTGACTTCACACATGTCACAGGAGGAGCATACCACGTGACCGGGCTGTCCTGCCATGACTTACCCTTTAATTAATTGCAATTAAATTAAATCAAATCAATCCCACCAATTACACTACAGTTAAATGGTATATTTACGGGCCCTGGTTTATCAACAGTCCCCGCTATACCACAGAGAGCTTATAGAAACTATAAACCGGAGAGTTTGGGCTGAAAATTCAGTAGGCTTAGCGCCCCATTTGGGGCGCTGGAGGGCCTAGCGCCGCAGTTATGGCCAGTTTGAAAATTCAGTGGGGCCCTTCCGTCGGCGTTACACCGGTTGCGCTGCGCCGGCACCGATGACGTCATCGGTGTGCGCAGCGTCCCGGTTGCCGTGGTGACGGGCCCCAGCGCCGAAATTGAGTTGCGGCCGCCTCGCCCGTGGCAGCCGCAACTAAGATTTTTTCAACCGAGTCTTCCCCGAGTTAGCGCCGGCGCATTAAGGTCGCGCGGCGGCCGGCCGCTTTCCCGCCGGCCGCCTGCCCGCACCTCCCTCCCCGGACTCCTCCACCACCCCCCCGCGGAACAGATGCGTCTGGCCTGCAAGCCCGGCAATTGTCCGAGGTGCCGGGCTCATTTTTTTCAATATTTGAACGGACAGCGGGCGGGTGCAGGCAGCTCCTCCTTAACTGAAGGAGGAGGCCTGCACTTCCCCAGCCTGCCGCACCGCATCGGGTGCCGCAGCGCCGGATTAGCGCCGCACTTCGGCACTCAGCGCCCATTGGGAGGCACTCACGCCCGCCAGTAGCGCCGGCAGCCGTCTGGGCGCAGCGCTACTGAATTTTTGGCGCGCGCAAGGGAATTAGCGCCGGCGCTAAATTCCCGGCGCTAAAGCCCTGGCGCGGCGTCAACTCAATTTCTAGGCCTTTAAGTTTAAAAAGAGAGAAATACTCACCAACCAATCACTTACCTGCTTTCTGGTGAGGTCACACTTCGATTACTTTTTACTTCTCTCCCTCTCTCTGAGAGTGGAGATTAGTAAGCTCTGAGGCCTACCTGGTCTCTTGAAACCTCTTTTATACTCGCTCTGCCGCGATTCCCGCCACCGCTCGCGCTGCTCTGAGGCCTAACTGGTCTCTTGGAGCCTCTTTTATACTCGCTTTGCCGCGATTCCCGCCACCGCTCGCGTCGCTCTGAGGCCTACCTGGTCGCTTGGAGCCTCTTTTATACTTGCTCCGCCACGATTTCCGCCACCGCTTGCACCGCTCCCCATTATAAATTCCCCTGAATCTGACTGCAAGGGACCTACGCTTGACTTCACCAATCGTTTTCCCTTCACATATCTATAAAAGCTTTTACAGTCAGTTTTTATGTTCCCTGCAAGCTTACTCTCGTATTCAATGTTCCCCTTCTTAATTAAGCTCTTTGTCCTCCTTTGTTGAATCCTAAACTGCTCCCAATCCTCAGGTTTACTGCTTTTTCTGGCCAATTTATATGTCCTCTCCTTGGATCTTATGCTATCCCTAACTTCCCTTGTTAGCCACGGTTGAGTCACCATTTTTGTTTTATTTTTATGCCAAACTGGGATGAACAAATTCTGTAGTTGATCCATGCGGTCCTTGAATGTTTGCCATTGCCTATCCACCATCAACCCTTTGAGTGACATTCCCCAATCAATCCTACCCAACTCGCGCCTCAGACCATCGTAGTTTCCTTTAATTAATTTCAGGACCCTAGTCTCTGAGTCAACAACTTCATTCTCCATCTTAATCAAGAATTCTATCATATTATGATCGCTCCGACCCAAGGGGCCTCGTACAACAAGATTGCTAATTAATCCTTTCTCATTACATAATACCCAGTCTAAGATTGCCTGATCTCTGGTTGGTTCCTCGACATATTGGTCCAGGAAACCATCCCGTAAACACTCCAGGAATTCCTCCTCCACAGTATTGTTACTAATTTGGTTAGCCCAATCTATATGTAGATTAAAGTCACCCATGATGACTGCTGTGCCCTTACTGCGCGCTTCTCTAATTTCACTTTTAATGCCATCCCCAACCTCTGCATTACTGTTTGGAGGTCTATATACCACTCCCACTAACGTTTTCTGCCCCTTGGTATTTCTCAGTTCTACCCATACAGATTCCACATCATCAGAGCTAATACCCTTCCTTACAATTGTGTTAATCCCTTCTTTAACCAGCAATGCTACCCCACCTCCCTTTCCTTTTTGCCTATCTTTCCTGAATATTGAATACCCCTGGATGTTGAGTTCCCAGCCTTGGCTACCCTGGAGCCATGTTTCCGTAATCCCAATCAAATCAATAATTCCCCGTTTTCTCTCTACCACCTTTTTGAATAGTGGTGTAACATTAGCTACCCTCCAATCCATGGGAACTGTTCCAGAGTCAATAGAATTTTGGAAGATGACGAGCAATGCATCTACTATTTCTAGCGCCACTTCCTTAAGTACCCTAGGATGTAGATTATCAGGCCCTGGGGATTTATCGGCTTTCAATCCCGTCAATTTCCCTAACACCATTTCCCTACAAATACTGATTTCATTCAGTTCCTCCCTCTCATTAGACCCTATGTTCCCCGACATCTCTGGGAGGTTATTTGTGTTCTCCTTTGTGTTCTCCCTTGTGAAGACAGAACCAAAGTATGTATTTAATTGGTCTGCCATTTTTTTGTTCCCCATTATAAATTCCCCTGATTCTGACTGCAAGGTACCTACGCTTGACTTCACCAATCTTTTTCTCTTCGCATATCTATAGAAGCTTTTACAGTCAGTTTTTATGTTCCCTGAAAGCTTACTCTCATACTCTATTTTCCACCTCTTAATTAATCCCTTCAAGGTAGCCGAGATCGCCAACTCCAATGCATCGCACTCGACCACGAAAGGGAGATTTTCATCAATGGAACGAAGTGTGGCTTTTTCCAGTTGTTGCTTGAGGAGGTCGAAAGCTGAAATAGCTGTTGCCTCCAACGGAAATGACTTCGAGTGAAACAGGGGTTGGATCTTGTCGGAAAAGTGGGATATCCACTTCGCATAATAGGTGAACATGCCGAGGGCCCAATGAAGAGAGCCGAGATTTGTAGGAGGAGGGAGCTCCTGAAGTGGATGAAGTCGCTCCGGGTCCAGTTTGATGACACCATTGCCCACCCAGTAGTCAAGGATGTTGACTGATGGTACTGATTTCACAGATTTGGACTCATTTAAGGTTAAGTTGCGACAACGGAGAACGTCAAGAAATTTCTGGAGGTTGGCATCATGCTCCTTCTGGTCATGACCAGCAATGGTGATATTATTCAGATATGGAAAGGTGTCTGTTAAGTTCTCCTGTTTGACTAGATTATCCATTGCTCATTGAAAGATGGCCACCCCATTGGTGACCCCAAATGGAAGGCGACAAAACTGGTAAAGCCGACCATTGGCCTCAAAGACCATATACTTTTTGTCAGAGTTCTTTAACGGTACTTGGTGGTATGCGCTCTTTAAGTCAAAAGTTGAAAATACCTTGTAGTTGGCAAGGTTATTGACCATGTCATCGATGCGTGGTAGTGGGTAGGCATCCAGGTTGGTATACTGGTTAATAGTTTGTGAGTAATCGATGCAAAGACGTTTCTTGTGTTGCTTCAGAGGATTTTTAACAACGACGACTTGAGCCTGCCAGGAAGGTGAACATGGCTCAATGATACCGTCAGCAAGAAGGCGAGAGATCTCTGCTTTGATAAAGGATAGATCATCTTGGCTGAAACGTGTGATTTAGTGACTATGGGCTTACATCAGGGGGAAAGATTGGCAAACAAGGAGGGCTCGTCGAGCGAAGCCGCCGAAAGTGCACAAAACGGTGCTTTGGATATAGTAAGCTCCGGCTTTGACCCTCCAAACTCAAAAGTGAATCTTTTGTGTTGTTTCTGGAAATCCTGTCCCAGGAGCACATCACTGCATAGGTTTTTATGCATCCAGTGCCGGGTGGAGAAATAGGTGCGGCCATTGAGAATTAGGTCGACAAGACAAAAGCCAGAAGAGTTGGTGGTCAGTGTCATCAGAGCCATTGCAATTTCCCTGTCTGAGGGTTAAATATGCAGTTTTAACTTACTGACAGCCTGTTCGCTGATGAAGCTGTCAGAGCTGCAAGTTGATTAGTGCACTCAAAATGTGTCCATTTACCAAACCCTTCATGACTGCATGGGACAGGCTTGGGGAAAAGCAGCTGTGATGGGAGGAGGAGCAGTTTTACCCTTGACAGCTGTAACCTTAGTATTGGCTGTTGGGGGAGGAACAGTTTTATAGATAGCAGCTGCAAAACTAACAGGGGCTCTTGACCGGTATACCTTAGAAAAGGGGCCTTTCTTACTAACAGAGGCTCTTGACTGGCATACCTTAGAAAAGTGACCTTTGTTACTGCAATGATTGCAGATTGCATTACGAGCAGGACAAAATTTCCTATAGTGGAATGCACCTCCACAGAAGAAACACTTCCTTCTAGATTGCCAAGATGCTGCTAGGGCAGGGTCGTCATCAGTGAGGGCTTCTAGGGTAGGGTCATCATCAGCTTGGATAGAGTCATCATCAGTGAGGGCTTCTGCCCGTGGCCCATCGGAGGAGTCACCAAAAGTGATAGCAGCAGTCCATGCACATGGCAAATGAAGGGCATCTGCATTTTTTTTTTGCTAAGTCCAGAGAACATGCCTGGTCATAGGTAGCTTGTAACTCGAGGGTTTTATTCTCCAACAGATGCTGGTGTATGAAGGGAGATGCAATTCCATTAATAAAGGAATCGCGAATTAACTCCTTCTGGTACTGCTCAGCCGAGACAGCTTTGAGATTACAATCTTTGCTGAGCCTGCGAAGCTTTTGAAGGAATTCATCATGTGATACCCTGGGTTGTTGCTGAGTTGTGGCCAGTAGATGCCGAGCAAAAATTTCGTTTGGGGCCTTAACATATAGTTGCTGTAGTATTTGGATAGTGGAGTCATAGTCTACACAGTCTTCGATATAGTCAAACACATGAGGGGATACATAATTGGCAAGTATCTCTAACTTATCAGGAATTTTCTCACCACACACCCCGAGGAAGTTGCTGAAGGTACGATACCAGTGTTTCCATACCTTAGCAGTTGTAGGTGAATTCGGGTCCAGGTCAAGACGAGCGGATCAGAGTATTTTCTCCATGATGGATTGATTACTACCTCTGGTTCCCTTCTACCATTTGAGTCATAGCCTTCTGTTCCCAGAACCACTCAGAGCGTGGAGCTGGTTCAGTTTATTAAATTGACGTAAGAAAACTACTAGACACTTGGTCTGAATATTAAACAAGGCTTTAATCAACTGTTTCACAACATGAAGATCTAGTTGTCCTTCACTTGTTCCTGTTTACAAAATGTCCTGAGCAAGCTGGGTCCATGCCCGAGTAATGATACTCTTCCTGGACAGCGCCACCAGCAGGCCGCTCAGTATTATTCCATAAGTCATTTCTACACGAATGGCAAGATTCATGTCAAGAGGGACAATGCAGACATTACAATCAGGGAGGAGGAGTGTGAAATATTAGATGAAATAAGCATAGTGAAAGAGGATGTATTAAGGAATTTAGCATCTTTGAGAGTGGATAAATCCCCAGGCCCGGATGAAATGTATCCCAGACTGTTAAGAGAAGTAAGAGAGGAAATAGCAGAGGCCCTGACCATCATTTTCCAATCCTCTCTGGCTACAGGTGTGGTGCCAGAGGACTGGAGGCCTGCTAACGTGGTACCATTGTTTAAAAAGGGAGAAAGGGATAGACCGAGTAATTACAGGCCAGTCAGCCTAACCTCGGTGGTGGGCAAATTACTGGAAAATATTCTGAGGGACAGGATAAATCTTCATTTAGAAAGACACGGATTAATCAGGGACAGTCAGCATGGATTTGGTAAGGGAAGGTCATGTCTGACTAGTACGATAGCTTTTGAAAAAGGGTTAGACCCAAAACGTCGACTCTATTTTCTCTCCACGGATGTTGCCTGGCCTGCTGAGTTTTTCCAGCATTTTCTGTTGTCATGTCTGACTAACTTGATTGAATTTTTTGAGGAGGTAACAAGGAGGGTTGATGAGGGTAGTGCATTTAATGTAGTCTATATGGAATTTAGCAAGGCTTTTGAAATGGTCCCACATGGCAGACTGGTCATGAAAGTAAAAGCCCATGGGATCCAAGGAAAACTGGCAAGTTGGATCCAAAATTGGCTCAGAGGCAGGAAACAAAGGGTAATGGTCGAAGGGTGTTTTTGTGACTGGAAGACTGTTTCCAGTGGGGTTCTGCAGGGCTCAGTACTAGGTCTCTTGCTTTTTGTGGTATATATCAATGATTTGGACTTGAATGTAGGAAGTATGATTAAGAAGTTTGCAGATAATACAAAAATTGCCCGTGCCTTTGATAATGAAGAAGAAAGCTGCAGACTGGAGGAAGATATCAATGGACTGGTCAGGTGGGCAGAACAGTAACAAATGGAATTCAATCTGGAGAAGTGAGGGGTAATGCCTTTGGGGAGGGCTAACATGGCAAAGGAATACACAATAAATGGTAGGACACTGAGAAGTGCAGAAGATCAGAGGGACCTTGGAGTGCATGTCCACAGAACCCTGAAGGTAGCAGGACAGGTAGATAAAGTGGTTAAGAAGGCATACGGGATACTTGCCTTTATTAGCTGAGGCATAGAATATAAGAGCAGGGAGGTTATGCTTGAACTGTATAAAACATTAGTTAGGCAGTAGCTATAATACTGCATGCAGTTCTGGCCACGACATTACAGGAAGGATGTGATTGCACTCGAGAGGGTGCAGAGGAGATTTACGAGGATGTTGCCTGGCTGGGGAAATTTAGCTAAGAGGAAAGATTGGATAGGCTGGGGTTGTTTTAATTGGAACAGAGGAGGCTGAGGGGAGACCTAATTGAAGTGTATAAAATTATGAGGGGCCTAGATAGAGTGGATAGGAAGGACCTATTACCCTTAGCAGAAGGGTCAATAACCATGGGGCATAGATATAAAGTAATTGGTAGGAGGTTTAGAGGGGATTTGAGGAGAAATCTTTTCACCCAGAGGGTGGTGGGAGTTTGGAACTCACTGCCTGAAAATGTGGTAGAGGCAGAGACCCTCATCACATTTAAAAAGTACTTGGACATGCACTTGAAGTGCCATAACCTACAAGGCTACGGACCAAGTGATGGAAAGTGGGATTAGGCTGGATAGCTCTTTGTCGGACGGCACAGACAAGATGGGCCAAATAGCCTTTTCTCTACTGCAAATTTCTATGATTCTATGAACTCTCCGTGATCTCTGCACTCCTCCAATTCTGGCCTCTTGCACATCCCCGATTTTCCTCACTCCAACATTGGTGGATGTGCCTTCAGCAGCCGAGGCACTAAGCTCTGGAATTGCCACCCTAAACCTCTCCACCTCTGTCTTCTTTTAAGACACTCCTTAAAACCTACCTCTTTGACCAAGCTTTTGGTTACCTGTCCTAATGTGGCTTGGAGTCATATTTTGATAACACTCCTGTGAAGCACCTTGGATCCTTTTACTACATTTAAGGTGCTATATAAATGGAAGTTGTTGTTGACATTTGTCAGATTCATGGGTTCCTGCCACAATTGTTAAAAATATAAGTGTTGGAGATCATGAACTATTGTACAGCTGACTATGCCTGAAATGCAAGCCACCGTGTAGTAATTTGATCAACATACAAGCAATGCAGTTTGATATGGGAACCCGCTGTCAAAACGTGCACACTGGACTTTCCCGATGTCAGGTCTGCCAGCGCTGAGCAGACCCGACATGCAGCAGCAGGGGAGGCAATTAAAATTATTAGTGGCTTGTTTACCACCACTTAACAATGGTATTTTCCCAGCTTTTTGCAATTGTCAGGTTGTCCACCAGTTTCCCGCTGTGCCGAGACTTCACCTGTGAAGCTGAGGTGGGAGATCAGTGGCCATTGAATCAGCTGATGAGTTGACAGCTTCAAATGTCAAGTCAAAGCTCCCAGCTGATTGAGATATGTTCCCTTAACCACTGGCTTCTCTAAACTGCATTTCCACTACAGATTCAAGATGCTGCAAATCTTTACACAAGTCTCCATCCAGTCTGACCTCATTACCTCTCCCACCATTGACAGATCGCTTCTGTCATCTCTACTTCATCTGCCATCTATTCCATCAGCATGGGTGCCCTTGAAAAATCTCACCTTGGTCCTCAGAATCCCACCATGATCAGCCCCAACACCAGCATCACCGGGCACGCCAGCAGCACCAACAACACCAACCTTCTCTGCAATCGCCTGATGCTGCACAGGACACAGGGCATCAGCACACCACCACATTGCTGCTTAGGAGGCCAGGGATGGCCTCACCATGGCCACATTTACTTCACTTGACACCCTGGCTGCCACATGATGCGCCAAGTTGGCACCATCCCATACCAACACCATAAAGCATCCCTACAATGGGATCAAGGGATATGGGATATGGGGAGAAAGCAAGGACAGGGTACTGAATTTGGATGATCAGCCAGCTCGAGGGGCTGAATGGCCTACTCCTGCTCTTATATTCTATGTTTCTATGTAATGCCCAAGCCATTCCTTTCACACTCATCAGCATTGCGGGGGGTACCATTATGTCTCACCTTTCACTGCAACTCAGCAAGCCACTTCCAAAGGTGCACACAAATCTGTCCAAGAATGCAAAGCATTGAAAATAAAGATTTCAATATTTGACAGCATATTAACAGAAACTTTACATGAACATTGCATAAAACACCCAAGTGCCTACCCTTGTGTGTAGTTAGTTGGTATGATCGGACTAGGATGAGGGTGAGCGTGAGGAGTGGCTAATGAGATGGGGAAGTGATAATGTAGATAGAGAGGGATGGGTGGAGGTGCAAGGTAAGTTGGTGTGAGTAAGTATGTGCAGGAGCTGGGTAGGGAAGGCAGAGTGATGGGGATGTGATGAGAGGCACATGAGGTTGAGTGTGGCTTTGCAGTAAGGTTTTGTGATCTACTGAGATCATTGAAAGCTTTGGGCCACTGCAGCCAGGTCCTCCTGATGACATCCCTGCTTGTACTTTCCTCTGCAATATACAATCAGGCCGCGTTGGTATCCAGGGGAGGTCTCTTTTGTCCATGGGAAGGAAAGAGGACATCTCTGCGTGTTGTGACTCCCTCCATAAGCATATGGAGGGAGTCATAGGCAAGCCTGGGTGCAGCCCTGAACCTCTATGCAGTGCTTGTCAGTGTTTGCAGCTCCTCAATGCTGTAGAACACTGACAGCACAAATGTCTAACTAAATTTGGGCATGGTCACTTTAAGGAAACTGGCTGATGACATGTCATAAATGACGTCACCAGACCCGCTTCCTTCAATTGGCTGGGAAATGCGCCGGGTCATCGGAAAGTCATTTCAGGGGCCGGGATGGAGCCAGCAGTGAGGCCGCGACCCGCCACCGACATTGCCCGCCACGGTCCTGCAGAGGTAGGGTATATCGCGGCCGATGTCATTACTAACATTTATTCCCTTACTGAAGCACTTCACATTTCAGAAAACAAACAATGCCTCCTTCTCAAATACCTCAATGTCATCCTGTTTATATCTTGGAAAGCCTGACAATGCATTCCTTTTACGACACTTCCAGGAAAACCTGTTGCCTTAAGACACAAAGTAGTTCGACTGTTAAACTTTTAACTTTCACGATGTCCAACAATATAGTGTGTTACTATTGGAAAGAGTGTGATGCAATTAGATTGGTTATAATATTCTTGACTGCAAAAATCTCTGTCACCATAGCTAGTCTGCCGTATTGCATATTCTCCATGGTTCAGATGCATCCCTAATTGCCCTTGAGAAGATGGTGGTGAGCCGCCTTCTTGAACTGCTGCATTCCATGTGGTGAAGGTACTCCCACAGTGTTGTTAGGTGGGGAGTTCCAGGATTTTGATCCAGCGACGATGAAGGGATGGCCCTATATTTCCAAGTCAGGATGATGAATGATCGCAAGGAACTTGGAGGTGGTGGTGTCCCCATGTGCCTGCTGCCCTTGTCCTTCTAGGTGGTGGATGTCACGGGTTTGGAATTCGCTGTCAAAGAAGCCTTGGCGAGTTGCTGCAGTGCATCTTGTAGAAGGTACACACTGCAGCCACGATACGCCGGTGGTGGAGGGAGTGAATGTTTAAGGTAGTAGATGGGGTGCCGATCATGCAGGCTGCTTTGTCCTGGTTGGTGTCGAGCTTCTTGAGTGTTGTCGGAGCTGTACTCATCCTGGCAAGTGGAGAATATTCCACCACATTCCTGACTTACCTCTTGTAGGTGGTGGAAAGGCTTTGGGGAGTCAGCAGGTGAGTCACTTGCCACAGAAAAACAAGCCTCTGACCTGCTCTTGTAGCCACAGTACAGTATTTATGTCGCTGGTCTAGTTAAGGTGCTGGTCAATGGTGACCCGCAGGATGTTGATGGTGGGGGATTCAACGATGGTAATTGTTGTGTATGTACCTTTAAGAGAGAACTGTTTTACAGCTCCTGTATACTGTCGTACCGGCAGTGACCACACCTGTATATAAAGCCGGAGCAGGCTTCTGTACTTCAGTCTTGAGACTACTCTACTCCAGTAAATACCTGTTGATTGTTAAGTTACAGCATCCGTGTAGTTCTTGGGGAAACATCCTATTTAAAGAATCACGGATCTAACAGTAATGCCATTGAATGTTAAAGGGCGGTGGTTAGACTGTCTCTTGTTGAAGATGGTAATTGCTTGGCACTTGTGTGGCGTGAATGTTACTTGCCACTTATCAGCCCAAGCCTGAATGTTGTCCAGGTCCTGCTGCATGTGGGCATGGACTACTTCATTATCTGAGGAACTGCAAATGGAACTGAACACTGCAATCATCAACGAACATCCAGGCTCATGGGGCGGTAGTTGGCCGGATTGGATTTGTCCTGCTTTTTGTGAGTAGGGCATACCTGGGCAATTTTCCACATTGTCGTTAGATGCCAGTGTTGTAGCTGGACTGGAACAGCTTGGCTAGATGCACGGCTAGTTCTGGAGCACAATTCTTCAGCACTACATCCGGGATGCTGTTGCGGCCCATAGCCTTGGCTGTAGCTGTTTTTGATATCACGTGGAGTGAATCAAGTTGGCTGAAGACTGGCATCTATGATGGTGGGGCCCTCAGGAGGAAGCCGAGATGAATCATCCACTTGGCACTTCTGGCTGAAGATGGTTGTGAACGCTTCAGCTTTGTCTTTTGCACTTATGTGCTGGGCTCCACCATCATTGAGGATGGGGATATTCATGGAGCCTCCTCCCGTTAGTTGTTTAATTGTCCACCACCATCCACGACTGGATGTGGCAGGACTGCAGAGCTTTGATTTGATCTGTAGGTTATGGAATCACTTAGCTCTGTCTATAGCATGCTGCTTCTGCTGTTTAGCATGCATGTAGTCCTGTGTTGTAGCTTCACTTGGTTGGCACCTCATTTTCAGGTACGCCTGGTGCTTCACCTGGCATGCTCTTCTATACTCCTCATTGAATCAGGGTTGATCACCTAGTAAAGTGATGATATGCCATGAGGTTACAGATTGTGGTGGAATATAATTCTGCTGGTGCTGATGCACCAAAGCGCCTCATAGGTGCCCTGTTTTGAGCTGCTAGATCTGTTCTGAAATTATCCCATTTAGCACGGTGGTAGTTCCACACAACATGATGCAGGGTGTCTTCAGTGTGATGACGGGACTTTGTCTCCACAAGGACACGGACTCCACAAGTCACTCCTGCCAGTATGTTCATGGACAGATGCATCTATGAAAGGTAGATTGGTGAGAACAAGGTCAAGTATGTTTTTCCCTCGTGTTGGTTTTCTCACTACCTGCCGCAAGCCCAGTCTGGCAGCTATGTCCTTCAGGACTCGGCCACCTCAGTCAGTAGTGGTGCTACTGAGCCATTCTTGGGGATGGACATTTGAAGTCCCCCACCCAGATTACATTCTGTGCCCTTGCTACCCTCAGTGCTTCTTCCAAGTGGTGTTCAACATGGCAAAGTACTGATTCATCAACTGAGGGAGGGCGGTAGGTGGTAATCAGAAGGAGGTTTCCTTGCCCCTGTTTGACCTGAAGCCATGAGACTTCATGGGCTCTGCAGTCAATATTGAGGACTCCCAGTGCCACTTCCTCCCGACTGTATACCACCGTGCTGCCACCTCTGGTGGGTCTGTCCTGCCGCTGGAACAGAACATACTCAAGGATGGTGATGGAGGAGTCTGGGACATGATAGGTATGATTCTGTGAATATATCAGGCTGTTGCTTGACTAGTCTATGGGACAGCTTTGGCACAAGTCCCCAGATGTTACTGTGGAAGACTATGCAGAGTTGACTGGGCTGGGTTACATAGGATTACATAGGCTATACAGCACAGAAGCAGGCCATTTGGCCAAACCAGTCCATGCTGGCGTTTATGCTCCACTCGCCTGTCCTCCCATCTTTACTCATCTAACTCTATCAGCATAACCCTCTATTCCTTTCTCCCTCGTTTCTTATCTAGCCTCCCCTTAAATGTATCTGTACTATTTGCTACAACCACTCCCTGTGGTAGCGAGTTCCACATTCTCACCTATCTGAGTAAAGAAGTTTCTTCTGAATTCCCTATTTGATTTCTTGGTGACTATCTTACATTGATGGCCTCTAGTTATGCTCTTCCCCACAATTGGAAATGCTCTCTCTGTGTCTATTCTATCAAAACCTTTCATAATTTTCAAAACCTCTATTAGGTCATCCCTCAGCCTTCTCTTTTCAAGCAATAAGAGGCCCAAACTTCCTTTCCTGATAGGTATAACCTCGCATTTCTGGTATCATCCTTTTAAATCTTTTTTGAACCCTCTCCTTTCCCCTTATGTCTTTATTCATTCATGGTGTCTCATTAGTGTTTAGCTTGTTCTTGTTTTTAGCAGAATATATTTTTCCTGGATTCTGTTGAACATCATTTTAAATGTTTCCCATTGCTGTCCTGCAACATTGTTTGCCAATATTGTTGTCCATTTTATTTTCCCAAGTTCAGTTCTTAGCCCCTCAAAATCGGCTTTTCTCCAATCTATTACCCTGGTCTTCATCATACATATGTCGTTCCCAATTATTATCATAAAGTGGTCACTATTGCCTACATGTTCCCCTACTTTTACTTCTCTTGGGTGTGCCTTTGTCGTGTCCGAATCCGATGCCTAGGTCGATGCCAGGTGGTCCATCCAGTTTTATTCTTAGGCTTTTTTGTAGCGGTTTCATACAACTGAGTGGCTTACTAGGCCATTTCAGAGGGCCAATGTTCCCTCTTATTTCTTTTTGGATGCAGAGCCCCTTTAAGGGACTGCGTGGCCCACTGACAGTTTTGCAGATGCAAAACTTTACATTGAAAAAGTCGGTCTGGGCTGCGTACATAAGAACATAAGAAAAAGGAGCAGGAATAGGCCACTTGGCCCCTCGAGCCTGCTCCGTCATTCAATAAGATCATGGCTGATCTTGGGCTCAAAACTACTTCCCTGCCCTCTCCGCATAACCCTTCACTCCCTTATCTTGCAAAAATCTGCCTATCCCCACCTTAAATGTATTTAATGGCCCAGCCTCCATGGCTCTCTGGGGCAGAGAATTCCATAGATTTATGACCCTCTGAGAGAAGAAATTCCTCCTCATCTCAGTTCTAAAAGGGCGACACTTTATTCTGAAATTATGCCCCTGAGTTCTAGATTTCTCCATGAGGGGAAACATCCTCTCTGCATCTACTTTGTTGAGCCCCCTCAGTATCTTAGAAATTTCAATAAGATCACCTCTCATTCTTCTAAATTCCAATGAGTATAGGCCCAAAGCATAGGTCTGGCAGAGAGGTTGTAAGTGCAGGGTTCTCAAAATTCCCGCACTCCCCAAATTATGGATCAAGGGGCCCTGTTTGGACAAGTTATTAAAAACAGGGTACCCAAAATGGCTTCTGCAGCCTCGTGACCAAACCGACAGGATTTTTAAAGCAAGGTTCTGCAGACAAGCAGGCCCGGAGACTAAACTTAAAATGCAGGAATCTGTGAAAAGGAACTCTCTGGAGACAGCCAGACAAAGTAAACACAGAATATGCATTCAATCGACTTGAAACAAATCAAGCTAGAATGGGCCTAGAATCGAGGCCATTAGGTTTCTGCATATTTATTCGGTAACAGCTCTCAGTAGCCATCAAGTCAGGATGGGGACAATTAAGTCTTATCCATGACAAACAACCAGGACATCGGGGCCATTAGACCCAGAGACAACCACTCCAAAAGTCATTAAAGTAAATGGTTGTAATCATTTAAACAAGCCCGCCAAAAGTAAGACAATGGACTGACCTGATTTGGCGCGCAGATAAGGAGTTGAAGAATGGGTATAATTGTAGGCCCATCAGTGGTAATTGGGTGTGCGCTTCACTTAGCTCCCTGATCTCTTGCTGGAGGCCTCAGCCTGCTGCCGCTCGTACTCGCGCCCTGGCCTCGTGGCGGGCTCTCTTCTCGCTCCCCGCGCCGCTCAACAACCAAGGACGCCCATCACACCGGGACCAAATGCAGGAGGAGAATGAGACCCGAGTTCAAAAATACACAGGACACACAGGCCACAAACAGGCAGATGAGACAAGACGAGACGAAAAAGAAGGTTAACCGATAAAAGCAGAGAAGGGCAGCGAAAGACGCATTTAGAAAAACCAAACGCCTAGTTATAAGCTGGCGTTTGGTGAATAAGTTGGCATTGCATGCATGAACATTGTGAATAAGCAGGCATTCAAAGAGTGGGTGGCAGCGCCCGTGATGAATAAACAAGCATTCGAAGCATGGGTAGTAAAATCTTTTAGAAGATAAAAACCACCTATCGACTCCGAATGTAACATTACCGCCGACGATCGCATGGAGGGAGAAGAAGAAGAAAACCCATCGCGATGAGACGACGATGGTAGCTGAGGAAAAGGGAGGGTGCTTCGCATCAACAACTTCAGTGCTGCGCCCTGAGACCACGAGGCAACGGGGTACCCCAAAGGACAGTGGGAGCGGACCTCAAGACTCATAACCGTTTAAGCAACAGGTTTCGGATTGGTGGGCATGAATTCCTGGCCCCTCATAGCTTAATCTAGTTAGGTATAGGGGTTGGATAAGGATAAGGGGATTGTTTAATGTAGTTGTTTTCCCTCAATGTGCCGTGTGTTCCCAATTCCCATATAAGTGTAATTGTTTTATGCCTGTAATTTTCATACCAGTAATTCTCATAAGATTGTTCTATTCTGCTTTTAATAAAATTTTTGTTTTCTTGCACCAAACCACTTGTCTACTCGATTTTCTGTATCGCCGCCTGTACCTAAGTCCAGTGTCTAGAACCCAGGGGTGTGGGAGCGATTCGAACCGCTCAAAGGGGACAGCCAGAGGCGAAGCTGGCTGGGCACGACATACCACCCCCTACAGAAATGGCGACCACGGCAGGACACCGGCAACAGTGTTGCGATACAGTAGTCAATGGTTTGGATGAGCAAACCATGATGGAGGAAAGGATTTCTGATTATGTGTTTAGCAAGGTGAATATCACAAAGAAGTGGATCACCACTCTGTTAAAGGCTGGGCGTCCGGTAGATGCAACAGCTAAGTGGACAGAGGGGAGGGAACACAAGAAGTCCTTAGAGAAGGCAGTCTGGCTGGTGTGTTTCAAAAAACAGGTCCAGCTTTTGGACAGGCTCATTGCAGCACAGGCAGCCGAGTTAAAGGAGTCAGCCCTGGAGATCCAGGATAAGGCTCTAGCAGGGGGGAAGTTACTGGTAGCATTGCAGGCCCTGAATCAGGAGAGGTTGTACTTAATGGGAGAACACAAAGCCCAGTTGGAATACCTACAGTGCCAAGTCACTGAAGCCAAGGGTAATGAGTTAAAGTTGCTGGAAAAGAATGCCCGCCTAGCAAGGCAAGTTAGAGAGCAGGAGGAGAAAGTAAAAGAGGTAAAGGTAGCTTACAAACTAACGAGTGAACAGGGGTTTGAAGATGATGATCCTGGCCCCTGCAAGGAGCAGATAGAAAATCTGAGTCTGGCCCTGAGGAAGGCAAAAGGCATGGTGTGCCTCATAAGCCCGAAGGCAGGCCAGGCAGATTTTATGGGGAACGAGGGGAGGACAGTTCAAACATCACTGGTAGTGCCCAGGGACGACCCGGTTAAGGAACAGGAGGTCTCACAACCACCACCCATAGCGCCAGGTTTTAGTGAGGTCTGGCAGCAGGGGGGGGTGGAGCCAGAGGTGGGAGCCCAGGTGGAGCAATCCCTGCCAGAGAGGTCGGAGCCGGGACTGATGTGCCCAGCCCGGCATCGGAGGTTCGGCCCACACGTCAATGGCGACGATGAGGGACACCTCCAAAACGAATTCGTATTACCCTATAGCACCTAACAGCTTAGGGCTATGGTTAACCATATCCCGAGGCTCTCCGAAAAAGGGGCCCCTCGATCCACTTCAGGGAAGTAGAGCAGGCAGCCAGCGTCAACGACTGCGATGGCGCTGAGCAGGCCAAGATGCTGCTATTCTCCCTGGAGAGTAGTCTCCTCCAATCCCGCTCTGATGAGTGTAAGAAGGGGCAGAGCGGGTATGAGGCGCTCAGCGATGAAGTTCTGGAGGCCATGGGGATGAATGAGGGAAGTCCTTTCTCTCGTGTGGAGAAGATGGTCCAGCTTGCAGAGGAAGCCCCGCAAGCCTTCGCGGACAGGTTATGGCCGGTGTACCGGAGTGCCTGTCCGGGGACACCTCACCGGGCGTTCCTAAACGGGGACCCACTGGCTCATTGGCTCCGCTGCCTGGTGGCAAACAGCTTGCCACAGGTCCGGGCCAAGGCGGAAGTCTGGTTCGACCCTAAGAATCCCCAGACCACCGAACTTACGGTGATCAGACAGTTGACCCTAGCCTTAAAGAACGGTAGGGGAACCGATGCACACCCACCCAAGGGGAAGGTGCATGAGGTAATACCCGGACCGGGTAGGAAAGAGTGGCATCAGGAAGGGAATAACCCCCCCAACCCAAAGACGAATTGTTACGGGTGTGGGAAGGATGGCCATTGGAGGAAGGAGTGTAAAAACCCTTGGAAAGACAGCAAGGGAAAGAACTCCGCAGCCCAAGCCCAAAAGGTGGAGGCAGGGATCCCTCCCGCAGATGTCGAGTCAGTGTTGGACGTCATGAGGTCCATACTGACTGGCCAGGGGAGGGTAGCAGCCAATACAGGTGCTCTGACCCCATCAGCCCCATCCAACCCACAGCCCTGACGAGAACCTGTGTCCCCTTAAAAACGACGAGGGGAGCAAGGCCTGTGTTAAGATGTGGGTGGAGACAGTGCAGGGGAGATATTCGGTGGACACTGGAGCTTCCAGCACGGTGGTCCATTCGGATGACCCGACCAATCCACCCAGGTCTAACAAGGTCCCATTTAGCCCAATGGGAGCCACAGGGAACGAGTAGGCTGGGGAAATGGCCAAACTTTTGGCCATAGTTTTAGGATCCCTCCCTACCATGTGGGAGGGTAACCAAAGGACCAACGATGTGGCCGAGCAGAGGGTTAGGGAAGGAGAGTCTTGGGACCCCTATCGGACAGGTTCGGTAGCCGCAATCCAGGACAAGGGAGGCACACAGGGGGTAGCTTTGGCCCCGGACCTAAAGCAGGTCCAAGCCCAAGACCCCGTCTGTAAGGCCATCCCAGTAAGGAAAGAGAATGGGGAGTCCCTAGAAGGCCCGTTCGGGGCAGCGGACGAGGTTTTAAAACAAGCTGCTTGTTATATAAATCAGTGTAAACTGTTTAAACCCGAAAAGTGAAAACAGCCAGTTGGGGTAAGGTCTGAGGATAGAGATCCTCAGCCAGCAGCGGGAGCGAGTTCACAGACTACACAGGCAGGCGCTGTGGCTTGCTTAAGGGGAGGGGCCATCCCGCCCATCGATTGGGACACTCCCCCACTCTTCTGGGCTCCAGATGAGGAGGGACCTGAGGGCGAAGACCCCGCCCCTGACCCAGGTTTGGAGGAGGAACATAAGAACATAAGAACATAAGAAATAGGAGCAGGAGTGGGCCAATCGGCCCCTCGAGCCTGCTCCGCCATTCAATAAGATCATGGATGATCTGATCCTAACCGCCAATCTACTATCACAGAACCATCTCCTGAATCTAACAGAATTAGACACACGAAATAGGAGCAGGATCAGGCTACATGGCCCCTGGGCCCACTCCGCTACCCACAGGGCCATGACCGATCCGAACCTAGACTCATGTCCAAATTCCTGCCCGCTCCCCATAACCCTTTATTCCCTTTACTTCTAGGAAACTGTCTATTTCTGTTTTAAATTTATGCAATGATGTAGCTTCTACAGCTTTTTGGGGCAGCATATTCCATGGACCTACCACCCTCTGAGTGAAGTAGTTCCTCCTCATCTCAGTTTTGAAAGAGCAGCCCCTTATTCTAAGACTATGCCCCCTAGTTCTAGTTTCAGCCATCATCGGGAACATCTTCCCCGCATCCACCCGATCCAACCCCTTCACAATCTTATATGTTTCAATAAGATCGCCTCTCATTCTTCTGAACTCCAATGAGTAGAGTCCCAATCTACTCAACCTCTCCTCATAGTCCATCCCCTCATCCCCGGGATTAACCGAGTGAACCTTCTTTGTACTGACTCGAGAGCAAGTATGTCTTTTCTTAAGTATGGACACCAAAACTGTACGCAGTATTCCAGGTGCGGTCTCACCAATACCTTGTACAACTGAAGCAATACCTCCCTATTTTTATATTCTATCCCCCTAGCAATGAAAGCCAACATTCCATTGGCCTTCTTAATCACTTGCTGCACCTGCATACTAACCTTTTGAGTTTCGTGCACCAGGACCCCCAGATCCCTTTGTACTTCAGTACTTTCCAGTTTCTTGCCATTAAGATAATAACTTGCTCTACGATTTTTCCTGCCAAAGTGCATAACCTCACACTTTCCAGTATTGTATTCCATCTGCCAAATCTCTGCCCACTTACTTAGCCTGTCTATGTCCCCTTGCAGGTTTTTTATGTCCTCCTCACTCACTACTTTCCCTCCCATCTTAGTATCATCTGCAAACTTTGATATGTTACACTCGGTCCCCTCCTCCAAATCGTTAATATAGATTGTAAAGAGTTGGGGACCCAGCACTGACCCCTGCGGAACACCACTAGTTACTGATTGCCAGTCTGAGAATGAACCATTTATCCCAACTCTCTGCCTTCTGTTAGATAGCCAATCCTCTATCCATGCCAGAATATTACCCCCAATCCCGTGATTTTTTATCTTAAGCAATAATCTTTTGTGTGGCACCTTGTCAAATGCCTTTTGGAAGTCTAAATACACTACGTCCACTGGTTCCCCTTTATCCACCCTATATGTTACTTCCTCAAAGAACTCCAGCAAATTTGTCAAACATGACTTCCCCTTCATAAAACCATGCTGACTTTGTCCTATTAAATTTTGATTATCCAAATGTCCTGTTACTGTCTCCTTAATAATGGACTCCAATATTTTACCTACCACAGATGTTAGGCTAACCGGTCTATAGTTTCCAGCCTTCTGTCTACTGCCCTTTTTAAATAAGGGTGTTACATTAGCAGTTTTCCAGTCTGCCGGGACCTTTGCTGAGTCCAGGGAGTTTTGGAAAATTATTACCAATGCATCCACAATCGCTACCGCCACTTCCCTCAAGACCCTAGGATGTAAGCCATCAGGTCCAGGTGATTTATCTGCCTTGAGTCCCATTATTTTACCGAGTACCACTTCCTTAGTGATTTTGATCGTGTTTAGCTCCTCCCCCCCATAGCCCCCTATTTGTCCAGTGTTGGGATATTCTTAGTGTCCTCTACTGTAAAGACTGATACAAATATTCATTCAGTGTTTTTGCCATCTCCATATTTCCCACCATTAATTTCCCGGTCTCATCCTCTAAGGGACCAACATTTACTTTAGCCACCCTTTTTCTTTTTATATAACTATAAAAACTCTTTCTATCTGTTTTTATATTTTTTGCTAATTTACTTTCATAATCAATCTTTTTGTTATTTTTTGCTGTCTTTTAAAGTTTTCCCAATCCTCTATCCTCCCACTAGATTTGGCTACCTTATATGCCCTTGTTTTTAGTTGCTGGAGTTCTTTGAAAAAGTAACGTATAGGGTGGATAAAGGGGAACCAGTGGACGTAGTGTATTTAGACTTCCAAAAGGCATTTGACAAGGTGCCACACAAAAGATTATTGCTTAAGATAAAAAATCACGGGATTGGGGGTAATATTCTGGCATGGATAGAGGATTGGCTATCTAACAGAAGGCAGAGAGTTGGGATAAATGGTTCATTCTCAGTCTGGCAATCAGTAACTAGTGGTGTTCCGCAGGGGTCAGTGCTGGGTCCCCAACTCTTTACAATCTATATTAACGATTTGGAGGAGGGGACCGAGTGTAACATATCAAAGTTTGCAGATGATACTAAGATGGGAGGGAAAGTAGTGAGTGAGGAGGACATAAAAAACCTGCAAGGGGACATAGACAGGCTAAGTAAGTGGGCAGAGATTTGGCAGATGGAATACAATACTGGAAAGTGTGAGGTTATGCACTTTGGCAGGAAAAATCATAGAGCAAGTTATTATCTTAATGGCAAGAAACTGGAAAGTACTGAAGTACAAAGGGATCTGGGGGTCCTGGAGCACGAAACTCAAAAGGTTAGTATGCAGGTGCAGCAAGTGATTAAGAAGGCCAATGGAATGTTGGCTTTCATTGCTAGGGGGATAGAATATAAAAATAGGGAGGTATTGCTTCAGTTGTACAAAGTATTGGTGAGACCGCACCTGGAATACTGCGTACAGTTTTGGTGTCCATACTTAAGAAAGGACATACTTGCTCTCGAGTCAGTACAAAGAAGGTTCACTCGGTTAATCCCGGGGATGAGGGGATGGACTATGAGGAGAGGTTGAGTAGATTGGGACTCTACTCATTGGAGTTCAGAAGAATGAGAGGCGATCTTATTGAAACATATAAGATTGTGAAGGGGTTGGATCGGGTGGATGCGGGGAAGGTGTTCCCGATGATGGCTGAAACTAGAACTAGGGGGCATAGTCTTAGAATAAGGGGCTGCTCTTTCAAAACTGAGATGAGGAGGAACTACTTCACTCAGAGGGTGGTAGGTCCATGGAATATGCTGCCCCAAAAAGCTGTAGAAGCTACATCATTACATAAATTTAAAACAGAAATAGACAGTTTCCTAGCAGTAAAGGGAATTAAAGGTTACGGGGAGCGGGCAGGAATTTGGACACGAGTCTAGGTTCGGATTGGTCATGGCCCTGTGGGTAGTGGAGCGGGCCCAGGGGCCGTGTAGCCTGATCCTGCTCCTATTTCGTGTGTCTAATTCTGTTAGATTCAGGAGATGGTTCTGTGATAGTGGATTGGCGGTTAGGTTCAGGTCAGCCATGATCTTATTGAATGGTGGAGCAGGCTCGAGGGGCCAATTGGCCTACTCCTGCTCCTATTTCTTATGTTCTTATGTTCTTATGAATACTATCCTTAATTTCTTTACTTAGCCACGGACGGCTGTCTTTTCTTTTACACCCTTTTCTTCTCAGTGGACCTGAGGGCGAAGACCCCGCCCCGGACCCAGCTTTGGGACCTGGGGGCGGAGACTCTCAGCCTGCAGCAACAGGCTGCGAAGAGTTGCCTGCCCCTAGCCCAGGTTCGGGAGAGGTAAAGCCCGAGGAAGACGATCCCCAGCCAGCAGCAGTGATAAGCCCACAGACCGCAACGGAGGGGACGGCGGTTCGGGTTAAAGGCCCACCAGCCAAGAAAACCCCACCCGCCAAAGTCCCTAGAAGGTCCCCACGGACGCCCCAGCCAAGGAAACCCTGGTCACCGGCTCCCCATTTCAAAGGGACAGCCTCCCGAGTTAGGGGGAAGTCCAAGGACAGAGGTCCACAGCCAGTAGCCGCAGGCTGCGAGGGACCGACAGTACAGGACAGTGCGGCCACACCGAAGGGAGCGGTGTGCCGCAGCCATAACAGGAATTAGGCTGGCCGCCCGGAGATGGGCGGCGGATGTACATAGTTTAGGTAATTTACGTTTAGGTATTTGGTTTAAGTTTGGGTGTTTAGCTTAAGTTAAGTAAGGTGATGGGTAGTTTTAATTAAGTAGTAGTCTGCTAAGAGTATGTATTTGAGTCGAGGTCGCGAGACCCGACTATGCTTCACCCAAGCCAGTGACTCTCTTGGGGACCTGGCTGTATGTTTTTGCATCTTTTGCAGAAGGACGTTCAGGATGAAGGGGGGCATGATCCTACTCGCCCTGATAGGACTGAGCATTGGAAAGAGGGGTGATGTGGAGGAATCCCACATCTATGGGTGCTCAGGAGAGAGAGAACCTATAACAACCGACGGAAGCGGCGAATGAGATCTGGAGGAGACCGCCGTCTACGTCCACAAGGGAAGGTGGCCAGGGTGGCTGGGGTCCAATTCATCTCAGTACTCCAGCCAGACCGGGTTCACGTATGGGGAGGCCTCCCTCCTGTGCCCCAGGGTACAGGTCGTTACCACAAGGGTTAGCGTCACCGTAGGGAAACGTGTGTGTTTAACGTGCAAGGGACACATTCCTTTGGATAGGTGGTGGTAGCTCAGAAAGCTGAGCAAAGATATGAGAGACCCCGCAGTCGAGTGGGAACGGTTGGGGAACAATACCCACCGGACGATTACAGGGACTCACGGGGGATTAAGTGTGTGTTGGGACAAGTGGTGGGAACCGGATCAAGGGATTGATATCTGTATGTGGGGGTCAGAGAGGGTCTGCCCCGCAGGCATATCCATCATTTTTCCACCAGCAGTGGCGAGACGTTGGGGAGGGGATGAAGTGGGATACCAGCCTGAAGGTGTGCGCGGTCCCATACTCCCCGATCCCAGTCAATGCCACTGAGCTTGTAACCGGCCCCGAAAGCCCCTGCCCACAACCCAGGCAGCGAGGACACACAGGAAAGGGTGCCCCGCCACCACCAAGGGACCAGGGAATGGGCTGGTACTAGTGCCCACGGATCAGGTGCTATACCAGGGGGTACACTACGTGGTAGCCTCCGTGATTTTAAATCTCACCGAGGTACATTTACCGGAGTGGTGCCCCAAAGAAACAGAGCAGCTATACCAGGCCCTATTAACTGAGATGTTCAGGAAACTTTATGAGTTCGATTTCGCCAATGTCGACAAAACCGAACTGTACACCACACCCCATGAGTTTTTGGGTAATGCAAGGAGACAAAGAAGGGGAGCATGGAATGATGTTTATACTGCGTTTAACACTGGGTCCTCTGTCATCAACAGTTTGGATGACATAGAATTACAGACCCAGATAAACCGTTTAAAATCTCAGTTGAAGAAAATATTAATGGATGAGAATAAGGTAGTGGGCTCAGAGTTACATGAGCAACATGCCATGTCGGTCCATTTAAAAGTGATTATGGTGGAGCTGGAGAAGCACACAAAGACCGTAAATGCCCTCATAAGAGAGGACTGAAATGCTTCTGACCAGGCTGCGCAGAACGAGGTGTGCGTGCTGTATGGGGCGTGGTTGCTGAGCGAGGGCCGCAGTAATCTGGAGGATTTAAAACAGGGTTTAGTCCCCTCCTGGATCAGCAACAAACACCTCGCAGCCCTCCATCCATTTGAGAATGCATTAAGCCTGTGCCAACTCCGGCTAGCTTCTGAAGCCTACCCAGTCCCAGTGGATTGTGGGCGGGCCAACCACACCATTATGGGAGTAGTAGTTAGGATGCCGGTCATGGGTAGGACAGCCCAACCTGCGCCGGTATACAGGGTTGAGAACATTGGAGTCATTCAAGGGGGTGCACACATTTGTTTCACAGCGGTCCCACCTTACGTCATAAAGTGGGAGCACGCTATGACAGGTACTGACCTCTCGGGGTGCCGGAGCCGGGGAGCACACATAATCCTGTGTCCCCAGCACTTGAACGCCTATTCAAAACCAAAGTGCGGGTTCAGAGCTGCTGGCGCAAAACCTATAAATTGTACCATGGAGGCAACGGCACAAGGCCATGTTCCCCCGCAGGTAGCATATATAGGAGGTGGGACATATTGTGTCACAACAGGAGCGCCCCACTACCAGCGTGGACAGCATAGCTGGTGTCCGGCTACTGACAGCAGTTTCTGTTTTAAACCGAGGCAGAAGTTCAAGTGCCCAGGAACGAATTGTCCCCATTCCTGAACCCTCCACTGTTCACCTCACTGTAAAAGAGAATTTTACCAACTTGCAAAAGTATGTAGTGCATTTTGGCTATGAAACTCCCCCTCTCCCTGAACATCTTACCAAAATATTCAAAGCAGTTATAGTTTCACAGAAACATTTTTACACTCTGGAGCAGAAAACAGTAGAGATAGGGGCTAAGATATTGGACATTGTAGCTCCACCCTTGTGGGACATTTTCACTAATATAAAGGTCCCTTCGTGGATCAGACTGGCTTCCCACATTCTCGTGATTTGCCAGTTGGGGATAGTATTGTACCTAGTATGCACGCAGTTCAAGGGAAAGGGTCAGATACTAGAATTCCGAAACCAAAGGACCTGGACGGAACATTCTGTTAAGATGGAGGGAGATACACGTGTTTGAATTTGCTGATTGTATCGTTGATTAAAGGTTGTGGTTTTTTATTAATGTTCTTTTATTGCTTTTAATAAAGATGTTCAAACGTGCTTGTAGTAAAGATAATGTTTACCAAGTGGTGCAGGGGTGTCGGACCCTTCCGTGCTTGGATGTGTGTAAACAACTGTATTATTATTCTATGTATGCTTATATACACTACATTTTTTACAGAATGGGAAATGCATGTGTCGTGGGTATATTAAATAGATAATTACAGGGGAAGGTTGACTATGTAGGGTCGGAAAGTCTGCTCACCTCATCAGGATGATACTTAAAGCAAGTTTAGTATCAACGGGGGGGGGAGAGTAAGTGCAGGGTTCTCAAAATTCCCGCACTCCCCAAATTATGGATCAAGGGGCCCTGTTTGGACAAGTTATTAAAAAAAGGGTACCCAAAATGGCTTCTGCAGCCTCGTGACCAAACCGACAGGATTTTTAAAGTAAGGTTCTGCAGACAAGCAGGCCCGGAGACAGAATTTAAAATGCAGGAATTTGTGAAAAGGGACTCTCTGGAGACAGCCAGACAAAGTAAACACAGAACACGCATTCATTCGACTTGAAACAAATCAAACTAGAATGGGCCTAGAATCGAGGCCATTAGGTTTCTGCATATTTAATCGGTAACAGCTCACAGTAGCCATCAAGTCAGGATGGGGACAATTAAGTCTTATCCATGACAAACAACCAGGACATCGGGGCCATTAGACCCGGAGACAACCACTCCAAAAGTCGTTAAAGTAAATGGTTGTAATCATTTAAACAAACCCGCCAAAAGTAAGACAATGGACTGACCTGATTTGGCGCGCAGATAAGGAGTTGAAGAACGGGTATAATTGTAGGCCCATCAGAGGTAATTGGATGTGCGCTTCGCTTAGCTCTCTGATCTCTTGCTGGGGGCCTCGGCCTGCTGCCACTCGTACTCGCGCCCTGGCCTTGTGGCGGGCTCTCTTCTCGCTCCCCGTGCCGCTCAACAACCAAGGACGCCCATCACACTGGGGCCAAACGCGGGAGGAGAACAAGACCCGAGTTCAAAAATACACAGGACACACAGGCCACAAACAGGGAGACGAGACGAGATGAAGAAGAAGGCAAACTGATAATGAATTCCTGGTCCCTCATAGCTTAATCTAGTTAGGTATAGGGGGTGGGATAAGGATAAGGGGATTGTTTAATGTAGTTGTTTTCCCTCAATGTGCCGTGTGTTCCCCATTCCCATATAAGTGTAATTGTTTTATGCCTGTAATTTTCATGCCAGTAATTCTCATAAGATTATTCTATTCTGCTTTTAATAAAATTTTGATTTTCTTGCACCAAACCACTTGTCTATTTTCTGTATCGCCGCCTGTACCTAAGTCCGGTGTCTAGAACCCAGGGGTGTGGGAGCGATTCGAACCGCTCAAAGGCGTTAGCCAGAGGCGAAGCTGGCTGGGCACCACACACCACCCCCTACAAGGTGCCATAGGAAACGTTGATTGCTGTAGGTCTGGAGTCAAAAAATCTAATAGCCTCATGGTCACCCTTACATTTTCATTCCAGCTTTTTATTGTTTTAACTGTATTTAAATTCACAAACTGTCATGGTGGGATTTGAACTACAGGGGCTGGATTTTGCCAGCCCTGGGGAGGCGGGTTTGGAGGCAGGACTGCCGGGAAAATGGCAGAATTTGGGGGCGGTTGCCCAACCCGCCCCGAACCCACCTCCATGCCATCTTGCCAGGAGGTGGGTAGCCGACCCGCTCCGGGTCCCGCCTCCTCGAGGCGGGAAGGGGATTAATGCCAATTAACTGCTTGTTAACAGGTTGTTAACAGACAGTTTTTTGGCTAATCCTTATTTTGAGCCCTGGAGTGTGGGCTTTCTGACGGCTCCGAACCTCACCAGGGTGAGTGAGGCGGCCCGTCGGTCTACGGGGGTCAGAGGGGCCGAGATGTCCGGTATGCAGGTGAGTAATGGGTGCATGTGTGCAGAGGTAAGTGTGTGAGGTGTATGTAAAATGTTTTAATAAGTTTTACTTACCTTTACTTCTACCTACAGGCTTCCTCCCTTCAGGCCTCAGGAGTCCCTCAGCTCACCAGCACAGAGAGCAGAATGGCCGCTGAACTGTCAAAAGCTGCAGCCTTCTGCTTTCTGGTCAGGAAGGCTTTCTAATTGAGTCTTGAGTAAAGACACAACTTAGAAGACAAATTGTCAGTGTTTGACAGGTTCACAGAGCTGTCAAACGATGA
This sequence comes from Somniosus microcephalus, assembly GCF_052327205.1. Classification (NCBI taxonomy): domain Eukaryota; kingdom Metazoa; phylum Chordata; class Chondrichthyes; order Squaliformes; family Somniosidae; genus Somniosus; species Somniosus microcephalus. Next base: position 253,955,242 of record NC_140988.1, on the reverse strand, counting down.
CATTTCATCTGTCAAAAGCTCTTGACAGATGAAACGGCACTTGCTGATGTCACCTGTAACTGGCTTTCCCTTAATTGGCTGCTAAGCCTGCTGGGCAGGCTTAACAAGGTCAATCAAGGGAAAATAGCGTGGGTTGACCACAAATTGATGGAGGCGGGACTAAAACCCAACAAGTGGGAGTCCTGCCTCCAAAAGCTCCCCATTGACAAAATCCTGCCCCAGGCCTCTGGATTACCAGTCCTGTAACATAACCACTACGGTACCGACCGGGAACGTCCCCATTTCTGACCATATGTTGGGGAGAAGGCTGTTGAATCATAGGGCTAGAAATTCAGCTCCTTTGTGCCTGCCGTTAGCACCTCTGGGGGCGCTAATGGGGCGCAAATGGCTTATCGCCCGGGCGCCCGGGGGGCGGTGGGGTGCAAAAAAAGCGCCTCCCTAGCAATTCGGCGGGGCGTTGCTGAGGCACTACCTGATAGTGCCGAGCCCCCGCTGGTAGTGCGCCGGGCTGCTACATCACCGGCAGTGGCATCATCACCATGTGCCATGACCCCTTAGTGCCCCACCGCGTCCCTTTACCACCCCACACCAGAAATTTGGCTGCATCCCGCAAGGCTGCCGTGGGTGATATCAGCGCCAGCCTCGCAGGTCCCGAACCAGGCCGACTGCCGCTCGTGGGGCGGTATTTAAAGGGGAGGTACGGCTGCGACATGCGCCCCCATTTTCTTTTTTTGGCCGACCTCCAGGTCGGCCCTCTATGGTGGGCCGTGGCGTCGTCCTCGCTGTTATCACACAGCCCAGCACTGCGTCTCGCTGCCGGGCTGCAACAGCAGCACCATGCCTCCCCTAGTGTGGGCCATCGGAGGCCCTGCAGAGTGTAAGATTTGCAAAATTTCTACATTTCCCCGAAGGTTATCATTAATAAAAGGGACCCTGCGTGGACATTTTAAATCAAAAAGGGTACCCAAGATGGCGTCCGTGCCTCGTGGCAGAAAGCCTGTGAGATTTTAAAAACCTTGGACTCTGCGGCACAGGCAGCTCGTGGAGAAATCGAAACCAAAGCTGCAGTTTCTGTGAAGAGAGACTTTGCATTTTGAAAACCAGACAGGACTTTGAATTATGTATTAGATCAAATCGGAGACAAATCAAAACCCGGTTAGGCCTATAGTTAAGGCCATCAAGCAGTTTGCGTAAATAATTGGGAACAGATTAAGGAAGTCATCGAGGCTGGACAGGCTCATCAAGGTGTATTAATAACAAAACAATTCAATTATCGGGCCAGTAGATGCGATTACCGGCCATCTAAAAACAGTTAGTATAGATTGCTACCATTATTTAAAATAGCCCGCCAAAATTAAGACAAAGAACTAACCTGATTTGGCGCGCAGATAAGGGCCATCAGTAGGAGTATAACTGAAGGCCCCGGGTAGCAATCTCTCTCTTCTCTCTGGCCTCTCCTTGCTCCTCGCCCTCGTGGCTGCTGCTCTTCCCCCGTCCCGCGCTTACCCCCTGGCCTCTGCCCGTGCCTTTCCCCACTCCATCTGGAAATGCCCAGGCATTGCATCGGGTGGACATGGACAATCCAGGCCAGGCCAGGCAGGACGCAATGAGGTGAGGAGGCAAGACGAATTGAGGAGACGAATAATCGGAGACGAATTGAGGAGATTAATTGGGAAGACGATTGAAGACAAGCTTCGAATGATTGGGCTTTCAGTCTCAGCTAACCTGTGACTATCTTCATATAAACTTCAACTGCTGACTGAGGAAGAGGAACCATCGTCCCTGCAAGGCAAACTAGCCAAGCAGAGACTTTAACTTTGGGGTACTCGTACCTGGACAATGCCCTTGCAGCACGCGGAGACCACGTGACAACGACAGGCTCCAGAGAGCACAAAGAGCGAACCCCGAATCCCACCGCTGTTTTGAGTTCAGCAGATCTTTGATTGGTGAGCATAAATTCTGGCCCCCCGTAGCTTAATCTAGTTAGGTATAGGGGGTGAGATAAGGATAAGGGGATTGTTAAGATAGCTGTTTTCCCTCGATGTGCCGTGTGTTCCCCATTCCCTGTATAAGTATAGTTATTTGTATTTGCCTGTAATTTTACACTAGTAACTTCTCATAAGATTGTGTTATTTTTCTGTTTAATAAAATCTTGGTTTTGCTTACATCCAAACCACCTGTCTACTCGAGTCTTTTCTGTATCGCCGCCTGTACCTAAATCCGGTGTCTAGAACCCAGGGGCTTGAGAGTGATTCGAACCGCTCATAAACAGTCAGAGGCATAAGTGACTGGGCGCATGCGCCAAACACCACCACACGCCACCCCCTACAAGAGTGTGCCTGTGATTGCGCTCCACTTCCTGTGCGGGGCGGTAAGCCGAATTTAGCAGCCGGGGTGGTACTTCCGCGCCTGGCACTAAATGTCCGGCCATAATTCGGTTACCGCCCCCAAACGGGGCGTAACCAGATTTTGCGCCCATAGAATCATAAAATAGTACAGCACAGAAGGAGGCCATTTGGCCTATCAAGTCTGCCCCAGGATCAATGAAGTATCTGAAGATGGTTCGCCTATAAAACACTGCCCTGAGGAACTCCTGCAATGATGCCCTGGGGCTGAGATGATTAGCCTCCAACAAGCACAGCCATCTTCCTTTGTGCAAGGTATGACTCCAGCCAGTGGAGAATTTTCCCCCTCATCCCCATTGTCTTCAATTTTACTAAGGCTCCTTGGTGCCACTCTCAGTAAAGTGCTGTCTTGATGTCTAGGGCAGTCACTCTCACCTCACCTTTGGAATTCAGCCCTTTTGTCCATGTTTAGACCAAAGCTGTAATGAGGATGGAAGCTGAGTGATCCTGGTGGAACCCAAACTGAGCATCGGTGAGCAGGTTATAGGTGAGTAAATGCCACTTGATCGCACTGTCGATGACAGCTTCCATCACTTGGCTGATGTTGTTCATATAATTGCCGGCCCTGGCAAACAACCCATCGTGTCTTATGCATTTGTGGACTGCCGACTGACCCTGGATATGTCTCCGGCAGGATGCTGAGGCAAAAAAGTTGAGGGTGGTGGTCACTTTGACAGCCACTGGTAACGTGTGGCCACCTGGTCCAGCAGGGAGCAGGTCTTCTTCTAGGAGGCTGCAGATGTCTGCCACTGCCTGATGCAACAACCTGAGCCTCCTGAAGCACTGCTTTTCTGGTATGCCAAAGAAACTCACCCTCTGCCCGTATACCCTGTGTCATGGCTAGTGCCTCCTGCAAGCTGCACCCCTCTGCTGATCCCCTCTCTGATATCCCTCTCCGGTGGTGGTCATATTGCTCTTCATCCGAGGCAACTAAAGTGCCACCCATCCTGCTGTGATTCAGAAAACCTCCAAAGTGTAGAAAGTCAACTCCCAGCAAAAGTACTGCGAACAAACCCTTAGCTACTAGTAGGTAAGAAAGCAGCTGTGAGTACTGAGTATTTATTGCAATATTTCCATGAGTTTGAATCAGCCCCCTGAATTGCCGTTGTGTTCTCGCCTTGTTTTTACTGGTGATGTTCAGGAAGCCCGGGAAACCTGTGGATACACCGTTAAATTTGAAAGTCAGTTGAAATATCGCTCCAATTGAGTAATTAGCATATGTTAATAGGCAACCCGCATCTCCCGAGGGGGTTGCGCACAAGCAGCCTAACCGCGAAGTTGGCGGGTTGGAACAGGCTTGTCGATGTGCTTGTATTTGTCCCAGTTTTCATCCCCCACCCTCACTTAAACCCATGTGCTCCCCCATGTTAAAATTTCCCCCAATGTCTCGACATTGAGATTGATGCGCCTGTTCAATTCTCAAGTTCTTTTCTAAGCCTCTCTGTGCTAATTTACATAATTATCTAAACCCTCACTATTTTACATAGCATCTGCAAATATAAGCTTAGAATTAGCTTCTGCATCACAGTGATTTATGTAGAGCAGAAATAACATAGTTTTAAGCATTACACCGTTCAGCGCTTACCCCAGTTTGACACTGCGGGCTGGATCTCCCTCTTCACAGCAGAATGTCCCCTGAGTGCATCTCACTCTCTAAACAGTACTGAATACTGTTGGGGGCGATGGTCCCTCTGGGGAGTACAGCCAGAGCCAAGTCCACGGCACCACAGGTGGTTCAGCTGTACAGCGGGGAGAGGGAAGATCACGAAAGCAATAGTGATAAGAGATTCGATAGTTAGGGGAACAGACAGGCATTTCTGCATCCACAATCATGATTCCAGGATAGTATGTTGCCTCCCTGGTGCCAGGGTCAAAGATGTCACTGAGCAGCTGCAGAACATTCTGAGGAGGGAGGGTGAACAGCCAGAGGTCGTGGTCCATATTGGCATCAACAACATAGGTAGAAAGAGGGACAAGGTCCTGCAGGCAGATTTTAGGGAGCTAGGAAAGAGATTAAAAAGCAGGACCTTAAAGGTAGTAATCACCAGATTATTCCCGGTGCCACAAGCTAGTGAGTATAGAAATAGGAGGATAGAGCAGATGAATGCATGGCTGGAGAGATGGTGCAGGAGGGAGGGCTTTAGATTCCTGGGACATTGGGACTGGTTCTGGGGAGGTGGGACGTGTACAGGCTGGATGGCTTGCACCTCAACAGAGCCGGGACAGATATCCTCGCGGGGGGGGGGGGGCGGGGGGGGGGGTGTGGTTGCTAGTGCTGATGGGGAGTGTTTAAAATAAGTTGGCAGGGGGATAGGCACCAGGATGTAGCATTAGAAAAGAGAAACAAGGTATACAAAGGATTGGGAGAGACAGATAACATTAGAGTAAGAAATAGTATGGTATTAGGTGGGGTCAGACTAAGAGAGAATTCAAGAAGGTCTAAGATAGGTTTACAGTGCATGTGTGTAAACGCACAAAGCGTGGTAAATAAGGTTGGTGAGCTGCAGGCGCAAATAGCCACATGGGAATATGATGTTGCGGCGATAATGGAGAGTAGGATTGGGTACCAAATATTCCTGGATATAAGGTGTTCAGGAGAGATAGGGAAGGAAAGAAAGGAGGTGGATGGCAGTATTGATTAAGGAGAACATTACAGTGCTGGAGAGAGAGGATATCCTGGAGAGGTCAAGGACAGAATCTATTTGGTTAGACTTAAGAAACAATAGAGGTGCCATAACACTGCTAGGTGTATTCTATAGGCCGCCAACTAGTGGGAACGATATAGAGGAGCAAATTTGCAGCGAAATTACAGAGAGATGCAAGAACTATAGAGTAGTGATAATGGGCAACTTCAATTATCCTAATATAGACTGGGATAGTAATAGTGTAAAGGGCAGAGGGGAGAAGAATTTCTGAAGTGTGTTCAGGAGAACTTTCTAGATCAGTACATTTCCGGCCCAATGAGAAAGGAGGCATTGTTGGATCTGGTTCTGGGGAATGAGGTGGGTCAAGTGGAGCAAGTGTCAGTAGGAGAACATTTAGGGAACAGTGATCATAGTATCATAAGGTTTAGATTAGCTATGGAAAGGGACAGGGAGCAATCTAAAGTAAAAATACTTAATTGGATGAAGGCCAATTTCAGTGGGTTGAGAATGGATCTGGCCCGGGTAAATTGGAATCAAAGATTAGCAGGCTAAACTGTAATCGAACAATGGTCTGCCTTTAAAGAGGAAATGGTTTGGGTACAGTCGAGGTACATGCCCACAAGGGGGAAAGTAAAGGCAACCAAAATCAGGGCTCCCTGAATGACGAAAGAGATAGAGAGTAAGATGAAGCAGAAGAAGGGGGCGTATGACAGATGTTAGGTTGAGAATACAAGTGAGAACCAGGCTGAATATAGAAAGTTCAGAGGGGAAGTGAAAATGGAAATAAGAGGGGCAAAGAGATTATGAGAATAGATTGGCAGCTAACATAAAAGGGAATCCAAAAGTCCTCTATAGGCATATAAATAGTAAACGGGTAGTAAGAGGAGGGGTGGGGCCGATTAGAGACCAAAATGGAGACCTACGCATGGAAGCAGAGGGCATGGCTAAGGTACTAAATGAATACTTTGCATCTGTCTTTACCAAGGAAGAAGATGTTGCCAAAGTCACAGTGAAAGAGGAGATAGTTGAGGTCCTGTATGGGATAAAAATTGATAAAGAAGAAGTAGTCATAGAGTCATAGAGTCATAGAGTTTTTACAGCACAGAAAGAGGCCCTTCGGCCCATCGTGTCTGCGCCGCCCATCCATCCCTGTCCAGTCTAATCCCATTTTCCAGCATTTGGTCCATAGCCTTGTATGCAATGGCATTTCAAGTGCTCATCCAAATGCTTCTTGAATGTTGTGAGGGTTCCTGCCTGTACCACCCTTTCAGGCATTGAGTTCCACATTCCAACCAGCCTCTGGGTGAAAAAGTTCCTCCTCAAATCCCCTCTAAATCTCCTGCCCCTTACCCTGAATCTATGCCCCCTTGTTATTGACCCCCCCACTAAGGGGAAAAGTTCCTCTTTATCTACCCTATCTATGCCCCTCATCATTTTGTACACCTCAATCAGGTCCCCCCTCAGCCTTCTTTGCTCCAAGGAAAACAACCCCAGCCTGTCCAGCCTCTCTTCATAGCTGAGGCGCTCCATCCCAGGTAACATCCTGGTGAATCTTCTCTGCACCCTCTCCAAAGCAATCACATCCTTCCTATAGTGAGGCGACCAGAACTGCACACAGTACTCCAGCTGTGGCCTCACCAGCGTTTTGTACAGCTCCATCATAACCTCCCTGCTCTTATATTCTATGCCTCGGCTAATGAAGGCAAGTATCCCATATGCCTTTTTAACCACCTTATCTACCTGCTCCGCTGCCTTCAGGGATCTATGTACATGTACACCAAGGTCCCTCTGACCCTCTGTACTTCCTAGGGTCCTACCACTCATTGTGTATTCCCTTGCCTTATTTGTCCGTCCAAAATGCATCACCTCGCACTTTTCAGGGTTAAATTCCATTTGCCACTTTTCCGCCCATCTGACCAACCCGTTTATATCGTCCTGTAGCCGGAGGCTTTCCTCCTCGCAATTTACCACCCCACCAATTTTCGTGTCATCTGCGAACTTACTGATCATACCTTTTACATTCTCATCCAAATCATTTATGTAGATCACGAACAACAAGGGACCCAGCACCGATCCCTGAGGTACCCCACTGGACACAGGCTTCCAGTCACAAAAGCAACCTTCAACCATCACCCTCTGCCTCCTGCCACTCAGCCAGTTTAGGATCCAACGCGCCAAGGCACCCTGGATCCCATGGGCTCTTACCTTCTTAACCAGTCTCCTATGCGGGACTTTGTCAAAAGCTTTACTGAAGTCCATGTAAACCACATCCACAGCATTTCCCTCATCCACCCCACTAGTCACCCCCTCGAAAAATTCGATCAGATTTGTCAGACATGATTTACCCTTGACAAAGCCATGCTGACTATCCCCGATTAATCCTTGCCTCTCCAAGTGGAGACTAATTTTGTCCCTCAGAATTTTTTCCAATAATTTCCCCATCACAGATGTTAGACTCACTGGCCTGTAATTCCCTGGTTTATCCCTGCTACCCTTCTTGAATAATGGTACTACGTTAGCTGTTCTCCAGTCCTCTGGTACATCCCCTGTGGCCAGAGAGGTTCTGAAAATTAGTGTCAGAGCCCCTGCAATCTCCTCCTTTGCCTCCCACAGCAGCCTGGGATACATCTCGTCCGGGCCTGGGGATTTATCCACTTTTTGGCCCGCTAAAACCGCTAGCACCTCCTCCCTCTCGATGCTAATATGTTCAAGTATGTCACAGTCCCCTTGCCCGATTTCTATGTCTGCATCGTCTTTCTCCATAGTGAACACAGATGCAAAAAATTCATTTAAAACCCCGCCTACATCCTCTGGCTCTACACACAGATTGCCACTTTGGTCCCTAATGGGCCCTACCCTTTCCCTGGTTATCCTCTTGTCCTTAATATACTTATAAAACATCTTAGGATTTTCCTTTATTTTGCTCGCCAGTGTTATTTCATGGCCCCTCCTCGCCCTCCTAATTTCTTTTTTAAGTATGCCCCTGCACTTTTTATACTCCTCTAGGGCTTCCTCCGTCTTTAGTCTTTTGTAACTGCCAAAAGCCCCCCTTTTATTTCTAATGCATTTTTGTATATCCCTTGTCATCCAAGGTTCCCTTTGCTTGTTGGTCCCACCCTTGACCTTTACAGGAACATGTTGGCGTTGTACTCTCTCAATTTCCCTTCTGAAAGTTTCCCATTGTTTTGATGTGGATTTTCCTATAAGCAGCTGCTCCCAGTCCACTCCCAGGCCAGCAAAGTACTAGAAAGGCTAGCTGTATTTAAAGTAGATAAGTCACCAGGACCAGATAGGATGCATCCTAGGATACTGAGGGAAGTAAAGGTGGAAATTGCATAGATACTGGCCATAATCTTTCGATCCTCCTTAGATATTGGGGGGGTGGGGGTATAGTGCCAGATGACTGGAGAATTCAAATGTTACACACTTGTTTAAAAAAGAGTATAAGGATAAATCCAGCAACTACAAGCCTGTTTAACATCAGTAGGAAGCATTTAGAAACTATAATCCGGGACAAAATTAACAGTCACTTGGACAAGTATGGATTAATTAAGGAAAGCCAGCACGGATTTGTTAAAGACAAATCGTGTTTAACTAACTTGATTGAGTTTTTTCATGAGGTAACACAGAAGGTTGATGAGGACAATGTGATTGATGTGGTGCACATGGACTTCCAAAAGGCATTTGATAAAGTGCCACATAATAGGCTTGCCAGCAAAGTTGAAACATAGAAACATAGAAGATAGGGGCAGGAGTAGGTCATTCGGCCCCTCAAGCCTGCGCCGCCATTCAATGCGATCATGGCTGATCATCCTAATTCAGTACCCGGTCCCTGCTTTCTCCCCATACCCCTTGATCCCTTTAGCCTTAAGAAATATATCCAACTCCTTCTTGAATATATTTAATGAATTTGCCTCTACTGCCTTCTGTGTTGGAGATTTCCACAGGTTCACCACTCTCTGGGTGAAGAAATTCCTCCTCATTTCTGTCCTAAATGGCTTACCCCTTATCCTTAGACTGTGACCCCTGGTTCTGGACTCCCCGACTATCGGGAACATCCTTCCTGCATCTAGTCTGTCCAGTCCTGTCAGAATTTTATAAATTTCAATGAGATCCACTCTCATTCTTCTAAACTCCAGCGAGTATAAGCCCAATCGACCCAATCTCTCCTCATACGTCATTCCTGCCATCCCAGGTATCAGCCTGGTGAATCTTCGCTGAACTCCTTCCATGGCAAGAACATCCTTCCTCAGATAAGGCAACCAAAACTGCACACAATACTCAAGATGTGGTCTCACCAAGCCCCTGTACAAATGCAGCAAGACATCCTTGTTCCTGTACTCAAACCCTCTCGCTACGAAGGCCAACATACCATTTGCCTTCTTAACCGCCTGCTGCACCTGCATGCTTACCTTCAGCGACTGGTGCACAAGGACACCCAGGTCTCATTGCACTTCCCCTTCTCCCAATCTATTGCCATTCAGATAATAATCTGCCTTCCTGTTTTTGCCACCAAAGTGGATAACCTCACATTTATCCACGTTATATTGCATCTGCCATGCTTCTGCCCAATCACCCAACCTGTCCAAATCATCCTGGAGTTTCTCGGCATCCTCCTCACAGCACACATGCCCACCCAGCTTTGTGTCGTCTGCAAATTTGGAGATATTACATCTACTTCCCTTGTCTAGATCATTAATATATATTGTGAATAGCTGGGGTCCAAGGACCGATCCCTGCGGTACCCCACTAGTCACTGCCTGCCACTCGGAAAAAGACCCGTTTATTCCAACTCTCTGCTTCTGTCTGCCAACCAGTTCTCTAGCCAAGTCAATACCTTGCCCCCAATCCCATGTGCCTTAACTTTACATGCTAATCCCTTATGCGGGACCTCATCAAAAGCCTTCTGAAAGTTCAAATAAAGCACATCCACTGGTTCTCCCTTATCTATTTTACCAGTTAAAAAATTCCAGTAGATTAGTCAAGCACGATTTACCTTTTGTAAATCCATGTTGACTTTGTCCGATCCTGTCACTGTTTTCCAAGTGCTCTGCTATTACATCTTTTACAATGGACTCTAGCATTTTCCCCACTACCGATGTCAGGCTTACCGGTCTGTAATTCCCTTTTTTCTCTCTGCCACCTTTTTTGAATAGTGGGGTAACATTAACTACCCTCCAATCCATGGGTACTGTTGAAGCCCATGGAATAAAAGGGACAGTGGCAGCATGGATACGAAATTGGCTAAGTGACAGGAAACAGAGAATAGTGGTAAATGGTTGTTTTTCAGACTGGAGGAAGGTATACTGTTGTGTTCCCCAGGGGTCAGTACTAGGACCATCGCTTTTCGTGCTATATATTAATGACTTGGTCTTGGGTGTACAGGGCACAATTTCAAAATCTGCAGATGACACAAAACTTGAAAGTATAGTGAACAATGAGGAGGATAGTGATAGACTTCAAGAGGACATAGACAGGCTGGTGGAATGGGCGGACACGTGGCAGATGAAATTTAACACAGAAAAGTGTGAAGTGATGCATTTTGGTAGGAAGAATGAGGAGAGGCAATATAAACTAAAGGGTACAATTCTGAAGGGACTGGATGAACAGAGAGACCTGGGGGTGTGTGTGCACAAATTGTTGAAGTTGGCAGGGCAGGTTGAGATAGCGGTTAAAAAAGCATACGAGATCCTGGTCTTCATAAATAGAGGCATAGAGTACAAAAGCAAGGAAGTTATGATGAGTCTTTATAAAACACTGGTTCGGCCTCAACTGGAGTTATGGGCTGGATTTTATGAACCTCAGCGGGTCCGTGGCGGGTAATGTCGGTAGCGGGTCCTGACCCCGCTGCTGTCTCCATCCCGGCCTCTGAAATTAATTTCCCCTAATTGGGCTTGTTAAACCCGCCCAGCGCGTTTCCCAGCCAATTATAGGAAGCGGGTCTGGTGACGTCATTTGATGACACGTCATCAGCTGGTTTCCTTAAAGGGACCATGGCCTGCTTTCTTTTGACATTTGTGCTGTCAGAGTTCTACAGCATTGAGTTGCTGCAAACACTGACAAGCACTGCATAGAGGTGCAGGGCTGCACCCAGGTTCTCCCATGACTCACAGCACACAGGGAGGTCCTCTTCCCTTCCCATGGGCGGAAGAGACCTCCCTAGGAGATCAATGCAGCCTGGTTGCACATTGCAGAGGAGGGCACAAGCAGGGATCTGGTCAGGAGGACCTGGGTGCAGTGCCGCAAACATTTTAATGATCTCAGTAGATCATGAAATGTTACTGCAAAGCCATACTCAACCTTATCCTGCTGTGCCACTTATCACATCCCCATCACTCTGCATTCCCTACCCTACTCCTGCACATCCTTACTCACACCAACTTACCTTGCACCTCCACCCATCCCTTTCTATCTACATTATCACCTCCCCATCTCACAAGCCTCCCCTCACACTCACCCTCCTCCTAGTGCAATCATACCAACTAACAACACACACTTGGGTTTTTTATGCAATGTTCATGTGAAATTTCTGTTAATGTGGTGCCAAACATTGAAACCTTTTGTTTTCAACACTTTGCATTCTTGGACAGATTTGTGTGCATCTTTGGAAGTGGCTTAGTGAGTTGCAGCGAATGGTGAGACATAACGGTAACCCCCGCAATGCTGATGAGTGTGAAAGGAATGGCTTGGACATTTTAGGGATGCTTTATGGTGTTGGTGTGGGATGGTGCCAACCTGGCGCATCATGTGGCAGCCAGGGTGTGCAGCGCCAAGTGAAGTAAATCTGACGATGGTGAGGCCATCCCTGTCCTCCCGGGCAGCAATATGCTCGGGTGCTGATGCCCTGTGTCCTATGCAGCGTCAGTTGATTGTGGAGAAGGTTAGTGCTGCTGGTGTGCCTGGTGCTGCTGGTGTGCCTGGTGATGCTGGTGTTGGGGCTGATCATGGTGGGATTCTGAGGACCAAGGTGAGAGAGTTCCAAGGGCACCCATGCTGATGGAATAGATGGTAGGTTAAGTAGAAATGATAGAAGCGATCTGTCAATGGTGGGAGAGGTAATGAGGTCAGGCTGGATGGAGACTTGTGTAAAGACTTGCATCATTCTGAATCTGTAGTGGAAATGCAGTTTAGAGAAGCCAGTGGTTAAGGGAACATGTCTCAATCAGCTGGGAGCTTTGACTTGACATTTGAAGCTGTCAACTCATCAGCTGATTCAATGGCCACTGACCTCCCACCTCAGCTTCACAGACGAGGTCTAGGCACAGCGGGAAACCAGTAGGCGACCTGTCAAATCCAAAACGCTGGGAAAAAAACATTGTTAAGTGGCTGTAAACAAGCCATTAGTGATTTTAATTACCTTCCCCGCTGCTGCGTGTCGGCTCTGCTCAGCGCTGGCAGACCCAACATTTTGTAAAAGCGCATGGCGGCAGGACCTGCTGCGGAAAAAAAAGCACTTTCGCACCCAACCCGCCACCGATCGCGCCTGCTGACCCCCCACAGAATCCAGCCCATTGTGTCTAATCCTGGGCACCGTACTTTATGAAGAATGTGAAGGCCTTAGAGAGGGTGCAGAAAAGATTTACAAGAATGGCTCCAGGGATGAGGGACTTAAGACTTGGATAGACTGGAGAAAAGAAAGACTTGCATTTATATAGTGCCTTTCATGACCACCGGATGTCTCAAAGCACTTTATAGCCAATGAAGTACTTTTACTGTTGTAATGTGGGAAATGCAGCAGCCAATTTGCACACAGCAAGGTCCCACAAAGAGCAATGTGATAATGACGTGTTATGTTGGTTGAGGGATAAATATTGGCCAGGAGACTGGGGATAACTCCGCTGCTCTTCTTCAAAATAGTGTCATGGGATCTTTTACGTCCACCTGAGAGAGCAGACAGGGCCTCGGTTTAACGTCTCATCCGAAAGACAGCACCTCCAAGTACTGCACTGGAGTGTCAGCCTAAATTTATGAGCTCAAGTCTCTGGAGTGGGACTTGAACCTACAAACCATCTGACTCAGGGGCAAGTGTGCTACCAACTGAGCCACAACTGACACTGGGGCAGTTTTCCTTAGAGCAGAGAAGATTGAGAGGAGATTTGATAGAGGTGTTCAAAATCATGAGGGGTCTGGACAGAGTAGATGGAGAGAAACTGTTTCCATTGGCAGAAGGGTCGAGAACCAGAGGACATGGATTTAAGGTGATTGGCAAAAGTGTAGTGTATGTACCTTTAAGGGGAGAACTACTTTTTACAGCTCCTGTATACTGTAGTACCGGCAGTGACCACACCTGTATATAAACCCTGAGTAGGGATCTGTACTGTTAGTTTTAGAGTAACCCTCATCCAGTAAACACCTGTTGATTGTTCCTCTGCAGTCTCTGTCTATTTCTTGAGGGACACCATACATCAAGATTCACGGATTTAACATTGGCGACGAGGCAATTCGAACCTACCTGCAACTCTGCAGAGGAAGGCCGATTCCAGAGGCACGGGCGTCGACCATCCGGCGGAGACTCCAGCGAGGCGGGCTGGCAACAGGTACGGCGCAGACCCTTCCCGCACAGCGGCGGCTAGAGCTGACCGACGGCACAGGAAAAGGCCGAGCAGCGTCGACGGGAGCAGAGAGAGAGGGTAAAGCGCACAGGGCGCAGCTGGGGTTCAGGACCGAGCGGCGTCAACGAGAGAGGCGCGCAGGAAAATGCGCAGAGCGCGGCCGGTGTTCAAGGGCTGAGCAGCGTCCGCGGGGGAAGAAAGGAAAGCGCGGGAGACGCCATTTGAGCCGCAGCGGAGAAGAAGGGAGAACGCGGGAGACGCCATTTTTGAGCCGCAGCGGAGAAGAAGGGAGAGTGTGGGAGACGCCATTTTGAGCCACAGCGGAGAAGAAGGGAGAGCGCGGGAGATGCCATTTTTAGCCAGTCTAACCACACCCAGGGATGCTGAAGAGTGGCAGTGTCACAGTGTTCGACAATGAAGTCGAAGATTGGCCGACATATGAAGAACGCATAGAAGTGTACTGCAAGGTGAATGAAGTGCCAGATGCCAGGAAAGCACTGGTATTGTTGAATTCCATGGGTGCAAAAATGTATGGCTTACTGCGAAACCTAGTAACCCCAGAGAAGCCAGTGGAAAAGGATTTTGAAAGCATAGTGGCAATCCTACAGGACCACTTGAACCCCACACCGCTGCTGATAGCAGAAAGATTTAAGTTTCACAAAAGGAACCAGCATAAAGACGAAAGTAATGCTGAGTATTTAATGGAACTGCGCAAGCTATCGAAACACTGCCAGTTTGGAACGGGACTAGCAGATACTTTAAGGGACAAGTTTGTGTGTGGGCTTCAAAGTGAAGGAACCCAGAAACGGCTTCTATCAGAAAAGGATCTTACGCTGGACAAGGCTTTCAGCATGGCAGTATCACATGAAGCAGCCGCACGGGGTGCTGCAGAGATACAACGGAGACTGCAAGAATATGGCACAAATGAAATGTCATATGGAGGAGTGAAGTGTTATCGCTGCGGCAGAACAACACACGACCATAAGGATTGTTGGTTCAAGGACCAAGTGTGCAGACAGTGTGGAAAAGTAGGACACATAGCAAGAGTCTGCAGGTCGGAAAAGGAAACCAGCAGTAAGAAATCTCCACAGGAGAAGTACAAAAAGGTACATAAGGTGACGGAGAGTAGTTCAGACGAACAGAAAAGTGATACAGACTCCGGAAGCAAGGAGCTGGGTTGTCTGAAACTACATAATGTAATCAAAATGGAGGATCACCAAACTATCTGGGTCACGCTCAAGATAGACGGAGTCCCAGTGAAAATGGAATTGGACACAGGATCAGCCCTAACAGTCATAAACCGAAGGGACTACAAGCGGCTATTCTCACATACACCCTTGAGAGATACAGAGATTGTCTTGAAGACTTACATGGGGCAAAACGTCTACCCCAAAGGAAAAATAAGGGTGAACGTTATATATAACGGCAAGGAAACACCAAAAAAGGACCTATATGTATTGCCAGATGGAGGACCACCACTACTAGGACGTGAATGGATCCGGAAGATACAGCTAGATTGGCATTCCATACAAGCACTGACAGTAGATGCCAAAAAGGATGACGACGTCACACCTGGACGACTGTCAAAAATGCTAACTAATGAACAAGAAGTGTTCCAGGGGGGACTCGGAACACTAAAAGGCATAACAGCGACGATCAAAATAGAGGAAAATGCAAGCCCAAAGTTTTTTAAGGCCAGACCGGTACCTTATGCGATCCGCCCAGCCGTTGAAGCAGAGCTGGAAGGTTTGGAACGTTCAGGAGTACTGTCCAAAGTGGACTGGAGCGAGTGGGCTACACCCATCGTTCCTGTAATGAAGAGGTCGTTGTGTAATACGCCTGGGGAACCAAAGAAGGTTCGCATCTGTGGGGACTTTAAGGTGACAGTGAACCCAGTCCTTCACACGGTACAATATCCGCTTCCGCGGATTGAAGATATTTTCACCTCGCTATCTGGAGGAAAACGCTTCACTAAGATTGATCTGGCCCAGGCGCACCTGCAAATGGAGGGAGAAGAAGCCTCGAAACAGTACCTCATGATCAACACTCATAAAGGTCTCTACCAATACAACCGGCTGGTGTTCGGGGTAGCATCAGCTCCGGCTGTTTGGCAAAGGGCAATGGATCAAGTCCTGCAAGGGATTCCAGGGACCCAGTGTTATTTGGACGACATCCTGGTCACGAGCGAAAATGACAGTGATCACCTCACCAACCTGGAGCAGGTGCTCACTAGATTGAAGGAATATGGGCTCCGAGCTAATCACCACAAATGCGAGTTTTTCCAGAAGCAGATCTCGTATTGTGGCCACGTCATTGATGAAGAGCGGTTACATAAGTCCCCTGAAAAGATTGAGGCAGTTGTCAAGGCTCCAGCACCGGAAAATGTGTCACAACTGAGATCGTTCCTCGGGCTGGTGAACTACTACCATATGTTCTTGCCGAATTTGTCTACAGTACTACACCCACTGAACACCCTACTGCAAACGGGGGTACCATGGAAGTGGAATGACGAATGTAAACGAGCTTTCCAGAAGTGCAAAGAATTGATCACATCAAAAGAGGTGTTGGCTCATTTCAACCCAGCACTACCAATTTGGTTGGCGTGTGATGCATCACCCTATGGTATTGGAGCGGTGCTGTCGCACAAATTCCCGGACGGCTCGGAGAGGCCAGTAGCCTTTGCGTCTCGGTCACTAACCTCAGCCGAGCGTAACTACGCCCAGATTGACAGGGAGGCCCTCAGCCTAGTGTGGGGAGTGAAAAAGTTCAGCCACTATCTGCACGGGCAGAAGTTCACCTTGCTGACTGACCACTTGTCTCCATCTTTAATCCAAGGAAGGGCGTTCCGGTGATGACTGTGCAATGGCTACAAAGATGGTCCCTTTTTCTAGGGGCGCACCAATATGAAATCGAGTATAAGGACACGAAACAGCATGGAAACGCTGATGGGCTATCACGCCTGCCACTGCCTATGGCGGAGGAAGCACCAGCAGTGGACCCTGTCGAAAATTTTATTCGACTATAATTGAATGGTTGCCAGTAACTAACGCGGATATAGAGAAGGAGACCCGAAATGACCCGACACTGTCTCGGGTATATGACTTGACGGTGAAGGGATGGCCAACACATGGCGACTCACTGTTGCCAGCATTCTCATCCAGAAGAGAACAGCTGTCAGTATGACAGGGGACCTTGATGTGTGGATCCCGAGTGGTAATTCCACCCAAGTTACGGGAGAGAGTGCTCAATGAGCTTCACGAAGGCCATCTGGGAGGGGTGAAAATGAAAAGCCTTGCTAGGGCTTATGTGTGGTGGCCGGGGAGCGATCAGCAAATCGAGAACCTGACAAAGAGCTGCTCAGGATGCCAGACGGTCCAAAATGCACCACCACATGCCCATCTACACCCATGGGAGTGGCCCTCCTCTCCATGGCAACGGGTGCATATTGATTTTGCTGGTCCATTCATGGACTCAATGTTTTTAATAGCCGTGGATGCACACTCGAAATGGCCTGAGGTGATGAAAATGTCCTCCACCACCACGGAGAAAACGATTGCAGTCCTACGGACCATATTTGCCAGGAACGGCTTGCCAGAGCAAATTTGCTCTGATAACGGACCACAGTTTGTGTCCGAAGAGTTTCGGAAATTTATGAAAAGGAATGGGGTAAGGCATTACACATCCGCCCCGTATCATCCAGCCACAAATGGATTGGCTGAGAGGTTCGTACAAACCTTTAAAAAGGCAGTAAGGGCCATGTGTGATGACGACATTCCACTGCAGCATAAGGTGGACAATTTCCTGTTAGCCTACAGAAATGCGACACATGCAGTCACCAACCAGACCCCGGCCATGATGTTCTTTAACCGAAGGTTGAGATCTCATCTGGATTTGCTCAGACCAGATGTACGAAGAGATGTTGAGAATAAGCAATTCCAGCACATCAATGAGAAGCCGACAAGGAGCTTCAATGTAGGGCAACCAGTCTTGGCCTGCGACTACCGAACAGAGAAATGGCAACCAGGAACGATATGCACACGGCAGGGGCCACTAATGTACACAGTGGATGTTGGGGAGAACATTGTGAGATGCCATGTCGACCAGATCCTAGAGTCACAGGAACGAGTCAACCCCATGTCTCGCGTACCTGGTGATGAACCCGATATACAGGTAGCATCTACCCCAGAAACAGTAGCATCGGAAGCTGATGAACCAACCGACGACAGGGGGCCAGAATCGCCTCCGCACCAAGAGCAAGACATTCAGGAAAGGTGCTATCCAGAAAGGATCAGGAAGCCGCCCCAAAGACTGAATTTATAAATGGACTATTTTCAGTTAATGTTGCATGGTAAAAGTGTTAATTGTTAAATGAATGTTATGGTACTGTTAATCTAAAAGGGGAGGAATTGTAGTGTATGTACCTTTAAGGGGAGAACTACTTTTTACAGCTCCTTTATACTGTAGTATCGGCAGTGACCACACCTGTATATAAACCCTGAGTAGGGATCTGTACTGTTAGTTTTAGAGTAACCCTCATCCAGTAAACACCTGTTGATTGTTCCTCTGCAGTCTCTGTCTATTTCTTGAAGGATACCATACATCAAGATTCACGAATTTAACAATAAGAAGCAAAGGCGACATGAGGAAAAGCTTTTTTATGCAACAAGTTGTTAGGATCTGGAATGCATTGCCTGAAAGGGTGGTAGAGGCAGATTCAATCGTGGCTTTCAAAAGGGAATTGGATAAGTACCGGAAGGAAAAACATTTGCAGGGCTACGGGTAAATGCAGGGGAGTGGGGCTAGCTGAAGTGCTCTTGCAGAGAGCCGGCGCGGGCCTGACTGGTCGAATGACCTTCTTCTGTGCTGTAACCATTCTATGATTCTAATTCCGCCCACTGCTCTGACAGTGCTGTGACTCCAATCCATTTTCCTCAGTCGTGGGCATTTACTTAATGCAGAGTGCGCTCCCAACACGACCTAGAGTGAGCCTATTACTGCAAGGGCGCAAAATCCCGGGACTGTCACTGCGGCACCAGAAGAGGCTGCTGGAGATTTAAATGGGGTGAAAAGCCCTGAAAATTATTTTCATTTAGGCCTCGGATGAAACTGAGGCCTAAATATTTCAGGCATTAGAGCTGAAATGGAGGGAGAGGAGGCAACTACACAGCCCTCTATCCCATAAAAGAATTTTGGTGCATTGCCGTCACAGCCAATGGCCTACTGACACCTTTCTCCTGGGGAGTTACAAGAAGAGGAGTGGGTGGCAGCAACCTCATTTACATGCAGCGGGCGGGCAATACCAGACCAGTGGTGGTCCTGCCAGGGGCGGGAGGAATGAAACGGAGTTCAGGATGGTAATGTAGTGATTGGCCTTACCGTCTTAGTTTGTCCTCTTCTCCAATCCCGGATGAGGTAGCCGAGGAAAATCCACCCACGACTCTCATAACTGTTTCCTGTTTCCATTCTGTAGGCTCAGGCTATGTGATCTGGACATCTCAGGAGGCTGAAGGTTGCTGAGCCTCTGCCTCTGCTAATTCTTCCACCTCCAGAACATTTCACACTTATGCGCTACCCTCGCCACACTGCTGCTGATACCTTAATCAGGACCCTTATCACTTCAAATGATTCATTTCTG
Organism: Somniosus microcephalus; assembly: GCF_052327205.1. Lineage (NCBI taxonomy): Eukaryota > Metazoa > Chordata > Chondrichthyes > Squaliformes > Somniosidae > Somniosus > Somniosus microcephalus. The sequence goes on along the minus strand of NC_140988.1, from coordinate 253,936,005 downwards.
AGTGCCTGTCCTCGTCGGCTTCTTTGCCTCCTTCACAAACTTCACCAAGTTCTGAACTCATGGAACGTGTCCCACGCACCCCTCAAACGCTTCTTATCAAAATCCTGGTTCTTCTCATCAAATCCCACCACATGTTGGTTCCGTCCTCGCTCTGAGTGATGCCTGTTCACTCCCACCAATTCTCTGACTCTGGATTACTCCTTGTTCCCCAGTCCTTCTTCTTCATCAAAAGGATGCAATCTTTAAGCTGCTACCGCCACGCTGGAATTCACTCCCAAAATGACTTCATCTTTCTACCTCCCTCCCTTCCTTCAAAAGCCTCCTAAAAGCTCATCACTTCAACTGTGCTTTGGGATTCCTCTCCCATTTGCACTGCCAAGCCAACCTGTATGCTTAGTTTATCCCAGCATTTAGTTTACTATGTGGTACTGAAGCCGGGGCCAAATAAATTTCTTTTCGTCTGCCCCGCCCCCTCTGATTTCAGGGGCCTTGTTTGCAGTGGCCAGAAGTTCCTCCTACATTGGCGGGAATTGGAGAGTAGACCTGATTGTAGATTTCCCATCTTCACCGGGCCTCTTGTGCCCATCTTGTGCTGTAGGGTGGCCATTTGAATTGAGGATTTCCTGTTCCACATTTTGCCTACTAATGGTGGAGTCAGGTTATTACAATGGCCCAGAAATTTGGGTCAGAGGCTTCCCGTGGGTGCAAGCCTCCGACCTGCACTTACCTAGCGCGCTGGCCGTTGAGCTGTGGGCCCGCGTGGGATTCCGATCCTGGGCCCCCTCCAACTGCCGGCGCACAGTGCTTGCGTATCCCAGGGGCGCAGTTAGTTCGATGCGTCCCCTGGGATCACGTGGGCCATGGAGAGCCAATGGTAGCAGGGAATGCTTCATTCATAAAATTGACAGGAAGAGCTGTCAAAACCATAAATACTATAAGCCCCAAAACATCACGAAAACGTCAAATAAATTTATAAAAAAACATCACATTTTTAAAATAACTATACATTATATAAAATAGCTATTTTAAACAATAATTTAAATTTTTGAAAAATGTAATTACATTTTCTAACAGGGTTAAAAATAAACTTACCTTTCTTTAAAGTATTTAAAAATAATAAACCTGTGGAAAAAATGTTTTAATTTTAACTAATTCACCACTTACCTTGTTAAAAGCAGGCCTTGCTCCTGCTTTTTATATATGTAACTCCTGGAGACTTACCCTCCCGGAAAAACCTGGAAAAAAACCGTAAGTTCGATGCGCACGCACTGCCTCTCTGGTGCACGCGTTCCACCTCTGAACCCCTTCTTTCAAGGGAACAGAAGTTCTGGTTTCCCGCGCATGCGCAGTGCATGCATGAAACCGGCACTTCCATTGGGCCTACGGGTGAGTACCCCGTGCGTACTCACCCGCGGAGACCCGAATTTCTGGGCCATTAATGTGTAGCACTGCATACTTAGAGGTTACATTTTGGCACTTCAAGCGCTGAGCACAAAACCAAACATGTATCTCTGATGAAATAGAATCTACAATTTGCAAATCGCGGGATCCCGACAATCGTCAAACAGAGAAATATAACTTTCAGCTCAATCTGTCATTTTGTAGACAAAATCAATGAGATAATATGCATTAAGTAATGATTTATCAGGATTAGATAGATGAACATTAGACACTTATGGCTCGATTTTGCCATTGGGGCGGGCTGGGGGCGTGTCAGCCGCTTTTCCTTTTAGCCACCCAACTCCAATTTGATGTGGGAAAAATATGCGATTTTCCCCTAATTGGGCAATTGATTTCCAGTGTGTGGGAACCCCTGGCCCACTTAGTCTTTCCATCCTGAAAGTCGCCTCCGATGACGTCATCAGTGCTGCTGGATTTAAGGCCTGCAAGCAGCCTTGCTTCTTCTGCAGGCTGCAAACCTTATGCCCTTTGCTGTGATAGATTCCTCCAGCCAATATGTCCAGCAGTAGGCCAAAGTCTGCACCAAGGTTCGATGACGCTGCCCTGCAAGCTCTGGTGGAGGGAGCAAGAGGAAATAAGGAGGTGCTCTTCCCTTCCTCAGGGAGAAAGAAGCCTCCCCAGCAGACGAAAGCTGTGTGGAAGCAAGTGGCCCAGGAGGTCAACTCTTTGTCTATGTGCTGCAGAACCTGGCTGCAGTGCAGGAAGAGGGTTCATGACCTTCCGCGCACTGGAAAAGTGAGTATGACTTTCCAATCACCCTCAATCTGATCCCCATTGCCTCTCCTCACCAGCACTCAGCTTTGACAACCGCTTCCTCCACATCCCACTTGATACTGACATACCTGCACCCTTACCCATTCCCTCTCTCTCTATGGTCATATTCACCTAACTATTCGACTATGCAGCCCTCACACTCCCTATCGCTGTGATGCTATGAAAACAACTTACAACACACAGGGAGGGCCCTTGGTCTTGCCCCCTCACTCCATCTTTGTCTCCTTCTAACCATCAATGATATGGATTCTCTACACTCACTCCTTCATTCTCACTCAAACTCCACTTGTCTCCCACATTGCAGGAAAAGAGAGCTCACAATAAGAGGGAAAGAGTGAGGACAGGAGGAGGGCCACCCTCAGTAGCCCAGCTCACCCCCTGGGAGGAGGCGGCCCTGGAGATCGTGGGAGTGGAGGAGGATGTGCAAGTGGGGGACGGACAGACAGGTGCATCAGAGCAAGCTGGTGACAGAATAGTTTATCATCTCTCTCATTGACATTGCATGAGTCACTGATAATGATTCTGATGCTCTAACAAATTGATTTCTGATCATCTGCAATATTCAATGTGCATGTAACCTTGGCCTCACATCTCTGACTCTTTCCTTTACTCCCCCACAGGACCATCGAAAGCCCCCGTCCCCACTATCCAGGAGGAACAGCCTGAGCCTCCCGACTCCTCAGAGGAAGCTGCAACCTCTGAGGGCGCTGCGTCAGCAGAATTCAGCGCACCCAGCACCAGCTCCTCAAGAGATGTCAGTCTCTGAACAAATACCACTCACACCTCGGTGGTACCTTCGCGAGATAGTGCAGTGTTGTCACCTGGTGTATTACAGCTCACAAGTGAGCATCAGCAGATGGTGGAGACAGGGACAGCAGTGGAGAGTCCCAGTCAGAGGGCGCAGGACTCTGCCAGCTCGGCTTAGCTGCATATCGACCTGTATTGATTTCTTTGTGGGTTCAATGATGAGACATTTATGAAAGAGAATGTCTTTTAATCTAAATTCTGTTCAACTCTTTATACAGCATTCAGGAGACACCATTATGCTAGTGATGCATCTAGAACAAAACTGAAACTAAACTGACTGCCTTGCTTCTCTCGGTCACATGCCCTCTGCTGGTCAGGCACAAGCAATCAATACCTGCAATCATGCTGCTAAGGCATCATAATCGAACAGGCAAATACCATCTCTATTTGCTGATATCATTACATCTCCTTTCCTTAAAACAAAAGTATTTTACTTTTAACTAACAACATGTTTTCTTTGTATTAATCTGCATTTTAACTGCAACACTTAATGAACTTACATTATCATTATCATGATCTAGGTTTTTTAACCTTGCTTTGTGTGTTCACATGAAATATGTCAATACACTAGAACTTGAAGAAAGAATAAGATAACATTACTTCCTTCTATAACAATAGTCCTTAAATTTGCTCAATGAGTCTCTCAGGAGGCTTCACGTGTCTTGAGGATTTTCTGATTGATTGTCCTTGAATCTGAGTTGTTGCCTCAGATGATTGTTTCTCAGCTGTGTGATCAGGTTGTTCAACAGTATCAGTCTCTTGACCTGCTGTGGCTGGTCCCATGAGAAGATCTCGATGATTTCTTCTCAGAACAGCACCCTCATCTGTCTGAATGGTGTATGATCTTGGTTGAACTTCACTCAGGACAGTTCCCTTCTGAGTCCATGTGTTTGTTTTGTCTTTGAACCTTACTTGGTCACCAGTGTGGAGTTCAGGTAGGTTTTGTGTTCCTCTGTCATAGTAGTACTTTTGCTTTTCTTTCTGTTGTTCTTTGAACTTCCTCACTTTCTCCCCCTCTTTTGTTTTCAGGAGGTTCTCCGGGATGGGTAGGTTTGACCTTAGCCGACGTCCCATCAGGAGTTGGGCTGGTGACATACCACACTCGAGCGGCGTTGTGCGGTATACAAGCATGCTTTGGTAGAAGTCAGTTCCACTGTCTTTTGCCTTGTACTTCAGTCTTTTCACTGTGTTTGCGGGCTCTCCTGGGTCAACAGCTCTGGACAACGTGTCTGCTGTACACCTCAGCTTACCCGGTGTGTACGCAACATTCAGTTCATCATAGACTGTCTCTCCTTCGCTTTCCACAACGAGGACTCTCTTTACCAGGTTCAGTCTCTCACAGGCTTTTAAGCCTAGTATGGCTTGCACATCCTTTGGCACCACGATTAATGCTAACGTGTGCTCTCTGTCCTTGTGTGTTACTTTGACAATGCATCTTCCTTTCACTGGTATACCAGTACCTGTGTATCCTGTCACTTTCACTTTTATTCCATGTATCTTTGGTCTGGGTCTAATTTTCTTAAAATCAGTCTCTGAGATCACATTAACTTGTGCTCCAGTATCCAATTTAAATGGAATGTGTATGTCATTCACTTTTAGTGTCAACATCCAGTCTCTTTCTTCTTTTTTGTTTTCAGACACAACATCTACATAGAACTCCTCTATCTTGCTCTCATCTACTGTATGGACCTTGCTTTGTTGCGCTTGGTTCTTACAGCAACGGGCATAATGGTTGTTTTTGTTGGAACTATTGCATGTTTTACCATATGCTGGACACTTTCTTGGTGTATGCTGTGTACCGCATCGACTACATGACTTTCGATTGTCCCTTTCATTTTTGTTCGCTGGCCATGCCTCTTTTTTCACATTGGCGCTCTTTTTGTTAAACGGTTTGTGTCCGTTCATTCTCACTGCATCCACGTTGCAGCTATTGTCACTGAACAGCTCCTTTGCCTGCAACTTCACAGTCTCTGTAGCCCTACACAGTGCCATGGCTTTTCCCAGGTCTAGATCTTGCTCTCTTAGCAGTCTTTCCCTTAAACCATTATCTGGAATACCACACACCAGTCTGCCTTTTATCAGCGAGTCTGCCAGTCCCCCAAATTCACACGATTTGCTTTTGTTTCTCAGTTCAGTCACATACTGATCAATAGTATCACCCATTTTCTGTACACATGTGAAAAATCTGTGCCTCTCAAATGTCACATTACGTTTAGGTATGCAGTAGGCCTCAAACTGTTCCATTATTTTATCTAGCTTCATTTTGTCTCCATTAACAGTGAATGTGAAGTTATTATACACCTCCACCGCTTCATCACCCACGACATGTAAGAACAGTGACGATTTCCTTTTATTACTTTTCTCGTCAGCTCCGATTGCTGATAAATACAACCCCACACGTTGTTTGAATCTCCTCCAATTTTCAGCCACATTACCTGTCAACTGAAGCGTCGCCGGTGGGTGTAAACCTTCCATTTTTTCACTTCGTTAGCTATTCTCCAATGGTAAGCAACGATATTCTCTTTTGGCTTGCTAATTTGTGGAGAGCTGATTTAACTTCAGATTTTTTCTCTTCATCTCTTTCAGCCACTTCTGACACCATGTATTGATTTCTTTGTGGGTTCAATGATGAGACATTTATGAAAGAGAATGTCTTTTGATCCAAAGTCTGTTCAACTCTTTATACAGCATTAAGGAGACACCATTATGCTAGTGATGCATCTAGAACAAAACTGAAACTAAACTGACTGCCTTGCTTCTCTCAGTCACATGCCCTCTGCTGGTCAGGCACAAGCAATCAATACCTGCAATCATGCTGCTAAGGCATCATAATCGAACAGGCAAATACCATCTCTATTTGCTGATATCATTACACGACCCTCTGCCTCCGGGTCCATCCAGAAGAAGAGCGGTTCTAGAACTCCAGGAAGAGGTGCAGAAGTCTCTGGCAGGTTTTGTCTCCAGGGTCACTGCGAGTGTGGAGCGAATGGAGGAGTCCATCACTAACATGAGCAGAGCCTTTGTGGAGGCATTGGCGCATGAATGCATCACCACAGAAAGAATAGCAACCTCCGTGGAAAGGATGGCTACCTCCATGGTAAGGCTGGCTACCGTAGAGGAGAGGATGGCTGCGGTAGAGGAGAGGATGGCTACGTCCATGGAGGAGCTTAGTTGCCAGGGTATAGAAAACATGGTATTTGTTCAGAATAGACTGACATCTCTTGAGGAGCGATGGTCAGCTCTTGAGCAAACAAACCAGCCCTTCAGGCAAGTCCTCTGCAGTAGGACCTCCCATACAGAAACGGGTCCTCGTGGCCCCCCTGAATTGCAGCAAGGTGCTGTCAAGCCACTTGCAAGTTCTGAAATGGGGCTGACCCATGAGAGGGATGTTGGTGGCATACAACAAGGAAGTGGGGGCTCCTCTCCAAGTGCTCACACGACCATGCCACTGCAGAGCCCTCGGTCAGAGCCCCACCAGAGTCCCCACCCAACTGAGATTGGCGTCTCAACCCCTGCACAGCCACAGGAGCAGCAGACTGTTGCCGAGCCCTCACAGGTTCGCAACCCCAGAGGACGCCCGTCAAAGGTGTCGAGACAGGAGCAGCAAGAAAGTGAGCAAGGGGCCTCCACATCTGCTGAAGCCACAGGGGAAGCACAACGTAGGAGCACGCGTAAGAGGAAGATAATGCACAAGTAGTCACAAGGGTAGTCATTTGGGTGTAATGTTATGTTTAATTTTGAAAAGCCATCAGTTGGTTATTGTCATTAAAAATTCTGATGTCAACTGTTGCAGTTGTGGCGTGTGTCATATCGCTAATTGGGCTTCCACATTGAGGGCTTAGGATGTCTTGCAATTGTCAGTATGGTGGTCAGAGTGGTAGGAACCACAGGTTCTTGGCCATTGTCGATGCTCTGTAAGAAGCTGCGAGGCAAAAGTGCTTGATTGGCTAGGCTAAGCAAATCTGGCCAAGATGAGTGCATGCCTTGCATCCCGGCCAGCAATGTGCTCGCATGCTGCTGGCGCTGGTTGATGCGCCTCTGCAAGCTGGTCATTGTCGCTCTCCTCCTCCTCCCCCTCCTCCTCATCTGAGGAGGATATGTGATGAGCCATTTGTTCCTCAGGCATCTGCAAGCCATGATGCTGTGCCATGTTGTGAAGTGCACAGCAAACCACAATGATTCTGGAGACCCTGGCTGCTGTGTACTGCAGGGCTCCACCTGATCTATCCAGGCATCTGAAGCGCATCTTCAGCAAGCCGATGGTTTGCTCGATTATGAATCTGGTGGAAATGTGGCTCAAGTTGCAGCGCTCCTCAGCTTCATTGGATGGGCTCCTCAACGGTATCATTAGCCACGTCTTCAGGGGATAGCCCTTGTCTCCAAGTAGCCATCTGTTAAGTTGGTCTGGTGGACTGAAGAGCGGAGGAACACTAGACTGGCGCAGGATGAAGGAGTCATGGCAACTGCCAGGGTACTTGGCACAAACATGCAAAATGTCCTTCTTGTGGGCACACACCAGCTGTATGTTGCGGTTGACAAAAATACCTGGATTGTGATGGGGTGCCTTAAGGGCCACATGTGTGCAGTCAACGGCGCCCTGCACCCTTGGAAATCCTGCCAGATTGTCAAACCGAACCGAACGCGCATTTACACTGGCTTGATCCTTGGATAAATGGATGTGATTGTGCGCGATGGCAAAGAGGGCATCGGTTACCTGTGTGATGCAAGTGTGTGCGGCCGCCTGGGAGACTCCACTGATGTCTGCTGCTGATCCTTGGAATGAGCCTGAAGCAAAAAAGTTGAGTGCAGTGGTGACTTTGACGGCCACTCTTGGAGGCGGGATGGAGACGGGGTCAGAAAACTCGTATGTGGGAAAATTGCTCGGAGGTGGGATGGAGGTGGGATCGGGCCCACCCGCCAGTTTTTGCGATTTTAACACCTCACACGCCTCCAATCCCGGCTGCTCGGGCCTGGCAAAATCGAGCCCTTACTGTTCCATCTTGTCTGTACTAATGTCCTAAATCCTGTAGAATAATCATAAGGCAGTAGAAAAAACTTCAACATCAACTGTAAATAATGAAAATGACAAGCATCAACTCTGCTTAGCTCCTTTATAAAGCAGCAGTTCTTTAACTGTGAAGCACCAGGTCTGTCGAAGTAGGGTGCAGTGAGGAACTAGTAATACCAGAATCATAGAATGATGCAGTATAGAATTAGGCCATTCGATCCATCATACTGTATCACAGTATGGTATGGCAGCTGTAGCTACTATGACCGGAAAGCCCTGCAGCGGGTAGTCAAAACTGCCCAACGCATTACCGGCACCCGGCTACCGACCATAGAGCACATATACCAGAAACGCTGTTTATGGAGGTCACGGACCATCATCAAAGACCCTTCCCACCCCAGCCACAGTCTGTTCACCCTCCTGCCATCTGGGAGACGCTACAGATGCATTCGCACCCGAACGACCAGATTTAGGAACAGCTTCTTTCCTAGGGCTGTCATCCTACAGAACTCCACAAATAAACTCTAAAGCCTGCACATCTGCCAATGCACTTTATTATGTTTATGTTAATGTATTACAAGCCAAATGAATGTTGAATGTTTAAATGTCTTAATCTAAATGTACACTCTCGGGAGCTGCAAGCCTACATTTCGTTGTACTGCACTTGTGCACTAACAATGACAATAAAGTTGATTATTATTATTATTATTATTATTATGCTTTTGTCGGTTCTTTGAAAGAGCTATCCAATTAGTCCCACTCCCCTGCCCTTTTCTCATAGCGCTGCAAATTTTTCCCCTTCAAGTATTCATCCAATTCCCTTTTGAAAGTTATTATTGACTCTGCTTCCACCACCCTTTCGGATAGGGCATCGCAGATCCTAACAATTCGCTGCGTAAAAAGAAATCTCATTTTGCCTCTGCTTCTATCAGTGGTCTATTTAGCTGAGTGGCGTTCCTGTCAATTACACCTGTTTTATCTTTTCTTCTTAACTGTGGATTTACACCCACTCCCCAGTCATTAATAACTAAACATTCTTATTATGAACACAGCTAGCTTCTAGCTAGTCATTTATTCAGTACACGTTCTCTAGGTACAGTATCTGTAGAGATGCAGCATGTATGCTCCTGTGTGCAGGCTGCCATCTTGACTGTTGCCTTGTGGGTAGCCTAGTGCCTCATGGGTAATGTAGTCTTAATATATATACAGCTGGGTAGTGTAGTCTTATACATACAGCTATATCCAGTTCTACACAGCTCTACGGCTCCACCTAGTGTCCACTATAGAATGACATATTATTGATCGTTACATCCCCCTTTCTTTGAGGTTTAACAAAATCAATATCAATCAACTTTCAAGAAAACAATAAAGATAGTATCAGTAACACTTTTGTTAGTGCTCTATAAACATAAACATTTTCAAAACAGTCAACACATTTTCAAAGCTTTACATTGTACTCAAAGATTAAGTCTATCAGGCTCTTTTACTTCACGTGTGGATCTTCTCAACATGGGTAAGTCTGATGTGTCTTCATGAGATTGTTCTGGCAGTGAATGACAAGATGCAGTTGCGGCATTGTCATCCATCTGCTCTTGTATAGATCGAGGTCCCCTTGCGATCTTTGCTTGGAGAGGACTTCAGTGCTTCCTTCGCTCTTCATGCCATAACTCTCAATGTAGTCAATGCACTCTCGAAAAACTGCTGGCAGCTGGATCCCATCATACAGCATAGTCCTCTCAGCAGCCTCGGCTAATGGAACACCAAAGATTGGCCTGAGGGAAGAAGGAGTATCCACCGGAACTGCTTCCTGCTCTGGTGCAGGCTTCTTCGTTTTCTTTTTCTCTTTCCACTGCTTAACAACATCTGCTGTGGTTATATCTTTGGACTTTTTCTCCTTGTGTTTTTCCTCTTTGTGCTTTTCTTCCTTTGGCTTCTCTTTGACCTTAAAGCCTTTTTCTTTCTTCTTGGAGAAACTAGTCTTTTTGAAGACATGGATACCCTTTGGCATTTTCATCCTTGATGGGCTCTCTGCTTCATCACCTGAGTCATCTGGTCTGCTTATGGCACAGTTTATACGGTAGACTCTCTTGACCAGTTCTAAGTCTTCACAAGCTTTGTCACCTAGTATCGAATCAAGTCTTTCAGCCACAACAGAAAACATGAGATGATGCACTTTGTCTTTGACTGTCACTTTAAGTCTGCACACACCTAAGCTATCTATTTTCTGTCCATTATAGCTCTTCAGTAGTATTGACTTTTTCTGTATTTTGGGCTTTTCTTTCATATTTTTTATGTCACTCATACTAATTAAGTTTGCTTTTGCCCCAGTGTCCAGTTTCAATGTAACTAATGCTCCATTTATCTGCAGTGGGATCATCCATTTGTCCACTTTTACTGCATTGACTTTATGTTCAGCATTGTCCATTTCTGAGGGCTGCACATTTTCTGTATCTTTTTTGATATCGTCACATGACACCATTCCTACAAAAAATGTCTCACTTAAATCAGTGTCCTCAATCACATTAACTTGTTGCCCTTTTGTTGTTTTTACTTTTGAAAAGCATTGTTTGGCAAAGTGATTCTTTCCATTACACTTTGTGCACATTTTTCCAAACGCTGGGCATTGTCTTAACTGGTGCTTGTAACCACAGCGTTTACAATTAAAATTTTCATCCTCTGATTGCTTTTCATTTCTGTTCTGCCCACGTTTCTTCCCCTTGTAGGACACAGCACCGACAGCAGCATTTTCACTCATTACAATCGCATCATTATTGATTTCACTGAAAGTCTTTGCGTGCTTTCGAGCTAGCTCGCTGGCTTGGCATATTTTCACTGCATTTTCCAAATTTAGTTCGGTTTCTCTCAACAGACGTTCCCTGACTTTTTTATCATGAATACCAAACACAATCTGGTCACAAATCATGGATGATTTCAGCTCAGAGAAATTACATGTCTGTGCTTTCAGTTTCAGATCAGTTATAAAGCTATCAAAAGTCTCATTTTGTTGCTGTGTCCAAGAACAGAAGATGTATCTTTCATAGGTCTCATTCTTTTTGGGAGAGCAATGTGCATCAAATTTATTTAGCACATCTTCTAATTTTTCTCTGTTCTCCACTGGATTAAATACAAATGTATTAAATGCCTCTATCGCCTGTGGGCCTGCAACCGTAAGCAGCAATGCTATTTTTCTTGCGTCTGGCTTCGTACCGAATCTGATGGCTGCAATGTAGAATTCGAATTGTTGTTTAAAAATCTGCCAATTGTAGTCGACATTTCCCTCGAGATTCAAACGCTCTGGTGGCTTCAAATTCTCCATTTCGCTTTTCACAATTTTCAGCAGATCATCACCACCCTGGTACCATCTTATGTTCATTAATAACTAGACATTCTTATTATGAACACAGCTAGCTTCTAGCTAGTCATTTATTCAGTACACGTTCTCTAGGTACAGTATCTGTAGAGATGCAGCATGTGTGCTCCTGTGTGCAGGCTGCCATCTTGACTGTTGCCTTGTGGGTAGCCTAGTGCCTCATGGGTAATGTAGTCTTAATATATATACAGCTGGGTAGTGTAGTCTTATACATACAGCTATATCCAGCTCTACACAGCTCTACGGCTCCACCTAGTGTCCACTATAGAATGACATGTTATTGATCGTTACACCCAGGATCCTCCAATGGCCCATTCCCATCTCAGTCCTGTCCCCCATTGAGCTGTTAGAAGTCCCACATTCTATTCCACCCTTCATTACCCTGCTGTCAGTTACTCCACCACTCCTCATTCAACTAGTATCAGTGTCAATCCTGCTCCACATTTTGTTTTTGGTAAAATGCTCCTGCTCCTTCTTTACTTCTGTTTCTAACAGTGAACATTTTAGGATAACCAACAACAACAACAACTTATATTTATATAGTGCCTTTAACATAATATAACGTCCCAAGGTGCTTCACAGGAGTTTTATCCAAAAAAAATGAAATTTGACATCGAGCCATAGAAGGAGTTTGGTCGAAGAGGTAGGTTTTAAGGAGCGTCTTAAAGGAGGAAAGATGACTGGAGAGACAGAGAGAGTAAGGGAGGGAAATCCAGAGCTTAGGACCTAGGCAGCTGAAGGCACGACCGCCAATGGTGGAGCGATTAAAATCGAGGATGTTCAAAAGGCCAGAATAGGCAGAGCGCAGAGGTCTAGGGGGGTTATAGGGCTGGAGGAGATTACAGAGATAAAGAGGGGCGAGGCCGTGGAGGGATTTGAAAACAAAGATGAGAATTTTAAAATTGAGGCATTGTATAACTGAGAGCCAATGTGCGTCAGCGAGCACAGAGGTGATGGGTGAACGAGACTTGTTGCGAGTTAGCATACGGGTGACAGAATTTTGGATGACCTCAAGCTTATGGAGGGTAGAACATGGGAGGCCAGCCAGGAGTGCATTGAAATAGTCAAGTTTAAAGGTGTTAAAGGCATGGATGAGGATTTTGGTAGCAGATAAGTTGAGTTAAGGGCGGAGATGGGCGAAATTACATAGGTGGAAATGGGTGTTATATAGTGCCTTACCTAAGGAAGGTTATACTTGCCATAGAGGGAGTGCAGCGAAGGTTCACCAGATTGATTCCTGGGATGGCAGGACTGTCGTATGAGGAGAGATTGGGTCAACTAGGCCTGTATTCACTACAGCTTAGAAGAATGAGAGGGGAGCTCATTGAAACGTATAAAATTCTGACAGGGATAGACAGACTGGATGCAGGGAGGATGTTTCCCCTGGCTGGGGGGTCTAGAACGAGGGGTCACAGTCTCAGGATATGGGGTAGGACATTTAGGACTGAGATGAGGAGAAGTTTCTTCACTCAGAGGGTGGTAAACCTGTGGAATTCTCTGCCACAGAAGGCTGTGGAGGTCAAGTCACTGAATATATTTTAAAAGGAGATAGATAGATTTCTAGACACAAAAGGCATCAAGGGGTATGGGGAGAGAGTGGGAATATGGTATTGAGATAGAGGATCAGCCTTGATCACATTGAATGGTGGAGCAAACTCCTGTTCCTATTTCTATGTTCTATTCTATGTTTTCTATGTTAGAATGGATATGAGGTAGGAAGCTCAATTCTGACCGAATATGACACCAAGGTTGCAAACAGATTTGGTCAGCCTTAGACAGTTGTCAAGGAGAGAGATCAAAGCAGTTGAAAGGGATGAGAGTTTGTGGCAGAACCAAAAACAGTGGCTTTAGTCTTCCCGATAGTTAATTCGAGGAAATTTCTACTCATCCAGTACAAGTAGTCTGAGAGTATAGAGGCGGTGGAGGGTTCGAGAGAGGTGGAGGAGAGGTAGAGCTGGGTATCATCAACGTACATGTGAAAACTCACATTGTGGCACGGGATGATGTCACCGAGAGGCAGCATGTAGATGAGAAATAGAAGGGGGCCAAGGATAGAACCTTGGGGGACACCAGACGTGACCAGTGCGGGATCAGGATGAGATGCCATTGCTGGTGATTCTATGGTTATGGCTGGAAAGATAGGAATGAAACCAGGTTGAGTGCAGCTCCATCCAGCTGGACGACAGTGGGGAGGCGTTGGAGCAGAATTTTGTGGTCAACCGTGTCACAGTCAATTAGGATGTCATTTGAGACCTTGGTAAGAGCAGCAGCAACTTGTATTTTTTACAGCAACTTGCATTTATATAGCACATTTAACTTAGTAAAATGTCCCAAGGCATTTCACAGGAGTATTATAAGACAAAAAATTTGACACCGAGCCACATAAGGAGAAATTAGGACAGGTGACCAAAAGCTTGTTCAAAGAGGTAGGTTTTAAGGAGCGTCTTAAAGGAGGAAAGAGAGGTAGCGAGACAGACAGGTTTAGGCAGGGAATTCCAGAGCTTAGGGCCTAGGCAACAGAAGGCACAGCCACCAAAGGTTGAGCGATTATAATCAGGGATGCTCAAGATGGCAGAATTAGAGGAGCGCAGATATCTCGGGGGGTAGTGGGGCTGAAGGAGATGACAGAGATAGGAAGGGGTGAGGTCATGGAGGGATTTGAAAACAAGGATGAGAATTTGAAATCAAGGCAATGCTTAACCAGGATCTAATGTAGGTCAGCGAGCACAGGGGTGATGGACGAACGGGACTTGGTGTGAGTTCGGACACGGGCAGCCGAGTTTTGGATGACCTCAAGTTTACATAGGGTGAAATGTAGGAGGCCAGCCAGGAGTGCGTTGGAATAGTCAAGTCTAGAGATAACAAAAGCATGGATGAGGGTTTCAGCAGCGGATGAGCTGAGGCAAGGGTGGAGACGGGCGATGTTATGGAGGTGGAAGTAGGCGGTCTTTGTTATGCTGCGGATATGTGGTCGGAAGCTCATTTCAGGGTCAAATATGACACCAAGTTTGCTAACAGTGTGGCTCAGCCTCAGACAGATGTTAGGGAGAAGGATGGAGTCAGCGGCTAGGGAACGGAGTTTGTGGCGGGGACCGAAAACAATGGCTTCGGTTTTCCCAATATTTAATTGGAGAAAATTTTTGCTCATCCACAACTGTATGTCGGACAAGCAGTCTGACAATTTAGACACCGTGGAGGGGTCGAGAGATGAGGTAGTGAGGTAGAGCTGGGTGTTGTCAGCGTACATGTGGAAACTGACGCTGTGTTTTCGGATGATGTCACCAAGGGGCAACATGTAGATGAGAAATAGGAGGAGGCCAAGGATAGATCCTTGGGGGACACCAGAGGTAACGATGTGGGAGTGGGAAGAGAAGCCATTGCAGGTGATTCTCTGGTTACGATTAGATAGATAAGAATGGAACCAGGTGAGTGCAGTCCCACCAGACGATGGTGGAGAGGTGTTGGAGAAGGCTGGGGTGGTCAACCATGTCAAAGGCTACAGGCAAGTCAAGAAGGACAAGGAGCGATAGTTTACCTTTGTCACAGTCACAAAGGATGTCATTTGTGCCTTTGATGAGAGCCGTTTCAGTATTGTGGCAAGGGCGGAAACCTGATTGGAGGGATTCAAACATGGAATTGCGGGAAAGATGGGCACGGATTTGTGAGGCAACAACACGTTCAAGGACTTTGGAGGGGAAAGGGAGGTTGGAGAAGGGGCGATAGTTTGCAAGGACGGAGGGATCAAGGGTTGATTTTTTTGAGGAGAGGGGTGATGATGGCAGATTTGAGGGAGAGGGGGACAGTACCTGAGGAGAGAAAACCGTTAACAATATCAGCTAACATGGGAGCCAGAAAAGGAAGTTGCGTGGTCAGCAGTTTGGTGGGAATAGAGTCGAGGGAGCAGGAGCTGGGTCTCATAGACAAGATGAGCGCAAAGAGGTCATGAAGGGAGATCGGAGAGAAACTGGAGAAAGATGTGAGTTCAGGGCTAGGACAGGGGGGAACCTTAGAGGAAGGTTGGCCAAGTGGTCTAGGGGAAAGAAGGGAAGTGACAGAGGCAGCTGAATGGATGGTCTCAATCTTAGAGACAAAGAAGTCCATGAGCTTCTCACATTTGTTATCGGAGGTGAGGGTGAAGGAGGCAGGGGAGAGGGGTTTAAGAAGACGGTTAGCAGTAGAAAATAGGAGCCGGGGTTTATATTTGCATTCCAGAATGATTCTGGAATAGTGAGCAATTTTGGCAGACGAGAGCAGGGCCCAATAGTGCTTTATATGGTCCAGCCAGATCTGGCGATGAATGGTGTTCGATCCGTGGTTCAGTGGATAAAGAATTACACGGATGCTGCATATAACAAACAACAGGTCTTTACTGGAGGAGGGTCATCTCTAGACTGGAGTACAGAGGCATGCGCACAGCTTATATACCGGTGTGGTTACTGCCGGTACTACAGTATACAGGAACTGTAAAAAGTAGTTCTGACTTAAAGCACATACACTACAATTCCTCCCTTTTTAGATTAATAATACCCCCTTAATCTTCAAATAATAATAATAGGGAGAGGGGGACAGTACCTGAGGAGAGAAAACCGTTAACAATATCAGCTAACATGGGAGCCAGAAAAGGAAGTTGCGTGGTCAGCAGTTTGGTGGGAATAGGGTCGAGGGAGCAGGAGCTGGGTCTCATAGACAAGATGAGCGCAAAGAGGTCATGAAGGGAGATCGGAGAGAAACTGGAGAAAGATGTGAGTTCAGGGCACCTGAGACCGCACCTGGAATACTGCGTACAGTTTTGGTGTCCATACTTAAGAAAGGACATACTTGCTCTCGAGTCAGTATAAAGAAGGTTCACTCGGTTAATCCCGGGGATGAGGGGATGGACATATGAGGAGAGGTTGAGTAGATTGGGACTCTTCTCATTGGAGTTCAGAAGAATGAGAGGCGATCTTATTGAAACATATAAGATTGTGAAGGGGTTGGATCGGGTGGATGCGGGGAAGATGTTCCCGATGATGGGTGAAACTAGAACTAGGGGGCAGTCTTAGAATAAGGGGCTGCTCTTTCAAAACTGAGGTGAGGAGGAACTACTTCACTCAGAGGGTGGTAGGTCCATGGAATATGCTGCCCCAAAAAGCTGTAGAAGCTACATCATTACATAAATTTAAAACAGAAATAGACAGTTTCCTAGAAGTAAAGGGAATTAAGGGTTACGGGGAGCGGGCGGGAATTTGGACATGAGTCTAGGTTCGGATCGGTCATGGCCCTGTGGGTAGCGGAGCGGGCCCAGGGGCCGTGTAGCCTGATCCTGCTCCTATTTTGTGTGTCTAATTCTGTTAGATTCAGGAGATGGTTCTGTGATAGTGGATTGGCGGTTAGGATCAGATCAGCCATGATCTTATTGAATGGCGGAGCAGGCTCGAGGGGCCGATTGGCCTACTCCTGCTCCTATTTCTTATGTTCTGATGTACAATTACATTTTTACATGTACATTCAATAACAAAAAGTCCATTTATAGATTCAGTCTTTGGGGCGGCTTCCTGACCCTTTCGGGATAGCGCCTTTCCGGAGGTTCTTGTTCTTGGTGCAGAGGCGATTCTGACCCCTTTTCATTGGGTAGTTCATCGGGATCCACTGCTACTGGGTCTGAAGTAGATGCTACCGGTATGTCGGGTTCATCCCCAGTTACTCAAGACATGGGGTTGACGCCTTCCTGTGACGCTAAGATCTGATCGACGTGGCGTCTCACAATGTTCTCCCCGACATCCACTGTGTACATTAATGGCCCCTGCCTTGTACATATCGTTCCGGGTTGCCACTTCTCTGTTCGAGAGAGAGAGCAGAGCCCGAGCAGCAACCGGAGCACGGAGCCGGAGAAAGGCCCGAGGAACCGGGCCGAGCGAGGCACCGGAGAGAAGGAGAGCGAGCAGCAACAGGAGTCGACCCAGACCGGGAGGAGCGGCCCGAGCCAGTCAAAGAGGCGAGTGGAGAGGTAGGGGTGCCGGATCGGGTCGGGCCTGGAGAGCGAGCAAGCCCGGGGCCTGAAACCCGAGAAACTCCGGGGTCGGAGAAACTCGGACAAAGACCGGGCCGGGACAGCACAGACGAGCCGAGGGGCTGGGGCCAGGGCAGAAGCCCGGAGAGAGCGCTGAGAGCTGAGAGCGCGAAATTTGAACGAAGGGAAACGGCTGAAAGGAGAAAAGGAGCAAAGAGAGACCGAGAGACCGAGCGACCCGTCACCAGGACACCGAGAGCCCGGAGACACCCGGGACACAGCCCGGCTCACCGAGACCGAGACCGAGAGACCGGCCCAGAGACACAGTGAGGCCCGGGGACAGAGAGAGAGAGAGCGACCGCGAGAACCAGAGAGAACGGTGTGTGACTCTGTCAACCGGAGCACGGGGCCTGAAGCCGGAGAAAGGCCCGAGGAACCGGGCCGAGCGAGGCACCGGAGAGAGGGAGAGCGAGCGGCAGCAGGGGTCGACCCAGACCGGGAGGAGCGGCCCGAGCCAGTCAGGGAGGCGAGTGGAGAGGTAGGGGTGCCGGATCGGGTCGGGCCTGGACAGCGAGCAAGCCCGGGGCCTGAAATCCGAGAAACTCCGGGGTCGGAGAGACTCGGCCGGGCCGGGACTGCACAGCCGAGCCGAGGGGCTGGGACCAGGGCAGAGGCCCGGAGAGCGAGCAAGCCCGGGGCCTGAAAACCGAGAAACTCCGGGATCGGAGAAACTCGGACAAACACCGGGCCGGGCGGGGACTGCACAGCCGAGCCGAGGGGCTGGGACCAGGGCAGAAGCCCGGAGAGAGAGCAAGCCCGGGGCCCGAAACCCGAGAAACTCCGGGGTCGGAGAAACTCGGACAAACACCGGGCCGGGACGGGACTGCACAGCCGAGCCGAGGGGCTGGGACCAGAGCAGAAACAGCCTGAGACCGACGCGAGGAGAGAGAGGAAAACTCCGGGTCCGGAGGAAAAAAGCTATACCTAGATCTACCTAAATTTAGTTAACCTAGAAAAAGAACAACAAACCCGAAGAAAAAAAAAAGAAAAAAAGAAAAAAAAAAAAAAGAAAAAAAAAAAGGAATAGAAACCAGAGAGAAACGATAAACAACCCGAACCAGGAACCTGTGAGAGAGAGAGAGAGAAACTTTTAAGAGCAGCTATATCAAAGATGAACCCCTGAAAAACTCTCAATTTTGGACCTAAAAGTGGGATAAGGTGGAACACGACACAAAAAAGAGAAAAAAAGTTATCTACCTGAGACAAAACAAACGACTACAATGAGCAGGGAAATGAAATATCCTGAGCAATGCACAAAAAATAAAGCAAAGGAAAAACACAAGGACATAACACTAAAAAGTAACCCAGAGGTCCTCTACGTTGACTATACCACACACAAAGGGATTAAGACGAAGAACAACCTCATATTCTACACCGACTCCATTCCCTCATGGAAGGAGACTTTACAAAAATACTACGCATACGTCTCCAGCGAAGGTATTGGCAGTGGAGGCAGACTGAAAATATGTAAAGATGGAAATCTAGATAAAGATGACCCCCTGCTAACCATAAGCTACTACAACAAAAAAGGAAAGATCATGATACAGGGGAATGTAGAAAGTCTGGACTCCTTCGAAAAGGAATTCCCCCAGCTGAAAACTAAGGCAGACACAAATAGGACCAATGGACAGGAGGCAAAAGAGAATCGAACAGAGGATGATGAGAGCCAAGCGGAGGAAGAAGAAGAGAGTCCAGCAGAGACACACACCTCCCTGACCATCTCCACCCCCCCCACACCTCTCAACGCAAACAAACTGCTGAAAGAGAGTCTGTCCAAACTAGAACTCGAATTCAACGAATACAGAGAAACACAGACCAAGAACTGGACGGAGGAACTCAAACAGCTGAAAATGGAAAACGAGTCCACCATCCACAATCTGAGAAAGACCGTAGAGGAACAAATAAATAAGATCCAAGAACTCCATACCCAACTAAACAAAATGACGGAGGCCGTAGAAAGGCTCAGCAGGCAACACAAACCTCTTAAGGTCCAAAAAACAACACACACAAGGACACAGAACCCGTCGGATGCCACCCCACACGAGGACACACCGAAAGCCACAAACCCCGCTCCTGCCACACAGCTCACCACAGAAACCCAGCCAACAACCAGCCCTCAGTCGAGTCCTGCCCAGACTACCGCTACCCAGTCCTCACACACAGGGACGCAGAACCCGTCAGATGCCCCCCCACACGAGGACACACCGAAAGCCTCAAACCCCGCTCCTGCCACACAACATATCCCAGAAACCCAGCCAACAACCAGCCATCAGTCGAGTCCTGCCCAGACTACTGCTACCCAGTCTGAAAAACCAGCCCCTCAGGCGGTCCTGCTGACCGACTCCAACGGAAAGTTTCTGGACCCCCAGAGGCTGTTCCCAGGTCATCAAGTCCTGAAAAAATGGTGCAGCAACACAGAACATGCAATGAAGATCCTGAACAAAGAATCCCTTGGAAGCCCCAAATGGCTTGTGATCCACACAGGCACAAACGACCTACGCACCCTACGGGAAGGCACTGCTAGGGCGGTGAGCAGGATGGCGGAAAAGGCCAGCAAGGAATTCCCCGAGGCGCGGATCGTGATCTCCACACTACTGCCCAGAAAGGACACCCCAGCCTATATAATCCACAACACCAACAGGGAGATCGACACGAGATGTTCTGTCTTCCCCAACGTCTACCTGGCCCATCATCCAAACATCAACACAAGGGACCTCTATGACGAAATACATCTACTCAAACAGCGGATGTGGGTCTTTGCAAAAAACCTCATAAACACTGCCAAAAGACGCAGCCCTCCCACCCCCTCTACCATTGGGAGCCGTAACCCAAACAGGACCACCAATGTCCCCCACCCCCCTTTACAAAACCAACAACAGAACCCAAGACCCCCCTCTAGACCACAGACTGTAGACCAAGAACTGAGAAAGATCATGACGATGCTGAACAGCCTGATAGAAAGCCGGAGAAATTATTAATATTGTTATTTATCATTATCATTATTGTTATCTTATCAGTATTATTACTACTATTAGATAGATATATGTGCATGCCTCATGAAATTTATACTAAATCATCATTTAGCATTATAGAAAATAGTGTTTCCACACTCATCCCACAAAATAGGTCCATTTTATTTCGTTTTATTGAACTATATAAATGCGTTCTTTCCACATAAGCTGCTGGAATATCCAGGGCCTCCGCTCCTCAACTTTTGGGATGAAGAGTACAGACCCTGAATTCCTAAAAGCTATAAAAGACATTGATATAATTGTGTTAACAGAAACATGGTGCCAAAAGGACATGCCGACCCACTGTCCCCCAATGTACCATGAAATTATTGTGCCTTCAGTAAAGAACATTAAGACACGCAAGGGCAGAACCTCCGGGGGAATCCTGGTGTGGTATAAAGGAGAACTGAACAAACACATCTCACCGATAAAACAGGGAAAATCACACGTATGGCTAAAATTAGATAAAAATATAGGAATAGTAAAAAACGATGTTTACTTATGTGCGATCTACATACCTCCAATAGAATCGCCATATTTTGAAGAGGAGATATTTGACACTCTCCACATGGAAATCAGCCATTTCCAGGCCCAAGGAAAGGTGCTACTATGTGGGGACCTAAATGCAGGGACAGGATGTGAACCTGACTTCATAGACCCACAGGGCAACAACCATGTGTTTGGCCAGACCCCTCTATATGTCACACCAGCCATCGCAAACCGAAACAACCTCGATTGTGAAATAAATAAAAGCGGTAGGGAGGTAGTGCAACTCTGCCGAGCCTTAGGCCTGTACATAGTTAACGGTAGGTTCAGAGGGGACTCCTTAGGGAGACTCACATATTCCTCAACTCTTGGGTCTAGTGTGGTGGATTATACAATCACTGACCTGGACCCCTGCGATATCAACGCATTCACTGTCAGGCAGCAATCCCCCCTCTCAGACCATAACCAAATAAATGTGTACCTTAAACTTTCTGCCCAAACTACAGACACAAAAAAGGAACCCAGTAAGCTACATAAAATAAACCAGACATACAGATGGGCCCCAGACAGTGGAGATAAATTCATCACAGCACTAAATTCACCTGATCTCACAAGTAAAATTTCAAAATTTAAAGAAAATCTATATGAGATCACCAGAGATGGGGTAAACATGGCCATAGAGGATATAAATATGATCTTTCATGAGGCAGCTGTAAAAGCCGAGCTCGTGAAACAGAAGAGGAAGAGTCACAAAAGACAAAATAAAAATAAGAAATGGTTTGACCACGAATGCAAAAATGCCAGAAAAGACCTGAGAAAAATATCAAACCAAAAGCATCGCCAACCAAACAATCCGGACCTACGTACTAGATACAATGAAACCCTCAAAAGATATAAACACACCATTAGGAACAAAACACAAAACTATACCCACAAAATACTAGAAGAAATTGAAAACTCCACCAACCCAAAACAATTCTGGGAAATGTGGAATAACCTGAGTACAACACAATTGCAAGCATTACCAATCCAAGATGGCGACATCTGGAGAACACATTTTGAAAACCTCTACAAAGACATCCCAATAAACGAAACAAACCCAAGTCAACATCAGGTCACAGAAAAACTCCACACATTAGAAGCAACAATCAAAGACAACCAAAACCCTCTAGACTCCCCAATCACATGGAAAGAAATGGCCACAAAAACAAAATCTCTCCACCTAAAGAAAGCCTGTGGCCCAGACAACATCAAAAATGAAATGCTCAAGTTCAGCAATATGGAGATGCAGGGTGCGGTACTCAAATTATTCAACATCATATTACGTTCAGGCTGTTTTCCCGATATCTGGTGCCAAGGACTAATCTCCCCCATATATAAAAGCGGAAACAAATCAGACCCAAATAACTACCGCGGCATCTGTGTCAACAGTTGTCTAGGGAAGTTATTCTGCAGTATTCTAAATAGTAGATTACTTGATTTTCTTAACAAACATAATATCCTCAGAAAAAACCAAATAGGCTTTCTTCCAAAACACCGCACCGCCGACCATATCTATACCCTTCACACCCTCATTGAAAAACATATACACCAAACAAAAAATGGGAAAATATTCGCCTGTTTCATCGACTTCAAGAAAGCCTTTGACTCTATATGGCACGAAGGGCTCTATTATAAACTTCTTCAATGTGGAATAGGGGGCAAAGTCTATGACCTTATTAAATCAATGTATCTGAAAAACAAATGCGGGGTCAAAATTGGAGACAAACGCACCGATTTCTTCACCCAGAGAAGAGGCGTCCGGCAGGGCTGCAATTTGAGCCCGACCCTGTTCAACATATACATAAATGAATTAGCAGACATGCTGGAGCAAAGCGAGTCACCAGGTCTCCGTCTCCTAGATGGAGAAGTGAAATCCCTGTTCTATGCGGACGACCTGGTTCTGCTGTCTCCCACAGAACAGGGATTACAGCAACAACTAGACCTACTCGACAAATACTGCCAAAATTGGGCTCTAACAGTAAATCTAAAGAAAACCAACATCATGATTTTTCAAAAAAGGCCCAGATGTCAGGAAAACAAATACCAGTTTACCCTCAGTGATATCACTATAGGACACACTATGAGCTACACCTACCTTGGTCTAACTATTACAGCATCAGGGAGCTTCAGCATAGCAGTGAATGCACTAAAAGAAAAAGCCCGAAGAGCCCTATATGCAATAAAAAGAAAATTCTACAACATCCAAATCCCAATCAAAATCTGGCTCAAAATATTTGACAGCATAATCCTGCCCATTGCACTGTACGGTAGTGAAGTATGGGGCCCGCTAAATCACCAAAGCTACACTAAATGGGAAAAACATACAATAGAAGCCCTACATGCAGAATTCTGCCGAAGCATCCTTCGCACCCAAAGGAAAACGCCAACAAATGCATGCAGAGCCGAACTAGGCAGATACCCACTGATAATAAACATCCAAAAACGAGCACTAAACTTCCTAAATCACCTCAAATCTAGCTCCCCAGACACCCTTCATTTCAAAGCCTTTCAGACCCAAGAGCTAAACCCAGAAAAGAGTCCCCTGAGTCAGCTGCTACGGAAACTAAGTACTCAGCCGGACCCTGACCAGCCCCAGACCAACACAGCCGCCCAAACACCAATCCGAGTGAACCAAATCATTAAAAAATGCAAAGAAACCTACCTGGAACATTGGAACAAAATAACCGAAAGCCAAAGCAGATTAGAATGTTACCGGGCCCTAAAAAGAGAATATAAACTGGCAGACTACCTCACGACCATCAGAGACACAAAACAGAGACAGACCCTCACCAGGTACAGACTAAGCGACCACCAACTGGAAATTGAAAAAGGCAGATACAAGAAATCCTGGCAGCCTAGAGAGAATAGAATATGCGATCAATGTCTGGCTGGCGAGGTTGAAACAGAAATGCATTTCCTCCTAAAATGCGAAAAATTCAACACATCAAGAAACATATTATTCAACAAGCTAAGCCAAACAACCCCAGATTTCAAGGAATTGGATGATCTATCAAAATTGAGATTAGTCCTAGGAGAAGGAGACAGACCATACCTTGGGGCCAAATATGTAACAACATGTCACAACCTGAGGACTGTTTAAAATTAAGACTGTTTAAAATTAATATTGAACGTACCAAATGAAGTACAAAGACTGTTTAAAATTAATATTGTTTAAAAGTAATATTGTATGTACCCAACAAATGTCAAATCGATTGACACCTACAGAATGTTGGAAAACTGTACCTTTTTGCTATGTAAGCTTTGGCAATATGGTTCTCTGTAAACTTTCATGCCAATAAAGCATTTTAATTGGAATTGGAATTGGAATAGTCACGGGCCAAGACTGGTTGCCCTACATTGAAGCTCCTTGTCGGCTTCTCGTTGATGTGCTGGAATTGTTTGTCCTCAACATTTCTTCGCACATTTGGTCTGAGCAAATCCAGATGAGATCTCAACCTTCTGTTAAAGAACATCATGGCCGGGGTCTGGTTGGTAACTGCATGTGTCGCGTTTCGGTAGGCTAATAAGAAATTGTCCATCTTGTGCTGTAGTGGAATTTCCTCGTCGCACATGGCCTTTATCGCCTTCTTAAAGGTTTGTAGGAACCTCTCAGCCAATCCATTGGTGGCTGGATGATACAGGGCGGATGTGTAATGCCTTACCCCATTCCTTTTCATGAATTTTTTGAACTCGTCGGACACAAACTGTGGTCCATTATCAGAGCAGATCTGCTCTGGCAAACCGTTTCTGGCAAATATGGTCCGTAGGACTGCAATCATTTTCTCTGTCGTGGTTGAAGACATCTTTATCACCTCAGGCCACTTTGAATGAGCATCCACTGCTATTAAGAACATTGAGTCCATGAATGGACCAGCAAAATCAATGTGCACCCGTTGCCATGGAGAGGAGGGCCACTCCCATGGGTGTAGAGGGGCATGTGGTGGTGCATTTTGGACCTTCTGGCATCCTAAGCAGCTCTTAGTTAGGTCTTCGATTTGTTGATCGATTCCCGGCCACCACACATAAGGCCTAGCAAGGCTTTTCATTTTCACTCCCCCCAGATGACCTTCATGTAGCTCCTTTAGCACTCTCTCCCTTAACTTGGGTGGAATCACCACTCTGGATCCACACATCACTGTCCCCTGGCATACTGACAGCTGTTCCCTTCTGGATGAGAATGCTGGCAACAGTGAGTCGCCATGTGTTGGCCATCCCCTCACCGTCACTTCATATACCCGTGACAGCGTCGGATCATTGCGGGTCTCCTTCTCTATATCCGCGTTTGTTACTGGCAATCGTTCAATTATCGACGA
Organism: Somniosus microcephalus; assembly: GCF_052327205.1. Taxonomy (NCBI): domain Eukaryota; kingdom Metazoa; phylum Chordata; class Chondrichthyes; order Squaliformes; family Somniosidae; genus Somniosus; species Somniosus microcephalus. The sequence continues at coordinate 253,910,684 of NC_140988.1, read as the reverse complement.
ATAAAATATCTCAATAGGGTCCACTGCTGGTGCTTCCTCCACCGTAGGCAGTTGCAAGCACGATAGCCCATCAGCATTCCCATGCTGTTTCGTGCCTTTATATTCTATTTCATACTGATTCGCCCCTAGAAACAGGGACCATCTTTGTAACTGCTGTGCAGTCATTACTGGCATGCCCTTCTTAGGATTAAAGATGGAGACAAGTGGTTGGTGGTCAGTCAGCAAGGTGTAGGGGGTTTCTCTTGCTCTTTCTGGTCTCCTGCCAGGCTTCGTGCAATAATTGCCCTTGAGTGGTTCGACCCACTCCCCCCCTACGGTTCTAGACCTTGGACTTAGGTGCAGAGAACAGTAGTGCAGAGAAAGAACTCAATAGACCAGGTTGAATAGCACGAAATGGATGCTTTTATTTTTAAACAGTTTGAAGCATTACAAAATACATGTCAAAGGCACAGATTAAAGTTACTACAATCATGCACAAATTTATGAACTTGACTCTATGGAAATGGGGAACACACGGCACATCGAAAAAGGGGAAACACATTACGATTTCCCTTAACTCCCTCCCCTATACCTAAACTAAGTTTCGACCTGGGGAACTTGGGATCATGCTCACCACTCTCGAAATCGCGAGAAAAGGGGTTCGCAGCCTTTTTGGCACCGCTTTCCGTCGTCACGTGGATTTGGAAACTTCTGGCGCAGTCGATATTCTCTCCTCCCTCGAGGCGGTGGGGTAGACCCAGCCTCGATGAGCGCTCGTTAAGGTTGAGATCCACCAAGTCAATTTGGGTTCATGGAGCAGACCCAGATGCAGGCTATGCACTTGGGAGAATCTTGTGGCATCGATCGCCGGTTCTCCAGAGGGTTTCTTCTCCGTCGGCCTGGGTCGTCGATGATCTCCCGACCCCAGTACCCGGGCCACCCTCGTCGTCTTCTCGTCGTGGCCGAGCCTTGTTTGGCTGAACACCGACCACGTTGTCCTTTTACCGAAACCGTCCGTCTTTAAAAAAAAAACGAAAACTTTTTCATCGATCTGCCGAAGTGGAAGAGGCGCCGATCCGGGCACCGTCCGCCCTTCGTTCGTTCCTCGTAGAAGAAAGTTCTTGAAGAAATGGAAGCCTGAAGTCGCCCAACAAGAAGCCGTGGCAGCGAAGAAGAAGTTGTTCAAGTAACCCGGAGTCCGAAGTTTTTTTAGATGGACTTTCAATCCATAGTTATACTCTTTTGGGACAGTCTTATCTCCCGCCAAATCATAGTCCTGTCTTTGTATTAATTTTGGCGGGCAGAAATCTCTGCAGGGGCGCTTTGTCTTGTAACGGAGCCGGTGATAACTTAGACTGGCCTTCCTGGCCGATAATGTCTTTCAATGTCTTTTGCATTGTCACCGTGGCTCGGTTCGCATATTGATCGGTCCGGACATTTTCCTTGATGGCTGCTAAACGGTTTTTCCTTTGTACGATAAATGGGTATAAGTGTTTTTACATCGTCCGCCCATATCTTGATGGGCCCCATCCTGTACTTATAATCCATTGAATATGTATGCTGTTGCTCTGAGTTTCGGTTCCCAGAGACTGGCTTTCGTGGGCTCACTGTCTTCAATCCACAAGCCTGTCTGGCTTGCAGTAACAGAAATAAAATGGTTCATAAACTGATCACGGGGCCTGGCGGCCATTTTGTATGCCCTTTTATCAAAGGTTTTTCTGTGCAAGCTTACTTTGGTCAATAAACAGTCTTATTTTATCCAGTTTTCTTGCGTGATTTTTGCTGAAAATTGCGAATCTTACAGGCCCCCCTGTGATACTGATAGCTTGCTTAAAGTATCAATAATCCTTGATGAGCAAATTTTCCCTGATTCCCCACATCCAAACATTCCTGGCACTTAACTATCTATGCCCCTCACGACACATGCAGTTCCCATTTCCGGAGAAAAATGAAAATTACCTCATGCACATTTGGAATCATAGACAGCAAATCTTAAACTATAACACCTTCACCTGTCAGATGGGCAGGGGTTGATACCCTTTTGCGCCATCTGCATGCATCTTTTATTAATCCAAAAAAACTTAAGAACAACTAATAACATGACAATACTTATTTCCTTATAACCCAAAACAATCCAAAAAAAAATTTTTTAAATGGAGGGACGCTTAATCTTATACTAGCAGCTTAGAGTGGGGTATCTGCTTCCCCCATCCGCACATAGCGTTCTCTCCATTCTCCTGTGTTCTCGTGCCTCTGGAGGCGTTTGCCTCTTTTGCAATGCACGAAGAGCAAAAATATCACAATCAAAACCTGACATACTACTAGGATATGGGATGCTATTCTAATCCAGGCGGGGACCTCTATGTTGGTGAACAAGTCCCACCATGGTGGGATGGTTATGTCCAATATGTCTTTTCCTATCTCTAAAGTCTTCTGCTCCAGTGTATAGAAATGTTTCTGCGAAACTATAACGGCTTTTAAAACCTTGGTGAGGTGTTCGGGAAGAGGGGGAATGACATAACCAAAATGCGCGACAAATCGTTGTAAGTCTGTGAAATTCTCTTTGATAGTGATGTGTACAGTGGAGGGCGCAGGAATGGGAACAATTCGTTGTTGTGCCACTTGAACCTCGGCCCTGGGTTTGAAACAGAAACTGCTATCACCGACCGAACACCACTCGTGTTGTCCATATCGGTACTGAGGCGCTGCAGTGGTGACGCAGTATGTCCCACCCCCGATATATGCTACCTGTGGGGGCACATGGTCCTCTGCCATTGCCTCCATGGTGCAATTCACCGGCTTCGCGCTAGCGGTTCTGAACCCGCACTGTGGTTTCAAAAAGGCATTCAAGTGCTGGGGACACAGGATGATGTGTGCTCCCCGGCTCCGACATCCCGAGAGGTCGGTGCCTGTCATCGTACGCTCCCATCTGATGACGTAAGGCGGGACCACTGCGTAACGAATGTGTGCACCCCCCTGAATGACTCCAATGTTCTCTACTCTGTATACCGGGGCGGGCTTTGCTGCGGGACCCAACACCGGCATTCTTACTACTATTCCCATAATAGTGTGATTCGAATGTCCGCAGTCCACTGGAACTGGGTATGCTTCTGCGGCTAGTCTGAGCTGGCACGGGCTTAATGCATTCTCAAAAGGGTGGAGCGCTTGCAAGTGCTTGTTGCTGATCCAGGACGGGACCAAACCCTGTTTTAAATCCTCAAGATTACTGCGGCCCTCGCCCAATAACCACGCCCCGTACAGCACACAGGCCTCGTTTTGCGCAGCTTGATCGGACGCATTCCGATCCTCCTTAATGAGTGCATTTACCGTTCTCGCGTGTTTCTCCAGCTCAGCAATTATGCCCTTAAAGTGTAGTGTCATGGCCTGGTCCTCATGCAACTCAGAACCCACGACCTTGTTTTCGTCTGTCAATATGTTCCTTAACTGGGCTTTTAAACCGTTGATCTGTGTCTGCAGCTCCACGTTATCTAGAGCGTTGACAACAGATGTCCCGGTATTAAAAGCAGTGAATATGTCATTTACAGTACCCCTTCTTTGCCTCCCGACTCGATCCAAAACTTCTGGCGGTGTGGTGTATAATTTGTCTCTGTCGATGTCGGCAAAGTCAAATTCGTAAAATTGTCTAAACATACTGGTTAACAGGACCTGGTATAACTGTTCCGTTTCTTTGGGACACCACTCCGGCAATCTTACCTCAGTGAGATTTAAAATCACTGAGGCCACCGCGTAGTGTACCCCTTGGTACAGCACCTGACCGGTGGGTACCAATACTAAACCGTTCCCGGGTCCCTTGGTGGTGGTTGGGCACCCTCCTTTCTGGGCTAGTGCTACCGGAAGCGTGGGCAGGGGCTTGCGTGGGCGGGTGATGAGTTCAGTGGCGTTCACCGGAATAGGGGAGTATGGGGCTCCGCACGCTCGAGTGCTAACGTCCCATCTCATCCCCTTCCCTTCATCCTGCCACTGCCTCTGGAAGAAGATGGACACGCCCTTGGGGCAGACGCGTCTCGAACCCCACATACAGACATATATTCCCTCATCCGGTTCCCACCATTTGTCCCAACACACACGTAATTGTCCGTGAGTTCCCGTAATAGTCCGATGGGTATTATTACCCAGTCGCTCCCACTCGACCGTAGAGTTTCTCATGTCCTTTTCCAGCTTTCGTAGCCACCACCATCGCCTTGGTGGTACGTTCCCATTGCACACCAGACAAATCCTCTTTCCCACGGTGACGCTGACTCTGGGCGCTAGGATCCTCACTCGAGGGCACGTTAATGAAGTCTCTTGGTAGGCAAAACCGAAATTGCTGGAATATTCCGTAGAATTCGTTCCCAGCCAACCTGGCCATCTCCCTTGGTGGAAGTAGGTGGCGGTTTCCTCTACCTCTCGCTCCCCCGTCCCATCCGTTGCGATGGGGGCCGTGTCCCCGGAGCACCCGAAAATGATGACGTCCTTGGTGCGGCCTCGGTAGGCCCACCCGCACCCGATCGCCATGAACGCTACGACAATCCTTTCCATCGTATCCCAGGTTTCTGTAACCAACAAAATGATGTAGCCGGGCTCCCGATAGGTGCTGGCCTAAATTAATTGGACGCGCGGGTTCCTGGACCCCGCTCCCTAACAAACACACATACCGGGCAGACTTCAAAATTGTACTCTTAACACCATATACTTTACATTCCTTAAACTATGACCATAATTACCTATCTTAACTTATGTACAGCGCCGCCCTCCGTGGGGCGGCTTTCCGAATCCCTGTGAGGCCTGTCGTGTGCCACACCCTGCGGTGGGGCTGCATTGATCTTTGGCCTTGATCCCCCGCAGCCTGTCGCTGCTGAACGGGGATCATGTCTTCCTGGGGCTGCTTTAAACCGTGGTTGGGGAGGATGGGGATTATCTGGCCAAAATTTTCTGGGCTGGGGCGCTCGAGCTGACCTACGAGGGGCTGCTTTGGGTTGGGCTCCCGGGGCCGATGGACCTGGGGTCGTGACTGTTACCGGCACAGCCTGTGGTTCCTCCACAGCTGCCGGCTCCAGCTCCCCTTCCTCAGGCTCCGCCCCCCCGGGGTCGGGATCTGTGGCTTCCGACCCCACCTCACCTGTCCCTACAGGTAACGAGTCTCCACCCCCACTCCCTACCTCCCCCAAGCTTGAGTCGAGGGCGGGACTGCCGTCCTCTGACTCTTCCTCCTCCGTGATTGGGTCTAAAGCGAGGTTGAGCTGTTCGGGCTCTCCCCTGCCTAAATCCCATTCAAAAGATGAGACCTCCCACTCCAATGGGATGGCCTCTCCCTTCACGCAGGCTACTGCTCCAGCCTGTGTGGTCTGTGACTCTGTTACAGGCTGAGGATCTTTGTTCTCAGACCTGGTCCCCTTTGGTGGCCCTGGTGTACCCGGTTTAAACAGTTTACACTGGTTGATGTGAAACCATTTGGTACGTCGGGGCGTCTTCACTGCATAAACCATGGGGCTGGCTTTGTCTACAATGCTGTATGGCCCCATGTACAGTGGTTCAAAACTCCCTACCCTGGCGTAGTTTCGGACCATGACCTGGTCCCCGACTACCCACTCTTGTTGTTTCCGAGGTTCTAACAACAGTTTATTTCCCTGGTGCTGTCTTCCCATGTTCCCAGCCGCCTGCCCATAAATCTGTCTCAGGCGCTCCAAGAGGGTTTGGGCGAATTTGTCCCGTTTCACCTCTCGGAGCTGGCCCTCAGTGAGCACCGGGGCTAGCACATGGGTGGGTGTTCGCATGATCCTTCCAGTCATTAACTCGTGCGGGGAATACCCCGTGCTTTTGGACTGGCTGGCTCGGATCCCCATGAGGACTAAAGGCAGGACCTCCGCCCATTTCTGGGGCGAGCCCATTGTCTCTTTCCTCAGCTTTTCCTTGAGGGTCCGATTCATACGCTCAACAATCCCGGATGACTGGGGATTGTATGCTACGTGCCACTTTCCCTCAATGCCCAAGAGCCTGAGGGCGTTCTGCATTACTTGACCGGTGAACTGACTCCCTTGGTCGGACTCTACAAAACGGGGGAGTCCCCACCGTGAGAACACTTCCCGAATCAAGATCTTAGCAGTACCCAGTGCCGTAGCTGTTCTGCACGGGAAGGCTTCTACCCATTTGGTGAACACATCTACCAGGACAAGGCAGTACTTATAGCCTCCCTGGGCGGCGGGCAGGGGCCCTATGTAGTCGACCTGAATCGACTGCCATGGTCCCTCTACCCTCCTGATGTGCCCCATGGGCACCTTCCTTTTGTGGGGGTCTGGGTTGTTAGCAGCACACACAAGACAGCTTGCGCAGAACTCGCGGACATCGTCCCGAAGTCCCGGCCACCATCCCGCCTGCTCCACCCGTTGCCAGGTGACCTCAGGTCCGGGGTGTCCCGCTCCTGGACCCTCGTGGGCCAATTGCAGGAATTCCCTTCGGTGCTGCTGCGGCACAACCCACTGCTCCTTTCGGAACAGCATACCTTCCTTGACTGTGAGGGCTGCCGTACTGTACGGACCTTCTACCTGTTTGCCCTCTGTGATGGCTTTTAGGACTGCTTTTAGGGCGGGATCCAGGGTTTGGACGGTCTTTAGGTCTGGGGGTGGTGTCACCCCTGTGTTCCCGGGAATTCCCTCCCTGCCTTGGATCGCCGCCACGGGTCCGGGTTCGTATGGGTCCCAGAGAATGCCGCTGCGGGCACCCTCCCTGGCTAGCGCATCCGCCTGCTGGTTGCCCTGACTGCGGGGTTCTGTAATGGAGTGAGCCTTCACCTTATGGATGAACACCTCTCCTTTCTCCCCCACAGCTGCTAGGATCTTCTCCAGCAAGGGCTTAACTGTTAAAGGCCGCCCGTCCGCAGAGGTGTACCCGCGTCGGGACCAGATGGCGAGGTACTCCGTACACGAATTGCACGTGAACATGCTGTCTGAGCAAATCGTGTATGGGGTTGGGAAAATCTCGGGGTGGGTAACCACGTACGCCACCGCGGACAGTTCAGCCTGCTGCGCGCTCATAGTGCTGGGGAGCTTAATTGCCAGGGCAATGTTTGCCGCAGGGTCATAAACTCCACACCCTGTGAGTCGCTTGCCGTCAGCTACAGTGCTAGAACTGTCTACGTAGATCTCGCGGCCCGTGGGATGTATCCCGGCCCGTAAACCTATGTTAACTTCCCATACCCCTTCTACGGAACATTGATGGGCTGTCCCGGGATATGCCATATTGGCTGCGAGCCTTGGCGCGCAGAGGCCTTTAACTTTGAGATCCATCTGGGAAAGGAGGAGGGTCCAGCGCGCAATCCGAGCACTGCTTACGGTCCCATCCTTAATCCTCCCGTCCAGAAGCATCTTCGTGGGGGTGTGATGGGTGAGGAGCGTAATGGGAGAGGTCCCTGTGAAGATCACTGATCTGTTCACAGCCCAATGCGTGGCCAGGAGATGCCGTTCGCAATTGGAGAAACTCCTCTCCACATCCGTGAGCACCCTGGAGGAATAAACTACTGGTCTTAGCTTGCCGTGCCGCTCTTGGAGCAGTACTGCGCTCAGGCTGTCCCCACTAGCGGCTACCTCCAGAAAGAACTCCTCTCCCCCATCTATGGCCCCTAGGGCTGGCGCGGTCTGCAGATCTCTTTTCAACTTCTCGAATGCTGCCTGGCACCCCTCGTCCCAAGACCACTCGACTCCCTTGTGCAAGAGTCGAAGTAGCGGGGCCGCTGTGGCAGCATAGTCCTCGATGAAATCTCTGCAGTACCCGGTCAATCCCAAAAAGGACCTTACACCCGTTACTGTGTTGGGAATCGGCAGATCTTGTATAGATTCCCGTCTGGCCTTATCTATGGCTCTTTCCCCAGCGCGGATGGCCAGACCCAGGAATTTAACTTCCTGCTGGCCGATCTGGGCTTTCTTTGGGTTTACTTTGAAACCCTTCCTTTCTAACAGTTCCAACAATTCGGCTAACAGTGGGCCGTGCTGCTCCCTTGTATCTGTGAACAGGAGTAAGTCGTCCACATACTGCACTATCTGGTTGGGCTGGCTGAACTCTTTCAAACTCCCCGCCATACACTGATGGAAAATGCTGGGGCTGTTGTGAAAACCCTGTGGTAAGCAGTTCCAGGTGTACTGTTGCCCTTTGAAAGTAAAGGCAAACTTGTACTGGTCCTCCCGCCGCAGCGGAATGGACCAAAAACCGTTCGAGATGTCCAGCACCGTGAATGTGGTCGCCGATGCTGGAATACTCCCTATTAAGTCTGCAACTGCTGCTACCGTGGGCGCGCAGGCTGGGATATTACTATTGAGGACTCTATAGTCCACCGTGGCTCTCCACGAATTGTCCGGTTTCTTTACCGGCCATAATGGGGAGTTCACGTGGGTGGCTATCGGCCTCAATACGCCCTGCTGTACCAATGAAGATATTGCTGTCTCCATGTCGGGTTCTGCCTCCTTGGGGAAATTATACTGCTTTTGGGGTCGGATCATGGGGTCCCCGTCTACGCTGACTTCGAACCCAGTGACTCTCCCGCAGTCGTGCTTGTGGGTGGCGAACGCGGTCAGATTTTCTGACACACGCGCCTGCAAGTCCGTTGGGACGTTTGTTATCATGAGCTCGAGATCGTAACCTCCTGATGGCTTCATAGTGCACAGGGCCCCCTTTTCTTCCTTCCCCGGGATTACGACTACCTTACCTAAACCGCCCTCGGCTCCCCAGAGACAGTGATTTCTCAGGTCCACGAGGATCCCGTGTTCCACCAAGAAATCAGCCCCGAGGATGCCTTTCCCCCCCCCCTCTTTCCACTTCAATAGGATGCACGTCCATGTGGTGTGGAGCGCTCCCAACTGAATGGAGAGCGGGAGGGAGTGCGCGCCAGCCTGTGCTCTACCCGTGAAACCCGCTACTAAATATGGAGCCTGGGCGGACAGAGGTGAGGCAAAAGGTTTGTCTGTGTGGATCAAGGTACACGAAGCTCCCGTATCCAACAGGTAACTACCCCTTTGTTTCTCCACCTCCATCTCCACCACAGGTCTTCTCCAAGCGTCATAGCGGAGCGGACACAAGTAGATGGGCTGCGCGGGCGTCAGTCATTTAGGTGTTTCGGCTGGGGTCTCGGGGGCGATAGGGCTGTTAGCAACCGCTACCTTCCCCTGCCAGGTCATCAGAGACCGCATAGTCTCCAAGACTGACTCGATCGCAGCGGGGTCCACAACCGCACCACCCCCTTCATTCGGGGCAAAGGCTACGGTTGGGTTCTGGACTGGTGTTGGGGCAGCGGCCTGCACTTGTGGTTGTGCTGGTGTTGGGGAAACTCTCGGGCCGTTGGCGACTCGGGCTTGGGCTCGATCTTGGGCTGCGGCGAACTCTCTCTCCCTCTTATCCTTCCAAGGATTCCTACAGTCCTTGCGCCAATGACCCTCCTTCCCACACCCGTAACAACTGCTATTTGCTTGGGGATGGCGATTTCCCTCCTGACGCCATTCCTTTTTAGCAGAGGCTGCGGGTCTCACCTCATGCACCTTTCCTTTCACAACAGGCGTTTTCTTGCCCTTGTTGTTTCTATAACTGATCGTGAGCTGATCTAGTACTACTTCCTCCGTGGAGCGGGCGTTAGTGGGGTCAAACCATGCTTTGGCCTGTTCCTTCACTACTGGCAGGCAACCTGCTACCAGGCACCAAAGCCAGTGAGCCCTTTGTTCGCCATCCAGCCCGGCCCGGGCCGGCCCGCCCGGGCAGCTGCGCCGATACACTGGCCACAACCTGTCGGCGAAAACCCGTGGGGGTTCTCCCTCTAGCTGCACTGTCTTTTCTAAACGGAGGAACGGAGTTCCGTCCCCCTCTCCCATGATCTCCAGAATCTCATCCCGTAGCAACTCATAGTCCCTGTGCCCTCTCTTGCTCTCGTCAGGGAGACACTGGAGGAGCGAACTGTCCAGGGAGAACAGCAGCATTTTAGACTGTTCAACCCCGTCGCAGTCATTGACTGCTGCGGTCTGCTCCATGTCCCTGAAATGCACGGAGGGATCTCCTGACTCGGAGAGTTTTGGGATGTGACTTATCATCTCTCTTAGCTGTCGTGCGCTATGAGGCATTATGATCTGACTCTCAAGGGGTCCGTCATCGCCATTTTCTTCATTTGGACCGATCCTCCGGTGTCTCGTTGGACACATTGGCGCCGACCCCGACTCTACTGTCTGGGGTTGCTCTACCTCAGGGCTCTTTTCCTCTACCGTCTCCGTCTCCTGTCCCGGAGTCCAAGACTCCTCATAGGCAGGAGGCACAGAAGGTTCGGGGGTTGGTACCCCAACTGCCTCTTGTGGAATCGGTCTTTTGGATTCCTTGGCTAGCAACAGCTGACTCGCTGGTGGATTTATGAGACACACCAACCCGTTTGCCTTCGCTAGGGCCTTTCTCAGGTCCTCTAGCTCCCGGCGGCAAGTGCTGTGGTCGGTGTTCTCAGATCTATCCTCCATGGCCATTTTATATGCTGCCCTGGCTCCCAGGAGCTTTTCCTCTTGGGCATCTACTTGTTTGGCTAGACGGGAACACCTTTCTCTCATTCTACCTTCACTGGCCTTGGCCTCCACGACCTGACATTTTAAATATTCTACCCGGGTTTCGTGGCAGCGAATTACAGAGCGGTGTTCCTGGTTCAGCGCGTCAAGCGATTCAATCAGTTTTTGACCTCCCGCAACCTTTTCCTCCACGCCTTTAAGCAAGCCGTTGATCTGGACTGTCTGTGCTGCAACTACCTGGTCCAAAAGCTGGACTTGTTTCTTGTAGCACATCAGCCAGACCGCCTTTTCTACAGATTTCTTATGCTCTCTACCCGCTGTCCACTTGATGGCTGCGTCTAGCGGGCGCCTATCCCTTAGTAGATCAGATATCCATTGTTTTGTGAGGTTGACTTTTCCGAAAACATAATCTGCTATTCTTTCATCCATCACATTTCGTCTATTCAGATCTTGATCTAACACACTACTTTCCTGCTGCCAAGGTCCTGCCGCGGTCGCCATTTCTGTAGGGGGTTTCTCTTGCTCTTTCTGGTCTCCTGCCAGGCTTCGTGCAATAATTGCCCTTGAGTGGTTCGACCCACTCCCCCCCTACGGTTCTAGACCTTGGACTTAGGTGCAGAGAACAGTAGTGCAGAGAAAGAACTCAATAGACCAGGTTGAATAGCACGAAATGGATGCTTTTATTTTTAAACAGTTTGAAGCATTACAAAATACATGTCAAAGGCACAGATTAAAGTTACTACAATCATGCACAAATTTATGAACTTGACTCTATGGAAATGGGGAACACACGGCACATCGAAAAAGGGGAAACACATTACGATTTCCCTTAACTCCCTCCCCTATACCTAAACTAAGTTTCGACCTGGGGAACTTGGGATCATGCTCACCACTCTCGAAATCGCGAGAAAAGGGGTTCGCAGCCTTTTTGGCACCGCTTTCCGTCGTCACGTGGATTTGGAAACTTCTGGCGCAGTCGATATTCTCTCCTCCCTCGAGGCGGTGGGGTAGACCCAGCCTCGATGAGCGCTCGTTAAGGTTGAGATCCACCAAGTCAATTTGGGTTCATGGAGCAGACCCAGATGCAGGCTATGCACTTGGGAGAATCTTGTGGCATCGATCGCCGGTTCTCCAGAGGGTTTCTTCTCCGTCGGCCTGGGTCGTCGATGATCTCCCGACCCCAGTACCCGGGCCACCCTCGTCGTCTTCTCGTCGTGGCCGAGCCTTGTTTGGCTGAACACCGACCACGTTGTCCTTTTACCGAAACCGTCCGTCTTTAAAAAAAAAACGAAAACGTTTTCATCGATCTGCCGAAGTGGAAGAGGCGCCGATCCGGGCACCGTCCGCCCTTCGTTCGTTCCTCGTAGAAGAAAGTTCTTGAAGAAATGGAAGCCTGAAGTCGCCCAACAAGAAGCCGTGGCAGCGAAGAAGAAGTTGTTCAAGTAACCCGGAGTCCGAAGTTTTTTTAGATGGACTTTCAATCCATAATTATACTCTTTTGGGACAGTCTTATCTCCCGCCAAATCATAGTCCTGTCTTTGTATTAATTTTGGCGGGCAGAAATCTCTGCAGGGGCGCTTTGTCTTGTAACGGAGCCGGTGATAACTTAGACTGGCCTTCCTGGCCGATAATGTCTTTCAATGTCTTTTGCATTGTCACCGTGGCTCGGTTCGCATATTGATCGGTCCGGACATTTTCCTTGATGGCTGCTAAACGGTTTTTCCTTTGTACGATAAATGGGTATAAGTGTTTTTACATTGTCCGCCCATATCTTGATGGGCCCCATCCTGTACTTATAATCCATTGAATATGTATGCTGTTGCTCTGAGTTTCGGTTCCCAGAGACTGGCTTTCGTGGGCTCACTGTCTTCAATCCACAAGCCTGTCTGGCTTGCAGTAACAGAAATAAAATGGTTCATAAACTGATCACGGGGCCTGGCGGCCATTTTGTATGCCCTTTTATCAAAGGTTTTTCTGTGCAAGCTTACTTTGGTCAATAAACAGTCTTATTTTATCCAGTTTTCTTGCGTGATTTTTGCTGAAAATTGCGAATCTTACAAAGGTGAACTTCTGCCCATGCAGATAATGGTTGAATTTTTTTACCCCCCATACTAGGCTGAGGGCCTCCCTGTGAATCTGGGTGTAGTTGCGCTCGGCTGAGGTTAGTGACCGAGACGCAAAGGCCACTGGCCTCTCCAACCCGTCTGGGAATTTGTGCGACAGCACCGCTCCAATACCATAGGGTGATGCATCACATGCCAAACGAATTGGTAGTGCTGGGTTGAAATGGGCCAACACCTCTTTTGATGTGATCAATTCTTTACACTTCTGGAAAGCTCGTCTACGTTTGTCATCCCACTTCCATGGCACCCCTGTTTGCAGTAGGGTGTTCAGCGGGTGGAGTACCATAGACAAATTTGGTAAGAACTTGTGGTAATAGTTTACCAGCCTGAGGAACGACCTCAGTTGTGACACATTTTCCGGTGCTGGAGCCTTGACTACTGCCTCAATCTTGTCAGGGGACTTATGTAACCCCTCTTCATCGATGACGTGGCCGCAATACGAGATCTGTTTCTGGAAAAACTCGCACTTGTGGCGATTAGCTCATAGCCCATATTCCTTTAATCTGGCGAGCACCTTCTCCAAGTTAGCGAGGTGATCACCGTCATTTTCGCCCGTGACCAAGATGTCGTCCAAATAACACTGGGTCCCTGGAATCCCTTGCAGGACCTGATCCATCGCCCTTTGCCAGATAGCCGGAGCCGAGGCTACTCCAAACACCAGCTGGTTGTATTGATAGAGACCTTTATGGGTGTTGATCGTAAGGTAATGTTTCGAAGCTTCTTCTACCTCCATTTGCAAGTACGCCTGGGCTAGATCAATTTTGGTGAAGCGTTTACCACCAGATAGCGAGGCGAAAATATCCTCAATTCGTGGAAGTGAATATTGCACCGTGTGAAGGACTGGGTTCACTGTCACCTTAAAATCCCCACAGATGCGGATCTTCTTTGGTTCCCCAGGCGTATTACTCAACGACCGCTTCATTACAGGGACGATGGGTGTAGCCCACTCGCTCCAGTCCACTTTGGACAGTACTCCTGAATGTTCCAACCCTTCCAGCTCTGCTTCAACCGCTGGCCTGATCGCATTAGGCACTGGGTCTGGCCTTCAGAATCTTTGGGCTTGCATTATCCTCTATTTTAATTGTTGCTGTTATTCCTTTTAGTGTTCCTAGTCCCTCCTGGAACACTTCTTTTGCGTCAGTTAGCATTTTTGACAGTCGTCCAGGTGTGACGTCGTCATCCTTTTTGGCCTCCACCTTCAGTGCCTGTATGGAATGCCAATCTAAATGTATCTTCCGGATCCACTCACGTCCTAGCAGTGGTGATCCTCCATTTGGCAATACATATATATCAATTTTAGGTAGTTCCTGACCTTTTTATGTCACTTTCACCCTTATTTTTCCTTTGGGGTAGACATTTTGCCCCGTATACGTCTTCAAGACAATCTCTGTAGCTTTCAAGGGTATGTGTGAAAATAGCCGCTTGTAGTCTCTTTGATTTATGACTGTTAGAGCTGACCCTGTGTCCAATTCCATTTCCACTTGGACTCCGTCTATCTTGAGTGTAACCCAGATAGTCTGGTGATCCTCCATTTCGGTTACATTATGTAGTTTCAGACAACCCAGCTCCTTGCTTCCGGAGTCTGTGTCACTTTTCTGTTCGTCTGAACCACTGTCCACCACCTGGTGTACCTTTTTGTACTTCTCCTGTGGAGATTTCTTACTGTTGGTTTTCTTCCCAGACCTGCAGACTCTTGCTATGTGTCCTGCTTTCCCACACTGTCTGCACACTTGGTCCTTGAACCAACAATCTTTCTGGTCATGTGTTGTTCTGCCACAGCGATAGCACTTCCCTGTTCCATAGGTCATTTCGTTGGTGCCGTATTCTTTCGGGCTCCGTTGTATCTCTGCAGCGGCCCTTGCGGCTGCTTCGTGTGATACTGCCATATTGAAAGCTTTGTCCAGCGTAAGGTCCTTCTCTGATAGAAGCCGTTTCTGGGTTCCTTCACTTTGTAGCCCACACACAAACTTGTCCCTTAACGTGTCTGCTAGTCCCGCTCCAAACTGGCAGTATTTCGATAGCTTGTGCAGTTCCGTTAGGTACTCAGCATTGCTTTTGCCTTTGTGTTGGTTCCTTTTATGGAACTTAAATCGTTCTGCTATCAGCAGCGGTGTGGGGCTTAAGTGGTCCTGTAGGATTTCTACTATGCTTCCAAAATCCTTGTTTACCGGCTTCTCTGGGGTTATTAGATTCCGCAGTAACCCATAAGTTTTTGCACCCACGGAATTTAACAGAACCAGTGCTTTGTTAGCATCTGGCACTTCATTCGCCCTGCAGTACACCTCAATATGTTCCACATATGTCGCCCAATCTTCGACTTCATTGTCGAACGTAAAGATACTGCCACTCTTTGGCATCCTTGGTTGTGCGTTAACTATCCCAAATGGCGTCTCCCGCGCTCTTCCTTCTTCTCCGCGGCTCAATGGCGCCTCCCGCGCTCTCCCTGCTTCTCCGCGGCTCAATGGTGTCTCCTGCGCTCTCCCTGCTTCTCCGCGGCTCAATGGTGTCTCCCCTTGCTTCGCCCCGTGGACCCTGATCAGCCCGTGATCCCTGGCTGTGCTCTGCGCGTTCTTCTTTTCATATTTGTCGACGCCGCCCGGTCTAGAACCCGGCTGGTTCTTACCCTCTCTCTCTCCGGTTTTGCAGTATTTTTCTACGACGCCGCTCGGTGATCAACCCCCGGCTGCGCCCTGCGCTCTTCACCCTTTTTCTTACCCCGTCGATGCTGCCCGGCTCTCTCTCTCTGCCGTCGGTCGGCTCCAGCCGCCGCTGCTTGGGAAGGGTCTGCTCAGGACCTGTCGTCGGTCTCTTACTGCTCGTTGTGGCTGGGGAACCAAGCCCGGCTCTCCACAGCCTCCCCAGTGAAGTTGGATCTCTGCCTGACTGCTGGGCGGTTGCTCGCAGTCGACGCCCCTGCTCCTGGACTCGACTATTTTTTGTTTTTTTTGTTTAATGTTGCAGGTAGATTCGCATCAACACTCGTCGCCACTGTTAGATCCGTGGTTCAGTGGATAAAGAATTACACGGATGCTGTATATAACAAACAACAGGTCTTTACTTGAGGAGGGTCATCTCTAGACTGGAGTACAGAGGCATGCGCACAGCTTATATACCGGTGTGGTTACTGCCGGTACTACAGTATACAGGAGCTGTAAAAAGTAGTTCTGACTTAAAGCACATACACTACAAATGGCTAAACCAGTTGTCCGCCATATCCGTTCAAGTCTGCGTCCCTTGGACTTAAGGGAGCGAAGATGAAAGCTGTACCAGGGGGAACAGCCAAGGTGAGAGAGGGTAATTGTTTTAGTAGGGACTAGGGCATCAAAGAGAGTGGTGAGGGTATGGTTGAGCAGATCGGTAGCTGCAGAAATGTCATGGTGAATGGAGGGCTAGAGGCTGGACAGTTGGGATTGCATAAGTGCAGTTGTAAGAGAGTTGGGAGAGAGTTTTTTTCAGGGGCGGACACAGAAGGAAGTAGGGTTGGGGGGGGTGGGTGGAAGGGGGATGTGGGTGGAGAGCGATACGAGGAAGTGGTCAGAGATAGCCTTATCTGCGATTGACACGATGGGAGTAGCAAGGCCACGAGAGAAGGCAAGGTTGAGGGGGTGGTCGTGAATATGGGTTGGGGAGTTTACATGGAGGGAGAGATTAAGGGATGATAGGAGACGAGTGAACTCAGAGGAGAGAGAGTATGATGAATTGAGATAGAGGTTGAAATCACCGAGGATGAGAAGTCATTCGGTGCAGGTGCTGAGGGAGGAGAACAATGAAGATATCTCAGTAATAAAAATTTTTATGGTACTTGGGTGGGCGGTAGAGAACAAGAATTTTAAATGAAAGGTGAAAGGGGTGGAATAAGGTGAGATGCTCAAAAGAGGAGAAAATGCCAGAGAAATCAGGGGACAGACCAAGGTGTGATTTGGTGATGAGAGCCACACCGTCACATGAGCAGTTTCAGTACTGTGGCAGTGGCGGAAGCCTGATTGGAGGGATTCAAACAAGGAGTTCTGGGAAAGATGGGCATGGATTTGGGAGGTGACAACACATTCAAGAACTTTGGAGAGGAAAGGGAGGTTGGAGATGGGGCAATAGTTTGCAAGAATGGAGGGGTCAAGGTTTTTTTTTGAGGAAGCGAGGGAAGTAGCAGAGGCAGTTGAACGGATGTTGTCGATCTTTTTAACAAAAAGGTCTGTGAGCTTCTCACATTTATTGTTGGAGGAGAGGGAGGAGGAGGCAGGGGAGGATGGTTTGAGAAGACGGTTAGTGGTGGAGAAGCTTGCTGTGATTTTTGTCATCTTGTATGATCTTAGAACGGTTTTAGTGATGGAGAGCAGGACCCGGTAGTACTTTATATGATCTAGCCATATCTGGTGCTGGGTGATTGGACCAGTTGTCCGCCAAAGACGTTTAAGTCTGCGTCCCTTGGACTTAAGGAGCGCAGATGAGGGGTGTACCAGGGGGAATGACTAAGGTGAGAGAGTGTAATGATTTTAGTGGGGAGAAGGGCATCAAAGGTGGTGGAGAGGGAATGATTTAGTAAGTCAGTAGCTGCAGAAAAGTCATGAAGAATTATAGGCCAAAGGCGTGATAGTTGGAAATTAGAAAGTGCAGTGGTAAGGGACAATGTTTTTTTTTACTCGTTTATGGGATGTGGGCGTTGCTGACAAGGCCAGCATTTATTGCCAACCCCTAATTGCCCTTGAGAAGGTGGTGGTGAGCTGCCTTCTTGAAGTGCTGCAGTCCATGTGATGAAAGTACTAGGTTAGGTAGGAAGTTCCAGGAATTTGACCCAGCGATGATGAAAAATCGGCAATATACTTCTAAGTCAGGATGGTGTGTGACTTGGAGGGGAGCTTGGAGGTGGTGGTGTTCCCATGCGCCTGCTGCCCTAGTGAATGTTTAAGGTGGTGGATGGGGTGCCAATCAAGCGAGCTGCTTTGTCCTGGATGGTGTCAAGCTCCTTCAGTGTTGTTGGAGCTGCACTCATCTAGGTAAGTGGAGAGTATTCCATCACACTCCTTACTTGTGCCTTGTAGATGGTGGAAAGGCTTTGGGGAGTCAAGAGGTGAGACACTCGCCACAGAATACCTAGCCTCTGACCTGTTCTTGTTGCCACAGGATTTATGTGGCTGGTCCAGTTAAGTTTCTTGTCATTAGTGACCCCCAGGATGTTGATGGTGGGGGATTCTTAGATGGTAATGTCATTGAATGTCAAGGGGAGGTGGTTAGACTCTCATTTGTTGGAGATAGTCATTGCCTGGCACTTCTGAGGCGCGAATGTTACCTGCCACTTATCAGCCCAAGCCTGAACGTCATCTAGGCCTTGTTGCATACGGGCATGGACTGCTTCATTATCTGAGGAGTTGTGAATGGCGCTGAACACTGTGCAGTCATCAGCAAACATCTCCATTTCTGATCTTATGTTGGAGGGTAGGTCATTGATGAAGCCGCTGAAGATGGTTGGGCCTAGGACACTGCCCTGAGGAACTGGGGCTGTGATGATTGACCTTCAACCACCACAACCATCTTCCTTTGTGCTAGGTATGACTCCAGCCAGTGGAGCATTTTCCCCCCGATTCCCATTGACTTCAGTGTTACTAGGGCTCCTTGATGTCACACTCGGTCAAATGCTGCCATGATGTCAAGAGCAGCCACTCTCACCTCACCTCTGGAATTCAGCTCCTTTGTCCATGTTTGGACCAAAGCTGTAATGAGGTTGGGAGCCAAGTGGTCTTGGTGGAACCCAAACTGGGCATCAGTGAGCAGGTTATAGGTGAGTAAGTGTCGCTTGATAGCACTGTCGATGACACCTTCCATCACTTTGCTGATGATTGAGAGTAGACTGATGGGGCGGTAATTGGCCGGGTTGGATTTGTCCTGCTTTTTGTGGACAGGATATACCTGGGCAGTTTTCCACATTGTCGGATAGATGCCAGTGTTGTAGCTGTACTGGAACAGCTTGGCTAGAGGCGCGGCTAGTTCTGGAGCACAAGTCTTCAGCACGATAGCTGGGATGTTGTCGGGGCCCATAGTCTTTGCTGTATCCAAAAAAAAATCACGTGGAGTGAATCGAATTGGCTGAAGACTGGCTTCTGTGATGGTGGGGACCTCAGGAGTAGGCCAATATGGATCATCCACTCAGCACTTCTGGCTGAAGATGGTTGCAAACACTTCAGCCTTGTCTTTTGCACTCACGTGCTGGGCTCCACCATCATTGAGGATGGGGATATTCATGGAGCCTCTTCCTCCCCTTATTTGTTTAATGGTCCACCACCATTCATGACTGGATGTGGCAGAACTGCAGAGCTTTTTAAGGGCCCCATTGAGGCTAACGGTGATTACATCTGTGACAAGTGTTTGCTGCTAGAGGAACTCAAGTTCCATGTTATGGAGCTTGAGACCGAGCTTCAGACATTGTGACACATCAGGGAGGGGGAGAAGTTCCTGGACTCTATGTTTCAGGAGATGGTCACACCTATGAAGTTAATTACTGCAGATGTAGTCCGTGGTCAGGGACAGGACGGTGTGACTACGAGTGAGGAAGGTACAGGGATCCAGGATGTAGTGTTGAAGGAGACGCAGCCCTTGTTCTTGTCCAGCAGGATCGAGGTTCTTACTCCCTGTGAGGGCGGGAGCGGGGACTGCAGGGAGGATGAGCAACCTGGCTACAGCACCGTGGTACAGGGGGCCATTCAAGTGGAGGGAGTAAAAAGAAATGTTGTAGTGGTAGGGGATAGTATCATTAGGGGGATAGATAGGGTTCTCTGCAGTCAAGAGCGGGAGTCCCGAAGGCTGTGTTGCCTGCCTGGTGCCAGGGTTAAGGACATCTCTTCTGGGCTGGAAAGAAACTTGCAGTGGGAGGGGGAGGATCCAGTTGTCGTGGTCCATGTTGGTACAAACGACGTAGATAGGACAAGGAAGACGGTTCTGTTAAAGGAGTATGAGCAGCTAGGGGTCAAATTAAAAAACAGAACCTCAAGGGTAATAATCTCTGGGTTATTACCTGAGCCACGAGCGAATTTGGCTAGGATAAATAAAATTAAAGAGTTAAATGCGTGGCTCAAAGACTGGTGTGGGAGAAATGGGTTTTGCTTCTTGGGACACTGGCACCAGTACTGGGACAGGAGGGAGCTGTTCTGTTGGGGTGGACTCCACTTGGCCAGTGCTGGGACTAGAGTCCTGGCGAATCATATAACTAGGGCTGTAGAGAGGGCTTTAAACTAATTAGTGGGGGGGAGGTTTCTAGAGAGCAAATAATAGAAATGACAACAGAGAAGGTCATAGACTTAGGTAGCAGTGGGGGAATTAAAAAACAGAATGTGTCAGGAAGGGACAGAAGGTATGGAGTAAAAAGTAAAGTACTAAAAAGGGAAAAAACAGGAACTAAGTGTTACAAAACATATTTGAAAGTCCTTTATCTGAATGCACGTAGCATTCGTAACAAAATGAATGAGTTAACGGCACAAATAATGACATATGGGTATGATCTTGTGGCCATTACAGAAACATGGCTGCAGGGTGACCATGACTGGGAATTAAAC
The DNA here is from genome assembly GCF_052327205.1 of Somniosus microcephalus. NCBI lineage: Eukaryota > Metazoa > Chordata > Chondrichthyes > Squaliformes > Somniosidae > Somniosus > Somniosus microcephalus. The sequence continues at coordinate 253,890,524 of NC_140988.1, read as the reverse complement.
ATACCAGGTTATTTAACAATCAGGAAGGACAGGCAGGAAGGGAGAGGAGGTGGGGTGGCTATGTTAATAAAGGAAGGAATCACTATAATAAAGAGAAATGATATTGGGTCAAAGGAGCAGGATAGTGAAACAGTTTGGGTGGAGGTAAGGAATAATAAGGGGAAAAAAACACTAGTGGGCGTAGTCTATAGGCCTCCGAACAGTTGCAACTCTGTTGGACGGAGTATTAATCAGGAAATAGTTGAGGCTTGTAATAAGGGAACAGCTATAATTATGGGGGATTTTAATTATCATATTAACTGGACAAATCAAATTGGGCAGAGCAGCCTTGAGGAAGAGTTCATTGAGTGTATTAGGGATGGGTTTCTTGAGCAGTATGTAACTGAACCGACCAGGGGGCAAGCAACCTTAGATTTGGTCCTGTGTAATGAGACAGGATTAATTAAAAATGTCCTAGTAAAGGATCCCCTTGGAATGAGTGACCATAACATGGTTGAGTTCCATATTCAATTAGAGGGTGAGAAGGTTGGATCTCAAACAAGCGTGCTGAGCTTGAATAAAGGAGACTATGAAGGTATGAGAGCGGAATTAATTAGAGTGGACTGGGAAAATAGATTAAAGGGTAAGACGGTACATGACCAGTGGTGTACATTTAAGGAGTTATTTTACAACTTCCAAAAAAATATATTCCACTGAGGAAAAAAGGGTGTAAAAGAAAAGATAGCCATCCGTGGCTAAGTAAAGTAATTAAGGATAGTATCCGACTAAAAACAAGGGCATATAAGGTAGCCAAATCTAGTGGGAGGATGGAAGATTGGGAAGTCTTTAAAAGACAGCAAAAAATAACAAAAAGATTGATTAAGAAAGGGAAGATAGATTATGAAAGTAAATTAGCAAAAAATATAAAAACAGACAGTAAAAGTTTCTATAGTTATATAAAAAGAAAAAGGGTGGCTAAAGTAAATGTTGGTCCCTTAGAGGATGAGACCGGGGAATTAATGGTGGGAAACATGGAGATGGCAAAAACACTGAACAATTATTTTGTATCAGTCTTTACAGTAGAGGACACTAAGAATATCCCAACATTGGACAAACAGGGGGCTCTAGGGGGGGAGGAACTAAATACAATTAAAATCACTAAGGAAGTGGTACTTGGTAAAATAATGGGACTCAAGGCGGATAAATCCCCTGGACCTGATGGCTTGCATCCCAGGGTCTTGAGGGAAGTAGCGGTAGGGATTGTGGATGCATTGGTAATAATTTTCCAAAACTCACTGGACTCAGCAAAGGTCCCGGCAGATTGGAAAACTGCTAATGTAACACCCTTATTTAAAAAGGGTAGTAGGCAGAAGGCTGGAAACTATAGACCTGTTAGCCTAACATCTGTGGTTGGTAAAATGTTAGAGTCCATTATTAAGGAGACAGTAACGGGACATTTGGATAAACATAATTTAATAGGGCAAACTCAGCATGGTTTCATGAAGGGGAAGTCATGTTTAACAAATTTGCTTGAGTTTTTTGAGGAAGTAACATACAGGGTGGATAAAGGGGAACCAGTGGACGTAGTGTATTTAGACTTCCAAAAGGCATTTGACAAGGTGCCACACAAAAGATTATTGCTCAAGATAAAAAATCACGGGATTGGGGGTAATATTCTGGCGTGGGTGGAGGATTGGCTCTCTAACAGAAAGCAGAGAGTTGGGATAAATGGTTCGTTCTCAGATTGGCAACCAGTAACTAGTGGTGTTCCGCAGGGGTCAGTGCTGGGTCCCCAACTCTTTACAATCTATATTAACGATTTGGAGGAGGGGACCGAGTGTAACATATCAAAGTTTGCAGATGATACAAAGATGGGACGGAAAGTAGTGAGTGAGGAGGACATAAAAAACCTGCAAAGGGACATAGACAGGCTAAGCAAGTGGGCAGAGATTTGGCAGATGGAATACAATACTGGAAAGTGTGAGGTTATGCACTTTGGCAGGAAAAATCATAGAGCAAGTTATTATCTTAATGGCAAGAAACTGGAAAGTACTGTAGTACAAAGGGATCTGGGGGTCCTGGTGCACGAAACTCAAAAAGTTAGTATGCAGGTGCAGCAAGTGATCAAGAAGGCCAATGGAATGTTGGCTTTTATTGCTAGGGGGTTGGAATATAAAAACAGGGAGGTATTGCTGCAGTTGTACAAGGTATTGGTGAGGCCGCACCTGGAATACTGCATACAGTTTTGGTGTCCATACTTAAGAAAAGACATACTTGCTCTCGAGTCAGTACAAAGAAGGTTCACTCGGTTAATCCCGGGGATGAGGGGGTGGTCATATGAAGAGAGGTTGAGTAGATTGGGACTCTACTCATTGGAGTTCAGAAGAATGAGAGGCGATCTTATTGAAACATATAAGATTGTGAAGGGGCTTGATCGGGTGGATGCGGTGAGGATGTTCCCAATGATGGGTGAAACTAGAACTAGGGGGCATAATCTTAAAATAAGGGGCTGCTCATTCAAAACTGAGATGAGGAGAAACTTCTTCACTCAGAGGGTGGTAGGTTTGTGGAATTTGCTGCCCCAGAAAGCTGTGGAAGCTACATCATTAAATAAATTTAAAACAGAAATAGATAGTTTCCTAGAAGTAAAGGGAATTAAGGGTTACGGGGAGCGGGCAGGAAATTGGACATGAGTCTGGGTTCAGAATGGTCATGGCCCTGTGGGTAGTGGAGTGGGCCCAGGGGCCGTGTAGCCTTGTTCTGCTCCTACTGTGTTCTAATTCCGTTAGATTTCAGGAGATGGTTTTATTCCTGTTCCTGGCTGGGGTGGAGATTGCCTTTACAGAAGGTAAGTACTGTAGAAAATATAGGGACAGAGTGATCTCCTGGAAGAATTTCGATCGCCTAGATGGGTCGGAGAGGAATTTCCCAGATTTTTTTCTCCCAAATTGGCCATTGGGTCTTTATCTGGTTTTTTGCCTCTCCCGGGAGATCACATGGGTTCGGGTGGATGCAGAGTGATAGAAGATTTGAGGTTAGGATCAGATCAGCCATGATCTTATTGAATGGTGGAGCAGGCTCGAGGGGCCGATTGGCCTACTCCTGCTCCTATTTCTTATGTTCTTATGTTCTTATGATCCGTTCCATCGAGTCAAAGAGTCATAGATTCATAATGGCACAGAAGGAGGCCATTTGGCCCATCATGTCCATGCCGTCTCTCTGTAGAGCAATCCAGTCAGTCCCATTCCCCTGCTCTATCCCCATAGCCCTATAAATTTATTTCCCTCAAGTGCCTCTCCAGTCTCCCCTTGCTGCGCAACTGCACAGGGGACGCACACCCAAAAAAGATTAGGAGGAACATTGGTAAAAGACCTGAGGGAGAGTTTTCTCCAGAGGCAGACACAAAAAGAAGTGGGGTTGGGAGGGGAAAGGGGAATATGGGTAGAGTGTGATATAAGGAAATGGTCGGAGATTGACATATGGACATATGATGGTAACGGTCGGGATAGCAAGGCCAGTGAGATGATCAGATCGAAGGGTGGTCGTGTATATGGGTTGGGGAGTTCACATGAAGGGGGAGATTAAGGGAGGAAAGGAGGGCAGTGAACTCAGAGGAGAGGGAGCAAAAGAGTTGAGGTGGAGGTTGAAATCACCAAGGATGAGAAGTTGCTCGGTGCAGAGGCAGAGGGAGGAACGAGTACTTGAAGGTGGAGAACAAAAAGGAGGCTTAAAGGCTCGGAGAGGGTAAAGAAAAAAGAGGAAAAAGGGAGAAATAGAAGTGATGGACTCGAGTCCGGAGTGGCAGCCAAAATGCGCACACGGATGGACACGGGGATTAAATTACAAAGCATGATTTGAATTAGTCTGGAAAAAGTCGATGTAGTCAATGACCCATAGATATCAGGAGCTGAGACAATGATTTAAAGTATTTATTGAGGTCAAGTCGAAACAGATTGTCAGTTGTCAATGTCGGTTGGGCAAAAGAAGCTCTGAAAAGTTCCAATCAATGTTATTTGAACTGTTAATAAAATAAGGCTCTTGTGAAGATTCTATAAAGAGACAATCTGAAGCAAATTTCTCAGAAACAAACCAAAACTCCTGAACATCCACGGAGGAAAGCAGAGATCGACAGGAGCTGAGGGGCACATCAATATCAATAGCAATGTCAGTTTCAAAGCGATGCAGCAACAGCTGAGATTAAACCAATTAATGACAGAGCCCCCATAAGATAAATGACAGACAATCTAAATAACTGATTGAAAAAGTTGGTCTTTTACTGCTGGATCTCCATGAACCTGGTGAACCCTCTCCTGGAGGATGCGCATGGTGGGCAGGAGGGAGCCCGGCCACGATCACCTCCCGACACCACTCAGCCGTTGAAATCCTTTTAAATCCAGAGTAATGTTGGGTCCCCTCAACAACAGAGTTGATTTCTGCAGCTGACGATTCCCATGTGTAGGATTCACAAAATTTCCACATTTCCCCAAAGTTATTAATAAAAGGGACCCTGCATGGACATTAAAAAAAAGGGTACCCAAAAGATGGCGTCCGCACCTCGTGGCCAAAAACCTGCAAGATTTTTAAAGCTTGGACTCTGTGGCAGCACAAGCAGCTTGTGGGGAAATCGAAACCTAAAATGCAGTTTCTGTGAAAAGGACTTTGGCCTAGAAATTCAGTTGGTTGCGCCAGCGGTTAGCGCCTTAAGAGAAGTGAATTTTGGGCGCTATGCATGTAGCGTCCAGGCGCAGCGCGATCTGTGCCTCGCCCCAAATTAAGTAGACATTTAGCGCCGGCGCAAAGTCTTAGCGCGCGCTCACCTGCGCGCGCAGGAAATGACGTCATATCCTCGTGCAACGCCCTTTGCGCGCCCCGATCCAGAACTTCAGTGGGACCGCCCCATTGTGCGGCCGGCAGCCCGAACGCTTGTTTAGTGGAACGCAACAGAGCCGACGCGGGCCCCGGGGAGCGTAAATTAAAGGGCACTTACCCTGCACTATAAAGGGCAGCCATTTTGCAGCAAACACTCTTGTGCAATGGATTTCTGGAGAGAGACCAAGGAAGACAGCTTTCTGGTTTGGGCCAACACTAGCTCAGGTATTTTTGGCTTCAGGCCAGAGCGTTGCAAGTGGCCTCTTGGATATTTGACTGTTTGGCAGCATATTATGGGGGCTGCATGGGGTGCCAACGCTGAGTTTCAGCGTCATGTCCGTAGGGCTCGCAAACGCGGTGTGAGAGGGGCAACCCTGGCTAGACGCAGAGGGGGCAACAGGCGTCGGCAACATAGGCCTTACCCAGTCAGGGCATACCGCCAGCAGCGCTCCTACCTCAACATGAGTGGCGCGCGATGTGTAAAAAGGCTGAGATTCCGAAAGGAGGTGGTTGGAGAGATCTGCCATCTGCATCGCAGAGATCTGCGTCCAAAGCTCAGGAGCAGGACGTCTCTGTCGGTGGAAGCGAAGGTGACGGTGGCCTTGAACTTCTATGCCACTGGCTCCTTCCAATCCGCTGCTGGGGACATTGCTAACATATCCCAGTTCGCCGTGCATTGCTGCATCCGCCAGGTGACCGATGCCCTTTTCAGAAGGAGACGCCAATTCATCTCCTTCCCCATGGCCCTGGAGAGGCAGCATCAGCGTGCACTGGGATTTGCAAGATTCGCGGCCTTCCCCTTGGTGCAGGGCGCCATTGACTGTACGCATGTGGCTTTGCGGGCACCTGTGGAGCATGCCGAGGATTACCGCAACCGGAAGGGCTACCATTCCCTCAATGTGCAGCTGGTGTGTGACCACAAGCAGCGCATCCTAGCTGTCAATGCCCGCTTTCCAGGCAGCAGCCACGATGCCTTTATCCTGCGGCAGACAACTGTGCGTGACATGTTCGAGGCACAGCCTCCCCGAAGAGGATGGCTTCTCGGGGACAAAGGCTATCCTTTGTGTACCTGGCTCATGACCCTGCTCCGTGCGCCCAGGACCCCTGCTGAAGAGGCATACAACGAGAGTCATCAAGCGAGCAGGAACATAATCGAGCAAACAATTGGCGTCCTCAAGCAGCGGTTCCGCTGCCTGGATCGTTCCAGCGGATCTCTGCAGTATTCCCCGGACCGAGTGTCCCAATTCGTCGTTGTTTGCTGCATGCTGCACAACCTGGCTCTCCGCAGAACTTAGGCACTGCCACCTCACGTTGGACCACCACCTCAGGAGGAGGAGCAGGAGGAGCATGAGGAGGAGGAGCAGGAGAGGAGGAGTACCATCCCAGGAGGGAGCGAGAAGGTCCAAGGGCCGTCCGTCGGCGGCTTATTGAACGTCACTTCTAAGCCCCCTGTCAGGGAATGCCTTGTGGCCATGAAGGAACATGAACGCAGCCGCTCCGCAAGCCCTCAGCCGGCGAAGGCAACAAACACTTACAGCAACAAACATGGACACTCTCTGAATAAAGAGAAATCTTTATTTTAGACCAATGAAACCCCTTCCCACATGAAACCCAGAAACATTCAACGGCCCCAAAAAACAGTACATCAAATGACTCACTCCCACAACCTGGGGAGGAATAACTGAACATTTGGACAAAAATGGCCTTCATCCTCGGCCTTAACCCAAAAAACATCCCCAGAAACAAAACAACCATCCCCAAAAGAAACATAGGCATCGCCATATAAAATAACACTTGGCCACACCGTCTACTTATTGGGCCGCGAGGGCGAGACCTTGTCGAGCCTTTTGGGGCCCCTGCCCGGCCTGCTGCTCCTCCGCAAGCTCTGCCCAGTGGCTGCTGCGAGGCTGGGGGAAGGCTCCTGAGGGTCAGATGTCCTTCCGGCAGATGCCCTTGGGGGGCGGCCTAGACGGGGTTTGGCCCTCGAGGGGCCGGCTGGTGATTGGCGCAGCTGTGCCTGGCCAACATCATTCGCAGCCGCTTGCCGTTGAGGCGCCACTGGGGGAGTGGCGGTGACGGCTGGAGGAATGTGTGCAATCTGGCGGATGGTAGGCGCTGGCTGGTGATGTGGCACTCTGGCACTCGCCCGGGCCCGCACTGCAGCATGCGCACCAATCTGCCGAAGGGCAGCCCGCTGTGCTGCTGCAGCGCGGCGGGTGTCCAGGCGATGCCTGGCTGACGCAGCGCGTGTGGCAGCAGTGAGTGCCCCTGTTGCCCTGGTCTGCGACCACAACAGAGCAGCCACTGTCTGGACGGCATCACTGATCAGCCGGCCACTCGCGGCATGTGAGGCCCCGAACTCGCGCACACTACTAGCCAGGGACTCGATCACCTCAGGCATCCGTGCCACTACCCCCATCAGCTCGGTGTGCCGGCGATCCGAATCCTGGGCCATTTGATCGAGGTGGCGCGCCTCCTCTGAGTTGAACGTGGCCGGACTGGAGTCCGGACTCGCCCGCTGGGAAGCAGGGGGCAGAGCTGCCCGACCCTTGGCACGTTGCCGGCGGCGACTGGGCCCAGCAACTGCACTCCCCTCCGATCCTTCCCCCCTCTGGGGGGAAGGCCGTGGACCAACCGCAGCCCTCCTGGGTTGCTGGACGCCACTGGTCCCAGCAGCTCCACTCCCCTCCGACACTTCATCCAGGCTCTCCTCCAGGGAAGACGTGTCCACTACTTCGGCAGCTGCAGCCGCACCTGACTGCTGCCCTGATGGTCTGCCTTCCTGTTCCTCCTCCTCCTCCTCCTCGGAGGGGCTGTCACTGGCAGCTTCAGGGAGCTCCTCGTCACCAGCTGAAAGCAGGAAGGCACAAGAGTAGCTTTAGAGTTAGGAGAGGGCGTCAGCGAGGGAGGCATGACTGGTGGCATTCAGCGCATTGGTCGGACAGTGGCAAAGGAGGTAGATCGGATGCGCAAGTGCGACGAGAGAGGTCCAAAAGGTGATGTCCATACCATTGTGGCCCAGAAGAGGGTCGGCATCTCCACAGGCGACGGGCCCAATCACCCGGGCTCCCATGAGGCGACTCACGCGCTCCTCCAGGGGAGTGAGCTCCTGGATCTGGGGGCGGCCTCCCCCGGTCTCCTCCTGGTGCCTTCGGTTGTTGGCAAGTTTTGCCTGCAAGAGAAAGGACGGCCTGTAAGTACGGTGTGTAGCCCTAATGTGGTGTGCACTGCCTCCCATGGTGGAATAGCTTGGCCAGTGTGTAGCCCTGATGTGGTGTGCACTGCCTCCCATGGTGGAATAGCTTGGCCAGTGTGTAGCCCTGATGTGGTGTGCACTGCCTCCCATGGTGTAAAGTGCAGATTGTGCAATTGATGTTCATGACTGTCCCATAGCTGCTGGCTGAGGGCTGGCCATTAGGGCTTTCAGGTCCCTTTGCCCATCATGTCAGGTGTACATGCAAGGATGAGGAGGAGACTGGAAAGGGTACTCACCCTGACAATCCTGGTCAGGTCATTAAACTTCTTCCGGCATTGGACATTGTCCCTGGGGGCATCGCCGGTGGCCGACACCCAGCGGGCGACCTCCCTCCAGGCTTTCCTATAGACGCTGGTGGGAGGCTTCCTGCCAGTGTCCGGGAACAAGATGTGCTGTCTCTTCTCCAAGGCCGTCACCATCACCTTCAAGTCATGGGCTGAGAAGCGCAGGGCACGCTCACGGGCCTTCTGTACCATTGCCATGGCTCCTTCTGATCACCAGCAGTGTTCAGGCCTAGCTGGAAGGCTGCAGTGTGCAGGCCGTTGCAGCAGACCAAGTCGACCCTTACCCCTTTAAGAGCTGGCCGGCGCCACGGTGTCTGCTGTCAATCAAGAAATGACCGCACCTGCGCTGCGCCCGGCCTCGGCGCTATCCCTCAGCACCGCCGGCTTAGCGCCTAAAGATAGGCGTGCATCACCAGTTTTAGCGCTCAAGCAACCTCTTAGGGCGAAGCTACTGAATATCGGCGAAGTGCCCTCGAATTTGCACCGGGCGCAAACTTTAGCGCCCGCCCGACTTTACCGACCCAAAACTGGTTATACTGAATTTCTAGGCCTTTGTGTTTTGGAAAAGCAGACAGCAAACATTGAATATGCATTAAGCCAGATCGTAGACAGATCAGAACTAGCTAGGCCTATACTTGAGGCCATCAAGTTGTCTGCATAAATAATTGGAAACAGCTTAAGGAAGCCATCGAGGCTGGACAGGCCGATTAGAATGCATTAATAGCAATACAGTTTGGACGTCAGGCCATTAGGTGCGATAAACGGCCATCTAAAAACAGTTAGTTTAGATTGCTGTAATTATTTAAAACAGCCCGCCAAAATTGAAACAATGAACTAACCTGATTTGGCGCGCAGATAGGGGATGAAACAACGGGTATAACTGCAGGCCCCGGGTAGCAATCTCTGCTCTCTGCTCTCTCTCTTGCGCTTGGCCCTCGCTCTTGGTTCCTGGCTTACTCATGCCCTGGCCTCGTGGCGGGTCTCTCCTCACTCCCCGCAGTGAGTTTTCAGCAGAAAAGGACACCATACCAACAGCCGGGGAGGGGAACGAGACCCGAGTCCCTCATCATCTGGGACGCCCAGGCCGCAAAAAGGGGCGAGACGAATTTGAGCAGGTAGCCTGAGACGAGATGAGTAGAGATGAAGAAGATGATAAAACTCGATAAGGGCAGAGCAGGGCAGCGAAAAACGTATCGATAAAGACCAAACGCCAAGTTATAAGCTGGCGCTTGGGAAGACGAACATCTTGTTGAACACTGTAACGCAGGTGTCTACACCACGATGAATATACTGACGTTTGACGCATGGGTAACAAAATCTAAACGACAAAGACTGTTAACTGTCCAATAAACATAACGTTACCGCCAACGACCACCCGAGGGAGAAGAAGAGGAGAACCCATCGGAATGAGACGACGACAGTAGCGGAGGAGAGGAAGGTGCGTCGCAGTAGCAGCTCCAGCACCGCGCCCCTGAAGACTACATGGCGATGGGGTACCTAAGAGGACAGAGAACCAAACCTCAAAATCTGCATTTCGTTAACAGTTGACCTTGTTTTGGATTGGTGAGCATGAATTCTGGCCCCTCATAGCTTAATCTAGTTAGGTATAGGGGGTGGGATAAGGATAAGGGGATTGTTAATATAGTTTGTTTTCCCTCGATGTGCCGTGTGTTCCCCATTCCCTGTATAAGTATAGTTATTTTGTATTTGCCTGTATTTTATGCTAGTAATTTCTCGTAAGACTGTGTTACTTTCTGTGTCAATAAAATCCTGGTTTTCTTACATCCAAACCACCTGTCTACTCGAGTCTTTCTGTATCGCCGCTTGTACCTAAGTCTGGTGTCTAGAACCCAAGGGGCGTGGGAGCGATTCGAACCGCTCACAAAACAGTCAGGGGCATAACTGACTGGGTGCACGCGCCAATCCCGCCACCCCCCTTACACATGCTATCCCCACAGATGCAACCACACACACGGTGATCTTGACAAATATCTGACAGATCCTCAACTCAGTCCTACTCACTCGGGAGTCGGGAATCAGGAACTCCACCATTCATATCATCGGACCACTGACAGAACTGGACCACTCGCCACTGCAGCCAATTTCAAATCATAAATAGGGATAAAGAGGGAAAATTGACTATGAATGAGAGATATGACACAGAACAGTATGTAAAGTGAACAGCGATAACGATCAGATTGGGTTCCCATTCAGCATCATAACCATCAAAGCAAATGAAGCCCTATACATAGTGTAGCACAGTACCCAGATATCCCCAATAACTTAGTCTTTGAGGCCTAGAAAAGCACAGAACCTCAAAATCTAAATCTAACATCTGCTAATTAAACACAATAGAGATGTAGACAGTGTTTAAAGTTTGACTCCCTCTTCCCCTCCTAGGAACTTGGGAACAGGGGTGGGTCATTTAGCCCCCTTGAGCCTGTTTCACCATTACAGTTCAGGCAGTAATTGCTGCTAATAAGGGACATTTGTCTTTATATTGGGGGCTCCTGGTGACTCCCCTTCGGAGAGGCCAGGTTATCATTGTTAGAAAAAACTAAAAAGGGGTACTACTTTTAATAAATCTGCAACTGAGAAGATAGACATATAGCAAGATAAAACCCCAAAACCTATTCTGTGGCATTGGATTAGTAGTACAGTTCGATAAAAATTTTGGCAGAACTATTGTTTTTATGGTCGTTTCCTTGTACAACCTAAATAAGTTAACTTCCAAAAGTGTGAGGGGTAGAAATTCATCTCAAGTGGATTCTGTAATCATACACATAATTAAGGTTTTGTGAGTGATTCTGCTGGAAATATGTTATTTAATTATAAACCTCGTCTATATCAGGATCTTCCAATTGTTCTGACATTTTGCAGATAGCATATTCCCAGATGCCTGATCAAACTGTCACAAAGACAGTACATTACATGCAACTTGCTCAACCTAAATGAACACTGAATGCTTTTTTTTAACTTTTATTTGATGAACAGAACATGTTTAGATTTTCCTTCAAGCACTATTGCATTTTCATTAAACATTCAGAGATTTTATTAGCTTGGAATTCACAAACTGCTTAAGACTTTTTTTTAAATTAAATTATTGAGAGTCAAAAGATCAGTATTCGGTGCTATTTTAAAGATAGCTGAAAGTCGCTTGAAATTTGCACAAAAGTATTTCAAAGATACTGGTCGACCTCCCATGACTTTGCACACAAGGGGGTCGATTTTGACTTCGGGCGACCGACCAGTTGCCTGCACCAATGGCGAAGAGGCAGCCATGATTTTGAGGCCCCGGCCTCATTTGCACACAGCCGGCGAGTTATAGACATACAAATTATTGGGCCACCATAGCCAGCGGTAAGTGCTGGGCAGTGGGAGGAGGGTGGGGGCGGGGTGGTGGTGCAGATGTGGCTCAGATTATTTTGTGGCCTGGAGGAGCATTCCTGCCTGGGCCCCAGAAAAATAATTTCAAACTTACATTTGCTGGGCCTCTTTGGCTCTATTAACAACAACAACTTGTATTTATATAGCACTTTTAACATAGTAAAACGTCCCAAGGTGCTTCACAGGAGTATTATAAGACAAAAAATTTGACACCGAGCCACATAAGGAGAAATTAGGGCAGGTGACCAAGGTAGGTTTTAAGGACGTCTTAAAGGAGGAAAGAGAGGTAGTGAGGTGGAGAGTTTTAGGCAAGGAATTCCAGAGCTTCGGGCCTAGGCAACAGAAGGCACGGCCACCAATGGTTGAGCGACTATAATCAAGGATGCTCAGGAGGACAGAATTAGAGGAGCACAGACATCTCAGGGGGCTGTAGGTCTGCAGGAAGTTACAGAAATATTGTAAGAGCCATAAAAGCTAAAGAAAATACTTTAAAATAGTGGCTAAATGGCATAATACAGTTAATTTACCTGAACGACTTATTGTATTAAGAAACCCCCTATTTTCTTGCTCCAGTAGTATAGTCCGACACCCCCTTCATTCTTGCCACAATGGAACAGTCCCTAAGCCACACATGGGTGCAGCCATCTTACAGTTTTAAACTGCACGTGGTGAAAGAGGCAGAAGCTGTGAGGTTTGGAGCAGTACAGTTTTTGACCGTGTTCGTTTATACGTGTTTGCTTTGTAATTCTGTTTGTTAAGTGTTATAGTAAACCATTTAAAAGACAAAGTTACGTTTGGGAACGTTTTATTTCGACACGCGTCTACTCGTTGTTAAAGGCCCCACAGCCCAGTGGCCTGCCTGTTTGGAAACTAAGAAGCGCCACTACATTAGTCAAAAACTAGCTCCCTAAGAAGGAAGGGACGGAATCGTCGGCGAACGTATACATGAATGGTCACGGAGCCAGACGACAATTTAAGAAAGCGAAGGTACAGTGACTGTTACTTGCTTTGTTCATTCTGTTGAGAAGCTAAATAAGAGCTGCGGGTAAAATGGCCGAGGCCTTACGGAGCCAGGAGCTTCCCCCAGCCAGAAGGATTGCTGGCCAAAAGAGGGAAATAAAGCTCACCCCAAAGGCAAGGGAAGAGAGGTTACATAGAAGCATAGGTGCAAGGAAGGCTAAATTAGTTCAGATAACTGGAAAAATGAAGATAATTGATCGTCTCATGGAAGATAATGCTAATATTAAGAAAGCTGAAGACATGATGTATTACGATTTCTCCAAGCTGCATGAAGAATTTAATATACTCAATGAAGATGTATTAGCACTTCTGTCTGAAGAAGAGGGAAACACTGATCAGCACGACTGGTTTGATCTTAAATCAACCAGCATTAAGGACTATATCAAGGCCACGGAGCAGTGGATGTTAAAAATTCGTCAAGATGCTGATACAGCAGAGAAAGATAAGGTTGACGATGAAGTCGGACCAGACGATAGCATTTCAGAGACTTCCGCCAGACCGAGCAAAAATCGAAAAGAAGGTAGCTCTGTTTCTGGACGCAGGTCAGTCGCTTCTACCACAAGCTCGGCGCGACGCATGAGAGCGGAGGCTGAACGGGCGGCGTTGATGGCGCGCGCAGCATCTTTAGATGAGAAGCAAGCTCTTGAACGGGAAGAGGCCCAACTGCAGGTCCAAGAGGCCCAACTGCAGGCCCAACTGCAGGCCCAACAGGCCCAACTGCAGGCCCAAGCGCAGGCCCAACAGGCCCAAGTGCAGGCCCAGCGGGCCCAGGTACAGGCAAAGAAAGAACGGCTGGAGATGAAAACAGCTATCGAGGTCTCAGATGCCAGGTTGAGTGCGTACGAAGATTATGAAGGCTCACGGGACGGCAGGAGCCACTGCCAGTCAACGTTGCCACATAGAGTTGGATCCAGGGCACCTTCAAGAGTTACAACAGAGCCCGAAAGCAAATCCCCGGCATTACAGCGTGGAAGAGTGGCCTCTCCACTAACAGGAGCATGTGATGCTACCCCAGACGTCAGACGGTCTAGACTAGACCCTGCTGATGACCACCAGAGGCCTGAAGACACAGGGAGAAGCCTATACCAAGTGATGCAACGTCAGAATGAAATTACAGAGATGCTTGTAAAACAACAGAATCTGTTTCGACTCCCTCAAAGAGACATACCAGTGTTCCAAGGCGACCCACTCAAGTATAAGCCCTTCATCAGATCCTTTGAACAAGCCATTGACTCCAAGACAGAGAGCAGCAGTGATAAGTTGTACTACCTGGGACAGTACACCAGTGGTAAACCACAAGACCTGGTCAGAAGCTGTGAACACATGAGACCGGACCGGGGATACATAGAAGCCAGGAAGTTGCTGCAGGAGCACTATGGTAACGAGCTGAAGATAGCCACTGCATATATCGAAAAGGCTACCAAGTGGCCACAGATCAGATCGGAAGACGGAGAGGCATTGAACGCATATGTTCTCTTCCTCATAGGATGTCGCAACACCATGGAGGGTGTTGAAATCATGGAAGAGATGGACAATCCTACGACTATGAGAATCGTCATCTCTAAGCTTCCTTACAGGATGAGAGAACAATGGAGAAGAACAGCCTTTGAGATAATGGAGAGACGGAAAAGTAGAGCCAGGTTTGCAGACTTAGTGAATTTCATAGACAAACAGGCTAAAATTGCTGGGGACCCATTGTTTGGAAACATCCAGGATGTCAGCCCGACCACCGATGGAAGAGTGAAAGCCAAGCCTGCTGAATCAAAGACTCTCAGGAAAGGTGGTTCCAGGGGAAGCAGCTTTGCAACTATCGTCACTCAGGCCGAGGAAGAAAGGCCCCAGAACTCATCTCCCAAAAAGAGCAGCACAGTGACGCCTGCTAATGCCTTTCAGAAGCCATGCTTATTCTGCCAGAAGAATCATACATTGGATTTCTGCAGCGACATCAAAGCACAGCCACATAAGGACAGAATCGAATTTCTGAAGTACAACGGCCTATGTTTTGGATGTCTCTCTCAGGGGCACCTGAGTAGAAACTGTAAGCAAAGAACAACATGCAGAGAGTGCACTCGGAAACATCCCAGTCTGCTGCATATCCATAAAGAAGAACAAGTCTCTAAGAAGAGTGAAGAAAACAATACCGACGAGAAGGTTGTTTCAAGTGCTCTGGTGTCGCTAGAACCAGAGACTTGTGGACTCACTGGGGCCGGTGACAGTGACTGTATTCTTGCCATCGTACCAGTAAGGATCAAGCCTAAGAGGAGTGAGAAGGTTGTGGAGACTTACGCCTTCATGGATCCAGGTAGTTCAGCAACGTTCTGCACAGAATCACTCATGCGACAGCTGAACGTTAGAGGCAGAAGAACAGAAATCCTATTACGCACCATGGGTCATGAGAAGTCAATGTAAAGCTATATCCTGTCAGACCTAGAAGTGTGTGGACTTGAAGAGAAGGACTTCATAGACCTGCCTAATGTTTTCACACAGAGGGAGATTCCTGTTAGAATAGGGAACCTAGCCCTGCAGAAGGATGTGGATAGATGGCCCTACCTAGAAAAGGTGCGTCTCCCATACATTGAAGCAGAAATTGGCCTATTAATTGGAACCAATGCCTACAAAACTATGGAGCCATGGCAGGTGATAAACAGCAAGGATGACGGACCCTACGCCGTCAGGACAGCCCTTGGATGGGTAATCAATGGACCGGTAAGGAGAGATGATGGCCACAAGTCGAACAAGGAGGAACGACAAAACATCACAGTTAATCGCATCTCTATCGCAAGCATTGAAGAGCTGTTGATACAGCAGTTCAACGCAGACTTCTCAGAACGCAGCTGTGAGGAAAAGACAGAGATGTCACAAGAAGACCATCAGTTCATGGGTTTGATGACAAGGTCTACACAGTTCATTGATGGCCACTATCACATTGGTTTGCCACCGAGAAGACAGACCGTGAAGATGCCGAACAATCGCTGCATAGCAGAGCAACGCGCCACCAGTCTAAAGAGAAAGCTGAACAAGAACCCCGACTTTCACGAAGACTACAAAGACTTCATGAGAAACATCATGGCGAAAGGCTATGCTGTAAAAGCGCCCGAAGAACAGTTGAACAGAGACGATGGAAGGGTCTGGTACATTCCTCATCACGGGGTGTATCACCCAAAGAAGAAAAAGATCCGTGTAGTGCTTGACTGCGCCGCCTCATTCAGAGGAACTTCATTGAATGACCAGCTGCTTCAAGGTCCTGATCTTACTAATACCCTCATTGGCGTCTTGACTAGGTTTAGACAAGAGCTCGTTGCCATGATGGCAGACATAGAATCAATGTTCTACCAAGTCAGAATCCCTGACGAAGATGCTGATCTTCTGCGTTTCCTTTGCTGGCCAGATGGCGACGTTAGTGAAGCGATGGTGGAATGTAGAATGGCCGTACACCTGTTTGGAGCCACATCATCTCCCAGCTGTGCAAGCTACGCTCTCAGAAAAACTGCAGAAGATGGCAAGGGCAAAGCACCATCCGAGGCTGTGGAGACAATCTTCAGAAACTTTTATGTCGATGACTGTCTGAAGTCCGTGTCAACAGAAGACGATGCCATCGCACTGTCAAGAGACCTTAGAACTCTGTGTTCGAATGGAGGATTCCATCTGACTAAGTGGATAAGCAACAGCAGAGCAGTTCTAGCTTCTATCCCAGAAAAGGAAAGAGCCACTGAAGTCAAAGATCTGGACCTGAGCCACGATGTCCTTCCTATCGAGAGAGCTCTTGGTGTACAATGGTGCATCGAGTCAGACACGTTCAACTTCAGGATAATGGTGAACGAAAGACCATCCACAAGACGAGGGATTCTCTCCGTGGTCAGTTCCATCTACGACCCTCTCGGATTCCTGGCACCACTCATTCTGCCGCTGAAGCTGATTCTACGAGAGCTGTGTAGAGACAAGAGAGGATGGGATGAAGATATCCCAGAAGGTCAAGCTCAGAGATGGCACAGATGGCTGACAGATTTGCAACAACTTTCTAGCTTCAACGTCAGTAGATGCATCAAGCCCGCGAGTTTTGGAGTTACAAAGACGGCTCAACTACATCATTTCTCGGACGCCAGTGAGGACGGCTATGGCACGGCTACCTACCTCTTGCTGACAAATCAACAGGGCCAGAAACATTGTGCCTTCCTCATGGGAAAATCCAGGGTGGCTCCGCTGAAGCAGGTCACCATCCCGAGACTGGAATTGACGGCAGCGGTTGTTGCAGTTAAAGTTGACCAGGTGATGCGTAAAGAATTACAGCTCCCATTAGAAGAATCTGTCTTCTGGACGGATAGCACGACGGTGCTGAAGTATATAGAGAATGAGAAGATACGCTTCAAGACCTTCGTAGCAAACAGAATCTCATCCATTAGAGAAGCTACACAACCATCTCAATGGAGATATGTAAACACCTCATTAAACCCAGCAGATCAAGCCTCACGGGGATTGAAGGCTGAAAACTTCATGAGGAGTGAAACTTGGATACAAGGCCCAAGTTATCTGCTGGAAACAGAGAGATCATGGCCAGAAAGACCAGATATGCCAAGTCAGATTATTGAAGACGACGTCGAAG
This sequence comes from Somniosus microcephalus, assembly GCF_052327205.1. Taxonomy (NCBI): domain Eukaryota; kingdom Metazoa; phylum Chordata; class Chondrichthyes; order Squaliformes; family Somniosidae; genus Somniosus; species Somniosus microcephalus. The sequence continues at coordinate 253,873,129 of NC_140988.1, read as the reverse complement.
TCAAGAGATCAGTCACAGTAAATTTCATAACTACGAAAGAGAACTTTGACACAGTGAACAAGCTTGTTAACCATTTCTCAGGATGGCACCAGTTGAGGAAAGCAGTTGCATGGTTTCTAAGGTTGAAAGAGTTGCTGCTACACCTGAGCGGTAAGAGAAAAGAGTACCGAGCCACTATCAGTCAGTCTGAAAGTAACCCTGATAAGCAGAGAATGCTTCTACAGCAGTATATGCATCAGCACAAGACCACATTGAGCAAGAATTCATTGACCGTGGAGGATTTGGCCAAGGCTGAGAAGGAGATAGTTTGCTTCAGTCAAAGACAAAGATACCCAGAAGAAACCGAAGTTCTACAGCAAAATACTCCAATCAAGAAAGGTAGTCATATCTACAAGCTGGACCCTACACTGCAAGATGGAGTACTGAGGGTGGGAGGGAGACTAAACAAATCTGCTATGCCAGAGGAGGCCAAGCATCCTGCTATCCTTTCTAAGGACCTCCGGGTTGCTACTCTCATTCTTCAGCATATACACCAGAGTATTGGACACAGTGGGAGGAATCACGTGCTTGCGAAGCTAAGACAAAGATACTGGATTCCAGGAGCTAATTCCGTAATAAGAAAAATACTCTCTGAATGTATCGTCTGCAGACAGTTACACGCTAGAGCTGGGGAGCAGAAAATGGCAGACCTGCCTGAAGACCGTTTGTTACCAGACAAGCCCCATTTACAAACGTAGGGGTGGACTATTTCGGGCATTTCGAGGTAAAGCGAGGACGGAGCCTTGTCAAGAGATATGGTGTGCTTTTCACTTGTTTGACCATCAGAGCAGTTCATATTGAGGTGGCACACACGCTTGACACTGATTCCTGTATTAACGCCTTGCGGCGCTTTGTCTGTAGAAGAGGACAGGTGTCCATTATGTGTTCTGATAATGGCACTAATTTCGTCGGAGCGGAGAGAGAACTACGGGAAGCTATTGAAGGTTGGAATCAGCTTAAAATACAGGAAGCCATGATGCAAACGGGAATTAAGTGGATCTTCAATCCTCCGGCTGCATCCCACCACGGAGGTGTCTGGGAAAGACAGATACGCACCGTAAGAAAACTACTCAGTTCTGTACTGAAGCAGCAAGCGCTGGACGACGAGGGACTCCAAACCGTTCTGTGCGAGGTCGAAGCCATCATTAATGACCGACCGATAACCAAGACATCAGATGATCCCAATGACCTCGAAGCCCTGACTCCGAACCACCTGTTGTTGTTGAAAACACAGCCAGCCATGCCCCCGGGAGTCTTCAAAAAGGAAGATCTGTATGCCCGTCGGAAGTGGAGGCAAGTTCAGTATATGTCAGACCTCTTCTGGACCAGATGGACAAGAGAATACTTACCTCTGCTACAGGAGCGTCAAAAATGGTCCAAAATAAAGAGGAACTTCATCGTCGGAGACATTGTCTTAATTGTGGATGATTCAGCCCCTAGAAATTCTTGGTTGATGGGAAAAATAATTAAGACCATGCCAGACTCCAGAGGCGTCGTTCGTCGCGTCTGTTTGCAAACCAAGACCAGTACCCTGGAGAGACCGATCACAAAGCTCTGCCTGCTACAAGAAGCAGCGTGAAAAGCTCCTGAACGAAAGAAAAAAGTGGACACTTGTATTGTAAATATGTTGAACTCATTAGTTTATGACTCTTAATGTTTGAGTAATTGATATGCTTCATGTGCCTAGTCAATTAGGGGCCGGAATGTAAGAGCCATAAAAGCTTAAGAAAATACTTTAAAATAGTGGCTAAATGGCATAATACAGTTAATTTACCTGAACGACTTATTGTATTAAGAAACCCCCTATTTTCTTGCTCCAGTAGTATAGTCCGACACCCCCTTCATTCTTGCCACAATGGAACAGTCCCTAAGCCACACATGGGTGCAGCCATCTTACAGTTTTAAACTGCACGTGGTGAAAGAGGCAGAAGCTGTGAGGTTTGGAGCAGTACAGTTTTTGACCGTGTTCGTTTATACGTGTTTGCTTTGTAATTCTGTTTGTTAAGTGTTATAGTAAACCGTTTAAAAGACAAAGCTACATTTGGGAACGTTTTATTTCGACACGCGTCTACTCGATGTTAAAAGCCCCACAGCCCAGTGGCCTGCCTGTTTGGAAACTAAGAAGCGCCACTACAAATATAATGGGATGAGGCCATGGAGGGATTTGAAAACAAGGATGAGAATTTTAAAATGAAGGCATTGACAGACTGGGAGCCAATGAACCACAAGTACAGGGTTTAAAAAAAATTAATTCCTGGGATGTGGGCATCACTGGCAAGACCAACATTTATTGCCCATCCCTAATTGCCTTTGAGAAGGTAGTGCTGAGCTGCTTTCTTGAACCGCTGCAGTCCATGTACTGAAGGTACTCCCACAGTGATGTTAGGGAGGGAGTTCCAGGATTTTGAACCAGCGACTATGAAGGAACGACAGTATATTTCCAAGTCAGGATGATGTGTGACTTGGAGGGGAACCTGCAGGTGATAGTGTTCCCATGCACCTGCTGCCCTTGTCCTTCTAGGTGAGGTTGCTGTCAAAGAAGCTTTGGTGAGTTGCTGCAGTGCATCTTGTAGATGGTACACACTGCAGCCACGGTACGCTGGTGATGGAGGGAGTAAATGTTTGAGGTGGTGGATGGGGTACCAATCAAGTGGGCTGCTTTGTCCTGGATGGTATTGAGCTTCTTGAGTGTTGTTGGAGCTGCATTCATCCAGGCAAGTGGAGAATATTCTATCACACTCCTGATTTGTGATTTGTAGATGTTGGAAAGGCTTTGGGGAGTCAGGAGGTGAGTCACTCATCACAGAATACCCAGCCTTTGACCTGCTCTTGTAGCTAGAGTATTTATGTGGCTGGTCCAGTTAAGTTTCTGGTCAATAGTGACCCCCAGGATTTTGATGGTGTAAGGGTGTGGCGGGTGTGGCGCGTGCGCCCAGTCAGTTATGCCCCTGACTGTTTGTGAGCAGTTTGAATCGCTCCCACGCCCCTGGGTTCTAGACACCGGACTTAGGTACAGGCAGCGATACAGAAAACTCGAGTAGACAGATGGTTTGGAGGCAAGCAAAAACCAAGATTTTATTGAACAGGAAAAATTAATACAGTCTTAAAAGAAGTTACCACTATAACATTACAGGCAAATGCACTTATACAGGGAATGGGGAACACATGGCACATTGAGGGAAAACAATTATATTAACAATCCCCTTATCCTTATCCCACCCCCTATACCTAACTAGATTAAGCTATGAGGGGTCAGGATCTATGCTCACCAATCAAAAACGGGGTTTGCTCAATTCAAAACAGCGGTGGGGTTTGGGGTTCGCTCTTGGTGCTCTCTGGAGCCTGCCGTCGTCACGTGGTTTCCAGGTGCTGCAAGGGCGTTGTCCAGCTTCGAGTACCCCAAAGCCAAAGTCTCTGTTTGGGTACTTTACCTTGCAGGGATGATTCTTCGTCAACAGCTGCCAGTTTGAGTTAGTGTGCAGATATTCGAAGGTCGGCCGAGGCTGAAGGCCCGATGATTCGAAGCCTCCCCTCGTTTGGTCTCCTCCAGCTGGTCTGCCCCTCGGTGGCTTTCCCTTCTCCCCTCGTCACGTCCTGCCTCGCCTGGCCTGAATCTGTCCGTGTCCGCCCGACCCGGTGCCGGGGCAGTTCCAGATGGAGTGGGAACAGGGGCATGGGCAAAGGCCAGGGGGTAAGCATGGGACGGAGAACGAGCGGCAGCCATGAGGGCGAGGGGCCCGAGGAGCAGCACCAGCACACCAACCAACGAACTCTACGGACCTCCTCCGAACGAACGAAGGAAGTAGCTGCCCCAACTCAATGCTACCCGGGGCCTTCAATTATACCTTCATCGAAAACCCTTATCTTCGCACCAAATCAGGTTCGTTCTTTGTATTAACCTTGGCGGGCTAGTTTAAAATAATGGTAGCAGTTCATACTAACGGTTTTTAGATGGCCACTAATCGCATCTACCGGCCCGATAATTGACTTGTATTGTCCTGAAAGTTCCTTGATGGGCTTGTCCAACCTCGATGGCTGTGTTAAACTGTTTCCGATAATGTATGCAGACTGTTTGATGGCCTTAACTATAGGCCTAAACTGCAATTAAATCCATCTCCAATTCAGTCTAATGCATAATTCAGAGTCCTGTCTCGTTCCAAAACACAAAGTTTTTCTTCACAGAAAACCTGCAGCCTTAGTTTCGATTTCTCCCAAGCTGTCTGCGCTGCAGAATCCATCTTGGAATCCCACAGGCTTTCTGCCACGAGGCACGGACGCCATCTTGGGTACCCTTTTATTCATTTAAAATGTCCATGCAGGGTCCCTTTTATTAATAATAACCTTCGGGGAGATGCAGAAATTTTGCAAATCTTACAATGGTATTGCTGCTAAATGTCAAGGGGCTGTGGTTCGACTCTCTCTTGTTGCAGATAGCCATTGCCTGGCACTGCTGTGGCGCGAATGTTACTTCCTACTTATCAGCCCAAGCCTCAATGTTGTCCAGGTCTTGCTGCATGCGATTCAAGGAAGTGATGATTGACGTCCAACAACCAAAACCAGCTTCCTTTGTGCTAGGTATGATTCCAGCCAGTGGAGAGTTTTCCACCTGATTCCATTGACTTCAGTTTTACTAGGGCTCCTTGATGCCACACTTGGTCAAATACTGCCTTGATGTCAAGAACAGTCACTCTCACCTCACTTCTGGATTTCAGCTCTTTTGTCCATGTTTGGATGAAGGCTGTAATGAGGTCTGGAGCCAAGTGTCCCTGGCAGAACCCAAACTGAGCATTGGTGAGCAGGTTATTGGTGAGTAAGTGCTGCTTGATAGCACTGTCAACAAAACCTTCCGTCACTTTGCTGATGATTGAGAGTAGACTGATGGGGCGGTAATTGGCTGGATTGGATTTGTCCTGCTTTTTGTGACCAGGACATACCTGGGCAATTTTCCACATTGTCAGGTAGATGCCTGTGTTGTAGCTGCACTGGAACAGCTTGGCTAGAGGCGCAGCTAGTTCTGAAGCACAAGTCTTCAGCACAACAGCTGCGATGTTGTTGGGGCCCATGGCTTGATATCACTTGAAGTGAAACAATTTGGCTGAAGACTGGCTTCTGTGATGGTGGGGACCTCAGGAGGAGACTGAGATGGATTATCCACTCAGCACTTCTGGCTGAAGATGGTTGCAAACGCTTCAGTCTTGTCTTTTGCTGTCACGTGCTAGGCTCCACCATTATTGAGGAGGGAGATATTCATGGAGCCTCCTCCTCCCATTAGTTGTTTAATTGTCCACCACCATTCACGACTGGATGTGGCAGGACTGCAGAGCTTTTATCTGATTCATTGGTTGTGGGATCGCTTAGCTCTGTCTATAACATGCTGCTTTTGCTATTTAGCATGCATGTAATCCTGTGTTGCAGCTTCCCACCTCAGTGTGAAGATGGTACTTCATCTCCACAAGGACTGTGGGGTGGTCACTGCTACCAATACACTCATGGGCAGATGCATTTGCGACAGGTAGATTGGTGATGACAAGGTCAAGTAGATTTTTTCCCCATGTTGGTTCTCTCACCACCTGCCACTGGCTAGTCTGGCAGCTATGTCTTTCAGGATCAGCCAGCTCGGTCAGTAGTAGTACTGCCAAGCCACTCTTGGCAATGGACATTGATGTCCCCCACCCAGAGTACATTCTGTGCCCTGCTGCTCTCTGTGCTTCTTCTAAGTGGTATACAACATGGAGAATTATTGATTCAACAGCTGAGGGAAGGTGGTATGTGGTAATGAGCAGGAGATTTCTTGCCTATGTTTGACCTGAAGCCATGAGACTTCATGGGGTCCGGAGTCAATGTTGAGGACTCCCAGAGCCACTCCTTCCCGACTGTATACTACTGTGCTGCCACCCCTGGTGGGTCTGGACATACCCAGGGATGGTGATGGAGGAGTCTGGGACATTGGCTGAAAGGTATGATTTTGTGAGTATGACTATGTCAGGCTGTTGCCTGACTAGTCTGAGGGACAGATCTCCCAATTTTGGCACAAGTCCCCAGATATTAGTGAGGATGACTTTGCAAGGTCGACTGGGCTGGGTGTGCCTTTGTTGTGTCTGAAGCCGGTGCCTAGGCTAATGCCGGGTGGTCCGTCTGGTTTTATTCTTATTGTTTCTTGTAGCGGTTTGTTACAACTGAGTGACTTGTTAGGCCATTTCAGAGGGCAGTTAAGAGTCAACCACATTGCTGTGGGTTTGGAGTCACATATAGGCCAGACCAGGTTAGGACGGCAGATTTCCTTCCCTAAAGGACATTAGTGAACTAGATGGATTTTTATGGCAATATTTAATTAACTGAATTTAAATTCCCCAGCTGCCATGGTGAGATTTGAACTCATGTTTCCAGTCATTAGTCCAGGCCTCTGGATTATTAATCCAGTAACAGAACCACTATGCAACCATTCCCGGCATGATGGGTGAACGGGACTTTTGGATGAGCTCAAATTTACTATCACTCGTATAACTGATGCACAGTGCACACTCTGACAGTTCCAACCTAAAATTGCAATCGGGGTCCTAGTACCCTAATTTGCATATTAAAAGTGACCTACTGTCTGATACAGGCAGGTACCTGTCAAAAAGGCAGGCACCGGCCTCACTGTCAGTGCTAATGAAGTGGTAAGGCTATCGACCTCGTCTTGAAGTCATAACTGCCCCGTTATTGCCAGGTGCAACAAGTTAAAATCACCCTCAACGAGTCAGAATCAAATACAGCGTTCAGGTGAAGTAGGATTAAAGGCCATGGGACAATTGAACTAATGAGTGCAGATACAATTCAGCCTCTATTTTAAAGTAATGAATTCTGTCCTTATTTTTATATTCCCATTATAGATTCCTCCATCCACATTTATAGAAACCGTCTATGTAAACTTGTAATTATACCCTTCCACCAGTGGTACTCCCAGAAAAGGCCCCAACATTCTTCCAGCCAAAGGTAATCAATTCTGTCCTGATTACCTTCTAAAAATGGCCACATAGCACCATGAGGAGCAGTAAACATTTCTGTTGGGCCATCCTTAGTCTCATCTCAACCGTCAGAATAATATGGTATCACCAGGCCTCATCAGGGTGAGTGCTGCTGAAGCATCCTTACTCCCATCTCCATAATTTGGGATGGTGTAATGGGCCTCCCTACTCAGGCAGACTCTGTGTGCTCTTCCACTCTTCCATCATTTAAGTGGCCTGACTGGAACTTTGGGGCCTGAATCTTTATTAGAAGTAAGGTTCCATGTCTTCAAGTAAGGTTGCACCTACAGAGCCAATCTTTCTCTCATTAAATGTGAACATCAGGAATTCTGGAACCTGACCTGTTCAAGTAGGCTTTTTAAAGAGAGATTATTGTATAGAGTTGATGTTTTTTTTTCTTTACAATTATATTTTGCTCCATGTATTAGTAGAGTGGACAATCGCTCCCCTGAGTAGTGCACTCCCAGCGTAATCCTGCTGGAAGTGCAGTGGAGAGGTCAACAATTGTGCTGGGACCTGCTGTATCCAGGTCTTGGCCTCCAGTTCTAGTTTTTGGAAAGGAGCCTGTTTGGGGCAGAACCTCCATCTACCCTTGACATCAGACAGGGTGGGGTGTGGGGCCAGGAGGAGGGAATTCCTAGGCCCAGGTTTTCCTTGTCCCCATTCTGAGTTACATCGAGTATGCCTGACTCAATGAGGCATGCTGGCCCTCAGTATGGTGGAGGTCTGCCCATCAAGAGATTCAGACCAGATCTTGGCCTAGGTCCATGAAGAAACTGCTGTCATCAGGACAAATATGCTTCCCTTGCAAAAAAGGTGCCTATTGTGGCAGAGCTTCCAGCTAAAGAACAAACAGCTATCTATCACGGCAGCTCCATGTGCTACCAATCGCTCTCTTCTTTATTGCAGCAGTAACCATTCCAAGTCAGTGACTGCTTAGCTGTTCAGTGATTTTCATTCTGATAGACCAACCTCCTAGGCAGCACGGTGGCATAGTGGTTAGCACTGTTGCCTCACAGCGCCAGGGACCCGGGTTCAAATCCAGCCTCGGGTGACTGTCTGTGTGGAGTTTGCACATTCTCCCTGTGTTTGCGTGGGTTTTCTCCGGGTGCTCCGGTTTCCTCCCACAATCCAAAGATGTGCGGGTTAGGTTGATTGGCTATGATAAATTGACCCTTAGTGTTAGGGGGATTAAATACGTGGGGTTACGGGGGTGGGGTGGGATATGTGTTGGTGTGGGGGTTACGGGGATCGGGTGGGATATGTGTCGGTGCAGGCTCGATGGGCCGAAATGGCCTCTATCTGCACTGTGGGGTTTCTGTGATTCTGTGATTCAATGGATTACTGTATCAGAAACCTTGCTGAACTTTAGATAAATATTGTCAACAACAACAACAATAACAACAACTTGTATTTATATAGCGCCTTTAACGTAGTATAATATCCCAAGGCGTTTCACAGGAAAACAAACTTTGTCCCCGAGCCACATAAGGAAAACTTGGGGCAGATGGCCAAAAGCTTGGTCAAAGAGGTAGGTTTTAATGAGCGTTTTAAAGGAGGAAAGAGACGTCATAGAGTCTTAGGGGGAGAAATTCAGTATCGCCCCATTTGTGGTGCAATTATCGGCCGGGCGCAAAGATTAGTGCCTGCCACTAATTATTGCCTCCAACTGCAAACTTGGCTTTTATCGCCCCTGGAGGTGATTGGAGCGCTAAATCAGGCGCTTCACAATTGTCTTAAGGCGCAAAGGCCGAGGAGCGAGGCGTTACCTCAGAGCGCTGGCAAAGCTCATGTGATGTCAGTCAGCAATGGAACACAGACACAATGGCGCCGGCCAGTTCTTAAAGGGGAGTGTTGATCTTGCTCTCCATCCACATCCTGCTCATTGCAGCCTTGAATCTCGGCCTGGAGAGACCTGTACATCAAATCTGCTGGGAAGAACAATGGAGAGGCCCTGGGAAAGAACTCAGAGTGCAGCCCCCATAGTCTCTTCTAAATCGATACAAGGAAGGGCAAATCAAAATGAACCTGCAAAGTGCTGCTCAGTACCCAAAACTCCTTCAGACAGCATTGAATCTCTCCAGAAGTCTCTCTCTCTCTCTCTCTCTCTCTCAGAATGCGTGGTGCAAAAATGTCACCAACAAAAAAAGGCAGGAAGCGGTCGCCTTTAAATGGCGCTCACCCAGTCCCTTCCTGACTGCAAAATGCTCCTCTCAACCTGTCGTTGCTAGCGGCAGGCGGTAAGGCAGGGGGTGCCACTCAATATCCAGTCTGGGGCGCTACCAGGGCGTTGAACACTCGACTGATGTCACGATCTGCCAGCGCAGGAGATCGTGGCGGTAGTGTTTAGCGCCACCGCAAACTGTCTAGTTAATTTCGTGAATGGCGCAAACATCGCCGCGCACAGGCGCTAGTTGTTTTGCGCCCCATTAGCGCCCCCTTAAGGCGCTAACGGGAGGCGCAAACTAACTGAATTTTTCCTCCATAATCATAGGGCTCGATTTTGTCAATGGGGTGCTTTTGGAGGCAGGATTCCCACTTTTTGGGATGTAGTCCCGCCTCCATCGACTTGTGGCCGACCCACGCTATTTTCCCTTGATTGACCTTGTTAATCCCACCCAGCGGGCTCAGCAGGCCAATTAAGGGACACCTGGTTACTGGTGACATCAGCGATTAACATTTCATCTGTCAAGAGCTTTTGACAGATGAAATATCAGCGTTTGACAGCTCTGTGAAGCTGTCAAACACTGACAATCTGTCTTCTAACTTGAGTCCTTCTACTCAGACTCAGTTAGAGAGCTCTCCAGACCAGAAAGCAGAGACTGCAGCTTTTGACAGTTCAGCGGCCATTCTGCTTTCTGTGCCGGTGAGCTGAGGGACTCCCGAGAACTGAAGGAAGGAAGCCTGCAGGAGAAAGTAAAGGTAAGTAAAACTTACTAAAACACTTTACACTTACCTCAAACACTTACCTCTGCACACATGCACCCATCACTCACCTGCACAACGGACATCTCGACCCCTCCAACCCCTGCAGACCGACGGTCCGCCTTGCTAACTTGGCGTGGTTCAGAGCCGTCGGACAGCCCACACTTCAGGGCTAAAAATAGGGATTAGGAAAATAACTGCCTGTTAACTACCTGTCAAAAGGCAGTTAATTGGCACTAATCCCCTTCCCGCCTCGGGGAGGCGGCTCCCAGCACAGGTCGGATACCCGCCTCCTGGGACATTGGCACGGAGGCGGGTTGGGGGCAGGATGGGTTCCTGCCCCCCGATTCTGCAATTTTCCCACCACTCCCACCTCCAAAACCGTCTCCTCGGGGGTTGGAAAATCGAGCCCATAATAGAGTTATACAGCACAGAAAGCGGCCCTTCGGCCCATCATGTCCGCACCGGCCATCAAGCCCTGTCAATTCAATCCCATTTTCCAGCACTTGGTCCGTAGCATTGTATGCTATGATGTTTCAAGTGCTCATCTAAATGCTTCTTGAATGTTCTGAGGGTTCCTGCCTCGACCACCCTTTCAGGCAGTGAGTTCCAGATTTCAACCACCCTCTGGGTGAAAATGTGTTTTTCCTCAAATCCCCTCTAAACCTCCTGCCCCTTACCTTGAAACTATGCCCCTTGGTTATTGACCCCTCTACTAAGGGGAAAAGTTCCTTTCTATCTACCCTATCTATGCCCCTCATATTTTGTACACCTCAATCAGGTCCCCCTCTGCCTTCTCTGCTCTAAGGAAAACAACCCCAGCCTGTCCAGTCTCTCTTCATAACTGAAGCGCTCCAGCCCAGGTAACATCCCGGTGAATCTTCTCTGCACCCTCTCCAATGCAACCACATCCTTCCTATAGTGTGGCGACCAGAACTGCACAGTATTCCAGCTGAGGCCTAACTAGCGTTTTGTACAGCTCCATCATAACCTCCCTGCTCTTATATTCTATGCCTCGGCTAATGAAGGCAAGTATCCCATATGCCTTTTTAACCACCTTATCTACCTGTCCTGCTGCCTTTAGGGATGTATGTACATGCACACCAAGGTCCCTCTGATCCTCTGTCCTTCCTAGGGTCCTACCATTCATTGTTTATTCCCTTGTCGTGTTAGTCCTCCCAATATGCATCACCTCACACTTTTCAGGGTTAAATTCCATTTGCCACTGTTCTGCCCATCTAACCATCCCGTCTATATCGTCCCTCCTCACTATTTACCACTCCACCAATTTTCGTGTCATCTGCAAACTTACTGATCATACCTCCTACATTCATATCTAAATCACTAATGTACACTACAAACAGCAAAGGACCCAGCACCGATCCCTGCGGTACACCACTGGACACAGGCTTCCAGTCACAAAAACATCACCCTCTGCCTCCTGCCACTAAGCCAATTTTGGATCCAATGTGCCAAATTGCCCTGGATCCCCTGGACCCCATGTGGGACTTTGTCAAAAGCCTTACTGAAGTCCATGTAGACTACATCAACTGCACTACCCTCATCCACACACCTAGGCACCCCCTCGAAAAATTCAATCAAATTGGTCAGACATGATCTCCCCCTGACGGAGCATAAAACCGGCGCCAGTGAACGAGGCCCGACCACGGCGGCTGGACCCGGGAGTGGAACAGAGGCGAGGTGGAGCATAAAACCGGCGGCAGCGAATGAGGCCCAACCACAGCGGCTGGACCTGGGAGTGGAGCAGAGGCGAGGTGGAGCATAAAACCGGCGGCAGCGAACGAGGCCCGACCACAGCGGCTGGACCTGAGAGTGGAGCAGAGGCGAGGCGGAGCATAAAACCGGTGGCAGCGAACGAGGCATACCAATTCAGCAGCGGGGGAGAGAGGTAAAAAGTAATCAAAGTGTGACGTCACCAGGAAGCAGGTAAGTGATTGGTTGGTGAGTATTTCTCTCTTTTTAAATCTTAACTCTGTGGTTTATAGTTTCTAAAGTCTCTGTGGTGTAGCGGGGACTGTTTATAAACCAGGGCCCTTAAATATATCATTTAGCTGTAAGGTAACTTCAATTCTGCGGCTTATATTTTCTAGGGTCTCTCTGGTGTAGCGGGGACTTCTGCCATACAAGCGCCCTAGAGTATATCTTTAATTGGTGGTATTGAATTAATTTAAATTAATTAAAGGGTAAGTCATGTCAGGACAGCCCAGCCCCGTGTTATGCTCCACTTGCGCTATGTGGGAATTCAGGGACACTGCCGGTGTCCCTGAAGACCATGTGTGCCGGAAATGTATCCAGCTGCAGCTTCTAGCAGACCGCATTGAGGCGCTGGAGCTGCGGATAGAGTCATAGAGTCATAGAGTTTTACAGCACAGAAAGAGGCCCTTCGGCCCATCGTGTCTGCGCCGCCCATCCATCCCTGTCCAGTCTAATCCCATTTTCCAGCATTTGGTCCATAGCCTTGTATGCAATGGCATTCCAAGTGCTCATCCAAATGCTTCTTGAATGTTGTGAGGGTTCCTGCCTCTACCACCCTTTTGGGCATTGAGTTCCACATTCCAACCACCCTCTGGGTGAAAAAGTTCCTCCTCAAATCCCCTCTAAATCTCCTGCCCCTTACCCTGAATCTATGCCCCCTTGTTATTGACCCCCCTACTAAGGGGAAAAGTTCCTCTTTGTCTACCCTATCTATGCCCCTCATCATTTTGTATACCTCAATCAGGTCCCCCCTCAGCCTTCTTTGCTCCAAGGAAAACAACCCCAGCCTGTTTAGTCTTTCTTCATAGCTGAGGCGCTCCATCCCAGGTAACATCCTGGTGAATCTTCTCTGCACCCTCTCCAAAGCAATCACATCCTTCCTATAGTGAGGCGACCAGAACTGCACACAGTACTCCAGCTGTGGCCTCACCAGCGTTTTGTACAGCTCCATCATAACCTCCCTGCTCTTATATTCTATGCCTCGGCTAATGAAGGCAAGTATCCCATATGCCTTTTTAACCACCTTGTCTACCTGTTCCGCTGCCTTCAGGGATCTATGTACATGTACACCAAGGTCCCTCTGACCCTCTGTACTTCCTAGGGTCCTACCACTCATTGTGTATTCCCTTGCCTTATTTGTCCGTCCAAAATGCATCACCTCGCACTTTTCAGGGTTAAATTCCATTTGCCACTTTTCCGCCCATCTGACCAACCCGTTTATATCGTCCTGTAGCCTAAGGCTTTCCTCCTCGCAATTGACCATCCCACCAATTTTCGTGTCATGGATGGATGAGTTTTGGAGCATTCGCGATGCTGAGAGGGTCATGGATAACACATTTAGTGAGTTGGTCACACCGTAGGTAAGGGCTGCACAGGCAGAAGGGAAATGGGTGACCATCAGGTGGAGCAGTAGAAGCAGGCAGGTAGTGCAGGGGATGCCTGTGGCCATCCCCCTCTCAAACAGGTATACCGATTTGGATACTGTTGAGGGGGATGGCTTACCAGGGGAAGGCAGCAGCAGCCAACTTCCTGGCACCGGGGGCGCATCTGCTGCTCAGGAAGGGAGGAAAAAGAGTTGGAGAGCAATAGTGGTAGGGGATTCTATCGTAAGGGGAACAGATAGGCGTTTCTCTGGCCGTAGACGTGACTTCAGGATGGTTTTTTGCCTCCCTGGTGCCAGGGTCAAGGATGTCACTGAACGGCTGCAGGGCATTCTGAAGGGGGAGGGTGAACAGTCAGAGGTCGTGGTTCACATTGGGACCAACGACATGGGTAGGAAGAGGGATGAGGTCCCGCAGCAAGAATTTAGGTAGCTAGGTAGCAGATTAAAGAGCAGGACCTCAAAGGTTGTAATCTCTGGATTACTCCTGGTGCCACGTGCTAGTGAGTATAGGAATAGAAGGATAGAGCAGAAGAATGTGTGGCTAAAGAGTTGGTGCAGGAGGGAGGGCTTTAGTTTCCTGGATCACTGGGTCTGCTTCTGGGGAAGGTGGGACTTGTACAAGTCGAACGGGTTGCACCTGAACCAGAACGGGACAAATATCCTTGCGGGGAGGTTTGCCAGCACTGTTGGGGGGGGTTTAAACAAACTTGGCAGGGGGATGGGATAGAGTGGAGCTACAATAGGGGGTGATGTACAGCCAAATATAGAGGAAAAAACAAGTCAGCTTGGAAGGCAGAGCAAATATGTAATGGCACAAGGGAATAGGGCAAGTCTGGATGGCATTTATTTTAATGCAAAGAGTCTTGCGATTAAGGTGGATGAACTGAAGGTGTTGATGAACACATGGGAGTATGATATTGTTGCTATCACGGAGACATGGTTGAGGGAGGGGCAAGACTGGCAGCTCAATATTCCGGGGTATAGAATCTTTAGGCGAGACAGCGGGGGGGGGGGTAAAAGAGGAGGGGTGTCGCAATATTAATTAAAGAATCAATTACTGCTGTAAGGAGGGATGATATATTAACAGGTTCCTCTAATGAGGCCATACGGGTAGAACTTAAAAACAAAAAGGGGGCAAGCACTTTGCTGGGAGTGTACTATAGGCCCCCAAACAGTCAGGGGGAGATAGAGGAACAGATATGTAGGTAAATCTCAGAGAAATGTGCAAATAATAGGGTAATAATAGTGGGGGATTTCAACTTCCCCAATATTAACTGGGATAGTCAGAGTGTGAAAGGATTAGAGGGTGCAGAATTCTTAAAGTGCATCCAGGAGAGCTTTTTGAGCCAGCATGTAGAAAGTCCTACAAGAGAGGGGGCGGTGCTGGACCAAATTCTCGGGAATGTGGCCGGGCAAGTGGTAGAAGTGTTAGTAGGTGAGCATTTTGGTGACAGTGACGATAATTTGGTGAGATTTAAGGTACTCATGGAAAAGGACAGAGATGGACCGGAAATAAAGGTTCTAAATTGGGGGAAGGCTGATTTTAATATGATAAGGCAGGATCTGGCCAAAGTCGACTGGGATCACCTACTTGTAGGAAAATCCACATCAGAGCAATGGGAGTCTTTCAGAAAGGAAATTGAGAGAGTACAATGGCAACATGTTCCCGTAAAGGTCAAGGGTGGGACCAAGAAGCCCAGGGAACCTTGGATGTCAAGGGATATACGAGAATGGATTAGGAAAAAAAGGTGGGCTTTTGGCAGATACAAAGGACTAAAGACAGAGGAAGCCCTAGAGGAGTATAAAAAGTGCAGGGGGATACTTAAAAAAGAAATTAGGAGAGCGAGGAGGGGCCATGAAATAACACTGGCAAGCAAAATAAAGGAAAATCCTAAGGTGTTTTATCAGTATATTAAGGGCAAGAGGATTACTAGGGAAAGAGTAGGGCCCATTAGGTGCCAAAATGGCAATCTGTGTGTGGAGCCAGAAGATGTAGGTGGGGTTTTAAAAGAATTTTTGCATCTGTGTTCACTATGGAGAAGGATGATGTAGACATAGAAATCGGGCAGGGGGACTGTGATATACTTGAACATATTAGCATCGAGAGGGATGAGGTAATGGCGATTTTAGCAGGCTTACAAGTTAGTTTAAACCCCCCGCAACAGTACCAGCAAACCTCCCCGCAAGGATGTTGGTCCCATTCCGGTTCAGGTGCAACCCGTTTGACTTGTACAGGTCCCACCTTCCCCAGAAGCAGACCCAGTGATCCAGGAAACTAAAGTACTCCCTCCTGCATCAACTCTTTAGCCACGCATTCGTCTGCTCTATCCTCCTATTCCTATACTCGTGGCACCGGGAGTAATCCAGAGATTAAAATCTTTGAGGTCCTGCTTTTAGAAACATAGAAACATAGAAGATAGGAGCAGGAGTAGGCCATTCGGCCCTTCGAGCCTGCTCCGCCATTCAATGAGATCATGGCTGGTCATCCAAATTCAGTACCCTGTCCCTGCCTTCTCCCCATATCCCTTGATCCCTTTAGCCTTAACAAATATATCTAACTCTTTCTTGAATATATTTAATGAACTGGCCTCCACCGCCCTCTGTGGCAGAGAATTCCACAGGTTCACCACTCTCTGGGTGAAGAAATTCCTCCTCATTTCAGTCCTAAATGGCTTACCCCTTATCCTTAGACTATGGCCACTGGTTCTGGACTCCCCAGCCATCAGAAACATCCTTCCTGCATCTAGTCTGTCCAGGCCTGACAGAACTTCATAGGTTTCGATGAGATGCCCTCTCAATCTTCTAAACTCCAGTGAGTATAAGCCCAATCGACATAATCTCTCCTCATATATCATTCCTGCCATCCCAGGTATCAGCCTAGTGAATCTTCGCTGCACTCCTTCCATGGCAAGAACGCCCTTCCTCAGGTAAAGCGACCAAAACTGCACACAATACTCAAGGTGTGGTCTCACCAAGGCCCTGTACAACTGTAGCAAGACATCCTTGTTCTTGTACTCGAACCCTCTTGCTACGAAGACCAACACACCATTTGCCTTCTTAGCCGCCTGCTGCACCTGCATGCTTACCTTCAGTGACTGGTGCACAAGAACACCCAGGTCTCTTTGCACTTCCCCTTCTCCCAATCTATTGCCATTCAAATAATAATCTGCCTTCCTGTTTTTGCTACCAAAGTGGATAACCTCACATTTATCCACATTATAGTGCATTTGCCATGTTTCTGCCCAATCACCCAACCTGTCCAAATCGTACTGGAGTTTCACGACATCCTCCTCACAGCATACCCTCCCACCCAGCTTTGTGTCGTCTGCAAATTTGGAGATATTACATCCAATTCCCTCGTCCAGATCATTAATATATATTGTGAACAGCTGGGATCCTAGGACCGATCCTTGCGGTACCCCACTAGTCACTGTCTGCCACTCGGAAAACGACCCGTTTATTCCAACTCTTTGCTTTCTGTCTGCCAACCAGTTCTCTATCCAAGTCAATACCTTGCCCCCAATCCCATGTGCCTTAATTTTGCATGCTAATCTCTTATGTGTGACCTTATCGAACGCCTTCTGAAAGTTTTTAATCTGCTCCCTAGCTCCCTAAATTCTTGTTGCAGGACCTCATCCCTCTTTCTACCCATATCGTTGGTACCAATGTGAACCACGACCTCTGACTGTTCGCCCTCCTCCTTCAGAATGCCTTGCAGCCGTTCAGTGACATCCTTGACCCTGGCACCAGGGAGACAACATACCATCCTGGAGTCACGTCTGCGGCCCCAGAAATGTCTATCTGTTCCTCTTACAATAGAATCCCCTATCACTATTGCTCTCCCACTCTTTTTCCTCCCCTCCTGTGCAGCTGAGCCACTTGTAGTGCCACGGACTTGGCTCTTGCTGCATTCCCCTGAGAAACCTTTTCCCCAGCAGTATCCAAAATGGAAAATCTGTCGGAGAGGGAGATGGACCCAGGGGACTCCTGCACTACCTTCCTAGTTCTTTTACTCTGTCTGGCAGTCACCCATTTCCTGTTTGCCTGTGCACTTCTTACCTACGGTGTGACCACCTCATTAAACATGCTATCCACGAAGATCTCAGCTTCGCAGATGCTCCCCAGTGACTCCAGCCGCAGCTTCAGCTCCGAAACACGGATTTCAAGTATCTGCAGCTGGAGACACTTCCTGCACATGTGTTCACCCTAGACTCCGAAAGTATCCCTAACTTCCCACATAGCACAGGAGGAGCACTCCACGGTGCCGAGCTGCCCTGCCATGTCCTACCCTTAATTTACTCCCTTTACTTCCTTTAGCTTAAAGAATAATAAATATACTAGGGACCTTACTTCCCTTTAAACACTACTTACTCTAAACTAGAGACCTTACTTTTACTTTAACGACTGGACTGTAGGAATACTCACCAGGTCCTACTTACCAATCAGCTCCTTCCCTGGTTGTGACGTCACTTTAGCGGTTTCGCAGTTGTTGTTGGATGACTGCTCCCGCTCTCGGACTCTTTCCTTGGTGTAAAGTAAGAACCAATTCCTACAGGGTGAAAAGTTAGGAAAAACAAAGGCGAAGCAAGGGAGCTCCTCCTTCCACTCCACACCTAACCCCCTGACTCACCTAACTCGCAGCACTCTGTTTAAACTGCACTCAGGTGGAGAGGCAGAGAGGAAATTCCAGAGCTTAGGGCCTAGGCTGCTGAAGGCATGGCCAGCAATGGTTAAGCGATTAAAATCAGTGATGTTCAAGAGGCCAGAATTAGGGGAGCGCAGATATTTTGGGTGGGGGGCGGGGCAGGGTTGTGGGTCTGGAGGAGATTACAGAGATAGGGAGAGGCGAGGCCATGGAGGGATTTAAAAATGAGGATGAGAATTTTAAAATTGAGGCATTGCTTAACCGGGAACCAATGTCGGTCAGCGAGCTCAGGGGTGATGGGTGAACGGGACTCTGAAAACCCTTTATCACTAGCTCCTGTATCTGCTCAAAGAATTCTAACAGGTTTGTCAATCATGAGCTGTCTCCCATAAAGACAATCTGACTTTGCATGATAACTTCATAGTCTTCTAGGTGTTTCATGGTATCCATCTTCAAGATAGCCTCTAACATTTTAACTACGATAGATTTCAGCCTCACTGGTCTGTAGTTTACAGAACAGCCCCTTTGACTTTTTTTTAAAAAAAGATAGATGTTATGTTCCTTTCCCTCCAATCCTTTAGTTTAATTCCCAATTCAAATGATTCCCTCATGATCCAGACAAGAAAATGGTCAGTTTTATCTGGGCTTTAAGCATCAATTGGCTGGAGCACTGAAAGGAAAATGGAAGTAAAATCAAGCAGGTTCTGCTACCAGCGAGCGATCCTTTCTGCCCAATTTTCCTTTCTGCAATCTACCTGGCAACACTTAACACCCAGGCAGTAATCTACCCCATTTACTCTATTTACTTTTAGCAATTTTTTGATAATCTTTATTGACTAACTGACAGATGTTTATGAACTGACAGTCATCCGGCTGTTAGTGTAGTCTGTTCAGTGCAGGCATAATCTGCGGATAAATATTTGCAAGGATAATCTTTGCAGCTGTTTACAGGTCTAGAAAGCTACGCACATCAAAAAGGTTTTTAATTCCTCTGTGTATCAAATAAAGAAGAAAATACATTTTGCTTGATTGTCACACTCATCATTTTGACATTTTTCTGACATTAATTAATTGTTTTATAACATAGCAAAACATTTCTTACATGTTTTTAATCCTCATTTTTTACTGCTCTTCCTTTTAAATTTCCTCCTTTTCGGAAGACTCATTAGCAAACTGCCCTATCAATTAGTTATTGTTTTACTAGGGTGGTTTTTAACTCCCAGCAGGAAACCAGGCAGTACAGAAGAACAACCATTTGTATTTACATAGTGACCTTAACATAGTAAAACGTCCCATGGCGTTTCACATGAGTGTTAACAAACACAATTTGACACTGAGCCACATAAGGAGATATTAGGACAGGTGAGGTAGGTTTTAAGGAGGGTCTTAAAGGAGGAAAGTGTTAGATCTGTGTATCTTAATGTTGTGTCCTTCAATAATCAGACAACAGACTGCAGGGAACGATTCAACAGGTGTTTACTGAATGAGGGTTACTCTGGAACTAAATATACAGATCACTACTCAGGGTTTATATACAGGTGTGGTCACTGCTGGTACTACAGTATACAGGAGCTGTAAAAAGTAGTTCTCCCCTTAAAGGTACATACATTACAATTCCTCCCCTTTTAGATTAACAGTACCATAACACTCATTTAACAATTAAACATCAAACTAATTACAATTAACACTTTTAACATGCAACATTAGCTGAAAATAGTCTATTTATAAATTCTGTCTTTGGGGAGGCTTCCTGATCCTTTCTGGATAGCGCCTTTCCCGAGTGTCTTGCTCTTGGTGCGGAGGCGATTCTGGCCCCCTGTCGTCGGTTGGTTCATCAGCTTCCGATGCTACTGTTTCTGGGGTAGATGCTACCTGTCCATCGGGTTCATCACCTGGTACGTATGGGCGAGGCATGGGGTTGACTTGTTCCTCTGACTCTAGGATCTGGTCAGCATGGCGTCTCACGATGCTCTCCCCAACGTCCACTGTGTACATTAGTGGGCCTTGCCGTGTGCATATTGTTCCTGGCTGCCATTTTTCTGTTCGGTAGTCGTGGGCCAAGACTGGTTGCCCTACATTGAAGCTCCTTGTTGGCTTCTCATGGATGTGCTGGAATTGCTTACTCTCAACATCTCTTCGTACGTTTGGTCTGAGCAAATCCAGGCGAGATCTTAACCTTCAGTTAAAGAACATCATGGCTGGGGCCTGGTTGGTGACTGCATGTGTCGCATTCCGGTAGGTGAACAGGAAATTGTCCACCTTGTGCTGCAGTGGAATGTTGTCAACGCACATGGCCTTTACTGCTTTTTTAAAGGTTTGTATGAACCTCTCAGCCAATCCATTTGTGGCTGGATGATACGGGGCGGATGTGTAATGCCTTACCCCATTCCTTTTCATAAATCTTCTAAACTCTTCGGACACAAACTGTGGTCCGTTATCAGAGCAAATCTGCTCTGGCAAGCCGTTCCTGGCAAAAATGGTCCGTAGGACTGCAATAGTTTTCTCCGTGGTGGTGGAGGACATTTTGATCACCTCAGGCCATTTCAAGTGCGCATCCACGGCTATTAAAAACATTGAGTCCATGAATGGACCAGCAAAATCGAAATGCACCCATTGCCATGGAGATGAGGGCCACTCCCATGGGTGTAGAGGGGCATGTGGTGGTGCATTTTGGACCTTCTGGCATCCTGAGCAGCTCTTTGTCAGGTCCTTGATTTGCTGATCGATCCCCGGCCACCACACATAAGCCCTAGCAAGGCTTTTCATTTTTACCCCTCCCAGATGACCTTCGTGAAGCTCATTGAGCACTCTCTCCCGTAACTTGGGTGGAATTACCACTCGGGGTCCACACATCAAGGTGCCCTGGCATGCTGACAGCTGTTCTCTTCTGGATGAGAATGCTGGCAACAGTGAGTCGCCATGTGCTGGCCATCCCTTCACCGTCAAATCATATACCCGAGCCAGTGTCGGGTCATTTCGGGTCTCCTTCTCTATACCAACGTTAGTTACTGGCAACCATTCAATTATAGTCGAATGAAATATTTCGACAGGATCCACTGCTGGTACTTCCTCCGCAGTAGGCAGTGGCAGGCGTGATAGCCCATCAGCGTTTCCATGCTGTTTCGTGCCCTTATACTCGATTTCATATTGGTGCGCCCCTAGAAAAAGGGACCATCTTTGTAGCCGTTGCGCAGTCATCACCGGAACGCCCTTCTTTGGATTAAAGATGGAGACAAGTGGTTGGTGGTCAGTCAGCAAGGTGAACTTCTGCCCATGCAGATAGTGATTGAACTTTTTCACTCCCCACACTAGGCTGAGGGCCTCCCTGTCAATCTGGGCGTAGTTACGCTCGGCTGAGGTTAGCGATCGTGACGCAAAGGCTATTGGCCTCTCTCAGCCGTCCAAGAATTTGTGCGACAGCACCGCTCCAATGCCATAGGGTGACGCATCACATGCCAACCGAATTGGTAATGCCGGGTTGTAATGGGCCAATACCTCTTTCGATGTGATTAGTGTTTTGCTCTTCTGGAAAGCTCGTCTACATTCGTCACTCCACTTCCATGGCACCCCAGTTTGCAGTAGGGTGTTCAGTGGGTGTAGTATTGTAGGCAAATTTGGCAAGAACTTATGGTAGTAGTTTACCAGCCCGAGGAACGACCTCAGTTGTGACACATTTTCCGGTGCTGGAGCCTTGACTACTGCCTCAATCTTCTCTGGGGACTTATGTAACCCCTCTTTATCGATAACGTGGCCACAATACGAGATCTGTTTTCTAAAAAACTCGCATTTGGGGCGGTTGGCTCGGAGCCCATATTCCTGCAATCTAGTGAGCACCTGCTCCAGGTTGGCAAGGTGATCACTGTCATTTTCGCCCATGACCAGGATGTCGTCCAAATAACACTGGGTCCCTGGGATCCCTTGCAGGACTTGTTCCATTGCCCTCTGCCAAATAGCCGGAGCTGATGCTACCCCGAATACCAGCCGGTTGTATTGGTAGAGACCTTTATGGGTGTTGATTGTGAGGTATTTTTTTGATGCTTCTTCTACCTCCATTTGCAGATACGCCTGGGCCAAATCAATCTTAGTGAAGCGTTTCCCTCCAGGTAGCGAGGCGAAAATATCTTCAATCTGCTGAAGTGGATATTGTACGGTGTGAAGGACCGGGTTCACTGTTACCTTAAAGTCCCCACAGATGCAAACCTTCCTTGGTTCCCCAGGCATGCTGCTCAACGACCTTTTCATCACAGGGACGATGGGTGTAGCCCACTCGCTCCAGTCTACCTTGGACAGTACACCTGAACGTTCCAGACTCTCTAGCTCTGCTTCGATGGCTGGGCGGATTGCATAAGGTACCGGTCTGGGCTTAAAAAATTTTGGGCTTGCGTTTTCTTCAATTTTAATAATCGCTGTCATGCCTTTTAGTGTTCCGAGTCCTTGCTGGAACACTTATTTCGTGTCAGTTAGGATCTTTGACAGTTGCCCAGGTGTGATGTCATCATCCTTTTTGTCAGCCACAGTCAGTGCCTGTATGGAATGCCAATCTAGCTGTATCTTCCGGATCCATTCACATCCTAGTAGTGGTGGTCCTCCATCTGGCAATACATATAGGTCCATTTTTGGTGTTTACTTGCCATTATATATAACGTTCACCCTTATTTTTCCTTTGGGGTAGACTTTTTGCCCCGTGTACGTCTTCAAGACAATCTTTGTATCTCTCAAGGGTATATGTGAGAATAGCCGCTTGTAGTCATAAGAACATAAGAACATAAGAAATAGGAGCAGGAGTAGGCCAATCGGCCCCTCGAGCCTGCTCCGCCATACAATAAGATCATGGCTGATCTGATCCTAACCGCCAATCCACTGTCACAGAACCATCTCCTGAATCTAACAGAATTAGACACACGAAATAGGAGCAGGATCAGGCTACACGGCCCCTGGGCCCGCTCCGCTACCCACAGGGCCATGACCGATCCGAACCTAGACTCATGTCCAAATTCCCGCCCGCTCCCCGTAACCCTTAATTCCCTTTACTTCTAGGAAACTGCCTATTTCTGTTTTAAATTTAAGTAATGATGTAGCTTCTACAGCTTTTTGGGGCAGCATATTCCATGGACCTACCACCCTCTGAGTGAAGTAGTTCCTCCTCATCTCAGTTTTGAAAGAGCAGCCCCTTATTCTAAGACTATGCCCCCTAGTTCTAGTTTCACCCATCATCGGGAACATCTTCCCCGCATCCACCCAATCCGATCCGTTCACAATCTTATATGTTTCAATAAGATCGCCTCTCATTCTTCTGAACTCCAATGAGTAGAGTCCCAATCTACTCAACCTCTCCTCATATGTCCATCCCCTCATCCCCAGGATTAACCGAGTGAACCTTTTTTGTACTGACTCGAGAGCAAGTATGCCCTTTCTTAAGTATGGACACCAAAACTGTACGCAGTATTCCAGGTGCGGCCTCACCAATACCTTGTACAACTGAAGTAATACCTCCCTATTTTTATATTCTATCCCCCTAGCAATGAAAGCCAACATCCCATTGGCCTTCTTAATCACTTGCTGCATCTGCATACTAACCTTTTGAGTTTCGTGCACCAGGACCCCCAGATCCCTTTGCACTTCAGTACTTTCCAGTTTCTTGCCATTAAGATAATAACTTGCTCTACGATTTTTCCTGCCAAAGTGCATAACCTCACACTTTCCAGTATTGTATTCCATCTGCCAAATCTCTGCCCACTTACTTAGCCTGTCGATGTCCCCTTGCAGGTTTTTTATGTCCTCCTCACTCACTACTTTCCCTCCCATCTTAGTATCATCTGCAAACTTTGATATGTTACACTCGGTCCCCTCCTCCAAATCGTTAATATAGATTGTAAAGAGTTGAGGACCCAGCACTGACCCCTGCGGAACACCACTAGTTACTGATTTCCAGTCTGAGAATGAACCATTTATCCCAACTCTCTGCCTTCTGTTAGATAGCCAATCCTCTATCCATGCCAGAATATTACCCCCAATCCCGTGATTTTTATCTTAAGCAATAATCTTTTGTGTGGCACCTTGTCAAATGCCTTTTGGAAGTCTAAATACACTACGTCCACTGGTTCACCTTTATCCACCCTATATGTTACTTCCTCAAAGAACTCCAGCAAATTTGTCAAACATGACTTCCCCTTCATAAAACCATGCTGACTTTGTCCTATTAAATTATGATTATCCAAATGTCCTGTTACTGTCTCCTTAATAATGGACTCCAAAATTTTACCTACCACAGATGTTAGGCTAACCGGTCTATAGTTTCCAGCCTTCTGTCTGCTGCCCTTTTTAAATAAGGGTGTTAGATTAGCAGTTTTCCAGTCTGCCGGGACCTTTGCCGAGTCCAGGGAGTTTTGGAAAATTATTACCAATGCATCCACAATCCCTACCGCCACTTCCCTCAAGACCCTAGGATGTAAGCCATCAGGTCCAGGTGATTTATCCGCCTTGAGTCCCATTATTTTACCGAATACCACTTCCTTAGTGATTTTGATCGTGTTTAGCTCCTCCCCCCCTTTAGCCCCCTGTTTGTCCAGTGTTGGGATATTCTTAGTGTCTTCTACTGTAAAGACTGATGTAAAATATTCATTCAGTGTTTTTGCCATCTCCATATTTCCCACCATTAATTTCCCGGTCTCATCCTCTAAGGGACCAACATTTACTTTAGTCCCTTCGGTTTATGACTGTTAGGGCTGATCCTGTGTCCAGTTCCATTTTCACTTGGACTCCTGCTATCTTGAGCGTGACCCAGATAGTTTGGTGATCCTCCTTTTTGATCACATTATGTAGTTTCAGACAACCCAGCTCCTTGCTTCCGGAGTCTGTATCACTCTTCTGTTCGTCTGAACTACTCTCCGTCACCTTATGTACCTTCTTGTACTTCTCCTGTGGAGATTTCTTGCTGCTGGTTTTCTTTCCTGACCTGCAGACTCTTGCTATGTGTCCTACTTTTCCACACTGTCTGCACACTTTGTCCTTGAACCAGCAATCATTATGGTCGTGTGTTGTTCTGCCGCAGCGATAGCACTTCACTGTTCCGTATGACATTTCATTTGTGCCATATTCTTGTGGTCTCTGTTGAATCTCTGCAGCGCCCCGTGCTGCTGCTTCGTGTGATACTGCAATGCTGAAAGCCTTGTCCAGCGTAAGATCCTTTTCTGATAGAAGCCGTTTCTGGGTTCCTTCACTTTGAAGCCCACACACAAACTTGTCCCTTAAAGTATCTGCTAGTCCCGTTCCAAACTGGCAGTGTTTCGATAGCTTGCACAGTTCCGTTAAATACTCAGCAATACTTTCATATTTATGCTTGTTCCTTTTGTGAAACTTAAATCTTTCTGCTATCAGCAGCGGTGTGGGGTTTAAGTGGTCCTGTAGGATTGACACTATGTTTTCAAAATCCTTTTCTACTGGCTTCTCTGGGGTTACTAGGTTTCATAGTAAGCCATACGTTTTTGCACCCATTGAATTCAACAATACCAGCGCTTTCTTGTCATCTGGCACTTCATTCGCCTTGCAGTATACTTCTATGCGTTCGACATATGTCGTCCAATCTTCGACTTCATTGTCGAACGCTGTGACACTGCCACTCTTCGGCATTTTTGGGTGTGGTTAGACTGGCTTAAAATGGCATCTCCCGCGCTTTCCTTTCTTCCCCGCTGCGGCTTAAAATTGCGTCTCCCGTGCTTTCCTTTCTTCCCCACTGCGGCTTAAAATGGCATCTCCCGCGCTGCTGCCAACGCTGCTCTCGGCGGTCCTCATGGCAAATGGCAGCGCCTCGCGTTTTCCTGCGTGCCTCTCTCCCCCGTTGACGCTGCTCGGCCCTTGAACACCAGCTGCGCTCTGCTTTCTCTCATCTCTCTCCCCCATTGACGCTGCTCGGCCCTTGAACACCGGCTGCGCTCTGCTCTCTCTCGTCTCTCTCCCCCGTTGACGCCGCTCGGTCCTGTACACCGGATGCGCCCTGTGCGCTCTGCCCTCTCTCTCTCCCCCGTCGACGCTGCTCGGCCTTTTTCTGTGCCGCTCGGTCGGGCTCTAGCCCGTCGCTGTCCAGGAAGGGTCTGCGCAGTACCTGTTGCCAGCCCGTTTCGCTGGACCACCGTGACTGGAAAGCCAAGCCTGGCTCTTGACAGCCTCCCCTGCAATGCTCAAATCTCCGCTGGATGACTGGGCGGTTGCCCGTGGTCGACGCCCTTGCTTCTGGACTCGACCTTCTTCCACTGTTCTCCAGGAGTGAATCCCTGGGAGGTGATGCAGATTTGCAGGTAGGTTCGAACTTGCTCGTCGCCACTGTTAGATCCGTGTATCTTAATGTTGTGTCCTTCAATAATCAGACAACAGACTGCAGGGAACGATTCAACAGGTGTTTACTGAATGAGGGTTACTCTAGAACTAACTGTACAGATCACTACTCAGGGTTTATATACAGGTGTGGTCACTGCCGGTACTACAGTATACAGGAGCTGTAAAAAGTAGTTCTCTCCCTTAAAGGTACATACATTACAGAAAGAGAAGTAAAGAGGCAGAGGGGTTTAGGGAGGGAATTCCAGGGGGACAGTACCTGAGGAGCGAGAACCGTTAACAATATCAGCCAACATGGGAGCCAGGAAGGGAAGTTGGGTGGTCAGCAGTTTAGTGAGAATAGGGCCGAGGGAGCAGGAGGTGGGTCTCATGCACAAGGTGAGCTCGGAAAGGTCATGAGGGGAGATAGGAGAAGAGAAACTAGAGAAAGATGCGAGTTCAGGGCTAGGGCAGGGGGGAACCTTAGAGGAAGTTTGGCCCAGTGGGCTAGGGGAAGGAAGGGAAGCAGCAGAGGCAGCTAATTGGATGGTCTCAATCTTAGTGACAAAGATGCCCAAGAGCTCCTCACACGTTGTTGCAGGTGAGGGTGGAGCAGACAGGGGGAGGGGTTTAAGAATGGTTTTCAGTAGAGGAAAGAAGCTGGGGGTTATCTTTGCATCCCAGAAGGCTCCTGGAATAGTGAGCAGTTTTGGCAGATGAGAGCAGGACCCGATAGTGCTTTCTGTGGTCCAGACAGATCTGGCGGTGAATGGCTAAACAATTGTCTGTCATATCCATTTGAGTCTGTGCCCCTTGGACTTAAGGGAATGGCGATGAGGATCGTACTGGGGGAGCGGCCAGGGTGAGAGAGAGTAATGTCTTTAATGAGGATCAGGGCATCAAATAAGGAGGTGAGAGTGTGGTTGTGCAAATCGGTGGCTGCAAAAATGTTGTGGTGAATGGAGGGGCAAAGGCTAGACAGTTGAGATTTTGTAAGTGCAGTTGTAAGTGAATTGGGAGAGAGATTTTTCCATGGGCAGACACAGAAGGAAGTAGGGTTGGGAGACCGAAGGGAGATGTGGGTAGAGAGTGATACAAGGAAGTGATCAGAGCTGGCCTTATCTGTGATTGACACGATGGGAGTAGCGAGGCCATGTGAGATGGCAAGATCAAGGGGATGGCCATGAATATGGCTCAGGCGGGAGCCTCATGAATTTATGCCAATCAGGTTCCTAGACCTGAAGCCACTTTTACAGCTTACTGGATGAGGTGTCCACCGTGGGCTCTCCACACAGTTGAAACTCTTGGGCCAGAAGTGGAGGCCCTCCAAGATAAATAAAAACCTCACTTTTATAGGGCCAGGAGGAATAGTTCAGGCAGCTGCCTCCAAAGACACCCCCCGCCCCTTTCACATTCCCAAAACCCTCCTTAACTCCTCCGCCATGGCTTACCTTACCTCTCACTTCTGAAACCTCCTAAATATCTAATGCTTCACATCCAATTTAGTACCTGTCATAGGGATAATGTCCTTTTACTCACAAAGCCCTGATGTGTTTTCTCACCAACTTATTGCAAGTCTCCTAAAAACTCTTGCCTGCTCGTTGCACATCCTTTCACACCAGGTGGTGAAAGCCAAACTAACCTGCAACACCACAGCTGTGATGAGGAGCAAACCTCTCAAATAAATGTCTTGTGGCTAAGAGAGTGGTCAAGGGAGTGCTTGGTGGCTTTCTGCCAGCCCAGGATTCTGGGCTTTATAAATAGAGGTGTACAAAAGCAAGGTAGTTATGCTTAACTTTTATAAATCACTGGCTAGACCTCAGCTGGTGTAATGTGTTCCATTCTGGGCATCACACTTTAGGAAGGATGTCAAGGGATTGGAGGGAGCAGAGGAGACTTACTAAAATGATAACAGGAATGAGGGACTTCAGTTATATGGAGAGACGAGAGAAGCTGCAATTGTTCTCCTTAGAGCAGAGAAGGTTAAGGGAAGATTTAACAGAGGTGTTCAAAATTATGAGGGGTTGTGATAGAGTAAATAAGGAGAAACTGTTTCCAGTGGCAGAAGACACAGATTTAAGGGAATTGGCAAAAGAACCAGAGGCGACATGAGGATTGTTTTTTTTACACGGTGAGTTGTTGTGATCTGGAATGCGCTGCCTGAAAGGTAGGTGGAAGCAGATTTGATAGTAACTTTCAAAGGTGAGTTGAATAAATACTTGAAAAGGAAACATTTGCAGGGCTATGGGAAAAGAGCAGGTGAGTGGGACTAATTGGATAATTCTTTCAAAGAGCTGGCAGAGGTGTGATGGGCTGGATGGCTTCTTCCTGTGCTGTTTCATTCTATGGCCCTGATATTTATGGGGGGGGAGGGGGGAGGGTGTGGGGATGAGGCTGAAAACGGGCCTCAGAACCCGGCAATGCCGGAGATGCAGAGCACCTGCCGAACTTAATGGCAGGATCTCATTAACATTTTATAGCTCCGTTTCCCATCTGGGTGTCAGCCAAATGGAAAGCCAGGCTGGTCAGGAGTGAACACCAGCAGCAGGAGGCCACCTTCAGGGATCTTAAGAGACAGGGGGCAGGGGGCAGGTCTGCAACCTGAAGTGCTGGAGTGCGGAGTCTGGTGATTGGGACTGGGGAGGCCTCCTTGAGGGGCCGGGAGGAGTGCTGAAAAAGGCCCTTACCTTGTAGCACCAGCAGCTCCTGCTTCCCTTTCACTGCCAAGCTTCCCAACCTCTGGGAAACACGTGCAGCAACTGTCAATTTTAAACCAGAGGCCCGATTTAAATATGTTAACCAAGTGTCTCATTGGACACCCTGATATCTGCTGCCTTTTTCTCATGCGCGGTGTGTTGGGGTCACGTTCCCCATATGCCTGGGTGGCGGGCGGCTGTGTTAATCAAGTCCATATGATCCTATATGCCTGAATCGTATGATGTAATTCCTGGACCACCTGTGGGTGGATGCCAGGTGCCTGCTGTACTAATATATCTGCTTCTCCATTCCTCTTTTGGAGTCCCTCTTCCTTCAACAGAAGCAAGGGTTAACCCTGTTCACTCAAAAACCATTCACATTGTTGACTATGTTCCCTGAATAGGGAATCTTGTGTTATTCAACACAAAGCCATCATGACAACTGCTTGTAAATTTAGTATTCACATGTAGAATTCTTTGGAGCTGGTCCCAGACAATTTGCACATTAAGAAAGTGGCATCCTTTTCTGTTGAGAGAATTCAATGGGTTGACTATTGGCACTCAGTGCAATGTGTCAGCCATCTATAGCATCGTGAACTTTGGGGAAACCAGTCACATAATAAAATTGAACAGCTCTATTATACTGCTGCCTTGCAGCCATCCCAAAGCGTATGAATTCTCCAGCTATCCTGAAGATTGTACTCTGTGACCTGGTAAATGCATGGCTGACAGCACCCTAGGTGATGTTGTAAAGGTCTCTTGTTGCTGCTTGAAAAAAGCCTGTGGCAAGTTGAGTGCAGTGGTCATATCTACTGGCAGAGCTACTTGGGCAGACGATCTGGCCTGCAGATCAGTTTTCAAAAGCTAGCAGAGTTCATCTATGGCCTCTTTAGTGAACCTCACTCTTCTCATGCAGAGCTCCTCACTCAGATGTTGATAAGATCTGCATGGCCTTTAGACTCTTGAGTGGAATATCTGATGGGTCACATACTTCTAAGATGTTGTTTCATGCGTCTTTCCTTCCATTTTCCTCCTTCTCCAACGTTCTTCTACTCTTGCTCCTCCATAAAAATGGCAAACAAAAGGAATCACGATAGGGAAACTCATGTTGATAATAAGAATCCCTTAATGTGGATGGGGCGGGTGAAAATTTCCCAGGATGTAAGTCAGCCTCTGTAGATCATCCAAGCACAAAATAATCTAAAAGTATAATTCTTACTCCCGATATAATTTTAAATACCAGGTTGCCTATAACGGAGCACTGGCACCATATCAGCTGATAATAGCACCTCTTTTATCTTGGTGCCATTTACACTGGGTGCAATGGTAGGGTAAATCAAAAGGTTTTTGGCCCCGCTATATCATCCTCTTAGTTTGATTAAACTTAAATGAGCCCCCACATGAAGGGCTGGGCAGATAAAATGAAATACCTTAAGCCAGAGCAAAAATTCTGCTGCAAGAAAAGTTGGGTGTAAGCCTGGCATAAATAAGTCCTGCCATAATTTGCAGCACACAAATTACCATTATACCATTTTATTATTCTAACTTGCTGGAACCAGTGAGTAAGTTTGTGGCCCACATGTCTTAACTTATCTTCACCCTAGAAGAAGTGAGGAATTGATGCTGTTTAGGCTTGTGCATACTCCCTGGAAAATGTGCATTTACATGCAAATTTCTTTGGTGGTGGCTGCAGACTGAAAGGATATTTACTAGTCCTAGCCCTTTTGGGGCTATTCTGGATCAGGCGTATTTCTCAGATGTTCACTTTCAACTAAAGTTTGAGGTAGCCGAATCCTAAAGACGCTTAACTGGGTCTAAAGGTCCGGGCTGTCTCTCCTTAAAGGAAAGGAACAACCCGAGAATATTACCATCCTCCAGATAGCACTTTTAATAAGTTTAGCCAGACTGTAACGTCCTGGATATTATGAGGGTCTGGAGATTTCCTTCAGAAATGTACCACTCCACCAAAGAGTATACAGAGATTGAGTTTGCAAGTTATTGATACAGAAGACTTGTGAGACAATTCTAAAATTCTATGTAGAGATTTATTAAAAGATTTTGACATGCAATTTACAGTTGGTGAATCAGTCAATCACAATGTTAACAGTTCTAAAAAGAGAAAAAATATGATCTTTTTAACAGAGAATCTTACTTTTAAATCTTAACTTTGCTACAGTATTACAGTTCTTAAAATTTTCTATACAGGATATCCATCAATATCAAATACCTTTGATCCCCGAGGTATAAAGACTGGAAGACCACAGAGCCGCCTCTGGAGTTGAGAGTTGCCTTGCCCGATTAAAGCGCTTCTGATATCCCATTTGAGACTTCAATATTTATACCCTTTTTCAGTTGTATCCCATAAGGCTTCTGCTGATCCAAGTTAATTATCACTATTCATCTTTCTGCTGACCTCACAATTCTTACTGCAACATCGGCAATAGTGATTGGGAGTTTTTACCATATAGGTGTGAAGGCAGATGTCCCTTATTTCATGTGTCATCTTTAAGAGGTTTAATTTATATCACTCATCCAGGATTGACCATTGTTTTGTTCCTAAATGGTCAGCCACTTTGAGCCATCCATTCTTCTGTTTCAATAAGGTTATTTATTCAGGGTCAACAACTTGTCCTGTTTCAACAAGGTCAGAATTCTTTCATAGCTATTTCATAATTAGGTTTCTAAATTTCCAAACCCAGTTTGTCATGTTTTAAATAATTTATAAGATGGAGTTCCTTATAAGGTACTCTTCAAGGTCAACCACTATCTTATCTCAACAAGGCCAGAATTCTTTCTAAGATAGTGTATTTTTCTCAAAAGGCTATATAGTATATTTTTCTAAAAAGGTTATATAGTATATTCCTTCACAAGACCACATGGATGTTCCTAGAGTGATATCCTTATCTTACGACTACCAAGTGATATTGCACAAGTGCTTGAATGGATGCAATCGATGGTGTCTTGAATCCTCCCAATATCACATTTAGAATTAGGTGATCAACTTTTCTTCCTGCTTTTACGTGTCAGTGCTGATGTTAATGCATTCACCAGCAGGTCTGTGACATAAGAACATAAGAAATAGGAGCAGGAGTAGGCCATTTGGCCCCTCGAGCCTGGTCTGCCATTCAATAAGATCATGGCTAATCTTCTACCTCATCTTCACTTTCCTGAACTATCTCCATATCCCTTGATTCCCTTAATATTCAAGAATCTATTCATCTCTGTCTTGAATATTACTTGAATATAGTGACTCGAGTAATGCAGTGGTGAACTGCAAACTAATCTTGCCACATCTTTTTAAAAAAATCATTCACAGGATGTGGGCATCGCTGGCAAGGCTAGCATTTATTGCCCATCCCTAATTGCCCTTGAGAAGGTGGTGGTGAGCTGCCTTTTTGAACGGCTGCAGTCCGTGTGGTGAAGGTACTCCCACAGTGCCGTTAGGGAGGGAGTTCCAGGATTTTGACCCAGTGACGATGAAGGAGCAGCGATATATTTCCAAGACAGGATGGTGTGTGACGTAGAGGGGAACTTGCAAGTGGTGGTGCTACCCTTGTCCTTCTAGGTGGTAGAGGTCATGGGTTTGGGAGGTGCTGTCAAAGAAGTCTTGGCAAGTTGCTGCAGTGCATCTTGTAGATGGTACACACTGCAGGCACGGTGCGCTGGTGGTGGAGGGAGTGAATGTTTAAGGTGGTGGATGGGGTGTCAATCAAGCGGGCTGCTTTATCCTGGATGGTGTCAAGCTTTTTGAGTGTTGTTTGTTGGAGCTGCATTCATCCAGGCAAGTGGAGAGTATTCCATCACACTCCTTACTTGTGCCTTGTAGATGGTGGAAAGGCTTTGGGGAGTCAGGAGGTGAGACATTCACCCCAGCATACCTAGCCTCTGACCTGCTCTTGTAGCCACAGTATTTATGTGGCTGGTCCAGTTAAGTTTCTGGTAAATGGTGACCCCCAGTATGTTGATGGAAAAAGTTGGAGAGTCCACCTGTGGCAGCCTGGGAAAAATCTGTGCTACCTTATAAAATAAAAACATTGAAAAGTCATAAGGGGTGAAATTCAACTATGGCGGGGGCCCAGAACGGGCGGTAGCGGATCGGTCACCCATTGTACACCCTGCCCCATTTTCCTCTCCATTGAAGTCACATTTGGTATTAATATGTTCTGCAGCCAACATAGGCATTTCCACGTTGATCGATGTGAAACTCGCAGTACAAGTACAGCTTCATATCCATCTTCCTTTCTAAAGCTCAATACTCTTTTTCTTATAACTTTTATTAAGTCGAAGCTCTCGGCCTAGCGCTTTGCTTGCTTGCAATCTGATGCAGAGGTCAGCATGGCTGTTTCGTCACAATCCCAATATCCTGGTCATTCATGGCACTCCTGATTTTCCTCCAATCTGGGAGCCTTACCTCTCGAATGTTATCCTATTGTTCCTTGATGCTGTAAATTCTCAGTTTGTTCATTTCTGGTTCTATATACTTAGTACCGTATTTCCCTCCTCCTGGAAACAAAAGATAACATCTAGCTTCTTTTCTTCACTACCAATCCTCTCCTTAAATCCCTCTCCCCTGCTTCTTGCATCCAACAACAAGTGCAAGGAGCTTATGGACTTTTTGGTCACCATTGAGACCATCCATACAGCTGCCTCTGCTGTTTCTCCCCCTTCTCCTTGCCCACCAAGCCAAACTTCCCTTCAGCATCCCCTGAACTCACATCTCGTACTCTCTCCAGTTTCTTTCCCATCTCCTCTCAGTGCTCATCTTGTCCACAAAGTCCATCTCCTGCTCCTGGTCCCCATTACCATTAAAACTATTGACCAACTTTCATTTCTGGTTGACATTATAAATTGTTGCCTGGCTCCAGGTTCTGTTGCCTTCACTTTCAAAAGCACCATCATCACCCCCTCCTTAAAAAAAAATCTCAACCTCTTTGTCCTTGCAAACTATTGCCCCATCTCTAACCTCCTGTTCTCTCTAAAGTTCTTGAACATGTTGTTGCCTTCCAAATATGTGTCCATCCTTTCTACAACTCCACGTTTGATTATCTCTATTCAGGTTTCTGTCCCTACCACAGCACTGAAATGACCCTAATCAAAGTCATAAATAATATTTTCTGTGACTGTGACCGTGGTGTATTATCCCTCCTCATCTTCTCTGCAGCCTTTGACACAGTTAGCCACACCATGCTTTTCCTCCATTGTCCAGCTTAGTGGGATGGCTCTCACTTGATTCCACTCTCACCTATCCAATCACAGCCGATCTGCAGCTGAAACAATCATCCATGTTGTTGCTGCCAGACTCAACTATTCCAATGCTCTCCTGGCCGGTCTCCAGTCCTCCAAGGTGTCAGGCTTAGCTCAGTGGTAGCATTCTCACCTCAGAGTTAGAAAGTTGATGGTTCATGTCGCACTCCAGAGACTTGAGCAGATGGGGCTAAATTTTTACCTGTGAGTGGGTTCGGGTGCGAGGGGTGGGGGAGGGGCCAAACAGTCCATTAGCGTGCTCTCCACTGTGTGTTTAACTTAACTAGATTACTTGACTGAGTCATACGAGTTTCCCGGCCAATTAAATGGAGCGGGTCTGATGACATCACGGATGACGTGACTTCAGCTCACCTATTTAAAGGGGCAAAGGACAGATGTGAGTTGAAAGTTATTGGAGGTGGTTATAAGAGGTGCCTGTCGGTGTTACAGCCAATATTTTGACTTTGACTGTGAGGGTGCAATCATTTAGAACCAATGGTGCAGTCTCAGCGTCAGATTCCTCCCTGGAAATCCTGGGTCAGGGAGTGAGAACAAGGAAGGAGGTCCTCTTCACTGGTGATGGCAGGAAGAGGCCAGCCAGTGAAACAAAGAGGACATGGCTAGGGAGCGCCCAAGATGTTGTCAGCCGTTCCTGGATGCAGTATAGGAAGAGATTTAATGACATCATGAGGTCAGGAAAGGTGAGTACAATGCCACATTCAACTACATCCTGATATCCATGTCACCCCAACCCCATCACTCTGCCTTCCCAAGCCTACACCTGCACATCACTCCTCACACCAACCTACCTTGCAGGTGCACCCATCCCTCACTGTCTGTGCACCTACTCACATCCCCAACTGACTATCCACTACTGACACTCATCCTCAGCCTAATGCAATCATTGATAGTAACACCACAGGAAGAGGCCATTTGGCAAAGTCACATCACTCCCTCATAGTCACCCTCTACAGATGTAGCCAATCCATCCCCTACACTCATTCCATCACTCTCACTCAAAGTTCTCTTCTTTCTCTCCTTGTAGAAGAAGAGAGCACAGAACAACAGGGAGAGACTGAGAGCCAGAGGTGGCCCTACAATTTACACTACATTGATGCCAGCAGAGGAGGAGGCACTGAAATTAAACGAAGTGGGAGAGCTGCTGGTGGTGGGAGATGGAGAGAGGAGACCTCCCAGCATAGAAACATAGAAACATAGAAGGTAGGAGCAGGAGTAGGCCATTCGGCCCTTCGAGCCTGCTCCGCCATTCAATGAGATCATGGCTGATCATCCAAATTCAGTACCCTGTCCCTGCCTTCTCCTCATATCCCTTGATCCCTTTAGCCTCAAGAAATATATCCAACTCTTTCTTTAATATATTTAATGAACTGGCCTCCACCGCCCTCTGTGGCAGAGAATTCCACAGGTTCACCACTCTCTGGGTGAAGAAATTCCTCCTCATTTCAGCCCTAAATGGCTTACCCCTTATCCTTAGAAACCTGGTGTTGTGTATGTACCTTTAAGGGAATAACTGGTCTCAGACTGCAGTACCGGCAGTGACCACCCCTGTATAAAAGGCCCTAGCAGGCTTCTGTAGTTTCAGTTTCCAGGTTGTCTCCATTCAGTAAAGACTTGTTATAATCAACTCCTGCAATCCGTGTCTCAATTATACACGGACATAATACTGGCGACGAGTAAGAAAAGCACTTACCTGAAACTCGGCAGCACCTCAGACGACGTTATTGAAGGTCGAAGCCAGAAGAAAGAAAAAAAGAAATAATCCAAAGAAACTCGAGAAACGGGCGTCGACCGTAGGCAACCGCCCTCCAAATCATCGAATTGAAAAGTGCAGGAGAGACTGTCGAGAGCCGGGCTTGGTTCTCCAGTCTGTGGTTTCCCAGCTAATCGGGTTGGTGGCAGGTAGTGCACTGATCCTTCCTGGGCTGCGGCGGGCTAGAGCTCGATCGGGTGGCTCTGCAACGGGGCCGGGCAGTGAGTCGGGAAGCAAAGAGAGAGAGAGGGTGGAGCACACAGGGCGTGGCCGGTGCTTCAGAGCCGGGCAGCGTTCGGACCTAAGAAGAGGGAGGGAAGTGTCCCAGAGGGTCCGCTCCATGACGGGAAAGGTTCTTCAATTAACGGGGCAAATATTGAAGCGCGATAGAAAAATAAAAATACCGCGGAGAGCGGCGTTGGCAGCAGCGATCGGGGAGGCGCGAAGACCATAGGGCGTCGCCTTTACATGATAGTAAAATAAATATAATCGCCAGCAACAGTGTTGGCAGCAGCGGCAGCGGCGGGAAAGCGCGGGAGGCGCCATCTTAACTCGGCGGGGAAGAAGGAAAAGCACGGGAGGCGCCATTTTGATCCATCGGGGACGAAGGAAAAGCGCGGGAGGCGCCATCTTAGATTTTCAAGATGCCAAAGACTGGCGATATCACTGCCTTCGATAATGCAATAGAAGACTGGACCACGTATGTGGAAATAGTCGAGGTATATTGCGAGGCAAACGAAATAGCCGATGAGAAAAAGGCATCGGTATTGCTAAATTTAATGGGCGCAAGAACGTACGACCTATTGCAGGACCTGATTACTCCAGCCAAACCGAAGGTGAAGAGTTTTAACGAAATTGTTGCTATCCTACAGGAACACCTAAATCCTACACCGCTGCTGATAGCAGAAAGATTTAAATTCCACAGGAGAAATCAGCATAAAAATGAGAGCAATGCTGATTACCTTACGGAACTACGCAAGCTATCAAAGCACTGCCAGTTCGGAGCAGGACTGGCAGATACCTTACGGGACAAATTTGTCTGTGGACTCCTGAGTGAAGGAACCCAGAAGAGGTTACTCTCAGAGAAAGAGCTGACGCTAGATAAGGCTTTCAGCGTGGCAGTATCGTACGAAGCAGCAGCAAGGGGAGCTGCGGAAATACAACAAAAGCCACAGGAATACGGCACCCACAAAATGACAGGGGGATTTGCAAAATGTTATTGCTGCGGCAGAACAACCCATGACCAGAAGGACTGCTGGTCCAAGGACAAAATATGCAGGCAATGCGGAAAGATGGGACA
Source organism: Somniosus microcephalus (assembly GCF_052327205.1). Taxonomy (NCBI): domain Eukaryota; kingdom Metazoa; phylum Chordata; class Chondrichthyes; order Squaliformes; family Somniosidae; genus Somniosus; species Somniosus microcephalus. Next base: position 253,835,813 of record NC_140988.1, on the reverse strand, counting down.
CATTGCACGAGTTTGCAGGTCTGGGAAGAAGACCAACGACAACAAAAAGGCTACTAAGGAACCGTACAGGAAAGTTCAAAAGGTGACGGACAGTAGTTCCGAAGACCAGATGAACGATAGTGAATCCGGGAACAAGAGACTAAGCTGTCTCAAACTTCACAACATAATCGCAAAAGAGGATCACTGAACCATTTGGGTCACCCTCACGATAGCAGGGTCCCAAGTCAAAATGGAATTGGATACAGGATCAGCTCTAACCGTCATGAATCGACGAGACTACGAGCGGCTATTCTCACACATACCCTTGAGAGAGACATCCATTGTCTTGAGGACGTATACGGGGCAAAAAGTATACCCCGGAGGAAAAATAAGGGTGCCTGTCGAATACAATGGCAAGAAAATACGGAAATTGTATCTCTACATTCTGCAAGATGGTGGACCACCATTATTGGGACGTGAATGGATCAGAAAGATAAGTTTAGACTGGCACTCCATTCAGGCACTGACAGTGGCTGGTAAAAAGAATGACGATGTCACTCCTGGACGATTGTCAACAATCTTAGCTGACGCCAAAGAGGTATTTCAACAAGAACTGGGCACTCTTAAAGGCGTAACCATCTCGATAAAAATAGAGGAGAATGCAATTCCCAAGTTTTTCAAAGCAAGACCGGTACCATATGCAATCCGCCCAGCCGTCGAGGCAGAGCTGGAGAATCTGGAGAATGCAGGCGTGTTATCTAAGGTAGACTGGAGCGAGTGGGCGACACCCATCGTTCCTGTCATGAAGAAAACATTAAACAATAAGTCTGAGGAGCCAAGGAAGGTTCGCATCTGTGGGGACTTCAAGGTGACGGTGAACCCAGTCCTTCACACAGTACAATATCCTCTTCCAAGGATAGAAGGTATCTTTGCCTCACTATCTGGAGGGAAGCATTTTACAAAAATTGACCTAGCACAAGCATATTTGCAGATGGAGGTTGAAGAATCCTCTAGGAAGTATCTCACGATAAACACTCACAAAGGTCTTTACCAGTATAATCGACTGGTATTCGGAGTAGCATCAGCTCCGGCGATATGGCAAAGAGCAATGGAACAAGTCCTGCAAGGGATTCCGGGGATTCAGTGTTACTTGGACGACATCCTAGTGACAGGTGAAGATGACAGTGAACACCTTGCCAACCTAGAGCAGGTGCTCACTAGACTACGTGAACATGGGCTACGAGCCAATCGCCCCAAGTGCGAGTTTTTTAAGAAACAGATATCATATTGTGGCCACGTGATTGATGAAGAGGGGTTGCATAAGTCCCCTGACAAAATTGAAGCAGTAGTTAAGGCTCCAGCGCCTGAAAATGTGTCGCAACTGAGGTCATTCCTCGGATTGGTGAATTACTACCCTAAGTTTTTGCCGAATTTGTCCACAATTCTGCATCCACTGAACGCCCTACTACGAACGGGAATAGCATGGAAATGGAGCAATGAATGTAAGCGGGCCTTTCAGAAGAGTAAGGACCTAATCACTTCAAGAGAAGTATTGGCTCACTACAACCCATCACTACCGATAAGACTGGCGTGTGATGCGTCTCCCTACGGCATTGGGGCGGTACTGTCACATAAATTCCTTGATGGTTCAGAGAGGCCGATAGCTTTTGCGTCACGCTCGTTAACTTCAGCCGAGCGTAACTACGCCCAGATTGACAGAGAGGCCCTCAGCCTGGTGTGGGGGGTGAAGAAGTTCAATCACTACCTGCACGGTCAGAAATTTACTCTACTGACTGATCATCAACCTATCGTCTCCATTTTCAACCCTCAGAAGGGCGTACTGATAATGACGGCACAACGGCTACAGAGGTGGTCCCTTTTCCTAGGGGCACACCAATATGACATCGAGTACAAAGGAACTAAACAGCATGGGAATGCTGATGGATTGTCGTGCCTACCGTTGCCGACGGTGGAAGAAGAACTGGCAGTGGATCCAGTGGAGTTATTCCACTCGACTATAGTCAAATGTCTCCCTGTGACGAATGCAAACATAGAAAAGGAAACACGAAATGACCTGACACTCTCCTGGGTCTATGATTTAACGGTGAAGGGATGGCCAGCACATGGCGAACCACTGCTGCCAGCATTCTCGCCGAGAAGAGAACAGCTGTCAGTGTGCAGAGGAACCTTGATGTGTGGATCCAGAGTAGTAATTCCACCCAAATTGAAGGATAGAGTGCTCAATGAGCTTCATGAGGGTCATCTGGGCGGGGTAAAAATGAAGAACTTAGCCAGAGCGTTTGTGTGGTGGCCGGGAATCGATAGAGAAATTGAAGAGATGACCAAGAGCTATACAGGATGCCAGAAGGTCCAAAACGCCCCACCACAAGCCCCTCTGCATCCATGGGAGTGGCCCTCATCTCCATGGCAAAGGGTGCACATTGATTTTGCTGGTCCCTTTATGGACTCGATGTTTTAATTGCGGTGGATGCACATTCAAAGTGGCCGGAGGAAATAAAAATGTCCTCAACCACCACAGAAAAAACTATCACAGTCTTACGAACCATATTCGCCAGAAATGGACTGCCTGAACAGATTTGTTCTGACAATGGACCACAGTTTGTGTCTGAACAGTTCCGGAGTTTCTTAAAGAACAATGGTGTGAAGCATTACACATCCGCCCCATATCATCCAGCCACTAATGGATTGGCCGAGAGGTTTGTTCAAACATTCAAGAAGGCTATCAAGGCAATGTGTAATGAAGATATGCCCCTACAACACAAGGTGGATAACTTCTTGTTTGCCTACCGGAATGCGACACATGCGGTTACCAACCAAACTCCAGCCATGATGTTCTTCAATCGAAGACTACGATGCCGCTTGGATTTGGTTAAGCCAAACGTCAGAAGAGATGTGGAGAACAGGCAGTTTCAGAATATGAATGAAAGGCCGACCAGGAGTTTTAAGATAGGTCAACCAGTTTTGGCCCAGGACTACCGCACAGAGAAATGGCAGCCAGGAACGATCTGTACACGGCAAGGACCTCTAATGTATACCGTGGACATTGGAGAGAGCATTGTAAGACGCCATGCTGACCAGATTCTAGAGTCACTGGAAAATGTCAACTCCACACCACGATCTGATACACCTGGCGATGAAACCGACGTACCAATTGCATCTCCCGCAGAATCGATGATATTGGAAGCAGACGAACCAAACAACGACATTGATCCCGACTCAACCTTGCCAGAAGAACCTGATATCCCAAAGAGGCGTTATCCAGACAGAATCAGGAAGCCTCCTCAAAGACTGGACTTATAATTCCTTAACTTCAACCAATGTATCTAGCAACCGTAATTGTAATTGTAATTAGTTATTATTTAGTTGTTAAATGAATGTTATGTACTGTTTATCTAAAAGGGGAGCAATTGTTGTGTATGTACCTTTAAGGGAATAACTGGGCTCAGACTGCAGTACCGGCAGTGACCACCCCTGTATAAAAGGCCCTAGCAGACTTCTGTAGTTTCAGTTTGCATGTTGTCTCCATTCAGTAAAGACTTGTTATAATCAACTCCTGCATTCCGTGTCTCAATTATACACGGACATAATACCTGGTGACAGAATTAAATATCACACAGCCACATGGCATACAACAGTCACTCATGGTGACTGATGTCAGCAGCCAGTGAAATATCATCATGTGCATAATAGTAACTCTTATGTTCATTAATAAATAGACATTCTTATTATGAACACAGCTAGCATTTGCTAGTTACTTTATTGAGCACATGTGGACTAGGTACAGTATCTGTAGAGGCTTCCATCTTGACTGCTGCCTTGTGGGTAGCCTAGTGCCTCATGGGTAATGTAATCTTAATATACATACAGCTGGGTAGTTTAGTCTTATACATACAGCTATATATAGCTCTACACAGCTCTACGGCTCCACCTACTGTCCACTATAGAATGACATGTTATTGATCATTACATCCCCCTTTCTTTGAGGTTTAACAAAATCAATATCAATCAACTTTCAAGAAAACAATAAAAATAATATCAGTAACACTTTTGTTAGTGCTCTATAAACATAAACATTTTCAAAACAGTCAACACATTTTCAAAGCTTTACATTTTACTCAAAGATTAAGTCTATCAGGCTCTTTTACTTCACGTGTGGATCTTCTCAACATGGGTAAGTCTGATGTGTCTTCATGAGATTGTTCTGGCGGTGAATGACAAGATGCAGTTGCGGCATTATCATCAATCTGCTCTTGAATAGTCTCTTGTGTTTTTAGGAGGGAACAGCGGTTCCTCCTGAGAATCTGTCCTCCCTCAGTTCTAACAGTGTATGACCTTGGTCCTACTTCCTCAAGAGCTGTAGCTTTCCTGTTCCATGCATCTGGATCCTCAATCCTGACAACATCATCCCTTGTCAATGGTTTTAGAGTTTTGGATGACTTGTCATAGTATGATTTCTGTTTCAGCTTTAACAGTTGAAGTCTCTGTCTCAGTTCCTCACTTTGCTGTTCTTTTGCACAGCATGGTAGCATGGTGTGCAACTTGTGACCCATTAGTAGTTCAGCAGGTGAAGAACCACAATCTAAAGGTGAGGCTCGGTAGCTCAGCAGGGCGAGATAAGGATCAGACTTGCTTTCTGTCGCTTTCTTCAGTAGCTGCTTGAGAACTTTAACACCTTTCTCTGCCTTACCATTTGACTGAGCATACAAAGGACTGGATGTGATGTGCTGAAAGTCATAATGTGCTGCAAACTGTTGCCACTCCTTGCAGTTGAAGCACGGACCATTGTCGCTAACGGCAATCCTGGGAATTCCATGTCTGGCGAAGATGGATTTCACATGCATTATGATACTGCTTGCTGTGGTGCTTGAGAGCAGCGCCATCTCAGGATAGTTAGAATAGTAGTCAATCACTATTAGATAGTCTTTACCATTTAAATGAAAAAGGTCCATACCAACCTTTTGCTATGGTGCTGTTGGTATGTCAGCTACTATCATTGGTTCCTTTGCTTGTTTGTTTTGGTGTTTCTGACATGTCTCACATTTGCCTATCATGTTCTCAATGTCCTTATTTATGCCAGGCCAATAAACAGTGTCTCTTGCCCTCCTTTTGCATTTTTCAATTCCGAGGTGTCCCTCATGAATCCTTTTGAGCATGTCTTGACGTAAAGCCTGTGGAATGACTATCCTGTTCTGTTTTAGTAATAGTCCACTTGCGACACTCAATTCTGACCTTATGTGAAAATATTTTGGACAGGAATCTTTTGGCCAACCATGATGAATGTTCTCTATTACTGTTTGTAACACTGTATCTTTTACTGTTTCTTCTGCTATTTGCTTTGATTTTGTGTCTGACACGGGCAGCGCAGCAGTGACCATACTCACATGAACATCCACGTCTTCTTCAGTAGAGCTCACATGACTCATTGTGGGTGCTCGGGATAGTGCATCTGCTAACACTATGGCCTAGAAATTCAGTTGCGTTCGCCAGCCGTTAGCGCCTTAGGAGGAGTAGATCTCGAGCGCTAGGCACTTAGCGGCCGGGCGCAGAACGATTTGCGCCTACGCCCAACTTCAGTAGACATTTAGTGCCGGCGCAAAGTGTTTGCGCGCGCTCAGCTGCGCGCGCAACTTATGACGTCATTTCTTCGTGCAACGCCCTTTGTGCGCCCCAAACCGGAACTTCAGTCGCGCCCGCCCAATGTGGGCGTGGCGGTGTTAAGAACTGTGAAGTGGAACGCAGCAGAGGCCCTGTGGGCCTCGGGGAGCACTAATTAAAGGGCACTTAGACTGAACTATGAAGGCCAGCCATTTTGCTGCAATGACTCTAGTGCAACGGATTTCTGGACAGAGACCAAGGAAGACACCTTACTGATTTGGCCCAACATAGGAGAGGTATTTTTGGCTTCTGGCCAGAGCTTGGAAATTTGACTCATTGTGATTTCACTGTTTGCAAGAATATTATGGGGGCTGCATGGGGTTCCAACCCTCAGTTCCAGCATTATGTGCGAAGGGCTCGCAGACGCTGTGTGAGAGGGGCAGCCATGCCTAGACGCAGAGGGGCCATCAGGCGTCGGCAACGTAGGCCTTACCCACTCAGGGAATACCGCCAGCAGGTGTCCTATCTCACCATGACTGCCGCGCAGTGTGTTAAGAGGCTGCGCTTCAGAAGGGAGGTGGTTGCAGAGATCTGCCAGCTGCTTCACAGAGATCTGCGTCCACAGCTGATGTGCAGGACGTCTCTGTCGGTGGAAGTGAAGGTCACGGTGGCTCTGAACTTTTATGCAAGCGGCTCCTTCCAAGCCGCTGCTGGGGACATAGCTAACATCTCCCAGTTCGCCGTGCATCGCTGCATCCGGCAGGTCACCGATGCCCTTTTCACAAGGAGACACCAATTCATCTCCTTCCCCATGACCCTAGAGAGGCAGGAGCAGCGTGCAGTCGGATTTGCGAGGATCGCCGACTTCCCCATGGTGCAGGGCACCATTGACTGCACGCATGTGGCTTTGCGGGCACCTATCGACAATGCCGAGGATTACCGCAACCAGAAGGGCTATCATTCCCTCAATGTACAGCTGGTGTGTGACCACAGGCAGCGCATCCTAGCTGTCAATGCCCGCTTTCCAGGCAGCAGCCACGATGCATTTATCCTGCGCCAGACTACTGTGGCTGACATGTTCCAGGCACAGCCTCCCCCAAGAGGATGGCTTATCGGGGACAAAGGCTATCCTTTGTGAACATGGCTCATGACCCCGCTCCGCGCGCCCAGGAACCCTGCTGAGGAGGCATACAACGAAAGCCATCAAGCCACAAGGAACATCATAGAGCAAACGATTGGCATCCTCAAGCAACGGTTCCGCTGCCTGGATCGCTCCGGCGGATCTCTGCAGTATTCGCTGGAGAGAGTCTCCCAGTTCGTCGTCGTTTGCTGCATGCTGCACAACCTGGCTATCCGCAGGACTCAGGCACTGCCACCTCACGTTGGACCACCACCTCAGGAGGACGAGCAGGAGCACCATGAGGAGGAGGAGGAGGAGGAGGAGGAGTACCAGCCCAGGAGGGAGCCACATGGTCCAAGGGCCATCCGTCGGCGGCTTATTGAATGACACTTCTAGGCCCCCTGTCAGGGAATGGCTTGCGGCAATGAACGCACATGAATGCAGCCGCTCCGCAAGCCCTCAGCCGGTTAACGCAACAACCACTTGAAACATCACACATGGACAAGCTGAATAAAGAAAAAGCTTTATTGAACAAACTCAGGGCCCTTCCCACATGAAACCGAAAAACAGACAACACCCCCAAAAAACACTCAAATATATATCTCACTCCCACAACCTGGGGAGGAATAACAAAACTTGTCCATCCAAATGGCCTTCATCCTCGGCCTTACCAAAAGAACCCCCCCCATAGACAAGACAACCACCCCCATATAAAAAAACATTTGCCAACACACTCTACTTTGTGTGCCGAGAGGGCGAGTCCTTGTCCAGGCTTTTCCGGCCCCTGGCCGACCTGCTGCTCCGCCTCAACCTGGGCCCTGTGGGTGCTGCAAGGCTGGGGGAAGGCTCCTGAGGGGCACATTGCGTGACGGCAGATGCCCTTGGGGGTCGGCCTAGACGAGCTCTGGCCCTCGAGGGGCCGGCTGCTGACTGCTGCAGCTGTGGCTGGGCAGCATCAGTCTCTCCAGCAGCTCGTCGCAGCTTCGCTGGGGGAGTGGTAGTGGCGGTTGCAGCAATGGGGGCAAGCTGGCTGATGCCAGGCGCTCGCTGCTCGCCTGAGACACTGGCACTCGGACGGGCTGGCACTGCAGCAAGCGCAGCAATCTGGTGAAGGCCAGACCGCTGTGCTGCTGCAGCGCGGCGGGTGCCCTGGCGATGCCTGCCTGACACAGCGAGTGTGGCAGCAGTGAGTGCCCGTACTGCCCTGGTCTGTGCCCGCATCAGACCAGCCAGTGACTGCACGGCACCACTGATCAACTGTCCACTCGCTGCCTGTGCTGCCCTGAATTCGTCCCGACTCGCGTCCTGTGCTGCCCTGAATTCGTCCCAACTCGCGACCTGTGCTGCCCTCAATTCGGCCCGACTCGCGTCCTGTGATGCCCCGAATTCGGCCCGACTCGCGTCCTGTGATGCCCCGAATTGTTCGAGACCCCTGGCCTGTGCTGCCGCGAGTTGTTCGAAACCCCTGGCCTGTGAGGCCCCGAAATCGGACACACTATGAGCCAGGGACTCGATGGCCTCAGGCAACCGTGCCACAACCCCCATGAACTCGGTGTGCCGACGATCCGAGTCCACAGACATTTGATCAAGGAGGCGCACCTCCTGGGCGAGGACCGTCTCCGGACTGGAGGCCGGACTCTCCCTCTGGGGAGAAGGCCGCCGAGCTGGCCGACCCTTCCCGCGTGGCTGGACGCCACTGGGCCCAGGAGCTACACTCCCCTGCAACACTTCCCCCCTCTGGGGAGAAGGCAGCCGTGCTGCCCGACCCTTCCCGCGTGGCTGGACGCCACTGGGCCCAGGGGCTACACTCCCCTGCAACACTTCCCCCCTCTGGGGAGAAGGCAGCCGTGCTGCCCGACCCTTCCCGCGTGGCTGGACGCCACTGGGCACAGGAGCTACACCCCCCTGCAACACTTCCCCCTGGCTCTCCTCCAGGGAAGACGTGTCCCCTCCATTGCCATCCCCTGGCGTGGATGAGGGTTCCCCCAATGTGCCGCCTTCCTCTTGCTCCTCCTCGTCCTCCTCTTCCGAGGGACTGACACTCGCAGCTTCAGGGACCTCCTCCTCACCAGCTGAAAGCAGGAAGGCACAAGAGTAGCTTTAGAGTGAGGACAGGGTGTCAGCGAGGGAGGCATGAGTGGTGGCATTCTGCGCATTGGTCGGACAGTGGCAAAGGATGTAGATCTGAAGCACAAGGGGAACGAGAGAGGTCCAAACGGTCATGTCCTTACCATTGGGGCCCAGCACAGGGTCGGCATCTCCAATTGCAATGGGGCCAATCACCCGGGCACCCATGAGTCGACCCACACGCTCCTCCAGGTCACTGAGCTGCTGGAACTGGGCACGGCCTCCCCCGGTGACAGTCCGGCTCTTCAGACTCTGGGCCAGCTTGGCCTGCAAGAGAAAGGACGGCCTCTAAGTACAGTGTGGTGCCCTGTTTTTGTGTGCACTGCCTCCCATGGTCGAATAGCTTGGCCAGTGTGGTGCCCTGTTGTTGTGTGCACTGCCTCCCATGGTCGAATAGCTTGGCCAGTGTGTAAAGTGCAGAAAGTGCAATTGATGTTCATGCCAGTGCCATAGCTGCTGGATGAGGGCTGGCCATTAGGCCTTTGAGGTCCCTTTGCCCATAATGTGAGGTGCACATGCAAGGATGAGGAGGACACTGGAAAGGGTACTCACCCTGACAATCCGAGTGAGGTCGTTAAACTTTTTCCGGCATTGGACACCAGTCCTGGGGACATCGCAGGTGGCTGTGACCCTCTGGGCGATATCCCTCCAGGCTCTCCTGTACACCCTCTTGGGAGGCTTCTTGCCACTGTCCGGGAACAAGATATGGCTTCTCTTCTCCAAAGCCCTAACCAGCACCTTTAAATCATGGGCAGAGAAGCGCTGCGCTCGCTCACGGGCCCTCTGCATCCTTCCTGGCGCTATTTCTCTCCAGCAGCAGTGTTTAGGTCTAGCTGGAGGGCTGCAGTATCCAGGGCGTGGCAGCAGACCAAGTCGACCCTTCCCCCTTTAAGAGCTGGCCGGCGCCAGGGTGTCTGCTGTCAATCAAAACATGACCGCACCTGCGCTGCACCCGGCCTCGGCGGTATCAGTCTGCACCGCTGGCTTAGCACCTAAAGATAGCCGTGCAACGCCAGTTTTAGCGCTCGAGCAAACTCCTTGGCCAAAGCTACTGAATATCGGCGAAGTGGTCTTCACTTTCCGGCGGGCGCAAACTTTAGCGGCCGCCCGACTTTACCGCCCCAAAAGTGGCTAGACTGAATTTCTAGGCCTATGTATTTGCCTGGTGTGTAGACCAGTTCAAAGTCATATCTTTGCAGCTTCATCATGAGTCCTTGAATCCTTGGAGACATCTCATTCAGGTTTTTTTTTATGATGGCAACCAGAGGGCTGTGGTCTGTCTCAACTGTGAAGGTGGGAAGTCCATATATGTAGCCATGAAACTTTTCTAGTCCAACTACCAAGCCTAGACATTCCTTTTCGATCTGGGCGTATCGACACTCAGTATCAGTCATAGACCTGGAGGCATAGGCAACAGGTTTCAATCTTCACCCTCTGCTTGTAGCAAGACCGCACCTAGGCCATCTTTTGATGCATCCGTAGACACTTTGATTCTTTTTGTTGGGTCAAAGAAGGTGAGTACAGGTGTGGTTGTCAGCACTGTTTTGAGGTTTATCCACTCTTGTTCATGTCTTTCTGTCCATGCGAACTCATTTGTTTTATGTAGCAGGTCTCGCAGGCAGGCTGTCTTGGCTGACAAGTTAGGAATGAACTTTCCAATGAAGTTTATCATCCCCATGATGCGTAGCACTCCTTTTTTGTCAGTGGGTCGGGGCATTTTGAGTATGGCGTTTACTTTTTCCATATCTGGCTCTATTCCTTTACCAGATAGATTATCTCCTAGGAAAGTGACTTCCTGGATGCCAAACTGACACTTGGCTTTGTTGAGCTTCAGTCCATTCCGGCATATGCTCTGTAGCACTTTAGTCAGTCTCTCATTGTGTTCTTTCAGTGTGGAGCCCCAGATGATGATGTCATCAACATAGACCCGAACTCCTTCAAGACCTTCAATTATGTGTTCCATCGCTGTATGAAAGATTTCAGATGCAGATATTATCCTGAAAGGCATTCTGAGGAAACAATACCTGCCAAATGGTGTGTTGAAGGTACAGTATTTAGTGCTCTCTTCATCCAGTTTTAGTTGCCAAAATCCTTGTGAGGCATCGAGCTTTGTAAAGCATGTGGCACCTGACATTTCACTGGTGATTTCTTCTCGCTTGGGAATCTGGTAGTGTTCACGTTTTATGTTTGCATTTAAGTCCTTTGGATCCATGCATATTCTTAGATCATTGTTCTTTTTCTTTACACATACCATGGAGTTAACCCAGTCTGTTGGCTCTTCGACTTTCCTGATGACTCCTAGTGTTGTCATTCTGTCCAGTTCATTCTTGAGCCAGTCACGCAGGGGTGCTGGAACTCTTCGTGGAGCATGTACCACTGGCTGAGCATCCTCCTTTAGCTGGATCTTGTATGTGAATGGTAGAACTCCAAATCCTTTGAACACATCCTGGAAATTATTCACTACAGAATCCACTGAGTCATCTGGTCTGCTTATGGCACAGTTTATATGGTAGACTCTCTTGACCAGTTCTAAGTCTTCACAAGCTTTGTCACCTAATAGTGAATCAAGTTTTTCAGCCACAACAGGAAACATGAGATGATGCACTTTGTCTTTGACTGTCACTTTAAGTCTGCATACACCTAAGCTATCTATTTTCTGTCCATTATAGTCCTTCAGTAGTACAGACTTTTTCTGTATTTTGGGCTTTTCTTTCATATTGTTAATGTCACTCATACTGATTAAGTTTGCTTTTGCCCCAGTGTCTAGTTTCAAGGTAACTAATGCTCCATTTACCTGCAGTGGGATCATCCATTTGTCCTCTTTTACTGCATTAACTTTATGTTCAGCATTGTCCATTTCTGAGGGCTGCACATTTTCTGTATCCTTTTTGATATTGTCACATGACACCATTCCTACAAAAAATGTCTCACTTAAATCAGTGTCCTCAATTACATTAACTCGTTGCCCTTACTTAGTTTTTACTTTTGAAAAGCATTGTTTGGCAAAGTGATTCTTTCCATTACACTTTGTGCACATTTTTCCAAACACTGGGCATTGTCTTAACTGGTGTTGGTAACCACAGCGTTTACAATTAAAAATTTCATCCTCCGATTGCTTTTCATTTCTGTTCTGCCCACGTTTCTTCCCCTTGTAGGACACAGCACCGACAGCAGCATTATCACTCATTACAATCGCATCATTATTGATTTCACTGAAAGTCTTCGCATGCTTTCGAGCTAGCTCGCTGGCTTGGCATATTTTCACCGCATTTTTCAAATTTAGTTCAGTTTCTCTCAACAGACGTTCCCTGACTTTTTTATCATGAATACCAAACACAATCTGGTCACGAATCATGGATGCTTTGAGCTCAGAGAAATTACATGTCTGTGCTTTCAGTTTCAGATCAGTTATGAAGCTATCAAAAGTCTCATTTTGCTGCTGTGCCTGAGAACGGAAGATGTATCTTTCATAGGTCCCATTCTTTTTGGGAGAGCAATGTGCATCAAATTTTTTTAGCACATCTTCTAATTTTTCTCTTTTCTCCTCTGGATTAAATAAAAATGTATTAAATACCTCTATCGCCTGTGGGCCTGCAATCGTAAGCAGCAACGCTATCTTCCTTGCGTCTGGCTTCGTACCGAATCCGATGGCTGCAATGTAGAGTTCGAATTGTTGTTTAAGAGTCTGCCAATTGTAGTCGATGTTTCCTGTGAGTTTCAAACGCTCTGGTGGCTTCAAATTCTCCATGTCGCTTTTCACAATTTTCAGCAGATCTTCACCACCCTGGTACCATCTTATGTTCATTACTAAATAGACATTCTTATTATGAACACAGCTAGCTTTTGCTAGTTACTTTATTGAGCACATGTGGACTAGGTACAGTATCTGTAGAGGCTTCCATCTTGACTGCTGCCTTGTGGGTAGCCTAGTGCCTCATGGGTAATGTAGTCTTAATATACATACAGCTGGGTAGTGTAGTCTTATACATACAGCTCTTTATATAGCTCTACACAGCTCTACGGCTCCACCTAGTGTCCACTATAGAATGACATGTTATTGATCATTACAGTAACTTTAAACATTCTTATCATAGGAGTTCTAATAAGAACATAAGAATTAGGAGCAGGAGTAGGCCATATGGCCATTTGAGCCTGCTCCACCATACAATAAGATCATGGCTGATGTTCGACCTCAACTCCACTTTCCTGCCCAATCCCCATATCCCTTGATTCCCCTAGCATCCAAAAATCTATCTATCTCAGCCTTGAATATACTCAATGACTCAGCATCCACAGCCCTTTGGGGTAGAGAATTCCAAAGATTCACAACCCTCTGAGTGAAGAAATTCCCTCTCACCTCAGTCTTAAATGGCCAACCCCTTATCCTGAGACTATGCTCCTTAGTTCTAGACTCTCCAGCCAGGGGAAACAACTTCTCAGCATCTACCCTGTCAATCCCCCTCAGAATCTTATATGTTTCAATGAGATCACCTCTCATTCTTCTAAACTCCAAAGGGTATGGGCTCAATCTACTCAATCTCTCCTCATAGGACAACCCTCTGATCCCAGGGATCAATCTAGTCAACCTTCATTGCTCAACCTCTAAGGCATGTATGCCCTTTCTCAGATAAGGGGACCAAAACTGTGCACAGTACTCCAGGTGTGGTCTCACCAAATCCCTGTACAATTGTAGTAATACTTCCTTACTCTAGTGCACCAACCCCCTTGCAATAAAGGCCAACATGTTATTTGCCTTCCCAATTGCTTGCTCTACCTGCATGCTAATCTCTGTGTTTCCTGCACGAGGATACCTAAATCTCTCTGAACACCAACATTTAATAGTTTCTCACCATTTAAAAAATAGTCTGTTTTTCTATTCTTCCGACCAAAGTGAATAACCTCACATTTCCCCACATTATACTCCATCTGCCACCTTATTGCCCACTCACTTAACCTGTCTATATCCCTATGGAGGCTCTTTGTGTGCTCCTCACAGCTTACTTTCCCACCTAGCTTTTTATTGTCAGCAAACTTGGATACATTGCACTCAGTCCCTTCATCTAAGTCATTAATACAGATTGTAAATAGCTGAGGCCCAAGCACTGATCCTTGCGGCACCCCACTAGTTACAGCCTGCCAACCAGAAAATAACCTGTTTATCCCTACTCTCATGTTTTCTGTCTGTTAACCAATCCTCTATCCATGCTAATATATTACCCCCAGCCCCTTGAGCCCTTATCTTGTGCAGCAACCTTTTATGTGACACCTTATCGAATGCCTTTTGGAAATCCAAATATACTACATCCACTAGTTCCCCTTTATCTACCCTGCTAGTTATATCCTTTAAAAACTCTAATCAGTTTGTTAAACACGATTTCCCTTTCATAAAACCATGTTGACTCTGCCTAATCATATTATGATTTTCTAAGTGCCCTGTTGCCACTTTCTTTATAATGAATTCCAGCATTTTCCCCGACGACTGATGTCAGGCTAACTAGCCTGTAGTTCCTTGTTTTCTCCCTGCCTCCTTTCTTGAATAGCAGGGTTACATTTCCTACCTTCCAAACCGCTGGGACTGTTGATCTCCAGCTCCTTTAAGCAGGGAAGTGCAGGTGGCCCATGAGAACGATGATAGTGAGAGGGCACATGGAAGTGGGGGCTCTGCTCAAAGTACTCCGTCTTCTCCCCATTGCACCCCCCCCTCAGTCAAGCCCCACATGTTGAATCCGTGATTCTTAAAGTATGATGTTTTCCAATAACTAGACGGAGGCTGTAAATTAACAATCAACAGGTGTTTACTGGAGGAGGGTAGTCTAAAGACTAACAGTACAGAGGCATGCTCAAGGCTTATTATATACAGGTGTGGTCCCTGCTGGTACTACAGTATACAGGAGCTGTAAAAGTAGTTCTCTCTTAAAGGTACATACACTACAATTCCTCCCCTTTTAGATTAACAGTACCCATAACATTCAAATAACAGTTAACACTTTAACATGCACATTAAACTGAAATAGTCCATTTATAGATTCAGTCTTTGGGGCGGCTTCCTGATCCTTTCTGGATAGCGCCTTTCCTGAGGTTCTTGTTCTTGGTGCGGAGGCGATTCTGGCCCCCTTTCGTCGGTTAGTTCATCAGGTTCCGCTGCTACTGTTTCTGAGGTAGATGCTACCGGTATGTCGGGTTCATCCCAAGGTACGCGAGCCATGGGGTTGACTCGTTCCTGTGATGCTAGGACCTGGTCAACGTGGCATCTCACAATGTTCTCCCCGACAGCCGCTGTGTACATTAATGGCCCCTGCCATGTGCATATCATTCCGGGTTGCCATTTCTCTGTTCGGTAGTCGCAGGCCAAGACTGGTTGTCCTACATTGAAGCTCCTTGTCGGCTCTTCATTGATGTGCTGGAATTGCTTATCCTCAACATTTCTTCGCACATTTGGTCTGAGCAAACCCAGACGAGATCTCAACCTTCGGTTAAAGAACATCATGGCCGGGGTCTGGTTGGTAACTGCATGTGTTGCATTTCTGTAGGCTAACAGGAAATTGTCCACCTTATGCTGCAGTGGAATTTCATCATCGCACATGGCCCTTATCGACTTTTTAAAGGTTTGTACGATCCTCTCAGCCAATCCATTTGTGGCTGGATGATATGGGGCGGATGTGTAATGCCTTACCCCATTCCTTCTCATAAATTTCAAAAACTCTTCGGACACAAACTGTGGTCCGTTATCAGAGCAAATCTGCTCTGGCAAGCCGTTTCTGGCAAATATGGTCCGTAGGACTGCAATCGTTTTCTCTGTAGTGGTTAAGGACATTTTGATCAACTCAGGCCATTTCGAGTGCGCATCCACTGCTATTAAGAACATTGAGTCCATGAATGGACCAGCAAAATCAATATGCACCCATTGCCATGGAGAGGAAGGCCACTCCCATGGGTGTAGAGGGGCATGTGGTGGTGCATTTTGGAACTTCTGGCATCCTGAGCAGCTCTTTGTTAGGTCCTCGATTTGTTGATCGATCCCCAGCCACCACACATAAGTCCTAACAAGGCTTTTCATTTTCACCCCTCCCAGATGGCCTTCGTGAAGCTCATTGTGCACTCTCTCCCTTAACTTGGGTGGAATTACCACTCGGGAGCCACACATCACTGTCCCCTGGCATACTGACAGCTGTTCTCTTCTGGATGAGAATGCTGGCAACAGTGAGTCACCATGTGTTGGCCATCCCTTCACCGTCAAATCATATACCCGAGACAGTGTCGGACCATTGCGGGTCTCCCTCTCTATATCCACGTTAGTTACTGGCAATCGTTCAATTATCGCCGAATAAAATATTTCGATAGGGTCCACTGCTGGTGCTTCCTCCACAGTAGGCAATGGCAGGCGTGATAGCCCATCAGCGTTTCCATGCTGTTTCGTGCCCTTATACTCTATTTCATATTGGTTCGCCCCTAGAAAAAGGGACCGTCTTTGTAGCCATTGTGCAGTCATCACCGGAACGCCCTTCTTTGGATTAAAGATGGAGACAATTGGTTGGTGGTCAGTCAGCAAGGTGAACTTCTGCCCATGCAGATAGTGGTTGAATTTTTTTACTCCCCATACTAGGCTGAGGGCCTCCCTGTCGATCTGGGCGTAGTTGCGCTCGGCTGAGGTTGGTGACCGAGACGCAAAGGCTACTGGCCTCTCCAACCCGTCTGGGAATTTGTGCGACAGCACCGCTCCAATACCATAGGGTGATGCATCACATGCCAGCCGAATTGGTTGTGCTGGGTTGAAATGGGCCAACACCTCTTTTGATGTGATCAATTATTTTCACTTCTGGAAAGCTCGTTTACATTCGCCATTCCACTTCCATGGTACCCCCATTTGCTGTAGGGTGTTCAGTGGGTGTAATACTGTAGACAAATTTGGTAAGAACTTATGGTAGTAGTTCACCAGCCCGAGGGACGACCTCAGTTGTGACACATTTTCCTGTGCTGGAGCCTTGACTACTGCCTCAATCTTTTCAGGGGACTTATGTAACCGCTCTTCATCAATAACGTGGCCACAATACGAGATCTGCTTCTGGAAAAGCTCGCACTTGTGGCAATTAGCTCGTAGCCCATATTCCTTTAATCTAGTTAGCACCTTCTCCAGGTTGGCGAGGTGATCACTGTCATTTTTGCCTGTGACCAGGATGTCGTCCAAATAACACTGGGTCCCTGGAATCCCTTGCAGGACTTGATCCATTGCCCTTTGCCAAATAGCCGGAGCCGATGCTACCCCGAACACCAGCCGGTTGTACTGGTAGAGACCTTTATGAGTGTTGATCGTGAGCTATTGTGTCGAGGCTTCTTCTACCTCCATTTGCAGGTACGCCTGGGCCAGATCAATTTTGGTGAAGCGTTTACCTCCAGATAGCGAGGCGAAAATATCCTCAATCCGTGGAAGTGGATATTGTACCGTGTGAAGGACTGGGTTCACTGTCACCTTAAAATCCCGACAGATGCGGACCTTCTTTGGTTCCCCAGGCGTATTACTCAACGACCTCTTCATTACAGGAACGATGGGTGTAGCCCACTCGCTCCAGTCTACTTTGGACAGTAGTCCTGAACGTTCCAACCCTTCCAGCTCTGCTTTGACGGCTGGTCGGATCGCATAAGGCACCGGTCTGGCCTTAAAAAACTTTGGGCTTGCATTTTCCTTTATTTTAATCATCGCTGTTATGCCTTTTAGTGTTCCAAGTCCCTCCTGGAACACTTCTTGTGCGTCAGTTAGCATTTTTGACAGTCGTCCAGGTGTGACGTCGTCATCCTTTTTGACCTCAACCTTAAGTGCCTGTATGGAATGCCAATCTAATTGTATCTTCCGGATCCATTCACATCCTAGTAGTGGTGGTCCTCCATCAGGCAATACATATAGGTCCATTTTGGGTATTTCCTGACCTTTGTATATCACGTTCACCCTTATTTTTCCTTTGGGGTAGACCTTTTGCCCCGTGTACGTCTTCAAGACAATCTCTGTAGCTTTCAAGGGTATATGTGAGAATAGCCGCTTGTAGTCACTTTGGTTTATGACTGTTAGGGCTGATCCTGTGTCCGATTCCATTTTCACTTGGACTCCGTCTATGTTGAACGTGACCCAGATAGTCTGGTGATCCTCCATTTTGATTACCTTATGTAGTTTCAGACAACCGAGCTCCTTGCTTCCGGAGTCTGTATCACTTTTCTGTTCGTCTGAACTACTGTCCATCACCTTATGTACCTTTTTGTACTTCTCCTGTGGAGATTTCTTGCTGCTGGTTTTCTTCCCTGACCTGCAGACTCTTGCTATGTGTCCTGCTTTTCCACACTGTCTGCACACTTGGTCCTTGAACCAACAATCCTTCTGGTTGTATGTTGTTCTGCCGCAGCGATACCACTTCCCTGCTCCATATGACATTTCATTGGTGCCATATTCTTGCGGTCTCCGTTGTATCTCTGCAGCGCCCCGTGCGGCTGCTTCGTGTGATACTGCCATGCTGAAAGCCTTGTCCAGCTTAAGATCCTTTTCTGATAGAAGCCGTCTCTGGATTCCTTCACTTTGAAGCCCACACACAAACTTGTCCCTTAATGTATCTGCTAGTCCCAATCCAAACTGGCAGTCCAAAGATGTGCAGGTTAGGTTGATTGGCTATGATAAATTGACCCTTAGTGTTAGGGGGATTAAATACAGGGGGTTACGGGGATGGGGTGGGATATGTGTTGGTGTAGGGGTTACGGGGATCAGGTGGGATATGTGTCGGTGCAGGCTCGATGGGCCAAAATGGCCTCTATCTGCACTGTGGGGTTTCTGTGATTTCTGTGATTCTGTGTTTCGATAACTTGCGCAGTTCCGTTAAGTACTCAGCATTACTTTCGTCTTTATGCTGGTTCCTTTTGTGGAACTTAAATCTTTCTGCTATCAGCAGCGGTGTGGGGTTTAAGTGGTCCTGTAGGATTTCCACTATGCTTTTGAAATTCTTATCCACTGGCTTCTCTGGGGTTATTAGGTTTCGCAGTAAGCCATAAGTTTTTGCACCCATGGAATTCAACAAAACCAGTGCTTTCCTAGCATCTGGCACTTCATTTGCCTTGCAGTGCACCTCAATGCATTCCACATATGTCGCCCAATCTTCAACTTCATTGTCGAACGCAGTGATACTGCCACTCTTCGGCATTCCTGGGTGTGATTAAACTGTCTAAAATGGCATCTCCCGCGCGCTCCCTTCTTCTCCGCTGGCACAAAGTGGCATCTCCCGCGCTTTCCTTTCTTCCCGCGCTCACCCTTCTTCTCCGCTGCGGTTTCTAAAATGGTGTCTCCCGCGCTCTCCCTTCTTCTTCGCGGCTCAATGGCGTCTCCCGCGCTTCTTTTCTTTCCCCGCGGATGCTGTTCAGCCCTTGAGCCCTGGCTGTGCTCTGCGCGTTCTCCTGTGCGCCTCTCTCATTGCCGCCGCTCGGTCCTGAACCCGGCTGCTGCTTTACCCTCTCTCTCTTTTTGTTTTCCGTCGACGCCGCTCGGTTTTCAACCCCCGGCTGCGCCCTGTGTGCTTCACCCTCTCTCTTACCCCGTCGACGCTGCTCGGCCTTTTCTGTGCCGTCGGTCGGCTCCAGCCGCCGCTGTCCGGGAAGGGTCTGCGCTGTACCTGTTGCTAGTCTGTTGCTGGATCGTCGTGGCTGGAGAACCAAGCCCAGCTCTCAACAGCCTCCCCTGCGATGTTCACTCTCTGCTGGATGACTGGGCGGTTGCTCGTGGTCGACGCCCGTGCTTCTGGCCTCGACTTTCTTCCACCGTCCACCTGGAGCGAATCCTTGAAAGGAAATGCAGAGTTGCAGGTAGATTCGAATTGACCTCGTTGCCACTTTTGAATCCGTGATTCTTAAAGTATGATGTTTTCCAATAACTAGACGGAGGCTGTAAATTAACAATCAACAGGTGTTTACTGGAGGAGGGTAGTCTAAAGACTAACAGTACAGAGGCATGCTCAAGGCTTATATACAGGTGTGGTCACTGCCGGTACTACAGTATACAGGAGCTGTAAAAGTAGTTCTCTGTTAAAGGTACATACACTGCACCACATGCTGCCTCAGATCCCAGTGGCCGAGTCTGACCCTGCACAGTTGCAGGAGGAGCAGTCTTAGGTGGAGCCCTCACAGGTTCCAAAACCCAGAGGGTGTCTGCCAAAAGTGACTAAGTAGTCACAGCAGGGAAGTGAGCAGCCTGCCTTTACCTCTGCTGAAGACACAGCGGGTAAATGTCATAGAAGCACTCGGAAAAGAAAAATGACACAATCGTAGATGCACAAGGGTATGCACATGGATGTTTGCCAAAATGTTAGTGTTGAGTTTCAGTTCTATTTATTGTGCACCACTTTCCAGTCTTGTCAATTTTTGTCTGCTACCTGGGAAGTGGCCTGGTCAGTTGGAGTGAATGGTGAGACATTACTTAACCTTGCACAATGGGTATGCATGTGACAGGAATGGTTTGGTCATTTTAGAACTGATTTGTGATGTTGGTGGGAGTGGGGGGAAGTTGGTACAGCAGTTGGGAGCCAGATGGGTACATTGATGCAACTTAACTAAATCATGCCATTATGATGCCATCCCGGGCAGCAATGTGCACCGCTGTTGGTGCCATGTCCACCTCATGTTAATCCTCCTCGTGTTCCACCTGCTCATCCTCCTCCTCCTCAGAGGTTGTGCGCTCTGCAAGTTGCTTCTCCTGCAGCTCCAATCCTCCCTACTGCGCTATGTTGTGCAGGACGCAGCTTATGACGATCATTCCAGAGACCCTGGCTGGTGCATAGTGAAGGACTCATCCAGATCTGTCAAAGTATCTGAGGCACATCTTCATCATGCCAATTGCTTGCTCTATGACACATCTGGTTGTCATGTGACTTTCATTATTGTAAGTACAGGGTTCTCAAAATTCCCGCGCTCACTGTAATTATGGATCAAGGGACCCTGTTCGGACAAGTTATTAAAAACAGGGTACCCAAAATGGCTTCTGCAGCCTCGTGACCAAACCGACAGGATTTTTAAAGCAAGGTTCTGCAGACAAGCAGGCCCGGAGACGAAACGTAAAATGCAGGAATCTGTGAAAAGGGACTCTCTGGAGCCAGCAGACAAAGTAAACACAGAATACGCATTCATTCGACTTGAAACAAATCAAGCTAGAATGGGCCTAGAATCGAGGCCATTAGGTTTCTGCATATTTAATCGGTAACAGCTCACAGTAGCCATCAAGTCAGGATGGGGACAATTAAGTCTTATCCATGACAAACAACCAGGACATCGGGGCCATTAGACCCGGAGACAACCACTCCAAAAGTCGTTAAAGTAAATGGTTGTAGTCATTTAAACAAACCCGCCAAAAGTAAGACAATGGACTGACCTGATTTGGCGCGCAGATAAGGAGTTGAAGAACGGGTATAATTGTAGGCCCATCAGTGGTAACCATCGCTCGGTGTGCACTTCGCTTAGCTCCCTGAACTCTTGCTGGAGGCCTCGGCCTGCTGCCGCTCGTACTCGCGCCCTGGCCTCATGGCGGGCTCTCTTCTCGCTCCCCGCGCCGCTCAACAACCAAGGACGCCCATTACACCGGGGCCAAACGCGGGAGGAGAACGAGACCCAAGTTCAACACCACACAGGACACACAGGCCACAAACGGGTAGGCGAGACGAAGAAGGAAGGTGGTAGACCAGCAAAAGCAGA
The DNA here is from genome assembly GCF_052327205.1 of Somniosus microcephalus. Lineage (NCBI taxonomy): Eukaryota > Metazoa > Chordata > Chondrichthyes > Squaliformes > Somniosidae > Somniosus > Somniosus microcephalus. The sequence goes on along the minus strand of NC_140988.1, from coordinate 253,814,263 downwards.
GAAGGACAGCGAAAGGCGCATTGGGAAAAACCAAATGCCTAGTTATAAGCTAGCGTTTGGTAAATAAGTTGGTGTTGCATGCATGAACATTGCAAATAAGCAGGCATTCGAAGAGTGGGCGGCAGCGCCCGTGATGAATAAACTAGCATTCAAAGCATGGGTAGTAAAATCTTTTAGACGATAAAAACCGCCAATCGACTCCGATTGTAACATTACCGCCGACGACCGCCTGAGGGAGAAGAAGAAAACCCATCGCGACGAGACGACGACGGTAGCTGAGGAAAAGGGAGGGTGCTTCGCATCAACAACTTCAGCGCCGCACCCTGAGACCACGTGGCGATGGGGTACCCCAAAGGACAGCGGGAGCGGACCTCAAAACTCATAACCGTTTAAACAACAGGTTTTGGATCGGTGAGCATGAATTCCTGGCCCCTCATAGATTAATCTAGTTAGGTATAGGGGGTGGGATAAGGATAAGGGGATTGTTTGATGTAATTGTTTTTCCTCGATGTGCCGTGTGTTCCCCATTCCCATATAAGTGTAATTGTTTTATGCCTGTAATTTTCATACCAGTAATTCTCATAAGATTGTTCTGTTCTGCTTTTAATAAAATGTTGGTTTTCTTGCACCAAACCAGTTGTCTACTCGATTTTCTGTATCGCCGCCTGTACCTAAGTCCGGTGTCTAGAACCCAGGGGTGTGGGAGCGATTCGAACCGCTCAAAGGGGACAGCCAGAGGCGAAGCTGGCTGGGCACGACACACCACCCCCTACATTATAGCACTCTTTGGCCTCATTGCTTGGTTTCCTGAAGGGTGTCATCAGCCACATCTTCAGTGGATAGCCCTTGTCTCCAAAGAGCCAGCTGGTAAGTCTGTTTGGAGGTGTGAAGAGCTGAGGGAGGGTGGACTGGCGCAGGATGAGAGTCATGACAGCTCCTTGAGAATCTGGCACACACATGCATGATGAGCACTTTGAGGGATTGGAAGCCCTTCCGGTTCCTGAACAATCCTGCGTGATGTAGGGGTGCCCTGATGGCCACATGTGTGCAGTCGATGAGGCCCTGCGCCTGTGGGAAGGCAGCCAGAGCTGCAAAGCCGAGCACCTGCTGAGTAACACTGACTTCATCAGTGGCAAAGTGTAAATAAGTGCCTGACTTGTGAAACATGGCATCGGTCACCTGTGTGATGCATCTGTGGGCGGCTGACTTCGAGATCCTACAAATGTCTGCTGCAGATCCCTGGAAGGAGCCTGAGGTGAAGAAGTTGAGGGCGATGGTGACTTTGACAGCCACTGGTAATGTGTGACCACCAGGTCCTCTGGGCAGCATTCTTGATCCAGCAAGCGACAAATGTCTGCGCAGATCTGGCGCGATAACCTGAGCCTCCTGAAGTACTGCGGCTCAGTCATGTCCAGGAAGCTCATCCTCTGCCTGTATACCCTGTGTCGGGGGTATTGCCTCGAATGAGGTGCTCCCCTGTGCTGATCCCCTCTCTCCTGTGGAGCATCAGATCGGTGAGGAGAAGGCTGCTGGTGTTGTTGCTGCTGCTGATGTTGCTGGTGTTTTGATGCTCGGGCTCATCTTGGTCCGAATCTGAGGTCCAAGGTGAAACAGCATAAGCGGCACCCTGTGAAGGAATAAGCCATGGGGGAAAAATTCAGTTGTTTGCGCCTCCCGTTAGCGCCTTAAGAGGGCACTAATGGGGCACAAAGCAACTAGTGCTCCGGCGCAGCGATGTTTGCGCCGCTCGCGAAGTTCACAGAAACCACAGAAACCCCACAGTGCAGATAGAGGCCATTTCGGCCCATCGAGCCTGCACCGACACATATCCCACCCGATCCCCATAACCCCAACAGATATCCCACCCTATCCCTGTAACCCCACGTATTTAAGCCCCCTAACACTAAGGATCAATTTATCATAGCCAATCAACCTAACCTGCACATCTTTGGACTGTGGGAGGAAACCGGAGCACCCGGAGGAAACCCACGCAAACACGGGGAGAATGTGCAAACTCCACACAGACAGTCACCCGAGGCCAGATTCGAACCCGGGTCCCTGGCGCTGTGAGGCAACAGTGCTAACCACTATGCCACCATGCTGGATATTTTATGGCGGCGCTAAACACTACCGCCACGATCTCCTGCACCGGCAGATTGTGATGTCAGCCAAGTGCATAACGCCCCGGTAGCGCCCTGGACCGGATATTGAGTGGCGCCCCCTGCCTTACTGCCTGCCGCTAGCAACAACAGGTTGAGTGGAGTGTTTTGCAGTCAGGAAGGGACTGCGGGAACGCTATTTAAAGGCAACCGCTTCCTGCCTTTTTTTGTTGGTGACATTTTTGCACCACGTATTCTGAGAGAGAGAGAGAGAGAGAGAGAGACTTCTGAAGAGATTCAACGCTGTGTGAAGGAGTTTTGGGTACTGAGCAGCACTTTGCAGGTTCATTTTGATTTGCCCTTCATTGTATCGATTGAGAAGAGACTGTAGGGGCTGCACTCTGAGCTCTTTCCCTGGGCCTTTCCATTGTTCTTTCCAGCAGATTTGATGTACAGGTCTCTCCAGGCTGAGATTCAAGGCTGCAATGAGCAGGATGTGGATGGAGAGCAAGATCAACCCTCCCCTTTAAGATAAAAACAGAAAATGCTGGAGAAACTCAGCAGGTCAAGCAGCATCTGTGAAGAGAGAAACAGAGTTAACGTTTCAGGTCGATGACCTTTCGTCAGAGCTCCCCTTTAAGAACTGGCCACGCCAGTGTGTCTGTGTTCCATTGGTGACTGACATCACATGAGCTTCGCCAGCGCTCTGAGGTAGCGCCTCGCTCCTCAGCCTTTGTGCCTTAAGACAGGCGTGAAGCGCCTGATTTAGCGCTCCAATCACCTCCAGGGGCGATAAAAGCCAAGTTTGTCGCCGGAGGCAATAATTAGCGCCAGGCGCATGGCCGATAATGGCGCCCCAAACGGGGTGATACTGATTTTTTTCCCCCATATAACCTATTCAGAGAAATACACTATCTTATGAAAGAATTCTGAGCTTATTAAAACATGACAAACTGGGTTTGGAAATTTAGAAACCTAACTATGAAATAGCTATGAAAGAATTCTGGCAATTGAGATAAGACAGTTGCTGACCCTGAAAAAGAAGATGCATGGCTCCAACAGGGTGACTTTTTGGGAACAAAACAATGGTTCACCCTGGATAAGGTGTTCTAATTTAAACTTCGTAAAGATGGTACATAAGATAAGGAACATCTGCCCTCGTAAAGATGACATAAAATAAGGAACGCCTGCCTTTCACACCATTCTATATGGTGATCCTAGAACACCTGGAGATGAAACAAGATTCTGGCTGATGTAGCAGTAAGAATTGCAGAGGTCAGCAGAAAGATGAATAGGGATAATTAACTTGCATCAGCAGAAAACCTTAAAGGAAATACCACTGGAAAAGGGTATAAATATTGAACTCTCAAATGGGATATCAGACTCGCTTTAATCAGGCAAAGCAATTCTCGGCTTCAGAGGCGGCTCTGTAGTCTCCAAATCTTTGTACCTCAGGGATCAAAGGTATTTGATATTGATGGAGATCCTGAATAGAAACCTTTAAGAACTGTAATACTGTAGTGAATTTAAGATTTAAAAGTAAGATTCTCTGTTAAAAAGATAGTATTTTTTCTCTTTTTAGAACCGTTAATGTTGCGATTGACTGATTCACCAACAGTAAATTGCATGTCAGTTCTTTTAATAAATCTCTATATATTTTTAGAATTGTCTCATATAAGACTTCTGTATCAAAAATCCACAAACTCAATCTCTGTACAAATTTTGGTGAAGAGTTACATTTCTGGGGGAGTTTTCCGGACTCTCATAATATCCGGGCGTTATAGTCTAGCTAAACTTATTAAAAGCACTATCTGGAGGATGGTAATATTCTCGGGTTGTTCCTTTCCTTTAGGGAGAGATAGCCCGGACCTTTAGACCCAATTAAGCACCTTTAGGATTCAGCTACCTCAAACTTTAGTTGAAAGTGAACATCTGAGAAATACGCCTGATCCGGGGTAGCCCTAAAGGGGCTAGGACTAGTAAATATTCCTTCAACCCATGCTGATCTAATAGATGCCAGGTAAAATGGAGATCAGAGGCACAATCCTCCAATGTAGTAAGAGTGACTTGCAATGTAGTGAGAGTGGCTTCCCAGATTGCAGAAATCACCTGCAAACTCCCGAAAGCTAAATCTCTGCACAAAATGGCATCCGCAAGAGCTTTTCCCCTAGGCAAGGAAGCAGGTGTAAGGTATGAGTATTTATGCGCTATTTCCAGCTGTCACTTAATGAACTTGCACAATGGCCACTGAGCTCACGCCACCCCTTCACAGAGTGAGCTTCAGGAAGTCTGTGAGCCCTGTGCACAAGCAGTAAAAGCTGAAACCTCAGGTTAAAAAGCCTCTTAAGGGTCCCTCAATGAGCAGTTAACTACTTCAATGAGGTCGCCCGCCTCTCCCGAGCATGTCAGTGGTGCGCTGGGAAACACGCCCGAGTTAAATGCGGAAATCGGCAGGTTCCCGATGCGCTGTCAATTTCAACGCTTTTAATTGCCAACCCGCTGGTGAACCCACACTCTCTGCAATGTAAAAATTCCGGCCATAGTGTTGAATAGATGAAGTTATATAGCTCCCAGGAGAAAGGGTAAGTATAGATTTTATAAAACATGGTGTACTTTATAAATCTTTGCATTAACAGCAGCTAATTGGATTATTGAATTGGTGCTGTGAGCATACATCTTACTGCATTTTTAAAAGCAGATTACTCAGCTGTTCATTGCATAACCAATTGTCAAATTTAAATTTTCTGCACATTAGATTTCAGTAAAAAGTTGGTGTAAAAGCAAATTATTAACCCAACAGCTGATGGCAAATGAAAGATGTGAATGCATACTGTGGTGAAATAAGTCTTATAAGTATATACAGGTAGACTATCCTTTATCCGAAAACCTCGGGACCAGCCGTGTTTCGGTTTTCGGAAAATTTCGGATTTCGGAAGGTATTTTACAAGACTGGGAAATTTGTCGGGGGTGGGGGTCGGCGGGGGGGTCGGGGTCGGCGGGGGTGGGGGTTGGCGGGGGGTCGGCGGGGGGTCGGGGGTGGGGGTCGGCGGGGGTCGGGGTCGTGCGCACGACTTACACTGAACGAAAACACTTTCGGTTTTCAGAGGATTTCGGTTTTCGGAAGTGCGGATAAAGGATACATTATCCCTTATCCGAAAGGGTGGGGGTCGGCGGGGGGTGGGGGTCGGGGTCGGCGGGGGGGTGGGGGTCGGCGGGGGTCGGGGTCGTGCGCACGACTTACGCTGAACGATTTCTGTTTTCGGAAGTGCGGAAAAAGGATACGCTATCCCTTATCCGAAAGGGTGGGGGTCGGCGGGGGGTGGGGGTCAGCGTCGGCGGGGGGGGTGGGGGTCGGTCGGGGTCGGCGGGGGGGTGGGGGTCGGCGGGGGTCGGGGTCGTGCGCACGACTTACGCTGAACGATTTCTGTTTTCGGAAGTGCGGAAAAAGGATACGCTATCCCTTATCCGAAAGGGTGGGGGGGGTCGGGGGTCGGGGGGGGATAAAAGAATATTGGACAGGTCGCTGCAGCTATCGGACGGGCCGCTGTATTGTTGGGTTCACTCTCCCGGTACCTCCTTCACACTGCCCGGCTCGGCCTGCAATCTCCTACCCAGGAAGGAAATCAGTGACCCTCTGCCCTGCTCAGTGTAAGTCGTGCGCCACTCTGGTCATGTCGTGCGCACGACTTACGCTGAACGAAAAAACCTTCGGTTTTTAGAGGGTTTTGGTTTTGGGAAGTTCGGATAAAGGGTAGTCTACCTGTACCTTATTCTACCTGAGTATAGTTTCCTATTGTAATCTATTGTAACCCTGCTGTTTTCTTGGTTGGCCAGGAATGTTGATGTACTGTATACCACTCTGCTGTGCCATTGATTGTCCTGATACTGTTACTTCGCCCCTGGCTCCGCCTCCTAGTAGTTCTGAGAAGCTGGTCAGTAGGCTAACATGTGTGTTCTGTTCTGTCCAGTTCTAAGCTAATAAAAGCCAACTGTTTGAGTTATAACTACCAGTCTCTGTAGTTATTTAAGGTATATCAATTTTATTAGCTTACTACTTCCAGGGATGGACAGACTCCTGAAGCCGGAGCGTCTAGACAGTGATCCACATTCGGCGGACGCATCGAAGAAATTCGCACATTGGCTCCGGTGTTTCAAACATTTCATTGCATCGCTCGATGATGAGGCCAACAAACTGGGCCTACTGACTAACCTAGTAAGTCATCGGACCTACTCGCTAGTCGAGGACGCTCCTACCTACGAGGATGCACTCGCGACTCTCAAGGCCCAATACCTGAAGCCTGTTAACGAGGTGTATGCCAGGCATCTCTTGGCTACCCGCAGGCAACTACCGGAAGAATCGCTGGATGATTTTCTACAGAATCTAAAGGCCCTGGCGAAGGACTGCAACTACAAGGCCATGACGGCCATTTTGTACCAGGAAGAAGCGGTTCGCAATTCGTTTATATCGGGCCTTCGACCGAATTACATTAGGCAGAGGTTGCTTGAAAGGGACACTCTGGATCTAAAGACGGCCATGGCTACAGCTCGATCGCTGGATGTGGCGCAGAAGAACTCCGAGACCTATGCGTCAGGCCATGCGGCCCTCTCAGCCTCGTGCGCACCGAGCGAGGAGGCGCCATCCTCTCCGCCTGGGCCTCGGACCAGCCCTACACCACGGGAGTCTCCACCCAGCCCCACCACTGCAGCGATGTCCCGCGGACCAAGATGCTACTTCTGCGGCCAGCTCAAGCACCCCAGACACCGATGTCCTGCGAAAGACGCCACATGTTTCAAGTGCAAGAAACGGGGACATTTCAGCAAGGTATGTAAGGGGAATCCCGTACCTGATACAGTCTCCGCGGCCCTACACGTGGTCCCAGAATTTGATACCGTCTCAGCGGCCGCCTACGGATCTACGATAGCCTCAGTCACGGTTGACCAGTCCAGACCGCATCCACTATCAAAGTCTATGATGGACGTTAAGGTAAACGGACACCCGACGAAGTGTTTAATCGATTGCGGGAGTACTGAGAGTTTTATTCACCCTAGCCTCATCAAACCGTACTCACTAAAGGTGTACCCTACCCGGAGCAAAGTCGCGATGGCATCTAAGTCCCTCACTTCGGAGGTAAGCGGTTTCTGTAAAGTAACACTGACTGTTAAGGGCACAGAGTATAAAGGTTTTAAGCTCCTTGTGTTGCCACAGCTCTGCGTGAAACTAATTCTAGGCCTAGATTTCCAGTGCCACCACGAGAGCGTCACACTTGCATATGGCGGATCCCAGCCCCCGCTCACAGTTTGCGGCCTCTCCACTTTAAAGATAAGCCCGCCATCTCTGTTTGTGAACCTCGCCCCAAACTGTAGACCTATCGCGACCAAAAGTCGACGGTACAGTTCGGAAGATAAAAAATTTATAAAAGGAGAAGTAGGAAGGCTACAGCGGGAGGGTATCATCGAAAATAGTAATAGCCCGTGGCGTGCTCAGGTAGTAGTGGTTAAAACTAACGAAAAGAAACGGCTCGTGGTCGACTACAGCCAGACCATCAACATATATACGCAACTAGACGCTTATCCCTTGCCTCGCATCTCCGAGATGGTGAACCAGATTGCCCAGTATCGTGTGTTTTCCACTATTGACTTAAAGTCTGCCTATCACCAGCTCCCCATAAAAGTAGATGACCGTCCTTATATGGCTTTTGAAGCAAATGGGCGCCTGTACCAATTCCTTTGGGTACCCTTCGGGGTCACGAATGGAGTTTCCGTTTTCCAACGGGAAATGGACCGTATGGTAGATGAGAATGCGTTGGAGGCAACATTTCCGTACCTGGACAATGTTACTATCTGTGGACGCGACCAACAGGAGCATGACCGGAATCTCGCTAAATTTCTAGAGACTGCCCAAAAGCTAAACCTGACCTATAACGAGCATAAATGTACTTTCAACACTACTCGTCTGTGTATTCTCGGCTGTGTGGTAGAGAATGGGGTAATCGGGCCAGACCCTGAACGATTACGCCCGCTTAAAGAACTACCACTGCCACATAACCCTAAGGCCTTAAGAAGGTGTCTGGGATTCTTCTCTTATTATGCTCAGTGGGTGGCCAACTACTCGGACAAAGCCCGAGCCCTTATCAAGTCGACGTCTTTCCCTCTATCAGTAGAAGCGCAGGAGGCATTCACCAACATCAAACGGGACATTGAAAAGGCCGTGGTATGTGCTGTAGATGAGAGGATACCCTTCCAGGTAGAGAGCGATGCTTCTGATTTTGCATTGGCTGCAACCCTCAACCAGGCCGGGAGACCGGTAGCCTTCTTTTCCCGTACACTACAGGGTCCTGAAGTCAGGCATTCTTCCGTTGAGAAGGAAGCACAAGCAATTATCGAGGCGGTCAGACATTGGAGACATTATCTCGCCGGCAAACGTTTCACACTCCTCACTGACCAGCGGTCTGTGGCCTTCATGTTTAACACGAAGCAGAGAGGCAAGATAAAAAATGACAAGATCCTAAGATGGCGGATAGAACTGTCCACTTATGACTACGATATTATGTATAGGCCAGGAGCACTCAATGAGCCACCCGTTGCCCTATCTCGAGGGGTATGTGCCAGCCTTAGTACTGGCAAGCTCCAAAGTCTCCACGACGCACTCTGCCATCCAGGAATCACCCGATTGAATTACTTCATCAAGTCTCGCAACTTGCCCTACTCCATTGAGGAGGTCCGAACGATGACCAGAGCCTGCCGCGTTTCTGCGGAATGCAAACCCTGCTTCTACAGGCCCGAACAAGCTCACCTCATCAAGGCAACTCGGCCATTCGAGCGCCTAAGCCTTGATTTCAAAGGTCCTCTCCCATCGGTTGATCGTAATGTCTATTTCCTCAACGTTATAGACGAATACTCTCGTTTCCCCTTTGCCATTCCCTGCCCGGACATGACCAGTGCTACGGTAATCAAAAGCCTCTGCAACTTATTCTGTCTGTTCGGTATGCCCAACTATATCCATAGCGACAGAGGAACGTCGTTTATGAGTGATGAGTTATGTAGTGTATGTAACGTTCCACCTTTAAGAGAACTATTTTAAGGGTTGCACTACTTTATCTTGGCTACTGTATACTGTAATACCGGTGGTGACCACACCGGTATATAAGTGCTGTGTAAGGATTTATTGGGCAGATTCGCCCTGACCTTCGAATAGTAAAGTCCTGTTAAAGTTACTCTTGTAGTCTGTGTATTAATTCACCATATAACCCACAGACTTTACAGTGGCGGCGAGTTCGATCTTACCCTGCGGCAGCGATACATCCGAAGCAGTTAACGAGCATCGAGAGGAGGCACCCGCCCTCGTCATTCTGCTGAGAGAAGACTCGAGTCTGCAGAGCAAGGAAGAAGGAAGAATTCAGACACGAAGCCTTCCATCAGCGACAGGCAGTGATCGTCCCTTCTGCCACGGTGGTGAGTGAGCCGATCAGCCACGAGAAGCAAGTCGGCCACGTTGACTGTGAGTAGGGGGAAAATTAAAAAAAAAGAACGGAGGAAGGGCGGTGAACTCGACCACGGTCGGGGGGGAAAGGAGCCGGACAGAAGTCGGGCCCAGAGGCGCTGAGACTGGGGCAGCGTGGGGCACGGAAGCCACGGTGCAAGCGGGAACGCAGCCGGTGTGAGAGACCGGGCTACCAGCAGGAACGCAGCCGGTGTGAGAGACCGGGCTACAAGTGGGCTGGGAGATGCAACAGCGTCGTGAGACAGCTCGACCACGACCGGCGAAAGGCCGGGCAGCTACCGAAGCCGCGAGGCACTGCGACCGGGATCGTAAGGCGCGGGAAGAAATAAAAATAAGAAACCGCGGAGAACTCAGCCGCAGCCGGGGGAGGAAAGGACCGGACTGCGAGAGGGCTGGGAGGCGCGATTGGAAGCCGCTGAGGGAGAGACAGAGCCCGAGCGAGCGGGAGAGACAGAGCCGAGCGAGGGAGACCGAGGAGATTCAGCCAGCGGCTGGAACTGTTCGCCGTCAACGGGTTGTCCCCAGCGCCGGTTGCCCTGCCGAGGAAAGGGAACAAAGAACGCACTGAAGCCGGCGCGCAGGCTGCGAACCCCGAAAGCCAGCGGTCGTCGCCCGAGGGACAAGCTTACCCCTCCCGCCAGTAGGCGGAGAAGAAGACAGGAGCGGGAAACCGCCATTTTGAAAGTGGGCGGGGAAGGAGACAAGCGCGGGAAACCGCCATTTTTGGAAAAAAAAAGTTAAAGAAAAATTTCGTTGTTGTTTCTCAGGAAGATTGTGAAGATGCCTAAGCGTGCCAACATCAACGAATTCGATTCGGATGTGGAAGATTGGACCACGTATGTAGAACGCATCGAGATATATTGTAAGGTCAATAAGATAGCAAATTATGATAAAGCTCTAACCTTACTAAACTCAATGGGTGCGAAGACATACGGGTTATTGAAGCATCTTCTATCACCAGCTAAACCGGCGGATCAGTCTTTCGCTAATATTGTTGCTGTCCTGAAGGATCATGTGAACCCCACACCGCTGATGTTAGCGGAACGAGCTAAATTTTATGGGAGAACGCAACTAAAGGAGGAAAGCAACGCAGAGTACCTGGTTGAACTGCGTAGGCTAGCAAAATACTGTCCGTTTGGGGTAAATCTGACAGAGGCACTGAGAGACAAGTTCGTGTGCGGGATGTCGAAGGAAGGAACACAAAAGCGACTGCTCGAAGAGAACGATCTTACACTTGATAAGGCTGTCCTTATTGCAGCATCGCACGAAGCCGCAGCGAGAGGCACGGCGGAAATGCAGCTGAAGACAGCGGTACTCAGTGTGGATCAAATGACTTCGGGTACAACGAAATGTTACCGTTGTGGGAAGACAACACACGACCAGAACCAATGCTGGTTTAAAAACCAGGAATGTAGAAAATGTGGCAAACTTGGTCACATAGCTAAAGTATGCCGGTCAGGAAAGAAGACCAGCAACAATAAGTCACCACAGAAGAAGTACAGAAAGGTACATAAGGTGACTGTGAAGAGTCCAGATGAACTGAATTCGGATTCAGACCCCAACAGCAAGGAACTGGGTAGTCTGAGGATTCACAATGTGAGTAAAGAAGCTGACCGACAAACTATCTGGGTCACACTGCAGATTGCAAAAGTCCAAGTGAAGATGGAAGTGGACACCGGATCGGCATTGACGGTCATGAATAAACAAGATTACAAAAAGTTATTCAAACCTATTCCCCTACGGGATACGGAGATAGTATTGCAGACATACACGGGGCATAAAGTATACCCCATCGGAAAGATAAAAGTCAAGGTGAGACACAAGGGCAAAGATCACCAAGGAATGGACTTATATGTACTACCCGAGGGAGGTCCACCACTTCTGGGACGGGAGTGGATCAGGAAAATAAAGATAGACTGGCACTCACTAAACACAATGACGGTAGATTTCGGAAAGAAAGATGTCAAACCTGAACGGTTGTCCAGAATATTGGACGAGGCTAAAGAGGTATTCCAGCAGGGACTGGGAACACTGAGAGGAATTAAGGCAAAAATCAAGATTGCAGAACATGCAAGCCCAAAATTTTTCAAAGCCAGATCGGTACCTTACGCGATACGACCTGCTGTGGAGGCAGAACTGGAAGAGCTTGAACGTGCAGGGGTACTGTCGAAGGTGGACTGGAGTGAGTGGGCCACGCCCATTGTTCCCGTCATGAAGTCTTCATCAAGTAACAAGCCAGGGGGACCGGGGAAGGTCCGCATCTGCGGAGACTTCAAGATCACAGTTAATCCGGTGCTTCACACGGTACAATACCCGCTTCCGCGGATTGAGGATATCTTTGCTTCATTGTCTGGTGGGAAACACTTCACCAAGATAGACCTGGCACAAGCATATTTACAGATGGAGGTCGAGGAAGAGTCACGCCAGTATCTCACAATCAACACGCACAGAGGCTTGTATCGATATAATAGACTGGTTTTTGGAGTAGCTTCGGCTCCAGCAATTTGGCAGAGGGCCATGGAGCAGGTCTTACAGGGTATTCCAAGCACGCAGTGTTACTTGGACGATATCCTGATTACGGGAGAAGACGAGGAGGAACACCTCACAAATTTGAAACTGGTGCTCACCAGGTTGAAGGAATATGGCCTTCGAGTTAATCGCCAGAAATGTGAGTTCTTCCAGAAACGGATCTCGTACTGCGGTCATGTCATTGACCAAGAGGGGCTGCACAAGTCACCTGACAAGATAGAAGCTGTCGTGAAGGCCCCCGCTCCGGAAAATGTATCACAGTTGAGGTCGTTTCTGGGGTTGATTAATTATTACCATAAGTTTCTGCCAAATCTATCCACGGTGCTGCATCCGCTGAATGCTCTGTTGCGGAAAGAAGTACCATGGAAGTGGAGCGAGGACTGTAAGAAGGCCTTTCGCAGAAGCAAGGCGTTGATTACCTCTGAGGAAGTGTTGGCTCACTTCAACCCAACGCTACCTCTTCGTCTAGCTTGTGATGCTTCCCCTTATGGTATTGGAGCTGTACTCTCACACAAGTTACCAAATGGCTCGGAAAGGCCAGTCGCATTTGCGTCCCGATCATTGACCTCCGCTGAGCGAAATTATGCTCAGAAAGATAGGGAGGCTCTCAGCCTTGTGTGGGGAGTAAAGAAATTCAATCATTACCTGCAGGGCAAGAAGTTTACATTGCTGACAGACCACCAGCCGTTGGTGTCCATATTCAACCCTAACAAGGCCGTTTCCACTATGACAGCACAAAGGCTACAGAGGTGGTCCGTTCTACTAGGGGCACACCAATATGACATCGAATACAAAAGGTCCAAACAGCATGGAAATGCTGATGGGTTATCGCGCCTACCGTTGCCAGTGGAAGAAGAGGCGACTACAGTGGACCCAGTGGAGATGTTCCACTCAACCATAATGGAATGTCTACCAGTAACAAATTCCATGATCGAAAAGGAAACAAGAAATGACCCGACTCTCTCACGAGTCTACGATTTAACGGTGGAGGGATGGCCAGTACATGGCGAACCAATGCTGCCAGCATTTTCGCACAGAAGAGAACAGCTGTCAGTGTGCCGAGGAACCTTGATGTGTGGATCTAGAGTGGTGATTCCACCCAAACTCCAGCAGAAAGTACTAAAGGAGCTTCACGAGGGGCATCTGGGTGGAGTGAAAATGAAGAACCTAGCCAGAGCGTTTGTGTGGTGGCCAGGTATTGATGGAGACATCGAAGAAATAACCAAGAGCTGTCTAGGATGCCAGAAGGTCCAAAACGCGCCACCACAAGCTCCTCTGCATCCATGGAAGTGGCCCTCATCTCCATGGCAAAGGGTACATATCGACTTTGCTGGTCCATTTATGGACTCAATGTTTTTAATCGCGGTGGATGCACACTCCAAGTGGCTGGAGGTAATAAAAATGTCCTCCACCACCACGGAAAAAACCATCACAGTATTAAGGACCATATGTGCCAGGAATGGGCTGCCGGAACAGATCTGTTCTGATAATGGACCGCAATTTGTGTCCGAAGAATTCAGGAAGTTCTTAAAAAGCAATGGGGTTAAGCACTATATGCCTGCCCCATACCATCCCGCCACCAATGGATTAGCTGAAAGGTTTGTCCAGACCTTCAAGAAGGCCATAAAGGCCATGGGTAATGAAGACATAAATCTACAACATAAGGTAGATAACTTCTTGTTGGCGTACAGGAATGCAACACATGCGGTCACAAACCAAACTCCCGCCATGATGTTTTTCAATAGAAGAATAAGATGCCGGCTGGATTTGATTAAGCCAAATGTCAGAAGGGACGTAGAGAACCGGCAATTTCAAGGCATGAATGAAAGGCCAACTAGATCCTTTCAGATAGGTCAACAAGTTTTGGCCCGGGACTACCGTACCGAGAAATGGCAGCCTGGAACTATTGGAAAAAGGCTAGGACCGTTGATGTATACCGTGGACATTGGTGAAAGCATAATAAGGCGCCATGTTGACCAGATCATAGAATCATCCACAAAGGCCCAACCTACTCCACAACTCTATACGTCTAATGTTGAAGCAGAGATACCCAGAGCATCTACCTCCGATCCGGTAATACTGGAATCCGATGAACCTGAAACGGTCCTTCAAGCCGAATCGACCTTGCCAGAAGAACCTACTACACCACCGAAAACGACTACACCACCGAGGCGTTATCCGGACAGAGTCCGGAAGCCTTCAGAGAGACTGAATCTGTGAACTGTTTCACATAAAGTATATATGTTAAGATGTTATATTAATGGGAATATGTATATATTGTTTACCTAAAAAGGGAGGATTGTAGTGTATGTAACGTTCCACCTTTAAGAGAACTATTTTAAGGGTTGCACTACTTTATCTTGGCTACTGTATACTGTAATACCGGTGGTGACCACACCGGTATATAAGTGCTGTGTAAGGATTTATTGGGCAGATTCGCCCTGACCTTCGAATAGTAAAGTCCTGTTAAAGTTACTCTTGTAGTCTGTGTATTAATTCACCATATAACCCACAGACTTTACAAGTTACGCCGGTTCTTACTATCAAAAGGGATTGCTACTAGTAGAACCACTAGCTACAACCCCCGGGGCAATGGGCAGGTTGAGCGGGAGAATGCGACAGTGTGGAAGGCAGTCGTCCTGTCTTTAAAATCGAAAGGCCTACCGACCTCTCGCTGGCAGGAAGTTCTCCCCGATGTACTGCATTCCATAAGGTCTCTGCTGTGCACCGCAACAAATGCTACTCCTCATGAGAGGATGTTCGGTTTCCCCAGGAAATCTTCCTCGGGTATTTCACTACCCGGGTGGTTGATGTCCCTGGGCACGGTACTGTTACGAAAACATGTGAGAGGTCATAAGACTGATCCCCTAGTGGAGGAAGTACAGCTCCTCCACGCCAATCCTCAGTACGCATATATCCAATACCCTGATGGACGTGAGGATACTGTTTCAATAAAGGACCTGGCTCCGGCAGGAGAAGAGAGAGAGAGCGATGCTGCTAGCGAAGATGCGGGTGTGGAGCACCGTGATGCGCCGCCTGTGGGGGTGGGATGCCCGGAGGTACAAGACGTACAAAACGTCGTTTTGGAAAACCCAGCAGACGCCAGGACAGTGGAGGAACCTGAGCAAGTTCCCCAGGAGGTTCCTCGGCTGACGCTACGTCGCTCACTACGAACTGTAAAACCCCCGGTCAGACTTAACTTATAGGAGGGGTGAATGTGGTGAAATAAGTCTTATAAGTATATACCTTATTCTACCTGTGTATAGTTTCCTATTGTAATCTATTGTAACCCTGCTGTTTTCTTGGTTGGCCAGGAATGCTGATGTACTGTATACCACTCTGCTGTGCCATTGATTGTCCTGATACTGTTACTTCGCCCCTGGCTCCGCCTCCTAGTAGTTCTGAGAAGCTGGTCAGTAGGCTAACATGTGTGTTCTGTTCTGTCCAGTTCTAAGCTAATAAAAGCCAACTGTTTGAGTTATAACTACCAGTCTCTGTAGTTATTTAAGGTATATCACATACAGAGGTGGAAGCCCTTGCGAAGTAACAGCTCTCATGCTGGCGTACATCACACAGAGTGGCTCAGCTGGCTCCTAGCTAATATTTTTGAAGGCCAGAGATGACACTCTTACCCTTGCAAGAAGTCATATTTCTACACATATTACTGCATAGTTCAGCAAATATTTCACTTTGCTAATACTGTCCTTTGCATATTTGCTACACATTAAACTGTAGTGGATCACACAGACAGCCAGAAGCAATCTTTCATGTATTTGGAATGTAGAAAATTCTGTAACTGTCCTTGAGTCACTTTCTTACTGAAGCAGAGTGAAACCCCAGGACAATCAGTTGCCCCCATTTTAACGTAACCCGACCTGAAGTCAATGGAGCATAAATACGAGCAGGATTTAAAATGGACGTCTGAACAGAACCCACTCCATTCCCGCCGGGTGCGTTAAATTAAAATCAGGGCTACTAGTATATTCACTGTTGAAATCACAATTTATATCTACAAAATATTGAATAATATGTTTCAGGAGTGCAGTGCTGGGAACACTACAACTACAACAACAAGAACAACAATTACAACTTGCATTTATATAGTGCCTTTAACATAGTAAATGTTCCAAGGTGCTTCACAGGAGCATTATCAAACAAAATTTGACACCAAGCCACATAAGGCGATATTAGAGCAGACAGAGAAAAACTTTTAAGGAGCGTCTTACAGCAGAAAAGAGGCAAGAGGTTTAGGGAGGGAATTCCAGAGCTTAGGGCCTAGGCAGCTGAAGGCACGGCCACCAAGGGTGGCGCGATTAAAATCGGGGATGCGCAAGAGGCCAGAATTGGAGGAGCGCAGATATCTAAGGGTTGTAGGGCTGGAGGAGGTTACAGAGATAGAGAGAGGCAAGGCCATGGAGGGATTTGAAAACAAGGATGGAGAATTTTAAAATCGATGCAATGCTCAACTGGGAGGAGACAACGACGACAACAACAAGAAGAAAATATTGCATTTATATAGCACCTTTAACATAGTAAAACGTCCCAAGGCACTTCATAGGAGTGTTATCAAACAAATTTTTACACCGAGCCACATAAGGGGATATTAGGGCAGATGACCAAAAGCTTGGCCAAAGAGGTAGGTTTTAAGGAGCATTTTAGAGAAAAGAGAGGTAGAGAGGCGGAGAGGTTTAGGGAGGGAATTCCAGAGCTTAGGGCCTCAGCAACTGAAGGTACAACTGTCAGTGGTGGAGTGACTGTAATCGGGGATGCTCAAGACGCCAGAATTGGAGGAGCTGAAGTTTTATAACTGCATCGTTTCACTCAGTTCTTATGTACGTCTGACAATTTTGTACTTTGCAATTTCCCTACAATGACATCCTGGGGAGGCACTCTCTGGGGACAATGTGTGTGTAGTGCATCAGAAGTGCATTGTATCTGGGGGGGTGAATTAATGTACAAATATCCTGTGGGCACTAGTTTGAGGGTGGACATTGGGCACATGTGGAGGTGCCCACAGCTGATAGGAAGTTCAGGTACAGCTGGTGCCTAAAAACAGGCAACAGGAGAATGATCAAATGTGCATAGTGCATCAGAAGGCCCATTCCAGAGGTTGCTGATGAATTGTTGCTTTGTGGCCTTGAGGTTCTTGGAAGCAGGTAAGTGAAGATCAATGTTGGTCCTGTTTGTTTCAAACTGAAAATTGTTGCTGCCTGAAGGTTTTGTTTGAAATGGTTAAAAGTGTCTCTCTCTGAAGCATTCCCTTCTGCTCTTCTGGTATTGCCTGTTCCATCCCTTGATAATGTTTTACTGCTGCTCTGGAAGGATCAAATGGTGCCACGACCAAGAATAGGGACAAGGAGTAGTCCATTCAGCCCCTCAAACCTATTCCGCCATTAAATTAGATGATGGCTTTTTTTTTTATTCGTTCATGGGATGTGGGCATCACTAGCAAGGCGATCATTTCTTAACTTGACAGCTACAAATGTGGAATAAAAGCTTTCATTTCAAAGCTGTTATCTTTCCAAGATCGGATGCCGTTGGAAGACAGATTGAGCTTTATGCAGCTTGCAAGTGTTTGGAGCAGACTCTGTATGCAGTGTCATCTCATTGAAACAACCTCTCTCACCATTAACAGATCGCTTCTGTCATCTCAACTTCACCTGCCATCTATTCCATCAGCATCGGTGCCCTTGAAACTATTACACTTTGGTCCTCAGAATCTGATCATGATCAGCACCAACACCAGCAGCACCAATAACACCACCAACCTTCTCTGCAATCAACTGATGCGGCATAAGACAGAGGGCATCAGCACCCAACTACATTGCTGGATGGGATGCCAGCGATGGCCTCACCATTGCCAGATTTACTTCACTTGATGCTGTACACCCTGGCTGCCACATGATGCTCCAGGTTGGAACCATCCCACACCAACACCATAAAGCATCCCTACAATGACCAAGCCATTCCTTTCACACATATCGCCATTGCAAGGGGTACCGTTATGTCTCACCATTCACTGCAACTCACTAAACCACTTCCAAAGGTGCACACAAGTTTGTCCCAAGAATGCAAAGAGTTGAAATTAAAGATTTCAAAGTTTGATATCACATTAACAGAAACTTCACCTGAATATTGGCTAAAACACCCAAGTGCCTACCCTTGTGTGGTGTTACTTGGTATGATTGCACTAGGATGAGTGTGAGGGATGGCTAGTGAAATAGGGATGTGATAACATAGATAGAGAGACAGGGATGGGTGGAGGTGCAAGGTAAGTTGGTGTGAGTAAGAATGTGCAGGAGTAGGGTAGGGAAGGCAGAGTGATGGGGATGTGATGAGTGGCACAGCAGGATGAGGTTGAGTGTGGCTTTACAGTAATGTTTCGTGTTCTACTGAGATGATTGAAAGGTTTGCGCCAAAGCAGCCAGGTCCTCCTAACCAGGTCCCTGCTTGTGCCCTCCTCTGCAATGTGCAACCAGGCTGCGTTGAACTCGCCTCGCACTCCCCGAGCCCTGAACTCGCCCTGCACTCCTCGAGCCCTGCACTCAGCCCCACACACTCGGCTCCTGGCCCTACGCTCCCGGCCCTGCGCTCCCGGCCCTGAGCTCAGCCCCGCGCTCCGAGGCCTGAACTCGCCCCGCACTCCGAGGCCTGAACTCACACCACACTCCCAGCCCTGAACACACACCACACTCCCAGCCCTGAATACACCCCACACTCCCAGCCCGGAACTCACCCCACACTCCCAGCCCGGAACTCACCCCACACTCCCAGCCCGGAACTCACCCCACACTCCCAGCCCTGAACTCACCCCACATCCCAGCCCTGAACTCACCCCACATTCCCAGCCCTGAACTCACCCCACACTCCCAGCCCTGAACTCACCCCACACTCCCGGCCCTGAGCTCACTCCACACTCCCCGAGCCCTGAACTCACCCCACACTCCTGTTGTATGAACGCATTCAAGCATAGAACCAGGCAGACAGGCTTCTAATTACGATGTTCTCTTTATTCAGTAAAAATGGCTGACTGCTGCTTTCCTGGGTAATTCCCATAATGCAATGCACATTACATTACCGTATTAACTGGTGTTAAACTCGCACATTACATTACCGTATTGACTGGTGTCAAACTCGCAATCAATACACGACACCCCCCTTTTCCTTGGAAACAAACTTGCAGTTTACGAACAATTGCTTACAATAACACTGCATAACCTATTTGGTTTATAAACTTTTTACAAACTTGTGTCTTACCACACAACTAAATAATTCCCAGGTTTAAACATTTAACATCACCCATGCAGTTGTCGCACAGTTTATGTTGTGACATAATCAGACAGTCTTTGGGGATTTCTTTTAACCCTTTGATGTCTGGCTGTACTGGGTATGTCTGACATGTTGGTGTCAGTGGGTATTGCCTGTGTCACAGTGGTATGTGTGTCAGGGTCTACTATACTGTCCTCAGTCCCTTGTGTTTCCTCCTGCTCATGGAGTGTCTCCTTTGGTCCATTGGTTCTGTATTTCTTCACAAATGTAGTGTTTCTCGAGTAGCGTGCTCCGTCTGGAGATTCTACTACTACTTGACTCCCTGTTTTACTCAAAACTTTGTGCGGTGTGGTATTAAAAGGAGTGGTGAACTTGTCCACTTTGTCTTGCCGTACCAGCACCGTGTCGCCAACTTCCACCTCTGAGTATTGTGGTCTCCGCTGTTCATCTGCGTACAGTTTGGACTTGCCTTTTTTGTTCTGCGTCCTGGTCACGTACTTCCATGTCTGCGCGCGACTCTGTGATGTCTGGCAGCTTTCCTCTCATTTTCCGTTTAAAGAGCAGCTCTGCCGGGCTCTTTCCTGTCAGGGCATGGCCAATGCTCCTGTACACAGTCACATATTTTCTAAGTTCACGTTTCCAATCTAGTCCTTCTGACTGAGCAATTCTGATTCTCTTTATTAGCGATGCATTCTGGCGCTCGACTTCTCCGTTAGCCTGAGCCCATTTTGCTGTAGTTTGCAGGTGTTTGATCCCGTTGTTTTCACAGTATTCTTTGAATAATTCAGATCTGAATTGGGGACCATTATCAGATTTGCAGGTGATTGGCAAACCATGACGGCTGAAGATTGATTCTAAACTATCAATAACCTTCTCTGTTGTTGTGGAGGTCATGATGTCGTATTCATAGTAGCGACTATAATAATCAACTACCACAAGAATGGAGTGGTTGGATGGCTAGGGTCCCAGTAAGTCTATAGCTACATCCTGCCAGGGGCCCTCCGGTAATGGTGTTGGTCTCAACGGTTCAAGTGGGTCGGGTCTGGCTACTATCTGATAGCCGTGGCACACTTTACAGTGTTTTTCAGCTGCCTTGTCCATGCCAGGCCACCAAACCTTGGTTCTGAGATGTTGCTTTGTTCCAACTATTCCCAAGTGTCCTTCATGTGTTAACACCAGGGCTCGTGCGTGTAACACTGTGGGTAGCACGATGCATGTTCCCCGAAGAACTAGGTACCCCACTACGCACAGCTCGTTTGCAATTGCTGCATAAGCTTTACAGTTCTCAAAATGTCTGTTTGTGATTGCCTTCCGTACCTCATTCAGCTCTGGGTCAGTAGCAGAGGCTTCCTCCACCTCTCTAGTAGTGAGTGCTTTTGGTGTCGCACTCACAGCTACAAATCTCACGTATTCATCTGAGCCATGAGAATGTCTCTCCTGTTTTGCTGTCTCCCCAGCAATCGTGACAGTGGGTCTGCAATGTTTTGCTTGCCTGGAATGTGTATCACCTTAAAATCGTCCGGCTGTAATCTAAGTACCCATCTCTCTATACGGACACAGGGTTTAGAGTGTGGGCCGTATATCACTTGCAATGGCTTATGGTCAGTTACCAAGATAAATTTTCGGCCATACACATATGGATGCAACCTCTCACAAGCCCATACAAGAGCTAAGGCCTCTCTCTCTCTCTGTTTGAGAGTATTTCCTCTCACAGTCTGTTAAACTACGACTTACATAGCATATTGGCACCTCTTGTCCCTGTTGGTCCTGAACTAGTACTGCGCCTAAACCTACAGGACTGGCATCTGCTATCACCTTGGTTGGTGCGTCCTTATCAAAATATGCTAAAGTGCTGGCTCTGGCCAACTCCTCCTTGAGTGCATTGAATGACTGTCTCTGTTGTGATCCAAATTTAAATGGTGTGTCCTTTCTCGTCGGGTGTCGCAGTGGCTCTGATTGTGTTGCAAACTGCGGGATGAATCTGCAACTGTACCCAACGAGTCCCAAGAAACTCCTCACCTCTGTAGCATTCTCTGGTTCCCGAGCTTCTGCCACCACTCGCACTCTCTCTGCTGTTGGTCCGATGCCCTTTTCAGACAACTGGATTCCCATGAAAATCAACTGGTCCATGTTGAATTGGCACTTCTCTGAGTTTAGTGTCAGTCCACTTTCCATTAGTCTGGTCATGACAGCATGCAGACGTCTGTCATGCGTTTCCTGGTCGTGTGCATGCACAATAATGTCGTCTGAGATGTTTTCAACACCCTCTATTCCAGCTAAGGTATTAGCTATCTCGTGCTGATATTGCTCACTAGCTGAAGATACACTGAATATCAGCCTCTTGTACCTGTATACTCCATTATGTACTGCAAACGTTGTGATTTCTCGTGACTCAGGGGTCAGTTCTAGCTGGTGATAACCCCATTTCAGGTCTAGCTTACTAAACACCGTCGAGCCGTTCATACCTTGGAGTATCTCATCAACGGTGGGGATTGGATATCGTTCCCTCACTATTGCCTGGTTTGCTCGTCTCATGTCTAGGCATAACCTTACATCCTTATCCGCTTTTGGTACAATAACCACAGGATTTACCCATGGGGTGGGACCAGTTACAGGTTCGATAATGTCCATGTCCCTCAATTGTTTTATTTTGGCCTCTACTGCCCCCCTTAAGTTGAATGGTATACGCCTGAGTGGCTGGGCCACAGGCTTCACTTGTGGGTCGATATACAAACTGATCTGTTTTGTGTTCAGCCTTCCTACTCCTTGGAACACCTTTGGATACCGCTGTTCTAGTAGCTGTCTTACATCGACCACAGCTGAGACGTCTGTGCCTATTTTTTTAAAATCCCAGTTTCATGGCTGTCTCCCTTCCTAGCAACGGCTCTCCATGGCCTTTAACCACAATGAACTCCACCTGCTCAGTTCTCTTACCTATTGTAATCCCACATGTGAATACACCTTTAACTGACAGTGGTCAGCTAGAAGCATAAGAGAATAACTTTCTCTCTGTCTTGGGGACATGTGACTGACACTTAATGTGTTCTGACTTTAATCCTTCCCATGTATTCTCATCTATCACATTGTTAGTTGCACCCGAATCAATTAACATTCTCAGGTTTACTCCCCCCACACAAAAGGTAAGTCTCTCTGTCACGTTATTTCCAGTAACAGCAAATGCACAGTTATATTGTTCCTCTACATTGTTCACAGTGTTTCTTTGTACCCTTTGTGCGGCATACTTTGGAGAAATGATCCTTTCCCTTGCACTTATGACATGTTTGTCCGCGTGCTGGTCATAGAGTCATAGAGTCATAGAGTTTTACAGCACAGAAAGAGGCCCTTCGGCCCATCGTGTCTGCGCCGCCCATCCATCCCTGTCCAGTCTAATCCCATTTTCCAGCATTTGGTCCATAGCCTTGTATGCAATGGCATTTCAAGTGCTCATCCAAATGCTTCTTGAATGTTGTGAGGGTTCCTGCCTCTACCACCCTTTCAGGCATTGAGTTCCACATTCCAACCACCCTCTGGGTGAAAAAGTTCCTCCTCAAATCCCCTCTAAATCTCCTGCCCCTTACCCTGAATCTATGCCCCCTTGTTATTGACCCCCCTACTAAGGGGAAAAGTTCCTCTTTGTCTACCCTATCTATGCCCCTCATCATTTTGTACACCTCAATCAGGTCCCCCCTCAGCCTTCTTTGCTCCAAGGAAAACAACCCCAGCCTGTCCAGCCTCTCTTCATAGCTGAGGCGCTCCATCCCAGGTAACATCCTGGTGAATCTTCTCTGCACCCTCTCCAAAGCAATCACATCCTTCCTATAGTGAGGCGACCAGAACTGCACACAGTACTCCAGCTGTGGCCTCACCAGCGTTTTGTACAGCTCCATCATAACCTCCCTGCTCTTATATTCTATGCCTCGGCTAATGAAGGCAAGTATCCCATATGCCTTTTTAACCACCTTATCTACCTGTTCCGCTGCCTTCAGGGATCTATGTACATGTACACCAAGGTCCCTCTGACCCTCTGTACTTCCTAGGGTCCTACCACTCATTGTGTATTCCCTTGCCTTATTTGTCCGTCCAAAATGCATCACCTCGCACTTTTCAGGGTTAAATTCCATTTGCCACTTTTCCGCCCATCTGACCAACCCGTTTATATCGTCCTGTAGCCTGAGGCTTTCCTCCTCACAATTTACCACCCCACCAATTTTTGTGTCATCTGCGAACTTACTGATCATACCTTTTACATTCTCATCCAAATCATTTATGTAGATCACAAACAACAAGGGACCCAGCACCGATCCCTGAGGTACCCCACTGGACACAGGCTTCCAGTCACAAAAGCAACCTTCGACCATCACCCTCTGCCTCCTGCCACTCAGCCAGTTTATGATCCAACGCGCCAAGGCACCCTGGATCCCATGGGCTCTTACCTTCTTGACCAGTCTCCTATGCGGGACTTTGTCAAAAGCTTTACTGAAGTCCATGTAAACCACATCCACAGCATTTCCCTCATCCACCCCCCTAGTCACCCCCTCGAAAAATTCAATCAGATTTGTCAGACATGATTTACCCTTGACAAAGCCATGCTGACTATCCCCGATTAATCCTTGCCTCTCCAAGTGGAGACTAATTTTGTCCCTCAGAATTTTTTCCAATAATTTCCCTACCACAGATGTTAGGCTCACTGGCCTGTAATTCCCTGGTTTATCCCTGCTACCCTTCTTGAATAATGGTACTACGTTAGCTGTTCTCCAGTCCTCTGGTACATCCCCTGTGGCCAGAGAGGTTCTGAAAATTTGTGTCAGAGCCCCTGCAATCTCCTCCTTTGCCTCCCACAGCAGCCTGGGATACATCTCGTCTGGGCCTGGGGATTTATCCACTTTTTGGCCTGCTAAAACCGCTAGCACCTCCTCCCTCTCGATGCTAATATGTTCAAGTATGTCACAGCCCCCTTGCCCGATTTCTATGTCTGCATCGTCTTTCTCCATAGTGAACACAGATGCAAAAAATTCATTTAAAACCCCGCCTACATCATCTGGCTCTACACACAGATTGCCACTTTGGTCCCTAATGGTCATTTTGGCTCTCTGCCCATGTGGTCTGTGTGTCCACATCTATAACATTTCCTTTTGTTCCTATCGCCATTTCCCTTTGGTTTCTCTGTCGAGCTTTTCACATAATACCCTCTTTTCTGTGTAACATGACGAACAGTATCTGTCTCCGCCTTCTCTGTACATGACATGGCTGACATCTGCTCCTCGACGTTTTCACATTGTGAGGCCAATTGTAACGTGCGGGCAAGCGTTAGACCATGCCCTTCCTCTAGCAATTTCCTCCGCACATAGGCTGACGTGCACCTACTCAGGATAGCGTCTCTTATTTGATTATCCGCTTCCCCCCCAAAAGCACAGCCTTTAGCAGCCTGCCGCAAGCGAGTAGCAAATTGTTGCACAGTCTCACCTGTCTTCTGGGACAACTTATGAAAAGTCTGTCTAGCAAATGCTGTGTTGACCTTGGGCACGAAGCACTAACCGCCGCCGTGTAGTCTGCTGGCTCTCCTGTGTCCGGTAGAGTTGAAAAGATATCCTGGACATCTGGTCCCGCTAAGTGTAGAAGTAGAGCTCTTCTCCTCTGCTTTGTGGCAGCTGCAGAGGTACCTTCGATAATGAGTCTTTGCCGTCGGCATAAAGCTCAAAAGGCGTTAACCACCTCGTCCATCTTGGACCCAACGTGGCTGGCGCAGCGAAACATGCAAAATTTTGAATGCCGGTCTTCTCCATCCTAGCTAACTAAAACTTGGGCAACTACTTATCTAAAATGATTCCTTTCGTTATCCTCGTCGCCAATGTTGTATGAATGCATTCAAGCATAGAACCAGGCAGACAGGCTTCTAACTACGATGTTCTCTTTATTCAGTAAAAAAGGCTGACTGCTGCTTTCCCAGGTAATTCCCATAATGCAATGCACGTTACATTACCGTATTAACTGGTGCTAAACTCGCACATTACATTACCGTATTGACTGGTGTCAAAATCGCAATCAATACACCCCACACTCCTAGCCCTGAAATCACCCCACACTCCCAGCCCTGAACTCACCCCACACTCACAGCCCTGAACTAACCCCACACTCCCAGCCTTGAACTCACTCCACACTTCCAGCCCTGAACTCACCCCACTCTCCCAGCCCTGAACTAACCCCACTCTCCCAGCCTTGAACTAACCCCACACTCCCAGCCCTGAACTCACCGCACACTCCCAGGTTTGCACTCACCCCACACTCCCAGCCCTGAATTCACCCCACACTCCAAGCCCTGAACTCACCCCACACTCCCAGCCCTGAACTCACACCACACTCCCAACCCTGAAATCACCTCACACTCCGAGCCCTGAACTCACCCCACATTCCCAGCCCTGAACTCACCCCTCACTCCCAGCCCTGATCTCACCCCACACTCCCAGCCCTGAGTTCACCCCACACTGAGCCCTGAATTCACCACACACTCCCAGCTCCTAACTCACCCCACAATGCGAGACCTGAACTCACCCCACACTGAGTCCTGAACTCACCCCACACTCCCAGCCCTGAACTCACCCCACACTCCCAGCCCAGAACTCGCTCCACACTCCCAGCCCTGAACTCACCCCACTCCCAGCCCTGAACTCACTCCATACTGAGCCCTGAACTAACCAATTCCGAGCCCTGAACTCACCCCACACTCCGAGCCCTGAATTCACTCCTCACTCCGAGCTCTGAACACACCCCACACTCCCAGCCCTGAACTCATCCCACACTCCCAGCCCTGAATTCACCCCATATTCCCAGGCCTGAACTCACCCCACACTCCGAGCCCTGAACTCACCCCACATTCCCAGGCCTGAACTCACCCCACAATCCCAGCCCTGAACTCACCCCACACTCCGAGCCCTGAACTCACCCCACACTCCCAGCCCTGAACTCATCCCACACTCCCAGCCCTGAACTCATCCCACACTCCCAGCCCTGAACTCACCCCACACTCCCAGCCCTGAACTAACCCCACACTCCCAGCCATGAACTCACCCCACACTCCCAGCCCAAAACTCACCCCACACTCCCAGCCCTTAACTCACCCCACACTCCCATCACTGAACTCACCCCACACTCCCAGCCCTGAACTCATTCCACACTCCCAGCCCTGAACTCACTCCACACTCCCAGCCCTGAACTCACCCCACACTCCCAGCCCTGAACTCACCCCACACTCCGAGCCCTGAACTCATCCCCCTCTACCAGCCCTGAACTCACCCCACACTCCCAGCCCTGAACTCACCCCACACTCCCAGCCCTGAACTCACCCCACACTCCCAGCACTGAACTCACCCCACACTCCCAGCCCAGAACTCACCCCACACTCCCAGCCCTTAACTCACCCCACACTTCCAGCACTGAACTCACCCCACACTCCCAGCCCTGAACTCATTCCACACTCCCAGCCCTGAACTCACTCCACACTCCCAGCCCTGAACTCACCCCACACTCCCAGCCCTGAACTCACCCCACACTCCGAGCCCTGAACTCATCCCCCTCTACCAGCCCTGAACTCACCCCACACTCCCAGCCCAGAACTCACCCCACACTCCCAGCCCTTAACTCACCCCACACTCCCAGCACTGAACTCACCCCACACTCCCAGCCCTGAACTCACCCCACACTCCCAGCCCTGAACTCATTCCACACTCCCAGCCCTGAACTCACTCCACACTCCCAGCCCTGAACTCACCCCACACTCCCAGCCCTGAACTCACCCCACACTCCGAGCCCTGAACTCATCCCCCTCTACCAGCCCTGAACTCACCCCACACTCCCAGCCCTGAACTCACCCCACACTCCCAGCCCTGAACTAACCCCACACTCCCAGCCCTGAACTAACCCCACACTCCCCGGCATGAACTCACCCCACACTCCGAGCCCTGAACTCACCCCACACTCCCAGCCCTTAAATCACCCCACACTCCCAGCACTGAACTCACCCCACACTCCCAGCCCTGAACTCATTCCACACTCCCAGCCCTGAACTCACTCCACACTCCCAGCCCTGAACTCACCCCACACTCCCAGCCCTGAACTCACCTCACACTCCCAGCCCTGAACTCACCGCACGCTCCCAGGGCTGCACTCACCCCACACTCCAAGCCCTGAACTCACCGCACACTCCCAGGGCTGCACTCACCCCACACTCCCAGCCCTGAACTCATCCTACACTCCCAGTCCTGAACTCACCCCACACTCCCAGCCCAGAACTCGCTCCACACTCCCAGCCCTGAACTCACCCCACACTCCCAGCCCTGAACTCACTCCTCACTCCGAGCTCTGAACACATCCCACACTCCCAGCCCTGAACTCATCCCACACTCCCAGCCCTGAATTCACCCCACATTCCCAGCCCTGAACTCATCCCACACTCCGAGCCCTGAACTCACCCCACACTCCCCGGCATGAACTCACCGCACACTCCGAGCCCTGAACTCACCCCACACTCCCAGCCCTGAACTAACCCCACACTCCGAGCCCTGAACTCATCCCACACACCCAGCCCTGAACTCATCCCACACTCCCAGCCCTGAACTCATCACACACTCCCAGCCCTGAACTCACCCCACACCGAGCCCTGAACTCACCCCACACTATCAGCCCTGAACTCATCCCACACTCCCAGCACTGAACTCACCCCACACTCCCAGCCCTGAACTCATTCCACACTCCCAGCCCTGAACTCACCCCACACTCCCAGCCCTGAACTCACCCCACACTCCCAGCCCTGAACTCAGCCCACACTCCGAGCCCTGAACTCATCCCCCTCTCCCAGCCCTGAACCCACCCCACACTCCCAGCACTGAACTAACCCCACACTCCCAGCACTGAACTAACCCCACACTCCCAGCCTTGAACTCACCCCACACCGAGCCCTGAACCCACCCCACACTCCCATCCCTGAACTCATCCCACGCTCCCAGGGCTGCACTCACCCCACACTCCAAGCCCTGAACTCACCACACACTCCCAGGGCTGCACTCACCCCACACCCCCAGCACTGAACTCACCCCACACTCCCAGCCCTGAACTCACCCCACACTCAGCCCTGAATTCACCCCACACTCCCAGCCCTGAACTCACGCCACACTCCCGGCCCTGAACTCACCCCACACTACCAGCCCTGAACTCACCCCACACTCCCAGCCCTGAACTCATTCCACACTCCCAGCCCTGAACTCACTCCACACTCCGAGCCCTGAACTCATCCCCCTCTCCCAGCCCTGAACCCACCCCACACACCCAGCCCTGAGCTAACCCCACACTCCCAGCCTTGAACTCACCCCACACTCCCAGCCCTGAACTCACCCCACACTCCCAGCCCTGAACTCACCGCACGCTCCCAGGGCTGCACTCACCCCACCCTCCCAGCCCTGAACTCACCCCACACTCAGCCCTGAATTCACCACACACTCCCAGCCCTGAACTCACCCCACACTCCCGGCCCTGAACTCACCCCACACTCCGAGCCCTGAACTCACCCCACACTCCCAGGCAAGAACTCACCCCACACTCCGAGCCCTGAACTCACCCCACTCTCCCAGCCCTGAACTCACCCCACACTCCCAGCCCTGACCTAACCTTACACTCCCAGCCTTGAACTAACCCCACACTCCCAGTCCTGAACACACCCCACACTCCCGGCCCTGAACTATACCCACAGTCCCAGCCCTGAACTAATCCACACTGAGCCCTAAATTCACCCCACACTCCCAGCCCTGAACTCACCCCACACTCCCAGCTCCTAACTCACCCCACACTGCGAGCCCTGAATTCACCCGACACTGCCTGCCTTGAACTCACCCCACACCCCAAGCCCTGAACTCACCCCACACTCCCAGCCCTGAACTCACCCTTTTGTTTATGTACCTTTAAGGGAATAACTGGTCTCAGACTGCAGTACCGGCAGTGACCACCCCTGTATAAAAGGCACTAGCAGCCTTCTGTAGTTTCAGTTTCCAGGTTGTCTCCATTCAGTAAAGACTTGTTAAACCAACTCCTTCATTCTGTCTCTCCATTAACACACGGATCTAATACTGGCGACGAGTAAGAAACGAACTTACCTGCAACTCGGCAGCACCTCAGACGACGTTATTGAAGGTCGAAGCCAGAAGAAAGAAAAAAAAAAAAATCCAAAGAAACACGAGAAACGGGCGTCGACCGTGGGCAACCGCCCTCCAAATCATCGGATTGAAAACTTGCAGGAGAGACTGTCAAGAGCCAGGCTTGGTTCTTCAGTCTGTGGTTTCCCAGCTAATCGGGCTGGTGGCAGGTAGGGCACTGATCCTTCCTGGGCTGCGGCGGGCTAGAGCTCGTTCGGGTGGCTCTGCAACAGGGCTGGGCAGCAAGTCGGGAAGCAAAGAGAGAGAGAGAGGGTGGAGCACACAGGGCGTGGCCGGTGCTTCGCAGCCGGGCAGAGTTCGGACCTAAGAAGAGGGAGGGAAGTGTCCCAGAGGGTCTGCTCCACGACGGGAATGGTTTTTCAATTAATAGAGCAAATATTGAATCGCGATAGAAAAATAAAAATACCGCGGAGAACAGCGTTGGCAGCAACGGCAGCAGCGGGAAAGCACGGGAGGTGCCATCTTAACTCGGCGGGGAAGAAGGAAAAGCACGGGAGGCGCCATTTTGATCCATCGGGGACGAAGGAAATGCGCGGGAGGTGCCATTTTAGATTTTTAAGATGCCAAAGACTGGCGATATCACTGCCTTCGATAATGCAAAAGAAGGCTGGACCACGTATGTGGGAAGAGTCGAGGTATATTGCGAGGCAAACGAAATAGACGATGAGAAAAAGGCATCGGTATTGCTAAATTTAATGGGCGCAAGAACGTACGGCCTATTGCGGGACCTGATTACTCCAGCCAAACCAAAGGCGAAGAGTTTTAACGAAATTGTTGCTATCCTACAGGAACACCTAAATCCTACACCGCTGCTGATAGCAGAAAGATTTAAATTCCACAGGAGAAATCAGCATAAAAATGAGAGCAATGCTGATTACCTTACGGAACTACGCAAGCTATCAAAGCACTGCCAGTTCGGAGCAGGACTGGCAGATACCTTATGGGACAAATTTGTCTGTGGACTCCTGAGTGAAGGAACCCAGAAGAGGTTACTCTCAGAGAAAGAGCTGACGCTAGATAAGGCTTTCAGCGTGACAGTATCGTACGAAGCAGCAGCAAGGGGAGCTGCGGAAATACAACAAAAGCCACAGGAATACAGCACCCACGAAATGACACGGGGATTTGCAAAATGTTATCGCTGCGGCAGAACAACCCATGACCAGAAGGACTGCTGGTCCAAGGACAAAATATGCAGGCAATGCGGAAAGATGGGACACATTGCACGAGTTTGCAGGTCTAGGAAGAAGACCAGCGACAACAAAAAGGCTACTAAGGAACCGTACAGGAAAGTACAACAGATGACAGACAGCAGTTCCGAAGACCAGATGAGCGATAGTGAATCTGGGAACAAGAGACTAAGCTGTCTCAAACTTCACAACGTAATCGCAAAAGAGGATCACCAAACCATTTGGGTCACCCTCACGATAGCAGGGTCCCAAGTCAAAATGGAATTGGATACAGGATCAGCACTAACCGTCATGAATCGACGAGAATACGAGCGGCTATTCTCACACATACCTTTGAAAGAGACATCCATTGTCTTGAAGACGTATACGGGGCAAAAAGTATACCCCAGAGGAAAAATAAGGGTGCCTGTTGAATACAACGGCAAGGAAATACAGAAATTGTATCTGTACATACTGCCAGATGGTGGACCACTGTTATTGGGACGTGAGTGGATCAGAAAGATAAGTTTAGACTGGCACTCCATTCAGGCACTGACGGTGGCTGGTAAAAAGGATGACAACGTCACTCCTGGACGATTGTCAACAATCTTAGCTAACGCCAAAGAGGTATTTCAACAAGAACTGGGCACTCTTAAAGGCGTAACCATCTCGATAAAAATAGAGGAGAATGCAATTCCCAAGTTTTTCAAAGCAAGACCGGTACCATATGCAATCCGCCCAGCCGTCGAGGCAGAGCTGGAGAATCTGGAGAATGCAGGCGTGTTATCTAAGGTAGACTGGAGCGAGTGGGCGACACCCATCGTTCCTGTCATGAAGAAAACATTAAACAATAAGTCTGAGGAGCCAAGGAAGGTTCGCATCTGTGGGGACTTCAAGGTGACGGTGAACCCAGTCCTTCACACAGTACAATATCCTCTTCCATGTGAGGGTGCCGGTCAGTTCCTTCAGTAACCTCTAGATGGCACCTTCACTTGTTGGTTTCCCTTTGTTAATTGTTTCTAGTCTCTTGTGTTTATTAGTTAACTGCCTTTTATCTGTTTATTGATTTCACCTGGTTTTGTTGGTATTTAAGTTCTGTGGTTTCTTCCCTCTGTGCTCAGTCCTGACAAGGGAGTTAGTCTTGACAAGGTTCTCTGTCTTGACTAGGTGCTCAGTTTTGACTAGCCTTTTGCTCTGTGGCAGCTTGCCTTGACAAGCTGCTTGCCATGGTTGTTGCTTGTATCTAAGTCTGTGGTTCTTCCTTTTGATCTCGGTCTTGACAAGGTGCTGACAAGTTGCTCTGTCTTGATAAGGTGCTCAGTTTGGACAAGCGTGTTGCCCTGTGGTAGCTTGTCTTGAGCTCTGTATTGATAAGCCGATTACCCCTGTGGTAGCTTGTCTTGAGTCTTATCTCAGCAAGCCTGTTGCCTAGGTGGTAGCTTGTCTCGAGCTCAGTCTGGACAAGTGGGTTGCCTCATGGAAGCTTGTCCTGAGTTCCTATCTTGACTAGCCGTTTGGTAGCTTGTCTCGCTCTCTTATGTTTGTTACTGTTTTTCCTTGTGTGAATCTAGTAATGTGTGAATCTAGTAAAGTAATGTTATTTAAGTCTGCATACCTGCTCCTCGCCTCGCTTATCTGCACTTGAGTCCAGAACCAGCCTTACCCGGACAGCACGGCCCCGTCTCTACACGGCCCCGTGACCCCCACCCCGTGACATTCCAAGGGTAGAAGATATCTTCGCCTCACTATCTGGAGGGAAGCGTTTTACAAAAATTGACCTAGCACAAGCATATTTGCAGATGGAGGTTGAAGAATCCTCTAGGAAGTATCTCACGATAAACACTCACAAAGGTCTTTACCAGTATAATCGACTGGTATTCGGAGTAGCATCAGCTCCGGCGATATGGCAAAGAGCAATGGAACAAGTCCTGCAAGGGATTCCGGGGACTCAGTGTTACTTGGACGACATCCTAGTGACAGGTGAAGATGACAGTGAACACCTTGCCAACCTAGAGCAGGTGCTCACTAGACTACGTGAACATGGGCTATGAGCCAATCGCCCCAAGTGCGAGTTTTTTAAGAAACAGATATCGTATTGTGGCCACGTGATTGATGAAGAGGGGTTGCATAAGTCCCCTGACAAAATTGAAGCGGTAGTTAAGGCTCCAGCGCCTGAAAATGTGTCGCAACTGAGGTCATTCCTCGAATTGGTGAATTACTACCATAAGTTTTTGCCGAATTTGTCCACAATTCTGCATCCGCTGAACGCCCTACTAGGAACGGGAGTAGCATGGAAATGGAGCGATGAATGTAAGCAGGCCTTTCAGAAGAGTAAGGACCTAATCACTTGAAGAGAAGTATTGGCTCACAACAACCCGTCTCTACCGTTAAGACTGGCTTGTGATGCGTCTCCCTACGGCATTGGGGCGGTACTGTCACATAAATTCCTTGATGGTTCAGAGAGGCTGATAGCTTTTGCGTCACGCTCGTTAACTTCAGCCGAGCGTAACTACGCCCAGATTGACAGAGAGGCCCTCAGCCTGGTGTGGGGGGTGAAGAAGTTCAATCACTACCTGCACGGTCAGAAATTTACTCTACTGACTGATCACCAACCTCTCGTCTCCATTTTCAACCCTCAGAAGGGCGTACCGATAATGACGGCACAACGGCTACAGAGGTGGTCCCTTTTCCTTGGGGCACACCAATATGACATCGAGTACAAAGGAACTAAACAGCATGGGAATGCTGATGGATTGTCGCGCCTACCGTTGCCGATGGTGGAAGAAGAACTGGCAGTGGATCCAGTGGAGTTATTTCACTCGACTATAGTCGAATGTCTCCCTGTGACGAATGCAAACATAGAAAAGGAAACACGAAATGACCCGACACTCTCCTGGGTCTATGATTTAACGGTGAAGGGATGGCCAGCAGATGGCGAACCACTGCTGCCAGCATTCTCGCCGAGAAGAGAACAGCTGTCAGTGTGCAGAGGAACCTTGATGTGTGGATCCAGAGTAGTAATTCCACCCAAATTGAAGGATAGAGTGCTCAATGAGCTTCATGAGGGTCATCTGGGAGGGGTAAAAATGAAGAACTTAGCCAGAGCGTTTGTGTGGTGGCCGGGAATCAATAGAGAAATCGAAGAGATGACCAAGAGCTGTACAGGATGCCAGAAGGTCCAAAACGCCCCACCACAAGCCCCTCTACATCCATGGGAGTGGCCCTCATCTCCATGGCAAAGGGTGCACATTGATTTTGCTGGTCCCTTTATGGACTTGATGTTTTTAATTGCGGTTGATGCACATTCAAAGTGGCCAGAGGTAATAAAAATGTCCTCAACCACCATAGAAAAAACTATCACAGTCTTACGAACCATATTCGCCAGGAATGGGCTGCCTGAACAGATTTGCTCTGACAATGGACCACAGTTTGTGTCTGAAGAGTTCCGGAGGTTCTTAAAGAACAATGGTGTTAAGCATTACACATCTGCCCCATATCATCCAGCCACTAATGGATTGGCCGAGAGGTTTGTTCAAACATTCAAGAAGGCTATCAAGGCAATGTGTAATGAAGATATACCCCTACAACACAAGGTGGACAACTTCTTGTTTGCCTACCGGAATGCGACACATGCGGTTACCAACCAAACTCCTGCCATGATGTTCTTCAATCGAAGACTACGATGCCGCTTGGATTTGGTTACGCCAAACATCAGAAGAGATGTGGAGAACAGGCAGTTTCAGAATATGAATGAAAGGCCGACCAGGAGTTTTAAGATAGGTCAACCAGTTTTGGCCCGGGACTACCGCACAGAGAAATGGCAGCCAGGAACGATCTTTACATGGCAAGGACTTCTCATGTATACCATGGACATTGGAGAGAGCATTGTAAGACGCCATACTGACCAGATTCTAGAGTCACTGGAAAACGTCAACTCCACACAACGATCTGATACACCTGGCGATGAAACCGAAGTACCAATTGCATCTACCGCAGAATCGGTGATATTGGAAGCAGACGAACCAAACAACGACATTGATCCCGACTCAACCTTGCCAGAAGAACCTGATACCCCAAAGAGGCGTTATCCAGACAGAATCAGGAAACCTCCTCAAAGACTGAACTTATAATTGCTTAACCTCAACCAATGTATCTAGCAACCGTAATTGTAATTAATTATAATTTAGTTGTTAAATGAATGTTATGTACTGTTTATCTAAAAGGGGAGGAATTGTTGTGTATTTACCTTTAAGGGAATAACTGGTCTCAGACTGCAGTACCGGCAGTGACCACCCCTGTATAAAAGGCACTAGCAGCCTTCTGTAGTTTCAGTTTCCAGGTTGTCTCCATTCAGTAAAGACTTGTTAAACCAACTCCTGCATTCCGTGTCTCCATTAACACACAGATCTAATACACCCCACACTCCCAACCGTGAACTCACCTCACACTCCCAGCCCTGAACACAACCCACACTCCCGGCCCTGAACTAAACCCACAGTCCCAGTCCTGAACTCACCCACACTGCGAGCCCTAAATTCACCCCTCACTCCCAGCCCTGAACTCACCCCACACTCCCAGCTTCTAACTCACCCCACACTGCAAGCCCTGAACTCACCCCACACTACCTGCCCTGAACTCACCCCACACTCCCTGCCCCAAACTCACCCCACACTCCGAGCCCTGAACTCACCCCACACTCCGAGCACTGAACTCACCCCACTCTCTGAGCCCTGAACTCACCCCACACTGGGCCCTGAATTCACCCCACACTCCCAGCCCTGAACTCACTCCACACTCCCAGCCCTGAACTCACCCTGCACTCCCAGGGCTGCATTCACCCCACACTCAGCCCTGAACTCACCCCACACTCAGCCCTGAACTCACCCCACACTCCAAACCCTGAACACATCCCACACTCCGAGCTGTGAACTCACCCCGCACTCCGAGCCCTGAACTCACCCCACACTCCCAGCCCTGAACATACCCCACACTCCCAGCCCTGAACTCACCCCACACTCCCAGGGCTGCACTCACCCCACACTCAGCCCTGAACTCACCCCACACTCCTGGCCCTGAACTAACCCCACAGTCCCAGACATGAACTCACCCCACACCCCCAGCCCTGAACTCACCCCACACTCCCGGCCCTGAACTCACCCCACACAGCCAGCCCTGAACTCAGCCCACACTCCAAGCCCTGAACTCACCCCACACTCCGAGCCCTGAACACATCCCAAACTCCCAGCACTGAACTCACCCCACACTCCCAGCCTTGACTGGCAGCTCAATATTCCGGGGTATAGAATCTTCAGGCGAGACAGAGGGGGAGGTAAAAGAGGAGGGGGTGTTGCAATATTAATTAAGGAGACAATTACTGCTGTAAGGAGGGATGATATATTAACAGGTTCCTCTAATGAGGCCATATGGCTTGAACTTAAAAACAAAAAGGGGGCTAGCACTTTGCTGGGAGTGTACTATAGGCCCCCAAACAGCCAGGGGGAGATAGAGGAACAGATATGTGGGCAAATCTCAGAGAAGTGTGCAAATAATAGGATAATTATAGTGGAGGATTTCAACTTCCCCAATATTAACTGGGATAGTCAGAGTGTGAAATGCTTAGAGCGTGCAGAATTCTTAAAGTGCATCCAGGAGAGCTTTTTGAGCCAGCATGTAGAAAGTCCTGCAAGAGAGGGAGCGGTACTGGACCTAATTCTAGGGAATGTGGCCGGGCAAGTGGTAGTAGTGTTAGTAGGTGAGCACTTTGGTGACAGTGACCATAAAAGGGTGGCTAAAGTAAATGTTGGTCCCTTAGAGGATGAGACCGGGAAATTAATGGTGGGAAATATGGAGATGGCAAAAACACTGAATGAATATTTTGTATCAGTCTTTACAGTAGAGGACACCAAGAATATCCCAACACTGGACAAGCAGGGGGCTATAGGGGGGGAGGAGACAAACATGATCAAAATCACTAAGGAAGTGGTACTCGGTAAAATAATGGGACTCAAGGCGGATAAATTGCCTGGACCTGATGGCTTACATCCTACGGTCTTGAGGGAAGTGGCGGTAGGGATTGTGGATGCATTGGTAATAATCTTCCAAAACTCCCTGGACTCAGCAGAGGTCCCGGCAGACTGGAAAACTGCTAATGTAACACCCTTATTTAAAAAGGGCAGTAGACAGAAGGCTGGAAACTATAGACCGGTTAGCCTAACATCTGTGGTAGGTAAAATTTTGGAGTCCATTATTAAGGAGACAGTAACAGGACATTTGGATAATCATAATTTAATAAGACAAAGTCAGCATGGTTTTATGAAGGGGAAATCATGTTTGACAAATTTGCTGGAGTTCTTTGAGGAAGTAACATATAGGGTGGATAAAGGTGAACCAGTGGACGTAGTGTATTTAGACTTCCAAAAGGCATTTGACAAGGTGCCACACAAAAGATTATTGCTTAAGATAAAAAATCACGGGATTGGGGGTAATATTCTGGCATGGATAGAGGATTGGCTATCTAACAGAAGGCAGAGAGTTGGGATAAATGGTTCATTCTCAGACTGGCAATCAGTAACCAGTGGTGTTCTGCAGGGGTCAGTGCTGGGTCCCCAACTCTTTACAATCTATATTAACGATTTGGAGGAGGGGACCGAGTGTAACATATCAAAGTTTGCAGATGATGCTAAGATGGGAGGGAAAGTAGTGAGTGAGGAGGACATAAAAAACCTGCAAGGGGACATAGGCTAAGTAAGTGGGCAGAGATTTGGCAGATGGAATACAATACTGGAAAGTGTGAGGTTATGCACTTTGGCAGGAAAAATCGTAGAGCAAGTTATTATCTTAATGGCAAGAAACTGGAAAGTACTGAAGTACAAAGGGATCTGGGGGTCCTGGTGCACGAAACTCAAAAGGTTAGTATGCAGGTGCAGCAAGTGATTAAGAAGGCCAATGGAATGTTGGCTTTCATTGCTAGGGGGATAGAATATAAAAATAGGGAGGTATTGCTTCAGTTGTACAAGGTATTGGTGAGACCGCACCTGGAATACTGCATACTGTTTTGGTGTCCATACTTAAGAAAAGACATACTTGCTCTCGAGTCAGTACAAAGAAGGTTCACTCGGTTAATCCCGGGGATGAGGGGATGGACATATGAGGAGAGGTTGAGTAGATTGGGACTCTACTCATTGGAGTTCAGAAGAATGAGAGGCGATCTTATTGAAACATATAAGATTGTGAAGGGGTTGGATCGGGTGGATGCGGGGAGGATGTTCCCGATGATGGGTGAAACTAGAACTAGGGGGCATAGTCTTAGAATAAGGGGCTGCTCTTTCAAAACTGAGATGAGGAGGAACTACTTCACTCAGAGGGTGGTAGGTCCATGGAATATGCTGCCCCAAAAAGCTGTCGAAGCGACATCATTACATAAATTTAAAACAGAAATAGACAGTTTCCTAGAAGAAAAGGGAATTAAGGGTTACGGGGAGCGGGCAGGAATTTGGACATGAGTCTAGGTTCGGATCGGTCATGGCCCTGTTGGTAGTGGAGCGGGCCCAGGGGCCGTGTAGCCTGATCCTGCTCCTGTTTCGTGTGTCTAATTCTGTTAGATTCAGGAGATAGTCCTGTCATAGTGGATTGGCGGTTAGGATCAGATCAGTCATGATCTTATTGAATGGCGGAGCAGGCTCGAGGGGCCAATTGGCCTACTCCTGCTCCTATTTCTTATGTTCTTATGTAATTCGGTGAGATTTAAGGTAGTCATGGAAAAGGACAAGGATGGACCGGAAATAAAGGTTCTAAATTGGGGGAAGGCCGATTTTAATATGATAAGGCAGGATCTGGCCAATGTGGACTGGGATCAGCTACTTGAAGGAAAATCCACATCGGACCAATGGGAGTCTTTCAGAAAGGAAATTGAGAGAGTACAATGGCAACATATTCCCGTAAAGCTCAAGGGTGGGACCAACAAGCCCAGTGAACCTTGGATGTCAAGGGATATACGAGAATGGATTAGGAAAAAAAGGGGAGCTTTTGGCAGATACAAAGGACTAAAGACAGAGGAAGCCCTAGAGGAGTATAAAAAGTGCAGGGGGTTACTTAAAAAAGATGTTAGGAGAGTGAGGAGGGGCCATGAAATAACACTGGCGAGCAAAATAAAGGAAAATCCTAAGGTGTTTTATAAGTATATTAAGGGCAAGAGGATAACTAGGGAAAGAGTAGGGCCCATTAGGGACCAACGTGGCAAACTGTGTGTAGAGCCAGAGGATGTAGGTGGGGTTTTAAATGAATTTTTTGCATCTGTGTTCACTATGGAGAAGGACAATGTGGACATAGAACTCGGGCAGGGGGACTGTGATATACTTGAACATATTAGCATCGAGAGGGAGGAGGTACTAGCGGTTTTAGCAGGCTTAAAAGTGGATAAATCCCCAGGCCCGGATGAGATGTATCCCAGCCTACTATGTGAGGCAAAGGAGGAGATTGCAGGGGCTCTAACACAAATTTTCAGAACCTCTCTGGCCACAGGGGATGTGCCAGAGGACTGGAGAACAGCTAACGAAGTACCATTATTCAAGAAGGGTTGTAGGGATAAACCAGGGAATTACAGGCCAGTGAGCCTAACATCAGTGGTAGGGAAATGATTGGAAAAAATTCTGAGGGACAGAATTTGTCTCCACTTGGAGAGGCAGGGATTAATTAGGGATAGCCAGCATAGCTTTGTCAAGGGAAGATCATGTCTGACCAATTTGTTGAATTTTTCGAGGGGGTGACTAGGTGTGTGGATGAGGGTAGTGCAGTGGATGTGGTTTACATGGATTTCAGTAAGGCTTTTGTTAAAGTCCCGCATAGGAGACTGGTCAGGAAGGTAAGATCCCATGGGATCCAGGGTGCCTTGGCACATTGGATCCAAAACTGGCTTAGTGGCAGAAAGCAGAGGGTGATGGTGGAAGGTTGTTTTTGTGACTGGAAGCCTGTGTCCAGTGGGGTACCGCAGGGATCGGTGCTGGGTCCCTTGCTGTTTGTGGTCTACATTAATGATTTGGATGTGAATGTAAAAGGTATGATCAGTAAGTTCGCAGATAACACGAAAATTGGTGGGATGGTAAATAGCGAGGCGGGAAGCCTCAGGCTACAGGACGATATAGATGGGTTGGTCAGATGGGCGGAACAGTGGCAAATGGAATTTAACCCTGAAAAGTGTGAGGTGATGCATTTTGGATGGACTAACAAGGCAAGGGAATACACAATGAATGGTAAGACCCTAGGAAAGACAGAGGATCAGAGGGACCTTGGTGTGAATGTACATAGATCCCTGAAGGCAGCAGAACAGGTGGATAAGGTGGTTAAAAAGGCATATGGGATACTTGCCTTCATTAGCCGAGGCATAGAATATAAGAGCAGGGAGGTTATGATGGAGCTGTAAAAAACGCTGGTAAGGCCACAGCTGGAGTACTGTGTGCAGTTCTGGTCACCACACTATAGGAAGGATGTGATTGCTTTGGAGAGGGTGCAGAGGAGATTTACCAGGATGTTACCTGGGCTGGAGCGCTTCAGCTATGAAGAAAGACTGGACAGGCTGGCGTTGTTTTCCTTGTAGCAGAGAAGGCTGAGGGGGGACTTGATTGAGGTATACAAAATTATGAGGGGCATAGATAGGGTGGATAGAAAGGAACTTTTCTCCTTAGTAGAGGGGTCAATAACAAGGGGGCATAGATTCAAGGTAAGGGGCAGGAGGTTTAGAGGGGATTTGAGGAAAAACTTTTTCACCCAGAGGGTGGTTGGAATCTGGAACTCACTGCCTGAAAGGGTGGTAGAGGCAGGAACCCTCACATCATTCAAGAAGCATTTGGATGAGCACTTGAAATGCCATAGCATACAAGGCTACGGACCAAATGCTGGAAAATGGGATTAGATTAGACAGGGCTTGATGGCCGGCACGGACGTGATGGGCTGAAGGGCCTCTTTCTGTGCTGTATAACTGCATGACTCTATGACTCTAACTCACCCCACACTCTCAGCCCTGAACTGACCCCACACTCCCAGCCCTGAACTCACCCCACACTCCCAGCCCTGAACTCACCAAATACTCCCAGCCCTGAACTCACCCCACACTCCGAGCTCTGATCACATCCAACACTCCCAGCCCTGAACTCACCCCACATTCCCAACCCTGAACTCACCCCACATTCCCAGCCCTGAACTCACCCCACACTCTGAGCCCTGAACTCACTCCACCCTCCCAGCCCTGAACTCACCCCACACTCTGAGCCCTGAACTCACTCCACCCTCCCAGCCCTGAACTCACCCCACACTCTGAGCCCTGAACTCACCCCTAACCCTGCCAACTCTTATTTTCACGTCTTTCCTCTCCCGTATCAAGAGTACGACTGCAGGGAAGCTGTCATTAGACAGGGGAGTGGATCCCAGGTCATGTGTTTGTAGTTCAGTCCTTGCGAAGCCTCAGGCTCCTGTACACAGAACACTAAAAAAAAATACCTCTCTCGTAGGAGGCCCCTTATACTCGAGGCACATATACTTTCAATACAACAGGTAATCAATCAATCAATCATTTCATTCATTTAATAAAGGATATTTTACTATTTTACTCTAAATTTTCTGTGTTTAAGATAGTATCTGCCTACTATCTGAATTTAAGTTTATGTTTAAGCAATGTTCGCTCTAATTTTTTTTCATGCCTGGTCCCTTTAAAATTGCTGCACATACACGCTTGCGCAGTATCCAGCAGCAGGAGCCAGTGAGCGGCATGTGCGGGACCTCGCAATTGATGTGCGACCATGCATCTTAGGGGCAACATTGGTGTGCAGCCCACAACTGCTCACCAAAACTTGTTCAGTGGCCTCCAGGCCAAATAATTGCCCGTCCCTGTTCTAGGTGGTAGAGGTCGTGGGTTTGGGCGGTGCTGTCAAAGAAGCCTTGGCAAGTTGCTGCACTGCATCTTGTAGATGGTACACACTGCAGCCACGGTCCGCCGCTGGTGGAGGGAATGAATGTTTAAGGTGGTGGATGGGGTGAAAATCAAGCGGGCTGCTTTGTCCTGGATGGTGTCGATCTTCTTGAGTGTTGTTGGAGCTGAACTCATCCAAGCAAGTGGAGATTATTCCATCACACTCCTTACTTGTGCCTTGTAGCAGGTGAAACAGAGACATAGAGACATAGAAGATAGGAGCAGGAGTAGGCCATTCGGCCCCTTGAGCCTGCTCCGCCATTCAATGCGATCATGGCTGATCATCCAAATTCAGTACCCGGTCCCTGCTTTCTCCCCATACCCCTTGATCCCTTTAGCCTTAAGAAATATATCCAACTCCTTCTTGAATATATTTAATGTATTGGCCTCTACTGCCTTCTGTGGTGAGACACTTGCTGCAGAATACCTAGCCTCTGACCTGCTCTTGTTGCCACAGTATTTATGTGGCTGGTCCAGTTAAGTTTCTGGTCAATGGTGACCCCCTAACATGTTGATGGTGGGGGATTCCGCAATGGTAATGCCGTTGAATGTCAAGGGTCAGTGATCAGACTCTTTTGTTGGTGATGGTCATTGCCTGGCACTTGTGTAAGCATGAATGTTACTTGCCACTTACCTGCCGAAGCCTAAATGTCGTCCAGGTCTTGCTACATGCGGGTACTGACTGCTTCATTTTCTAAGGAGTTGCAAATGGAACTGAACACTGTGCAATCATCAGCGAACAGCTCCACTTCTGACCTTATGTTGGAGGGAAGGTCATTGATGAAGCAGCTGAAGATAGTTGGACTTAGGACACTGCCCTGAGGAACTCCTGCAGTGATGTCCTGGGGCTGAGATGATTGGCCTCTAACAAACACAACCATCTCCCTTTGTGCTAGGTATGACTCCAGCCAGTGGAGAGTTTTCACCCTGATTCCCATTGACTTCAATTTTACTAGTGCTTCTTGATGCCACACTTGGTCAAATGCTGCCTTGATATCAAGAGCAGTCACTCTCACCTCACCTCTGGAATTCAGCTCCTTTGTCCATGTTTGGACCAAGGCTGTAATGAGGTCTGGAGCCGAGTGGTCCTGGCAGAACCCAAACTGAGTATCGGTGAGCAGGTTATTGGTGAGCAAGTGCTGCTTGATAGCACTGTCGATGACACTTTCCATCACTTTACTGATGATTGAGAGTAGACTGATGGGGTTGTAATTGGCTGGATTGGATTTGGCCTGCTTTTTGTAGACAGGATATACCTGGGCAGTTTTCCACATTGTCGGGTAGATGCCAGTGTTGTAGTTATACTGGAACAGCTTGGCTGGAGGTGTGGCTAGTTCTGGAGCACAAGTCTTCAGCACGACAGCTGGAATGTTGTCAGGGCCCACAGCCTCTGCGCACAGCCGTTTCTTTATATCTCAAGGCACTTCTGGCTGAGGTTGGTTGCAAACGCTTCAGCCATGTCTTTTGCAATCATGTGCTAGGATCTGCCGTCATTGAGGATGTAGATGTTCATGACTACAGGACTGCAGAGATTTGATCTGATCCATTGGTTGTGGGATTGCTTAGCTGTGTCAATAGTATGCTGTTTCCACTGTTTAGTGTGTATGTAGTCTTGTGTTGTATCTTCACCAGGTTGGCACTTCATTTTTAGGTACACCTGGTGCTGCTCCTGGCATGCTCTTCTACACTCCTTATTGAACCATGTTTGATTCCCTCGCTTGATGGTAATGGTAGAGTGAGGGATATGCTGGGCCATGAAGTTACAGTTTGTGGTGGAGTACAATTCTACTGCTGATGGCCCTCAGTGCCTCATGGATGCTCAGTTTTGAGCTGCTAGATCTGTTCTGAATCTATCCC
The DNA here is from genome assembly GCF_052327205.1 of Somniosus microcephalus. Classification (NCBI taxonomy): domain Eukaryota; kingdom Metazoa; phylum Chordata; class Chondrichthyes; order Squaliformes; family Somniosidae; genus Somniosus; species Somniosus microcephalus. Next base: position 253,770,683 of record NC_140988.1, on the reverse strand, counting down.
ATTTAACATGGTGATAGTGCCACACAACCCGACGGAGAGTGTCCTCAGTGTGAAATTGGGACTTTGTCTCCACAAGGACTTATGCGGGGGTCACTGCTACCAATACTGTCATGGACAGATGCATCTGTGACAGGCAGATTGGTGAGGACAAGGCCAAGTCATTTTTTCCCTCATGTTGCTTCTCTCACCACCTGCTGCATGCTCAGTCTGGCAGCTATATCCTTCAGGACTCTCAGTCAGTAGTGGTGCTACTGAGCCATCTTGGTGATAGACATTGAAGTCCCCCACCCAGAGTACATCTGTGCCCTTGCTATCCTCAGTGCTTCTTCCAAGTGGTATTCAACATAGAGGAGTACTGATTCATTAGCTGAGGGAGGGCGGTAGGTGGTAATCAGCAGGAGGTTTCCTTGCCCATGTTTGACCTGTGTAGATCGCAGAGGTTTCTCTCTCTAGAGGCCTCTCACTCTTGCACAGTAAAACCTGAGTGGTTCGACCCACTCACCCCTTAGGTTCTAGACACTGGACTTTGAGGCAGGAACTACAATGTAGAGAAAACTCCATAGACCAGGTTTACATAGATACATAGATACATAGAAGATAGGAGCAGGAGTAGGCCATTCGGCCCTTCGTGCCTGCTCCGCCATTCGATGAGATCATGGCTGATCCTTTAATTCAGTATCCCGTCCCCGCCTTCTCTCCGTAACCCTTAACCCCTTTTGCCCGTAGAAATATATCTAATTCCCTCTTAAATATATTTAATGAGCTGGCGTACACTGCCCTCTGTGGCAATGAGTTCCACAGGTTCACCACTCTCTGAGTGAAGAAATTCCCCCTCATCTCTGTCCTAAATGGTTTAGCCCTTATCCTTAAATTATGTCCTCTAGTTCTGTTCTCACCCGCCAAGGGAAACATTCCTTCTGCATCCAGTCTGTCTAGACCTGTCAGAATTTTATACACTTCTATGAGGTCCCCTCTCAATCTTCTAAACTCCAGTGTGTACATCCCTAAACTACATAGTCTCTCCTCATAGGTCATTCCCGCCATTCCTGGTATCAGCCTGGTGAATCGCCGCTGCACCCCCTCCATGGCAAGAACATCCTTCCTCAGATGAGGCGACCAAAACTGTACACAGTACTCGAGGTGTGGTCTCACCAGTGCCCTGTACAGCTGCAGCAAGGTATCCCTGTTCCTGTATTCTAACCCTTTTGCTATGAAGGCCAGCATACCGTTTGCCTTCTTGACCGCCTGTTGCACCTGCATGCTCGCCTTCAGTGACTGGTGTACAAGAACACCCAGGTCTCTCTGTACTTCCCCCTCTCCCAATCTATTGCCATTTAAATAATAATTTGCCCTCCCGTTCCTGCACCCAAGGTGGATAACTTCGCACTTGTCTGAAAAACAAAATGAAACTTAATTGCATAAAGGAACAAATCAAACTGCAAACCAATAAGGTACATGGGAGGGAAAAACAAATCATAATACAGTACTGGCTAAGATATATACAGGCATATTATACTTTACAAAAGTCATCACGAAATGGGGAAACACACGGAACATCGAGGGATAACAACTCATTGTTAAAATTACCCTTAAATGCCCACCCCCTAAGCCTATCTAGATCAGATTGTGAGGGGCCAGAAACATGCTCACCAATCCAGTTGGAAAGTATAGAGTTTTGAAACAGGTCTGCGTTTTGATCCTTTCAGGCATCCTGTCTCCACGTGGTCAGCGCTGCGGGCTGCGACACTCTCTCTTCTTCCTCGAGGTGAAGGTCACGGACAGGCTGGATGTCAGCAGGCCTGGAAGTCGGTGCGGGGAGAGACCAACTGTTTTACCATTCTCGTATGGGTTTCGTCGCACAGCCCAGTTGGTTCACCGTTTTCATATAGGTTTCACCTATACTTGTCAGCGTCCCGGGGTTGGTCGATGATCTCCCAACAGTGACCCCGGGGCTAGATGCTGACTTGACCTCCCATCCTGAACCTCGACCCTCCGTTGTCTCCGCTTGAACTCCGTACCGATGTAGAAGCCCAGCTGAAGCCCCGGATCCTGTGAACCTCCTCAGCACCTCGGTCTTTCTCAGAACTTTGATCGCTACCCCGGGTCTCCCAGATATACTTCTCAAAAGAGGCCTTTATCTCCTGCCAAATCAGGGTTAGTCTTTGTTTAACTTTTGGCGGGCTGGTAACACAGCGGGGTAGTTATTATGTTTTAAACTACTTTGGGATGGCTGGTAACGGCCATCTCTGGTCTGGAATGACCTTGTATTGTTTTGAATGTCTTCTTGATGTCTTTAATGGGTCTTTGATGCTCCCCCTATGAATATAAAACTGTTTCCCTTTGTCTGGGTAAACATGTAAATGGCCTTTATCTACAGGCTGATCTGACTGGATCTGCATCCAATCCATATGTATGTGGTTCTGTCTCGTTTTGTTTTCTCTGAAACGGCCTTCCAGAACTTAGTGTGGGCTGAATCCACAAAGGCTGTCTGGGGACTGCAGGAACCATTTTAAAGTGTCCCGAAAAGCTGGTCATGGGGTCTGGCGGCCATTTTGTATGCCCCTTTTTCTGGGCTTCTTTTAAAACAGTCTTTAAAATTAAGGCCTCTTCTGCCAATAGACCCTTATAGGACAATGTTCAATTTTGCGAATCTTACACCTGATGTCATAATACTTCATGGGGTCCGGCGTCAATGCTGATGACTTCTAGGGCTTCTGCTTCCCGACTGTATACCACTGTGCCGCTACTTTGGCGGGTCTCCCCTGCCAGTGGGACAGGTCATACCCAGGGATGGTGATGGAGAAATCTGGGATGTTAGCTGAAAGGTATGTTTCTTTCAGTATGATTATGTCAGGCTGTTTCTTGACTAGTCTGTGGGATCCCAGATGTTAGTGAGGAGGACTTTGCAGGGCTGACTGGGCTGGGTGTGCCTTTGTCATGTCCAGTGCCTAGGTTGATGCCTGATGGTCTGTACCTCAACTCCATTTACCCACCTGTGTTCCACATCCCTTGATACCCCTACCTAATAAAAATTTATTGATCTCAGTCTTGAAAATTTCAATTAACCCATCTTCCACAGCCTTTTGGTGATAGAGTGGAGAGAGTTCCAAATTTCTACTAACCTTTGTGTGGAAAAAGTGCTTCCTGTTCACTCCTCAATGGCCTAGCTTTAATTTTAAGATTATGCTCTCTTGTTCTGGTTTCCCCCCTTCAAAAAAGTTGCTCTATATCTACCCTATTGAATCCCTTACTCATTTTAAATACTTCAATTATTTCAAGCCTCAGCCTTCTATATTCAAGTGAATACAAACCAAGTCTGTCTTCATAATTTAACCCTTTCAGCCCCGGTATTATTCTGGTGAATCTGTGCTGTACACCCTTCAACACCAATCTTTCCTATGGTTTGGTGCCCAAATCTGAACACAGTACTCCAGATGGGGTCTGATCAAGACTCTGTACAGCTGAAGCATAACTTCCTTACTTTTGTCTTGCTGCCCCATTGAGATAAATGGCAACATTCCATTAGCCTTTTAGATTACTTTTTGTACCTGTGCACTAGCTTTTGTGTACACGAACAGCTAAATTACTTTGCTCCTCTTAAAGCAGCAGCAGCGGCGAGAGGATGAAGAGTAGCCCGAGAGCAGACCTGAATTAAAGCAGCGGCAGTGGCGAGAAGATAATGAGCGGCCCGAGAGCGGACCTGAATTAAAGCAGCGGCGAGAGGATAAAGAGCGTCTCAAGACCGGACCTGAATTAAAGCAGCGGCAGCAGCGAGAGGATAAAGAGCGGCCCAAGAGTGGAGCTGAATTAAAGCAGCGGCAGTGGTGAGAGGATAACGAGCGGTTCAAGAGCGGACCTGAATTAAAGCAGCGGCAGCAGTGGGAGGATAAAGAGCGGCCCGAGAGCGGACCTGAATTAAAGCAGCAGCAGCGGTGAGAGGATAAACAGCGGCCCGAGAGCGGACCTGAATTAAAGCAGCGGCAGCGGTGAGAGGATAACGAGCGGTTCAAGAGCGGACCTGAATTAAAGCAGCAGCAGTGGTGAGAGGATAACGAGCGGTTCAAGAGCGGACCTGAATTAAAGCAGCGGCAGCGGTGGGAGGATAAAGAGCAGCCCGAGAGCGGACCTGAATTAAAGCAGCAGCAGTGGTGAGAGGATAAACAGTGGCCCGAGAGCGAACCTGAATTAAAGCAGCGGCAGCGGTGAGAGGATAACGAGCGGTTCAAGAGCGGACCTGAATTAAAGCAGCGGCAGCGGTGAGAGGATAAACAGCGGCCCGAGAGCGGACCTGAATTAAAGCAGCGGCAGCGGTGGGAGGATAAAGAGCAGCCCGAGAGCGGACCTGAATTAAAGCAGCGGCAGTGGTGAGAGGATAAAGAGCGGTTCAAGAGCGGACCTGAATTAAAGCAGCGGCGAGGGTCCATTCAAAAATAACAATAAAAAAAATCAAAGAGTGACGTCACAGGAGAGCAGGTAGGTGATTGCTTGGTGAGTATTACAGATTTATTTGTTCTCTAAGTGAGGGAAGGGGGTTAAATTAAGAGCAGAGAAACTAACTTGCTAGTACTTATTCAATTACTAACTTAAACTAGATAAAATAATCAAACAATAAAACTAAAATATCGATTAAATAAAAGCTTTAACTAATTAATTAATAAATAAAACAAGGTTAGGGATGGCAGGGCAGATGGTGTGTGGTAACTGCAACATGTGGGAGTTTGTGGAGAGCATCATGAATCTGAGCAACCACATCTGCAGCAAGTGTCTGCAACTCGAGGAACTTCAGCTCAGAATTGTTGAGCTGCAGTACGAGGTGCAGACATTGCGATACATCAGGGAGGGGGAGAGTTACCTGGATACTTTGTTCCAGGAGGCAGTCACACCCTTTAGGTTATGTAGTACCTTAGAGTTCGTCAGTGGTCAGGGACAGGAGGGTGTGACTGTGAGTCAGGCAGGTATGGGGACCCAAGATGTAGTGATGGAGGAGCCTCAGCCCTTGACCTTGTCCAACAGGTACAAGGGACTTGCTACCTGTATGGATGAGGAAAAGGACTGCAGGGAGGATGGGCAAACTGACCACGGCACCGTGGTACAGGGGAGCCATCCAAGTGAGGGGAGAAGGAAGGAACGTGGTAGTAGTAGGGGACAGTATAGTCAGGGGCATAGATACTGTTCTCTGCAGCTGCAAAAGAGAGTCCCGAAGGCTGTGTTGCCTGCCCGGTGCCAGGGTTAAGGATATCTCCTTGTGGCTGGAGAAGAACTTGGAGGGGGAGGGGGAGGATCCAGTTGTTGTGGCCCATGTAGGAACCAATGACATAGGTAGAACTAGGAATGAGGTTCTGCTGAGGGAGTTTGAGGAGCTAGGGTCTAAATTAATAAGCAGAATCGTTGGTCAGGATCACGGCTTGCATGTCGTCGTGAAGCAGGCGGAGGATAGTGACAAACTTCTGAGGGCAGCCGAATTTGTGGAGGACACTCCATAATCCCTCACGATTGACAGTGTCGAAGGCCTTTGTGAGATCAAAGAAGGCCATGTACAGTGGTTGGTGCAGTTCCCTGCATTTCTCTTGTAATTGACATGCGGTGAAGATCATGTCCATTGTGCCCCTTAGTGGGCGGAATCCGCATTGCGACATTGCGATTCACGTATGAACCGGGGTCAAGCAAGGCTGTGTCATTGCACCAACGCTCTTCTCGATCTTCCTTGCTGCAATGCTCCATCTCACCCTCAGTAAGCTCCCCACTGGAGTGGAGCTAATTTACAGAACAGACGGGAAACTGTTCAACCTCTGTCGCCTCCAGTCCAGATCCAAGGTCGTCCCATCCTCTGTCGTCGAATTACAGTATGCAGATGACGCTTGCATCTGCGCTCACTCGGAGATTGAACTCCAAACCATCATCAACACCTTCACTGAAGTGTACGAGAGCATGAGCCTTACACTAAATATCTGCAAGACAAAGGTCCTCTACCAACCTGCCCCCGCCACACAGTGCTGCCCCCCGATTATCAAAATCCACGACAAGGCCTTAGATAACGTGGACCACTTTCCATACCTCGGGAGCCTACTGTCAACAAGGGCAGACGTCGACGACAAAGTCCAACACCGCCTTCAGTGTGCCAGTGTAGCATTCGGTCGCCTGAGGAAGAGAGTGTTTGAAGACCAGGACTTCAAATCCGGCACTAAGCTCATGGTCTACAGGGCAGCAGTGATACCCGCCCTGCTGTATGCCTCAGAGACATGGACCATGTACAGCAGGCACCTCAAAGCACTGGAGAGGTACCACCAACGCTGCCTCCGCAAGATCCTGCAAATCCATTGGCAGGATAGGCGCACCAATGTCAGTGTTCTTGCTCAGGCCAACATCCCCAGCATCGAAGCTTTGACCACGCTCAATCAGCTCCGATGGATGGGTCACATTGTCTGCATGCCCGATACGAGACTCCCAAAACAAGCGCTCTACTCGGAGCTCCGGCATGGCAAGAGAACCGCAGGTGGGCAGAGGAAACGCTTCAAGGACACCCTTAAAGCCTCCTTGAAAAAGTGTAACATCCCCACCGACACCTGGGAATCCCTGGCCCAAGACCGTACAAAGTGGAGGAGAAGCATCCAGGAAGGCGCCGAACACCTCGAGTCTCTTCGCCGGGAGCAAGCGGAAGCCAAGCGCAGGCAGCACAAGGAGCGCACATCAACCCAAGCACCCCACCCACCCACCCCTTCAACCACCGTCTGCCCCACCTGTGACAGAGACTGGAGGTCCCGCATTGGACTAATCAGTCACCTGCAAACTCATTTTTAATGTGGAAGCAAGTCATCCTCAGTTCCGAGGGACTGCCTGAGAAGAAGAAGAAGGGTAATAAGTAGAATTTGGATATTAAGGGAATCGAGGGATATAGGGATAGTGCAGGAAAGTGGAGTTGAGGTAGAAGATCAGCCATGATCTTATTGAATGGCGGAGCAGGCTCGAGGGGCTGAATGGCCTACTCCTGCTCCTATTTCTTATGTTCTTAGGTTAACCTCAAGAATAATAATCTCTGGATTACTACCTGAGCCACACGCAAATTGGAATAGGGTCAAGCAGATCAGAGAGTTAAATGAATGGCTCAAAGAGTGGTGTGGGAAGAAGGGGTTTCAATTCATGGGGCACTAGCACCAGTACTGGGGAATGAGGGAGCTGTTCTGTCGGGACGAGGTTCACTTAAACTGGGCTGGGACCAGCGTCCTGGTGAATCAAATAACTAGGGCTGTAGAGAGGGTTTTAAACTAAAAAAAAGGGGCTGAAGGGTCAGGTGAGGGGAAATTTAGAAATCCAAAGAGAAAGGTCAAGGCAATAGAGCAGTGTAGCGATTTGGGTAAAAATAAGCAGCATGTGACAGGAAGGGACAGACAGTTTAACAGTAGCAGTGCAGCAAAGAATAAGGTTAAAGTAGGGAATAATGGTAACAAATTTAAATTAAAGACTCTTTATCAGAATGCACGAAGCATTCGTAACAAGCTAGACGAACTAGTGGCACAAGTAGAGATAAATGGGTTTGATCTAATAGCCATTACAGAGACATGGGGGGCGATTTTTTGATGCTGGAGGAGGCGGGTTTGGAGTCGCGAAAGGCGGGAAAATTTGAATCACTGAGGTCGGGTCAGAAACCCGACTCCAACCCGCCACCGTTGGATTTCGCCGGTGCCGGTTTTGGCGGTCAGGAAACACTCCCACCTCCAGCTGGACATAGCGTTAATTAATTACTGCGAATGCTTGTTAAGGGCCTCTCTAAATCCTATTTTGAGAGGCCCTCTTGAATTTACCATCATTTCGGCATGCTTCACGCAACTTCTGAACCACGCCAGGTAAACCTGGCGGGTTGACTCGTGGGTGGCCTCCTCACTGCTGCAGGTCGAACAAGACCTCGTTCACTGCAGCAACAATTACTTGCAGGTGCCAGACCTTGGCTTTAAAAGGTCTCTGAGCACTTTTAGAAGGCCTTCTGAAGTCGGAGGTGCTACAGCTTGATTCCATCAACCGTGGGACTTCCTGGGAAGAACCTCGCCCCGCTTACAATGAGTGCTTCCCCAGAGGAGGCATCTGCAAGCAGAATGGGAAACATTCATTTCCTTTCACGTTGGACCTCAGATGAGGATGAGGATGAGGAGCAGGAGCCTGAGGAGGAGGAGGATGATCTGGAGGAGGAGGAGCAGGAAGAGGTCAGAGCGCCAGTGTTTCGACCAGCGGCAGTGGCAGCACGCGAGCACATGGCTGGCAGGGATGCAAGGGATTAACTTATTATGGCCAGATTTGTATAGGATGGCCAAGCTGGCACATGTCCTTGGCTCCATGCCAGGACTTCATTGACAAAGGACATGACTCTCTGGCCTCCTTTCAGTCATGCCACCAAGCTGACAACGCAAGTGTGGTATTGCCCACAATGTGGAGCTGCCTAAGGCTAAGTAACAGATGGCATAATGCCAACATTTTGGCATCAAATCATGTTAATGTTTTCCAACAGGGATGCTATTTCATCAATACACAGAAACAGTCTCCCAATCTGCACACAGATCTGGAGGTTAGATCCCTTGCCAGCTGTACACACACAGCCTTGGTTTCTTTGGCAGGCCTCTTCCTCCGAGATGCTTCGTGAAGTCAAGCATAGGTCCCTTGAAGTCAGAATTGATAATGGGGAACAAAGAAATGGCAGACCAATTAAATACATACTTTGGTTCTGTCTTCACAAAGGAGGACACAAATAACCTCCCAGAGATGTCGGGGAACATAGGGTCTAATCAGAGGGAGGAACTGAATGAAATCAGTATTTGTAGGGAAATGGTGTTAAGGAAATTGACGGGATTGAAAGCTGATAAATCCCCAGGGCCTGATAATCTACATCCTAGGGTACTTAAGGAAGTGGCCCTAGAAATAGTAGATGCATTGCTGGTCATCTTCCAAAATTCTACAGATTATGGAACAGTTCCCATGGATTGGAGGGTAGCTAATGTTACCCCACTATTCAAAAAAGGTGGTAGAGAGAAAACGGGGAATTATAGACTGGTAAGCCTGACATCGGTAGTGGGGAAAATGCTAGAGTCCATTATAAAAGATGTAATAGCAGAGCACTTGGAAAACAGTGACAGGATTGGACAAAGTCAACATGGAATTACAAAAGATAAATCGTGCTTGACTAATCTACAGGAATTTTTTGAGGATGTAACTGGTAGAATAGATAAGGGAGAACCAGTGGATGTGGTGTATTTGGACTTTCAGAAGGCTTTCGATAAGGTCCTGCATAAGAGATTGGAGTGCAAAGTTAAAGCACATGGGATTGGGGTAAGGTACTGACTTGGATAGAGAACTAGTTGGCAGACAGGAAGCAAAGAGTTGGAATAAATGGGTCTTTTTCCGAGTGGCAGGCAGTGACTAGTGGGGTACCGCAGGGATCGGTGCTAGGACCCCAGCTATTCACAATATATATTAATGATGATCTAGACGAGGGAACTAGATGTAATATCTCCAAGTTTGCAGATGACACAAAGCTGGGTGGGTGTGTGTGCTGTGAGGAGGATGCAGAGAAACTCCAGTATGATTTGGACAGGTTGGGTGATTGGGCAGATGCATGGCAGATGCAGTATAATGTGGATAAATGCGAGGTTATCCAATTTGGTGGCAAAAAAAGAAAGACAGATTATTATCTGAACGGCAATTGATTGTGAAAAGGGGAAGTGCAACGAGACCTGGGTGTCCTTGTGCACCAGTCGCTGAAGGTAAGCATGCAAGTGCAGCAGGCGGTTAAGAAGGCAAATGGTATGTTGGCCTTCATAGCGAGAAGATTCGAGTACAGGAGCAAGGATGTCCTGCTGCAGTTGTACAGGGCCTTGGTGAGACCACACCTTGAGTATTGTGTGCAGTTTTGGTCGCCTTATCTGAGGAAGGATGTTCTTGCCATGGAGGGAGTGCAGTGAAGATTCACCAGACTGATGCCTGGGATGGCAGGTATGACATATGAAGAGAGATTGGGTCAATTAGGCTTATATTCGCTAGAGTTTAGAAAAATGAGAGGGGATCTCATTGAAACTTATAAAATTCTAACAGGACTAGACAGACTAGATGCAGGAAGGATGTTCCCGATGGCGGGGGAGTCCAGAACCAGGGGTCACAGTCTAAGGATAAGGGGTAAGCCATTTAGGACTGAGATGAGGGGGAATGTCTTCACCCAGCGAGTGGTGAACCTATGGAATTCTCTAACACAGAAGACAGTTGAGGCCAACTTATTAAATATATTCAAGTAGGAGTTAGATATATTTCTTAAGGCTAAAGGGATCTAGGGATATGGGGAGAAGGCAGGGACAGGGTACTGAATTTGGATGATCAGCCATGATCTCATTAAATGGCATAACAGGCTTGAGGGGCCGAATGGCCTACTCCTGCTCCTATCTTCCATGTCTATGTTTCTATGAGTGGAAGAGCACCTCCATGCTAGCTGTCACCCCCTCCAACAACAATTGCAGCACCTCATCCAAGAGCCTTGGGTAGACCCTTGCCTTGAAATTGGACATAGTGGTTTCTCAAAAGATGTTGGAGGTGGTGCAGGAGACGTAGAAATGCTGTGGAATGAACCAAGGGAGCAAGGAGCCATTAAATCAGTCCCAAAACACTAATTGAGCAAGGCATCCCACACCTCTGAAATCAAGTGGCCAATCATGCGAAAATCTCAATTTTTTGAAAACTATCTCTCCTCCAGTGAGAAAATCGCCCCCATGGTTGCAAAGTGACCAAGGTTGGGAACTAAATGTTCCAAAGTACTTGACATTTTGAAAAGACAGGCAGAATGGAAAAGGCGGGGACATTGCTCTGATAATAAAGGATGACATAGGGCAGTTGAGAGAAAGGATCTCGGCTCGGGAGATCAGGAAGTAGAATCAGTATGGGTGGAGATAAGGAATAACAAGGGGCAGAAAACCCTGGTAGGAGTAGCATATAGGCCCCCTAACAGTAGCTATACCATTGGGCAGAATATTAATCAAGAAATAGTAGGAGCTTGTAGCAAAGGTAATGCAATAATTGTGTGGGATATTAATCTTCATATAGACTAGACAAATCAAATTGGCAAAGGTAGTCTGGAGAACGAATTCATGGAATGCATTTGGGACAGTTTCCTAGAACAATTCGTCATGGAACCAACCAGGGAACAGGTTATTTTAGATCTTGTATTGTGTAATGATACAGGGTTAATTAGCAATCTCATAGTAAAGGATCCTCTGGGGCAGAGTAATCATAATATGATAGAATTTCACATTAAGTTTGAGAGTGACTTGCCTAAGTCCAAAACTAGAGTCTTATACTAAATAAAGCCAATTACACAGGTATGAGGGGCAAGATGGCTAAGGTAGATTGGAAAAATAGATTAAAAGGTATGGCAGTAGATAAGCAGTGGCTAGCATTTAAAGAAATGTTTCAAAATTCTCAACAAAAATACATTCCATTGAGAAACAAAAACTCCATGGGAAAATTGATCTATCCGTGGTGAACTAAAGAAGTTAAGGATAGCATTAGATTGAAAGAAGAAGCTTATAATGTTGCAAAGAATAGTAGTAAGCCTGAGGATTGGGAGAGTTTCAGAAACCAGCAAATGGTGACCAAAAAATTGATAAAAAGGGAAAAAATAGAATGAGAAAAACTAGCAAGAAATATAAAAACAGATTGTAAGAGCTTCTACAATTATGTAAAAAGGATGAGAGTAGCAAAAGTAAACATTGGTCCCTTAGATGGGGAATAAGGAAATGGCAGAAACGTTAAAACAAATATCTTGTATATGTCTTCACGTTAGAAGACACAAAAAGCATACCAAAAATGATGGGGAACCAAGGGTCTAATGAGGGTGAGGAACTTAACATAATTAATATAAGTAGAGAAAAAGTACAAGAGAAACTAATGGGACTAAAACCCGACAAATCCCCTGGAACTGATGGCCTCATGACCCCAAGCTTCCGGTCACCTGTCACTTTAATTCTCCACTCCACTCCCTCTCTGACCTCGCCGTCCTTGGCCTCTTACACTGTTCCAACGAAGCTCAACGTAAGCTTGAGGAACAGCACCTCATCTTTCGATTAGGCACTTTATAACCTTCTGGACTCAACATCGAGTTTAACAATTTCAGGCCATAACCTCTGCCCCTATTTTTTCACATGGCAGCTGTTGATGATTCTGCAATTCCCATTTACACCATGATGAGTCCACTAGGGCAGTCCTGTTTGTGGATCTTGGGAAGTAGGTAGAAGCGGGCTATGCGGGGTTGGGGAACTATGGGATTGGTGGTCATGGAGGGAAGATCCCCAGAGGAAATGAGGTCAGTGACAGTCTTGGAAACGATGGCTTGATGTTTGGTAGTGGGGTTATGGTCCAGGGGGAGGTAGGAGGAAAAAGAGCTCAGCGTCGTGCCGAGATCGAAATTCATTGAGGTGGGGGCATAAGGGGATGAAGCTCAGGCCTTCACTGAGGGTTTGGTGTCAGAGGGGGGAAGGTCAGAGGGGAGACTGAAAACATGGCAGGGGTTGAGATTGGATGAAGGGATGGGGGTCAGAGGAAAGTGAAGGGGAAGAAGGTTCCAGAGGGGTGTTGGTGTCCAAGAGTTGTTGAAGCTTGTGATCCTTGACACCTGAAAGAAAGAATAAAAGTTTTTTGTTAAAGCGTCAAATGAGGCGATGGATGAAATGGAATTGCGGACAAGGACAGCTTTGAGATAGAGTGAGTCAGTGCTGCTGAAGAGAGAGGTTGAGAGTGTGCATGGTGTAGAGCGTGGATCTCCGGATACGGCAAGAGCAGTATTTCAAGGAACACTGAATTTCTCGGAGCTATCTGTAATCCTGGGTGGATCCAAAACATGAGGGTGGAATTTCAGTTGGAATCCACGTGGAATAAGTCGGAGTCGGAGACAGTTGCTGAGGAAAGAGATGTGGCTGTGAAAGTGAGTTTTGGTAGATACCTGATCAAACACGAGAAGGGAACCAGAAAGCAATGAAGATGAACATGGTAACAGAGACAAACGGAAATCCCGTGGGAGAGAAGAGCAGAACTTTTTCAAGGTGAGCTTTCCTAGAAGAGAAGTGGCAGTGAATTAAACACTAAAACAAAAGCAAAATACTGCAGATGCTGGAAATCTGAAATAAAAACAGAAAATGCTGGAAATACTCAGCAGGTCAGGTAGCATCTGCAGAGAGAGAAACAAAGTTAACGTTTCAGGTCGATTACCCTTCGTCAGAACTGGAAAAATTTAGAGATGTAACAGATTTTAAGCAAGTGCAGGAGCAGGGAGAGGGAGGAGGGGAGGAAAGAACAAAAGGGAAGGTCTGTGACAGGGTGGAAGGCAGGAGAGATTACATGACAAAAGGTGTGATTATACAAAGCAAAAGAAAATGGTAATGGAACAAGTAAAGAAACAAAAGATGAGTCTAGAAGAGGTGTAAATGGGAATGGCAGAATCATCAACAGCTGCCATGTGAAAATATAGGGGCAGAGGTTATGTTCTAAAATTGTTGAACTCAATGTTGAGTCCAGAAGGCTGTAAAGTGCCTAATCGAAAGTTCCTCGAGCTTATGTTGAGTTTCGTTGGAACAGTGCAAGAGGCCGAGGACAGAGAGGTCAGAGTGGGAGTGGAGCAGAAAATTAAAGTGACAGGTGACCGGAAGCTTGAGGCCACGCTTATGGACTGAACAGAGGTGTTCCGCAAAGCGGTCACCCAGCCTGCGTTTGATTTCCCCAGTGTAGAGGAGACCGCATTGTGAGCAGCGAATACAGTATACTAAATTGCAAGAAGTACAAGAAAATATTCTAATTAGTCTTTCTTGGATCTAAAGTTTGTATTGCCTTGAATTAATCATTTTATTAATCTGCAGCAGGGACAAACTTTCAACCACTGCTTTTACTGGCTGTGATCTCCTCCTTATCCCAGGGATGGGATAATTTTAATAATAGAGGTACGATGCCGATGCCTGTAGTGCAGGATACAACACAGCATGACCTTTTAGGATAGGCATCCATCCAGCAACAACAACAGCTTGCATTTATATAGCACCTTTAACATAGTAAAACATCCCAAGGCATTTCAGAGGAGCGGTATCAAACAAAATTTAATAACAAGCCACATAAGGAGCTGTTAGGGCAGTTGCTTGGTCAAAGAGTTAGGTTTTAAGGAGCGTCTTAAAGGAGGAAAGAGCAGGGAGAGGCGGAGAGGTGTACAGAGGGAATTCCAGAGCTAAGGACCTTGGCAACTGAAGGGACGGCCACCACTGGTGGAGCGATTAAAATCGGGGATGCTCAAGAGGTCAGAATTGAATTGAAGGAGCACAGATATCTCGGAGGGTTAACATCTATTTGAGGCTCAACCATACTGTTTGCAACCTTGGTGTCATATTGACCCTGAAATGAGCTTCCAACCACATATCCACAGCATAACAAAGACCACCTACTTCCACCTCCGTAACATCACCCGTCTCCGCCCTTGCCTCAGCTCATCTGCTGCTGGAACCCTCATCCATGCCTTTGTTACCTCTAGACTTGACTATTCCAACGCACTCCTGGCTGGCCTCCCACATTCAACCTTATGTAAACTTGAGGTCATCCAAAACTCACCTGCTTGTGTCCTAACTCGCACTAAGTCCCGTTCGCCCATCACCCCTGTGCTCGCTGACCTACATTGGCTCCTGGTTAAGCAGTGCCTCGATTTCAAAATTCTCATCCTTGTTTTCAAATCCCTCCATGGCCTCGCCCCTTCCTATCTCTGTAACCTCCTTTAGCCCCACAACCCCCCCAAGATATCTGCGCTCCTCTAATTCTGCCCTCTTGAGCATCCCTGATTATAATCGCTTAACCTTTGGTGGCCGTGCCTTCTGTTGCCTAGGCCCTAAGCTCTGGAATTCCCTGCCTAAACCTGTCCGTCTCACTACCTCGCTTTCCTCCTTTAAGTTGCTCCTGAAAACCTACCTCTTTGACCAAGCTTTTGGTCATCTGCCCTAATTTATCCTTATGTGAATCAGTGTCAAAAAATTTCTCCTCAACTCCCCTCTAAACCTCCTACCAATTACTTTAAATCTATGCCCCCTGGTCATTGACCCTTCTGCTAAGGGAAATAGGTCCTTCCTATCCATTCTATCTAGGCCCTTCATAATTTTATACACCTCAGTTAGGTCTCCCCTTAGCTCCTCTGTTCCAAAGAAAACAACCCCAGTCTATCCAATCTTTCCTCATAGCTAAAATTCCCCAGCCCAGGCAACATCCTCGTTAATCTCCTCTGCACCATCTCTAGTGCAATCACGTTCTTCCTGTAATGTCGTGACCAGAACTGTACACAGTACTCTAGCTGCTGCCGAACTAGTGTTTTATACAGCTCAAGCATAACCTCCCTGCTCTTATATTCTATGCCTCGGCTAATAAAGCAAAGTATCCCGTATGCCTTCTTAACCACCTTATCTACCTGTCCTGCTATTTTCAGGAATCTGTGGACATGCACTTCAAGTTCCCTCTGATCCTCTGCACTTCTCAGTGTCCTACCATTTATTGGGCCAGAAATTCGTGACCAAAGGCGTGAGTACGGTCGGGGTACTCACGCATCTGGCCGTTGGAGATGCCGACGTTCAGCATGAACAGCGCATGCGGGGAACGCCGGCATTTCCAGACCTCGGAACGAAGGGGTTCATAGGCACAGCGCGTGCGACTGCACAGGCAGCGCTTGCGCAGTGAACTTCGTAGATTTCATTCATGGATTCAGTGAGGGTAAGTCCTTACAAGTTACACTTGAAAAAAGCAGGTGTAAAGTTGTTCCAAGGCTGCGGAGGAAGATATATTTTATCGTGGAGCTTCTGAAAGGCAATATTTTTGTTTGGGAAAGGGAGGGAAGTTATTTTAAGAAATTTTAAGTAAGTTTTAAAGTTTAAATTTTTTTTTTTTAAACGGGTTTTCAGAACGGTAGGTAGAAGGAGCAATTGTGGCTGTGTGAATGGAATGTGAAAATGAGTGTTCTAAAATGAGTAATGTAACATTTCCAGCACTTTTAAGAAAGAAACTTTTCATCAGTAATAAGTAATTATGTATGTATGTCCGCATATATTCCTTTACGTATATGTATGTATGTTTTATATTCCTTTACTAATGTGTATGAATGTATGTTTTTAATTATGATTTTCCAATAAGTTACTTTCTCTGAAAGTCATAATTAAATAATACATTCATACACATAAGTAAAGGAATATATACATAACACGCAAAGGAATATATACAGACATACATACTTTCAGAAGCTCCACGATAAGAAATATCTTCCTCTGCAGCCTCTGGAGCAACTGTACCCATGCTTTTTTCATGTGTAAGTTGTAAGGACTTGACCTCACTGAAATCATGAATGAAAGCGGCGAATTTTACTGCGCACGCGTTTTGCCTCTGAACCCCTTCGTTCAGAGGACAGGAAATGCCGGTTTTCCCCGCATGCGCTGTGCATGCTGAAAACCGGCATTTCCTCCGGCCAGACGCGTAAGTACCCCGACCGTACTCGCGCATTTGGAAGGGAATTACTGGGCCAACATTTTACATGTAAAAAAAATGAAAAATTTAACAATTGCACGATTTGCCCCCTCGCATCTGCGACTGAGGGTCCAAGGAGGTGCATTGCGCAAGAGGTCATCGTCGTACATATCCTCACACTGTTCCCTTTCGGGAACTGTATGAAGTGGTGGAAGGATTTATGGCCGTGATTAACGCTCATTCCGTGACCGTAACCATCTTTGAACCAGCCATTAGGGTGGTTAGTCCTATGGCGTGAGGGTTTTACGGGCTCCCACAATCCATCTGAGGGGGGGGGCCACCCACACCCACCCACGGACGCAAGTATCCCGCTGGATGTCCACCCAGAATTTATAGTTGGAGCTCCGACTCCACTTGCCGGGACTGTCTGGAGTGGGGTTCGAAACCCTACTCCTTCTGGCCCAGCGGCGGGGATGCTTACTGCTACGCAAAAGGCCCACTCCGCACAAAAGGTGACACCCATACGTTTCCTGCGCCTTTTCCCTCCCCGTGACTGGAGCCCTATGCTGCCACTTGAAAGACCAAGCTATCATCTGCCCTTTTTGCGGCGCCTTTGACTTCTCATTACCAATGATGAGCAGGCGCTGCGCCTCCACCTCCTTGAGGAGATTGCTGAGGTCATCATCAGTTCAATTGTGAGTTCTTTTAATGCCGTGAATTGTGCTCATTCCAGCCATTTCACGTTGCTAATCGGATTGGGCCTTTGGCATAGCGGTAGGATCCCCGCCGCTGGGCCAGATCAGGGTAGGGTTTCGAACCCCGCTCCAGACAGTCCCGGCAAGTGGAGTCGGAGCTCCGGCTCTAAATTCTGGGTTGACATCCAGTGGGATATTTGCGTCCGTGGGTGTGGGTGGCCCCCCCTCCTTGTATAGCTTGTGGGAGCCCGTAAAACCCTCCCGCCATAGGACTAACCGCCCTAATGGCTGGTTCAAAGATGGTTACGGTCACGGAATGAGCGTTAATTATGGCCATAAATCCTTCCACCACTTCATACAGTTCCCCAAAGGGAACAGTGTGAAGACACGTATGACGATGACATTGCTAAATAAATACATGGAATTAAAAAAATTCTTTTAGGGCTTTTAAAAGTCTTTAAATTGCTTTAATTCTGTTTAAAACTACTTCAGATTCTTCAAAATAATGTAAACGGTTTTAAAATTTTATAAAAGTTCACAAAACATTCATAAAATAGCAGATAACTTACTTTCCCTGCAGCTGTGTAACTACAAAGTCCTCTGCAGCTGCTTGGAGAGATTGGGGGCGTGTCCTACTACAATGAGACCTTAAGGGGCGTGTCTCACTTGCACTGCACGCTCCAGGCTTCGCGCTGGCTGCACTCCTGGGCGGTGTGACGTCATACGCTGCCCGGGATTCTTCTTTTTGAAACACCAATTCCAGGCGTCCCTGGAGGTGATCGGCAGGAGCGTCGGGTAAGTGCATATACGGGGCTTGCACGCGCGGCAAGCCCCGTTCACGAATTTCTGGCCCATTGTGTATTCCCTTGCCTTGTTAGCACTTGCCAAATGCATTACCTCACACTTCTCTGGATTGAATTCCATTTGTCACTGTTCTGCCCACCTGACCAGTCCATTGATATCTTCCTGCAGTCTGCAGCTTTCTTCTTCATTATCAACCACACGGCCAATTTTTGTATCATCTGCAAACTTCTTAATCATACTACCTACATTCAAGTCCAAATCATTGATATATATGACAGAAAGCAAAGGACCCGGTACTGAGCCCTGCGGAACCCCACTGAAAACAGCCTTCCAGTCATGAAAAACACCCTTCGATCATTACCCTTTGTTTCTTGTCTCTGAGCAAATTTTGGATTTTGTGAAAACAGATGCAAAGTATTCATTAAGAACCAAACCCATGTCTTCCGCCTCCACACACAGGGTACCTTTATGGTCCCTAATAGGCCCTACTTTTACTTTAGTTATCCTCTTGCTCTTAATGTATTTATAAAACATCTTTGGGTTTTCCTTGATTTTACTTGCCAATATTTTATCATGCCCTCTCTTTGCTTTCCTAATTTCCTTTTTTCATTTCATCCTTGCACTTTCTATACTCCTTTAGGATTTCTGCAGTATTGAGTCCTCGGTATCTGCCATAAGCTTCCCTTTTTTTCTTTATCCTACCCTGTATGCCCCTTGACATCCAGGGAGCTCTAGATTTGTTAGTCCCACCCTCTTTCTTTAAGGGAACATACTTGCTCTGAACTCTTACTATCTCCTCCTTGAATGCCTCCCACTGCTCTGACACTGATTTACCTTCAAGCTTCTGTCTCCAGTCCACTTTGGCTAAATCACCTCTCAGCTTAGTAAAATTAGCTTTTCCCCAATTGAGAACTTTTATTCCTTGTCATTGTCTTTTCCATAACTACTTTAAACCTAACTGAATTATGATCACTACCACCAATATGCGCTCCCACTGATACCCTTTCCACCTGCCCAGCTTCATTCCCTAAAATTAGGTCCAGAACCACCCCCTCTCTTGCTGGCTAAAAAAATTCTCCTGAATGTATTTTAAGAATTCTGCTCCCTCTATATCTTTCACACTAATTTTATCCCAGTTAATATTAGTGAAGTTGAAATCCCTTACTATTACTGCCCTATTGTTTTTGCAGTTCTCAGAAATAGAAACATAGAAACATAGAATATAGGAGTAGGAGTAGGCCATTCGGCCCTTCGAACCTGCTCCGCCATTCAATGAGATCATGGCTGATCATCCAAATTCAGTACCCTGTCCCTGCCTTCTCCCCATATCCCTTGATCCCTTTAGCCTTAAGAAATATATCCAACTCTTTTTTGAATATATTTAATGAACTGGCCTCCACCGCCCTCTGTGGCAGAGAATTCCACAGGTTCACCACTCTCTGGGTGAAGAAATTCCTCCTCATTTCAGTCCTAAATGGCTTACCCCTTATCCTTAGACTATGACCCCTGGTTCTGGACTCCCTGGCCATCATAAACATCCTTCCTGCATCTAGTCTGTCCAGGCCTGACAGAATTTTATAAGTTTCAATGTTCTAAACTCCAGTGAGTATAAGCCCAATCGACACAATCTCTCCTCATAGGTCATTCCTGCCATCTTAGGTATCAGCCTGGTGAATCTTTGCTGCACTCCTTCCATGGCAAGAACGTCCTTCCTCAGGTAAGGCGACCAAAACTGCACACAATACTCAAGGTGCGGTCTCACCAAGGCCCTGTACAACTGTAGCAAGACATCCTTGTTCCTGTACTCGAACCCTCTTGCTACGAAGGCCAACATACCATTTGCCTTCTTAACCGCCTGCTGCACCTGCATGCTTACCTTCAGCGACTGGTGCACAAGGACACCCAGGTCTCGTTGCACTTCCCCTTCTCCCAATCTATTGCCGTTCAGATAATAATCTGCCTTCCTCTTTTTGCCACCAAAGTGGATAACCTCACATTTATCCACATTATAGTGCATTTGCCATGTTTCTGCCCAATCACCCAATCTGTCCAAATCGTACTGGAGTTTCACGACACCCTCCTCACAGCTTACCCTCCCACCCAGCTTTGTGTCGTCTGCAAATTTGGAGATATTACATCCAATTCCCTTGTCCAGATCATTAATATATATTGTGAACAGCTGGGGTCCTAGGACCAATCCTTGCGGTACCCCGCTAGTCACTGCCTGCCACTTGGAAAATGACCCGTTTATTCCAACTCTTTGCTTTCTGTCCGCCAACCAGTTCTCTATCCAAGTCAATACCTTGCCCCCAATCCCATGTGCCTTAATTTTGCACGCTAATCTCTTATGTGGGACCTTATCGAAAGCCTTCTGAAAGTCCAAATACACCACATCCACTGGTTCTCCCTTATCTATTTTACCAGTTACATCCTCAAAAAATTCCAGTAGGTTAGTCAAGCATGATTTACCTTTTGTAAATCCATGTTGACTTTGTACGATCCTGTCACTGCTTACCAAGTGCTCTGCTATTACATCTTTTATAATAGATTCTAGCATTTTCCCCACTACCGATGTCAGGCTTACCGGTCTATAATTTCCCGCTTTTTCTCGACCACCTTTTTTGAATAGTGGGTAACATTAGCTACCCTCCAATCCATGGGTACTGTTCCAGAGTCTATCGAGTTCTGGAAGATGACCAGCAATGCATCTACTATTTCTAGGGCCACTTCCTTAAGTACCCTGGGATGTAGATTATCAGACCCTGGGGATTTATCGGCCTTTAGTCCCATCAATTTTCCTAACACCATTTCCCTACAAATACTGATTTCTTTCAGTTCCACCCTTTCATCAGGCCCTATGTTCCCCGGCATCTCTGGGAGGTTATTTCTGTCCTCCTTTGTGAAGACAGAAACAAAGTATGAATTTAGTTGGTCAGACATTTCTTTGTTTCCCATTATAAATTCCCCTGATTCTGACTGTAAGGGACCTACGCTTGACTTCACCAATCCTTTTCTCTTCACATATCTATAAAAGCTTTTACAGTCAGTTTTTATGTTCCCTGAAATCTTACTCTCATATTCTATTTTCCCTTTCTTAATTAATCCCTTTGTCCTCCTTTGTTGAATCCTAAACTGCTCCCAATCCTCAGGATTATTGCTTTTTCTGGCCAATTTATATGTCGTCTCCTTGGATCTTATGCTGTCCCTAATTTCCCTTGTTAGCCATGGTTGAGTCACCTTTTTTGTTTTATTTTTATGCCAAACTGGGATGAACAAATTCTGTAGCTCATCCATTCTGTCTTTGAATGTTTGCCATTGCCTATCCACCATCAACACTTTGAGGGCCATTCTCCAATCAATCCTACCCAACTCGCTCCTCAGACCATCGTAGTTTCCTTTATTTAAATTGAGGACCCTAGTCTCTGAGTCAACGACTTCATTCTCCATCTTAATGAAGAATTCGATCATATTATGATCGCTCAGACCCAAGGGGCCTCGTACAACAAGATTGCTAATTAATCCTTTGTCGTTACATAATACCCAGTCTAAGATGGCCTGATCTCTGGTTGGTTCCTCGACATATTGGTCCAGGAAACCATCCCGTAAACACTCCAGGAATTTCTCCTCCACAGTATTGTTACTAATTTGGTTGGCCCAATCTATATGTAGATTAAAGTCACCCATGATGACTGCTGTGCCCTTATTGCACGCTTCTTTAATTTCCCTTTTAATGCCATCCCCAACCTCCGCCTTACTGTTGGGAGGTCTATATACCACTCCCACTAATGTTTTTTTCCCCTTAGTATTT
The DNA here is from genome assembly GCF_052327205.1 of Somniosus microcephalus. Lineage (NCBI taxonomy): Eukaryota > Metazoa > Chordata > Chondrichthyes > Squaliformes > Somniosidae > Somniosus > Somniosus microcephalus. The sequence continues at coordinate 253,748,882 of NC_140988.1, read as the reverse complement.
CTCAATTCTACCCATACAGATTCCACATCATCAGAGCTAATATCCTTCATTACAATTGTATTAATCCCTTCTTTAACCAGTAATGCTACCCCACCTCCCTTTCCTTTTTGCCTATCTTTCCTGAATATCGAATACCCCTGGATGTTGAGTTCCCAGTCTTGGCCATCCTTGAGCCACGTTTCCGTAATCCCAACCAAATCATATTCGTTTACCTCTATTTGCACAGCCAATTCGTCCACCTCTATTTGCGCAGCCAATTCATCCACCTTATTACAAATGCTCCTCGCATTAAGACACAAAGGGCTAGATTTTCAGTTGCTTGCGCCAGCAGTTAGCGCCTTAAGAGAAGTGATTTCCGGGCGCTATGCGTGTAGCGCCCGGGCGCAGCGCAGTTTGCGCCCCGCCCCAAATTAAGTTGCCCGTTAGCGCCGGCGCAAAGTTTAGCGCCCGCCCGGATGCGCACGCAGAAAATGACGTCACATCCTCGTGCAACGCCCTTTGGCCGCCCCGATTGCAAACTTCAGTCGGACCGCCCCATTGTGCGGCGGGCGGCCGGAGCGTTTGGAAAAAGGAATGCAACACAACCAGCGCGGGCCCCGGGGGGCGCTAATTAAAGGGAACGTCCTCTCCAGTATAAAGGCCATCCTTTTTTCAGAAAACAGTCTTGTGCAACGCATTTCTGGAGACACAACAAGGAGGATAGCTAACTGGTTTCAAGCAGCAAGAGCCAGGTATTTTTGGACTCAGGCAACAGCGCTGCAAGTGGCCATTTGGAAATTAGAGTGTTTGCCAGGATTTGATGGGGGTTGCATGGGGTGCCAACGCGGAGCTGCAGCTCCATGTCCGTAGGGCTCGCAGACGCATTGTGAGAGGGGCAGCCCTGGCTAGAGGCAGAGGGGGCTACAGGCGTCGGCCACGTAGGCCTTACCCAGTCAGGCTATACCGCCAGCAGCGCTCCTACCTAAACATGAGTGCCGCGCGATGTGTTAAAAGGCTCCGATTCCGAAAGGGGGTGATTGCAGAGATCTGCCACCTGCTTCGCCGAGATCTGCGGCCAAAGCTCAGGTGCAGGACGTCTCTGTCGGTGGAAGTGAAGGTGACAGTGGCATTGAACTTCTATGCCACCGGCTCCTTCCAATACGCTGCTGGGGACATAGCAAACATCTCCCAGTACGGCGCGCATCGCTGCATCCGCCAGGTGACCGAAGCACTGTTCAGAAGGAGAAGCCAATTCATCTCCTTCCCCATGGCCCTGGAGAGCCAGCATCAGCGCGCATTGGGATTTTCCAGACTCGGGGAATTCCCCTTGGTGCAGGGCGCCATTGACTGTACGCATGTGGCTTTGCGGGCCCCTCTGGAGCATGGCGAGCAGTATCGCAACAGGAAGGGCTACCATTCTCTGAATGTGCAGCTGGTCTGTGACCACAAGCAGCGCATCATGGCAGTCAATGCCAGCTTCCCAGGCAGCAGCCACGATGCCTTTATCCTGCGGCAGAGTACTGTGCATGACATGTTCCAGGCACAGCCTCCCCCAAGAGGATGGCTACTCGGGGACAAAGGCTATCCTTTGTGCACCTGGCTCATGACCCCGCTCCGCGCGCCCAGGACCGCTGCTGAAGAGGCCTACAACGAGAGCCATCAAACCACCCGCAACATCATCGAGCTAACTATTGGGGTCCTCAAGCAGCGGTTCCGCTGCCTTGATCGCTCCGGAGGAGCTCTCCAGTATTCGCCGGACCGGGTCTCCCAATTTGTGGTGGTTTGCTGCATGCTACACAACCTGGCTATCCGCAGGACTCAGGCACTGCCACCTGACGTTGGACCAGCACCTCAGGAGGAGGAGCAGGAGGAGCATGAGGAGGAGGAGGAGGAGGAGGAGGAGGAGCAGGAGTACGTTCCCAGGAGGGAGCGACCAGGGCCAAGGGCCGCACGACGCCACCTTATTACACGGTACTTCTAAGCCCCCTGTCAGGGAATGGCCAGGGGCCATGAGGGAAGATGAATGCAGCCGCTCCGCAAGCCCTCAGCCGGCGAAGCCAACAAACACTAAGAAGAACAACCATGGAGACTGCATGAATAAAGATAATTTTTTATTACACAAAAATGAAAAGCCCTTCCCACATGAATCCCCAAAAACAATAAACGGGCCCCACAAAAAGCCCAACAAACGACTCACTCCCACAAACTGGGGAGGAGCCACTCCACCTTTATTGAAACCGGGCCTCAACGTCGGCCTAACGCAAAAAAAAAGCCCTCCAAAAGCACAACCATGGGCAAAATAAAGATGGCCACCGCCATATTAAAGGAAAGCTGGCCACACCCTCTACTGAGTGGCCCGCGAGGGCGAGACCTTGGCCAGCATTTTGCCTCCCCTGCCCTGCCTGCTGCTCCTTCGCAAGCTCTGCCCAGTGGCTGCTGCGAGGCTGGGGGAAGGCGCCTGAGGCTCAGATGCCCTTCCGCCAGATGCCGCTGGGGGGCGGCCTACACGGCGTTTGGGCCTCGAGGGGCCGTCTCCTGAGTGGCGCACCTGAGCCTGGCCACCATCAGCTGCAGCCGCTTGCCCTTGACGCCCCAGAGGGGGAATGGCGGCGACGGATGGCGCAATGTGGGCCAGCTGGCGTCTGGGATGCGCTGGCTGGTGCTGTGGCGCGGTGGCACTCGGCCGGGCCCGCACTGCAGGATCCGCAGCAATCAGCCGACGGCCGGCTTGCTGGGATGGTCCAGCGCGGCGCCTGCCCTGGCGATGCCTGCCTGAGACAGCGCGTGTGGCAGCAGTGAGTGGCCCTGTGGTCCTGGTGTGCGCGCGCATCACATCCGCCAGGGTCTTGACGGCATCAGTTAGCATGCGGCCAGTCGCGGCAGTTGCTGCCCCGAACTCGCGCACACTGGTCGCCAGCGACTCGATGGCCTCAGGCATGCGCCCCACCACGCTCATGAGCTCCGTGTGGCGCCGATCCGAGTCGTCGGCCATCTGATCGAGCTTCCGCACCTCCTCCGAAGTGAAGGTGTCCGGACTGGAGTCGCGACTCTCCCGCTGGGGAGGAGGGGGCCGAACTAGGGGACCCTTGCCGCGTTGGTGACGGCGAGTGTGCCGAGCAGCAGCACTCCCCTCTGATCCTTCCCCCCTTTGGGGGGAAGGCCGCGGGCCACGCGCACGGCTGCTGGGTGGCTGGACGCCACTGGTCCCAGAAGCTGCATTGCCCTGCGACAGTTCCTCCAGGCACTCGTCCAGTGAGGAGGTGTCAAGCATTTCCTCCTCTCCTGCGGGACGTGACTGTTCCCCCGAAGGTCCGGCTTGCTCCTCCTCCTCCTCCTGGTCGGAGGTGCTGTCACTGGCAGCCTCAGGGTCCTGGTCGTCACCAGCTGAAAGCAGGAATGCACAAGAGTAGCTTCAGAGTGAGGAGACGGCGTCAGCGAGGGAGTTAGGACTGGTGGGATTCAGCGCATTGGTGGGACAGTGGCAAAGGAGGTAGCTCGGATGGGCCAGTGCGACGCGAGAGGGCCAAAAGGCGAGGTCCTTACCATTGCCGGGCAGTGGAGGGTCGGATACACCGCACGCTGTGGGGACAATCACACGGGCTCCCATGAGCACACACACGCGCTCCTCCAGCCGAGTGAGCTTCTGCAGCTTGGCGCGGCCACCCCTGGCACGGGCCTGGCGATTAAACGCTACTTTAGCCTGCAAGAGAAAGGACGGGCTGTAAGTGCGCAGTGAAGCCCTGATGTAGTGTGCACTGCCTCTCATGGTGGAATAGCTTGGACAGAGTGAAGCCCTGATGTAGTGTGCACTGCCTCCCATGGTGGAATAGCTTGGACAGAGTGAAGCCCTGATGTACTGTCCACTGCCTCCCATGGTGGAATAGCTTGGCCAAAGTGTAGAGTGCCGAATGGCCATTTGATGCTCATGACTGTCCCAATGCTGCTGGCTGAGGGCTGGCCAAAAGGACTTTCAGGTCCCTTTGCCCATCATGTCAGGTGTACATGCAAGAATGAGGAGGAGACTGGAAAGGCTACTCACCCTCACAATCCTGGTCAGATCGTTGTATTTCTTACGGCATTGTTTGTGGGTCCTGGGGGCCTCGCCGGTGAACGTCACCCTCTGGGCGATCTGCTTCCAGGCTTTGGTGTAGTCGTGGTGGGTTGGATTCCTCCCACTCTCTGGAAACAAGATCTTGCGCCTCACCTCCAGAGCTGTGACCATTGTGTCCAGATCACCCTCTGAGAAGCGCAGGGCACGCTGACGGGCCTTCTCTGGCGTTGCCATGACTCCCTGGGGCTGAGCAGTAGTGTTGAGGCCTCTTTGCAAGGCTGCAGTGTGCAGGGCGTGGCAGCAGACCAATTCGTCCCTTCCCCCTTTAAGAGCTGGTCGGCACCACGGGGTCTGCTGTCAGTGCAAAAATGACCGCACCCGTGCTGCGCCCCGCCTGGGCGCTATCCCTCTGGACCGCCGGCTTAGCGCCTAAAGAGAGTAGTGGAACGCCTCTTTTAGCGCTCCACCAACCTCTTAGGGCGAAGCCACTGAATTCCCGGCAACGGGGCGCTACTTTGGGGCGGGCGCTAACTTCGGGCGGGCGCTAAAGCTAGCGCCCCAAAACTGCCTAAACTGAAAATCTAGCCCAAAGCCTTCAGGCTTGTTTTTTGTACGCTCTTAGACCTATTAGAATTATAATTTACTGTGGCCACGTTTGATTTAAACCGTTGATTTCTCTGACTGCCACTTTTGTTTTTCTCCTTCCTATCTTTTGCTTTTATCCCTGTTTCCCTTTCCTCTCTCTCCCTGCTCAGGTTCCCCACCCCCTGCCATTTTAGTTTAAACCCCCCCCAAACAGTGCTAGCAAACCTCCGCACAAGGATATTTGTCCCGCTCTGGTTCAGGTGCAACCCGTCTGACTTGTACAAGTCCCACCTTCCCCAGAAGCAGGCCCAGTGATCCAGGAAACTAAAGCCCTCCCTCCTGCACCAACTCTTTAGCCATGCAATCATCTGCTCTATCCTCCTATTCCTATACTCACTAGCACGTGGCACCGGGAGTAATCCAGAGATTACAACCTTTGAGGTCCTGCTCTTTAATCTGCTACCTAGCTCCCTAAATTCTTGCTGCAGGACCTCATCCCTCTTCCTACCCATGTCATTGGTCCCAATGTGCACCACGACCTCTGACTGTTCACCCTCCCCCTTCAGAATGCCCTGCAGCTGTTCAGTGACATCCTTGACCCTGGCACCAGGGAGGCAACAAACCATCCTGGAGTCACATCTACAGCCACAGAAACGCCTATCTGTACCCCTTACGATAGAATCCCCTACCACTATTGCTCTCCCACTCTTTTTCCTCCCTTCCTGATTTGACTACCTATTTGCTCTTTTATCTCCCTCTGACTGTTTGGGGGTCTATAGTACACTCCCGGTAGTGCGATTGCCTCTTTTTTGTTTTTCAGTTCAACCCATTTGGCCTCATTGGATGATCTTTCTAAGATATTGTAGTGTATGTGCCTTTAAGAGCCCCCTGTGTACTGTAATGCCGGTAATGGCCACTCGGGCTATATAAGCCTGTATATTGTGTTGTATCAGTTAGTTCACCTCCAGACTTTGTTCAGTAAACACCTGTGAAACCAACTCCCGCCTTCAGTGTCTCTATTAACACACGGACACAACAGTGGTGACGAATTGGAAACGGACTTACCTGCAATTCGGCAGCACCTCAAGGACATCGATTCCTCAGATGTCCAAAGTCGAAGAAAAGCAAGAAAAAAAAAGCTGTGGTTTCACCAGCTAGCCGGGCTGTTGGCAGGTACTGCAATAATCCTTCCTGGGCGGCGGGCTGGGGCTCCATTGGCTGGCTCTGCAGCGAGGCCAAGCAGCGAAGGCGGAGGCAAGCAGAAACAGATGGGGGGGGGAGCACTCGAGAGACGGCCGGCGCTGCAAAGTAGGTCGGCGTTCGGACCTAGCAGAAAGAGTCCAGCGGGAACGAGACTCCACCTGTAAATAAAATTTTTTTTTTTTTAAAACGCGGAAAACAGCGTTGTCAGCAGCAGCAGCGGCGGGAAAGCGCGGGAAGCGCCATATCTTTTTTGCAGGAAAGAAAGAAATGCGCGGGAAGCGCCATTTTTTTTCCAGGATGCCTAAGGCTGGCAATATTGATGCTTTTGATAACAATATAGAGGATTGGACCACATATGTGGAAAGAGTGGAGGTATATTGCACAGCAAATGGAATAGAAAATGATAAAAAGGCGTCAGTACTTCTAAATCTAATGGGCGCAAAGACATACGGGCTATTACAAAACTTAATCACTCCAGCCAAACCAAAGGACAAGAATTTTAAGGAAATTGTTGATGCCATACAGGAGCATTTAAACCCAACACTGCTGCTGATAGCGGAATGATTCAAATTCTTCAAGAGGAATCAGCACAAGGATGAATGTAACGCTGATTACCTCACCGAATTAAGAAAGCTATCAAAGCACTGCCAATTTGGGGCAGGACTGGCAGATTCTCTTCGAGACAAATTTGTCTGCGGTCTCCTAAGTGAAGGAACACAGAAAAGGCTGCTTTCTGAGAAAGATTTGACACTGGACAAAGCTTTCAGTATGGCTGTATCATACGAAGCAGCCGCAAGAGGAGCTGCAGAGATACAGCAAAAGACACAGGACTTCGGCGCCCATGAAATGACACAGGGTTTCGAGAGATGTTATCGCTGCAGCAGATCCACCCATGACCAGAGGGACTGCTGGTTCAAGGACAAAGCATGCAGGCAATGCGGAAAGAATAGACACATTGCACGGGTATGCCGATCTGGACAAAAAAAATCCACGGACAGGAAAAAAAAAATCAATAAAGAAAAGTACAGAAAGGTACAAATGATGACGGACAGTAGCTCCGAAGACCAGAAGAGCGATAGTGACTCTGAAAACAAGAGACTAAGCTGTCTCAAATTACATAATGTAATTGCCAAGGAAGATTACCAGACCATTTGGATTACCCTCACGATGGCAGGGTCCCCAGTTAAAATGGAGCTAGATACAGGATCAGCTCTGACCGTTATAAATCGACGGGATTACGAGCGGCTATTTCCGCATATACATTTAAAAGACACATCCATTATCTTGAAAACATATACGGGGCAGAAAGTATACCCCAAAGGAAAAATAAGGGTGCCTGTTGTATACAACGGCAAGGAAATACAGAAGTTGTATTTATATGTTCTACAAGATGGTGGTCCACCGCTGTTGGGACGTGAATGGATCAGGAAGATACGTTTAGACTGGCACTCCATTCAGGCACTGACGGTGACCAGTAAGGAAAAAAATGAGGATGACGTCATACCTGAACGATTAAAAGACATCTTGGCCAACGCCAAGGAAGTGTTTCAAGAGAAACTAGGAACCTTGAAAGGCATCACCGCCTCAATAAAAGTGGAAGATGTGGCAATTCCCAAGTTTTTTAAGGCAAGGCCGGTGCCATACGCAATTCGTCCAGCAGTCGAGGCAGAGCTGGAGATTTTGGAAAAGGCAGGCGTATTATCCAAGATAGATTGGAGCGAGTGGGCAACACCCATTGTGCCGGTCATGAAGAAAACGTTGAATAATGATAAATCTGAAGAACAGAGAAAAATTCGCATCTGTGGAGACTTCAAGGTGATTGTAAACCCGGTCCTTCACACGGTACAGTATCCTCTTCCGAGGATAGAAGATATTTTCGCCTCACTATCCGGAGGGAAACGTTTCACCAAAATTGACTTGGCACAGGCATATCTACAGATGGAGGTTGAAGAGGCCTCTAAAAAGTATCTCATGATAAATACACACAAAGGCCTGTACCAGTACAATCGACTGGTTTTCGGAGTAGCATCAGCTCCAGCTATCTGGCAAAGAGCTATGGAGCAAGTCCTGCAAGGGATTCCGGGGACTCAATGCTACCTAGACGACATCCTTGTAACAGGAGAAAACGACAACGAGCACCTTGCCAATTTGGAGCAGGTGCTCACTAGGCTGAAAGAACGGGGCCTACGAGCAAATCGCCCCAAGTGCGAATTTTTCCAGAATCAAATATCATATTGTGGCCACATAATTAATAAGGAAGAGTTGCATAAGTCACCTGAAAAAATTGAAGCGGTCATAAAAGCCCCAGCACCTGAAAATGTTTCACAATTAAGGTCGTTCCTGGGATTGATAAATTACTATCATAAATTTTTACCGAACTTATCAACTCTTCTGCACCCTCTTAATGAACTGCTACAAACAGGAGTGATTTGGAAATGGAGCGAAGACTGTAAACGTGCCTTCCATAAATGCAAAGACTTAATCACGTCCAAGGAAGTTTTGGCTCATTACAACCCATCACTGCCAATCAGACTGGCGTGCGATGCATCCCCTTACGGCGTAGGAGCGGTATTATCGCATAGATTCCCTGATGGCTTGGAGCGGCTGATAGCTTTTGCGTCACGCTCATTGAACTCAGCTGAGCGTAACTATGCCCAAATCGACAGGGAAGCACTCAGCCTGGTATGGGGAGTGAAGAAATTCAACCATTACCTACACGGACAAAAATTTACCTTGTTGACTGACCATCAACCCCTCATCTCCATATTCAACCCTAAAAAGGGTGTTCCCATTATGACAGCGCAAAAAGCTGGTCCCTTTTTCTAGGGGCACACCAATATGACATAGAATACAAAGGATCAAAACATCATGGGAATGCTGACAGTTTATCGCGCCTACCATTGCCAACGGTAGAAGAGGCACCTACAGTAGACCCAGTGGAGATGTTCCACTCTACCATAGTCGAATGTCTACCAGTAACAAATTCTGCCATTGAAAGGGAAACGAGAAATGACCCGACTCTCTCACGAGTCTACGATTTAACGGTGAAGGGATGGCCAGCACATGGCGAACCACTGTTGCCAGCATTCTCGCAAAGAAGAGAACAGCTGTCAGTGTGCCGAGGAACCTTGATGTGTGGATCCAGAGTGGTGATTCCACCCAAACTCCAGGATAAAGTTCTAAAGGAGCTTCACGAGGGGCATCTGGGTGGAGTGAAAATGAAGAACCTAGCCAGGGCGTTTGTATGGTGGCCAGGTATCGATGGAGACATCGAAGAAATGACCAAGAGCTGCCTAGGATGCCAGAAGGTCCAAAACGCTCCACCACAAGCCCCTCTACATCCATGGGAGTGGCCCTCATCTCCATGGCAAAGGGTACACATCGACTTTGCTGGTCCATTTATGGACTCAATGTTCTTAATCGCGGTTGATGCACACTCCAAGTGGCCGGAGATAATAAAGATGTCCTCCACCACCGCGGAAAAAACCATCACAGTATTAAGGACCATATTTGCCAGGAATCGGCTGCCTGAACAGATCTGTTCTGATAATGGACCGCAATTTGTGTCCGAAGAATTCAGGAAGTTCTTAAAAAACAAAGGGGTTAAGCACTACACGTCCGCCCCATACCATCCCGCCACCAATGGATTGGCTGAATGGTTTGTCCAGACCTTCAAGAAGGCCATAAGGGCCATGGGTAATGAAGACATAAAACTTCAGCATAAGGTAGATAACTTCTTGTTTGCATACAGGAATGCAACACATATGGTTACAAATCAAACTCCCGCCATGATGTTCTTCAATAGAAGCCTAAGATGCCGGCTGGATTTGATCAAGCCAAACATCAGAAGGGACGTGGAGAACCGGCAATTTCAAGGCATGAATGAAAGGCCAACTAGAACCTTCCAGATAGGTCAACAAGTTTTGGCCCGGGACTACCGTACCGAAAAATGGCAGCCTGGAACTATTTGCACACGACTAGGACAGCTGATGTATACCGTGGACATTGGAGAAAGCATAATAAGGCGCCATGCTGACCAAATCATAGAGTCATCCGAAAAGGGACAATCTACACCACAACTCTATACGCCTAATGATGAAGTAGAGATACCCATAGTATCTACCTCCGATCTGGTGATACTGGAACCAGATGAACCTGACACTAGCATTCAAGCCGAATCAGTCTTGCCAAAAGAACCTACTACACCACCAGAAACTACTACACCACCGAGGCGCTATCTGGACCGAGTCAGGAAGCCTCCAGAGAGACTGACTTATAATTGATTAACTGCAGCAATGTGTAGATTATTGTTCTTGTAACATGTAATTAATGATTACTTAAAATATTATGTACTGGTTGGCTAAAAGGGGAGGAATTGTAGTGTATGTGCCTTTAAGAGCCCCCTGTGTACTGTAATGCCGGTAATGGCCACTCGGGCTATATAAGCCTGTATATTGTGTTGTATCAGTTAGTTCACCTCCAGACTTTGTTCAGTAAACACCTGTGAAACCAACTCCTGCCTTCAGTGTCTCTCTTAACACACGGACACAACAGATATCATCCCTCATCAAAGCTGTAATTGTTTCTTTAATCAATATTGTGACCCCTCCTTTTTTATCTCCCTCTCTATATAACGTCTGAAAACCCTGTCACCAGGAGTATTGAGCTGCCATTCCTGCTCTTTTAGCCATGTCTCAGTAATAGCTATAATATCATACTCCCATGTGTCTATCTGTGCCCTCAGCTCATCTGCTTTATTCCCTAGACTCCTTGCGTTGAAGTATATACCATTTAATACTGCCAAACTCCCTTCTTGACTAGTTGTCTGCCGTATACTTTCAAGTCTGCATCCCTTGAACTTAAGGGAGCAGAGACGAGGGCCGTATGAAGAGGAACAGCCAGGGTGAGAGAAAGTAATAGTTTTAATGGGAGGTGAGGATGTGGTTGAGCAGATTGGTCGCTGCAGAAATGTCATGGTGAATGGAGGGCCAAAGGCTAGACAGTTGGGATTTTGAAATTGCAGTTGTCATTGAATGGGGAGGGAGTTTTTTCCAGGGGAGGACACAGAAGGAAGTAGGATTGGGAGGGGGAAGGGGGATGTGGGTAGAGAGCAATGCAAGGAAGTGATCAGAGATGGTCTTATCTGCAATTGACACGATGTGAGTAGCAAGGCCACGAGAGATGGCAAGATCAAGGGGGTGGCCGTGAATATGGGTAAGCGGAGTTTAGGGACAGATTAAGGGAGGATAGGAGGGCAGTGAACTCAGAGGCGAGAGAGAATGATGAATTGAAATGGAGGTTAATATCACTGAGGATGAGAAGTCGCTCAGTGCAGAGACTGAGGGAGGAAAGCAGTGAAGATATCACGATGACAATTTTTTTATGGTATCAATTCCATGCAAGAATGATCACATTGGCAATTCAATCTGTCAATCAGTGGGAATTATTATCATTATAGCTTAGAAACTGCTGCTAATTTTAATATTTAATGGCTAATGTGCAATAGTAGTCAGCAATATAGCCGGTTGGTTACTTACTAGTTCCACCTATTCAGAAATTGGTGCAGAAGCTTTGATGGTGCGGTTCACGACCATGCTTGAGGCATGCATTAGCCTAGTTATGGTATTTGTTGTTGGCTTTGTCTCTCATTAGGGAGACACTCACCAAAATCCAGGATTAATGCATCATCACAGACGCAATGCCCTTCTACCACCCAGGTAATCAGGGGTTGCAGCTGAGCCAGGTTCTCAACTTTTGCGATGCTGAAGGGAACTGCAGTTTCACCATGTTTCTACTGACAGAAAGTTCACTACAATGGCAATTGCTTTTAGTGCTCACCTCACACTTGACTGAACTGAGGATAATGCACAGGAGCAGACAAGGACTGCCAAAGATAGCAGATGACACCAAAATAAATAGACCTGGAATTTCCTAGGAGCTGTTCCTACTCCACCACTATAATTTCACTGGAATTATGGCGAAAGCCTCGTTTCCATCACAGAAAGATTTACAGGTTATGAGAAGATACTTTGTAGCATGCCTTCTTGTGGCTGGTATCTGGGATTCCAAGCTGTAATTTAGCTGCTTTCTTGAGCTCATCTGCCTTCTTTCGCACATCGCTCCAGGTCTGCTGGGTTTTGGAGACTGCATTCTCCAGTCTGCTACTTTACCCCAAGATTTTTGTACCGGGCATTTCTGGGGATGATGCTCTTCAGTCCCATGCAGCACTCTATGCCTGGCCCTTACTTCCCTCATTGCATTTAAAAAGTGCTTGGATGTGCAATTGAAGTGCCGTGGCCTGCAAGGCTACGGACCAAGAGCTAGAAAGTGGGATTAGGCTGCTTAGCTCTTGCTCGGCCGGCACAGACACAATGGGCCGAATGGTCTCCTTCTGTGCCGTAAACTTCTATGATTCTTTGATTCTTTATTTCTTGTTTCCAACACCAGGTCACCAAATCAAAACCTTGTAAGTCTGGATTCTTGCATTTTACAGCGCTATCACCGAGTCATCCCCTGGCCTGCTCTCTCCTATGTTCAAATGCCTCGTTAATGCAGCTAACAGCTGCTCAGCCTTGTTATTACTCCTGCTGCTCCATTGGCCAACTTGTTATTCAGGTATTACGGCACGAGTTGTTTCTGCGTTGACACCACCAAAAGTGGAGATTAGGAGGCAGGCAGTAACCCACAGTCAACCCTTGGATAGCACTGAAAGTGGAGATTAGCAGGCAGGCAGTAACGCAGTCAAACACTTGATAACACCAAAAGTGAAGGTTAGCAGGCAGGCAGTTGTTGTGTATGTAATATGTATGTTACTTTAAACCTATGGCCAGGGCGGCACTTCTTTGTAGGGCGTAGTGATACCATAGTACCACTCCTGGCCATAGGGGTATAAATAGTACTGTGGGTACTGATCTCCCCTCAGTTCCTGCCTGTTGGTATTAAGTAAAGACCTACGTTGAATCTTCCAAGCTGTCTCTTCATTATTGGATTAAGTATAGACACATACTTTACACTGGCGACGAGTAAGGTTCGAACTCACCAGTACACGGTGCAACAAAGGAACGGCAGCAGTACGGAGAGAGAAGGAGAGAGGCTTCTTACCAGCCAGCCTGCAGAGTCCAGCGTTGACCGAAGGATGCCGCCCAGCACTCCGGGTTCGGGAGGAGCGGCAGCAATGGAGCGAGAGAGAGAGGTTTCCAGCGGAGGCTGCGGCAGCTGAGAGAAGAGGCTGAACGGGCGCTCCAGCCACGGGGCAAAAGTCCACCCAGGGCCAGGTAAACTGAAATCCTTCCCGGGGAACGGGAGCTGCAAGGGCCAGAACGGGCAGGCGATCTGGGGAACAAATGGAGCCACGAGGACTAGCAAGCCACGAGAGGGGAAGGTCTTTGTCAATAGCGGCGGTGGCAATAACGGGAGCTGCAAGGGCCAAAAATAACGACGCTGGAGAGAGGTCATTAGCAGCAGCAGGAGAAAAGGCGGGAAAAACGCCATCTAGTGGACAAAGGGGAAAAGTTTTTTCTCTTCAGCAGTTTAAAATAAAAAAAAATAAAAAATGCCATGTAGTGGACAAAGGCGGGAAAAGCTCTTCAGCAGTTTAAAATGTCTAAAGAAGGTTGGTTGTCAGAATTTGTTGAGGACACAGAAGAGTGGGATGCCTATGTCGAAAGGCATGAACTTTATTGCATAGTACACAAGGTGAAAGATGACGAAAAAGCAGCAACCTTATTAAATTTTATGGGGGCAAAAACATACGGTCTGCTGAGGAATCTTCTTACTCCAGAAAAGCCAGCAGACAAAACGTATGCCCAAATTGTTGATATGTTAAGGGAACATTTAAACCCTAAGCCACCATTTATAGTGGAAAGGTACCGCTTCTACAGACATGACCAAAGGAATGATGAGTCGCAGGCAGCCTATTTGGCTGAGCTCAGAAGGTTGTCCAAACATTGCCAGTTTGGAGCCTTTTTGGCGGACGCGATCAGAGACAGATTTGTCTGTGGCATGTTAAATGAGAGTACACGAAAATGGTTGCTAGCCAAGAAACAGCTCAGCCTTGATCAGGCGATTGAAATAGCATCGGTCCATGAAGCAGCAGCACAGGGTGCTGCTCAAATGCGACAAAACACAACCTGCTATGACACCCATCAGGTGACATTTCACAAAGGTAAATGCTACCATTGTGGCAAAACCACCCACGACCAAAGTAATTGTTGGTTTTGTGATAAAATATGCCGGCAGTGTGGGAAAAAGGGGCATATAGCGAAAGTTTGTCGGTCGGGTACGAAACCCAATAGTGGGGGCAGTCCGAGCAGTACCAAGGCAAGGACAAAAATACATAAGATGTCTGACAGTAGCTCAGACGAGTCACAGGAAGGCACAAAAGCAGAGCCTAAAGGTCTGGGATGTCTCAAGTTATATGGTGTAGACAAAACGGAGGACCACAGCACAATGTGGGTTAAAATGAAGGTAGCAGGCATCGAAGTTAATATGGAGCTGGACACGGGTTCAGCCCTATCAGTAATTAATGAACAAGATTATAACAGGCTGTTCAAACGCATTCCCTTAAAGGATACGGAAATTCAATTAAAAACATATACGGGACAAAAAGTTTACCCGAAGGGAAAAATGCAAGTAACAGTTAAATACAACAGCAGAAAAGTGCCAGGACTTTATTTATACGTCCTACCAAATGGCGGACCACCAGTTTTGGGTAGGGAATGGATAAGAAAAATCCATTTCGACTGGAAGTCGATACATGAGTTAAAAGTAGAGACCACCAAGGATGATACAACCATTAAAAGCAGGCTGTCGAAAATATTGGCAAAAACACCAGAGGTGTTCCAACAAGGGCTGGGGACCTTAAAGGACATTAGAGCAAAAATAACTATTGCTCAAGACGCAAACCCCAAGTTTTGTAAGGCCAGACCGGTGCCTTACGCCATTCGGCCAGCTGTGGAAGCAGAACTGGATGCCTTAGAGAGTGCAGGTGTCCTTACAAAGATTGAATGGAGTGAGTGGGCCACGCCCATCGTCCCAGTTATAAAGAAATCTGCAAATAACACACCGGGGGAACCAAAGAAGGTTCGCATTTGCGGGGATTTTAAGATAACTATTAACCCAGTCCTGCACACGGTACAGTATCTGCTGCCGCGGATAGAGGACATATTTGCATCGTTAGCTGGGGGTAGACACTTTACGAAGATTGACTTTTGTCAAGCTTATCTACAGATGGAGGTGGAACAGGACTCGAAAAAGCTCCTAACGATTAACACACACAAGGGATTGTACCAGTACAATCGCCTGGTATTTGGTGTGGCGTCCGCCCCGGCAATATGGCAGAGGACCATGGAACAGGTCTTACAGGGCATTCCAGGAACGCAATGCTACCTGGATGACATCCTGGTGACAGGACAAACGGATAACGACCACCTCGCTAACCTGGAGCGAGTACTTCTGCGGTTACAACAATACGGACTCAGGGCGAACAAGCAGAAATGTGAGTTTTTCCAGGAACGTATCTCATACTGTGGTCACATTATAGACAAGGAAGGCCTGCATAAGTCCCCGGAAAAGATCGAGGCAGTAGTGAAGGCCCCGCCCCCTGAGAATGTATCTCAGTTACGATCATTCTTAGGCCTTATAAACTATTACCATAAGTTCCTCCCGAACTTATAGTCCATTTTACATCCACTAAATTCATTGCTGTAAAGGGGAGTCTCCTGGAATTGGGACGAAGCATGTGAGGCTGCTTTTAAAAAGGGTAAACAACTCATTACATCAAAGGAAGTGCTCGCACACTTTGACCCAAAAATGCCAATGAGGTTGGCATGTGACACCTCCCCGTATGGTATAGGGGCAATGTTGTCACACAAATTTCCCAATGGGACGGAGAGGCCAATAGCATTTGCCTCAAGGTCGTTAACTACAGCCGAAAGAAACTATGCGCAAATCGACAGGGAGGCCCTCAGTCTGGTGTGGGGTGTAAAAAAATTCCACCACTACCTACATGGGCAACGTTTCACACTACTGACGGATCATCAACCGTTGGTGTCGATATTTAATCCAACAAAAGGGGCGCCCTTGATGACGGCCCAAAGGCTACAGAGATGGTCACTGTTCTTAGGCGCACACCAGTACCTTATCGAATATAAGGGTACCAAACAGCATGGCAATGCGGATGGCCTGTCGTGGCTACCATTGCCTGCCGAGATCGAAGAGATAGTACAGGACCCCGTGGAAATATATCATACGGCTGTTATGGAACACTTGCCCATCACCAGCCAATGTATCGAGCGGGAAACACAGAACGACCCGACACTGGCAAGGGTTTACGAATTGACCGTGAAAGGCTGGCCAGCGCAGGGTGACGCATCATTGCCGGCATTTTCGGCAAGGAAGGACCAGTTGTCCGTCTGCCGGGGCACATTGATGTGCGGAGCCAGGGTGGTGGTCCCTCAAAAATTACAACATAAAGTGTTGCGGGACTTACACGAAGGTCATCTGGGGGGTGTCAAAATGAAAAGCCTCGCCAGAGCCTACGTCTGGTGGCCCGGCATTGACAGGGACATCGAGGAAGTAGCAAAAGCGTGCCAAGGGTGCCAGATGGTACAGAACGTACCACCCCAAGTCCCACTACATCCGTGGGAGTGGCCCTCAACGCTGTGGCAAAGGATCCACGTGGACTTCGCTGGGCCCTTCCTGGATGCGATGTTCCTTATTGTAGTGGACGCCCACTCAAAATGGCCGGAGGTCATAAAGATGTCATCAACGACAGCCGAAAAGACGGTCGCAGTCTTAAGGACCATTTTTGCCCGAAACGGGGTGCCCGAGCAAGTCTGTTCGGACAATGGGCCACAATTTGTGGCAGAAGAATTTCAAGCATTCCTAAAAAGGAATGGAATGCGACATTATACGTCCGCACCATATCATCCGTCTACAAATGGGCTGGCAGAGCGCTTTGTACAGACTTTTAAAAAGGCCATCAAGGCGATGGGGGAGGAAAGGTTGCCACTACAACACAAGGTGGACAATTTCCTATTCGCGTACCGTAATGCTGCACATACGGTGACCAACCAGGCCCCCACCGTCATGTTCTTTAATAGAAGGTTAAGGTCTCGCCTTGAATTGCTCAGACCAAACATCCGGAGAGATGTGGAAAACCGAGTATTTCGTAGGGCTCCTGACAGACAGACACGGAGCTTTGAGGTGGGGCAGCAAGTGTTGGCCCGTGATTATAGAAATGAAAAGTGGCGGTCTGGTACGATAAAGGCCCGCCAGGGACCTTTGATGTACACAGTGGATACAGGGGACGGCATAGTCAGACGACATGCTGATCAACTTGTGGAGTCCAGAAACCCAACTGATTCACAACCTCAAACGTCTCAGCACATTGCTACAGCGGAATCACGGCCCAGCTCGTCGTTACAGAGGTCTCAGGATTGCGAGGAGTTCAGCACTCCAGTGATCTCCACGGCACAGGATGTGCCATCAGACACCGATGACTCCAGCGATGAAGTGGTGACGGAAGTACCGCCGCCTACACCGAGACCGACTAGAGAAAGACATTATCCTAGTCAAGACAGGAGGCCTCCTCAGAGACTGAATCTATAACATGTTTCTTTTTATATATATATATAGGTAGACAACTCTGATGTAAATATGTTATGTATATTGTGTTACCAAATGTTATTAGCCCTAGTTATGGTGCATCTGTTGACTTAATTGCACGGGTACGTTTTAATTAAAAGGGGAGGAATGTTGTGTATGTAATATGTATGTTACTTTAAACCTATGGCCAGGGCGGCACTACTTTGTAGGGCGTAGTGATACCATAGTACCACTCCTGGCCATAGGGGTATAAATAGTACTGTGGGTACTGATCTCCCCTCAGTTCCCACCTGTTGGTATTAAGTAAAGACCTACGTTGAATCTTCCAAGCTGTCTCTTCATTATTGGATTAAGTATAGACACATACTTTACAGCAGTAATCCACAGTCAACCCTTGGATAGCACCAAAAGCAATTTCTAGGTCTATGTGGTTAAAACAAAAGTGATTTCTTAAAGGTAATGGTGGGTGTGTGTATGCAAATGTGTCGAAGTTCTGTACTACAATTATCCTTGATCTGTATTCTTATGCTTGAATAACATGACATTCATGAACATTCAACTGCTGCAAGCAAAGAGCAATGAGTAGATTAGGCTCCTGCAAACATATATTTGAAGACATTTTAAGAAAGTATTCTGATCACATTTGATGATGGCATGTTGTTGATTTGTGACAGTTATTAAAAATTTGTTCCTGGGATGTGGGCATCGCTGACAAGACTAGTATTTATTGCCCATCCCTATGAACAGGTTTAAATCAAAAAAGTAATCTTTTGCAGCTTAGTGGGTGGTGGCAAGTATTTCCCAAAGGCTAAAGACTTCCAGTTGAATAATTAAATTGCTGCTGTTGATTAGTTATCTAGGATTCCTCTAAGAGATATTTAACAGGATTTATATGAAATCTAGTAATTAATATATTTTGTTTCTATCAATACAAAACTGCGCTTTGAAAAACAAAATACAAAATAATAAAGAGGTGATACATTATTAAAGCATTAATTTTAATTATATGACAAGTGGAAAATATAAAGACTTCTATTCATTAAGATGATAGTCTTATGTATTCCTCTCCAGTGACTGTACGGACTTTTGTTGTCCTTCATTTACTATTTCAAATAGAAAGAAGCAAAATAAGACTTTTCAGTTGCTTTAATCAAGGAAGAGGATGCAAATTGTTTTCTTTCTTCATCAGAAAACTGCAATGTTCCTTTAAGACCCCGAGCGCATACTGAGAGAAATTTTATGTGCATTTTTCATTAATGCTGACGGATTACATGGAAAGAAACTATTTGTTTTGGGAAGGAACGAGACTCTGTATATTTTATTGCCTTGTGTATATTTTCAGTAAACATAATTTCAGTATATCATTACTGTATGCACTGTTTGGTTTTCTAAACCAAAAGTTGCAATCACATTAGCTGAATGGAGCCTGTTATATACCAACTGCTTAAAGCAATGTCAAGATCACTAACAGTCTGGTGCCAGCAGTTGTTCTGACAGCTGAAGCATGAACTTAATCTGTCGCACAAAA
The DNA here is from genome assembly GCF_052327205.1 of Somniosus microcephalus. NCBI lineage: Eukaryota > Metazoa > Chordata > Chondrichthyes > Squaliformes > Somniosidae > Somniosus > Somniosus microcephalus. Next base: position 253,729,929 of record NC_140988.1, on the reverse strand, counting down.
TTAGCTTAATGTGGGCAAATTACTGTTGTCTTTAACCATTTGTGGGCAAAGTACAATCAAATCTACTGTACAAACCAGACCTGTTTTTACATGTGATAGTTCTGGATTGTGTATTCAAACTGCTATCAAATGCATCAGTGCTCAGAATGCAACCATTCGACTTTTTGATGACTGTTGGATAAAAGGAACATTTTATGAAAGAGCATTTCAAATGAAAAGGAAAAAGATATTTTAAAATTGTTGGCTAGTTCTGCTGTTATTTACTCAAACTTCTAAATAAGTGGCCTATTGTGTAAAAATTACTTTCTGTGAGCAGAGTTTTGCTTGGATTCATGGAGTCAGAAGACGTGAATCTATCTCTCAAAGGATCAGGCTACTTTCCAAGTCGACAGCTTTGCAATTCTTAAGGAAAGATTCAAATTGTTTAGATTGTTTCCCAATAAGGTTCATTATCTATCTCATTTTTGCTTGTTGGAGCTTGCTGTGCGCAAATTGGCTGCCATGTTTCCTACATTACAATAGTGACTAAACTTCAAAAAAATACTTAATTTGCTGTAAAACGCTTTGGGTTGTTCTGTAGTTGTGAAAGGTGCTGTATTAATGCAAGTCCTTTCCTTTTCTTTACATGCTAAGTTAGGTCAATTGACAGAAATTCATGTGTTGCCGATGCAGAGCTCCGCATAGAATCTCGAACCATGGGAAATAAAACAACCTGCTTCCTCTAACACAAGTCCATAAATTCTGCCATAATTTCCTGGAACGTCTGCGTTAGAACCATGGTGTACACGATACTATGGTGCAAGATTTCAGAAAATTGTGGGCCATTATCTTTACATATGTAACATTATACGGGTTATATTTTAAGCAGTATTCCTTTCTGATTCTACTGGGCAATCAAGGCCAAGTGCAGTATTTAGGGTAAACAGGGTTAAAGAGTGGGTAATAAAAACAGAAAACGCTGGAGATACTCAGCAGGTCAGGCAGCATCTGTGAAGAGAGAAACAGAGTTAACGTTTCAGGTCGATGGCCTTTTGTCAGAACCAGTTGGGTAGTGAGCGAAAAGAGGGGAAGAAGTGAAAGGTGGTGGGAAGGGGAAGACAGGAAGGGAGTGGGTAGAGAGGAGGAGCAGAGGAGAGGAGGGGAGAGAAAAGAGTGAAAGGAGAGGAAAAAGGGGCAGTGGGGAGGGTAAAGATATAAGGGGAGAGGGTGAAGTAGGAGGGGAAGGAGAAGAGAAGAGGATAGGGAAACAATTAGTCTCAAAATCCCGGTTACAACGTTGTCCAATTTAGTTGGCAGTGGGGAAATTGGCGGGTGGGGCTTTGGCAGAGGGGGTGTCGGTGAGGTGATCTAGCATAGTCTTATATGGTGTGGCAACATTTTCTGGATGTGGCAGAATCACTCTCAGTGATGGGTGGAGACGGCCAGTTATCCTGGCAGCCCTGGGGAGAGCTATTGTCCCTGTGAACACTCTCACCAGTGGGAAATTTGGACTAACAATGTCCTAGTGACCCTAGAATCACTCTTTGATGGGGGGGGGGGTGTTAGGGGGGAGTTGAAACATGTCTTAAGCAACATTTTCAACAGGGAATGAGGGAAATTTGTGTGTTTGGGGTGGGGGTACTAGTGTCGACTCCAACTGTGTCAGCATTGGGGGAGGGTGGTGTGGTGTATGTGCCTTTAAGAGCAATTATGGTGTATGTGCCTTTAAGAGCCCCAGGTGTGCGTAATGCCGGTAATTGCCACTTGGGCTATATAAGCCTGTGTATTGTGTATATCCTTTAGAAACCCCCCCCCCAGACTTGCTTAGTAAATACCTATGAACCAACTCCTGTCTTCAGTGTCTTTATCTACACACGGACACTACAGTGGCGACGAAGTGGAAACGGACTTACCTGCAATTCGGCAGCACCTCAAGGACATCGATTCCTCCAGCGTCCAGAAGACTCAAGGAAGTAAGAGAAACTGTGGTTTCACCAGCTGGCCAAGCTGGTGACAGGTACTGCGCTAATCCTTCCTGGGTTTCAAGAGAAACTAGGAACCTTGAAAGGCATCACCGCCTCAATAAAAGTGGAAGATACAGCAATTTCAAAATTTTTTAAGGCAAGATAGGTGCCATACGCAATACGTCCGGCAGTCGAGGCAGAGCTGAAGAATTTGGAAAAGGCAGGCGTATTATCCAAAATAGATTGGAGCGAATGGGCAACACCCACCGTTCCAGTCATGAAAAAAACATTGAAAAATAACTCTGAGGAACAGAAAAAAATTCGCATCTGTGGGGACTTTAAGGTGACTGTAAACCCGGTCCTTCACATGGTACAGTATCCTCTTCCGAGGATAGAAGATATTTTCGCCTCACTATCCGGAGGGAAACGTTTCACAAAAATTGACTTGGCACAAGCATATCTACAGATGGAGGTTGAGGAGACCTCTAAAAAGTATCTCACAATAAACACACACAAAGGCCTGTACCAGTACAATCGACTGGTTTTTGGAATAGCATCAGCTCCAGCTATCTGGCAAAGAGCTATGGAGCAAGTCCTGCAAGGGATTCCGGGGACTCAATGCTACCTAGACGACATCCTTATAACAGGAGAAAACGACAACGAGCACCTTGCCAATTTGGAGCAGGTGCTCACTAGGCTGAAAGAACGGGGCCTACGAGCAAATCGCCCCAAGTGCAAATTTTTCCAAAATCAGATATCATATTGTGGCCACATAATTAATAAGGAAGGGTTGCATAAGTCACCTGAAAAAATTGAAGCAGTTATAAAAGCCCCAGCACCTGAAAATGTTTCACAATTAAGGTCATTCCTGGGATTAATAAATTACTATCATAAATTTTTACCGAACTTATCAACTATTCTACACCCTCTTAATGATCTTCTACAGACAGGAGTGATTTGGAAATGGAACGAAGACTGTAAACGTGCCTTCCATAAATGTAAAGACTTAATCACATCCGAGAAAATTTTGGCTCATTACAACCCATCACTACCAATCAGACTGGCGTGCGATGCATCCCCTTACGGCATAGGAGCGGTATTGTCCCATAGATTCCCTGATGGCTCGGAACGGCCGATAGCTTTTGCGTCACGCTCATTGAACTCAGCTGAGCGTAACTATGTCCAGATAGACAGGGAAGCACTCAGCCTGGTATGGGGAGTGAAGAAATTCAACCATTACCTACACGGACAAAAATTTACCTTGCTGACTGATCATCAACCCCTCATCTCCATATTCAACCCTAAAAAAGGTGTCCCCATTATGACGGCACAAAGACTACAGAGGTGGTCCCTTTTTCTAGGGGCACACCAATACAACATTGAATACAAAGGGTCAAAACAGCATGGGAATGCTGACGGTTTATCACGCCTACCGTTGCCAACGATAGAAGAGGCACCTACAGTAGACCCAGTAGAGATATTCCACTCTACCATAGTGGAATGTCTACCGGTGACAAATTCTGCCATTGAAAGGGAGACAAGAAATGACCCTACTCTCTCACGGGTCTACGATTTAACAGTGAAGGGATGGCCAGCACATGGCAAACCACTGTTGCCAGCATTCTCGCAAAGAAGAGAACAGCTGTCAGTGTGCCGAGGAACCTTGATGTGTGGATCCAGAGTGGTGATTCCACCCAAACTCCAGGATAAAGTACTAAAGGAGCTTCACGAGGGGCATCTGGGTGGAGTGAAAATGAAGAACCTAGCTAGGGCATTTGTATGGTGGCCAGGTATCGATGGAGACATCGAAGACATGACCAAGAGCTGCCTAGGATGCCAGAAGGTCCAAAATGCTCTGCCACAGGCCCCTCTGCATCCATGGGAGTGGCCCTCATCTCCCTGGCAAAGGGTGCACATCGACTTTGCTGGTCCATTTATGGACTCAATGTTCTTAATCGCAGTTGATGCACACTCCAAGTGGCCGGAGGTAGTAAAGATGTCCTCCACCACCACGGAAAAAACCATCACAGTATTAAGGACCATATTTGCCAGGAATGGGCTGCCGGAGCAGATATGTTCTGATAATGGACCGCAATTTGTGTCCGAAGAATTCAGAAAGTTCTTAAAGAACAATGGGGTAAAGCACTACACGTCCGCCCCATACCATCCCGTCACCAATGGATTGGCTGAAAGGTTTGTCCAGACCTTCAAGAAGGCCATAAAGGCCATGGGTAATGAAGACATAAAACTTCAGCACAAGGTGGATAACTTCTTATTTGCATATAGGAATGCAACGCATATGGTTACTAACCAAACTCCCGCCATGATGTTCTACAATAGAAACCTAAGATGCCGGCTGGATTTGGTCAAGCCCAACATCCGAAGGGACGTGAAGAACCAGCAGTTTCAGGGCATGAATGAAAGGCCAACTAGGGCCTTCCAGATAGGCCAACCGGTTTTGGCCCGGGACTACCGTACCGAGAAATGGCAGCCTGGAACTATCTGCACACGATTAGGACCACTGATGTATACCGTGGACATCGGAGACAGCATAATAAGGCGCCATGCTGACCAAATCATCAAGTCATCCGAAAAGGGACAACCTACACCACCACTCTATACATCTAATGATGAAGTAGAGATACCCATATCTACCTCCGATCCGGTGATACTGGAGCCCGATGAACCCGACACTGGCCTTCAAGCCGAATCAGCCTTGCCAGAAGAACCTACTACACCACCAGAAACTACTACACCCCCGAGGCGTTATCCGGACCGAGTCAGGAAGCCTCCTGAGAGACTAACTTATAATTAATTAATACAGCAATGTTTATTTTGCATATAACATGTAATTAATAATTACTTAAAATATGATGTACTAGTTAGCTAGAAGGGGAGGAATTGTGTTGTATGTGCCTTTAAGAGCAATTATGGTGTATGTGCCTTTAAGAGCCCCAGGTGTGCGTAATGCTGGTAATTGCCACTTGGGCTATATAAGCCTGTGTATTGTGTATATCCTTTAGAAACCCCCCCCCCAGACTTGCTTAGTAAATACCTATGAACCAACTCCTGTCTTCAGTGTCTTTATCTACACACGGACACTACAGGTGGAAGTTGTCAGGGAGGGCAGTGTAACTCTCCATGGGGGAATCAGGTGTCAGAACATGCCAGGATGTCACTGCACCTCACTACGTGGGGGAGGACAGTTGAAGTCAGTGTGGGCCTGATGGGTCACTCCATTGAGAATCTCAAAAAACTTATAGCAATGTTCTTTGCTGCTCTGGGATATGGAATGGCAATGTGAACAGGCATACGGGGCGCCAATATGACATGTTTCATGTAGTGTAGGTAAAAATAAGAGACTGTTGTACTGGAGTTGTATGAGGAAATGCTCAAGGGACAAAGTTCTTCGGAGAAGCCTTCAACTAGGCGAAAAAGAGAAGCCGCAAATATGCGAGGTAAAGGTTCGATGGCCTGATGGGCTATGATTTAGCATTTAACAATGATATAGGATTCCTGATATCATAGAATTATAGGGGGTGAATTTCGGCTCCTTTGCACCTGCCGTTAACACATCTAGGGGGTGCTAACGAAACACAAAGGGGTTCTCGCCCGGCGATCCAAAAAAGCGCCTCCCATGAAATTCGCCGGGGCATTGCTGAGGCGTTACCCGATAGCGCCGCGCCTCTGTCGGTAGCGCCCCAGGCCACCGCACCTCCGGTGATAGAGTCATAGGGCTCGATTTTGTCAATGGGGAGCTTTTGGAGGCGGGACTCCCACTTTTTGGGTTGTAGTCCCGCCTCCATCGACTTGTGGCCAACCCACGCTTTTTCCCTTGATTATCTTGTTAAGCCCACCCAGCGGGCTCAGCAGGCCAATTAAGGGACATCTGGTTAATGGTGACATCAGCGATTGACATTTCATCTGTCAAGAGCTTTTGACAGATGAAAAGTCAGCGCTTGACAGCTCTGTGAAGCTGTCAAACACTGACAATCTGTCTTCTAACTTGAGTCCTTCTACTCCGACTCAGTTAGAGAGCTCTCCAGACCAGAAAGCAGAGGCTGCAGCTTTTGACAGTTCAGCGGCCATTCTGCTTTCTGTGCCGGTGAGCTGAGGGACTCCCGAGAACTGAAGGAAGGAAGCCTGCAGGAGAAAGTAAAGGTAAGTAAAACTTATTAAAACACTTTACACTTACCTCACACACTTACCTCTGCACACATGCACCCATCACTCACCTGCACAATGGACATCTCGACCCCTCCAACACCTGCAGACCGACGGTCCACCTCGCTAACTTGGTGTGGTTCGGAGCCGTCGGACAGCCCACACTTCAGGGCTAAAAATAGGGATTAGGCAAAAAACTGCTTGTTAACTACCTGTTAACAGACAGTTAATTGGCACTAATCCCCTTCCCGCCTCTGGGAGGCAGCTCCCAGCACCGGTCGGGTACCCGCCTCCTGGGACTTTGGCACGGAGGCGGGTTGGGGACGGGATAGGTTCCTGCCCTTCGATTCTGCAATTTTCCCACCACTCTCATCTCCAAACCCGCCTCCTCGGGACTTGGAAAATTGAGCCCATAGAGTCATAGAGTTAGACAGCACAGAAAGAGGCCCGTTGGCCCATCATGTCTGTGCTGGCCATCAAGCCCTGTCTATTCTAATCCCATTTTCCAGCACTTGGTCCGTAGCCTTGTATGCTATGGCGTTTCAAGTGCTCATCTAAATGCTTCTTGAATGTTGTGAGGGTTCCTGCCTCTACCACCCTTTCAGGCAGTGAGTTCCAAGTTCCAGCCACCCTCTGGGTGAAAAAGTTTTTCCTCAAATCCCCTCTAAACCTCCTGGCCCTTACCTTGAAACTATGCCCCCTGGTTATTGACTCCTCTACTAAGGGGAAAAGTTCCTTTCTATCTACCCTATCTATGCCCCTCATAATTTTGTACACCTTAATCAGGTCCCCCCTCAGCCTTCTCTACTCTAAGGAAGACAGCCCCAGCCTGTCCAGTCTCTCTTCATAGCTGAAGCACTCCAGCCCAGGTAACATCCTGGTGAATCTCCTCTGCACCCTCTCCAATCACATCCTTCCTATAGTGTGGCGACCAGAACTGCACACCGTATTCCATCTGTGGCCTAACTAGCGTTTTGTACAGATCCATCATAACCTCCCTGCTCTTATATTCTATGCCTCGGCTAATAAAGGCAAGTATCCCATATGCCTTTTTAACCACCTTATCTAGCTGTCCTGCTGCCTTTAAGGATCTATGTACATGCACACCAAGGTCCCTCTGATCCTCTGTCCTTCCTAGGGTCCTACCATTCGTTGTTTATTCCCTTGCCTTGTTAGTCCTCCAGAAATGCATCACCTCACACTTTTCAGGGTTAAATTCCATTTGCCACTGTTCTGCCCATCTGACCAACCCATCTATATTGTCCTGTAGCCTAAGGCTTCCCTCCTCGCTATTTACCACTCCACCAATTTTCCTGTCATCTGCAAACTTACTGATCATACCTCCTACATTCATATCTAAATCATTAATGTACACTACAAACAGCAAAGGACCCAGCACCGATCCCTGCGGTACACCACTGGACACAGGCTTCCAGTCACAAAAACAACCTTCGACCATCACCCTCTCCCTCCTGCCACTAAGCCAATTTTGGATCCAATGTGCCAAATTGCCCTGGATTCCATGGGCTTTTACCTTCTTGACCAGTTTCCCATGCGGGACTTTGTCAAAAGCCTTACTGAAGTCCATGTAGACTACATCAACTGCACTACTCTCATCTACACACCTAGTCACCCCCTCGAAAATTTCAATCAAATTGGTCAGACATGATCTCCCCCTGACAAAGCCATGCTGACTATTCTCGATTAATCCTTGCCTCTCCAAGTGGAGACTAATTCTGTCCCCCAGAATTTTTTTCCAATAATTTCCCTACCACTGATTTTGGGCTCACTGGCCTGTAATTCCCTGGTTTATTCCTACTACCCTTCTTGAATAATGGTACTATGTTAGCTGTCCTCCAGTCCTCTGGCATCTCCCCTGTGGCCAGAGAGGTTCTGAAAATAAAGTCATTGTCGTACGCGGCGTCCCCTTAGCACCCTGCCGCATCCCCTTATGCCCCGTGGCAGAAATTCAGCCATGCCCTGCGAGGCTGCCGCAGGCGGTGTCAGCGCCAGCATCGTGGGTCACGAAACAGGCCGACCTCCGCTCACGGGGTGGTAGTTAAAGGGGAGGTGCGGCTGCAACCCGCGCCGCCATTTTCTTTTTTTGCACGCCCTCCAGGTTGGCTCTCCATGTTGTGCCGTGGCATGGTCCTGGCCACCATCACACAGCCCGGCACCGCGTCTCGGCGCTGGGCTGCTGCCATGGCACAACGCCGCCCTGGTGGCCTAATTTGGGCCATTGGATGACCTGCAGAGTGCACAGCGGCCCTCCCCTTTAACTCCCCGACATTGCCTTGGTTACTGCCCCACCAAGAAGTGGAGTGCCCAACAGTGTGCTCCACTTCCTGGGCGGGCGGTAGGGTGAATTTCGCGGCCGGTGTAGGACTTCCTTGCCAAGTGGAGGATGTCCCACCTCACCAGCGTTACTGCCCCAAAACGGGGCGTTACCAAATTTCATGGCCATAGAATCTTACAGCACAGAAGAAGGACATTTGGCCCATCATGCCATTGAAAAAGCTATTCAATTAATCCCACTGCCCTGTTCTACCCCCATAACCCTGTATTCCCTTTTGAAAGTTAATATTGAATCTGCTTCCACCACCCTTTCAGGCAGTGCATTCCAGATCATGACAACTCACTGCAGAAAACAAATTCTCATTATCTCCTCTCTTTTTTTTGCCAATTATCTTAAATCTGTGTCCTCTGGTTACCGAACCTCCTGTGAGCGGAAACAGTTTCTCCCTATTCACTCTATCAAAACCCTTTATGATTTTGAACACATCTATTAATTCTTCCCTTAACCTCCTCTGCTCTAAGGAGAACAATCCCAGCTTCTCTAGTCTCACCACATACCTGAAGTCCCTCATCCTTGGTATCACAGAGTGCAGCTTGGAACAGAGTGTAAACCTGCAAGTTTGGTGAGTAAGGGAGTTCGATGGGGAGGGAGGTGCTCCTTTCTTCTTTTTTTATCTTTGTCAGCCTCCAGGAGGGCAGGAGTTAAAATGCTGCACAAGAGGGGACAGAGAATCAGCGGGAGTTCGGCTCTGAGAAGACCCCCCAACCGCATTCAGAGAAAAATAAAAGGTGACATCACAGGGAAAAGGGTAAGTGATTGGTTGGTGAGTATTTTTGCTCACTTATCTTCTCTTTTTAAGTCCAGGAAATGTTTTAGTATTTGTAAGGTTTCATTAATATTAGTAAAGTTTACTAGCAATAATAAATCTTATTGGGGGTAGTAGGGTTTATTAATTATTAATTAATAAGAATAAATTAATTAAGACACAATAAAGATGGCAGGGCAGGTGATGTGTTGCAACTGCAGGATGTGGGAGCTCCAAGATGCCAGTGTGATCCAGGACAAACACGTCTGCAGTAAGTGTCTGTGGCTCGAGGAGCTTCGGCTCAGAGTTGATGAGCTTGAGGCCGAGCTGCAAACACTGCGATGCATCAGGGAGGGGGAAAGTTACCTGGACACTTAATATGAGCACAAACTAGCGAAAAATATAAAAATGGATTGTAAAAGCTTCTATAGGTATGTGAAAAGGAAAAGACTGGCAAAGGTAAATGTAGGTCCTTTACAGTCAGAGACAGGAGAATTTATAATGGGGAATGAGGAAATGGCAGGAAGACACAAAAAAGCTCCCAGAAATATGAGAAAACCAAGGGTGTGGCAAGAATGAAGAACTTAAAGAAATTATATTCGTAAAAAAAACAGTACTAGCAAAATTAATGGGACTAAAAGTCGATAAATCTCAAGGACTGGATGATCTACATCCTAGGGTTTTAAAAGAGGTGGCCATTGGGATAGTGGATGCATTGGTTGTCATCTTCCAAAATTCTATAGATTCTGGAATGGTTCCTGCAGATTGGAGGATAGCAAATGTAACCTCGCTATTAAAAAAGGAGGGAGAGAGAAAATGGGGAACTACAGATCTGTTAGCCTCACATCAATAGTTGGGAAAATGCTGGAATCTATTATAAAGGATGCAATAACTGGGCACTTAGAAACTAATAGTAAGATTGGGAAGAGTCAACATGGATTTATGAAAGGGAAATCCTGCTTAACAAACCTATTAACGTTCTTTGAGGATGTAACTAGTGGAGTAGACAAAGGGGAACCGGTAGATGTGGTGTATTTGGATTTTCAGAAGGCCTTCGATAAGGTCCCACACAAGAGGTTGGTGAACAAAATTCGGGCACATGGAATTGGATTGAGAATTGGTTAACAGACAGAAAACAAAGAGTAGGGATAAACAGGATTTTTCAGGATGGCAGGCTGTGACTAGTGGGGTACCGCAAGGATTGGTGCTTGGGCCCCAGCTATTCACAATCTATATCAATGATTTGGATGAGGGGACTAAATGTAACATTTCCAAATTTGTTGATGATACAAAGCTAGGTGGCAGTGTCAGTTGTGAAGAGGATGTGAAGAGGTTTCAAGGGGATTTCGACAGGCTCAGTGAATGGGTGAGAACATGGCAGATGGAATATAATGTGGATAAATGTGATGTTATCCACTTTGGTAGAAAAAACAGAAAGGCAGAGTATTTCATAAATGGTGACAGATTGGGGAATGCAGATGCTCAAAGGGACCTGGGTGCCCTTGTACAAGAATCACTGAAAGTGAATGTGCAGGTTCAGCAAGCCATTAGGAAGGCAAATGGTATGCAGGCCTTTATTACAAGAGGAGCCAACCAGAGAGTAGGCTATACTAGACCTGGTATTGTGCCACAAGATAGGGTTAATTAATGACCTCATAGTGAAGGCGCCCCTCGGTAGCAGCAATCATAATATGATTGAATTTTACATTCAGTTTGAGGGAGAGAAGAGTGGGTCCAAGACTATTATTTTAAACTTAAGTAAGGGCAATTATGAGGGCATGAAAGCAGAGCTAGCTAAAGTGAACTGGCAAATTAGGTTCAGGGATAGGTCAATGGAGTTGCAGTGGCAGACATTTAAGGGGATATTTCAGAATACACAGAATATATACATTCCAACGAGAAAGAAAAATTCCGAGGGGAGGACCCACCATCCGTGGTTAACTAAAAAAGTTAAAGATAGTATTAAACTTAAAGATAAAGCATATAATTTCGCAAAGATGGGTGGCAGATCAGAAGATTGGACAGAATATAAAAAACAGCAAAGAATGACTAAATGATTAATAATCAGAGAAAAAATAGAGTACAAGAGAAAGCTAGCTAGAAATATAAAAACAGATAGTAAGAGTTTCTATAGATATTTTAAAAAGAAAAGAGTTAACAAAGTGAGCGTTAGTCCTATAGAAAGTGAGATTGGGGAATTAATAATGGAAAATAAGGAGATGACAGTTGAATTGAACAGGTATTTTGCATTGGTCTTCACTATAGAGGATACAAGTAACATCCCAGAAATAGCTGTAAATCAGGAAATGGAAAGGAGAGAGGAACTCAAGGAAATTATAATCACCAGGGAAGTGGTACTGAGCAAATTGTTGGAGCTGCGGGCTGACAAGTCCTCGGGTCCTGATGGACTTCATCCTAGGGCCTTAAAAGAAGTGGCTAGTGAGATAGTTGATGCGTTGGTTTTAATTTTCCAAAATTCCCTAGATTCAGGGAAGGTTCCATTAGATTGGAAAATAGCCAATGTAACTCCTTTATTCAAAAAGGGAGGAAGACAGAAAGCAGGAAACTACAGGCCAGTTAGCTTAACATCTGTCATAGGGAAGATGTTAGAAGCTATTATTAAAGACGTTATAGCAGGGCACTCAGAAAAGTTCATGGTAATCAGGCAGAGTCAACATGGTTTTGTGAAAGGGAAATCATGTTTAACCAATTTATTGGAGTTCTTTGAGGAAGTAACATGTGCTGTGGATAAAGGGGAACTGTTCGATGTACTGTACTTAGATTTCCAGAAAGCATTTGATAAGGTGCCACATCAAAGGTTATTGCGGAAAATAAAAGATCATGGTGTAGGGGGTAACATATTGGCATGGATAGAAGATTGACTAGCTAACAGGAAACAAACTACAAGCCCACTGACTCCCACAGCTACCTGGATACACTTCCTCCCACCTCGCTTCCTGTAAGGACTCTATTCCATTCTCCCAGTTTCTCCGTCTCTGCCGCATCTGCTCTGACGATGCCACCTTCCATACTAGCGCTTCCGACATGTCTTCCTTTTTCCTCAACCGAGGATTCCCCTCTACTGTGGTTGACATGGCCCTTGACCGTGTCCGTTCTATTTCCCGCACTTCTGCTCTCACCCCTTCCCCTCCCTCCCGGAACCACGATAGGGTTCCCCTTGTCCTCACCTTTCACCCCACCAGTCTCCACATTCAATGGATCATCCTCTGCCATTTCCACCACCTCCAGCATGATCCCACCACTAAACAGATCTTCCCCTCACCTCCCCTTTCAGCATTCCGCAGGGACCGCTCCCTCCGTGACACCCTGGTCCACTCCTTTGTCACCCCCAACACTCTTTCCCTTCACCCGGCACCTTCTCATGCAAGCGCAGGAAATGTAACACATGTCCTCGGTCTCTTACACTGTTCCAATGAAGCTCAACGTAAGCTCGAGGAACAGCACCTTATCTTTCGATTAGGCACTTTACAGCCTTCTGGACTCAACATAGAGTTCAACAATTTCAGACCATAACCTTTGCCCCTATCCTTTTTTTTCCATTTATTTTATATATATTTTTTCTCTCTGTCCCACATGGCAGCTGTCTTTCATTCTGCCAGTATCACTTACACTTCATCTAGAGCCATATTTTGTTTCTTAACTTGGCCCATTACCATCTCCTTTTGCCTTGCACCATCTCTTAGTCTCTTAATGTCTCTTAATCTCTCCTGTCTTCCATCCTATCACAGACCTTCCCTTTTGTGCTTTCCTCCCCTCCCCTCTTTCCCTACCCCTGCACTTGCTTAAAAACCTGTTCCATCTCCAGCTTTTTCCAGTTCTGATGAAGGGTTATCGACCTGAAATGTTAACTCTGTTTCTCTCTCCACAGATGCTCCTGACCTGCTGAGTATTTCCAGCATTTTCTGTTTTTATAACAGGAAACAAAGAGTAGGCATAAATGGGTCATTTTCTGGTTGGCAAGATGTAACTAGTGGTGTGCCACAGGGATCAGTGCTGGGGCCTCAACTTTTTACAATTTATATAAATGACTTGGATGAAGGGACCAAAATATGGTTGCTAAATTTGCTGATGACACAAAGATAGGTAGGAAAGTAAATTGTGAAGAGGACATAAGGAGGCTACAAAGGGATATAGATAGGTTAAGTGAGTGGACAAAGATCTGGCAAATGGAGTATAATGTGGGAAAATGTGAAATTGTCCATTTTGGCAGGAAGAATAAAAAGAAGCAGATTATCTAACTGGTGAGTGATTGCAGAGCTCTGAGATGCAGAGGGATCTAGGTGTCCTAGTGCATTAATCGCAAAAGGTTAGTATGCAGGTACAGCAAGTAATTAGGAAAGCTAATAGAGTGTTATCGTTTATTGTGAGGAGAATTGAATACAAAAGTAGTGAGGTTTTGCTTCAGTTATACAGGGCATTGGTGAGACCACATCTGGAGTACTATGTACAGTATTGGTCTCCTTATTTAAGGAAGGATATAAATGCGTTGGAAGCAGTTCAGAGATTGTTTACTAGACTAATACCTGGAATGGGCAGGTTGTCTTATGAAGAAAGGTTGGACAGGCTAGGCTTGTATATGCTGGAGTTTAGAAGAGTAAGAGGTGACTTGATTGAATCATATAAGATCCTGAGGGGTCTTGACAGGGTGGATGTGGAGAGGATGTTTCCTCTTGTGGGAAAATCTAGAACTAGGGGTCACTGTTTAAAAATAAGGGGTACCCATTTAAGACAGAGATGAGGAGAATTTTTTTCTTACAGAGGGTCGTGAGTCTTTGGAACTCTCTTCCTCAGAGGGTGGAGGAAGCAGAGTCGTTGAATATTTTTAAGGCAGAGGTAGATAGATTCTTGATAAGCAAGGGGGTGAAAGGTTATCAGGGGTAGGCGGGAATGTGGAGTAATCGGATCAGCCATGATCTTATTGAGAGGCGGAGCAGGCTCGAGGGGCCGAGTGGCCTACTCCTGCTCCTAATTCATCTGTTCGTATGTTTGTATGTATGTTCATTTTAGTAAATCTCCTTTGCACCCTCTCCAAGGTCTTGACATCCTTCCTAAAGTGTGATTCATAGAATTGGACACAATACTCCTGCTGTGTCCTAACCAGTGATTTGTAAAGGTTTAACATAACTTCATTGATTTTTTGAACTCTATGGGGGAAAAATTTGGTTGCTTTGCACCTCCCATTAGTGCTCCGAGGGGGCGCTAATGTGGCGCAAAGCAACTAGTGCCCGAGCGTGGCGTCACTAACACCTCCTGCAAAATTCAGTGTGAGCTTAACGGTGGCAGTATCTGGTCGCGCCCCGCTGTAAGATTCTGAAAAGTGTAATAAAACTGCTGCTACCGTGTGGAGATCGAAATTGCGAACGAATTGTAAGATGATAACGGACGGATTTAAAATGTAAGAAATCAGCAGGTGTTCTTTGTTTGTGAAGACACAAACTGGTGGTCAGTGTGTCTTTGGTTGAGAGGCCACCTGGACAAGAAGGGGAGAACATACATCTCACAGGAACAGGAATGTGTCATGCGGCTGGAACTCCGATTAGGAAGGTTTGAAGTGGACAGACCTATCCAAGGGAGGCAGAGAGTAATTTATGATCAACGAGGCCTTATAACCCATTAGCAGGAGTTTTCGGAGATAAGAAGGAGAACAGAGAAGAAAAAGCAGGAGGAAGATTGAAGTGAGAAAGCTGGCCAGTCCATGTTTTGACTTACAGTTTCCCTTGACCGATCACCCAGAAATGAAGGAGTATGTATGAGAATTGCACATGGGCTTAGATAAAGTTAAAGAGGGTACTTTTATGTACATTTGAATCATTAAAGGGGAATTTTTATATACTTTGAATTGATAAGTTGCAGGTGTGGCGGAGACCACATAGGGACAATAACACAATTCACAATGTATAGTCAATGTTGTTATATGTACCTAAACACAATTCATTATGAATAGCCAATGTTGTTAAATGTACGTACTGGGTTGAGTTATCGGGGCAGGGTCCCTTTGAGAGCGTCGGTAGCGTGATGACGTCATGCGTCGGTAGCGTGATGACGTCATAGCCCTGCAACGAGGCTGAGACCCTCAGTCCTCATGGAGAGTGAATAAAGTAACACGCGTTTTGCCTTTGCTGCAACAAAAGTCTCAGAACCTGTTGATTTCTAGCAACTCCAACACAGGCATATTTATTGCCGGGAGTTCTTTGAATTTATTGCCAAAGGTGCTTCTATGTACACTTGAATTTTGAGCTCTAGTCTGATTAAAAGACCAATTTTATTGATCACATCCTTGTCTGTCATTGTTAAGCTAATTCGCAATTCTCAAGGTCCGAACAGTAGTAAGAGAAAGTGCTACACCGTGGCACTCCGCCTCCGCCGATGACGTCATTGCCGTGCGCAGCGCCCCACTTGCGCCCCAGCCGCAAACTTGGCGTTGCCCCCCGACCTGCTGCCGGACGTTATGTCCGACAAGGTCAGGGGGTGTTGTTGTGGCCGAGGCGGCGATAATTAAAGGGCAGGTGCCGGGCGGCCAATTTTTTTGGGCCGCCTGCCAGCACCTGCTGCCTGTGGCCTCCTCCTGCAGGGTGCTGGCTGTGATCCGTCAGCCCGGCACTCCTCTTGAGTGCCAGGCTCTTTTGCCGGCACCCCGCTCCCTGGTGGCCCAGCAAGGCCCCGGTGAGTGCTGTGCTAGGTCCCTCCCCTTTAATCAGGGGAGGGAGGCCTGCAGTACCACAGCGCTATGCACGTGGCGCTGCTGCACATAGTGCCGCGATATTTAATGGGAGTGCCCCAAGAGGGAGGGGGAGCACTTCCAGTAGTGCCCTGCCTCCAGCTTGGGGCGCTACAATTGAATTTCGGGCGCAGGGGCGTTAACTTTTTCGGGGTGCTAAAAGTAGCACCCTGGCAAATTTATTGCCCCAAAGGGGGCGCAAGCCAATTTTCCCCCCATGTCTCTATTTATAAAGCCCTGGATCCTGTATGCTTTTTTAACATCCTTATCAACTTGTCCTGCCACCTTCAAAGATTTTTGTATGTGAACCCCCAAATCTCTCTATTCCTGCGCCCCCTTTAAAAATTGTACCATTTAGTTCCAAAATGCATCACTTCACATTTCTCTACATTAAATTTCATCTGCCATGTGTCTGCCTATTTTTACCAGTCTGCATTTGCCCTCCTGAAGTCTGCTACTATCCTCCTCACTATTTAATATATTTCTGAGTTTTGTGTCATCTGCAAACTTTGAAACTATGCCCTGTCCAGGTCATTAATATATATCAAAAAGAGCAGTGGACCTCATACTGACCCCTGGGGGACACCTCTGAATACTTCTCTCCAGTCTGAAAAACAACTGTTCACCACTACTCTCGGCTTTCAGTCTCTTAGGCAATCTCGTATCCCGCTGCTACTGTCCCTTTAATCATGTGTACTAATCTGGAATTAGTGTAATGTCTCAAGAGTGTGGACTTGCTTGTTTCTTTTAATTGAAACAATGCTCCAAAAATCAAATAGATTCATTATATTTGGAATTAAAGAGAAGATGCTGTGGCTTGTGCTCATCTGATTATGCCCCGTTAATGGGTGTACATGGAGCAGAATGGAACTGATAAATATATGTAGATCAGTGATTTTCTTTTATTCATTCCTGGGATGTGGGCATCGCTGGCAAGGCCAGCATTTATTGCCCATCCCTAGTTACCCTTGAGAAGGTGGTGGTGATCCGTCTTCTTGAACCGCTGCAGTCCGTGTGGTGAAGGTACTCCCACAGTGCTGTTAAGTAGGGAGTTCCAGGATTTTGACCCAGCGACGATGAAGGATCGGCGATATATTTCCAAGTTAAGGTGGTATGTAACTTGGAGGAGAACTTACAGGTGATGGTGTTCCCATGCGCTTGCAGCCCTTGTCCTTCTAGATGGTAGAGGTCATGGGTTTAGGAGGTGCTGCTGAAGAAGCCTTGGTGAGTTGCTGCAGTGCATCTTGTACATGGTGCATGTGATGAAATATGTCATTCATCAGACTCTGTATTTAACGACATATATTGTATTGCCTGCTCCTGTGTTCGTATTGCCTGCTCCTGTGTTTTTACCTTGTATTGTATATAGTGCACCGCCTCCTTTCTCCCCATTGGGTGTGTCGGCTCCACCCATACCTGGCCCTACTTAAGACAAGCCCAGGCTTGTCTTGCAGCAGAACAGCAGAATGCTAGGTGAAGACACAGGCATCTTTCTTTGCTAATAAAAGCCTTGTTTTATCCAGTTAACTTTGAGCCTTGAAGTTATTGAGGCGCATCAATTTTATTAGCAAACTTTCAATGATGGATCAACTTTTGAAACCGGAACGCTTGGATTTAGACCCGCATGCTTCGGATGCATCGGCACGGTTTGGACACTGGTTCCAGTGCTTGGAATTTTTTATGGCCAACTCCGAAGCCGTCACAGCCTCTAAAGCCACCGGAGATGTGAAACTCGGGATCCTGCAGAATCGGGTAAGCCACCGGGTTTTTCCACTCATCCAAGACGCCGCCACCTACCTGGATGCCTGCAACATTCTAAAGGCCCACTATCAGCGGCCTACCAATGAGGTGTACGCCAGGCATCTGCTTGCTACCTGCACACAGCGACCCGGAGAGTCGCTAGAGGACTTTCTAGTCACCCTAAAAGTGCTTGGCAAAGACTGCAAATGCAAAGACGTGAAGGCCACGGTATACACAGACGAGCTTATTTGGGATGCCTTTATCGCAGGCCTTAGCTCTAATTACATCCGGCAGAGACTGCTAGAGAAAACGGGCCTAGATCTGACACAGACCGTGGACACAGCGCGATCGCTGGATATGGCTCAGAAGAACTCTGACTCCTACTCTTCAGGCCGCGCGGCCCACGCCGCCTCGTACGCACCAAGGGCGCCGCCATGTTGGAAGACATCTTCCCCGCCCGGTAGCCCAACACCGTCGGGGCCCTGCTCTCCCCCCAGAAGCCCTACGACCGCCGCGACGCATCGAGGCCCCAAATGCTACTTCTGCGGGCAGCCGAAGCACACCAGGAACCTGTGCCCGGCGAAAGGCACCACCTGCTGTAAGTGCGGTAAGAAGGGGCACTTTGGGAAGGTGTGCAGAGGGAACCCCGCAGGCAAACCCGCCACCGCCGCAAGCGCGCCGTGGGAGCGGCCATCTTGGACGCCATCTTGTCCGACCTCGTGGGGTCCGACATCTTGTGAGCAGACATCGTGGACGCCATCTTACCCGGCCTCGTGTGGCCCACCAGCTTGTCCCGATCAGGGCCCTACAGTGGCGTCGATCACAGTGGACCAGTCCAGACCGCACCCACTATCCAAATCGATGGTGGACATCGAGGTAAACGGGTGCAAGGTTAAATGTTTAATTGACAGCGGGAGCACGGAGAGCTTCATTCACCCTGGTCTGGTACAATGACTTTCTCTAACTATAGTCCCTACTCAGGGCACGATCTCTATGGCCGACAAAACGCAGATATCGACTATTGCGGGTTACTGCGCGGTACGATTGTCCGTTAAAAGCACTGTATATAATAATTTTAAACTGTTAATTATGAAGGATTTATGTGTGAGCGTGATCTTGGGCCTGGACTTTCAGTGCCACCACCAAAGCATCACGCTCAATTTCGGTGGGTCCCAGCCGCCCCTCACAGTGTGCGGTCTGGCTACCCTGAAGGTAAAGCCACCTTCGCTATTCGCGAACCTTACCCCTAACTGCCGGCCAATAGCGACCAAAAGCAGGAGGTACAGCTGGGAGGACAGGCGGTTTATCGCGACCGAGGTAGACAGGCTCCTGAGGGAGCGCATTATTGAACACAGCAACAGCCCGTGGCGCGCCCAAGTGGTGGTGGTGAGGGGTAGCGAGAAGAAGCGGATGGTGATTGACTATAGTCAAACAGTCAACATCTATACCCAACTAGACGCCTACCCGCTACCCCGCATATCCGAGATGGTGAACCAAATTGCCCAATACCGGGTGTTCTCCACTATCGACCTCAAGTCAGCGTACCACCAGCTCCCTATCAGACCAGAGGACCGTTCATACACCGCCTTCGAGGCAAACGGACGCCTCTACCAGTTCCTCAGAGTCCCCTTTGGGGTGACGAATGGGGTCTCTGTCTTTCAGAGGGAGATGGACCGCATGGTCGATGACCACCACTTGCAGGCAACCTTCCCCTATCTCGACAACGTCACCATCTGCGGCCACAACCAACAGGACCACGACTCAAACCTCGCGAGGTTTCTGAAAACCGCACAAAAACTCAACCTCACTTACAACGAGGACAAGTGCGTTTTCAACACCACGCGCCTCTGCATACTAGGCAGCGTGGTGGAGAATGGGGAAATCGGACCAGACCCCGACTGAATGCGCCCCCTACGGGAGCTGCCCCTGCCCAACACTCCCAAAGCCCTGAAAAGGTGCCTGGGGTTATTCTCGTATTATGCCCAATGGGTCCCTAACTACTCCGATAAAGCCCGCCCCCTCTTGAAAGCATCCTCTTTCCCGCTCTCTGCTGAGGCCCATGCTGCCTTCAAAAGCATTAAGCAGGATATTGAGCGGGCCACGCTACAGGCAGTGGACGAGAACACTCCCTTTCAAGTGGAAAGTGATGCGTCTGACTTTGCCTTGGCGACCACCCTCAACCAGGCGGGGCGGCCCGTAGCTTTCTTCTCGAGGACCCTCCAGGGGCCCGAGATCAGACACTCCTCTGTGGAAAAGGAGGCCCAAGCCATCGTGCAGGCAGTGCGCCACTGGCGGCACTACCTAGCCGGCAAACGCTTCACCCTACTTACCGACCAGCGGTCGGTAGCTTTTATGTTCAATAATAAACAGAGGGGGAAGATTAAAAATGATAAGGTTCTTAGGTGGCAGATCGAGCTCTCCACCTTCGAGTACGACATCATATACCGGCCGGGGGCTCTTAACGAATCCCCCGACGCCCTCTCACGAGGGATGTGTGCCAACGCCACCTGGGATCGGCTACAGACCCTCCACAACGACCTCTGCCACCCAGGGGTCACACAGCTGTTCCACTTCATAAAGTCCCGCAACTTACCCTACTCGATTGAGGAAGTTCGGTCTCTGACCAGGAACTGCCACACTTGCGCTGAGCGCAAGCCTCGGTTCTACCGCCCTGATAGAGCCCACCTAATCAAAGCTACACAGCCCTTTGAGCGGCTTAGCTTACATTTCAAGGGCCCCCTCCCATCCGTCGACCGCAATGTTTACTTCCTGAACATTGTGGACGAATACTCCCGTTTCCCATTCGCCTTCCCCTGCCCAGACATGACCAGCGCCACGGTCATTAAATGCCTCAACAGCCTGTTCTGCCTGTTCGGTATGCCAAGCTATATCCACACGGATAGGGGGGCGTCCTTCATGAGTGAAGAGCTACGCCAGTACATGCTGTCCAAGGGGATTGCCACGAGCCGTACCACCAGCTACAACCCCCAGGGTAACGGTCAGGTGGAGCGAGAGAACGGGACAGTATGGAGGGCAGTCACTCTAACTCTAAGGACCAAGGGCCTCCCTATCTCCCGCTGGCAGGAAGTCCTCCCAGAAGTGCTCCACTCAATACGATCACTATTGTGTACCGCCACTAATGCCATGCCTCATGAGCTAATGTTTGTGTTTCCCCGGAAATCCACCTCAGGCGTATCAATACCGTCATGGCTCTCCACCCCAGGTCTGGTACTTTTGCGGAAGCATGTGAGGGGCCACAAGACGGACCCTCTCGTGGAGCCAGTGCACCTGCTCCACGCCAACCCACAATATGCATATGTCCGGCACGCCGACGGACGGGAGGACACTGTGTCCATAAAAGACCTCGCCCCAGCCGGTAACAACAGCAACAACGATAACGGCTACAACAACAACAGCAACAATGACAACAACCACAACAACTATTACCCACCCACTCCACCCACTATTCTTTCATCACCCCCGGAAGAACACCAGCCAACGGTACCCCCACCACCTGCTCCTTCAACAACCCCGGTGGCGCCCCCGGCAGAGACCCAGGAGGTCACCTGGGATACCCAGCTGGCACCCGCGGCACCACAACCGTTACGTCGGTCACAGAGGACTATCACACCCCCGGGCAGACTAAATCTGTAGAAGGGGTGAATGTGATGAAATATGTCATTCATCAGACTCTGTATTTAACTACATATATTGTATTGCCTGCTCCTGTGTTCGTATTGCCTGCTCCTGTGTTTTTACCTTGTATTGTATATAGTGCACCGCCCCCTTTCTCCCCACTGGGTGTGTCGGCTCCGCCCATACCTGGCCCTACTTAAGACAAGCCCAGGCTTGTCTTGCAGCAGAACAGCAGAATGCTAGGTGAAGACACAGGCATCTTTCTTTGCTAATAAAAGCCTTGTTTTATCCAGTTAACTTTGAGCCTTGAAGTTATTGAGGTGCATCAGTGCATACAGTAGACACGGTACACCAGTGGTGGAGGGAGTGAATGTTTAAGGTGGTGGGTGAGGTGCCAATCAAGCAGGCTGCTTTGCCCTGGATGGTGTTGAGCTTCTTGAGTGTTGTTGGAGATGCAATCATCCAGGCAGTGGAGAGTATTCCATCACACTCCTGACTTGTGCCTTGTAGATGGTGGAAAGGCTTTGGGGAGTCAGGAGGTGAGGCACTCGCTGCAGAATACCTAACTTCTGACCTGCTCTTGTGGCCACAGTAGTTATGTGGTTGGTCCAGTTAAGTTTCTGGTCAATGGTGACCCCCAGGATGTTGATGGTGGGGGATTTGGCGGTGGTAATGCCATGAATGTCAAGGGGCAGTGGTTAGACTCTCTCTTGTTGGAGATAGTCATTGCCTGGCACTTATGTGGCATGAATGTTACTTGCTAATTATCAGCCCAAGCCTGAATGTTGTCCAGGTCTTGCTGCATGCGGGCATGGACTGCTTCATTATCTGGGGAGTTGCGAATGGAACTGAACACCGTGCAATCATCAGCGAACATCCACATTTCTGACCTTATGGAATGGAGGGAAGGTCATTGATGAAGCAACTGAAGATGGTTGGGCCTAGGACACTGCCCTGAGGAACTCCTGCAGCAATGTCTTGGGGCTGAGATGATTGACCTCCAACAACCACAACCATCTTCCTTTGTGCTAGGTATGGCTCCAGCCAGTGGAGAGTTTCCCCCTGATTCCTATTGACTTCACTTTTACTAGGGCTCCTTGATGCCACACTCGATCAAATGCTGCCGTAATGTCAAGGGCAGTCACTTTCACCTCACCTCTGGAATTTGGCTCTTTTGTCCATGTCTGGACCAAGGCTGTAATGAGGTCTGGAGCTGAGTGGTCCTGGCGGAACTGAGCATCAGTGAGCAGTTTATTGATGAGTAAGTGCCGCTTGATAGCACTGTCGACGACACCTTCCATTACTTTGCTGATGATTGAGAGTAAACTAATGGGGTGGTGATTGGCTGGATTGGATTTGTCCTGCTTTTTGTGGACAGGACATATTTGGGCAATTTTCCACATCGTCAGGTAGATGCCAGTGTTATAGGTGTACTTGAAAAGCTTGGTTGGAGGCACGGCTAGTTCTGGAGCACAAGTCATGACATGACAGCCGGGATGTTGTCAGAGCCCTTTGCTGTATCCAGTGCGCTCAGCTGTTTCTTGATATCACGTGGAGTGAGTCGAATTGGCTGAAGACTGGCTTCTGTGATGGTGGTAATGTCAGGAGTAGGCCGATAGAGATCATCCACTCAGCACTTCTGGCTGAAGATGGTTGCAAATGCTTCAGCCTTGTCTTTTGCACTCGCATGCTGGGCTCCGCCACCATTGAGGATGGGGGTGTTCATGGAGCCTCCGCCTCCTGTTAGTTGTTTAATTATCCACCACCATTCACGACTGGATGTGGCAGGACTGCAGAGCTTTGATCTGATCCATTGGTTGTGGGATTGCTTAGCTCTGTCTGTAGCATGCTGCTTCCGCTGTTTAGCATGCATGTAGTCCTGTGTTGCAGCTTCCCCAGGTTGACATCTCATTTTAATGCCTGGTGCTGCTCCTGGCATGCTCTTCTACACTCTTTATTGAACCAGGGTTGGTTCCCGGGCTTGATGGTAATGGTAGAGTGTGGGATATGCTGAGCCATGAGGTTACAGATTGTGATACAATTCTGCTGCTGCTAATGGCCCACAGCACCTCATGGATGCCCAGTTTTGCACTGCTAGATCTGTTCTGAATCTATCCCATTTAGCACAGTTGTAGTGCCACACAACACGATGGATGGTATCCTCAGTGTGAAGACAAGTCTTCATCTCCACAATGACTGTGCGGTGGTCACTGCACTAATGCTGCAATGGGCAGATGCATCTGTGACAGGTAGATTGGTGAGGACAAGGTCAAGTAAGTTTTTCCCTCATTTTGGTTCTCTCACCACCTGCCACAAGCCCAGTCTAAGTGATGCCTCATCTCTGCCCATTTTACGCATGATGTGCTTTTTCCATCACGAGTTTGCCCTGTTCTGTAATCACTAGCCAGAGATAGGTGCAAGTTTCATTGTAATATATTAATGGGGGGGAAGTGACATGATTTAGATGTTCATGCCATTGTATGGCCTTTATGCCAGATGTATACCTCTTCTTAGTATCGGCCATATAAATTTGGTATCCAGAGTTGCAAGTCTATGCTTATAAATGATTACAAAGTATGTACAGCACAGAAACATGCATTCAGCCCAACAGGGCCATGCCAGTGTTTATGCTCCACATGAGCTTCCTCCCGCCCCTCTTCATCTAACCACATCAACATATTCTTCTATTCCTTTTGCCCTCATGTGTTTATCTAGCTTCCCCTTGAATACATCTATGCTATTTGCCTCAACTATTCCATGTGGTAGAGAGTTCCACTTTCTAGCCACTCTCCTGGAAAAAAAGTTTCTCCTGAATTCCCCTTTGGATTTATTAGTGACTATCTTATATTTATGGTGTGGAGATGCCGGAGTTGGACTGGGGTGGACAAATGTAAGAAGTCACACAACGCCAGGTTATAGTCCAACAGCTTTATTTGAAGTCACAAGCTTTCGGAGCGCTGCTCCTTCGTCAGGAGCAGCGCTCCGAAAGTTTGTGATTTCAAATAAAGCTGTTGGACTATAACCTGGTGTTGTGTGACTTCTTACATTTATATTTATGGCCCCTAGTTCTGGTCTTGCCCACAAGTGGAAACATCTTCTCTACTTTTATACTATCAAACTCTTTCATAATCTTAAAGACCTCTATCAGGTCACCCCTCAGTCTTCTCTTTTCTAGAGAAAAGAGCCCCAGCCTGTTCAATCTTTTCTGATAGGTATAACCTCTCATAGTAGTATTACTTCTCAATACAGTACTATGGTATTTAAAGGGACCTCCAGCAATTGAAAGAGTGATTTATAATTGTCTTTTTTCACTTTAGTAGAAATTTTTCACTCTGCTCATGTGGAACTCCATTATCAAGTGTATTTATCCAATTCCGTTTTGAAAGTTATAATTGAATCTGCTCCCACTACTCTTTTAGGCAGTGCTTTCTAGATCATAACACTGCGTAAAAAAAAAATCTCCTCATCTCGCCTCTGGTTCTTTTGCAAATTACCTTATGGAACTACAATACCCAGAGTATCATATACCAAACCAGGCAGAAAATGTACAAATATCAACTGTGAGGTATAAGCTGCAAAACAAAAACCTCAAAAATCAAGAGACTATTTTTTTCAACATTTTATACAGTTTAAGCCATTAAATGAAAATTCTGACTTGATGGTGTTGTTTGGGGTGAAGGAATTTTTATGTAGCACTTGGAGACAGCTGTGCTATCATGGCCTAAGGGGATGTTTATGAAGGGCTTTAATGCTGACCTTGTACACTGCACCAAGTTAATCAGTCAGTCAGGTCGATATCTTCGTGTCTGTCCATCTGTTGAGGTAATTGTTATTGGAAACTTAACAGTGAGAAAAACCTAGAACCTGATATCTACTTTGGATAGTAAGGAGTAGAAAAATATCTTTTATAATCATGTAAATAACTGAGAAAATTGAAGACGATATTGGGAGGAGAGGAAGGAAGAATAAAAACTCCCCATTTGTAAATGTAAACCATAAATGTTCAAATGTTAGTAATATTCTACAAATTATCTTCATTTTCCCCATTTATAAATTTGATCACATTTAATTACATTTCTAAATGAATTTAATAAATTTGCTCAGTTATTCTATTGCATTTAATTAACTTATTTTATGCATTTACTAATTACAATACTCATGAAATTTTTTTAAATTATATATTGGACGCATTTTATAAATCAATGGGGAAAATATTTGTTAGGTTAGCGCCTCCCGTTAGCGCCTGCAGAAGGCGGTAATGGGATGCTGATGCAGTAGCGCCGGGGTGAGGCGAATCCAACGCCACACGGCAAATCTCACTGGGTGCCCGACCTGGAAAATTCATTGTTGCCACTTACCTTTGCACCTCGACCAGACATCAATGGGGAGAGCAGGCGCACAGCTGATGGAAGCCGGCTCCAGTGATGTTATTTAAAGGCATCAGCACTAATCACTCGCAGCTGTCAGGGCAGGTTAGTTTCAGTGGTTTCTTGTCTGTTTCACCCAGTGGATGAGTTTGTATGAGTAATTTCAAGCTTCTTTTTTATCAGCAGTCTTCTGGCAAGTGCAAAATGGCTACATTTATTCAAAGATTCAAACTGCTACACTTGGCAACATTAATGGGGGCTGTACTGGCATGCCACCTCGCCCTCCAGGATCTACAGTGGAGGGAGCATAGGCAGCAAGAAATACGGGGACATGTGTGCAGAGGGATGAGGAGGGACATCAGTGTTCTCATCTGGAAGCCTTATCCTCCGAGGGTATTTCGACAGCACCTCTCCTACCTTCAATTAAGCGAGGAGCAGTGTATTAGATGGCTCCGCATCACCACGGTGGTGGTCACAGAGCTCTGGCACCTCCTCCAAACAGACCTGTAGCCTCACACAAGGATGACTTAAACTCCAGATCCCTTTTGCTCACCACATGCCCATCATACCATCCCTGTTTCATGCCATATCACAGCGTCCTCCTGGGTGCAAAGGTGAAATGAGAGAGACCACAAAATATTCCAAACTCCATTAATTAATTTATGCATAAACTTATCACACATATCACATTCATTCTAATAACTAATGATCCTTGTGCCTGCCATAGTTGCATAGCTATCATAATGTGCAAGGCATAAGATGTGGGTGTGAGTGCTAGTAGGTAGAGATTGTTGGTGGGTGAGCGCTGGGGGTGTGGTGCTTTGGGCAGTGTGTGAAGTTTGTGGTACAGATGGTGGTATGTAACATTTGTTGAAGCATTCAATCACCCTGACCACCCAACTGAGGTCTATCTGCCATGAGCACACCTGCTTGAGTCATTTGGCTCCTTCTTGTTGTTCTTCTCCTTGCTGAGGCAGCTGCACAGCCAGCAATGCTGAGAATGAGGTGCTGCAGTATCAATGAACCTCCCCTTTAAGTACTGGGAAAAGCCTGTGGCAATGATGAGTTGAGATTAGATTGCACCTGATACTGGTCCACCCTTTAAGTGTAAGGCCACTGAGCTAGACCTTTAAGACTTGATTTAATGCCCCAATCATTTCCTTGAGCAGTGAGAATGAATTTTGTGTGTAGTCTAAAGCATTAGCGCCTGGCGCTAATTCTCAAATCTTTCTAAAGAAACCGCCCATTCCTGGGCTATAATGAATTTCTAACCCATTGAGTTCCTCACTACAATTAACAATGACATTTCTGTGTAAATTTATTACTTCCATTCTGATATTACCCAAATATTTTTATTTTGTGAGCTACACCATATGAGGGCAACTATTTCTGTTATCAATGCTTTGTCTGTATGCACTCCCTGCCTCTGCCCACTCGGAAGGGGAGTAAAGTAGAAAGAAGCCAAAGCACGCAGTTGAAATATACAGACAAACTCACCAGCAACACAAAAAAACACAAAAGCTACAGGGACAGATTTTCCTCTTTTGCACTTGGAAGTAAATAATTGCCTGGGCAAATGAACAGAGAAAAGTTGGATGGATGGAAAATTGGGTATGCATTATGTATGCATTTATGATTGTGTGATCCCTCCTGCCTCTCTTTCTTATATGCACTCTGCTCAAGCACAAAAGGCGAAAATCTGCCCCACAATATCTGCATGCTCTTAATTTAACTATGTAAGAACTCACCCAGTGTCTACTTAGCATAAAATACTCTTAAAGAAACATGCAGTGTCTTATGAGAGTGGCCTGCACAGTCTGATCCTAAACGGAGTGCTTCTAAACAGAGGGCTAAAGTTTGAAAATTTGGAGAGAGTGGAAGTCTCTGGTAAGTACTGGGTGGGTATTAGCTGTAAAAAGTGGAATTTAGTTGAACATTTTGGGGGAGAAATTTGGTTGGTTAGCACCTCCCGTTAGCGCCTCTGGGGGGGTGCTAACAGGATGCTAACGACTTATCATCCAGGCGTGCCGATGTTAGCGCCGTCGGTGAAATTCGCCTGGCGGTTTGCGGTGGCGCTAATCACTACCTGCGCCCGGAGATCGTGGTGTCATCCAGCCAAGCATTGCCCCGGTAGCGCCCCGGACCGGAAATTCATTTTCACCCCCTGCCTCAGCACCTGCCGTTAGGAACAACAGGTAGAGGAGGCGGTTTGCAGTCGGCTGGGAGCTACAGGAGCGCTATTTAAAGGCGTGCACTTCCTGTTTTTTTGTCAGCAAACAATGCTGCCTTGTCACTTTGACCGAAGCAGACAGGCGTTTTGATCCACTTGAGGTTTTCCTACTTGAAGGAGTTTTGCTCCCGACAAAAATTTATCATGTTCATTTGTCTTACTTTTGATACTGCAACGTTTCCAACACTTAATGGGGGTTGTACTGACACAGGACCTCGCCCTCCAGCTTCACTGTCAGAGGCAGCGGAGCAGAGAGAAAGTTTGCAAAATGTGGCCAGAGGGAGGAGGGCCAACAGGGCTCTGCACAGGAGAACTTACCCACCCAGGGTATTCCGGGAGCAGTTCTCCCACATTCATCGGTCAGCGGAGCAATGTCTTCAGCAAGGAGGTGGTCACAGAGCTCTGCCACCTCCTGCAGCCAGAGCTCCAGCCTCAGTTCAGGACCAGACGTCTCTCAATAGCAGTTAAGGTCACAGTTGCTCTCAATTTCTATGCCAGCGGCTCCTTCCAAGCTTCAACAGGGGATATTGCAAACATTTCACAGTTTGTCATCCATTGCTGCATTCGGGAGGTCACAGATGCTCTGTACAGAAGGAGAAGGGAGTATATCTCATTCCCCATGACCAGAGACAAACAGGATGAACGTTCATGTGTCTTTGCAAAGGTAGCAGGCTTCCCCATAGTTCAGGGTGCCATTGACTGCACCCACGTAGCATTGCGGCACCTCATCACAATGCAGAGGTGTTCTGCAATCACAAAGGCTACCACTCTCTGAACATGCAATTTGTGTGCGACCACAGACAGCGCATCCTCACCGTCAATGCTTGCTATCCTGGCAGCAGCCACGATGCATTCATCCTGCCGTGTCCCAGCACTGTTCCACCCACCACATGAAGCTCGCGGCTGGCTGCTCGGAGAAAGGGTTATCCACTCGCCACCTGGCTGATGACATCTCTCCGCAACTACAACACTCCTGCTCAGCACGCATACAATGAGAGCCATAGCGCCACCAGGAACCTGATCGAACAGACTATTGGATTGCTAAAGCAACGGTTCCACTGCAATGGCTGCTCTGGAGGAGCCCTGCAGTACTCCCCTGATCAAGTCTCCGCTTTCATAATTGTGTGCTGCATGCTGCACGACCTGGCCATTCTGAGGACCCAGCCATTGCCGCCAGGGATTGCAGGTCCACGGAGGTGGAAGAGGGACAGGAGGAGGTGGAGGAGGTGGAGGCGGAGGAGGAGGATGAAGAGGAGGAGGAGCAGCACCAACGTAGGAGGGAGGTGCTCAATGTTGCTTCTACAAGGGCCGTTCGTGAATGCCTCATTACACAGCGTTTCCAATAAATGAGAGAGCAGATGGCATTTGTGCAGAACAACCACATCATTACAGCCAGCTCGCAGCCCCCATCACCGGGCAAAGGTCAAATGAGAAACATCACCAAATTCGTTACTTCAAAATAAACATTTATTATTCTGCACAACTCTCTCTTATCAAACACAACCAATAATAAACAAACACAACAATTTATGAACAAACACAACTGATTCTTAGCAAACGGAACTACACAAATTCCCCCCATTTTCTATTAACATTTTATTTACTGGGCCTTCCTCAATGATTTCCCTCCCCTTTGCACTTCCCCCCTCCCAACCCTGCTGTTCCTCCGTAATGTGGCCCCAGTGGCTGCAGCAAGGCTGGCGGAAGGCTGCTGAGTCTGGGAGCCAGTGACTGCAGATGGCCTTGCAGGATACCCTCGACCAGCTCTGGGCATGGAAGCTCGGCTGCAGACTGCACCAACTCAGCATGGGCAGCAGCAGTCTGGGCTGGCTGGGTTACAGGCTACGGCAAGTGCAATGGCGGAGTAGCAGTGGTGGGAGCTGGAATGCTGTCATCCTGAGAGAGGACAGCACCTTCCTGCACGACCGACACACTGTCACTCCCCCGGGGCAGAACCTCAGCATCCGGAGCAACCTGCTCGAGGACAGATTGCTGGCCTGCTGCGGCACTGTGAGATCCCCGGTGGACAGTGGGCGACCCAGCAACAATGGCAGCAGTCAGCGCTTGCATGGTATCAATCTGAGACTGCATGAGAGCAGTCTGAGATTGGATACCACCAACCACTGACTCCATTACAGCATTAAGCCGTTGCGTTGCCTCGGCCTGTGCTGCAATAGCTGCTGCCACCTCACCCATGACACGCGTCATGAGGTCTGGGTCCCCACGGTCTCTCTGCAAGTCAACCATCTTCTGCAAAGTGCCATGGATGGACTTGAAGGTTTGCGCAGAGATGAGAGCAATGCTAGAGGCGGACTCCTCCACGCTCCTAGCCAGTGCACCCATGCTCTCGGGCACCCTTGCCATTGCACCCATGAACTCAGTGTGCATGCTCATCGCCTGTGTGGTCATCGCCGCAATAGCAAGGTCCTCATCTGAGTCCTGTGCAGCAGAACTCATGCGCACACTCACCCTCCGGGGAGATAGCCCCCGAGCTTCCCTTCCCCCATGGCGTTGCTGCAGCCTGCTGGGTCCCGGAGCTTCACCCACATCAGAGCCATGTCCTCTGCTCCCCTCCAGTGACTGCGTGGCCCCATTATCGGATGTCGCGCAGCTGGGAGACACAGGTAGTGAGGCTCCGGCTTGGTGTTCCTCCTCCTCTCCCACATCACTGCCATTGGGAGTCTGAGGAACAGGCTGGTCAGATGGTGGCTGATTATCTAAAAGCATTAAGGCACAAGAGTGGGCTTAATGTCAGGGGAACAAGGCAGGAAGGGAGCAAGGAATGGAGACAGTAGAGTTAGATGGAAAACCTCACTCTGTGCACAGACGGTATAAACCGCCAAATCCCCATCTATGATTCTAAGATTCACTTCAACAGATGCAAAATGTTGTGGAACATTTTGAGATTTTCCATTTAATGCCTAAGCTTAATGGGCCGCATTTTGCGACTCCTACGGGTGCGTATGAGGTGTGTACATGCCCATAAGGGCTGCGCAAGTTCTGGATTTAGGCACGCGAAGCGCATGTGCTAAATCCCAGCACTTTCTTGACTGATGATCCGCATCCCCGGGAAAAGATCCTCTGCGGGTGGAGAGTTGCGCTATTTGCATAACTTCCGCCTGCTGAAAGCCTGTCAAATTCTTACGCCTGGTAAAAGCAGGCATAAGGCCTGTTTTACCAGCATAAGAGTTTTAAAAAATAGGACAAAAAATGTTTGCATTCATTTATAAATTAAAAATACTCTTCAATAAGGTAAGTTTATATTTCGGCCCGTAAAAACATAATTTATTTTTCCAAAAATTACATTTTTGTTTAAAATATTTAATTAAATGGCATTTTAATTAATTTTAAATAGGTAATTAAAAAAAAATTATTTCATGTGTTGGTGTATTTTTAAGTGATCCCCATTCATACTTATTGGAGTTCCGAATAAGTATGAAAGGGGATTCCCTTTTTTTATTGGTTGGGCCGGCTCACGTGATCCCAGGAGCACCTACGAACCACCTGCGCCCCTGGGATACATGGGGCTCTGCCTGCGCGGACATGGAGAGGCCTAGGATCGCAAGCCTCCGTATCTCCCGGGCCACCAGGCACATTCGTAGAATTTTTGCAGGTCGGAGGCATCCGCCCGCGGGAAGCCTCCGATCGCAAATGTTGGCCCTCTGTTCTGTTACCCATTAAACAAACAATAGTAACGTGATATGAAGAGTAACTATGTGTAAATAGTGCAATGCAAAATTGTAAACTGAGAGATTCAGGCTTGAGTTCCAGTCTTCTTAATGATAAGCAAATCTACTCAAATGCTACAGTGAGCAAATAAAAGGTGCCTAGCCAATGGGAAGGAGTAAAAACCAGGCACTCCACCTGAAGCAGCCTATTCATAGAATCATAGAATGGTTACAGTCATTCGGCCCATCGAGCCCGTACCAGCTCTCTGCAAGAGCACTTCAGCTAGTCCCACTCCCCTGCCCTTTCCCTGTAGCCCTCATTTTTTTTTCCTTCAGGTACTTATCCAATTCCCTTTTGAAAGCCACGATTGAATCTGCCTCCACCACCCTTTCAGGCCGTGCATTCCAGATCCTAACCACTTGCTGCGTAAAAATGTTTTTCCTCATGTCGCCTTTGGATCTTCTGCCAATCACCTTAAATCTGTGCCCTCTGGCTCTCAACCCTTTCGCCCTTCCCAATTCTTCTGTACCATTGAGTGAGTTTATTATCTGTCAGTGAACACCCACCTGTCCTGTCAGTCAGGGTGCAGGTCAACAGGATCACAATGGTAGCAAACTGGGATAACAGTGATTTTATTAAGTTTAAGATTGAACTGAATTACTTTGCATATGTTGTGTCTCGGTTCAGTAGAGCCGCATTAGTGTGCAAGCATAGGTAATTGCTTTCTAATATATATTTATTGAGGGCAAAAGATCAATCTCTACTCCAACAAATTTGATGTGACATAGCCCATGTTCTTTCATTTCCACCTCTTTTCTAATCTCCTTTATAGTACTGGCCCAGAAATTGGTGTCGGGGGCTTCCCGCGGGTGCAAGCCCCTGACCTACACTTACATAGCACGCCGACAGTTGAAGCCTGGCCCTGCGTGGATTTCCTGTCAGTGGCCCAGTTCAGCTCCTGGCGCGCTGTGCTTGCATGATCCAGCGGCGTAGTTAGTTCGATGAGCCGGCTGGGATCACGTGAGCACTGGGCAACCAATCGGAGGTTGCAAAAGTTCATTCATGAGTTTGATAGTAAGGACTGTCAAACTCATGAAAACTCCGGGCACCCAAAACAGTACTTAAACTTCAAATAAAAGTTAAAAAAAATCCCACTAATTAAATGAACTATTAATAACTGTAAAAATCTAATTTAAACAATTATTCAAATTTTTGAAAAAAATAATTTTTTTAAAAAATCGTGTCTAAAAATACACTTACCTTACTGTAAAGTCTTTAAAAATAATAAGCCTGTGGAAAAAAAATTCTAACTTTTATTAATAGACCACTTACCTTTTAAAACTAAGTACTTACATCTGCTTTTTTCTCACGTAAAAACTGGAGGCCTTATCGCACGGGCAACCCTGTAAAAAAAAAGGAATTTCAGCGCACACGCGCAGACTCCTGCGCGCACGCATTCCACCTCTGAACCCCTTGGTTCAGAGGAAAGGAAATGCCGGTTTTCCGCGCATGCGCTGTGCATGCTGAAAACCGGCACTTCCATCGGGCCCACGCGTGAGTACACGGTGCTTAATCACGCGTTGGGACCCGAATTACTGGCCCATTATCATTTTCCCTCTGCATTAGTGCCCACTCATGTCTTGACTCGAACAGTTTAAAATTTGATTCTCGCTCCCAACCATCCTGGTATATAAGCTATTTGTAAGTTACTCCTAATGGAACAGTTAGTAAGTGAGAACAAGCCTATCCCTACTACTTTTTCACTGGGACAATTATCATAGATTTGGAGTATGCCATACTAACCTCCCACAGGCAAGTGCTCTTTCGATAAAGCACTTATGTCAGCTGTGGCTCAGTGGGTAGCACATGTGCTTTGTGAGTCATGGAGGTTGTAGGTTTCAAGTCCCACTCCAGGGACTTGAGCACAAAAATCTAGGCTGACACTCCAGTGCAGTGCTGCGGGAGTGCTGCACTGTCGGAGGTGTTGTTTTTCGGATGAGACGTTAAACCGAGGCCCCGTCTGCTCTCTCGGGTGGACATAAAAGATCCCATGGCACTATTTTGAAGAAGAGCAGGGGAGTTATCCCCGGTGTCCTGGCCAATATTTATCCCTCAATCAACAAAAACAGATTATCTGGTCATTATCACATTGCTGTTTGTGGGAGCTTGCTGTGTGCAAATTGGCTGCTGCGTTTCCCACATTACAACAGTGACTACACACCAAAAGTACTTCATTGGGGCAGTAAAGTGCTTTGAGACGTCCGATAGTCATGAAAGGTGCTATATAAACAGGAAGTTCTTGGGTTACATATTACAATTCATCATCTGCTGATAACTGTGTTTCCTGTTGGATACTGCTGGCATTATTTAATCACTATTCTCCTGATTCACTTGCTATGAAGTTGATTGTTATAAAACCCCTTATAATTGCTCATAACTTCATCCAACTGATTTTTCAACTGCAGGGAATAACTACTGAGAGCTAACATTTACTGATAGCAATGACTTACTCTCCAGATTACTCGCAACACCAAATTAAGCACTGGTAGTGAGCTAGAAAATTTACATTTATGTAGTGGATTATCATATCTAAGAAATGTCTCAAAAGTGCTTCACATACAATGAATTGCTTTGAAGTACAGTAACTATTACATAGGAAGCTGCTTTGCACACATCAACATCTCACGAACAACAATGAACTGAATGAACAGTTATTTTTTTTCAGTGTTACTGGTTGGCCAGGTCACCAGGAGAAATTGCAGCTGCTCTTTGAACAGTGCCATGAGATCTTTAATGTTTACCTGAACCAGTGAAACAGACAGTAAGTAGCTCTTAGTATCTCATCTGAAGCAGCTATGTTGTACCCAGACTCCCAAAAGCTATTTGACAACATTGAAGAAAAAGATAAAGAACAACAACAACAACATATATTTATATGGCGTCTTTCACTTTCAGGATGTCCCAAAGTACTTCTGAAATGTAGTATACCATTAGTGTACTGTAGTCGCTGTGTACTGTATTCGCTGCTCACGATGCGGCCTCCTCTACACTGGGGAGACCAAACGCAGATTGGGTGACCGCATTGAGGAACACCTCTGCTCAATCCATAAGCGTGACCCCGAGCTTCCGGTCGCCTGTCACTTTAATTCTCTGCTCCACTCCCACTCTGACCTCTCTGTCCTCAGCCTCTTACGCTGTTCCAACGAAGCTCAACGTAAGCTCGAGGAACAGCACCTCATCTTTTGATTAGGCACTTTACAGCCTTCCGGACTCAACATTGAGTTCAACAATTTAAGACCATAACCTCTGCCCTTATTTTTTCAGATGGCAGCTGTTGATGATTCTGTTATTCCTATTCACACTTCATCTAGACCCATATTTTGTTTCTTTACTTTTCCCATTATCATCTCCTTTTGCTTTGTACAATCATAACTTTTGTTATTTAATCACTCCTGCCTTCCACCCTATCACACACCTTCCCTTTTGTTCTTTCTTCCCCTCTCCCCTTTCCCTGGCAATGCACTTGCTTAAAATCTGTTACACCTCTAACCTTTTCCAGTTCTGATGAAAGGCCATCGACCTGAAACGTTAACTCTGTTTCTCTCTCCATAGATACTGCCTGACCTGCTGAGTATTTCTAGCATTTTCTGTTTTCATTTCAGATTTCCAGCATCTGCAGTGTTTTGTTTTTGTACTTTTGAAATGTAGTCACTGTTGTAATGTAGGGAAACAGTGCACTCAATTTACGCACAGCAAAGTCCTACAAACAGCAATGAAATAAATGACCATTATCTCTTTTAGTGATGTTGGCCATGACACTGGAAAAACTCCCCTGCTTTTCTTCAGGATTTGCCATGGGATCTTTTACATTCACCTGAAAGGGAAGACAGGTCTAATGTGGCAATCCAAAACAAACAGCAGCTTGACAGTGCAGCACTCCCTCAGTGTTCGGGCTGGATTTTGCCAGCCCTGGGAAGGTGGGTTTGGAGGCGGGACTGCTGGGAAAATGGCAGAATCTGGGGGCGGGTGCCCAACCCGCCCCCCAACACGCCTCCGTGCTATCTTGCCAGGAGGTGGGTAGCTGTCCTGCGTCGGGTCCCGTCTCCTTGGAGGCGGGAAGGGATCACAGCCACTTAACTGTCTGTTAACAGGTAGTTAAGAGGCAGATAAGAGGATTATCCCCATTTTGCCCACACAAGTGCAGGCTTCCTGAAGGCTCCGAAACCCGCCAGGGTCACCAAGGTGAATAGTGGGTCTGCGGGGGTCGGAGGGGTGCAAAAGTGCGCTGTGAAGGTAAGTGATGGGTGCAAGTAGGGAGAGGTAAGTATGTGAGGTAAGTGGAAAGTGTTAGAAAAAGTTTACTTACCTTTGTTTCTCCCTGCAGGCTTCAAGAGTTGGGTATGCAGAGAGTCTCACACCTCCGCGGCAGAGATGACAGATGGCCGTTGCATTCTCCAATGCAACAACCATCTAATTTCTGCAAAAGGAAGAGGTTTGATGAAGTTTTGAATTCAAGAACTCATCAAACTACAGAGAATGTCAATGTTTGACAGCTTCACAGAGCTGTCAAACAATGACAATTTATCTGTCAAAAATTTTTAGCGTGGGTTGGCCAGAAGTTGATGGAGGCGGGACTGAAACCCGACAGGTGGGAGTCTCGTCTCCAAAACCTCCCCATCGGCAAAATCCAGAAGTGTCAGCCTAGATTATGTGCTCAAGTCTTCTGACTCAAAGGCAAGAGTATTACCACTGAGCTAAGGCTGGCATCTAAAGGCTAATAGTTAAGCTTAAAGTTGTGGGGATTCTGAGTAAATCTTGGGAATGGATAAGAAATTGGTTGAAGGGTAAAGAAACAACTACTTAGAGTAAGTATGTTGGGGTGGTGAAAAGTTCTGAGAGGGGCCCTCTAGAGCTCAGCTTTGGGGTCATTATTGCTTCTAATTTATATAATCAACAACAACTTACATTAATTCAGCAGGCCAGGCAACATCCGTGGAGAGAAAATAGAGTCAACGTTTTGAGTCAAACCCTTTGTCAAGACTGGAAAGGCACAGGAAATGAAATAGATTGAAAGGCCAGGCTGGGAGAGAACAAAAGAGAAGTGAAGAGACATTAAGAGGTATTCAAAAGGAGATGAGATGGTGATAGGACTAGTGGAGACAAAAGACGGCTCTAGATTAGGTGTGAAATGTGTTGGCAGGATGAGAGACAGCTGCCATGTGGGAGAGAGAAAAAAAAAAGGGAGGGGGAAAGGGCCAAAACAAAGGTGGGGATAAAAAATAAGTAAAAATGTAATGGGGGCCGAGGTTATGATCTGAAATTGCTGAACTCGATATTGAGCCCAGAAGGCTGTAAAGTGCCTAATCGGAAGATGAGGTGCTGTTCCTCGAGTTTACGCTGAGCTTCCGTGGAACAATGCAAGAGCCCAAGCACAGTGAGGTCTGAGTGGGAGTAGGGCGGTGAATTAAAATGACAGGCGACTGGAAGCTCGGGGTCATCCTTATGGACTGAACGGAGGTGTTCTGCAAAGCGGTCACACAATCTGCGTTTGGTCTCCCCAATGTAGAGGAGACCGCATCGTGAGCAGCGAATACAGTATACTAGATTGCAAGAAGTACAAGTAAATCATTGTTTCACCTGGAAGGGGGAGTGGGCCTTTGGCGTAGCGGTAGCATCCCTGCCGCTGGGCCAGAAGGCGTAGGGTTTCGAACCCCGCTCCAGACAGTCCCGGCAAGTGGAGTCGGAGCTCCGGCTCTAAATTCTGGGTTGACATCCAGCGGGATACTTGCGTCCGTGGGTGTGGGTGGCCTCCCCCCTCGTATGGGTTGTGGGAGCCCGTAAAACCCTCCCGCCATAGGACTAACCACCCTAATGGCTGGTACAAAGATGGTTACGGTCACGGAAGGAGCGTTAATCGCGGCCAGAAATCCTTCCACCACTTCATACAGTTCCCCAAAGGGAACAGTGTGAAGACACATACGACGATGACCTGGAAGGGGTGTTTGGGGCCCTGGACAATGGGAAGGGGGGAGGTATAAGGGCAAGTGTTGCATCTCCTGCGCCTGCATGAGAAGGTGCTGGGTGAAGGGGAAGGGGTGCTGAGGGTGATTGAGGAGTGGATTAGGGTGTCTTGGAGGGAGCGGTCCCTATGGAATGCTGAAAGGGGAGGGGAGGGGAAGATGCGTTTGGTGGTGGGATCACTTTGGAGGTGGCGGAAATGGCAGAGGATGATCTGTTGAATGTGAAGGCTGGTGGGGTGAAAGGTGAGGACAAGGGGAACCCTATCATGGTTCCGGGAGGGAGGGGCAGGGGTGAGGGCAGAAGTGCGGGAGATAGAACGGACATGAGGGCTGTGTCAACCACGGTAGAGGGGAATCCTCGGTTGAGGAAAAAGGAAGACATGTCGGAAGCACTGGTGTGGAAGGTGGCATTGTCGGAGCAGATGCGGCGGAGATGGAGAAACTGGGAGAATGGAATAGAGTCCTTACAGGAGGCGGGGTGGGAGGGAGTGTAGTCCAGGTAGCTGTGGGAGTCAGCGGGCTTGTAGTGAATGTTGGTCAATAACCTATCCCCAGAGATGGAGATGGAGAAGTCGAGGAAGGGAAGAGTTGGAGATGGACCATGTGAAAGTGAGGGAAGGGTGGAAATTGCAGGCAAAGTGAATGAAATTGTCTAGTTCAGGGCGAGAGCAGGAAACGGCACTGATACAGTCATCAATGTACCAGATAAAGAGGTGAGGGAGGGGACCCGAGTAGGACTGGAACAAAGAGTGTTCCACATAGCCCACGAAAAGGCAGGCATAGCTAGGACCCATGCGGGTACCCATAGCAACACCTTTGATTTGGAGGAAATGAGTGGAGTCAAAGGAGAAGTTGTTCAATGTGAGAACAAGTTCAGCCAGGCGGAGGAGGGTAGTGGTGGATGGGGACTGGTCGGGCCTCTGTTCAAGGAAGAAGCGGAGCATCCTCAGGCCATCCTTGTGGGGGATGGAGGTGTAGAGAGATTGTACGTCCATGGTGAAAAGGAGGCGGTTGGGGCCAGGAAACTGGAAACTGTTAAAGTGGCGGAGGGTGCCCGAAGAGTCGCGGATGTAGGTGGGAAGAGACTGGACAAGGGGAGAAAAGATAGAGTCGAGATAGGAAGAGATAAGTTCGGTGGGGCAAGAACAGGCTGAAATGATGGGTCTACCAGGGCAGTTTCTCTCCACGGATGTTGCCTGGCCTGCTGAGTTTTTCCAGCATTTTCAGTTGTTGTTTCGGATTTCCAGCATCCGCAGTATTTTGCTAACTTACATTAATATATGGCAGGAATTTCCTCAGGAGATCTTCCGATTAGCTGCCATAACTTTGGTGGAAGATCAGTGGAAACCCCAGATACAACGTGTAAATGGAGTTTCTGCTGAAATTACAATGGCCAATTGGGAGGAGTCCCGAGGAAATTCCCAGTGATAGTGCCTTTAACATAAAAACATCATAAGGTGCTTCAGAAAAATAACATAGACATATGAAAATAGAGGCTGAACCAGAAAGGCAGAGGCTAGATGGGGTGACTACAAGCTATGATGAGGATATGGGTTTTGAGAAGTTTTTTCAAGATGGAGAGACAGGTGAAATGATAGAGAAAGAGTAGGTCCAAAGTAGCTGAAGGCTCTGCCACCAACTGGACTGACCCCAACTATATATGCAGATTCGAGTTATCTGCTTATCTCAATGCACCTCAGGCGCATCCCTTGGCAGGGCCTTGTGTTTGCCAATGGAAGCAGAAATACAAACAGTGCTGCAGGCCTGACAGCAGCCAGAAGGCCTTCAGGCCTTTGGTCCAATGGAGGGCCTGTTTAAAAGAAAAATGGTCATTTACTTTTGTGGAGCCTCCATGGCCTTTCTCCCTGCACCTCTCAGCTCATCTGATCAGCTGGGGTGCAGGGGTGACAGCGAAAATGCAAAGCTGAATGCTTGTGTCATCTAGACAACCTGGCCAGTGCACCATTGTGGCCCTTCCACCAGCTTAGGGTGTAATAAAATCCTCAGGAAATCTCTGGCAATATAAAGTAGGGTGGCGATTCAAGTAATGAGGCTGTGTCCTTCTAGGCGTTCCTAAGCACAAAGGAGATGAAAATTCGCCATCCCATTTCCACCGACAAATGATGAGCAACTTCACAGGAGATTGACTACTATATATTATAGATACATATAATGAGAAAACTTGGGTTGGGTCCATTATCCTTCCTAAGAATGGGTCCTGATTGAGCACAAGGGCCTGTTTAAAAATTGAGCAATGTTCTGGTTACAGTTCAGTAAATCAAGCATCGTTTTATCTAATCCTCAGCAATGGATTCATCTACATATAAAAAAGAAAGATTTGCATTTATAAAGTGCCTTTCATTACTCAGTATGTTCCAAAGCACTTTAAAGCCAATGAAGTACTTTTTGAAGTGTAGTCACTGCTGTAATATAGGAAACATGGCAGGCAATTTGCTCACAGCAAGGTCCCACAAACAGCAATGTGATAATGACCAGATAATCTGTTTTAGTAATATTGGTTGAGGGATA
Source organism: Somniosus microcephalus (assembly GCF_052327205.1). NCBI lineage: Eukaryota > Metazoa > Chordata > Chondrichthyes > Squaliformes > Somniosidae > Somniosus > Somniosus microcephalus. The sequence continues at coordinate 253,689,791 of NC_140988.1, read as the reverse complement.
AATATTGGCCAAGATACCCGGGATAACTCCCCTGCACTTCATTGAACAGTGCCATGGGATCTTTTACATCCACCTGATAGGGCAGACGGGTCCTCTTGTAAGGATTTGGGGCTTCTTTAAACTGGTTTAAAGTAATTTTCCTGGTCTTGCAGCCTTTGCCTGCACTCAGACCAATTTTAAAATAAAACCAATTTTAAAACAGCGGTTTCGAATCGCTACCCCACCTTCCAGTTCTGACTGCAGGGCTTATAATTATTGATATTAAAACAGACATGTAGTTTGGATGAGAGAAAAAAATCAAGTTTTATTAACTAAAAGAAACTATAATCAAAATATCAAACTATCCCACACGAACACAGTAATTACAGTAAAATTGCTTAAATGGGTTAAGGCAGACGGCAAAAACGAGGGGTAAGTGACTACAATGTTGGTTAAACAATCTTAGCAATTCCCTTAAATCACCATCCCCCAAACTCCTTAACTAGGTTGCTATGCTGAGGAGTCAGAACACTCGGCTCACCTGTGGTCCAGCGAAGTAAGCGAGAGAGATAGCTTCAGCATCTATCTTTATACCTGGTGCGGCCCCTGCCGTCCTGCCTTGCAAGGGCTGTGTGCAAAATTCCCCACCCAAAAGGGTCCAATACACAAGAGAAAGCTGTGATTGGCTACCTCAGAGTGGTTGGACTGGATTAATGTGTCTTCTGGAGCTTCCTGGGCTGAAACAAAAGGGAGATACAACTGCTCCATTGTCCAGCGCTGGGTGATTTAAAACCCATTCAAATCTTGAATGATTCCCATTCAAGGTACAAAAGTCTCTTCTGCAGTTTAGATGTATCCACTCGATACACAAACAAATGCTAATAGCATTCAATTGCTTTGTAAACAAAGCATTGTCCTTTGTCTTCGGCCATGTGGTGACAGCCATTTTTATCCCTGGAAATTTAAAAGCACATCGCCAGGGATTCTTTAATCAAAAAAGTGAATCTTCAGAACTGTAAATTATTGCGAATTCTTACAGTCCGCCCTTGGATACTTCCAGCTTGCTTGTAGTATCCTCTTGAAGAAATGAGCAATAATTTCTGACCCCCCCCACAAACAACCATCCCCTGTATTTACCTAATAGCTATCTGCCACTGATCCCCGTCCCATCTATTCCCCTTAAATTCAAGAAAAAAACCATGGTACGGTAGGCATCTTACAGATACTTCAGTTTTCAATAAGGGGTCTCATACCCCTACACGCTTGTAAAATTATACAGTGTAAACCAAATTTACAATCACCTTTTTTTTACATCATAAGTTATTACAAAATGTTGCAATCTTAATTACACAATGTACTCAAATTATCGCAAGCACGGAGAGGGTCCTACGCCTCTGCTCAACTTGGAGTTGTCACAAACTGGTCCCAAGCACAGAGAGGACCCGACGCCTCTGCTCAACTTGGGGCTGCAACACAAAATACAAAAAAATTAAACAACATGCTTAAATGAACCCCGATCATCACGTGCCGATGATAGGTCGCGAAATTTGAATGGGTATTGCTCCTCCCACTCGGGCAGTAAAAGTACCTTCCACCCCCCTTTGATCAGCTTAAACTTTAAAACAGGCAGAATAGATTTACCGACCAGCCTGCTCCGCCAGCCCCGAACCGTTCCCTTGTCCCTTTGTGGAGGCGGGGTACCCCTCACGTTTAAAATTTACCTTGGCACAGACCGAGACCGGGGAGTATGGGATCTCATGACTCCCAGTCCCTCCCCCTCCCGTCTTCCCTCGACTGGCTGCAGAAAATGATGGGTGCCTGTGTGGCGGCACTCCCTGGCCCCACACTGATCCGGCCACCCACTCATCCTTCCCAGCCACAACTTATCTTCTTTGCCCGTGGGCCCCCGGGTGAGTTCCTCCCTCCCCCGACTGCACCCACGCGACTCTTGGGTCTCCCCCCTCCTCTATACAATCATTCCCGGGCCATCACCACCCACCCCCGAGGAACGCGTCCCTATGACCAGGCGCCCGCGCTTCCCCATCGTGACTCCTCGACAGCGAGGTCTCCCTCAAGTGAACTTCGGTCAGGATAATGCTGGGTTGGGGGCCGTGCCCCACCCAGCTGGGGCCATCTCCTCCCCGTAGGAGGAGTAGGCAAGTTCCTCCGGACTCTGTCCGGTTTTCCCGAAGACCGCTGCGGGGTCTCCTGGATTCGTCCAGTGGCGAGGTGATCCCCAACATTCCGTATATTCATTCGACGTCCAGCTCGGGCTGGGCGAACATGGCTGCTTCATTTTCCAATCTCCTGCAAAAACTTAAAAGGACATGCAGCCAGGTCTCACTGACCTGCTGCCTTAGGTGGAGACATGGTCGGGTCCCTCGACCTCGGACCAAAACACAAACATTCGGCACACATGTAAACTTAAACTCTTTAAACTTTAACTTGAAACTAGCTAAATCCAAAACTTAAAATACACCTTTGGTACACGCTATATACACACACATAGCTATAATACATATGCCGCCCGTCTCCGGATGGTCAGTCTAATCTCTGGCACTGTCGCAGATTGCTGCTGGCTGCAGCGAAGCTGGACTGCCTCCTGTCTCTGGTCCCTCGCAGCTTATGGCTGTTGAGTGGGGGCTTCTGTTCTCTGGCTTCTCCCCGGCTCGGGAGTCCACCCTACTCCACTGTAAAGTGGGTGACCGTGCTTTCTTAGGCTGGGGCACCCGCTGAGACCTTCTGAGGGGTGTCTCTATGGGGGAAGCTTTGGCTGGCGGACCCTGAGCTTGGGTCACAGCCCCAGCTGGCTGGGAACCTTCTCCCCCATGTCCAAATAGCCCGCACTGTATAATGTACCTGGCAGCCTGCCGGTGCAAATCTCTCTCTGGGTTTGTCTGCTCTTCCCTGGAAACAAGTCACAGTTCCTATTTTTGTAGGCTGTGAACTTGAACTTGCATGGACAGCAAACTCATGTTCCCTCACCCAGGTGGCTTTAACTGGGGAATTTTGGACCTGCCTTTCGTCTGGGGCCAAAACTATCCCCTGTGTGCCTCCCTTGTCTCGGATTTCTGCTACTGGACCTGCTCTACAGGGGTCCCAGAACTCTCCTTTCCTGTTCCCTGGCTTAAACAGCTTACTCCGAACATGAATGGCTCCTCCCCCCACACAAGCCACAGTGCTTGCCTGTGAACTCGAACATGCTGTGGGCTGAGGATTCCTATTCTCAGGCTCACTCCTCACGGGCGGACCGTACCTCCGTTGTTGGAGGGGGTACACTGGTCCTGGTCCCCGCCTACCTAGCGGGATCTGCTGGTGTTCTCCTACCACCCCATTGTCCACCCCTCCTTGCTGCCAGAGCTCCTCAAAACCCGGAGCTGTGGGCTGCTGTCTTGGGATCTCTAATTCCCTAGCCAGCCTTTCCCTGGGTGTTGCCTCTGGGGCGGTTTGATTTGGGCTGCCAGTAAAGTCCAGCTGACCTGCCTTCGGGCTGATCACGCAAATCATTCCCCTTGCTACCTTTAAAGCCACGTTAAGGCTTTCTATCTCTGCCCTACAGGGGCCATGATCTGCTTCACCAAACCTGGCATTCTCTTCCCGCAGTCTCATCTCATTTTCCCTGGCCTCAGTGATTTGGTACTTTAGGAATTCTATCTCGTTTCTCGCATGGCTCTCTCTCTCGCTAGCTTCTTGGGTGAGGTGTGCATTCTCCTCTTGTAGCCTCATCTCTCTGTCCCTCGCCTCTGTGACTTCCTGCACAAGGCGCTCTATAAATGCCTGGCATTTTGTGACCTCTAGTGTGAGGCATGCATTCTCTTCCCGCACCCTCATACCACCAGCTCTGGCCTCATACACCTCTCTGAGGCGTTCTACCTCCGCCTGGCATTTTTCAAGCTGGGACTCCCGATTCTTGGCCTCTTTAAACTCCTCCTGCTCTCCCATCTCACCCTTCCTAGCCCAGCCACCTATACCCCGATAGGTCAGCTTACACACTGCCACTACCTTCCGCAGGGCTGCCCACAGACTGAAAGCAAGAAAGACAATAACTGATGCTTTCTCTAGATCCAGACCACTTATCATATCAAAAACGGCCTGCAGTCCTGCCCACGGTCGCCATTGTAAGGATTTGGGGCTTCTTTAAACTGGTTTAAAGTAATTTTCCTGGTCTTGCAGCCTTTGCCTGCACTCAGACCAATTTTAAAATAAAACCAATTTTAAAACAGCGGTTTCGAATCGCTACCCCACCTTCCAGTTCTGACTGCAGGGCTTATAATTATTGATATTAAAACAGACACGTAGTTTGGATGAGAGAAAAAAATCAAGTTTTATTAACTAAAAGAAACTATAATCAAAATATCAAACTATCCCACACGCACACAGTAATTACAGTAAAATTGCTTAAATGGGTTAAGGCAGGCGGCAAAAACGAGGGGTAAGTGACTACAATGTTGGTTAAACAATCTTAGCAATTCCCTTAAATCACCATCCCCCAAACTCCTTAACTAGGTTGCTATGCTGAGGAGTCAGAACACTCAGCTCACCTGTGGTCCAGCGAAGTAAGCGAGAGAGATAGCTTCAGCATCTATCTTTATACCTGGTGCGGCCCCTGCCGTCCTGCCTTGCAAGGGCTGTGTGCAAAATTCCCCACCCAAAAGGGTCCAATACACAAGAGAAAGCTGTGATTGGCTACCTCAGAGTGGTTGGACTGGATTAATGTGTCTTCTGGAGCTTCCTGGGCTGAAACAAAAGGGAGATCCAACTGCTCCATTGTCCAGCGCTGGGTGATTTAAAACCCATTCAAATCTTGAATGATTCCCATTCAAGGTGCAAAAGTCTCTTCTGCAGTTTAGATGTATCCACTCGATATACAAACAAATGCTAATAGCATTCAATTGCTTTGTAAACAAAGCATTGTCCTTTGTCTTCGGCCATGTGGTGACAGCCATTTTTATCCCTGGAAATTTAAAAGCACATCGCCAGGGATTCTTTAATCAAAAAAATGAATCTTCAGAACTGTAAATTATTGCGAATTCTTACACTCTGTTTAAAGTCTCATCCAAAAAACAGATATACAGCCTCTGTTCTACTCGTGTCTTTGGGGTTAATTTTAACTTAACACCCCCCCTCCGCCCCCCCCCCCGCCCAACCCCCCGGCAGAATAGGTTAAAATTACCCCTTGATTTCTTGATGCTTTTTATAATACACATAGGAACGGCAGTAGGCCATTCCACAGCTCGAGTCTATTCCACCATTCAATTAGATCATGGCTGATCTGTACTTCAACTCTATTTACCTACCTTTGTTCCATATGGCTTGATACCCTCATCTAATAAGTCTATTTATCTCAGTCTTGAAAGTTTCAATTGTCCCAGCATTGACAGCCATTTTGAGGAGCAAGGTCCAGGAGCAACACTCCATGATAGACCTCCAAATTGTTGGGTTGAGGTGAGTGGGGCAGGTAGAAGGAGCGGGTGCATAGGACCTAAATCTCTGAAGGATGGTTCAGCAAGAACAGTTTGGGAACCTCTCACGTAGATTATGTGCTCAAGTCCTGGTGTGAGGCTTGAACCTACAACCTTCTGACTCAGACGTGAGAGTGTTAGAACATCTTCTGCTGCATTATTCATGGGCTCAGGATAAGGCCGGGAAAATGGTGGTGGAGCCCAAGAAGCCTAAGTATGTACTTCTCTCCAATATTCATGAAACAAAAAAGATGAAAAAAGGAAACAAATGCTTCAACACTAATGTAATCACAGCAGGACCAGAGTCTGTTATATGACCTTTTTTTTCTCAGTAGCAGCACTGTCCCACCGCAAAAAAAAAATCAAATTAACATTCTTGCTTCCTATTTTACATTAATGGGTACCTGTCACTGAACTGTCTTAGCAGTACAGCATGAAAAGCCTGTGCTGCTGATAATGTCTTATTAAAGTACTGAGCAATCTTAATGCACCATGAAAATTGTCAGTTCTACAAATCATGGCAATAATGCTATTTAAAGAGGAAACTTTAACATGAAAATTATCAGCATGCCACAATAATCCCATTGTATTATTTCAATTTTGTCTTTGTATTCAAAGCATTCCGCCAACAAATGACAGATAAATATGCTCCTTGCTTTTCCTGTCTATTTGCAGCTGTTTGGGTCTGTCCTACATTTTTTTCAGGTGCCAAAATTCTTTCACTACTTTTGGATCCTTGCTTCATAGCTGGGCACGTTTGTCTTGTGTTTTCTTGCCCATAACTGCCATTTAATTTCTGTTAATGACATTTATTCCTGTTGTTACTTGGTCAGTTTTCAGGAAGGTGGATTTTGAAAGCTCTCCTTTTAAATTGACTGGGGAAGAATTTCCACGTGGATTCTCCCACTTTCTTGCTATAACTTCAAAAAAGATCAGCGGAAACCCCAGAGAAATGCTATTCTTCCAAGTTCAGTTGATAAGCAAGGATGCTAAAGTTAATATACTAATTGGAAACAAGGCTAAATAGCATAACGGCCCACATTTTATGAGACTCTCCCAGGAGCTCAGAGCTTTGCTGAGATAGAGTGCAGACCATGAAATTGGGTGTGCAATCTTGTGTATCATCAACAACAACAACTTGCATTTATATAGTGCCTTTAACATAGTAAAATGTCCCAAGATGCATTACAGGAGTGTAATCAGACAAAATATGACACCAAGCTACATAAGGAGATATTAGGAAAGGTGATCAAAAGCTTGGTCAAAGAAAGCATCTTAAATGAAAAGAGAGAGGTAGAGAGGCAGAGTGGTTTAAGGAAGAAAATCCAGAGCTTAGGGCCTCGGCAGCTGAAAATACGGCTGCCAATGGTGGAGCGATTAAAATCAGGAATGCACAAGAGGCCAGAATTGGTTAAGCGCAGCTATCTCGGAGGATTGTAGGGCTGGAGGAGGGTACAGAGATGGGGAGAGGTGAGGCCATAGAGTGATTTGAAAATAAGGATGAGAATTTTAAAATCGAGGCTTTGCCAGACTGAGTATGCAATGTAGGTCAGCGAGCACAGGGGTGAACAGGACTTGGTGCGAGTTAGGTTATGGGCAGCAGAGTTTTGGATGAGTTCAAGTTTATGGAGGGTGGAAGATGAATTTGAACTGTGCCAAATTTTATTTCCTTAAATATACTAGATGTGTATCAGGCAAATGCAAGCCTACTGATATAGAATAATTATTTAAATGAGGCCCCTCACCAAATTACACAAGAATTGACTGAGCTCTACCCCAGTGTACACCTAGCCCATATCTAATGGCTGCTCAACTGCTCCACTGGCCTGCTTTGGTATAATCCTTCAAGCAAAATTGCTGTAATTACAGTTGATGGCAAAGCATGCATTTTTTTTGCAGTGTGGATTCATCTACTTTTGTGTGAACAAATCTTTTTTTGCTGGTCACATCCACTCTATCGCAAAACCCATCCCTTTGCCAGAAAATAAACTGTCCGAGTCTTTTCAACTGCTGCTGTATTACATACAATTTGCAAATAACAAAATTCTAAGGATGTGAATCCCCTTGGGTGTTCCCAATGCGCAGTACCAGTTAGATGAGGATGATTTCATAAAAGGGCAAAAACTTCAGGTGCAGTGCACAAGCCCATCGATACCCAAATATCGGTATTTACAGGCTGCACTACACCTACCGGCTATGTCAGAGAAGGTCTGTCTTGTTAATATTAGACAGCTGTAGTACATAGCATTCAAATGGCACAATGCTGATATTTCTTTCAGAATCTAGTACACTAAATACAAGAAATCATGATCATGATTAAAACAGAGTTTAGTACTGCATCAAATAAAACTTTTCATGACTTTAGAGTAAATGTGAATTAACAGTTAGCTTTAGATAGCTATATCATTAAAAGGGTTTCTTTGTCTGTGCCTGGGAGTGACCAATACACAAAATGATCCTGATTCATCCAGAAAGTCAATGAAAGAAAAGGCATCTTTCCTTACTAATCTTTAAGATGGTGACCAAAGCCCAGCAGTCTAGAAATTGCAGGAAGGATCTTAGTTTTGCAGATGAGCTAGGATGCAGAAGCATTGGCCTCAAATTATACATAGAAAAAGCATTAATACATATGCAGCTTGTCAAGTGATTCTATGCATAGGAGCCAGCATTGTGTCTTTGAACTTGATTAATTGACAGCTCTTCATTTAGAGGCCTTTGGACTGGAACATCTACGGGGCTGTTTTGTGGCATACCTTCAGTTTAACTTTGAGAATTGTTACTTGAGGTCCATGTGGCAACATAGGAATCTCATCCACCATGTACAAGCTTCACATTGGGAAATCTATGAAAGACTGTTTCCTTCGAAAATACTTTAACTGCTTGTGGACTGATTCTACTTTTATTAATTTTCTTAGTATCAGTCTTGACCACCTCCACTTCACTGGGAGGCAGTGACCAAGCCAAGACTTCTGCTCCAAGCTGACTTACAGACAATTTCAAGGATTGGCACAGCTCTGTGATTTTGAAGGTTAAAATAGCATTAAGCTTCTATTGGACAACATCCTTCCAGGTCACTGCAGGGGACATCTGCCAAATAAGCTATTCTATAGTTTATACTGTAAAAAGCAAGTGATTCATGCCATGCTTGCTGTTAGATCCGTGATTCTGAGAGTATGCTGTTTTTCAATAACCACACGGATGCTGTAACTTAACGATAAACAGCTATTTACTGGAGGAGGGTAGTCTCAAGACTGGGGGTACAGAGGCATGCGCAAGGCTTATATACAGGTGTGGTCACTGCCGGTACTACAGTATACAGGAGCTGTAAGGCACATACACTATAATTCCTCCCCTTTTAGATTAGTAGTACCCCTAATATTCAAATAACAATTAACACTTTAACATGTACATTAAACAACAATAGTCCATTTATAGATTCAGTCTTTGGGGAGGCTTCCTGACCCTTTCGGGATAGCGCCTTTCCTGAGGTTCTTGTTCTTGGTGCAGAGGCGATTCTGACCCCTTTTCATCGGGTAGTTCATCGGGTTCCACTGCTACTGGTTCTGAGGTAGATGCTACTGGTATGTCGGGTTCATCCCCAGGTACTCGAGACATGGGGTTGACGCGTTCCTGTGACGCTAAGATCTGATCGACGTGGCGTCTCACAATGTTCTCCCTGACATCCACTGTGTACATTAATGGCCCCTGCCTTGTGCATATCGTTCCGGGTTGCCATTTCTCTGTTCGATAGTCACGGGCCAAGACTGGTTGTCCTACATTGAAGCTCCTTGTCGGCTTCTCATTGATGTGCTGGAATTGTTTGTCCTCAACATTTCTTCACACATTTGGTCTGAGCAAGTCCAGACGAGATCTCAACCTTCAGTTAAAGAACATCATGGCCGGGGTCTGGTTGGTAACTGCATGTGTCACGTTTCGGTAGGCTAATAAGAAATTGTCCATCTTATGCTGCAGTGGAATTTCATCGTCGCACATGGCCTTTATCGCCTTCTTAAAGGTTTATACGAACCTCTCAGCCAATCCATTTGTGGCTGGATGATACGGGGCGGATGTGTAATGCCTTACCCCATTCCTTCTCATAAATTTTGGAAACTCTTCGGACACAAACTGTGGTCCATTATCAGAGCAAATCTGCTCTGGCAAACCGTTTCTGGCAAATATGGTCTGTAGGACTGCAATCGTTTTCTCTGTAGTGGTTGATGACATTTTTATCACCTCAGGCCACTCCGAATGAGCATCCACTGCTATTAAGAACATTGAGTCCATGAATGGACCAGCGAAATCAATATGCACCCGTTGCCATGGAGAGGAGGGGCACTCCCATGGGTGCAGAGGGGCATGTGGTGGTGCATTTTGGACCTTCTGGCATCCTAAGCAGCTCTTAGTTAGGTCTTCGATTTGTTGATCGATTCCCGGCCACCACACATAAGCCCTAGCAAGGCTTTTCATTTTCACTCCCCCCAGATGACCTTCATGTAGCTCATTTAGCACTCTCTCCCTTAACTTGGGTGGAATCACCACTCTGGATCCACACATCACTGTCCCCTGGCATACTGACAGCTGTTCTCTTCTGGATGAGAATGCTGGCAACAGTGAGTCGCCATGTGTTGGCCATCCACTCACCGTCAAATCATATACCCGAGACAGCGTCGGATCATTGCGGGTCTCCTTCTCTCTATCCGCGTTCGTTACTGACAATCGTTCAATTATTGACGAATAAAATATCTCGAAAGGGTCCACTGCTGGTGCTTCCTCCACAGTAGGCAGTGGCAGGCGCGATAGCCCATCAGCGTTCCCATGCTGTTTCGTGCCTTTATATTCTATTTCATATTGATTCGCCCCTAGAAACAGGGACCATCTTTGTAACCGTTGTGCAGTCATCACTGGAACGCCCTTCTTAGGATTAAAGATGGAGACAAGTGGTTGCTGGTCAGTCAGCAAGGTGAACTTCTGCCCATGCAGATAGTGGTTGAATTTTTTTACTCCCCATACTAGGCTGAGGGCCTCCCTCTCGATCTGGGCGTAGTTGCGCTCGGCTGAGGTTAGTGACCAAGACGCAAAGGCTACTGGCCTCTCCACCCCGTCTGGGAATTTGTGCGACAGCACCACTCCAATACCATAGGGTGATGCATCACATGCCAAACGAATTGGTAGTGCTGGGTTGAAATGGGCCAACACCTCTTTTGATGTGATCAGTTCTTTACACTTCTGGAAAGCTCATCCACGTTCGTCATTCCACTTCCATGGTACCCCTGTTTGTAGTAGGGTGTTCAGTGGGTGTAATACCGTGGACAAATTTGGTAAGAACTTGTTGTAGTAGTTTACCAGCCTGAGGAACGACCTCAGTTGTGACACATTTTCCTGTGCTGGAGCCTTGACTACTGCCTCAATCTTTTCAGGGGACTTATGTAACCCCTCTTCATTGATGACGTGGCCACAATACGAGATCTGTTTCTGGAAAAACTCGCACTTGTGGCGATTAGCTCGTAGCCCATACTCCTTTAATCTGGTGAGCACCTTTTTGTACTTCTCCTGTGGAGATTTCTTACTGTTGGTATTCTTCCCAGACCTGCAGACTCTTGCTATGTGTCCTGCTTTTCCACACTATCTGCACACTTGGTCCTTGAACCAACAATCCTTCTGGTCATATGTTGTTCTGCCGCAGCAATAGCACTTCCCTGTTCCATAGGACATTTCATTGGTGCCATATTCTTCCAGTCTCCGTTGTATCTCTGCAGCTCCCCTTGCGGTTGCTTCGTGTGATACTGCCATACTGAAAGCCTTGTCCAGCGTAAGATCCTTTTCTGATAGAAGCCGTTTCTGGGTTCCTTCACTTTGTAGCCCACACACAAACTTGTCCCTTAACGTATCTGCTAGTCCGGCTCCAAACTGGCAGTGTTTCGATAGCTTACGCAGTTCCGTTAGGTACTCAGCATTGTTTTCGTCTTTGTGTTGTTTCCTTTTATGGAACTTAAATCGTTCTGCTATCAGCAGTGGTGTGGGGTTTAAGTGGTCCTGTAAGATTTCTACTATGCTTTCAAAATTCTTGTTCACCGGCTTCTCTGGGGTTATTAGATTTCGCAGTAACCCATAAGTTTTTGCACCCATGGAATTTAACAAAACCAGTGCTTTACTAACATCTGGCAGTTCATTCGCCCTGCAGTACACCTCAATACGTTCCACATATGTCACCCAATCTTCGACTTCATTGTCGAACGTAGAGATACTGCCACTCTTCGGCATCCCTGGGTGTGATTTAACTGTCAAAAATGGCATCTCCCGCGCTTCCCCTTCTTCTCCGCTGGCACAAAATGGCGTCTCCCGTGCTTTCCTTCCTTCCCGCGCTCGCCCTTCTTCTCCGCTGCGGCTTCTAAAAACGGCGTCTCCCGCGCTCTTCCTTCTTCTCCGCAGCTCAATGGCGTCTCCCGCGCTCTCCCTTCTTCTCCCCGCGGACACTGTTCAGCCCTTGAGTCCTGGCTGTGCTCTGTGCGTTCTTTTTTTTTTCTCGACGCCGCTCGGTCCTGAACCCGGCTGTTGCTCTGGGCGCTTCACCCTCTGTCTTACCCCGTCGACGCTGCTCGGCTTTCTCTCCGCCGTTGGTCAGCTCCAGCCGCCGCTGTCTGGGATGGGTCTGCGCTGGACCTGTCGTCAGTCTCTTGCTGATCGTCGTGGCTGGGGAACCAAGCCCGGCTCTCCACAGCCTCCCCTGCGATGTTTACTCTCTGCCGGACGACTGGGCGGTTGCTCATGGTCGACACCCGTGTTCCTGGCCTCGACTTTTTTTTTTTTTGTTACACCGCCCTCCCGGAGCGAATCCTCGAAGGGAAATGCAGAGTTGCAGGTAGATTCGAATCGACACTCGTCGCCACTGTTAGATCCGTGATTCTGAGAGTATGCTGTTTTTCAATAACAACACGGATGCTGTAACTTAACGATAAACAGGTATTTACTGGAGGAGGGTACAGAGGCATGCGCAAGGCTTATATACAGGTGTGGTCACTGCCGGTACTACAGTATACAGGAGCTGTAAAAGTAGTTCTGTCTTAAATGCACATACACTACAGTTGCAAAATGAAACACCTCTACAACTTTCCCAGTGGAAAGGAGACACCAACTCGAGATGGTACAGATAAACTAATTGCGTGGACAGACAAGTGGCAGATGCAACTCAATATAGAAAATTTGAAGTAAGAATAGGGAAAGGAAATACTACTTACATGGCAAGGCTTTAAAGTGAGTACAGAAGCAGAGGGACCATGGCATGCATATAAAGGTTTGTTAAAAATGGCAGCAGAATTGTATTCCACCACAATCTGCAACATCATGGCCTGGCATATCCCTCACACTGCCATTACCATCAAGCAAGGGGACCAACCCTGGTTCAATAAGGAGTGTAGAAGAGTATGCCAGGAGCAGTACCTAAAAATGAGGTGCCAACCTGGGGAAGCTGCAACATAGGACTACATGCATGCTAAAAAGCAGAAGTAGCATGCTATAGACAGTGCTAAGCGATCCCACAATCAACGGATCAGATGAAAGCTCTGCAGCCCTAGCCACATCCTGTCGTCAATGGAACAACTAACGGGAGGAGGAGGCTCCATGAATATCCCCATCCTCAATGGTGGTGGAGCCCAGCACTTGAGTGCAAAAGACAAACCTGAAGCGTTTGCAACCATCTTCAACCAAAAGTGCCGAGTGGATGATCCATATCGGCCTACACCTGAGCTCCCCACCATCACAGAAGCCAGTCTTCAGCCAATTGGATTCACTCCATGTGATATCAAGAAACAGCTGAGTGCACTGGATACAGCAAAGGCTATGGGCCCCGACAACATCCCGGCTGTCGTGCTGAAGACTTGTGCTCCAGAACTAGCCGCGCCTCTAGCTAAGCTGTTCCAGTAAAGCTACAACACTGGCATCTTTCCAACAATGTGGAAAACTGCGCAGGTATGTCCAGTCCACAAAAAGCAGGACAAATCCAATCCAGTCAATTACTGCCCCATCATTCTACTCTCAATCATCAGCAAAGTAATGGAAGTTGTCATCGACAGTGCTATCAAGCGGCACTTATTTAAAAACAACCTGCTCACTGATGCCCAGTTTGGGTTCCACCAAGACCACTCAGCTCCCGGCCTCATTACAGACTTGGTCCAAACATGGACAAAGGAACTGAATTCCAGAGGGGAGGTGAGAGTGACTGTCCTAGACATCAAGACTGCATTTGACCGAGTGTGGCATCAAGGAGCCCTAGAAAAACTTAAGTCAATGGGAATTGGGGGGAAAACACTCCACTGGCTGGAGTCATACCTAGCACAAAGGAAGATGGTTGAGGTGGTTGAAGGTCAATCATCGCAGCCCCAGGACATCGCTGCAGGAGTTCCTCAGGACACTGTCCTAGGTCCAACCATCTTCAGCTGCTTCATCAATGACCTCCCCTCCATCATAAGGTCAGATGTGAGGATGTTCGCTGATGACTGCACAGTGTTCAATGCCATTCACAACTCCTCAGATAATGAAACAGTCCATGCCCACATGGAACAAGACCTGGATGATGTTCAGGCTTTGGCTGATAAGTGGCAGGTAACATTTGCACCACAGAAGTGCCAGGCAATGAATATCTCCAACAAGCGAGAGTCTAACCACTGCCCCTTGACATTTAACGGCATTACCAACACAGAATCCCCCACCATCAACATACTAGGGGGTCACCATTGACCAGGTACTTAACTGGACCAGTTGTTGATGGTAGGGCAACAAGAGCAGGTCAGAGACTAGGTATTCTGCGGCGAGTGTCTCACCTCCTGACTCCCCAAAGCCTTTCCACCATCTACAAGGCACAAGTAAGGAGTGTGATGGAATACTCTCCACTTGCCTGGATGAGTGCAGCTCCAACAACATGCAAGAAGCTCGACACTATCCAGGACAAAGCAGCCCACTTGATTGCCACCCCATCCACCACCTTAAGTATTCAGTCCCTCCACCACCGGCGTACCATGGCTGCAGTGTGTACCATCTACAAGATGCACTGCAGCAACTCGCCAAGGCTTCTTCAGCAGCACCACCCAAACCCACAACCTCTTCCACCTAGAAGGACATGGGCAGCAGGCGCATGGGAACACCACCACCTCCAAGTTCCCCTCCAAGTCACACACCATCCTGACTTAGAAGTATATCATCGATCCTTCATCGTCGCTGGGTCAAAATCCTGGAACTCCCTATCTAACAGCTCTGTGGGAGTACTTTCACCACACGGGCTGCAGCGGTTCAAGAAGGTGGCTCATCACCACCTTCTCAAGGGCAATTAGGGATGGGCAGTAAATGCTGGTCTTGCCAGCGACGCCCACATCCCATAAACAATTTTTTTTTTAATCGGATGAGGCCATAAAAAATCCTTGGGGGAGAAATTGGCATGCATTTTGCAGGCATAACATTTCTGGGCATGAGTTCTTCACCCTTTAGGTGTCCCTTGTGTTGTGTAAATGGCAAAGAAAATGGAGTATAAAAGTAGGGAGGTCCTGTTACAACTGTACAGGGTGTTGGTGAGACCACACCTGGAGTACTGTGTACAGTTTTGGTCTCCTTATTTAAGGAAAGATATTCTTGAATTGGAGGCAGTTCAGAGAAGGTTCAGGAGATCGATTTCGGAGATGAAGGGGTTGTCTTATGAAGAAAGGTTGAGCAGGTTGAGCCGATACTCATTGGAGTTTGAGAGGGGATCTACTTGAAACATATAAGATTCTGAAGGGGCTTGACAGGGTAGATGCAGAGAGGATGAAAGAGATATGGTAAATTCTGTAGGGGGTGGCGGGTGGCACGTGCGCCCAGTCAGTTATGCCCCTGACTGCATGTGAGCAGTTCAAATCGCTCCCACGCCCCTGGGTTCTAGACACCGGACTTAGGTACAGGCGGCTATACAGAAAACTTGAGTAGACAAGCGGTTTGGTGTAAGGAAACCAAGATTTTATTAAAACAGAGAGGAAAACACAGTCTTACGAGAAATTACTGGTAGAAAAATTACAGGCATATAACAATAATTATACTTATACAGGGAATGGGGATCACACGGCACATCGAGGGAAAAACAACTACTTTAACAATCCCCTTATCCTTATCCCACCCCTATACCTAACTAGATTAAGCTATGAGGGGCCAGGAATTCATGCTCACCAATCCAAAGCATAGCCTGTTGTTTTAGCAATTGCGAGTTTTGAGGTCTGGTCTCCTGTCCTTTGGGGTACTCCGTCGCCACGTGGTCTCAGGGCACGGTGCTGGAGCTGTTGCTGCGACACACCTTTCTTCTCCTCAGCTACTGTCGTCATCTTGTCGCAATGGGTTCTCTTCTTCTTCTTCCTCGGGCAGTCGGCGGCGGTAACGTTGCGTCAGCGAGACGGTTGGCAGTCTTCACTGCTTAGATTTTCCTACCCAAGCGTCAAACGTTATGGCGTGGACACCTGCGTTTAATGCCAGCTCATTTGCAGTGTTCAACTAGCCAACTTAGTCTCACTGTCCTTATATATTTTCTTCCCCCAAGCACCAGCTTTTAACTCAGCGCTCGGTCTTAATTAATGCGTCTTCTGCTGCCTTTCTCTGCTCTTTGTCGGGTCTACCTTATTCTTCGTCTCAGTTCATTTTGCCTTGTTTCCTCCGCCCTCTCTCGTGGCCCGGGTGTCCTGAGTGACTTTGGACTCGGGTCTCGTTCCCCTCTCCTGCAATTGGTATGGATGTCCTTGACTGCTGAAAACCCAATGCGGGGAGTGAGAAGAGAACCCGCCACGAGGCCAGGGCACGAGTACGGGCGGCGGCAGCCCAAGGCCCAACAAGAGGTCAGAGTCGAGAGAGCAGCAAGCAGAGAGCCAGGGAGCAATTGCTACTAAGGGCCTACAATTATACTCCTTTTGATGGCCCTTATCTGCGCGCCAAATCAGGTCAGTCCATTGTTTCACTTTTGGCGGGCTGTTTTAAATGATTATACCAATCTAAACTAATTCGTTTTAGATGGCCATTTATCGCACCTGATGTCCGAGCTGTATTGCCATTAATGCATTTTAACCGGCCTGTCTAGCCTTGATGGCTTCCTTAAGCTGTTTCCGATTATTTATGCGGACAAACTAATGGCCTTGTGCTTAGGCCTAACTGGGTTGATCTGTTCCAATCTGACAAAATGCATATTCAATGATTGCTTAGCTGTCTGGCCCTTCAAACACAAAGTCTTTTTCACAGAAATGCATTTTAAGTTTCGATTTCCCAAAGCAGCTTGTTCTGTGCTGCAGAGTCCAAGCTTTTAAAAATCTTACAGGCTTTTGGTCACGAGGTGCGGATGCCATCTTTGGGTGCCCTTTTTAAATTGTCCATAAGGTCCCTTTTACTAATAACCTTGGGAGAATGTGGAAATTTTGCGAATCCTACACTCCCTGCTGTGATACTAAAACTTGCTTGAAGTATCATCCTTACAAGGTGAGCAAAATTTTCTGACCATCCATAGTCAACCTTCCCCTGTAATTACCTATCTAATATACCCATGACACATGCACTTCCCATTCCGCGAAAATGTAGTGTACATAAGTATACATAGAATAACTATAGTCGTTTACACACATCCAAGCATGGAGGGGGGTCCAACACCCCTGTACCACTTGGTACACATACATCTTTATTAACAACGCATCACAAGATCTTTATTAAAAACAACAAAACACAAAAAAACAACAATCTTTAATCAAAAATACAAGGAAAAAACTCAAACAGGTGTATCTCCCTCCACCTTCACATAATGTTCCTTCCAGATCCTCTGGTTTTGGAACTCTAACAACTGGCCTTTTCCATTGCACTGGATGCAGACTAGATACAACACTATCCCTAACTGGCAAACCACGAGAATGTGGGAAGCCAGTCTGATCCATGAAGGGACCTCTATGTTATTGAAAATGTCCCACCAGAGTGGAATCACGATATCCAATATCTTAGCCACTATCTCTACTGTTTTCTGCTCTAGAGCGTAAAAATGTTTCTGCGAAACTATAACGGCTTTGAGTATTTGGGTAAGGTGTTCAGGGAGAGGGGGATTTCGTAGCCAAAATGCGCTACATACTTCTGCAAATTGGTAAAATTCTCCTTCACAGTGAGGTGAACAGTGGAGGGTTCAGGAATGGGGACAATTTGCTCCTGGGCCACTTGAGCTTCTGCCTCGGGTTTAAAACAGAAACTGCTGTCACTAACCGGACACCAGCTATGCTGTCCATACTGGTAGTAGGATGCTCCTCTGGTGACATAATGGGCCCTATTATCTGGATCGTGCGGGAAATTTTTGGGTTCCCCGAATGTCGGGTTCCGACCCGAAAAAAAATGGGTCAGCCAGCTGCACGCAATTTTCCCTCAAGTGGCCAATTAAGTTCCAGCGTGTGGGAACCCTTGCTAATTGACCATTTTCATTCAGAAAACCCCACAGTATGATGTCATAATTCGTGGTGCTTTCAAGGTCCACAGCAAGCATTGCTTCCTCTGTTGGCTTCCAAACGAACCATACAGGATGGCAGAGGAGCCTGCAGCAGCTGTGGCCAGTGCCAGACCCCGAGCTGCCTCCAAATTCGATGAAGCTTCACTGCAGGCATTATTGGATGGGGTTAGGGCCCACAGGGAGTTCCTCTTCCCTAGGTCAGGCAGGAAGAGGCCTCCCACTGAGACCAAGGCTGCATGGATGCAGGTATCAGCAGATGTCAACTCACTGGGAGTCACCAGAAGAACCTGGATACAGTGTCGGAAATGATTCCATGACCTTCACCGTACAGGAAAAGTAAGAATGAAGTTTCCAACACCCTCAGCCTCATCCCCATTGCCTTTCCCCACCAGCACTCAGCTTTAGCACTCTCTTCCTCCACATCACGCTTCACAGTCACATCCATGCACCCATACCCATTTCATCTCTCTCTATGCTCACATTCACATAACTATTCCACCATGCAGCCCTCACACTCCCTCTCACTCTGATGCTTTGAACACAGCTGACAACACACAGGGATGGCCCTTGGTCTTGCAGCCTCACACCATCTTTGTCTCCCTCTAAGTATCTATGCTATGCAATCTCTACACTCACTCCTTCCTTCTCACTCAAACTCCACTTGTCTCCCTCATTGCAGGAAAAGAGAACTCACAACAACAGAGAGCGAGCCAGGACTGGAGGAGGCCCACCCTCAGTAGCCCATTGACCCCCTGGAAGGAAGGAGTGCTGGAAATTGTTGGGGCTGACGTGGCCGTGGAAGTTGGGGAAGGAGAGACGGGGGCAGTCCCGCAAGCTGGTGACAGAATAGTTTGCCATCTCTCTCATTGACATAGCATGAGTCGCTGTTATGATTCTGAAGCTACATCATTTGGACTTATGAACATCTGCCAACTCTAATGTGCATGTAACCTTGGCATCACATCTCTAACTCCTTCCTCTACTCCCCCACAGGACCATCCAGAGCCCCCGTCCCCACTGTGGAGGAGGAAGAGGCTGTGCAGCCAGACTCCTCAGAGGAAGCTCCAACCTCTGAGGGTGCAGCGTCAGCAGAAGTAAGCGCACCCAGCACCAGTGCAGACACTCACACCTCAGGGGGACCTTCGGGACATAGAGTAGTGTTGTCACCTGGTGTTTCACACCTCACAAGTGAGCCTCAGCAGATTCTGGAGACAGGGACAGAAGTGGAGAGTCCTAGTCGGAGGGCGCAGGACTCTGCCAGCTCAGCTCAGCTGCGCTGCATGTTGACCCTCTGCCTCTGGGTCCATCCACAAGAGAAGAGGTGATGGATCTCCATGCACAGATGCAGGAGTCTCTGGCAGGTTTTGTCTCCAGGGTCGCTGCGAGTGTGGAGCGAATGGAGGAGTTCATAGCGACCATGAGTGTTAGATCCGTGATTCTGAGAGTACGCTGTTTTTCAATAACCACACGGATGCTGTAACTTAACGATAAACAGCTATTTACTGGAGGAGGGTAGTCTCAAGACTGGGGGTACAGAGGCATGAGCAAGGCTTATATACAGGTGTGGTCACTGCCGGTACTACAGTATACAGGAGCTGTAAAAGTAGTTCTGTCTTAAAGGCACATACACTACAATTCCTCCCCTTTTAGATTAGTAGTACCCCTAATATTCAAATAACAATTAACACTTTAACATGTACATTAAACAACAATAGTCCATTTATAGATTCAGTCTTTGGGGCCGCTTCCTGACCCTTTCGGGATAGCGCCTTTCCTGAGGTTCTTGTTCTTGGTGCAGAGGCGATTCTGACCCCTTTTCATCGGGTAGTTCATCGGGTTCCACTGCTACTGGTTCTGAGGTAGATGCTACCGGTATGTCGGGTTCATCCCCAGGTACTCGAGACATGGGGTTGACGCGTTCCTGTGACGCTAAGATCTGATCGACGTGGCGTCTCACAATGTTCTCCCTGACATCCACTGTGTACATTAATGGCCCCTGCCTTGTGCATATCGTTCCGGGTTGCCATTTCTCTGTTCGATAGTCACGGGCCAAGACTGGTTGTCCTGCATTGAAGCTCCTTGTCGGCTTCTCATTGATGTGCTGGAATTGTTTGTCTTCAACATTTCTTCGCGCATTTGGTCTGAGCAAGTCCAGACAAGATCTCAAACTTCGGTTAAAGAACATCATGGCCGGGGTCTGGTTGGTAACTGCATGTGTCGCGTTTCGGTAGGCTAATAAGAAATTGTCCATCTTATGCTGTAGTGGAATTTCATCGTCGCACATGGCCTTTATCACATTCTTAAAGGTTTGTACGAACCTCTCAGCCAATCCATTTGTGGCTGGATGATACGGGGCGGATGTGTAATGCCTTACCCCATTCCTCCATGGGTGTAGAGGGGCATGTGGTGGTGCATTTTGGACCTTCTGGCATCCTAAGCAGCTCTTAGTTAGGTCTTCGATTTGTTGATCGATTCCCGGCCACCACACATAAGCCCTAGCAAGGCTTTTCATTTTCACTCCCCCCAGATGACCTTCATGGAGCTCATTTAGCACTCTCTCCCTTAACTTGGGTGGAATCACCACTCTGGATCCACACATCACTGTCCCCTGGCATACTGACAGCTGTTCTCTTCTGGATGAGAATGCTGGCAACAGTGAGTCGCCATGTGTTGGCCATCCCCTCACCGTCAAATCATATACCCGAGACAGCATCGGATCATTGCGGGTCTCCTTCTCTATATCCGCGTTCGTTACTGGCAATCGTTCAATTATTGACGAATAAAATATCTCGATAGCGTCCACTGCTGGTGCTTCCTCCACAGTAGGCAGTGGCAGGCACGATAGCCCATCAGCGTTCCCATGCTGTTTCGTGCCTTTATATTCTATTTCATATTGATTCGCCCCTAGAAACAGGGACCATCTTTGTAACCGTTGTGCAGTCATCACTGGAACGCTCTTCTAAGGATTAAAGATGGAGACAAGTGATTGGTGGTCAGTCAGCAAGGTGAACTTCTGCCCATGCAGATAGTGGTTGAATTTTTTTACTCCCCATACTAGGCTGAGGGCCTCCCTGTCAATTTGGGTGTAGTTGCGCTCGGCTGAGGCTAGTGACCGAGACGCAAAGGCTACTGGCCTCTCCAACCTGTCTGGGAATTTGTGCGACAGCACCGCTCCAATACCATAGGGTGATGCATCACATGCCAAACGAATTGGTAGTGCTGGGTTGAAATGAGCCAACACCTCTTTTGATGTGATCAATTCTTTACACTTCTGGAAAGCTAGTCTACGTTCGTCATTCCACTTCCATGGTACCACTGTTTGCAGTAGGGTGTTCAGTGGGTGTAATACCGTGGACAAATTTGGTAAGAACTTGTGGTAGTAGTTTACCAGCCTGAGGAACGACCTCAGTTGTGACACATTTTCCGGTGCTGGAGCCTTGACTACTGCCTCAATCTTTTCAGGGGACTTATGTAACCCCTCTTCATTGATGACGTGGTCACAATACGAGATCTGTTTCTGGAAAAACTCGCACTTGTGGCGATTAGCTCGTAGCCCATACTCCTTTAATCTGGTGAGCACCTTCTCCAAGTTGGCGAGGTGATCACTCTCATTTTCGCTCGTGACCAAGATGTCGTCCAAATAACACTGGGTCCCTGGAATCCCTTGCAGGACTTGATCCATTGCCCTTTGCCAGATAGCCGGAGCCGAGGCTACCCCGAACACCAGCCGGTTGTATTGATAGAGACCTTTATGAGTGCTAATCGTAAGGTATTGTTTCGAAGCTTCTTCTACCTCCATTTGCAAGTACCCCTGGGCTAGATCAATTTTGGTGAAGCGTTTACCTCCAGATAGCGAGGCGAAAATATCCTCAATTCGTGGAAGCGGATATTGTACTGTGTGAAGGACTGGGTTCACTGTCACCTTAAAATCCCCACAGATGCGGACCTTCTTTGGTTCCCCAGGCATATTACTCAACGACCTCTTCATTACAGCAACGATGGGTGTAGCCCACTCGCTCCAGTCCACTTTGGACAGTACTCCTGAACGTTCCAACCCTTCCAGCTCTGCTTCGACAGCTGGTCTGATCGCATAAGGCACTGGTCTGGCCTTAAGAAACTTTGGGCTTGCATTTTCCTCTATTTTAATCGTTGCTGTTATGCCTTTTAGTGTTCCTAGTCCCTCCTGGAACACTTCTTTTGCGTCAGTTAGCATTTTTGACAGTCGTCCAGGTGTGACGTCATCATCCTTTTTGGCCTCAACCTTCAGTGCCTGTATAGAATGCCAATCTAATTGTATTTTCCGGATCCATTCACGTCCTAGCAGTGGTGGTCCTCCATCTGGCAATACATATATATCCATTTTAGGTATTTCCTGGCCTTTATATATCACTTTCAGCCTTATTTTTCCTTTGGGGTAGACTTTTTGCCCTGTATACGTCTTCAAGACAATCTCTGTAGCTTTCAAGGGTATATGTGAAAATAGCCGCTTGTAGTCCCTTTGGTTTATGACTGTTAGGGCTTATCCTGTGTCCAATTCCATTTCCACTTGGACTCCTTCTATCTTGAGTGTAACCCAGATAGTCTGGTGATCCTCCATTTTGGTTACCTTATGTAGTTTCAGACAACCCAGCTCCTTGCTTCCGGAGTCTGTGTCACTTTTCTGTTCGTCTGAACCACTGTCCATCACCTGGTGTACTTTTTTGTACTTCTCCTGTGGAGATTTCTTACTGTTGGTTTTCTTCCCAGACCTGCAGACTCTTGCTATGTGTTCTGCTTTTCCACACTGTCTGCACACTTGGTCCTTGAACCAATAATCCTTCTGGTCCTGTGTTGTTCTGCCGCAGCGATAGCACTTCCCTGTTCCATAGGACATTTCATTGGTGCCATATTCTTGCGGTCTCCGTTGTATCTCTGCAGCTCCCCTTGCGGCTGCTTCGTGTGCTACTGCCATACTGAAAGCCTTGTCCAGCGTAAGATCCTTTTCTGATAGAAGCCGTTTCTGGGTTCCTTCACTTTGTAGCCCACACACAAACTTGTCCCTTAACATATCTGCTAGTCCCGCTCCAAACTGGCAGTTTTTCAATAGCTTGCGCAGTTCCGTTAGGTACTCAGCATTGCTTTCGTCTTTGTGTTGGTTCCTTTTATGGAACTTAAATTGTCCTACTATCAGCAGCAGTGTGGGGTTTAAGTGGTCCTGTAGGATTTCTACTATGCTTTCGAAATTCTTATTCACAGGCTTCTCTGGGGTTATTAGATTTCGCAGTAACCCATAAGCTTTTGCACCCATGGAATTTAACAAGACCAGTACTTTACCAGCATCTGGCACTTCATTCGCCCTGCAGTACACCTCAATACATTCCACATATGTCGCCCAATCTTCGACTTCATTGTCGAACGTAGAAATACTGCCACTCTTCGGCATCCCTGGGTGTGATTTAACTGTCAAAACTGGCGTCTCCCGCGCTTCCCCTTTTCCTCCGCTGGCACAAAATGGCGTCTCCCGTGCTTTCCTTCCGTCCCGCGCTCGCCCTTCTTCTCCGCTATGGCTTCTAAAAATGGTGTCTCCCGCGCTCTTCCTTCTTCTCTGCGGCTCAATGGCGTCTCCCGCGCTCTCCCTTCTTCTCCCCGCGGACACTGTTCAGCCCTTGAGCCCTGGCTGTGCTCTGCGCGTTCTTTTTTTTTTTTCTTGACGCCGCTCGGTCCAGAACCCGGCTGTTGCTTTACCCTCTCTCTCTCCGGTTTGTTTTTTTTGTTTTTTTTTCTCGACGCCGCTCGGTTTTCAACCCCCGGCTGTGCCCTGTGCGCTTCACCCTCTGTCTTACCCCGTCGACGCTGCTCGGCTTTCTCTCCGCCGTCGGTCGGCTCCAGCCACCACTGTCCGGGAAGGGTCTGCGCTGGACCTGTCGTCAGTCTCTTGCTGATCGTCGTGGCTGGGGAACCAAGCCCGGCTCTCCACGTCCTCCCCTGCAATGTTCCCTCTCTGCTGGACGAGTGGGCGGTTGCTCGTAGTCGACGGCCATGTTCCTGGCCTCGACTTTTTTTTTTGTTTTGTTACACCGCCCTCCCGGAGCGAATCCTCGAAGGGAAATGCAGAGTTGCAGGTAAATTCGAATCGACACTCGTCGCCACTGTTAGATCCATGATTCTGAGAGTATGCTGTTTTTCAATAACCACACGGATGCTGTAACTTAACGATAAACAGGTATTTACTGGAGGAGGGTAGTCTCAAGACTGGGGTACAGAGACATGCGCAGGTGTGGTCACTGCCGGTACTACAGTATACAGGAGCTGTAAAAGTAGTTCTGTCTTAAAGGCACATACACTACAATGAGCAGAGCCTTTGTGGAGTCATTGGCGCATGAACGCATCACCATGGAAAGGTTGGCAACCTCCATGGAGGAGATAAGTCGCCAGGGTATGGAAAACATGGTGAGCGCTCATAAGAGAATGACATCTCTTGAGGAGCGATGGCCATCTATTTAACAGAGAAACCAGACCTTCATGGAAGTCCTTCTGAGTAGGACTGCCAGTGCAGATATGGGTCCCCATGGGCCCTAATGCGCAGCAAGGTGCTCTCAAGCCACTTCCAAGCGCTGGCCCCTTCTGGCCTGTGCAGCTTCAGGTGAGTGAACAGCAGCCTGGTGCTCCTGTTGCTGATCCTGCTGTTCCTGGTTCTGCTGCTGCCGCCTCTGCTGCTGGAGATCCTCTAATGGCAAGAAGGGAAGGAAAAAAAGGCGTTCTATGCTTCTGGTAGATGCCTCCGCTGAGGAAGCGCTGAGTGAGGGTGGCGAGAGGGGCTTCCCAGGAGCTCACATTGGAGAAGTGTGTGAGGCTCCAACCTTCCACAGCTGTGCCTAAGCCTTGAACAAGTAGCCCCAAGCCTGCAACAACAAGATCCTTCAACATACAAATGCTCGCCGATTAAATCTCAGCTTTCCCGAATGACCTGCAGCTGAGAGTAAGCAAGCCGGGATTCTTCACACCAGGTTTCACCAGCGGGGTTTCCCGCAGGCGTGTTTAGTGTGGGAAACCCTTGAAAATAGCAACGGCCCCTTAAAATGGCATTAAACACGCCAATAATTGCTGATTAGGGTCCCGACGGCCAGTCCCGCCAGCGGTGGGCGGGACTGATTCGGGTCGGAGGGAAACGGCAGTCCAAAAGTCGGATGGGGCGAGGAATCAGGCGGTGGGGGGGGGGGTCGCGACCCCCTGTTTTTGCAATTTTCCCCGCCCACACGCCTGAAAACCCACCCGATGGCTGGGTGAAAATTGGGGCCAATGTGTCCCACCTCCTATATATGCTACCTGCGGGGGAACATGGCCTTGTGCCATTGCCTCCATGGTACAATTTATAGGCTTCACGCCAGCAGCTCTGAGCCCTCACTGCGGTTTTGAATAGGAATTCAAGTGCTGGGGACACAGGATTATGTGTGCTCCCCGGCTCCGGCACCCTGAGAGGTCAGTACCTGTCATAGCATGCTCCCACTTTATGACGTAAGGTGGGACCACTGTGAAACGAATGTGTGCACCCGCTTGAATGACTCCAATGTTCTCAACCCTGTATACCGGCGCGGGTCGGGCTGTCCTACCCATGACCAGCATCCTAACTACTACTCCCAAGATTGTGTGGTTGGGCCCCCCACAATCCACTGGGGCTGGGTAGGCTTCAGAAGCTAGCCGGAGTTGGCACGGGCTTAATGCGTTCTCAAACGGATGGAGGGCTGCGAGGTGTTTGTTGCTGATTAAGGAGGGGACTAAACCCTGTTTTAAATCCTCCAGATTACTGCGGCCCTCGCCCAGCAACCACACCCCATACAGCACGCACACCTCATTCTGCGCAGCCTGGTCAGAAGCATTTTTGTCTTCCCTTATGAGGGCATTTACCATCTTTGCGTGCTTCTCCAGCTCCGCTATAATCTCCTTTAAATGGACCGTCATGGCCTGGTCCTCATGCAACTCCGAGCCCACTACCTTGTTCTCATCCATTAATATCTTCTTTAACTGTGTTTTTAAACCGTTTATCTGGGTCTGCAGCTCTATGTCATCCAGACTGTTGATGACAGAGGACCCAGTGTTAAACGCAGTAAAAACATCATTCCATACTGTTGAGTCTGTGTTTCCCAATGTAGTTATGCTGAATAACTGGACACAGACTACAGAAATAATTAAACAGGTCTTTAGTAATTGAGGGTCATGTCTGAACTGGAATACACTTTGCTCCACAGGGTTATATGTATACCGGTGTGGTCATCACCAGTACTACAATGTACAGGAGCCATCAAAAAGTAGTCCATCCCTTAAGGTATCCTCTTAAGGTGGTACAGGTTACATACACTACAATTCCTCCCCTTTTAGCTTAACAGTGTACACCCCAATTTAAACATTACATGGATAACATATATACAACTTTCACACAAAACTGTTCAAAGATTCAGTCTCTGAGGAGGCCTCCTGATCCGGGACGGATAATGCCTTTCAGGGGTCTCTGGTTCTCGTTGCTGGGGTGACTCATCCATTTGATCTCCTATGGATTGAACATCATCATGTACGTTCGAGTCTGAAGTAGATGCTACAGGCTCAATAACTTCTTCAACTGGTGTCTCTGCCGTAGACATGGGGTCGACCCTTGTTCTCGATTCCACAAGTTGGTCAGCATGACGTCGTATTATGTTCTCTCCAACGTCTACCGTGTACATCAAGGGTCCTTGTCGGGCATGAATTGTTCCGGATTGCCATTTATCATTCCTATAGTCCCTGGCCAACACTGGTTGTCCTATTTTGAAACTCCGAGTGGCCTTGTTATTTACGTGCTGGAATTGCTTGTTTTCGACTTCCCTACGCACATCGGGTTTTAACAAATCCAACCGGGACCACAACCTCCTGTTATAGAACATTATGGCAGGGCTTTGATTTGTCACTGCATGCGTGGCGTTTCGATATGCCATCAGGAAATTGTCCACCTTGTGTTGTAGTGGAATATGGTCTTCGCTCATGGCCTTTATCGCCTTTTTGAACGTTTGTACAAATCTCTCGGCCAACCCATTGGTAGCCGGATGATATGGGGCAGATGTATAGTGTTTCACCCCATTCTTTTTCATGAATTTCTGGAATTCTTCTGACACGAACTGTGGTCCGTTGTCTGAACATATTTGTTCCGGCAACCCATTCCTTGCAAATATGGTTCTTAGAACTACGATCGTCTTTTCAGAGGTAGTGGTCGACATCTGACATCTGGCCATTTAGAATGTGCATCTACTGCTATCAAAAACATGGAATCCATGAATGGACCTGCAAAGTCGATATGCACACGTTGCCATGGGGTTGAAGGCCATTCCCACGGATGCAGCGGTGCAATTGGAGGTGCGTTTTGAACTTTTTGGCACCCTGAGCAGCTTTTAGTCAGATCCTCTATTTGTTTGTCGATACCTGGCCACCACACATAAGCCCTAGCAAGGCTTTTCATCTTGACTCCCCCCAGATGACCTTCATGCAATTCCTTCAGAACTCTCTCTCTTAATTTAGGAGGAATAATCACCCTTGTTCCATACATCAATGTTCCTTGACAGACGGACAGCTGTTCTCGTCTGGCTGAGAATGCTGGTAACAGTGGGTCGCCATGTGCTGGCCATCCCTGCACTGTCAAATCGTAGACCCGAGACAGTGTCAGGTCGTTTCGGGTCTCTCTCTCAATACCCGCATTGGTGACTGGTAAGCATTCTATGATGGTCGAGTGAAATATCTCGACAGGGTCAACTGCCGGTGCCTCTTCCGCTGTAGGTAGTGGCAGGCGCAACAGCCCATCAGCATTACCATGTTGCTTTGTACCTTTGAATTCGATATCATATTGATGTGCCCCTAGGAAAAGGGACCATCTCTGAAGCCTCTGTGCCCTCATAACCGGAACACCCTTCTTAGGGTTAAAAATGGAAACCAATGGCTGGTGATCTGTCAGCAGCGTAAACTTTTGGCCTTGCAGGTAATGGTTAAATTTCTTAACTCCCCACACGAGGCTGAGAGCCTCCTTATCTATCTGAGCATAGTTGCGCTCTGCAGAGGTCAATGATCTGGATGCGAACGCGACTGGCCTTTCCAAACCATTTGGAAACTTATGTGAGAGCACTGCTCCGATACCATTTGGAGAAGCATCACAAGCTAAGCGAATAGGCAGCGTTGGGTTAAAGTGAGCCAACACTTCCTTAGAGGTGATCAGTGCCTTGCTTTTTTGAAAAGCCCGCTTACAATCATCGCTCCACTTCCATGGTATTCCCATTTGCAAAAGAGTGTTCAGTGGGTGTAACACCGTGGATAAATTTGGAAGAAACTTGTGGTAAGAGTTAACCAACCCAAGGAACGACCTCAACTGGGATACATTTTCCAGAGCGGGAGCTTTCACAACAGCTTCGATCTTGTCAGGTGACTTATGGAGCCCCTCCTGGTCAATGACGTGGCCGCAGTACGAGATTCGCTTTTGAAAGAACTCACATTTCTGGCGATTAACTCTGAGCCCATATTCTTTCAATCTGGTGAGCACCTGCTCCAAATTCGCGAGGTGATCCTTATCATCATCTCCTGTAATCAGAATGTCATCCAGGTAGCATTGTGTGCCTGGAATTCCCTGCAATACCTGCTCCATGGCCCTTTGCCAAATCGCTGGAGCCGATGCCACTCCAAAAACCAGTCTATTATACCGATATAAGCCCTTATGTGTGTTGATCGTGAGATACTGGCATGACGCTTCATCAACTTCCATCTGTAGGTACGCCTGTGCCAGGTCTATCTTGGTGAAGTGTTTCCCGCCAGACAGCGAAGCGAAGATATCTTCAATCCGCGGAATCGGATATTGTACCGTGTGAAGAACCGGATTAACAGTGATCTTGAAATCGCCACAGATGCGAACCTTCCCAGGTTCCCCCGGCTTGTTGCTCAACGAATGCTTCATGACAGGAACAATGGGTGTGGCCCATTCACTCCAGTCCACCTTTGACAGTACTCCTGAACGTTCTAGCCCTTCCAGCTCTGCTTCCACAGCAGGTCGTATCGCATAAGGTACCAGTCTGGCTTTGAAAAATTTTGGGTTTGCATGTTCTTCAACCTTGATATTTGCCGTAATTCCTGTCAGTGTTCCCAGTCCCTGTTGGAACACCTCCTTAGCATCGTCCAATATTTTGGACAGTCGTTTAGGTTTGACGTCATCCTTTTTACAGGAATCTACAGTTAGTGCTTGTATGGAATGCCAGTCCACATTTATTCTTCGGATCCATTCCCATCCCAGTAGTGGCGGACCTCCATCAGGTAACACATACAAGTCCATTTCCTGACTTTCTTTACCATTGTAGACCACATTTACTTTTATCTTTCCGATGGGGTATACTATTTGCCCCGTGTATGTTTTCAATACAACCTTCGTATCCCTCAGGGGAATGTGCGAGAATAACCTTTTGTAATCTTGCTTATTCATGACCATCAATGCCGAGCCAGTGTCCAATTCCATCTTCACTTGGACTCCTGCTATCCGAAGCATGACCCAGATAGTTTGGTGGTCTGCTGTGTTACCCACATTATGTATTTTTAGACAACCCAGTTCCTTACTGCTGGAGTCTGAATCCGTCTTCTGTTCATCCGAACTGTTCTCTGTCACCTTGTGTACTTTTTTGTACTTCTCCTGCGGCGACTTTTTGCTGCTGGTCTTCTTTCCTGACCGGCATACTCTCGCTATGTGACCAAGTTTGCCACATTGCCTGCATTCTTTATTTTTGAACCAGCACTGGTTCTGGTCATGCGTTGTCCTTCCGCAACGATAGCATTTTACTGCGCCCAATGCCATTTCATTGGTGCTGAATTCCAGTGGCCTTTGTTGTATCTCTGCAGCACCTCGCGCTGCTGGCTCGTGCGATGCTGCAATGCTGAAAGCTTTGTCCAGCGTAAGATCCTTTTCCTCTAGCAGTCGCTTCTGGGTTCCTTCCCTTAGGAGTCCACACACAAACTTATCTCACAGTGCGTCTGCTAGTCCTGTACCGAACTGACAGTACTTTGATAACTTGCGCAGGTCGATTAAGAATTCAGCGTTGCTTTCCCCTTTAAGTTGAATTCTTTTGTAGAATTTAAATTGTTCCGCTATCAGCAGCGGCATGGGGTTTAAATGCTCTTGCAGGATAGTAACAATATCCGCAAAATTCTTTCCTACCGGTTTATCTGGTGTTACAAGGTTTCTTAATAACCCGCACGTCTTCGCACCCATCGAGTTTAATAGGATTAGTGCTTTCTTATCCTCCGGTACCTCATTCATTGTACAGTAAACTTCGACGCGTTCCACATAAGTGGCCCAATCTTCCACATCGCTATCAAAAGCAGTGATGTTACCCGTTTTTGGCATCCTTGTTGAGTTTCCTTTCCTTCGGATATGATTATTATTATTTTTTTTCAAAATGGCGGCTTCCCGCGCTTGGCGGCTTTTCCCGCGCTTGTCTTCTTCCCCCGCCGACTCAAAATGGCGATTACCGCGCTGTTGCCGTTCTCGCCTCCCAGCGGTCCTTTATTTTCCCCTACGCTGCTGCTCTTGTTCCCCCGCCGCTCCCGCAGTCCTTGTGGACATAAACGCTTTTCTGGCTGCTGCGCGTCTCTGTCCCGATTGCAGTCCGGCCCCTGACACTGGCTGCGGTCATGTTCTCCGCCCTTTTCGTCGTTTCCCTCCCCTTCTCTTACTGACAACTCGGCCGACTTCCCCCCCGTGCCGCTCGATCGGGCTTACCCGCCGCTGTCGTCGAAGGGATGTTCACTGATGGTTGACTTCATGGCCAGAAACCAACCCGGGTTCCCGATTGCCCCCCGTGCTATGCAGTGCCCAGCAGGATGTTGAGGGTGGATGTCCTTGATCGACGCCCGTTTCAGAGGCGAAGCTTCCTTTGATGCAACTGCCGCTAGGTAAGATTAGACTCGTCGCCACTGTTGAGTCTATGTTTCCCAATGTAGTTATGCTGAATAACTGGACACAGACTACAGAAATAATTAAACAGGTCTTTAGTAATTGAGGGTCAGGGCTGAACTGGAATACACTTTGCTCCACAGGGTTATATATATATACCGGTGTGGTCACCACCGGTACTACAATGTACAGGAGCCATCAAAAAGTAGTCCATCCCTTAAGGTATCCTCTTAAGGTGGTACAGGTTACATACACTACACATACTCCCCTTCTTTGTCTCCCTGCATTACTCAAAACCTAGCGGTGTGTGGTGTACAGTTCGGTTTTGTCGACATTGGCGAAATCGAACTCATAAAACTTCCTCAACATGTCCTTTAATAGGGCCTGG
Organism: Somniosus microcephalus; assembly: GCF_052327205.1. Classification (NCBI taxonomy): domain Eukaryota; kingdom Metazoa; phylum Chordata; class Chondrichthyes; order Squaliformes; family Somniosidae; genus Somniosus; species Somniosus microcephalus. The sequence continues at coordinate 253,658,568 of NC_140988.1, read as the reverse complement.
TATAGCTGCTCTGTTTCTTTGGGACACCATTCCGGTAAATGTACCTCGGTGAGTGTAAGGGGTTTTCTCTTGCTAGGTCTCTCTCTCTTGTGAGACCTCTCTCTCTTTTACACAGTAATTTACCGAGTGGTTCGACCCACTCACCCCTTAGGTTCTGTACACTGGAGTTTGAGGCAGGAACTACAATGCAGAGAATACTCTGTAGACCAAGTTTAATGAAACGAAGTGAAATTTTATTGCATAAAGGAAAAATTGAATGTAAGCCAAAATAAGATACATGGGAGGGAAAAACAAATCATAATACAGTACTAACCAATATATCTACAGGTATATTGTACTTTACAAGGTTCACCATGAAATAGGGAAACACACGGAACATCGAGGGACAACAACTCATTGTTAATTATCCCTAAAATGCCCACCCCCTAAACCTAGCTAGATTAGATTATGAGGGGCCAGAAACATGCTCACCAGTCCCAGTTAGAAAAGTCTTCAAAACGTCTCCGATCCCAATTGTCTACCGAATCGTCTTCTTCTTCCGAGTCTGAATGGCGTCTCTACCGAACCTGAACTCCTAACCGAACTGCACCTTCTTCGGACCCCCGAACGATCTCTCGAAAATGATCTCTACAATGCTCTTCTTGCTCTTCTGCACTGCTCTCTCTCCGACCTTGAACTCCTAATGGCTACCCCAGGTCTCCAGTTATACTTCTAATGGAGGCCCTTATCTCCCGCCATAACAAGGTTAGTCTTTGTTTAACTTTTGGCGGGCTTGTAGCACAGAGGGGTAGTCATTGGCCCTGAAATTAGGGTTGGGAGCTTGCCGTGCGTGCAAGCCCCCGATGTGCACTCACCCTGCGCGCCGACATCTGAAGCCCGGGCCTGCTTGCATTTCCTGTCACTGGCCCGGTTCAGCTGTCGGCGCGATGTGCTTACCTGATCCAGTGGCGTAGTTAGTGCGATGTGCCGGCTGGGATCAAGTGAGCACTGTGCAGCCAGTCAGGGGAGGGGAAACTCATTCATGAGTTTGACAGTAAGAGCTGTCAAACTCATGAAAACTCCTGGCCCCAAAACACTACTTAAACCTGAAAGAAAATTTAAAAAAACATTGCACTACTTAAATGAACAATAAAGAACTCTGAAAAACTATTTTAAACAATAATTTTAAAATTTGAAAAAAAAATTTATATAAAAAATCGGGGCTAAAACTAAACTTACCTTACTGTAAATTCTTTATAAATAACAAACCTGTGAAAAAAAAAATTCTCAATTGTACTAACAGCCCACTTACCTGAAAAACTAAATACTTACGTGTGGTTTTTCAATGCGTAAAGACCGGAGGACTTTACACACGCGCAACTCTGAAAAAAAAAGGAATTTCACTGCGCACGTGCTGCCTGTGCAGTCGTGCGCTCTGCCTCTTAACCCCTTGGGTCAGAGGACAGGAAATGCCGGTTTTCAGCGCATGCGCTGTGCATGCTGAAAACCGGCAATTCCTCCGGGCACACGCGTGAGTACCCCGTCCGTACTCACGCGTTGTGCCCGGAATTACTGGGCCATTATGTTTAAAGTACTTTCGGGATGGCCGGTAACTGCCATCTCTGGTCTGGAATGACCTTGTATTGTCTTTAATGGGTCTTGAAGTTCCCCTTTGAATTTGAGGCTGTTTCCCTTTGTCTGGGTAAACATTTTGATGGCCTTTATCTACAGGCCGATCTGATTGGATCTACATCCAATCCATATGTATGGGGTTCTGTCTGGTTTCGCATTCTCCGAAATTGCATCCCAGAACTTACTGTGGGCTGAACCCACAAAAGCTGTCTGTGGACTGCAGGAACCATTTTAAAATGTCCCAAAAAGCTGGTCACGGGGTCTGGTGGCCATTTTGTGTGCCCCTTTTTCTGGGCTTCTTTTAAAACAGTCTTTAAAATTAAGGCCTTTTCTGCCAATAGACCCTTATAGAACAATGTTCAATTTTGCGAATCCTGCATGAGATTAAAAATCACGGAGGCTACAGCACCTGATCTGTAGGCACTAGTACCAGCCCATTCCCTGGTACCTTGGTGGTGGTGGGGCACCCTTCCCTGTGTATCCTCACCACCTGCACCATGGGCAGGGGCTTACAGGGGTGGGTCACAAGCTCAGTGGCATTGACTGGGATCGGGGAGAATGGGACTGTGCACGCCTTCAGGCTGGTATCCCACTTCATCCCCTCCCCGGCGTCTTGCCACTGCCGGTGGAAAATGATGGATATGCCTGCGGGGCAGACCCTCTCGGACCCCCACATACAGATGTAAATCCCTTGATCCGGTTCCCATCACTTGTCCCAACACACACTTAATCCTCCGTGAGTCCCTGTAATCGTCTGGTGGGTATTGTTCCCCAACCGTTCCCACTCGACTGCGGGGTTTCTCATATCTTTGCTCAACTTCCTGAGCCACCACCACCTATCCAGAGGAATGTGTCCCTTGCACGTTAAACATATATGTTTTCCTACGGTGACGCTGACCCTTGTGGTAACGACCCGTACCCTGGGGCACAGGAGGGAGGCCTCCCCGTACGTGAATCCGGTCTGGCTGGAGTACTGAGACAAATTGGACCCCAGCCACCCTGGCCACCTTCCCCCGTGGACGTAGATGGCTGTCTCCTCCGCATCCCGTTCACCGCTTCCGTCGGTCGCTATAGGTGCTCTATCTCCCAAGCATCCGTAGATGTGGGAGTCTTCTACATCGCTCCTTTTTCCCAGGCTTAGTCCCATCAGGGCGAGTAGGAGTACGATCCCCTTCATCCCGACAGTCTTTCTGTAACAGATACAAAAAAATACAGCCAGGTCCCCAAGAGATTCTCTGGCTTGGGTGAAGCATGGTCGGGTCTCGTGACCTCGACCCAAAATGCACACTCTTAGCAGATTACCTACTTATCTAAAACTACCCATCACCTTACTTAACTTAAGCTAAAACACCCGAAATTAAGCTAAATACTTAAACTTAACAATAACCTTACATTACCTAAACTATGCACATCCGCCGCCCGTCTCCGGGCGGCCAGGCTAATTCCTGGTTGGACTGCGGCACACCGCTTCCCCCGGCGTGGCCGCACCATCCTGCACTGTTGGTCCCTCGCCGCCCGTGGCGACTAGCTGGGGACCTCTGTCCTTTGACTTCCCCTTGACTCGGGAGGCTGTCCCTTTAAACTGGGGAGCTGGTGACCATGGCTTTCTCAGCTGGGGCGTCCGTGGGGACCTTCTAGGGATTTTGGCAGGTGGGGCTTTCTTGGCCAATGGGCCTTTAACCCGGACCGCTGTCCCCTCCGGGGCATCCTGTGGGCTAGCCACTGCCACTGGCCGGGGATCTTCTTCCTTCGGCTTGACCTCTTCCAAACCTGGGCTAGGGGCAGGTAACTCTTTGCAGCCTGTTGCTGTAGGCTGAGAGTCTCCGCCCCCAGGTCCCAAAACTGGATCCGGGGCGGGGTCTTCACCCTCGGGTCTGTAATGTATGTGCCTTTAAGGGGAGAACTACATTTTACAGCTCCTGTATACTGTAGTACCGGCAGTGACCACACCTGTATATAACCCTGAGTAGGGATCTGTACTTTTTAGTTTTAGAGCAACCCTCATCCAGTAAACACCTGTTGATTGTTCCCCTGCAGTCTCTGTCGATTATTTGAAGGACACACTACCTCAAGATTCACGGATTCAACATTGGCGACGAGGTGATTTGAACCTACCTGCAACTCTGCAGAAGAAGGCCGATTCCATCAGTGCGGGCGTCGACCATCCTGAGAGGACTTGAGCAGGCAGAGGAGGCTGTGGAGAGCTGGGCTTGGTTCTCCAGCCGCGACGATCCAGCGCAGTGGGCTGGCAGCAGGTACGGCGCAGACCCTTCCTGGACAGCGGCGGCGGGAGCCGACCGACGGCACAGAAAAAGGACGAGCAGCGTCGACGGGTAAGAGAGAGGGTAAAGCGCATAGGGCACAGCCGAGGTTGAAGACCGAGCGGCGTCAACGAGAGAGGGTGAAGCGCGCAGGGTGCAGCCGGGGTTGAAGACCGAGCGGCGTCAACGAGAGAACCGCGCAGGAAAACGCGCAGAGCGCGGCCGGTGTTCAAGGGCTGAACAGCGTCCGCGGGGGAAGAAAAGAAAGCGTGGGAGACGCCATTTGGGCCGCAGCGGAGAAGAAAGGGAAGCGCGGGAGACGCCATTTTGAGCGAGCGGAGAAGAAGGGAGAGCGCGGGAGACGCCATTTTTAGCCAGTCTAACCACACCCAGGGATGCCGAAGAGTGGCAGGGTCACAGCGTTTGACAATGAAGTCGAAGATTGGGCGACATATGTAGAACGCATAGAGGTGTACTGCAAAGCGAATGAAGTGCCAGATGCTAGGAAAGCACTGGTATTGTTGAATGCCATGGGTGCAAAAACGTACGGCTTACAGCAAAACCTAGTCACCCCAGAGAAGCCAGTGGAAAAGGATTTTGAAAGCATAGTGGCAATCCTACAGGACCACTTAAACCCCACACCGCTGCTGATAGCAGAAAGATTTAAGTTTCACAAAAGGAACCAGCATAAAGACGAAAGTAATGCTGAGTATTTAACGGAACTGCGCAAGCTATCGAAACGCTGCCAGTTTGGAACGGTACTAGCAGATACTTTAAGGGACAAGTTTGTGTGTGGGCTTCAAAGTGAAGGAACCCAGAAACGGCTTCTATCAGAAAAGGATCTTACGCTGGACAAGGCTTTCAACATGGCAGTATCACACGAAGCAGCCGCACGGGGCGCTGCAGAGATACAACGGAGACCGCAAGAATATGGCACAAATGAAATGTCATATGGAGCAGTGAAGTGTTATCGCTGCGGCAGAACAACACACGACCATAAGGATTGTTGGTTCAAGGACCAAGTGTGCAGACAGTCTGGAAAAGTAGGACACATAATAAGAGTCTGCAGGTCGGGAAAGAAAACCAGCAGCAAGAAACTTCCACAGGAGAAGTACAAAAAGGTACATAAGGTGACGGAGAGTAGTTCAGATGAACAGAAAAGTGATACAGACTCCGGAAGCAAGGAGCTGGGTTGTCTGAAACTACATAATGTAACCAAAATGGAGGATCACCAAACTATCTGGGTCACGCTCAAGATAGACGGAGTCCAAGTGAAAATGGAATTGGACACAGGATCAGCCCTAACAGTCATAAATGAAAGGGACTACAAGCGGCCATTCTCACATATACCCTTGAGAGATACAGAGATTATCTTGAAGACATACACGGGGCAAAAATCTACCCCAAAGGAAAAATAAGGGTGAACGTGATCTACAACGGCAAGGAAACACCAAAAATGGACTTATATGTATTGCCAGATGGAGGACCACCACTACTAGGACGTGAATGGATCTGGAAGATACAGTTAGATTGGCATGCCATACAAGCACTGACGGTAGATGCCAAAAAGGATGACGACGTCACACCTGGACGACTGTCAAAAAAGCTAACTGACGCACAAGAAGTGTTCCAGGAGGGACTCGGAACACTAAAAGGCATAACAGCAACGATCAAAATAGAGGAAAATGCAAGCCCAAAGTTTTTAAGGCCAGACCGGTGCCTTATGCGATCCGCCCAGCCGCCGAAGCAGAGCTGGAAGGTTTGGAACGTTCTGGAGTACTGTCCAAAGTGGACTGGAGCGAGTGGGCTACCCCCATCGTTCCTGTAATGAAGAGGTCGTTGAGTAATACGCCTGGGGAACCAAAGAAGATTCGCATCCGTGGGGACTTTAAGGTGACAGTGAACCCAGTCATTCACACGGTACAATAACCGCTTTCGAGGATTGAAGATATTTTCGCCTTGCTATCTGGAGGAAAACGCTTCACTAAGATTGATCTGGCCCAGGCGTACCTGCAAATGGAGGTAGAAGAAGCCTCGAAACAGTACCTCACAATCAACACTCACAAAGTTCTCTACCAATACAACCGGCTGGTGTTCGGGGTAGCATCAGCTCCGGCTATTTGGCAAAGGGCAATGGATCAAGTCCTGCAAGGGATTCCAGGGACCCAGTGTTATTTGGACGACATCCTGGTCACGGGCGAAAATGACAGTTATCACCTCGCCAACCTGGAGCAGGTGCTCACTAGATTGAAGGAATATGGGCTCCGAGCTAATCGCCACAAATGCGAGTTTTTCCAGAAGCAGATCTCGTATTGTGGCCACGTTATTGATGAAGAGGGGTTACATAAGTCCCCTGAAAAGATTGAGGCAGTAGTCAAGGCTCCAGCACCGGAAAATGTGTCACAACTGAGGTCGTTCCTCGGGCTGGTGAACTACTACCATAAGTTCTTGCTGAATTTGTCTACGTTACTACACCCTCTGAACACCCTACGGCAAACGGGGGTACCTTGGAAGTGGAATGACGAATGTAAATGAGCTTTCCAGAAGTGCAATGAATTGATCACATCAAAAGAGGTGTTGGCTCATTTCAACCCAGCACTGCCAATCCGGTTGACGTGTGATGCATCACCCTATGGTATTGGAGCGGTGCTGTCGCACAAATTCCCGAACGGCTTGGAGAAGCCAGTAGCCTTTGCGTCTCGGTCACTAACCTCAGCCGAGCGTAACTACGCCCAGATTGACAGAGAGGCCCTCAGCCTAGTGTGGGGAGTGAAAAAGTTGAACCACTATCTGCACGGGCAGAAGTTCACCTTGCTGACTGACCACCAACCACTTGTCTCCATCTTTAATCCAAAGAAGGGCTTTCCGGTGATGACTGCGCAACGGCTACAAAGATGGTCCCTTTTTCTAGGGGCGAACCCATATGAAATAGAGTATAAGGGCACGAAACAGCATGGAAACGCTGATGGGCTATCACACCTGCCACTGCCTACTGCGGAGGAAGCACCAGCAGCGGACCTTGTCGAAATATTTTATTCGACTATAATTGAACGCTTGCCAGTAACTAACGTGGATATAGAGAAGGAGACCCGAAATGACCCGACATTGTCTCGGGTATATGATTTGACGGTGAAGGGATGGCCAACACATGGCGACTCACTGTTGCCAGCATTCTCATCCAGAAGAGAACAGCTGTCAGTATGCCAGGGGACATTGATGTGTGGATCCTGAGTGGTAATTCCACCCAAGTTAAGGGAGAGAGTGCTCAATGAGCTTCACGAAGGCCATCTGGGAGGGGTGAAAATGAAAAGACTTGCGAGGGCTTATGTGTGGTGGCCGGGGATCGATCAGCAAATCGAGGACCTGACAAAGAGCTGCTCAGGATGCCAGAAGGTCCAAAATGCACCACCACATGCCCCTCTACACCCATGGGAGTGGCCCTCGTCTCCATGGCAATGGGTGCATATTGATTTTGCTGGTCCATTCATGGACTCAATGTTCTTAATAGCCGTGGATGCGCACTCGAAATGGCCTGAGGTGATCAAAATGTCCTCCACCACCACGGAGAAAACGATTGCAGTCCTAAGGACCATATTTGCCAGGAATGGCTTGCCAGAGCAGATTTGCTCTGATAACGGACCACAGTTTGTGTCCGAAGAGTTTCGGAAATTTATGAAATGGAATGGGGTAAGGCATTACACATCCGCCCCGTATCATCCAGCCACAAATGGATTGGCTGAGAGGTTCGTACAAACCTTTAAAAAGGCCGTAAGGGCCATGTGCGATGATGACATTCCACTGCAGCATAAGGTGGACAATTTCCTGTTAGCCTACAGAAATGCGACACATGCAGTTACCAACCAGACCCCGGCCATGATGTTCTTTAACCGAAGGTTGAGATCTCGTCTGGATTTGCTCAGACCAAATGTACGAAGAAATGTTGAGAATAAGCAATTCCAGCACATCAATGAGAAGCCGACAAGGAGCTTCAATGTAGGGCAACCAGTCTTGGCCCGCGACTACCAAACAGAGAAATGGCAACCAGGAACGATATGCACATGGCATGGGCCACTAATGTACACAGTGAATGTTGGGGAGAACATTGTGAGACGCCATGTCGACCAGATCCTAGCGTCACAGGAACGAGTCAACCCCATGTCTCGCGTACCTGGTAATGAACCCGACATACAGGTAGCATCTACCCCAGAAACAGTAGTATCGGAAGCTGATGAACCAACCAACGACAGGGGGCCAGAATCGCCTCCGCACCAAGAGCAAGACACTCAGGAAAGGCGCTGATGTAAGAAAGAGGAGACTTACCATCAAGTAACTTTAAAGTAAGCTTTAAGTAACTTATAAACACACTATATACAAGAGAGGTCTTTACCATGCCTCTGGTAGAAGCCTCTTACAATACTGAACAGACCAGTATTTATACCAGTCCAACAGGAAGTGACATTTACAGGAAGTGAGGTATGTACACAGTTCATAGTTCATAGTTCACAGGAAGTGATGACATAACTTCCCGGAAGTTAGCATTTTTATCACATTCTTCCCTCCTGCAGGATTAGGAGGCTGTGGTCTACCTTTTGGTCCGCAGCCGCCGAACAAGGAAGAGTCGCACCCGTTTGGATTCCCGTCGTAGAGGGTCGCTGGTCCGCTTACATGCGGTTGGCCATTGGTCAGAGTCTGTGTGGCCTGGACTGCCCTGTGAAGGGTCGGGGAGATCATGGCTTCGAGTACGAGCCCCAATAGGTTCAAAGTCGGACTGCCTCTGTTCAGAGGGAGGTGCAGAGCTGGTCTGTGGCGGATCAGTACTTTCATGCGCGGTACTGGGAGGGTCGCAACCTTGAGCACGGGGTTCTACCGGCACCAAGCTAGTTGGTGTCCGATCAGGATCCTGGAGAGGGGTACCCGATAGGTCCCAAGAGTTTCCTGGTGAAATGCCATCACCCGATGTCCCACTAGGTCCTGGTGGGCAGGGAGCCAGATCCCGTAATGATACGGTAGATTCTCGGCCGTCGGAATATCGTATGTTTGCATAGGTGGGGTTGGCATCGGTTAGTTCGACCTCGTCTACAAGAGGGTCATTTTTAGACGTCCGAACGTATCTTCGGAGTAATACAGGTCCAGGAGTAGTTAGCCATGACGGGAGTGATGTTCCATGAGATGAGCGACGCTGGAATCCAAAGAACCGCTCATGAGGTGTAGTATTTGTGGCTGTAGAAAGCAGGGACCGTATAGAGTGCAATGCATCCGGAAGCACTGTTTCCCATTGCTGGTCTGGTAGGCCCCGAGATCTTAAAGCGAGACGTACGGAATTCCAGATGATACCGTTATACCTCTCTACCTGCCCATTTCCGATGGGATGGTATGGTGTTGTTTTGCTTGTAGCAATTCCCCGTTCTGAGAGGTAGTCCTTGAGTTCCCTTGACATAAAGGATGGACCCCGATCTGAGTGAATATAAGCCGGCATGCCACAGAGAGAAAATACCTGCTCAAGGCAGCAGATTACTGTGGACGCCAGCATATTGGAGCAGGGGAAGGCAAACGGAAAACGTGAATATTCATCGATCATGGTGAGCAAATATGTGTTCCGAGTTGAAGAGGGCACTGGGCCCTTAAAATCGATGCTAAGTCGTTGCATCGGTTGGGTTGCATGTATGAGTATACCATCTGAGGGGCGGAAGAACTGAGGTTTTAATTCCGCACAAAGCCGGCATTCTGAGCATATTTTCTTTACATCTCCAGTGGAAAAAGGGAGATTCCGTGATCGTACGAAATGTAGCATGCGCGTAACGCCAGGATGACACAAACCATTGTGGACATCCATGAGAGTGGAGGATGACATAGTGGAGCAGAATGCCCGTGTGAGGGTGTCCGGGGCCACATTCTCCTTGCCAGGCCGATAGAGAATGGTATAACCAAAAGAGGCCAGTTCCATCCTCCAAAGTTGTATTTTATTATTCTTAATTTTGGTTCGTTTTCGATTATCGAGCATGAAGGCGACTGATCGTTGGTCCGTGATCAATGTAAAGTGCTGGCGAGCTAGAAAATGGTTCCACTTCCGTACTGCCTCTATGATGGCTGTGGCTTCTTTCTCAACCGGAGGATAATGTAGCTCGGCACCTTGTAAGGTCCTGGACATAAATGCTACAGGACGACCTTCCTGATTCAGAGTAGCCGAGATCGCCACCTCCGAGGCATCACATTCAACCACGAAAGGGAGATTCTCATCGATGGAGTGAAGAGCCGCTTTCTCCAACTGTTTTTTGAGAAGGTTAAAGGCTGCAACAGCCGCTGTTCCCAGTGGAAATGATCTAGCATGCAGCAAGGGTTGGATTTTGTCCGAAAAATGAGGAATCCATTTAGCGTAGTATGCAAACAGACCGAGAGCCCGACGTAAAGAAGCCGGATTCTTAGGTGACGGGAGCTCTTGGAGCGGGCGAAGTCTTTCTGGGTCTGGCTTAATGATACCATTGCCTACGCAGTAGCCAAGGATGTTGATGGTCGGTTGCGACTCAACAGATTTGGATTCATTCAGGGTCAAATTACGGCGATGGAGGGCATCCCGAAATTTTTGGAGGTTGGAGTCGTGTTCCTGTTGATCGTGACCTGCAATGGTAATGTTATCAAGATAGGGAAAAGTGTCCCTTAGGTTTTCCTGCTTAACCAGGCCATCCATTGCCCGTTGAAAGACAGCCACTCCATTAGTAACCCCGAATGGGAGGCGACGAAATTGGTACAGCCGTCCATTAGCCTCAAAGGCTGTGTACTGCTTATCTGAGACCTTCAAGGGTAACTGATGATAGGCACTTTTTAAATCGTAAGTTGAGAACACTTTGTATTCGGCCAGTTTATTAACCATATCATCAATGCGTGGCAATGGGTAGGCGTCCAAGTCGGTATATTGATTGATGGTTTGCGAATAATCGATGCATAGTCGCTGTTTGTGAGGTTTTAGAGGGTTCTTGACAATGACGACTTGAGCCCGCCAGGGCGACGAACATGGTTCAATGATATCCTCTGCTAGAAGTCGAGAGATTTCAGCCGCAATAAAAGATTGGTCTCCCTGATTAAAGCGCCGCGATTTCGTTATTATCGGTTGGCATTGAGGCGGAATACTGGCAAATAATGAGGGTTCATCAAGTGAAGCTGCTGATAATGCACAAAATGGTAATTTAGATGGTATATTAGAAATAGTAAGTCCGGGTTTGGATCCACCAAACTCAATGGTGAGTTTCTTATGCTGTTTTTGGAAGTCCAGCCCTAAGAGGAGATCACTACATAAGTCTTTGAGCACTGAAAGTCGGGTGGAGGGATACATACGACCATGAAGTGTCATATCAACAACACAAAAGCCGGAGATTCTGGTATTAAGTGATGACTGGGCCATCGCAATTGCCTGGTCCGATGGGAAGACATGTAGTTTCAATTTCGCAACAATCTGTTCCTTAATGAAACTATCAGTACTTCCTGAGTCAATTAAGGCATCTAAGGTATGCCCTTTAATTGAAATTTTTGTGGCTGCCTGAGACAGGTTCTGTGGGCAAGCAGCTGTAATTGGTGTCGTTGCACAGAGAGTGGCTAAAACTCTCGGTGTGCTTCTTCGGGAGAGAGCTCGAGAGGAAGCTTGATAGGTCCTAGCTGGAGCATCTTGATAGGCCCTAATTGGGGCAGTTCGGTAGGCCTTAGCTGGATTGGCCCTCGTAGAGGCCCTTGATAGGCAAACTTTAGCAAAGTGTCCTTTTTTCCCGCAATAACTGCAGATTGCATTGCGAGCAGGGCAGGTTTTCCTAGGGTGAAAAGCATCTCCACAAAAGAAGCATTCCTTCCTAGATTGCCAAGAGGCTGCTAAAGTGGGGTCGTCCTCCTCTTCTTCATCAGAATTATCAGAATTAGATTCCCCCATGATAGGGTTCACCTGAGACCGCTTGAATTGTCTGGTTGCAGCTACAGCAGCAGATCGAGATCTGGGCAGCTGATAGAGGTCTGCATTTCTCTTTGCCAAATCCAGTGAACAAGCTAGTTCAAAAGCTTTTTGTAGCTCAAGTGTTTTACTTTCTAGTAGACGCTGGCGTATAAATGGAGAGGCAATCCCGCAGATGAAAGCATCACGAATCATTTCTTGGCGGTACAGCTCAGCTGAGGCTGCCTGAAAGTTACAATCTACGCTGAGCCTGCGAAGTTCTTGCAGGAATTCGTCAATTGATTCCCCTGGCCCTTGTCGGGCTGTGGCCAGTAGATGTCTAGCATAGACCTCATTTGGGGTCTTTGCATACAGTTTCTTAAGTGCCCGAATCACCTCTTCGTAATTATCCCAGTCATCAACATATTCGAACACTTTTGGGGTCACATAATTGACAAGTATCTTCAATTTAGCAGGAGCATCCACTTTACATTCATCCAGAAAATTCTCAAAAGTACGATACCAATGCTTCCATACCCTGCCAGCTGCTGGTGTATTCGGGTCCAAGTCCAGACGAATAGGTCTAAGGATTTTCTCCATGATGGGTGGTTCCCTGGATCCTTAACTTCCGAGTTTGTCTGAAGGTCTAGTATTTGTCAGTGTAAATACTAAGTTACTTAAATTGATGTAAGAAAGAGGAGACTTACCATCAAGTAACTTTAAAGTAAGCTTTAAGTAACTTATAAACACACTATATACAAGAGAGGTCTTTACCATGCCTCTGGTAGAAGCCTCTTACAATACTGAACAGACCAGTATTTATACCAGTCCAACAGGAAGTGACATTTACAGGAAGTGAGGTATGTACACAGTTCATAGTTCATAGTTCACAGGAAGTGATGACATAACTTCCCGGAAGTTAGCATTTTTATCACAGGCGCTATCCAGAAAGGATCAGGAAGCCGCCCCAAAGACTGAATTTATAAATGGACTATTTTCAGTTAATGATGCATGTTAAAAGTGTTAATTGTTAAATGAATGTTATGGTACTGTTAATCTAAAAGGGGAGGAATTGTAGTGTATGTGCCTTTAAGGGGAGAACTACTTTTTACAGCTCCTGTATACTGTAGTACCGGCAGTGACCACACCTGTATATAACCCTGAGTAGGGATCTGTACTTTTTAGTTTTAGAGCAACCCTCATCCAGTAAACACCTGTTGATTGTTCCTCTGCAGTCTGTCGATTATTTGAAGGACACACTACCTAAAGATTCACGGACTCAACAGGGTCCCTCCTCGCCTGGATCCCATAAAAGTGGGGGAGTTTCCCAATCCATGGGCTGGATGGCCCCTCCTTTTAAGCAAGCCACAGCGTCTGCCTGCGCTGTCTGTGAACTTGCTTCTGCTGCAGGCTCAGACCTTACCCCAACTGGCTGTTTTCCCCTTTCAGGTATAAACAGCTTGCACTGGTTAATGTAAGCAGCAGCCTGTTTTAAAACCACGTCCGCTGCCCCGAACGGGCCTTCTAGGGACTCCCCATTCTCTTTCCCTACCGGGACGGCCTTACAGACGGGATCTTGGGCTTGGACCTGCTTTAGGTTCGGGGCCAAAGCTACCTCCTGTGTGCCTCCCTTGTCCCAGACTGCGGCTACCAGACCTGCTCTACAGGGATCCCATAACTCTCCTTCCCTGGCCCTCTGCTCGGCTACCTCATTGGTCCTTTGGTTATCCTCCCACGTGGTAGGGAGGGATCCTAAAACTATGGCCAAAAGTTTGGCCATTTCCCCAGCCTGCTCGCTCGCTGTGGCTCCCATTAGGCTAAATGAGGCCTCTTTAGACCTGGGTGGATTGGTCGGTCTTCTGAATGGACCACCGTGCTGGAAGCTCCAGTGTCCACCGAATATCTCCCCTGCACCGTCTCCACCCGCATCTTAACACAGGGCCTGTTCCCCTCATCGTTTTCAAGGGGACACAGGTCGACCGGCTGCGCTGGTTCTAGTCAGGGCCATGGGTTGGGTGGGGCTGATGGGGTCAGAGCACCGGTAGTGGCTGCTACTCTCCATTGGCCAGTCAATATGGACCTCATGGCATCCAAAAATGACTCGACCTCTGCGGGAGGGATTCCTGCCCCCGCCTTTTGGGCTGGGGCTGTGGAATTTTTCCCTTGTTATCTTTCCAAGGGTTTTTGCACTCCTTCCGCCAGTGACCATCCTTCCCACACCCGTAACAATTCGTCTTTGTGTTGGGGGGGTTATTCCCTTCCTGGTGCCACTCTTTCCTACCCGGTCCAGGTTTTACCTTGTGCACCTTCCCCTTGGGTGAGTGCATCAGTTCCCCTACCATTTTTATAGGCTAGAGTCAACTGCCTGATCACTGTAAGTTCGGTGGTCTGGGGGTTTTTGGGGTCGAACCAGACTTCTGCCTTGGCCCGGACCTGTGGCAAGCTGTTCGCCACCAGGCAATGGAGCCAATGGGCCAGGGGATCCCCGTTCAGGAACCCCCGGTTCAGCGCCCCCGGACAGGCCCTCCGGTACACAGGCCATAACCGGTCCACGAAAGCCTGCAGGCTTTCCCCTGTGAGCTGGACCGTCTTCTCCACACGGGAGAAAGGACTTCCCTCATTCATCCCCATGGCCTCCAGAATTGCATCTCTGAGCTTCTCATACCCGCTCTACCCCCTCTTACACTCGTCAGAGAGGGATTGGAGGATACTACTCTCCAGGGAGAATAGCAGCATCTTGGCCTGCTCAGCGCCATCACAGTCGTTGACGCTGGCTGCCTGCTCTATGTCCCTGAAGTGGATCGAGGGGTCTCCCTTTTCGGAGAGCTTCGGGATATGGTCGACCATAGCCCTAAGCTGTTGGGCGCTATAGGGTAATACGAACTAGTTTTGGAGGGGTCCCTCATCGTTGCCATTGACGGGTGGGCCGAACCTCCGATGCCGTGCTGGGCACATCGCTCCCTGCTCTGACATCTCTGGCGGGGGTTGCTCCACCTACGCCTCCACCTCTGGCTCCACCCCCCCTTGCTGCCAAACCTCGCTGAAACTTGGCCGTGATATCTCCTGTCCCTCAACCGGGTCGTCCCTGGGCACTACTGGTGACATTGGAACTGTCCTCCCCTCGTTCCCCATAAAATCCGCCTGACCTGCCTTTGGGCTTATGAGGCACACCATGCCTTTTGCCCTCCTGAGGGCCAGGCTCAGATTCTCTATCCGCTCTTTACAGGGGCCTGTAGGATTCGCAAAATTGGACTTTATATTAATATGGGTCAAATGGCAGAAGAGGCCATGATTTTAAAGACTGTTTTAAAAGTAGCCCAGAAAAAGGGGCATACAAAATAGCCACCATACCATGTGACCAGCTTATTGGGACACTTTAAAATGGTTCCTGCGCAACCTCAGACAGATTTGTGGATTCAACCCACAGTAAGTTCTGGAAGCCGTTTCTGAGAGAACGAAACCAGACCCACACGTATGCATATGGATTAGATGCAGATCTAGTCAAGATCGGCCTGGAGACAGAGGCCATCAAAATGTTGCCCCAGACAAAAGGGGACAATTTCATATTCATGAGAACAGCACCCAGGACTAGATAACGAGATCAGCAGGCCATTCAAAACAATGAAGGTAATTCCAGACCAGAGATGGGCCTGTTACCAGCCATTTAAGACATTTTAAAATACAATGGCTACCCCACTGTGCTCCCAGCCCGCCAAGAATAAAACAAAGAGTAACCTGATTTTGGGTGGGAAGTGAAGCCTCTGGAAGAAAGGTATATCTGGAAGACTTTTCGGCAGTTGGAAAAAGCTGGCAGCTGGAGGACAAGCAGGCTTGAGCTTGAACACAGACACGCCGGGCTGGAGAGCTGGAAACACGCAGCTTGAATCCGGACACCCAGAAGAAGGAGCAGTCAATCGCAGGAGGAAGGAGAAAGCCAACATCGAGAAGGCCATCTCGAAACCGGCGTCCCGCCCCGGGGAAACACATCGGGAGACCATCGACCGTCCCCGGGCCGTTGCCGGAACGAGAGGCCATCGACCCAACTTGGGAGAAGAGACAAAAAAATAAAGGTCCCAAGCGAAGAAACCTTCCAGCCACCCCGGCTCGGGAGAAGAGAGGAAAAACAACTATTTTAACAATCCCCTTATTCTTATCCCACCCCTATACCTAACTAGATTAAGCTATGAGGGGCCAGGAATTCATGCTCACCAATCCAAAGCAAAGCATGTTGTTTTAGCAACTGCGAGTTTTGAGGTCTGGTCTCCTGTCCTTTGGGGTACTCCGTCACCACGTGGTCTCAGGGCGCGGTGCTGGAGCTGTTGCTGCGACACACCTTTCTTCTCCTCAGCTACTGTCGTCATCTCGTTGCGATGGGTTCTCTTCTTCGTCGGCGGTATCGTTGCATCAGCGAGACGGTTGGCAGTCTTCACTACTTAGATTTTCCTACCCAAGCGTCAAACGCCGGTATATTCGTTATGGCGTGGACACCTGCGTTTAATTCCAGCTCATTTGCAGTGTTCAACTAGCCAACTTAGTCTCGCTGTCCTTATATATTTTCTTCCCCCAAGCGCCAGCTTATAACTCGGTGCTCAGTCTTAATTAATGCGTCTTCTGCTGCCTTTCTCTGCTCTTTGTCAGGTCTACCTTATTCTTCGTCTCGGTTCATTTCGCCTTGTTTCCTCTGCCCTCTCTCGTGGCCCGGGTGACCTAGGTGACTTTGGACTCGGGTCTCGTTACCCTCTCCTGCGATTGGTATGGGTGTCCTTGACTGCTGAAAACCCAATGCGGGGAGCGAGAAGAGAACCCGCCACGAGGCCAGGGCATGAGTACGGGCGGCAGCAGCCCAAGGCCTGACGAGAGGTCAGAGTCGAGAGTGCAGCGGGCAGAGAGCCAGAGAGCAATTGCTACTAAGGGCCTACAATTACATTCCTTTCGCTGGCCCTTATCTGTGCGCCAAATCAGGTCTGTCCATTGTTTCACTTTTGGCGGGCTGTTTTAAATGATTATACCAATCTAAACTAACTAGTTTTAGATGGTCGTTTATTGCACCTGATGGCCTGATGTCCGAGCTGTATTGTCATTAATGCATTTTAATCGGCCTGTCTAGCCTTGATGGCTTCCTTAAGCTGTTTCCGATTATTTATGCGGACAAACTAATGGCCTTGTGCTTAGGCCTAACTGGATTGATCTGTTCCAATCTGACAAAATGCATATTCAATGTTTGCTTAGTTGTCTGGCCCTTCAAACACAAAGTCCTTTTCACAGAAATGCATTTTAAGTTTCGATTTCCCAAAGCGGCTTGTTCTGTGCTGCAGAGTCCAAGCTTTTAAAAATTTTACAGGCTTTTGGTCACGAGGTGCGGACGCCATCTTTGGGTACCCTTTTTAAATTGTCCATAGGGCCCCTTTTACTAATAACCTTGGGAGAATGTGGAAAATTTGTGAATCCTACAATTCCAATGGGGTGAAAAAGTATAAACAAGATAACAAGAGAGCTGGATAGCGTTAATGGAAAAATACTGGCAAGGCGGGATGCTATCTTAGTCTGAGTGACAACGGTATTTTGACCATTAGAACCAATTAAAAAAGGTGATTTTGTTAAAGACCATATATGGACACTGGCCAAACCAACTTTTGATAAGAAAAGGCATAAAACCTCAGTACTCAAAGAACAACTTTACACAGACTTACTGCGAGAACAAAGGAACAGACTTAAGGCTTAAGGTGGAGGTAGACAAATTTTTGAACGATAAGGGAGTCGAGGGTTATGGGGAGCGGGCAGGGAAGTGGAGTTGAGGCCAAGATCAGATCAGCCATGATCTCATTGAATGGCGGAGCAGGCTCGCGGGGCCAAATGACTTTCTCCTGCTCCTACGTCTTATGTTCTTATGTAAGATCTTAATGATCTCTGAGTTCTTGGACAAGACACCAATAGGTAGCAGCCAGTGGCCTAGAAATTCAGTGGGCCTTGCGCCCACTTAGCGCCTAAAGAGGTCTTCTGCGCCGGCGGGGTTGGTAGCGCGGAAATTGAGTGCAGCATTAATGGCGGCGGTAGCCGGTAGCGCTGCGCCGGCACCGATGATGTCATCGGTGTGCGCAGTGCCCCGGTTCTGCCCCGATGCCGGCCCGACGCCCATATTCAGTTGCAGCTGCCTCTTCCGCAGCGGCCGCAAACAACGTTCGTGAAACACGGCCTTCATGCAGCGTTAGTGGGGCGCATAAAGGTGGAGGTGCGGCCGGCCGCTTTTTCGGCGGCCGCCTGCCCGCACCTCCCTCCCCGGCCTCCTACACCACCCCCCCCGCGGCATTGGTGGCTGATTCCCGCGAGCCCGGCACTTCTCCGTGGTGCCGGGCTCATTTGCCGGCAGAATCCAGCGGCGATCTCACGGCTGCAGGCAGCTCCTCCTTAAGAGAAGGAGGAGGCCTGCAGTACCCCAGCCTGCCGCACCGCATCGGGTGGCGTAGCGGCAGCTGGAGCGCTGAAATTCACTTCCAGCGCCCCAAGCGGAGGCAGGCACACCCTGGAACAGCGCCCGGTTCCGACTTGGGGCGCTAAAAGTGAATTTCTGGCGGGCGCAACGGGCTCCGGGCGCTGCGCAAACTTTTGGGCGCAACTGAGCTGGCGGGGCCATACCTAATTTCTAGGCCAGTATGTTTGAGCAATAGATCAAGATTTTTTAAGCTTACAGCGTAATCGATACTTAACAAAAGGCGATAGTTTTAATGAGTATCTCGCAGCTCTTGGACTCTGGAACCTCTCGGACACAGATGACGTCGTCTTAAGTCTGTTCCTTTGTTCTCGCAGTAAGTCTGTGTAAAGTTGTTCTTTGAGTACTGAGGTTTTATCCCCTTTCTTATCAAAAGTTGGTTTGGCCAGTGTCCATATATGGTCTTTAACAAAATCACCTTTTTTAATTGGTTCTAATGGTCAAAATACCATTGTCACTCAGACTAAGATAGCATCCCGCCTTGCCAGTATTTTTCCATTAACGCTATCCTGCTGTCTTGTTATCTTGTTTATAGTTTTTCACCCCATTGGAATTTACCATTTCTCTTTCATTTCCTGCCTCCCTGGTACAAGGCTTTTATACCAAGGGCTCATATCAGCGCTGTTTCACTAGTCTTGAGGTATCCAGACTACCTCACTTTAATCTACCAGATTACCTGGACAAATACCTTATCTCCATGATCTCTCTCATTTTATGTCCTTATACTAATTATTTTTTAAATATCTTTGCAACTAGTTTTGGTAAGCGAACTATAATTTCTACTTATCATCATAATATGTTAGTTAGAAATGTAATCTTCACTCGCAGCCTGTGGCTGTTTGTTATCAAAGCTTAGTCAAAACTGCTTTCTCACTGTCCTTGCAGCTGCATTTTGAATAAGTCTTAGCTTTTTAGTTACCCAGGAGTAATTATGGGTAATATTATTTGGCCAATGGCTACACTTGAATTTATATGTATATGATTCTCATCTACTAAATATCGCTAAATATCAGCCTTTCTTACACTTATGTTCTTATGCTTTTTAGCAGCTTTTACTTACCTTGATGTGGAGCCAGGGTGAGCAGGAATTTTCCTCACCAAAACTGGTCCATACTCCCCCACTCATGATTGCCTTACCCGCTTAACAATGTTCCCCGTAAATTTTTGGGGGGGCATCCGGCCCCTTTAATGGGATGTGCAGCTCATTCAAAAGTCTGAGTGTGTAGGTTTTTTTTAATTTAAAAGCCGGCTCACATCTGCACCTGATCTCCAGGAGCAGTCACGCAGCTTAAAGGAAACATTGCGTAAGGTGCGATTGTGTAAGGTGCATAAGGTTGCAATCACTTTGCGTAACTAGGGTGGCATGTAATGTCTACATCCTCCGATCCAGACATGCCAGCCTAGAAAACTAACAAAAGCTGAGCTTAAAAAGTTGATACAGCCCCCAAAAAACAAACAACTCAGAAAAGGCCCTGATGAAATGTGAAAACAAATAGATACCACGGACTTTGTAACTTATGCTGTAAGTACAGTATACGCAACATTCCTTCAGTTGTATTGGATGAAACAAAGACATCAGTACATGAAACCCTGAAGGGAAAATATAGTTGGTGGTGGCATATTGGTGATGCATTTCTAGGGAAGTTAAAAGCATGCTCTCCTGGAGGATTTTGAATTTTTATATTAATAAAAAGTGCATTCTGGTTCTATTAAAGTACTTTTGTACTTCACAATTAGTAGATTTCTAATGTAGAAAAATCAAAGTGATCCTTTGATTTCCAACAGACCAACCAGATCATCGCTCTCCCATGTACAGCTCCTCTACACGAGCTCATATAATTACTATTCCCGCTCCAGACCCAGTTCAGAGGCACAGGGAAAAACTGCCGTGTGCTTTTGTGGTACAAAACGGGTGCAAATTCGAATTCAGTGGTGTGACGTTCTGCGCCAGAAGACCACCAGGAGTGCGACTGACGCCATATTGGTTCGGGCACTCAACAGGCGTCCACAGCATTCGCTCCCAACAAGCGCAAGCATCATTTAAATATGATAATATGGGTCTTGCGCCTATATCCAGGCACTTCCTTAACACGCCCAGCGCACGTGAAGGAAACAATCGGTAAGTAGCTTTCACAAGCAGGATTTAAAGGGATCCTCACCTCCATCAAGGTGAGTCGCTGGTTGGCCTCCTAGGGTTCTTTTGGGCCAGGTTTTTGGCTGTTTGGGTAAGTGTTAGCCTGTTAAATATTTTTGCAAAGTGAGTTTGTGGAGGTAAGAACTGCTTCACTGAATTTGCTTGTTCTGAATTGCTGAACTTGGGCATGCTGCTAGGCTTACCCTTGAGGCTCCCAAGCCAGGAGGAGGAGCAGCAGGAAGGAAGGCAGCAGAGACCTGCACAGGTTGCAAAAAGAAGGCAAAGGAGGGAAGGGCAGCAGGAGGTATGACAGTCAATGTTGGCCCTGAGGTGCTTGGTGGCGCACCGATCGCAAGGTCCCGCACAGGCCGCTCATCAGCTGCTGCCGCTGGAAGAGATACCGCACATGCACGACCGCAAATTTAAAGGGCCTGTGCAGGTGTGCAGGGAAAAAAATTAGAGGGATCATTGATTACAGCATATTCAGGTATTCAGAAACAGAACATCATACCTGAACCTCCCAGAGGAGCAGTGTGTAAGGTGGCTGCATTTCAACAGAGGGGCCAGTCATTTACTTATGCCTTCTGTTGCAGTGAAAATTGGAATCCAGCCACAGCATGCACTGCAGTGGCAGGGAAGGTCACTGTGGCTCTAAATTGTTATGCCTCTGGCTCTTTCCAAACTGTTTCTGGTGACAACGGCAACGTCAGTCAGTTTGCTGTGCACAGGGTGATCTGGCAGGTCACTGATGCACTGTTTGTGAGGCGACAACAGTTCACTCACTTCCCCATGGAGTCTAACAAGCAGGAAGAAAGGCCACTGGAATTTGCCTGTATTGCTGGATTCCCGCAGGTGCAGGGCGCCATGGACTGCATGCACATAGCCCTACGTGCTCTCCATCATGAACCAGCTCTGATTCTCAACAGGAAGGGTTTCCATTTTCTTAATGTTCAACTTGTTTGTGATCAGGGGCAGCAACTCATGCTGGTCCTGGCAGTAGTCATGGTGTTTTTATACTGTACCAGTGCTCAATAGCCCCCCTCCCCCTGCACCACACAGAGCACCAGGTGGCAGATTGGCTGCTAAGGGACAAGGGCTATCCCCACATCAACTGGCTCATGACTCCTGTCTAGAACCCAGGCACAGGTTCAAAGTGACGATATAATGAGGGGAATTTTAACCCCCAAAAAAGGGTGGGGAAGTAAAAATGTAAAATATTTAAAACCTGCCTGAAAGTCGGCCAATTCTTGTTTTACCAGAGGTGGGCCGGGGGGGGGGGTGCGTGGGCGAGCAACCCGCTCCCAGGAGGTGGCTCCCTCATTTAAATATTTTAATGAGGCTGCGTGCCTCAGATTTTTTCTCTGTTCCAGCTTTAACGTTGGCCGGTTAGGTTTCCCGAGCCTCGGGAAACCCAACAGCTGACTGCTGGATGGAACAGGTAACTGCCTTTCCAGCACTGCTTATGGGCCAGGAGGAACAGGAGTGCATCCCCCCCAGACCACCAAGAAAACCTGTTAACCTCCCCTGCAATTGGATCCGCCCCCCCCCACTCCTGCACAATCCGATGTCCTCCATAGCTTGCGAACTCCCGCAATCTTTTGCCTTCTTCCCTGGTCTCTCTGGCCTCGTCCACAATCGTCTCCTCCTCTCCCGATCTCTCTGGACCCTTCCCCAATCTTCTCCCCTCCTCCCCCAATATCTCTGGCCCTCCTCTGCGCTCCCCGACTGCGGCCTGGAGCAGAAGGCCTACCCGCCCAACAGCCAGCCAGCCTGTCAATCATGCTGTCTGCAGCCAGAAAGCAGATTTCAAGAATGGTAGTCAGGTCCTGCCATTAAATTCGCCAGAACCTGAGGGACCAAACCACTAAACTGCCCTACCATGCTCCCTCCCTGCCTCCCTGTAAAATTCGGGGCCAATGATAGTCATGCAGCAACAAGGGTTCTGATTGAGCAAATCATTGGCATCCTACAACAATGGTTACATAAGAACATAAGAAATAGGAGCAGGAGTAGGCCATTTGGCCCTTCAAGCCTGCGCCGCCATTCAATAAGATCATGGCAGATCTTCTACCTCAACTCCACTTTCCCGCACTTATCCCCATATCCCTTGATTCCCTTAATATTCACAAATCTATCAATTTTTGTTGAATATACTCAACGACTGAGCCTCCCCAGCCCTCTGGAGTAGAGGATTCCAAAAATTCACCACCCTCAGTGAAGAAATGTCTCCTCATCTCAGTCCTAAATGGCCGACCCCTTATTCTGAGACTGTGACCCCTGGTTCTAGACTCCCCAGCCAGGGGAAACATCCTCCCAGCATCTACCCTGTCAAGCCTTGTAAGAATTTTGTATGTTTCAATGAGATCACCTCTCGTTCTTCTAAACTCCAGAGAATATAGGCCTAGTCTACTCAATCTCTCCTCATAGGACAATCCCCCCCATCCCAAGAACCAGTCTGGTGAACCTTCGTTGCACTCCCTCTATGGCAAGTATATCCTTCCTTTGGTAAGGAGACCAAAACTGTACACAATACTCCAGGTGTGGTCTCACCAGGGCCCTATATAATTGCAGTAAGATGTCTTTACTCTTATACTCAAATCCTCTTATAATAAAGGCCAACATACCATTTGCTTTCCTAATTGCTTGCTGCACCTGCATGTTAACTTTCAGTGATTCGTGTACAAGGACACCCAGGTCCCTCTGAACACCAACATTTCCCAATCTCTCACCATTTAAAAAATATTCTGCTTTTCTATTTTTCCTACCAAAGTAGATAACTTCACATTTCTCCACATTATATCCATTTGCAAAGTACTTGCCCACTCACTTAGCTTGTCCATATCCCCTTGAAGCCTCCTTGCATCCTCCTCACAACTTACATTCCCACCCAGCTTTGTATCATCAGCAAACTTGGATACAGGAAACTTCGCAATATCCGGCACTGATGGGACCGGCGTGATGCCGATCTATGAAAACTTCCGGACAGACCAGCGCTAATGTTGAAGGATACGGAGGTTTTCATCTCTGTATCTGACAACAAACACTGTTGCTTAGCAACAGCTTGTAAACAGTCGGCCCGTACCTTGGAAGCATCTCTGTAGCTTAGCAACAGCTTCAGAGAGGCTTTCCAGAGACTGACTGTTTAAAAAAATGCTAGGAGAAGAAAAAAAAAGAAGAAAATCCTAACAAAACGGCTGCTGATTTCTGCCGTTAGATCGAGGTTTCCAGACATGCAACCTCCGGATAAACCAAAGTTTCCTGTATATTACATTTTGTCCCCTCATCCAAGTCATTGATGTAGATTGTGAATAGATGAGGTCCAAGTACTGATCCTTGCGCTACCCCACTAGTTACAGCCTGCCAAACGGAAAATGACCCGTTTATTCATACTCTCTGTTTTTTGTCTGCCAACCAATCCTTAATCCATGCTAGTATATTACCCCCAATCCCATGAGCCCTAATTTTGTTTAATAACCTTTTGTGTGGCACCTTATCGAAAGCCTTCTGAAAATCCAAATATACCACATCCACTGGTTCCCCCTTATTTGTCTAACATGATTTCCCTTTCATAAATCCGTGTTGACTCTGCCCAATCCTATTTTTATATTCTACGTGCCCTGTTACCATGTCCTTAATAATAGATTCTAGCATTTTCCCTACTACTGATGTCAGGCTAACTGGTCTGTATTTCCCCGTTTTCTCTCTCCCTCCTTTCTTATATAGTGAGGTTACATTTGCTGCCTTCCAATCCGCGGGATCTGTTCTAGAATCTATGGAATTTTGGAAAATAACAACCAATGCATCCACTATCTCTGTAACCACCTCTTTCAAAACCCTAGGATGTAGGCCATCATGTCCAGGGGATTTATTGGCTTTCAGTCCCATTAATTTCTCCAGTACTATTTTTTTACCGATGCTAATTTCTTTCAGTTCCTCATTCTCACTAGACCCTTGGTTCTTCACTATTTCTGGGAAGTTTTTTTGCGTCTTCTTCCGTGAAGACAGACACAAAGGGGGAAAAATTCGGTTGATTTGCGCCTCCCATTAGCGCCCTAAGAGGGCGCTAACGGGGCGCAAAGAAACTAGTGCCTGGGCGCGGCGCCGCTAACAGCTCCCGCAAAATTCAGCGGGAGGTTAGCGGCGGCGGTAACCGTTAGTGCCCCAGGGCACTGCACCTCCGGCGATGACATCATCACCATGTGCAGCACCCTGTTCACGCCCTGGCCACGATCTTCGGTAGCGCCCCCTGACTTACTGCTGGACGCTATGTTCGACAGGGTCAAGGGGGCCTACCTTCGGCCGGGGTGGCGCAAATTAAAGGGGTGGTGCTGGGCGGCCATTTTTGTTGCTAGCTGCCTGCCAGCACCTGCCCCCATTGCTGTCCCCGGCCTCCTGTGCAGCCCCCCCACGGGGTGCTGGCTGCGCTCCATGAGCCCAGCACTTCTCTTGAGTGCCAGGCTCTTTTGCCAGCTCTCCGATCCCTGGTGGCCCAGCTGGGCCCCGGGTGGCGCTGCACTAGGCCCCTCCCCTTTAATCAGGGGAGGAAGGCCTGCAGTACCATGGCATGATGTGCCACAGCGCTTGGCACTGCTGCACGAGGCACCGCGATATTCACTCACAGTGCCCCAAGGGGGAGGCGGTGCATTTCCAGTAGCACCCCGCCTCCCTCTTTGGACGCTACCATTGAATTTAGGACGCGGGGCACTAACTTTCTCATGGCACTAAGAGGCGCTAAAAGGCAAAGTTGGCACCCCAAAGGGGGCGCGACCCAATTTTGCACCCAAAGTATTTGTTTAATTTGTCTGCCATTTCCTTATTCCCCATTATAATTTCTCCTGTCTCAGTCTATAAGGGACCCACATTTACTTTTGCTAATCTTTTCCTTTTTACATACATATAGAAGCTTTTACAATCTGTTTTTATGTCTCGCGGGTGTTTACTCTCATATTCTATTTTCCCTTTCTTTATCAATTTCTTGGTCCTCCTTTGCTGAATTCTAAAATCCTCCCAATCCTCAGGCTTACCACTCTTTTTGGCAACATTATAAGCCTCTTCCTTTGATCTAATACTATCTTTAACTTCTCTTGTTAGCCACGGTCGGACCACTTTTCCTGTGGGGTTTTTGTGCCTTAAAAGAATGTATATTTGTTGTAAATTATGTATTCATTCTTTAAATGCCAGCCATTGCTTGTCTACCATCATACCTTTTAATGTGGTTTCCCAATCTACCTTAGCCAACTCACTCCTCATACCTACGTAGTTTGCTTTGTTTAGATTTAAGACCCTGGTTTCGGATTTAACTAAATCACTTTCAACCTCAATATAAAATTGTATCATATTATGGTCACTCTTCCCTAAAGGCTCGTTTACTTCAAGGTTATTAATTAACCCTTTCTCATTGCACAATACTAGATCTAAAATAGCCTGTTCCCTAGTTGGTTCCTCAACATACTGATCTAGAAAACTATCTTGCATACATTCCATGAATTCGTCCTCCACACTATTACTGCAAATTCCGCTGTCTGGACAGCTCGAGAGGAATCCTTCAGTACAGCTCAGAGCATGTGTTGAGATTCATTATCATCTACAGCATGCTCCACAATCTTGCTATACAAAGGGGAGTTGCCTTGGAGCTGCATGATGTGAAGAAATGGAGCAGGAAGATGATGAAGCTGGTGAGGAGCCAGATGATACAGAAGAAGAGCAATGTCCAGCAGTACAATTAGCTGCCAGAGCTGTAGGGCAGCAAATTAGTGAGGAGAGATTCTCCTGAACAATCCCTCCACTCCCCAGAGCATCGACATTTCCTCCTTCCATTTGAACCAATCATGACACCCGCCATATCAGTGCCCTCAAACAGTAGGACTTGTGTATTCCTGTCACATCACTAAGATTATGAAGACAAACGGCAATACCGAAACAAAATATTTTTACTTCCAACAGACTCCATTCTTGATTTCACAAATGGTTTCTGTGGTTACATGACTGCTACATATCTACAAATCACCCTTGTGCAAAGCCCTGATGACTGAGTTGTGTGTTTTTTTTACTTATTCTAGAGCTATTACAAGGTGTAGTAGCAGGTGGAAGGCTGCTGAACTTCCACTGAGGGCAGAATCAAATTTTTAATTTTTGTTTATTTTTCACCAATGCATTCACTTGCTGTTTGGAAACAGGTGAAAACGTGGAATATCATTACCACAGACAGCAGGCATTGTTGCCACATTTTATCTGTTTCTCACTATTTTTAGCCCAGTCCTCTATGGTTGCTAACTTAACAACCAACAAAAAGTATAATCATTAATGTTTTACACTTGGCTCGCTTCCTTGGACTTCACAAGTGCAAGTAAATCTGTGTTAGTCATGCAAACTTCAGAAGCACCAGCGGTGATATCCTTTGAGATGCACAATATGTGCAAAGCAAGACGTAATGAGCCACTAATGAATGTTCAGTCACAAAAGGTCAGAGCCGTCACATCACATACATAAGCCCAGTAAAGATATCAAGAGACTATTACTATTGGCTGATGATACGCTTATCAATTACTTCATAAAAGGTGATGAGTCGAAGAAGAGATGATGAGTCGAAAGAAGAGATGAATAAGGCTTTTATTAGCTAAGAAGAGACCATGCTTCTTCGTGAGTGACTGAACAAGTCTGAACGAAACCCACACAGTGGTGGGTGGAGTCAGCTGAGGCATGCCTCCATACACAGCGCCACCCAGAGGTGGCAATATACAATACAGTGGTTTACCACATTCACCCCTTGTTTAATGTGAAGTCCGGCGGGGTGAAGGGTACTACAAGTTAAGTCTATCAGGAGGCCTTGTCTGACGTCCTGATCGTCGTGGTGGCGGCGGTGGTGTTGCAGCATCCGACGTCGGGTCTGGTGTCTGGGTGGTTGGCGAAGATTCCTGGGGCTTTGGCATGCCGTCTGCAGGGGTTGGGTTGGAAGGGGTGGTGGGGGATAACAGTGGTAAGGGGGATAACGGTGGTAAGGGGGATAACGGTGGTAATTCAGGGGTACCCGAGGGTGCGAGATCTCGTATGGAGACCGTGTCCTCCCGCCCGTCTGGGTATGTCACCCAGGCATACTGGGGGTTGGCGTGTAGGAGGTGCACCCGCTCGACCAGGGGGTCCGTTTTATGCGTCCTCACGTGCCTCCGCAGTAGGACGGGCCCAGGAGAAGTCAACCATGCCGGTAGCGAGGTACCCGATGTAGACTTCCGGGGGAAAACGAACATTTTCTCATGAGGGGTCGCATTAGTGGCAGTACAAAGCAGTGACCGAATGGAGTGAAGCGCTGCAGGGAGGACCTCCTGCCAGCGGGAGGTCGGAAGGCCCTTAGATTTTAGTGCTAAGAGGACTGCCTTCCAAACCGTCGCGTTCTCCCTTTCCACCTGGCCGTTCCCCCGGGGGTTGTAACTGGTGGTCCTGCTCGTGGCGATACCTCTTGTTAGCAGGTACTGCCGAAGTTCGTCGCTCATGAACGATGAGCCCCTGTCGCTATGTATATAGCTGGGGAACCCGAACAGAGCGAAGATGTCATTCAGACACTTGATGACCGTGGTACTGGTCATGTCTGGGCAAGGGATGGCAAAGGGGAAACGGGAGTACTCATCAACTATGTTGAGGAAGTACACATTGCGGTCAGCGGAGGGGAGGGGCCCTTTAAAATCGACGCTCAGGCGTTCGAAGGGGCGGGTGGCCTTGATCAGGCTTGCTCTGTCCGGCCTATAGAAGTGCGGTTTGCACTCGGCGCAGATTTGGCAGCTCTTGGTCATGGTCCTGACCTCCTCGATGGAGTAGGGCAGGTTACGGGATTTGATAAAATGGAAAAACCTGGTGACCCCCGGGTGGCAGAGGTCATTGTGGAGGGACTGCAGCCTATCACTCTGCGCGTTGGCACATGTACCACGTGATAGGGCATCTGGGGGCTCATTGAGTTTCCCTGGCCGATACAAGATATCATAATTGTAGGTGGAGAGTTCGATTCTCCACCTCAAGATCTTGTCGTTCTTGATTTTACCCCTCTGCTTATTATTAAACATAAAAGCTACTGAACGCTGGTCAGTGAGCAGGGTAAATCGTTTCCCGGCCAGGTAATGCCTCCAGTGACGCACCGCTTCTACAATAGCCTGGGCCTCCTTTTCGACGGAGGAGTGTCTCGTCTCGGGGCCCTGGAGGGTCCTTGAGAAAAAGGCCACGGGTCTGCCCACCTGGTTAAGGGTCGCGGCTAGGGCGAAGTCGGAGGCATCGCTCTCCACTTGGAAGGGGATGGACTCATCCACCGCGTGCATTGCGGCCTTCGCGATATCGTTCTTGATAAGAGTGAAGGCTGCACACGCCTCTGGTGTCAGGGGGAAGGAGGTGGCTTTGATGAGGGGCCTGGCTTTGTCTGCATAGAGGGGCACCCACTGGGCGTAGTAGGAGAAAAACCCCAGGCATCTCTTCAGTGCTTTTTGGCAGTGGGGAAGGGGTAGCTCCATTAGGGGGCGCATTCTGTCGGGGTCGGGCCCGATGACTCCGTTCTCCACCACGCAGCCGAGGATGGCCAGGCGCTTGGTGTGAAACATACATTTTTCCTTATTGTACGTTAGGTTCAGCCGTTGGGCCGTACGGAGGAAATTTGCTAGATTAACGTCGTGGTCCTGCTGGTCGTGGCCGCAGATGGTGACGTTATCCAAATAGGGGAAGGTTGCCCGCAGCGCGTTCTGGTCAACCATTCGGTCCATCTCCCTTTGGAAGACCGAAACCCCGTTGGTGACGCCGAAGGGGACCCTAAGGAAGTGGTAGAGGCGGCCGTTTGCCTCGAAGGCAGTATACTGGCGGTCCTCATGGCGGATGGGCAGCTGGTGGTACGCTGACTTAAGGTCGATGGTGGAGAATACTTTGTATTGCGCAATCTGATTGACCATATCAGATATGCGAGGGAGGGGGTACGCGTCCAGCTGGGTGTACCGGTTTATGGTTTGGCTGTAGTCGATTACCATGCGGCGTTTTGCAGTGGTTTTAACGACTACAACCTGGGCTCGCCAGGGGCTAGTGCTACCTTCGATAATGCCCTCCTTCAAGAGCCGCTCCACCTCAGAGCTGATAAAAGCTCTGTCCCCGGCACTGTACCGCCTGCTTTTGGTAGCGATGGGTTTACAGTCGCGGGTGAGGTTAGCGAACAGGGGAGGGGGGGGGACTTTTAATGTGGAAAGGCTGCAGGTGGTTTGCAGCGGGCGATTTAAAAGTTGTTGGTTGCAGACTGTGAGTGGGGGGAGGGGTCCACCGTATGCTAGTGTGACACTCTTAAGGTGGCACTGAAAATCCAACCCTAGCAGGACGGCAGCGCAAAGACGGGGCAGGACTAGCAGTTTAAATTTTTGATATTCAGTGCCCCCTACTGACAGGGTCACCACACAGTAGCCGCTGATGTCCATTGACTGGGACTTGGACGCCATAGAAATGCGATGGTGCGTTGGCAGAATCGTGAGGGAGTGGCTACGTACCGTGTCGGGGTGGACGAAACTCTCTGTGCTCCCGCTGTCGATCAGGCAACTGGTGGCGCGGCCGTTTACCGCGATATCCATCATGGAGCTGGATAGATGGTGAGGGTGGCCTTGATCCAGCGTCACGGAGGCCAGTATGTGGCTTAGTGAGTCACTATAGTCATCCGCCGAGACGGTGGTCGGTTCCGGTGACGAAATGGCGGTTGAGTGCGTTGGATACGATGGCGGCGGATGCCATGCGGCCGGGGGTACACAAAATGGCGGATAAGATGGCTGCTCCCACGGCCCGCACGCTGCGCTGCTGGCTGGCTTCCCCTTGCAGGCGTTAGCGTAATGGCCTTTCTTCCCGCAGCCCGAGCAGGTAGCTGTCTTAGCTGGGCAGTGCGCTCTGGGATGTTTTAACTGGCCACAGAAATAGCATTTTTGGGCCTGGTTACTGGGCATCGAAGCAGTTCTTACCGGAGGCTGCTGTCTCGGTTGGGTCGCTGCAGCGGTTGGTGCCGGGGGCGGCGGTCCCGTGTCCCACGGTTTCGATTGCCATGTCTCGGCGCCGTTACGGGGGTATGCCTCGAGGTTTCGGTGGGCCTCCTCTAACGAGAGCGCAAGGGCAATGGCCGTCTTCAGGTCGGGTTCCTTGCTTTCTAGCAGTCTCTGCCGGGTGTGGTCTGACTGGAGGCCCCTGACGAAGGCATCACAGGCGAGTCCCTGCGCGTGCTCCACAGCCGTTACCGCTTTACAATCGCAGTCTCTGCAGAGTGCCAGTAGCGCCCGTGCAAATGCCCCTACCGATTCTCCCGGTTGCTGCCTGCGGGATCCCAAGAGGTGTCGGGCGTAAATTGTGTTCACTGGGCGCGTATATTGCCCTTTTAGTAGCTCGAGGGCCGCCACGTATGTATTAGAGTCCCGGATTAGCATATATACTTGATGGCTCACCTGGGCGGTCAAAATTTTCAGTTTGTGATCCTCCTCTGTAACCTGTGAGATTGCGAGGAAGGATTCAAAGCAGCTCAGCCAGTGTTCAAACTTGGCTGATGCACCCACATCTTGAGGGTCGAGGTCCAGGCGTGGTGGTCTGAGGGCTCTCAGCAATGTCTGCTGTATCCGTTGCTGTTGTTGCTCCTCAGGTGTCGCCATTTAACTTTTAGCTAATAAAATTGATACGCTTATCAATTACTTCATAAAAGGTGATGAGTCGAAGAAGAGATGATGAGTCGAAAGAAGAGATGAATAAGGCTTTTATTAGCTAAGAAGAGACCATGCTTCTTCGTGAGTGACTGAACAAGTCTGAACGAAACCCACACAGTGGTGGGTGGAGTCAGCTGAGGCATGCCTCCATACACAGCGCCACCCAGAGGTGGCAATATACAATACAGTGGTTTACCACAGCTGACATGTACATTTCCTACTGGGCTCCAGCAACTCTTAAATGGTTAAGGACGTGGGCAATGGGATAGAAATCAATAACCATTAGCTGACTCAGAAAGACAGATGTAATGTAGTAACAAAATACAATTTGCTACAGTTTTAACCTATGGGCAGGTCCTTTTTAGGCAATAATCTAAATGTTACTGTTTCTAACTTCTCTTCTTAGGAAGTCCCTCGGAACCGAGGATGACTTGCTTCCACATTAAAAATGAGTTCTCAGGTGACTGATAAGTCCAATGGGGGACCTACAGGCTCTGTCACAGGTGGGGCAGACAGTGGTTGAAGGGGCAGGTGGGTGGAGTGCTTGGGTTGACGTGCGCGCCTTGCGCTTGGTTTCCGCTTGCTCCCGGCGAAGACTCGAGGTGTTCGGCACCTTCCCGGATGCTTCTCCTCCACTTTGTGCGGTCTTGGGCCAGGGATTCCCAGGTGTCAGTGGGGATGTTACACTTTTTCAAGGAGGCGTTGAGGGTGTCCTTGAAGTGTTTCGTCTGCCCACCTGGGGCTCTCTTGTTGTGCCAGAGCTCCGAGTAGAGCGCTTCTTTTGGGAGTCTCATATCGGGCATGTGGATGATGTGACCCGTCCATCGGAGCTGATCAAGCGTGCTCAGAGCTTCGATGCTGGGGATGTTGGCCAGAGCGAGAACACTTTTGTTGGTGCGCCTATCCTGCCAATGGATTTCTAACATGAAGCATACCAATGCTTAATGTGTTTGTATGACATTACTTTGCTATTTTAATGGAGAGGCTAACCTGTTTAATGTTCTACAGTAAACTCTCATTTAACTGGCACCTAATCAACCGGAATTCTTTAATAATCAGCAAAATAGATAGCCGAACCCATCCATTTTTCGTTTTTCCGAGTCCGAGTTTCTCGCGGTGGCCGAGTTAGTCAATGGTTTTTATCTATTTTGTGTTAAAAATTGCCTACCTCTCTGTTATCCGGAATTTTTAATCAACCGGCACCATCCCGGTCCCGTCAGTGCCGGATATGAAAGAGTTTACTGTATATAGTGAAAATAAACAGGTTCATTCTTTTGTTAAGTGTTCATATGCTAATATCATATGCTGTACTTTCTAGGCTAATATTAGGTAATGATTAGTTATTGGTGTCAAGCTCTACCTCAATAGTAGCATTCTTGCCTCTGAATCAGAGGATAGTGGCTCTGAGCCCCACTCCAGAGATATTAGCACCTAATCTAGGCTGACTGTTCAGCGGAATGCTGACAGAGTGCTGCATTGTCAGAGATGACGATTTTTTGGATGAGATGTTAAACGGAGACCCCGTCTGCCCTCTCAGGTGGACATAAAAGATTCCATGGTGCTATATGAAGAAGAGTAGGGGCGTTTTCCTTGCGTCCTGGCCAACATTTATCTCTCAACCAAGATCACTAAAATATATTGGCCTAGAAATTCAACAACGGCCCAACGAATGAAAGAAAGGGATCCCCATTCATACTTATGAGGATTCCGTATGTATGGTGTTGACGTCTGCCGAAAATGGTGGCACTGGCAGGACTGGTAAATTGGCGCTGGGGACTAATTAACATTAGCCCAGGGCTAAACACACTGTGCAACACCGTCCTGCTGCCATTGGGTCTCTTAAAGGGGAATTGCATACTGAAATGAAAAAAATAAAAAACCATATAAAAATAGGCAGTTTTTAGCCCTTACAGCTCAACTGCCATCTGAAAAAAAATTAATAATGGTCTGTAATTTGCGGCCCCTATGGGTGCGTATGAGGTGTGTACACGCCCGTAGGCACCGCGCAAGTTCTGGCTTTAGGCATGCGATCATATGCATCCGCAGGAAAAGGGCCTCCACGGGCAGAGATTTGAGCTATTTGCCCAACTTCTGCCCAGCGAATGCCCGTGAAATTCTTACGCCTGGTAAAAGCAGATGTAAGGCCTGCTTTTACCAGTGTAAGACTTTTATAGAACAGAAAAATAATTTTTTTTCAATAATTTATACATTTAAAAACCTGTGAAATAAGGTAAGTTTATTTTTAGCATCTTTAAACTATGTAAAAAAGTAATTACATTTTTGCTTTAAATATTTAATTAAATGCCATTTTGATTAATTTTTTTTAAATGTATTTGCTGTGTACGTGTATTTTTTGGGGTATTCCCATTCATAATTATGAGGATTCCATACCGCCTGCGCCCCAGGATATGTGGGCCTCTATGCAGGCCTACGCATGGAGGCCGAGGAACGAGGTGTCCAAACCTCCGGGACCGTCAGGTAAGTTTGTAGATTTTTTGCTGGTTGCAGGCATCCGCCCGCGGGAAGCCTTTGATCGCAAATTCAGGGCCATTAAAAATAATTTCTAAATGGGAGTCTTCAGCTCTTAAAGCTGAATTCCCTTCCACAGCTAAAGAAATGAGAAAAGTGCTTCAGCACTAACACAAATGACTCAGCAAGCCAGGGAAGGGGCACCCAGAGTCTCACACGCAGCACTCCAGCTTTGTGCAGGGGCTAGGAGGCCCTCCAGAAAAAAAGACGTGGGACCAGATTACCGAGGCCATTACTACCGGCAGTGCCATCCCAACGACCTGGCTCCAGTGCCAAAGAAGCTTCATGACCTCAGTGGTCAAGGTCAGTGAATGCATCTTCAAAAGCTGCCTCCTACCAACTGCACCACTAGGCTCACATACTGCTCAATGTACGGCTCCCACCCTGCCTCCTTTGCCCGCAATCACTCACCTCCTGTTCCTAGCTTCACCTCACGCCCTTTGTGGAGACGGTGCTGGCCATTCTTGGCAGGGGCATGGCTCAGCTCTTGGCCAGCGGTGGGGCAGAAAGGATACAAGATGCTGGTGTTCTCATACGTTATCCTCCTTCTCGCATGCAACTCTTGCTTTCCTGTTCTCCCCTCACCACAACTCCACCTTTATGCCTTCCTCATTTCACACACCCAAGAAATGCAGCCTGCTCAGCCAGTGATTGACCAAGAAGAGGGAGAGGAGGGTGAAAAAGAAGAAGAAATACCATCACTTGATTTGACACTCTCAGCCACCAGCCCCTCAAGGTCAACCTGCAAGGCCATTTGCTGTCCCCCCCACTGAAAGTCAGCCGCCTTCCACCAGCCATGCTGCAGCCACTGGGGTAGCACTGCGTGTCATCAGTAGGTTGGGAATGCATAATGAGAACATAAGAAATAGGAGCAGGAGTAGGCCAGTCGGCCCCTCGAGCCTGCTCTGCCATTCAATAAGATCATGGCTGATCTTCTACCTCAACTCCACTTTCCTGCACTATCCCCATATCCCTTGATTCCCTTAATATCCAAAAATCTATCGATCTCTGCCTTGAATAAACTCAATGACTGAGCCTCCACATCCCTCTGGGGTAGAGAATTCCAAAGTTTCACCACCCTCTGAATGTAGAAGATTTCTCCTCATCTCAGTCCTAAATGGCCGACCCCTTATTCTGAGACTGTGACCCCTGGTTGAGTGGATTTCTTGATGTCATATTGGATGGATAGATGTATAAAGTTGGATTGAAAAGTTTGCTTTGTTGTGGCTTTTATTTACATTGTGGCCAAGAGGATGCTGTGATGGTCAATAACAGAGGGAAGGTAAGATGTGGGACCAATGTTGAAAGGGGAATTGGGGTTGTGGTCACTGGGTACCGCAGGCGGATGATTCCATCCCGGATATCCCGGCCAGAAAGGGGCTGTCTGGGTTGCATCCTTCCTTCTGCTTCCTCCTCTTCTGCATCTTCCTCTTCCCTCTGTGAGCGGATGCTGTAAATCTGAAATAAAAGCATAAAATGCTGGAAATATTCATCAGCTCAGGGAGCATCTTGACCTGAGACGTGTGCTCTGTTTCTCTCTCCACAGATTTACGCAGTTGCATGCCGACTGATGTCCTGGGATGGCAGGAATGACGTATGAGGAGAGATTGGGTCAATTGGGCTTATTTTCGCTGGAGTTTAGAAGAATGAGAGGGGATCTCATTGAAACTTATAAAATTCTAACAGGACTAGACAGACTAGATGCAGGAAGGATGTTCCCGATGGCGGGGG
This sequence comes from Somniosus microcephalus, assembly GCF_052327205.1. Classification (NCBI taxonomy): domain Eukaryota; kingdom Metazoa; phylum Chordata; class Chondrichthyes; order Squaliformes; family Somniosidae; genus Somniosus; species Somniosus microcephalus. The sequence goes on along the minus strand of NC_140988.1, from coordinate 253,623,224 downwards.
AGTCCAGAACCAGGGGGTCACAGTCTAAAGATAAGGGGTAAGCCATTTAGGACAGAGATGAGGAGGAATTTCTTCACCCAGAGAGTGGTGAACCTGTGGAATTCTCTACCACAAAGGGTAGTTGAGGCCAATTCATTAAATATAGTCAAGAAGGAGTTAGATATATTTCTTAAGGCTAAAGGGATCAAGAGATATGGGGAGAAAGTAGGGACAGGGTATTGAATTTGGATGATCAGCCATGATCTCATTAAATGGTGGAGCAGGCTCGAGGGGCTGAATGGCCTACTCCTGCTCCTATCTTCTATGTTTCTATGTCATGCTCTCTTCATTTACATCTCCAGGGCCAGCTATCGGCAGCGCTTAAAGCCCTTACCAAAATGGCAGCTGCTGAATCCCGCGCCAGAGAAGGGCGCTAGCGTGGCATGTGTAGAGATTCATGTATCTCTGGTAAACAGGGTCGAGTGCAAACTGATATGGTGGGTATATTGGCCCAGAACTTCGGGTCTCCACGGGTGAGTATGCATGGGGCACTCACCCGTAGGCCCAATGGAAGTGCCGGTTTCCTGCATGCACTGCGCATGCGCGGGAAACCGGCACTTCCGTTCCCCTGAAAGAAGGGTTCAGAGTTCGAACGCATGCGCAGGAGTGGCTGCGCGTGCACATCGAACTTACGTTTTATTTGCAGGTTTTCCCGGGAGGGTAAGTCTCCAGAAGTTAGACATATAAAAAGCAGTCGCAGGGCCTGCTTTTTATAAGGTAAGTGGTGAATTAATTAAAATTAAAACATTTTTTCCACAGGCTTATTATTTTTAAATACTTTAAAGCAAGGTAAGTTTATTTTTAGCCCTGTTAGAAAATAAAATTATTTTTTTCAAAAATTTAAATTATTGTTTAAAATAGTTATTTCATGTAATTTATAGTTTCTTTAAAAAATGTGATTTAAAAAAATTTATTTGAAGATTTAGTGATGTTTTGGGGCCGTAGTATTTATAAGTTTTGACAGCCCTTCCCGTCAAACTTATGAATGGGCATTTCCCTGCTCCGATTGGCTCTCCATGGCCCACGTGATCCCAGGGGACGCATCAAACTAACTGGGCCCCTGGGATATGCAAGCACTGCATGCCGGCAGTTGGAGCAGGCCCAGGATCGGAATTCCACGGGGGCCCAAAGCTCAATGGCCGGCGCGCAAGGTAAGTACAGGTCGGGGGTTTACACCCGTGGGAAGCCCTCGACCCGAATTTCTGGGCCATTGTGTTTAATCAGAGTATAGGATAGAATATAACACACTAGTAATACAGCAAAAACATACGACCGTGACAAACAGCTTGTACCGGACCCGATCAGACAGACGGCTGGCATGCGTGAACAGTTCTCTGGCTTCTGGGCTCTCTCTCTCTCTCTCTCTCTCTAGGGCCTTTGATGGTGAGCATGGGATCACTCTCAAAAGAGCGTTCGACCAGCCCAACTTCTCTTTGTCACTTCTGTTCAGCTCTCCCTTCCACAGTCTGTGTGCAAGCCCTTGGGGTGTCACTTTTTAATTTTTTTTAGGGGTGGGCCTGAGGCCAAGTTATTGACAAGACCATTTAACCTATAGAGGTTCCTCCAAAACTTCATCAACCAATGACAGCTCAAGTTCTTTGTCTTGGTTCTTGGATGAAAGCCCTCCCCAAAAGAGGGTCTCATTACTTCATCCAATTTATCTTTCTTGTTTTTACATTTTGAAGGTTCCTCCATTGGAATCCATCTTATCTCTTTTGACTCCATACTCCTTAACCCAGCAAATACAAGGCCCGGCCCTGTCCTTCTTAATCATGGCCCCAGCTAGAGCTGTTGCACATTAACCAGTCGCTATCTCACCATTCTGACCTTCACAAGTATGGTCTATGATTTCCTCCCATTTTCTGCTGTAAACTTTTCTCTGAGAACTTTTACATTCCCATGAATTATGGTTTTGCGCTGCTTTCATTGTTCAATAGCTGTTGCTTTATACTTTTTTTTCCCTTTCAAAAATACATAGCAACTTGCAGCTGCTTGGGCTATCTCACCTTCATCTAACAAATGGCCCATTCTAAGATGGATACCTTAGCCTCCTCAAATTCCTTTAATTCTATGTCTTTTCCTAATTAACTTTTAATTATCTTCACAAGCAGTTCTGCTAAACAAAACTCCAAATTCTATCTGTGGAGATTATAATATGGTTATTAATAATAATGGAAGAAACATAGGTTGGGCCTTCACTGGCCAAATTAAAGATACATTAACAAAGTCAAAACCCTAACTTACAAGATCATCGACCTGAAACGTTGGGCTCGATTTTAATAGCCCTGAGGAGGCAGGTTTGGAGGCAGATTGGCAGCGAAAATCAGAAAAAGTGGCTTCAGACACCCAACCTGCCCCCATCCCACCCCCACCCGATTTTCCTGAGTGTCGGTTCAGCCGCTCCCAAACTGACCCGACTGGAACTGGTGGGACAGGTAGTTAAGGCAGGACTATAACCTGGTGTTGTGTGACTTCTTACATTTGTCCACCCCAGTCCAACACCGGCATCTCCACACCATAATCCTATTTTGATAGTGGTTTCCCATTTTGGTGCTTCTGGCTCCTGTTTCCCATCTTGTCAGAAACAGGCCAGCTGCAAGGAGACGAGTTTCTCGAGGACATGATTTGTAGTCATTGGTTCAGCACGTTAAAAGCACTCCTGTAACATGGCTGACATTCAAATGCAACAACATTGTTGTTGGAGGTTTAGTATAAGATATTGCAAAACTACTGACCTTGTGACTGTTCAAGCAGTGTTAGCTGATTGGAATAATTTCAGGCCACATTGAGTGTGCATTTGCAAGCTTCTTGCCTCAACTGAAATCTATAGCAATGGGATGGGAACCATTTACATCCTCTCATCCTGGTCATCAGATTCGGAGGAAGAGCAGCCGTGGCTGCACCACAACCAGCCACAACAGCAGCACCAGCACCAGGAGCGCCAACCTCCTCCTCACCCACCTGAGGCTGCACGGGACACAGGGCATCAGCCCCCGACAAAATTGCTGGCCGGGAGGCCAGTGATGGCATCATCATGGAGAGACTTTCTTCACTTGATGTTATAAACCCTGGCTGCCACATGATGCATCAGGTTGATACAATCCCACACCAGCACCGTGAAGCATCCCTTTAATGTCCAAGCCATTCCATGCACATACATCACTGTAGCCGGGGGGGGAGTTATGACTGAACACTCACTGGAACTCAGTAAGACACTTCTCAATGTGCGGTCAGACCTGTCCAATAATGGGCACTTTTGGAAAAAAATATTACACTGTATGATAACATATTACCAGAAACTTCACATGGACATTGGCTAAACCTCTCAAGTGCCTACCCTTGTGTGTTGTTAGTTGGTATGCTTGCAGTAGGGTGAGGGTGAGTGTGAGGTGTGGCTAGTGAGATGGGGACATGATAAAGTAGATAGAGAGGGTTGGGTGGAGGTGCAAGGTAAGCATATGGAGGGAGTTATTGGAGAGCCTGGGTGCAAGTGTTCACCTTTGTGCTGTGATTGTCAGTGTTTGCAGCACCTCAATGCTGTCAAACACTGACAGATCAACTGTCAAAATAAAATTGTGCATGGTCCCTTTAAGGAAACCGGCAGATGACGTGGCATCAAATGGCCTCATCAGACCCGATTCCTGTTAATTGGCTGGTAAGGCAGGCTTAACAAGGCCAATCAAGGGAAAATCACATCTGGAGAGCAGAGGCAGCTGGGGGCGGGACCAGAACCTGGAAACCAGCTAGCTACCCCAATCCCGCCTCCAGAATTAAATTCGCGGCCATAAACTTTGTTTCTCTCTCCACAGATGCTGCCTGACCTGCTGAGTGTTTCCAGCATTTTCTGTTTTTATTTCAGATTTCCAGCATCTCCAATATTTTGCTTCTGTTCGGGTGTAAAATGGGCCACTGATGGGTCGCTATCGCTTGTTTTGCGTCACCACCGAAGTCGAATTTTACCCCCACAAAATCTACCTCATATCTACTGCATTGTGTGGTTTATCACATGCTACCCTGAGGAACTGAGGCTTAGTGCAGTGAAGAGAAAAATATGTTTCAACATATATTAAGTTATAAAGTGAAATCACTGACATTTCGATCCATTTTTTCTTTTAAAGCCCTTAATCATTATTTCAGCATAGAATGCATCTACAGGACTACCCAGTATATAAAGTTCAAAGTAGGACTGCCTGCTCCGGTCATCATCCAATTCTATCAGCTATAAATCTGTTTTGTAATGTGAGGCTTATCTGGGTAATGAAGCAAACAAAAAAAACAAATCAATTGAAATTCATTAGCTACACAACTAAGAACGTTCTACATTCAGTTCAACTGAATTCTTGTTTTAAGAGAGCAGCTTGAAGCAAATTAGCTGACTAGCATTTTTTAGTCAAGCTTCACTTAAGATTTATCCACAAGACATGTTTCAGAATAGCACATATATTATGCCGCTATTCCATTTTGAATAAAAACATTTTAAATTGAAGCAGTGTATGCCTCAATTTTAACCAGGGTCCGGAATTAGGGCCAAAGCAAGGGATGAAGCGGGCGTCAATGCCTCCGGCCTACCCTGAGCGGGAGGCCCAGGAGAATGTAACTCCTGGGCCTCATTGCAATGCCCTGACACTGACACCCGCCCAAAGACAGTGGGGATGACACCAACACCAGCGGACAGGGGTGGATATTCACAAGGGGAGGTCACGCTGCCACCGGGAACCTACGGAAATGGTGCCCGGCAAGGCAAATGGTGAGGAGGTGGGGAATCGGTTAAGTTCATGATCGGGGGAAGGATGGAAATCCCACGGGAGGGAAGGCCCAGGATATCCTTGTAGGGCCAGAAGGAGCCGAAGGAACCTTTATTAAAAAAAGCCTTAGCTGGGTCTCCTGTGCCCAGGATGGTACCTGCTGCCTGCTTGCTGCTTGCACTCACAGGTCCAAGACTGAACAGTCCATAGTCGGCTTGCAGTTAATAGGTTTGGGCATCCCAATGGTGTCATCAGGAGGTGACTTTGCCATTTAAAGTAGGCCCCTGCTCCTTGGGGCCAGGCAACCTTCCCGTGCCTGCTTTCAGGTAAGCTAAGGTGGTGGGAGGCGAGAATGCATCAGGAACACACCCCAACCCACCTACCCCCCTACTCACCACCCCCCCACTGCCATTTTGTCCGTCCCCCCCACCCCACACTGTTCCACTGCATGGGGGAGGGTTAAAGTACCCTCTGTAGTTTTTCGAATAAGCTTGTTCAAAAGCATTTTGAAATAAAAATAAGAACAAAGTTGTTTTGAAACTTGTATTATTGCTTCCTTTGGGCATTGGTTAGAAACAAAACATCAGCATAGACTACAACATTTCCTTCTTGCAAAACCGCCTTATTATATGAACAATAAATAATTATAAATAAATGTGGCCTGCAGAATTTAACAAATATACTTGTGTTTTGCTTTCCTCTAGCCTTACGGAAAAGAGCCATGTATAGCTATGTTACCACATGCAAAATATGTGCTAACTCTGGTACTGTTTTACTTCAGTTAAGTGCTTCATACTATTTATCACTGTATTCTAAACATAAGATTTACAATTAACTTTTATCTTTTGTTCTTCTGAGATTCTATTTTTATTTTCCATCCTTAATTTAGCACTAGAAGCTAAAAGGGGAGATTAAAATAATTATTTTCATGCAAAGGGTCATTAGAATATAAAATGCATTGCTCATAAGCTAATCAAGTTGAGTTAATCACAATTTCTAAGAGGGAATTAGATAAACAATTGACTAAGAAAAATATTAAAGGGTGTAAGGAAAGATCAGGAAAATGGGTTAGAGTATATTGCTCCAATGTGATGCTGGTAAGGGTGTAGACATGATGGGCTAAATGGTCTCCTTCTGTACATCAATTACACAATTTTTCAGCTCATGAGGTTGTCTTATGATTGCATCTGACTAAACCATAGTCCTATGAATCTTAGCCATAACAGGCGACAGAGACTTCTCAGTGCTGGTTAATAGGAATTTCAAATGTGTGATTTTTAGGAGTCTAAATAAGAACGTATTTTGACAAAACTAGCATAAAATTGGAATTCACACTTATTATGGTCTGCTTTAGGTGAAAAACAGTGCTTAGTACTATGAGGTACAAAGTATCAAAGAGCTCCAGTTTTCAGTCACTTCTCTCCCCAGTGAAGAGTAAAAAAATTAAAGTGTTGAATAATTTATGAGAATTTGGTGCGAGCCAGAAAGGAAAGTTTGTATTGAGTTAAATTCCCAGGTTTATAAAATTAAAGAGATAACAATAGAAATGTTCAGCTTTTGGTATGGGGTCAATTTTAACCCTCCCTGCCTGGGTGGTGCATGGGAGAGGTTAAAATTGACTTAGTCCACTTACATTGCCCCTCAGCAGCATTTTATCCTGCTGCAAGCAGGCGGGAGCCTAATTTCCATCTAAAAGTTGTGACCTGATGATGTCATCGAAGCCGCAACATGATTTTAACCGTGTCAGACACGCCAGAGAAAGCTGGCAGGATGCAGGAGAGTGGCCAGAAAAGGCCAAGGTAAGTAAAATTTTATTCCTCAGGTGGAATGTTTAGGAGGCAAGAAAGAGCAGCAGAAGGAATCCTTGGGTCTCCCCTGCCCCATGCCTGCACTGGCATCTTTCTGGAAACCCCTACCTCCCTACCAAACACTTACTTTACCCAAACACTTACTTTACCCAAACACTTACTTTACCCAAACACTTACTTTACCCAAACACTTATTTTACCCAAACACTTACTTTACCCAAACACTTACTTTACCCAAGCACTTACTTTACCCAAACACTTACTTTACCCAAACACTTACTTTACCCAAACACTTTATCCAAACACTTACTTTACCCAAACACTTACTTTACCCAAACACTTACTTTACCCAAACACTTACTTTACCCAAACACTTACTTTACCCAAACACTTACTTTACCCAAACACTTGCTTTACCCAAACACTTACTTTACCCAAACACTTACTTTACCCAAACACTTACTTTACCCAAACACTTACTTTACCCAAACACTTGCTTTACCCAAACACTTACTTTACCCAAACACTTGCTTTACCCAAACACTTGCTTTACCCAAACACTTACTTTACCCAAACACTTACTTTACCCAAACACTTACTTTACCCAAACACTTACTTTACCCAAACACTTACTTTACCCAAACACTTGCTTTACCCAAACACTTACTTTACCCAAACACTTACTTTACCCAAACACTTAGGCCTAGAAATTGGGTATAGCCCCGCTTGAGGCGCTAGAACTGGCGGTGCGCAAAGTTTATAGCCAGACGAAACTTATCGCTGCCTGGCGAGATATTGGGTTGCATCGCCCCCAAAGGGGATTGAGGCGCTAATTCAGCCGTTGCACGGTGCTCCTAAGGCGCAAAAGTTCAGGCGCTACTCAATATCGACGTGGACGGGCGCAGCGCAGGTGATCTCAATTATGGGAAACCACGAGACTTCCAGGCGCCGGCCGGCTCTTAAAGGGGTGGGTCAGTCAGCCTGAGCTGCCACACCCAACGCCCTGTAGGCCTCAGAATCGGCGCTCGCCCTTCTCTGGCGTTAGAAACTTGTTGAGCATGGAGAAGGTTAGACAGAGAGCAGAGCGCTTCAGCACTGAGGCTCTGGACCACTTGGTGGCTGCAGTTGAGCGCCGTCGAGATGTCCTGTATCCGGACAATGGCAAGAGGCCGAATCAGAAGGCTTACCGACAATCTTGGAGGGAGGTTGCTGTGAGGGTCAACTCCAGCAGCATGGCGACCAGGACCCCTGTTCAGTGCAGGAAGAAATTCAACGACCTCACACGGATCGTTAGGGTGAGTGATGGTTTAGCAAACTTCTGATTCCCTCCATCTGCAGCTGACTTCGGGCACCCAGTTGCCATGATGCCCCAATGGCCATCTGTCAGCAAGCACCCATGGCCCTTTCTGGGCACACACATGGACAGATGTCTCAAGGCCTCATGTAAGGGCTCTTTCACCATGGGGGGCATGCGATGATGTCTCAAGGCCTCATGTAAGGGCTCTTTCACCATGGGGGGCATGCGATGATGTCTCAAGGCCTCATGTAAGGGCTCTTTCACCATGGGGGGCATGCGATGATCTCTCAAGGCATCATGTAAGGGCTCTTTCACCATGGGGGGCATGCGATGATGTCTCAAGGCCTCATGTAAGGGCTCTTTCACCATGGGGGGCATGCGATGATGTCTCAAGGCCTCATGTAAGGGCTCTTTCACCATGGGGGGCATGCAATGATCTCTCAAGGCCTCATGTAAGGGCTCTTTCACCATGGGGGGCATGCGATGATGTCTCAAGGCCTCATGTAACACAACTTCCCCTTCTTTCCTCTCCAGGCCAAGCTGGCGGCCAGGCGAAGGGACCACTTTCAAACCGGTGGCGGGCCTCCACAAGTGGTCCCTCTCACGGATCTGGAGGAGAGAGTGCACCAGATACTTGGAGGACGTCTGTCTGGTCCTGTGACCACTGCATCTGCCGACCCCATTTCCGACAGCGAGGGTAAGACTCTCACCTTTTTCACCTGTTGCCTTCCACTTGGTCCCCCCGCCAGCATGCATCCTCAGTGTGCAGCCATGTCAGAGCCTTGCTGCAATCTGGCATGCCTTTCCGCAAACCTGTCCTTTTGCTAAAGCCACTCTTCCACCTCCCTGCTTTCAGAAGAATCAGCACCAACTCGGGCTCAACGCACTGAAGCTGCCAGTGCCAGTGCCACCGGAGGCGAGGAGCAGGAGGAATCCGGACCAGCCGTTGCAGAATCTGGGGAGCGGACACATCTACAGACTGGGGATAGTAGTCCCCTGGAGGGCGGGGGGGGGCTCTGAGGATGAACCAGTTGCCGGAACAAGCGGCATGCAGCAATGCAAGGGGGACAGGCAAGTTCAGCCACCGTCTCCCCGGAGGACAATGCAGGTAGTTATGACTGCTGCTCAGAGTGCAGAGGAAGCGCGTCGCCTGGGTGAAATGAGCAAACAGGCCCGGCTCAGACACACGGAGCTGATGGCTGCAGTGGAGAAGATGCCTCAGTCAATAGATACATTAGCTAAGAGTATGTTGGACTTCGGGGCAACAATGGAGAGGACTCTCCAGGGCTTTGGGGCAACAATGGACAGGACTCTCCAGGGCTTCGGGGCAACAATGGACAGGTCTATCCAGGGCTTCGGGGCAACAATGGACAGGTCTATCCAGGGCTTCGGGCCAACAATGGAGAGGACTATCCAGGGCTTCGGCCCAACAATGGAGCGGACTGTCCGGGGCTTTGAGGCTGCTATGGAAAGGACTGTTCAGGGCTTCGGACAATCCCTGGAAAGGTCTGTCCAGGGCTTGTCTGAGGCAGTGGAGCAGTCGGCACCTGCCTTGTCCGAAGCAATGGAAAGAACTGTCCAGGGCTTCTCCGAAGCACTGGCACCTGGCACACAGGTCCTCACTGTTGCCACGCAGTCACTTGCTGGGCTCGTCCACACCCAGATTGAGGCAACGCGATCTCTCACTGCAGCCACCCTCTCTGCATCAGATAGGATCACCCCGGGCCCTTCCAGTCCCATACAAGCCCAGGAATCAGTGGAGCATGCGATTGTGGTGGATGAGCCGAGCCGGTCCCCTCAGATAGCCAGTGTGTCGTCCGACCATGGTGCAGGTGTCCTGTCTCGGCAGGAGACCATTGCACATGCCAGCGCTGGGATGTCTGCAGTGCAGCTGCCACCACCTGCAGGGCAAACTGCTTCCAGCCATGGTCACATCAAGCATCCTGCGTCCGCACCCTCCAAGCCCAGAGGTCGGCCAGGCCGTCCCTCAGGGGCTTCTGCGCTTCCACACAGTCAGCAGGCATCCCCCAGCCTTGAGCCTGCCACTGGGATCCAATTACGTAGGAGCAGCAGGGAGGGAAGGGGCCGGCTGCGAAAGAGAAGTCGTTCTCCCTCAAGGGGCCAATTGTAGAGGGAGGTGCTGAGACGTTTCTTTGTCCAAATTCAAGGACACCCTCACCTGTTGTTATATTTGCAGAAGGTTTGTTGAGTATTGCGGCTTTGCCGAAGAGTTCACAGTTATTTTGTTAGTTATGGTTTCTGTTGACATGACGTTGTTTTGCTGTAATGAAAGACTTTTGTGACAATAAACAGAAGTTTCAATGTGGCATGGTGCACGTGACTACTTTCAGTGATGCTGGCATTCAGAGGTCGTCAAACATCCAAAGTGCGCAGGAGTTAAGACTCATCATTCCGCCAGAGGGGTCTCGAAACGAGTCCTGATGAGCCTCTGACGTATGGCCCTTCCACTTTCAGGAGCCCTTCCATCTTCCTCCTCCTCCTCCTCCTCCGCCGCCTGCTCTTCCTCCTCCTCCGCCTGCTCTTCGTCCTCCTCCTCCTCCTCCTCATCCTCCTACTCCGCCTGCTCTTCGTCCTCCTCCCCCTCCTCCTTCTGCTCTTCCTCCTCCTCCTCCTCCTCCACCTGCTCTTCCTCCTCCTCCTCCTCCTCCTCCGCCTGCTCTTCCTCCTCCTCCTCCTCCTCTGCCTGCTCTTCCTCCTCCTCCTCATCCTCCTCCTCCTCCGCCTGCTCTGCTGGTCGTTGAGGGACAGGTGGAATTGACTGGGTGCGTCGAATCGCCAAGTTGTGGAGCATGCAGCAGACGACGACGATGTGTCCCACTTGCTCCGGCGAGTACGGCAGGGATCCCCCCGAATGTTCCAGACATCGGAAACGCTTTTTGAGAACACCAATAGTGTGCTGTTCACTGTGCCTGGTCGCCTGATGGCCGCTGTTGATCAGCTCTTCTGCTGGGGTGTCGGCCACACGGAGTGTTGTCATCAGCCATGGGCAGAGAGGATAGCCCTTGTCCCCAGTAAGCCAGCCTCGTCTTTGAGGCAGCCCCTCAAAAAGGTAACAAACTGAGGTCAACTGCAGGATAAAGGCATCGTGGCTGCACCCTGGGAAATGCGCGTTGACTGCCATGATGATTTGGCGGTGGTCACAGACCAGCTGCACGTTGAGGGAGTGGAACCCCTTGCGGTTGCGGAAGTCCTAAGGATGCTGGCATGGCGCCCTCAAAGCCACGTGTGTGCTGTCAGTCGCCCCCTGCACCATGGGGAAGTCCGCAATAGAAGCAATACCCTGCGCGCGCTCCGCCTGCTTGTGCAGGGTCAGAGGGAAGGTCATGAATTGAAGACTTTGCCTACAAAGGGCATCTGTAACTTGCCGGATGCAACAGTGGACTGCAACCTGAGCGATAGTCGCAATGTCCCCAATGGCTGACTGAAAGGATCCGTTGGCATAAAAATTGAGGCCATCAGTCAGTTTAGCGAACACGGACAGAGAGGTCCTGCACCGTTCACGCGGCTGCAGATCCTGACCAAGCAGGTGGCACAGATCAGTAACAATGTCCCTCCAGAATCGGAGCCTTCGCAAACACTGCTCCTCCGACATGTCAAGGCTTGACACCTGCTGCCTAAAGACCGTCGCAGCATACCGTCGGATTGGCCGACCTCCATTGCCCATCCTCCTTCTGGCCAATCCCGGCCCTCACTCCCGCCATCTCTCTGCCCCTTCACAGTGTTCGGCCATGAGGCCGTCACCCTCCAAAGCAGCTCCCATTCCGATGCCAGTTGGTCAAAAGGCTGTTAGGTGTAGTACTCCAACTGCTCCGGACAGGTTTAAAGGTCCCAAGTACTCTAAAGCTAAATTCCCAAAAACTCTGCTCCACAGTAGCTCGCCAACTCTATCCAGCAACGATCGCAATGAGCAGGCCAAGTGGCTGAAGATTCTGCACTAGAGCTGTCCCCTTTAAATAGCGCCCCCCTACTCCGAGAAGGGCCTGCTAGCGCTCCCTCGAACTGTCACTAATAGCGCTAGGCGTTAAGGCTCCGCGCGCCACCCAATATGCGCTCAGGCGCTCCTAAAAGGCGTTGCACACTGAAATGACATCATGATCTGCTTGCGCTCGCGGGCGCGCGCAAACACTTAGCACAGGCATTAACTGTATCGTCAATATGCGAGTTGTCGCTATCTTCATAGCGCCCGCCCCAACATAGGGTATCGCCCCAATTCTAGGTCTCTTCAGGCGCTCAACGCCGGTGCTACCAACCGAATTTCTAGGTCTTACTTTACCCAAACACTTACTTTACCCAAGCACTTACTTTACCCAAACACTTACTTTACCCAAACACTTACTTTACCCAAGCACTTACTTTACCCAAGCACTTACTTTACCCAAACACTTACTTTACCCAAACACTTACTTTACCCCAAACACTTACTTTACCTAAACACTTACTTTACCCAAACATTTACTTTACCCAAACACTTACTTTACCCAAACACTTACTTTACCCAAGCACTTACTTTACCCAAACACTTACTTTACCCAAACACTTACTTTACCCAAGCACTTACTTTGACCAAACACTTACTTTACCCAAACACTTACTTTACCTAAACACTTACTTTACCCAAACACTTACTTTACCCAAACACTTACTTTACCCAAACACTTACTTTACCCAAGCACTTACTTTACCCAAGCACTTACTTTACCCAAGCACTTACTTTACCCAAACACTTACTTTACCCAAACACTTACTTTACCCAAACACTTACTTTACCGAAACACTTACTTTACCCAAACACTTACTTTACCCAAACACTTACTTTTTTAGCCAAGCACTTACTTTACCCAAACACTTACTTTACCCAAACACTTACTTTACCCAAACACTTACTTTACCCAAACACTTACTTTACCCAAACACTTACTTTACCCAAGCACTTACTTTACCCAAACACTTACTTTACCCAAACACTTACTTTACCCAAACACTTACTTTACCCAAACACTTACTTTAACCAAACACTTACTTTACCCAAACACTTACTTTACCCAAACACTTACTTTACCCAAACACTTACTTTACCCAAGCACTTACTTTACCCAAAGACTTACTTTACCCAAATACTTACTTGACCCAAGCACTTACTTTTTTAGCCAAGCACTTACTTTACCCAAACACTTACTTTACCCAAACACTTACTTTACCCAAACACTTACTTTTTTAGCCAAGCACTTACTTTACCCAAACACTTACTTTACCCAAACACTTACTTTCCCCAAACACTTACTTTACCCAAGCACTTACTTTACCCAAACACTTACTTTACCCAAACACTTACTTTACCCAAGCACTTACTTTGACCAAACACTTACTTTACCCAAACACTTACTTTACCTAAACACTTACTTTACCCAAACACTTACTTTACCCAAACACTTACTTTACCCAAACACTTACTTTACCCAAGCACTTACTTTACCCAAGCACTTACTTTACCCAAGCACTTACTTTACCCAAACACTTACTTTACCCAAACACTTACTTTACCCAAACACTTACTTTACCCAATCACTTACTTTACCTAAACACTTACTTTACCCAAACACTTACTTTACCCAAACACTTACTTTTTTAGCCAAGCACTTACTTTACCCAAACACTTACTTTACCCAAACACTTACTTTACCCAAACACTTACTTTACCCAAACACTTACTTTACCCAAACACTTACTTTACCCAAACACTTACTTTACCCAAAGACTTACTTTACCCAAGCACTTACTTTACCCAAAGACTTACTTTACCCAAATACTTACTTGACCCAAGCACTTACTTTTTTAGCCAAGCACTTACTTTACCCAAACACTTACTTTACCCAAACACTTACTTTAACCAAACACTTACTTTACCCAAACACTTACTTTACCCAAACACTTACTTTACCCAAAGACTTACTTTACCCAAGCACTTACTTTACCCAAAGACTTACTTTACCCAAATACTTACTTGACCCAAGCACTTACTTTTTTAGCCAAGCACTTACTTTACCCAAACACTTACTTTACCCAAACACTTACTTTACCCAAGCACTTACTTTACCCAAAGACTTACTTTACCCAAACACTTACTTTACCCAAGCACTTAGTTTACCCAAGCACTTAGTTTACCCAAACACTTACTTTACCCAAACACTTACTTTACCCAAACACTTACTTTACCCAAGCACTTACTTTACCCAAGCACTTACTTTACCCAAACACTTACTTTACCCAAACACTTACTTTACCCAAACACGAGGCCCACAGCCCCGAGACCGGAGAAGCAGCGGACCTGCGCGGGAGCAGCCCGAGGCGGGAGAGCTTAAAGGCTTGGGAGGGAGCAGTCAGAGGCACCGAGGCCCACAGCCCCGAGACCGGAGAAGCAGCGGACCTGCGCGGGAGCAGCCCGAGGCGGGAGAGCTTAAAGGCTTGAGAGGGAGCAGTCAGAGGCACCGAGGCCCACAGCCCCGAGACCGGAGAAGCAGCGGACCTGCGCGGGAGCAGCCCGAGGCGGGAGAGCTTAAAGGCTTGGGAGGGAGCAGTCAGAGGCACCGAGGCCCACAGCCCCGAGACCGGAGAAGCAGCGGACCTGCGCGGGAGCAGCCCGAGGCGGGAGAGCTTAAAGGCTTGAGAGGGAGCAGTCAGAGGCACCGAGGCCCACAGCCCCGAGACCGGAGAAGCAGCGGACCTGCGCGGGAGCAGCCCGAGGCGGGAGAGCTTAAAGGCTTGAGAGGGAGCAGTCAGAGGCACCGAGGCCCACAGCCCCGAGACCGAAGAAGCAGCGGACCTGCACGGGAGCAGCCCGAGGCGGGAGAGCTTAAAGGCTTGAGAGGGAGCAGTCAGAGGCACCGAGGCCCACAGCCCCGAGACCGGAGAAGCAGCGGACCTGCGCGGGAGCAGCCCGAGGCGGGAGAGCTTAAAGGCTTTAGAGGGAGCAGTCAGAGGCACCGAGGCCCACAGCCCCGAGACCGGAGAAGCAGCGGACCTGCGCGGGAGCAGCCCGAGGCGGGAGAGCTTAAAGGCTTTAGAGGGAGCAGTCAGAGGCACCAATCCAGGTTCCAGGAGAGAGGTAAAAAGTAATCCAAGTGTGACGTCACCAGGGAGCAGGTAAGTGATTGGTTGGTGGGTATTTCTCTCTTTTCAATACAAGCTTGAATTCTGTGGTGTTAAATTTCTGTGGTGCAGTGGGGACAGTTGGTAAATAAAGCGCCCGAGAGTATACCTGTAACTGGGGTATTGAATAAATTTTTAAATTAATTAAAGGAGTAAGTCATGGCAGGAGAGCTCAGACCCGTGTTCTGCTCCTCTTGCTCCATGTGGGAAGTCAGGGATGCTGCCAGTGTCCCTGACGACCATGTGTGCAGGAAATGCATCCAGCTGCAGCTACTTGTAGACCGCATTGTGGCGCTCGAGCTGCGGGTGGATGAATTTTGGAGCATGCGCGATGCTGAGAGGCTCGTGGATAGCACGTTTAGCGAGTTGTTCACGCCTCAGGGTAGGGCAGCACAGCGGGTGACCATCAGGCGGAGCAACAAAGGCAGGCAGGTAGTGCAGGGAACCCCTGCGGACATCCCCCTTTCAGACAAGTATACCGCTTTGGATACTGTTGAGGGGGATGACTCACCAGGGGAAGGCAGCAGCAGCCAACTTCCTGGCACTGGGGGTGCTCCTGCTGCCCAGGAAGGGGGGAAAAAGAGTGGGAGAGCAATAGTGGTAGGGGATTCTATAGTAAGGAGAACAGATAGGCGTTTCTGTGGCCGTAGACGTGAATCCAGGATGGTTTGTTGCCTCCCTGGTGCCAGGGTCAAGGATGTCACTGAGCGGCTGCAGGGCATTCTGGAGGGGGAGGGTGAACAGCCAGTGGTCGTGGTCCACATTGGTACCAACGACATAGGTAAAAAGAGGGATGAGGCCCTGCAGCAAGAATTTAGGGAGCTAGGTGAAGGATTAAGGAGCAGGACCTCAAGGGTTGTAATCTCTGGATTACTCCCGGTGCCACGTGCTAGTGAGTATAGGAATAGGAAGATAGAACAGATGAATGCGTGGCTAAAGGGATGGTGCAGGGGGGAGGGCTTTAGTTTCCTGGATCACTGGGTCTGCTTCTGGAAAAGGTGGGACTTGTACAAGTCGGACGGTTTACACCTGAACCAGAGGGGAACCAATATCCTTGCGGGGAGGTTTGCTAGCACTGCTGGGGGGGGTTTAAACTAACTTGGCAGGGGGATGGGGTACAGAGTGGAGCTATAGTAGGGGGTGATTTACAGCCAAATACAGAGGGAAAAACAAGTCAGCTGGGAAGGCAGAGCAAATATGTGAAGGCAAAAGAGAATATGGCAGGGCTGGAAGGCATTTATTTTAATGCAAGGAGTCTTGCAAATAAGGTGGATGAACTGAAGTTGTTGTTGAACACATGGGAGTACGATATTGTTGCTATCACGGAGACATGGTTGATGGAGGGTCAGGACTGGCAGCTCAATATTCCGGGGTATAGAATCTTCAGGCGAGACAGAGGGGGGTGTAAAAGGGGAGGGGGTGTTGCAATATTAATTAAGGAGTCAATTACTGCTGTAAGGAGGGATGATATATTAGCGGGTTCCTCTAATGAGGCCATATGGGTAGAACTTAAAAACAAAAAGGGGGCAAGCACTTTGCTGGGAGTGTACTATAGGCCCCCAAACAGTCAGGGGGAGATAGAGGAACAGATATGTAGGCAAATCTCAGAAAAGTGCGAAAATAATAGGGTAATAATAGTGGGGGATTTCAACTTCCCCAATATAAATTGGGATAGTCAGAGTGTGAAAGGCTTAGAGGGTGCAGAATTCTTAAAGTGCATCCAGGAGAGCATTTTGAGCCAACATGTAGAAAGTCCTACAAGAGAGGGGGCGGTACTGGACCTAATTCTAGGGAATATAGCCGGGCAAGTGGTGGAAGTGTCAGTAGGAGATCTTTTTGGCGACAGTGACCATAATTCGGTGAGATTTAAGGTGGTCATGGAAAAGGACAAAGATGGCCCGGAAATAAGGGTTCTAAATTGGGGGAAGGCCGAGTTTAATATGATAAGGCAGGATCTGGCCAAAGTGGACTGGGAGCAGCTACTTATAGGAAAATCCACATCAAAACAATGGGAGATTTTCAGAAGGGAAATAGAGAGAGTACAACGCCAACATGTTCCTGTAAAGGTCAAGGGTGGGACCAACAAGCAAAGGGAACCTTGGATGACAAGGGATATACAAAAATGCATTAGGAATAAAAGGGGGGCTTTTGGCAGTTGCAAAAGACTAAAGACGGAAGAAGCCCTAGAGGAGTATAAAAAGTGCAGGGGCGTACTTAAAAAAGAAATTAGGAGGGCGAGGAGGGGCCATGAAATAACACTGGCGAGCAAAATAAAGGAAAATCCTAAGATGTTTTATAAGTATATTAAGGGCAAGAGGATAACCAGGGAAAGGGTAGGGCCCATTAGGGACCAAAGTGGCAATCTGTGTGTAGAGCCAGATGAGGTAGGCGGGGTTTTAAATGAATTTTTTGCATCTGTGTTCACTATGGAGAAAGACGATGCAGACATAGAAATCGGGCAAGGGGACTGTGACATACTTGAACATATTAGCATCGAGAGGGAGGAGGTGCTAGCGGTTTTAGCAGGCCAAAAAGTGGATAAATCCCCAGGCCCGGACGAGATGTATCCCAGGCTGCTGTGGGAGGCAAAGGAGGAGATTGCAGGGGCTCTGACACAAATTTTCAGAACCTCTCTGGCCACAGGGGATGTACCAGAGGACTGGAGAACAGCTAACGTAGTACCATTATTCAAGAAGGGTAGCAGGGATAAACCAGGGAATTACAGGCCAGTGAGCCTAACATCTGTGGTAGGGAAATTATTGGAAAAAATTCTGAGGGACAAAATTAGTCTCCACTTGGAGAGGCAAGGATTAATCGGGGATAGTCAGCATGGCTTTGTCAAGGGTAAATCATGTCTGACAAACCTGATTGAATTTTTCGAGGGGGTGACTAGGGGGGTGGATGAGGGAAATGCTGTGGATGTGGTTTACATGGACTTCAGTAAAGCTTTTGACAAAGTCCCGCATAGGAGACTGGTCAAGAAGGTAAGAGCCCATGGGATCCAGGGTGCCTTGGCGCGTTGGATCCTAAACTGGCTGAGTGGCAGGAGGCAGAGGGTGATGGTCGAAGGTTGCTTTTGTGACTGGAAGCCTGTGTCCAGTGGGGTACCTCATGGATCAGTGCTGGGTCCCTTGTTGTTTGTGATCTACATAAATGATTTGGATGAGAATGTAAAAGGTATGATCAGTAAGTTCGCAGGTGACATGAAAATTGGTGGGGTGGTAAATTGCGAGGAGGAAAGCCTCAGGCTACAGGACGATATAAACGGGTTGGTCAGATGGGCGGAAAAGTGGCAAATGAAATTTAACCCTGAAAAGTGCGAGGTGATGCATTTTGGACGGACAAATAAGGCAAGGGAATACACAATGAGTGGTAGGACCCTAGGAAGTACAGAGGGTCAGAGGGACCTTGGTGTACATGTACATAGATCCCTGAAGGCAGCGGAACAGGTAGATAAGGTGGTTAAAAAGGCATATGGGATACTTGCCTTCATTAGCCGAGGCATAGAATATAAGAGCAGGGAGGTTATGATGGAGCTGTACAAAACGCTGGTGAGGCCACAGCTGGAGTACTGTGTGCAGTTCTAGTCGCCTCACTATAGGAAGGATGTGATTGCTTTGGACAGGGTGCAGAGAAGATTCACCAGGATGTTACCTGGGATGGAGCGCCTCAGCTATGAAGAGAGGCTGGACAGGCTGGGGTTGTTTTCCTTGGAGCAAAGAAGGCTGAGGGGGGACCTGATTGAGGTGTACAAAATGATGAGGGGCATAGATAGGGTAGATAAAGAGGAACTTTTCCCCTTAGTAGGGGGGTCAATAACAAGGGGGCATAGATTCAGGGTAAGGGGCAGGAGATTTAGAGGGGATTTGAGGAGGAACTTCTTCACGCAGAGGGTGGTTGGAATGTGGAACTCAATGCCTGAAAGGGTGGTAGAGGCAGGAACCCTCACAACATTCAAGAAGCATTTGGATGAGCACTTGAAATGCCATAGCATACAAGGCTATGGACCAAATGCTGGAAAATGGGATTAGACTGGACAGGGATGGATGGGCGGCGCAGACACGATGGGCTGAAGGGCCTCTTTCTGTGCTGTAAAACTCTATGGCCTAGAAATTGAGTTGACGCCGCGCCAGGGCTTTAGCGCCGGAAATTTAGCGCCGGCGCTAATTCCCTTGCGCGCGCCAAAATTCAGTAGCACCGCGCCCAGACGGCTGCCGGCGCTACTGGCGGGCGTGAGTGCCTCCCAATGGGCGCTGAGTGCCGCATTGCGGCGCTAATCCGGCGCTGCGGCACCCGATGCGGTGCGGCAGGCTGGGGAAGTGCAGGCCTCCTCCTCCCGTTAAGGAGGCGCTGCCTTCACCCGATCGCTGGCCGTTTGATTTTTTCAAAAATGAGCCCGGCACCTCGGACAAGTGCCGGGCTTGCAGGCCAGACGCATCTGTTCCGCGGGGGGGGGGGATGGAGGAGTCCGGGGAGGGAGGTGCGGGCAGGTGGCCGGCGGGAAAGCGGCCGGCCGCCGCGCGACCTTAATGCGCCGGTGCTAACTTGTGTAAGACTCGGTTGCCAGAGTCTTAGTTGCGGTTGCCACGGGCGAGGCGGCCGCAACTGAATTTCGGCGTTCGGGCGCGTTGCCACGGCAACCGGGACGCTGCGCACACCGATGACGTCATCGGTGCCGGCGCAGCGCAACTGGCTAATGCCGATGGCAGCGCCGAAGTGAATTTCAGAAACGGCTATCATTGCGGCGCTAGGCCCTCTAGCGCCGCAAAATGGGCGCTAACCCTACTGAATTTTCAGCCCCATGACTCTATGACTATGACTTACTTTACCCAAGCACTTACTTTACCCAAACACTTACTTTACCCAAACACTTACTTTACCCAAACACTTACTTTACCCAAGCACTTACTTTACCCAAACACTTACTTTACCCAAACACTTACTTTACCCAAACACTTACTTTACCCAAACACTTACTTTACCCAAGCACTTACTTTACTCAAGCACTTACTTTACCCAAACACTTACTTTACCCAAACACTTACTTTACTCAAGCACTTACTTTACCCAAACACTTACTTTACCCAAGCACTTACTTTACTCAAGCACTTACTTTACCCAAACACTTACTTTACCCAAGCACTTACTTTACCCAAGCACTTACTTTACTCAAGCACTTACTTTACCCAAACACTTACTTTACCCAAACACTTACTTTATCCAAAGCCTTACTTTACCCAAACACTTACTTTACCCAAACACTTACTTTACCCAAGCACTTACTTTAGCCAAGCACTTACTTTACCCAAACACTTACTTTACCCAAGCACTTAGTTTACCCAAGCACTTACTTTACCCAAACACTTACTGTAATAATAGTAAATAACATCCAGAGGAAGTTATGTGCACATTACTTCCTGTGAACTGTGAACTGTGAACTCTGTGCATACATCACTTCCTGTGCATACGTCACTTCCTGTGTTTGGACTAGTATAAATACTGAACTGCTCAGTATGAGAGAAGGGCTTCTCCTAGAGGCTCTTGTATATAGTTTAATTATAAGTTGCTTAAAGCTTACTTTAAAGTTCCTTGATGTGTGCGTCTTTTTATTACATCAATTTAAGCAACTTAGTATTTACACTCACAAATACTAAACCTTCGGACAAACTCGGAGTTAAGGATCCAGGGAACCACCCATCATGGAAAACATCCTTAAACCTACTCGTCTGGACTTGGACCCAAACGCACCAGCAGCTGGCAGGGTATGGAAGCATTGGTACCATATTTTTGAGAATTTTCTTGATGAATGTAAAGCGAATGCTTCTACTAAACTGAGGATACTTATCAACTATGTGACCCCAACAGTGTTTGAATATGTTGATGAATGGGATAATTATGATGAGGTGATCCGGGCACTTAAAAAACTATATGCCAAGACCGCAAATGAGGTCTATGCTAGACATCTACTGGCCACAGCCCGACAAGGGCCAGGGGAATCGATTAACAAATTCCTTCAAGAACTTCGCAGGCTCAGCGTAGATTGTAACTTTCAGGCAGCCTCGGCTGAGCTGTACCGCGAAGAAATGATTCATGATGCTTTCATCTGCGGGATTGCCTTTCCATTTATATGCCAGCGTCTGCTAGAAAGTAACACACTTGAGCTACAAAAGGCTTTTGACCTGGCTTGTTCTCTGGATTTGGCAAAGAAAAATGCAGACCTCTATCAGCTGCCCAGATCTCGATCTGCTGCTGTAACTGCAACCAGACGATTCAAGTGGCCTCAGGTGAACCCTATCATGGAGGAATCTAATCCTGATGATAATTCTGATGAAGAAGAGGAGGATGACCCCACTTTAGCAGCCTCTTGGCAACCTAGGAAGGAATGCTTCTTTTGTGGAGATTCTTTTCACCCGAGGAAATTCTGCCCTGCTCGTAATGCGATCTGCAGTCATTGCGATAAAAAGGGACACTTTGCAAAAGTTTGCCAATCAAGAGCCTCTATGAGGGCCTATCCAGCTAAGGCCTACTGAACTGCCCCAATTAGGGCCTATCAAGATGCTCCCGCTAGGACCTATCAAGCTTCCTCTCGAGCTCTCTCCCGAAGAAGCACACCTAGAGTTTCAGCCACTCTCTGTGCAACCACACCAATTGCAGCTGCTTGCCCACAGAACCTGTTTCATGCAGCTACAAAATTTTCAATTAATGGGCATACCTTAGATGCCTTAATTGACTCAGGAAGTACTGATAGTTTCATTAGAGAACAGATTGTTGCAAAATTGAAACTACATATCTTCCCATCGGACCAGGCAATTGCGATGGCTCAGTCATCACTTAATACCAGAATCTCCGGCTTTTATATTATTGATATGACACTTAATGGTCGCATGTATCCCTCCACCCGACTTTTGGTGCTCAAGGACTTATGTAGTGATCTCATCTTAGGGCTGGATTTTCAAAAACAGCATAAGAAACTCACCATTGAGTTCGGCGGATCCAAACCTGGACTTACTATTTCTAATATACTGTCTCAATTACCGTTTTGTGCATTATCAGCAGCTTCACTTGATGAACCCTCATTATTTGCCAGTATTCCTCCTCGATGCAAACCAATAATAACGAAATCGCGGCGCTTTAGTCAGGAAGACCAATCTTTTATTGAGGCTGAAATCTCTCGACTTTTAGCAGAGGATATCATCGAACCATGTTCGTCGCCCTGGCGGGCTCAAATCGTCATCGTCAAGAACCCTCGAAAACCTCACAAACAACGACTATGCATTGATTATTCGCAAACCATCAATCAATATACTGACTTGGATGCCTACCCATTGCCACGCATTGATGATATGGTTAATAAACTGGCCGAATACAAAGTGTTCTCAACTTACGATTTGAAAAGTGCCTATCATCAGGTACCCTTGAAGGTCTCAGATAAGCAGTACACGGCCTTTGAGGCTAATGGGCGGCTGTACCAATTTCGTCGCCTCCCATTCGGGGTTACTAATGGAGTGGCTGTCTTCCAATGGGCGATGGATGGCCTGGTTAAGCAGGAAAACTTAAGGGACACTTTTCCCTATCTTGATAACATTACTATTGCAGGTCACGATCAACAGGAACATGACGCCAACCTCCAAAAATTTCGGGATGCTCTCCATCACCGTAACTTAACTTTGAATGAATCTAAATCTGTTGAGTCGCAACCGACCATCAACATCCTTGGCTACTGCGTAGGCAACGGTATCATTAAGCCAGACCCAGAAAGACTTCGCCCGCTCCAAGAGCTCCCGTCACCTAAGACTCCGGCTTCTTTATGTCGGGCTCTCGATCTGTTTGCATACTACGCTAAATGGATTCCTCATTTTTCAGACAAAATCCAACCCTTGCTGCATGCTAGATCATTTCCATTGGAAACAGCGGCTGTTGCAGCCTTTAACCTTCTCAAAAAAGTTGGAGAAAGCGGCTCTTCACTCCATCGATGAGAATCTCCCTTTCATAGTCGAATGTGATGCCTCGGAGGTGGCGATCTCGGCTACTCTAAATCAGGAAGGTCGTCCTGTAGCATTTATGTCCAGGACCTTACAAGGTGCCGAGCTACATTATCCTCCGGTTGAGAAGGAAGCCACAGCCATCATAGAGGCGGTACGGAAGTGGAACCATTTCCTAACTCGCCAGCACTTTACATTAATCACGGACCAGCGATCAGTCGCCTTCATGCTCGATAATCGAAAACGAACCAAAATTAAGAATAATAAAATACAGCTTTGGAGGATGGAACTGGCCTCTTTTGGTTACACCATTCACTATCGACCTGGCAAGGAGAATGTGGCCCCGGATACCCTCGCACGAGCATTCTGCTCCACTATGTCGTCCTCTACTCTCATAGATGTCCATAATGGATTGTGTCATCCTGGCGTTACGCGCATGCTACATTTCATACGATCACGGAATCTCCCTTTTTCTACTGGAGATGTAAAGAAAATGTGCTCAGAATGCCGGCTTTGTGCAGAATTAAAACCTCAGTTCTTCCGCCCCTCAGATGGTGTGCTCATACACGCAACCCAACCGATGCAACGACTTAGCATCGATTTTAAGGGCCCAGTGCCCTCTTCTACTCGGAACACATATTTGTTCACTATGATTGATGAATATTCACGTTTTCCGTTTGCCTTCCCCTGCTCCAATATGCTGGCGTCCACAGTAATCTGCTGCCTTGAGCAAGTATTCTCTCTCTGTGGCATGGCGGCTTACATTCACTCGGATCGGGGTCCATCCTTTATGTCAAGGGAACTCAAGGACTACCTCTCAGAACGGGAAATTGCTACAAGCAAAACAACGCCATATCATCCCATCGGAAATGGGCAGGTAGAGAGGTATAACGGTATCATCTGGAATTCCGTACATCTTGCTTTAAGATCTCGGGGCCTACCAAACCAGCAATGGGAAGCAGTGCTTCCGGATGCATTGCACTCTATACGGTCCCTTCTTTCTACAGCCACAAATACTACACCTCATGAGCGGTTCTTTGGATTCCAGCGTCGCTCATTTTATGGGACATCCCTCCCGTCATGGCTAACTACTCCTGGACCTGTACTACTCCGAAGATACGTTCAGACGTCTAAAAATGATCCTCTCGTAGATGAGGTCGAACTAACTGATGCCAACCCCACCTATGCATACATACGATATCCCGACGGCCGAGAATCTACCGTATCATTACGGGATCTGGCTCCCTGCCCACCAGGACCTAGTGAGACATCGAGTGATGGTATTTTACCAGGAGTCTCTTGGAACCTACCGGGTACCCCTCTCCAGGATCCTGATCTGACACCAACTAGCTTGGTGCCGGTAGAAGCCCGTACTCAAATTTGCGACCCTCCTAGCACCGCGCACCAAAGTACTGATCCGCCACAGACCAGCTCTGCACCTCCCTCTGAACAGAGACTGACCGACTCTGCACCTATTGGGACTCGTACACGAAGCCATGATCTCCCCGACCCTTCACAGGGTAATCCAGGCCACACAGACTCTGACCAATGGCCAACAGCATGTAAGCGGACCAGTGACCCTCTACGACGGGAACACAAACGGGTGCGACTCTTCCACGTTCGGCGGCTGCGGAATAAAAGGAAGACCACAGCCTTCTAATCTCGCAGGAGGGAAGAATGTAATAATAATAAATAACTTCCGGAGGAAGTGATGTGCACATCACTTCCTGTGAACTGTGAACTCTGTGCATACATCACTTCCTGTGCATACGTCACTTCCTGTGTTTGGATTAGTATAAATACTGAACTGCTCAGTATGATAGAAGGGCTTCTCCTAGAGGCATGGTGAAGACCGCTCTTGTATATAGTTTAATTATAAGTTGCTTAAAGCTTGCTTTAAAGTTCCTTGATGTGTGAGTCTTTTTATTACATCACTTACTTTACCCAAACACTTACTTTACCCAAACACTTACTTTACCCAAACACTTACTTTACCCAAACACTTACTTTACCCAAACACTTACTTTACCCAAACACTTAATTTACCCAAACACTTACTTTACCCAAACACTTACTTTACCCAAACACTTACTTTACCCAAACACTTACGTTACCCAAACACTTACTTTACCCAAACACTTACTTTACCCAAGCACTTACTTTGCCCAAACACTTAGTTTACCCAAACACTTAGTTTACCCAAGCACTTACTTTACCCAAACACTTACTTTACCCAAACACTTACTTCACCCAAACACTTACTTTACCAAACACTTACTTTACCTAAACACTTACTTTACCCAAACACTTACTTTACCCAAGCACTTACTTTACCCAAACACATACTTTAACCAAACACTTACTTTAGCCAAACACTTACTTTACCTAAACACTTACTTTACCCAAACATATACTTTAACCAAACACTTACTTTAACCAAACACTTACTTTACCCAAGCACTTACTTTACACAAACATATACTTTAACCAAACACTTACTTTAACCAAACACTTACTTTACCCAAACACTTACTTTACCCAAACATATACTTTAACCAAACACTTACTTTACCCAAACACTTACTTTACCCAAGCACTTACTTTACCCAAGCAAACAGTCACCTCACACTTCAATTCACTCTTCCACCTCCTGGCGTTGACGTCATTTGAACTGTCTTCAGGTAGGAAACCAATGTCAGATATTAAAATGAGGCTGGGTTTCCTGAATATTATGTCCGTGTATAATTGAGACACGGACGGCAGGAGTTGGTTATAACAGGTCTTTACTGAATGGAGACAACCTGGAACTACTATGCAAATGTTACTGCACAGGCTTATATACAGGGGTGGTCACTACTGGTACTGCAGTTTACAGGGGCTGCAGAATATAGTTCCTTCTGCAAAGTACATACACTACAATTCCTCCCCTTTTAGCTAAACAGTACATAACATTCGATTAACAATGAAATAACATATTTACAATTACAGTTGCTAGATACATTAGTTGAAGTTAAGCAATTATAAGTTCAGTCTTTGAGGAGGCTTCCTGATTCTGTCTGGATAACGCCTCTTTGGGGTATCAGGTTCTTCTGGCGAAGTTGAGTCGGGATCAATGTCGTTGTTTGGTTCATCTGCTTCCAATATCACCGATTCTGAGGTAGATGCAATTGGTACTTCGGTTTCATCGCCAGGTGTATCAGATCGTGGTGTGGAGTTGACGTTTCCCAGTGACTCTAGAATCTGGTCAGCATGGCGTCTTACAATGCTCTCTCCAACGTCCACGGTATACATTAGAGGTCCTTGCCGTGTACAGATCATTCCTGGCTGCCATTTCTCTGTGCGGTAGTCCCGGGCCAAAACTGGTTGACCTATCTTAAAACTCCTGGTCGGCCTTTCATTCATATTCTGAAACTACCTGTTCTCCACATCTCTTCTGATGTTTGGCTTAACCAAATCCAAGCGGCATCGTAGTCTTCGATTGAAGAACATCATGGCTGGAGTTTGGTTGGTAACCGCATATGTCGCATTCCAGTAGGCAAACAAGAAGTTATCCACCTTGTGCTGTAGGGGTATATCTTCATTACAAATTGCCTTGATAGCCTTCTTGAATGTTTGAACGACCCTCTCGGCCAATCCATTAGTGGCTGGATGATATGGGGCGGATGTGTAATGCTTAACACCATTGTACTTTAAGAACCTCTGGAACTCTTCAGACACAAACTGTGGTCCATTGTCAGAGCAAATCTGTTCAGGCAGCCCATTCCTGGCGAATATGGTTCGTAAGACTGTGATAGTTTTTTCTGTGGTGGTTGAGGACATTTTTATTACCTCTGGCCACTTTGAATGTGCATCCACCGCAATTAAAAACATCGTGTCCATAAATGGACCAGCAAAATCAATATGCACCCTTTGCCATGGAGATGAGGCCACTCCCATGGATGTAGAGGGGCTTGTGGTGGGGCGTTTTGGACCTTCTGGCATCCTGTACAGCTCTTGGTCATCTCTTCGATTTCTCTATCGATTCCCGGCCACCACACAAACGCTCTGGCTAAGTTCTTCATTTTTACCCCTCCCAGATGATCCTCATGAAGCTCATTGAGCACTCTATCCTTCAATTTGGGTGGAATTACTACTCTGGATCCACACATCAAGGTTCCTCTGCACACTGACAGCTGTTCTCTTCTCGGCGAGAATGCTGGCAGCAGTGGTTCGCCATCTGCTGGCCATCCCTTCATCGTTAAATCATAGACCCAGGAGAGTGTCGGGTCATTCCGTGTTTCCTTTTCTATGTTTGCATTCGTCACAGGGAGACATTCGACTATGGTCCAGTGGAATATCTCCACTGGATCCACTGCAAGTTCTTCTTCCACCGTCGGCAACGGTGGAGGCGACAATCCATCAGCATTCCCATGCTGTTTAGTTCCTTTGTACTCGATCTCATATTGGTGTGCCCCTAGGAAAAGGGGCCACCTCTGTAGCCGTTGTGCTGTCATTATCGGTACGCCCTTCTGAGGGTTGAAAATGGAGACAAGAGGTTGATGATCAGTAAGTAGAGTAAATTTCAGACCGTGCAGGTAGTGATTGAACTTCTTCACCCCCCACACCAGGCTGAGGGCCTCTCTGTCAATCTGGGCGTAGTTACGCTCGGCTGAAGTTAACGAGCATGACACAAAAGCTATCGGCCTCTCTGAACCATCAAGGAATTTATGTGACAGTACCGCCCCAATGCCATAGGGAGACGCATCACACGCCAGTCTTATCTGTAGTGATGGGTTGTAGTGAGCCAATACTTCTCTTGAAGTGATTAGGTCCTTACTCTTCTGAAAGACCCGCTTACATTCATCGCTCCATTTCCATGCTACTCCCGTTTGTAGTAGGGCGTTCAGTGGGTGCAGAATTGTGGACAAATTCGGCAAAAACTTACGGTAGTAATTCACCAATCCGAGGAATGACCTCAGTTGCGACACATTTTCAGGCGCTGGAGCCTTAACTACTGCTTCAATTTTGTCAGGGGACTTATGTAACCCCTCTTCCTCAATCACGTGGCCACAATGCGATATCTGTTTCTTAAAAAACTCGCACTTGGGGCGATTGGCTCATAGCCCATGTTCACGTAGTCTAGTGAGCACCTGCTCTAGGTTGGCAAGGTGTTCACTGTCATCTTCACCTGTCACTAGGATGTCGTCCAAGTAACACTGAGTCCCCGGAATCCCTTGCAGGACTTGTTCCATCGCTCTTTGCCATATCGCCGGAGCTGATGCTACTCCGAATACCAGTCCATTATACTGGTAAAGACCTTTGTGAGTGTTTATCGTGAGATACTTCCTAGAGGATTCTTCAACCTCCACCTGCAAATATGCTTGTGCTAGGTCAATTTTTGTAAAACGCTTCCCTCCAGATAGTGAGGCGAAGATACCTTCTATCCTTGGAAGAGGATATTGTACTGTGTGAAGGACTGTGTTCACCGTCACCTTGAAGTCCCCACAGATGCGAACCTTCCTTGGCTCCTCAGACTTATTGTTTAATGTTTTCTTCATGACAGGAATGATGGGTGTCGCCCACTCGCTCCAGTCTACCTTAGATAACATGCCTGCATTCTCCAGATTCTCCAGCTCTGCCTCGATGGCTGGGCAGATTGCATATGGTACCGGTCTTGCTTTGAAAAACTTGGGAATTGCATTCTCTTCTATTTTTATCGAGGCGGTTACGCCTTTATGAGTTCCCAGTTCTTGTTGAAATACCTCTTTGGCGTTAGCTAAGATTGTTGACAATCGACCAGGAGTGACGTCGTCATCCTTTTTACCAGCCACCGTCAGTGCCTGAATGGAGTGCCAGTCTAAACTTATCTTTCTGATCCATTCACGTCCCAATAACGGTGGTCCACCATCTTGCAGTATGTACAGATACAATTTCTGTATTTCCTTGCCGTTGTATTCGACAGGCACCCTTATTTTTCCTCTGGGGTATACTTTTTGCCCTGTATACGTCTTCAAGACAATGGATGTCTCTTTCAAGGGTATGTGTGAGAATAGCTGCTCGTATTCTCGTCGATTCATGACGGTTAGAGCTGATCCTGTATCCAATTCCATTTTGACTTGGGACCCTGCCATCGTGAGGGTGACCCAAATGGTTCGGTGATCCTCTTTTGCGATTACGTTGTGAAGTTTGAGACAGCTTAGTCTCTTGTTCCCGGATTCACTATCGCTCATCTGGTCTTCGGAACTACTGTCCGTCATCTTTTGTACTTTCCTGTACGGTTCCTTAGTAGTCTTTTTGTTGTCATTGGTCTTCTTCCCAGACCTGCAAACTCGTGCAATGTGTCCCATCTTTCCGCATTGCCTGCATATTTCCGTAAGGTAATCAGCATTGCTCTCATCTTTATGCTGATTTCTCCTGTGGAATTTAAATCTTTCTGCTATCGGCAGCGGTGTAGGATTTAGGTGTTCCTGTAGGATAGCAACAATTTCATTAAAACTCTTCGCCTTCGGTTTGGCTGGAGTAATCAGGTCCCGCAATAGGCCGTACGTTCTTGCGCCCATTAAGTTTAGCAGTACCGATGCCTTTTTCTCATCGGCTACTTCGTTTGCCTCGCAATATACCTCGACTCTTTCCACATACGTGGTCCAGTCTTCTATTGCATTATCGAAGGCCGTGATATTGCCAGTCTTCGGCATCTTGGAAATCTAAGATGGCGTCTCCCGCGCTTTGCCTTCTTCCCCGATTTAACAAAATGGCGCCTCCCGCGTTTTCTGTCTTCTCCGCTGTTGCTAGCGCTGTTGCTGGCATTTTATGCCTTGATGGCGATGCCCTATGGTCTTCGCGCACTTCCCCCCGCGCTGCTGCTAACGCCACTCTCCGCAGTTCCCGTGGCAAACTGCAGCTCCTCGCGGCTTTCTGCGCGTTTAATTTTTATTATTTCCCCGTCGTCGTAACAACCCTGCGGGACACTTGCCTCCCTCTTCTCGGGTCTGTACGCTGCCCGGCTTTGTAGCACCCTTGCTTCACCCTCTCTCTCTCTCCTCTTCCCGACAACGCTGCTCGGCCCCGTTGCAAGGCCACCCGCTCGAGCTCTAGACCGCCGCAGCCCAGGAAGGATCAGTGTACTACCTGCCACCAGCCTGATTAGCTGAAGCACCATCGACAGGATAACCAAGCCATGCTCTCGACAGCCTCTCCTGCAAATCTTCAACTCCGCTGACTCAGAGGCGGATGCCCACGGTCGACGCCTGTTTCTTCTGTTTCTTTCTTCCTTCTGGCCTTGACCTCTGATAACTTCGCTTCAGGGATGGATCCCCATGAGGTGGTGCAGACTGTAGGTAAGTTCGTATCTGCTCGTCGCCAGTATTATGTCCGTGTATAATTGAGACATGGACGGCAGGAGTTGGCTATAACAGGTCTTTACTGAATGGAGACAACCTGGAACTACTATGCAAATGTTACTACACAGGCTTATATACAGGGGTGGTCACTACTGGTACTGCAGTATACAGGGGCTGCAGAATATAGTTCCTTCTGCAAAGTACATACACTACACTGAGCTTTTAGAGTTCTGGGTGCACTGCCATCACCCCCCCCCCCCACACACACACACACCGATCCTGTCCCAAGTTAAAATCCAACCCATTGATTCATAAACAAATCCTTGTGTTCTGGTTCTGAAGGGCGCAATTTTTGTAAATTGGGGATAAATAGGACTAAAAACTCCAATTGGCAGCCAGAACATCCATGTTTTGTATTTCTATTTTCTTGATATTTGAGAAACTTACTGGATCATCCAAATGTAACAAATATCAGAAACCGGGCAGGTCAGAGTGCATACCTGTGAAGTAACCCACTTAATTTGCCTCCAAAGAAAAGCCAACCAGAGTCCATTTACATCTTCCCGAAGAATGGCAGAAAGTGTAAACAGCGTGAGAAACTACTGACTAATGTGATTAAGTCCAACAAAATAAAAGCATAAGTATGCAAAATTTCCAGCATTTTCTGTTTTTATTTCAGATTTCCAGCATCCACAGTATTTTGCTTTTGTTAAAGCATAAGTGTGGTGTTAGTGTAGGCGTGCGCTCTGACTCGCCTGACCCTCCGATATCCGCTGCCTCCCGGGCAACCATATGTGTCTGGTCTCAATCACCCCTTGTACGTTTCCCGCTGAAACCTTGACAGATTTCTTGCTAATGGAAATCACTCATTGTGCCCAACCATCAATATAAGGCCTAATAATTTTGCCAGCTAATCATATCTCCAAGTGTCTCCAAAGTTATGGGCTATCTATCTGAGCCATTCCTTAAAGGAATTGGATGAGTGTTCACATTTCATCGATGGATTTAGCAGAGCAAATTATGTAACTAAACTCTTCAGCTATTTGTTTCTAATGGGTTACCAGCTCTGTCCATTATTTGTACTTTGGCCAAATGTGAGCCGGGGGATTTCTTACAATCCTAATTGCACATAACTTACTAATTATGATTCATTCTTAATTGAGAGTGGTCTTCAACTTAGCTGCAAATAGCCCACAGTATCCTGATTTACATTAAGTGTAAATCATAAATGCACCATTAAAGCCAACTGAAATGTTTGAAGTTAGCTTTGCTTCTGAGGCTGCTGGTGCAAGGGAATAATTTCCATTTTGCACACAGACCTTGGAGCTGAAAATCTGTGGGAGCTGTAGGTGGATGTAAAAGATCTGTGGCTCTATTCGAAGAAGAGCAGGGGAGTTCTTGCCGATGTTTATCCCACAACCAACATCACTAAAACAGATTATCTGGCCATTATCACATTGCTGTTTGTGGGACCTTGCTGTGCATAAATTGGCTGCCATGTTTCCTACATTACAACAGTTATTACACTTCAAAAGTACTTCATTGGCTGGAAAGCGCTTTGGGACATCCTGAGGTTGTGAAAGGCACCCTATAATTTTCAAGTCATTCCTTCCTTTCTTTCTAGTGTAAATTATGGGGATACACTTGCCAGGAACCTCTGCTAAGGTCCCTAGTGGACTTTCCACAGCCATGGGGAAGTTCTCTCCCCTACATGGCAATGAGAGGCACCTGTGCCACTAAGGGATGCATCTGGGATATCTACGGCTTGAAGGAGACCGCAAACCATGCCGTTGGTTGATGGGTCTGGAGGGAGGGCAATATGCATCGGCTCATTTCCCTGGAAAGAATTGAGAGGTGCCCCCTCGTCTCCTTTAGTAAGGGGGTCAAAATCATTCATAAAAATCTGGCTCCTCTTTGGGGGACCAGCCTGTGTCCCAGCCTCCACTCTCAGCTGATCGCTGCATGTGCCAACCAGAGGACTAATCTCACCCAATATACTAGTTGCCTATGATCTGCCTGACTACTAAGAGGCCAGGGACAGGGGGAGCTCCTGGTGTTGGGTGTCTCCACTCCCATTCCCTTCTACTCTGCCAGCCTTGTTTGGGGCGGGTGGAGGCTCCATCCATTCCAACCAAGGCCTCAGGGAAACCTAAAAGGTGGGACCCTGGGACCCTGCTTATTTGGCTCCCAGCCTTATTGCAGCCATTTTGGCACTCTCCTGCCAGAGTTACGGTGAGAGTGCGTTTGAAGGGCTGTAGATTCTTGGACCCCTTGTGAATAATGTAGTGTATGTAACTGTTCTACCTTTAAGAGAACTATTGTATGTAACCGTTCACCTTTAAGAGAAATATTTTAGGTGTGGCACTACTTTATCTTGGCTGCTGTATACTGTAATACCGACGGTGACCACACCGGTATATAAGTGCTGTGTCAGGATTTATTGGGCAGATTCGCCCTGACCTTCGAATAGTAAAGTCCTGTTAAAGTTACTCTTGTAGTCTGTGTATTAATTCGCCATAATACCTACAGACTTTACAGTGGCGACGAGTTCGATCTTACCCTGCGGCAACAATACTTCCGAAGCAGTTAACGAGCGTCGAGAAGAGGCACCCGCCCTCGTCGTTCTGCTGAGAGAAAACTCGAGTCTGCAGAGCAAGGAAGAAGGAAGAATTCAGACATGAAGCCTTCCATCAGCAACAGGCACTGATTGTCCCTTCTGCCACGGTGGTGAGTGAGCCGATCAGCACGAGAAGCAAGTCGGCCACGGTGACTGTGAGTAAAGGGAAAATAAAAAAATAAACGGAGGATAAGGGCGGTGAACTCGACCACGGTCGGGGGAAAGGAGCCGGACAGAAGTCGGGCCCAGAGGCGCTGAGACTGGGGCAGCATGGAGCACGGAAGCCGCGGTACAAGCGGGCTGGGAGACGCAACGGCGTCGTGAGACAGCTAGACCGCGACCGGCGAAAAAGGCCGGGCAGCTACCGAGGCCACGAGGCGCTGCGACCGGGATCGTAAGGCATGGGAAGATATAAAAATAAATAAACCACGGGGAACTCAGCCGCAGCCGGGGAGGAAAGCACCGGACTGCGAGAGGGTTGGGAGGCGCGATTGGAGTTAAAAAGGCCAGGCAGCGACCGAGGCCACGAAGCGCTGCGACCGGGATCATAAGGCGCGGGAAGATATAAAATAAATAAATCACGGAGAACTCAGCCGCAGCCGGGGAGGAAAGCACCGGACTGTGAGAGGGCTGGGAGGCGCGATTGGAAGCCGCTGAGGGAGAGACAGAGCCCGAGCGAGCGGGAGAGACAGAGCCCGAGCGAGGGAGACTGAGCGAGATCCAGCCAGCGGCTGAAACTGTTCGCCGTCAACGGGTTGTACCCAGCGCCGGTTGCCCTGCCAAGAAAAGGGAACAAGGAACGCACTGAAGTTGACGCGCAGGCTGCGAACCCCGAAAGCCAGCGGTCGTCGCCCGAGGGAAAAGCTTACCCCTCCCGCCAGGGGAAGAAACGCGGGAAGCCGCCAGTAGGCGGGGAAGACGACAGAAGCGGGAAACCGCCATTTTGAAAGTGGGCGGGGGAAGAAGACAAGCGCGGGAAACCGCCATTTTGAAAAAAAAGTTAAAGAAAAATTTCGTGTTTGTTTCGCAGAAAGATAGTGAGAGATAGTGAAGATGCCTAAGCATGGTAACATCAACAACTTCGATTCCGAGGTGGAAGATTGGGCCACGTACGTAGAACGTATCGAGATATATTGTGAGGCCAATAAGATAGCAGATGATGATAAAGCTCTCACCTTATTAAACGCAATGGGGGCAAAGACATACAGACTATTGAAGCATCTTCTATCACCAGCTAAACCGGCGGATCAGACTTTCGCTAATATTGTTGCTGTCCTGAAGGATCATTTGAACCCCACACCACTGATGTTGGCGGAACGATTCAAATTCTATGCGAGAACGCAACGGAAAGAGGAAAGCAACGCGGAATACTTGGTCGAACTGCGTAGACTAGCGAAATACTGCCAGTTTGGGGAAAATCTGACAGAGGCATTGAGAGACAAGTTCGTGTGCGGGTTGTCGAAGGAAGGAACACAAAAGCGTCTGCTAGAAGAGAACGATCTCACACTTGATAAGGCTGTCCTTATTGCAGCATCGCACGAAGCCACAGCGAGAGGCACAGCGGAAATGCAGCTGAAGGCAGCGGTACTCAGTGTGGATCAAATTACTTCGGGTACATCGAAATGTTATCGTTGTGGGAAGACAACACACGACCAGAACCAATGCTGGTTTAAAAACCAGGAATGTAGAAAATGTGGCAAACTTGGTCACATAGCTAAGGTATGCCGGTCAGGAAAGAAGACCAACAACAACAAAAAAAAGTCACCGCAGGAAAAGTACAATAAGGTACACAAGGTGGCTGAGAAGAGTTCAGATGAACAGAATTCGGATTCAGACCCAACCGTTCAGGAACTGGGTAGTCTGAGAATTCACAATGTGAGTAAGGAAGCTGACCTGCAAACTATCTGGGTCATGCTAAAAATAGCCGGAGTCCAAGTGAAAATGGAATTGGACACAGGATCAGCCCTATCAGTCATAAATCGAAGGGATTACAACCGGCTATTCTCACGCATACCCTTGAGAGATACCAAGATCGTATTGCAGACATACACGGGGCAGAAAGTATACCCCATGGGAAAGATAAAAGTCAAGGTGAGAGACAGGGGCAAAGAACACCAAGGAATGTATTTATATGTACTACCTGAGGGAGGTCCACCACTTCTGGGACGGGAGTGGATCTGGGAAATAAACATGGAATGGCACTATTTAAAAGCAATAATGAGTGAGAACTCGGTGAAGACAATCAGCTCAGACTCTGAAACGGATGACGATAAGACCAGCCCAGGTGCGAAAGACAAGTTTAAAATGGACTTGCTGACTAAGGTTGGAAAAACGAAGGAGTGCATAAATGCTTATGCTTCAGAGGAGAACAAAGTTTCAGAACAGAATTCCACTGAACAACAACAACATAGTTTGACAGAGAATTCTGAGTCTGTCCAGTTTACAGATATGCACAATTCTGAGGAACACCGGGCTCGAACTCAACTCCATTTCAAATTACAACAGCAATTAGAACAATTGAGTTGCCGTCTCGAACAAGAGATGAAAGCAATGAAAAAGTTCTGTGACACAGAGTGGGAGAACCTGGAAAGACAACAGAAACAGTTGATGGAGAAAAAGGAGCAGGAGCACACAAACCGTCGGGGCAAGGAGGCCAAACGAATCAAAGCTGATTCGGTTTCAGAAGGTGCGTGCTTTAATCTGGTGGAGCAAGAGGTTCAGCAACTGAAAGCGCTTGTTAGCGGATTGCAGGCAGAAAAGACTGATTTGGTCGCCATGAACTCCGAGCTCCTACTGAAGTTGGGTGCAGCATCACCGGACGATTCAAGTGGGGAAATTCGAATGGTGGAGGCTGCGGATGATGGCGAAGTAGAAACAGCAAAGGAGCCCCAGGGCAAGGTTATAAACAGCCCTGCAGCTACTGGGAAACGTATGAGGTCAGAAGAGTTAACGGTCAGCCAACTCTTTCATATGCTGAAGGACAAGACTCTGAAATGGGAACAAATTGAACAGGAGTTTAAATCTTCAAAGGAGAGGGGTTTGGAGCTCCCAAAAGTTATTGAAATAGCTGAGGTTGCAACACAGACTGAGAAGATGGCAGCAGAGCAACCCTTGGATGCCAAAAGTATGCTGACTCACGTCAATGTTGAACAACAGAAGGTTGAAACAGCTGCTGCAGTAGAGGGATTGAATAGTCCGATCAACCAATCTCTGAATGAAGTTGAAGTATTGAAATCACAAATGACGTCATTAGTAAAAGACTTGCGGGAAGCCCAGAAAAAGCTGGATGAAGCTGAACGCCTGAAGAAGTCTCTTCAGGAAAGATGTCTGGATTTGGAACAAAAGCTGGCTAATGTCCAGCTGGGTATGGAGGAAATAGAAGACCCTCTCACTGGCCTAGCTCAAGATGACACTGAATATTACCATGACCTGTTGGACGACATCAAATATTACGATGACCTGTTCTGCCCAGCTTGTGATGAAAACTCCCAAAATGCAGAAACCATGAAAAATCACAAAAAGTCTAAGGAACATCGGGAGATGGTGGCGCTACTACGGAAAAAGGAGGACGAGAAGGAGGAACTGTGCATGCAGCTGGCAGCTGACAGTGGAGCCCAGAGAGTCTCCAAGAAGCAGAAAAGGAAAAGACGAAGCAGAAGATGATGATCATCTGGACCATCATCATCACTACTAGATCACGCACGGGGTCCCTTCGAACGGAGCCAAATCAGTTTGGAAGTAGAAAAACTTCCCAAGGTACTCAAGTTTTTACGAGCCAACAATGCTGGTTCAGAAGGACGGAAGTTCAAGCTGTTAAGTCCAGTGAAGGACTATTGGATGAGTCACTCCAGCAACGTGAACCGACTACACCACAGGGAACTGCTACACCACTGAGGTGTTGTCAGGACCGAGTCAAGAAGCACGGAAGGCGCATCCACCAAGATTGAATCTGTGAACTGTTTTCACAGAATCACAGAAACCCCACAGTGCAGATAGAGGCCATTTCGGCCCATCGAGCCTGCACCGACACATATCCCACCCGATTCCCCGTAACCCCTACACCAACACATATCCCACCCTATCCCTGTAACCCCACGTATTTAATCCCCCTAACACTAAGGGTCAATTTATCATAGCCAATCAACCTAACCCGCACATCTTTGGACTGTGGGAGGAAACCGGAGCACCCGGAGAAAACCCATGCAAACACGGGGAGAATGTGCAAACTCCACACAGACAGTCGCCCCAGGCCGGATTCGAACCCGGGTCTCTGGCGCTGTGAGGCAACAGTGCTAACCACTATGCCACCGTGGTGCTAACCACTATGCAACAGTGCTAACCACTATGCCACCGCAGAGACTGAATCTATGAACTGTTTCCCGCAGAGACTGAATCTGTGAACTGTTTCCGCAGAGACTACATCTGTGAACTGTTTTAACATGAAGTTGGATATATGTTATGATGTTATGTTTAATGGGGAATAAGTATGTTGTAAGCTAAAAAGGGAGGATTGTAGTGTATGTAACTGTTCTACCTTTAAGAGAACCTTTGTATGTAACCGTTCACCTTTAAGAGAACTATTTTAGGTGTGGCACTACTTTATCTTGGCTGCTGTATACTGTAATACCGACGGTGACCACACCGGTATATAAGTGCTGTGTCAGGATTTATTGGGCAGATTCGCCCTGACCTTCGAATAGTAAAGTCCTGTTAAAGTTGCTCTTGTAGTCTGTGTATTAATTCGCCATAATACCTACAGACTTTACAAATAATACCTGTAATACTATTACATATCTATACCCTGAACCACGGGCACTGCTGTAGTAGCTGCTAAAAGGTGTTATTACAACATGTCTGTGTCCAAACACAATTAAAATGCATTCCAACATGTAACTTTATTTTAAATCTGTTGAGTTGCTTCTGCAGAAAGACTAGAGAATAGTAAAGAGGGTGCAGTTACACTGACCAAAAGCAACTTGACCTTTTTTTTGCCAGAATGAGCTAGTTTTATGAATCAATGAAAAGTGAATGAGAAATATGTTTAGCAGTCAATAATTCATAGCCTCATATAATATACATGCTGACCAAAATACTCAAAAAGGATAATTTTAGACTGTTATGCTGCACTTCATTTTTTTTTAAATAACCAAGACAAACTTTGGAATTTTTACTCTTTGTCTTTTAATTAAAAGCCAGAAATGATATATTCCATGTAATCGCTGGAGCACAATCCACTTAATCAATACTAAATACCATGCTATAGCCTTACTTGTTTAAGCTGTAAAACATCTTAACATTAAGAATAATGGGCCAGAAATTAGGATCGGGTGCTTGCCGCGCGTGCAAGCCCCCGATGTGCACTCACCCGGCGCGCCGACATCTGAAGCCTGGGCCTGTTTGGAATTCCTGTCACTGGCCCGGTTCAGATGTCGGCGCGATGTGCTTGCCTGATCCAGCGGTGTAGTTAGTGCGATGTGCCAGCTGGGATCAGGTGAGCACTCTGCAGCCAATCAGGGGAGGGGAAACTTCATTCATGAGTTTGATAGTAAAGACTGTCAAACTCATGAAAAGTACAGGTGCCCAAAAGACTAGTTTAACTTTAAATAAAATTTTAAAAACATCCCAATAATTAAATAAGCTATAAATAACTTTAAAAAAAACTATTTTAAACAATTAATAACATTTTTGAAAAAAATAATTTTTAAAAAAATCGGGTCTAAAAATAAACTTACCTTACTGTAAAGTCCTTAAAAACAATGAAGCTGTGGAAAAAATGTAATAATTTTAAATAATAGACCACTTACCTTCAAGAATCCACTCCTTACGCCTCCTTTTTATGTGTAAAAAGTTCAGGCCCTTGCACATGCGCAAACCTGTCAAAAGAAGGAAGTTCAACGCGTGCGCGCAGAGTCCTGCGCGCACGTGTTGGACCTCTGAACCCCTTGGAGGAAATGCCGGTTTCCCGCG
Organism: Somniosus microcephalus; assembly: GCF_052327205.1. NCBI lineage: Eukaryota > Metazoa > Chordata > Chondrichthyes > Squaliformes > Somniosidae > Somniosus > Somniosus microcephalus. The sequence goes on along the minus strand of NC_140988.1, from coordinate 253,584,283 downwards.
CATGCGCTGTGCATGCTGAAATCCGGCACTTCCAATGGGCCCACGCATAAGTATCCCATCCGTACTCACGCGTTGGGACCGGAATTACTGGCCCATTATGAAAAGAAAATCCCATTTATCAAAAAGTATGCTGACACATTGAGAGGGAATTTTAACCTAAAAAAATAGGTGGGTTAGGAGCGTGGGGGTAGATAAATCGTTAAAAATCAGAATCCCGACCTGAATCTGCCTCCAAACCGCCCACTTCTGATTTTAGCGAGGTGGGACGGAGCGGGATGGGCGCTGGCAGCCAACCCGTTGCCAGGAAGCGAGATGTCAATTTAAATATTATAATAGGGCCTCTTCTTTAACCTCCATTTTATGTTTAACTGTAGCTGGTCGGGTTTTATACACCTCATAAAACCCGGCAGTTACAGCAAGGCGAGGACTGCTGCATCCAGGAGGTAAGTGCCTTTATACCTACCTCCTGGATCCAGGGTCCCTGCCTAACCCACCACACCCACGATCGGAGACCCCTTCACGAGGCCTCCGATCGCCTTCCTGGATCCACCCCCCTGCAACTGATGATGCTGAGACCGGTGCCGATATTCTCTCCTCCCCACCGATGATCCTGAGACCGGTCCCGATCCTTCGGTGGCCAGCCAGGATCTTCCCTTCTCACCCACCAATCCTCTAGCTCCGATCTTCCCTCCCCCCGCTGATCCTTCGTCCCCGATCCTCTCTTCCCCCCCCCCGATCCTCCAGAGGCAGACCCCGGCCCCCACCAGATCTCTCCCTCCTTCCTCTGAGCAGCCTAACCGCCCAGAGCCAGCCGGCCTCTCCATTTTGATGGCTATGAGTGGGAAACAGAGTCCTCACATGTAAATTAGGTCCTGTCATTAAAGTCGGCAGGGCCTGCAGGAAACCCGTTCTCCCAGGTTTCCAGCCTGCCTCGGAGCCCCCTCCCTGCCCCCAACCCACTTTCCCCATTAAAATCCAGCCCTATATTTTTTTTACCTTATTACGTATTATGAATATAACCTTTGGGAGCCAAGAGGCAAGGGAATATTACAGAAAGAACCTTTTATATGATGCCTCTGCTAATAAAAGAGCCATAAACAAAGCAATTTATATCCACAGTAATGTAACAACAAGCAGAATTAAAAATTAATATGTAGCTATGTGCCTAGCAATCTATTGACCCTATTTTTTTTAAAAACAGCTCTCAATTCTATTTTTATTTTTAAATTCAATGCTTAATGCATAAAATAAACTCATCTGCCAAGTGTTGTGAAGCATGTGCTGTCATGCTGTAGCGAAATCTCGATTACAGTATATACCTGGAGGACATTGCTGTTCCTTCATCAGTGCATTATGGGTAAAGTGACATTGTGAGCTAAACTCATTTTCATCTGTCGACATCTTCAATGATGCACTGTAGACTGGTGTGTGGAAAAGCACCAAAGAGCAAAATTACTCTTTGGTAGTATGCATAGGTATTTTTATCTGTTTCCAGACTCCTTCTACAGTGATGTGCTAGAATTTCATTGGGACATCAAGCTGAAAATGGCCTTGCACGATGCATACAGATACAAAAGCAAATCCATCAAAAATAATAAAATATAACGACCATTATAAACATATTTCTATCAGGGTTATGGTAGGCAAGTTAAATTCTGCTCCAGAAAAACACTATTTTCCACCTGTACTGTGCTCATATCACAGACTGCACCCCCACCCCTTGCACCCCCACCACCTACCACGCCCCCCCACCCCCCCCACCCCCCGCAATCCACCACTCACCCCCCCCACCACCCTTCGAGTCAACTAACTGTGTTGCAGCAAAAGGGAACTGGAATATGATCCAGAATATGCATTGATAATAATAATAATAAAAGCATAAAGGCCAGTTTGAATATACATCCACTAGGGTTAGATGTTACATTGGGTTGGTAAATCAGTAACAAAAAAAGACAGATTGAAGATTATTAAGAGAAAGACAAAGGGGGAGGCCACAATGCCAGTGGAAACAGGGCAGTAAGTCATCCCCCACCATTTTCAGGCTGTTATTTCTGCTGAGCAGGTGCCCTCCAAATCTCCTCCAAAATGTGCAAAATATATCTGTACCGCAACGTCGTTTGGTCATAATGCACAGCACTAAAATCAACCAAACATGATTTTGGTAAATAAATGAAGTACATTTTCATAAAAATTGCAAATTGAATCTTTCCTTATAAAATAAATTAAATTTTCTCCCTTATTGTTTCTCTAAAGGGTCTAATCAGGTTCGTCTTTTCCCAAGTAACATGCCACTTTACTTTCAATCATTCCTTTTTTAAAGAGACTTGTAACTATAGTTTAGAATGGACCTATATTTATTTTCAGGTTTGGGTGAAGAAGCCCACTCCTGGAATAAATCAGGCTATAGCATAGTATTCAGGCCATGGACTCAGGGTTATGAGTAGAAGAAGAAAGCGGAAGTTAGAAGAATATTTTTCACGCAGTTTATTAGCACATGGAGTGCTTCATCACAGATGGCTATTGAGGCAGAAGCGCTATCACTTAAAAGGTAATTGGATAAGTATTTGAAAAGGAAGAGTATCAAAGAACACAGAGAAAGAGCAGGGAAATAGGATTAGAGTGGAGAGCTTCAGTGTACTCGATTGTCGAGCTAGCCTTGAAATGGGTGGTCAGGCTTCTGCCTGAAACAATCAGGAACCTATGCCCATATTAGGACCCTGATGAGATTTTTATGGACGAATGGACGGGATGTGTGCAATGTTCCCTCTGATTTTTTTTTGGTGCAAGGTCCCTTTATCTGGCTGCATGGCCCATTCAAATTTTCACACCTGTGCGGTTTCTTCCATTGAAAACTGCGGGACCTCCAGACCGTTGCGCAGCCACGCAGCTTAGCGGGAACATTGGACGCATGCCAATTGATCTCGGATGGAACAGGCTAACCAGCAGCTCTTAAAGAGATTGCCACAGGCTGCTCCAAAAAACAGCCAGAATTTTTATTCCTTTTATTCTTGAAGGGCAAGGTGGAGCAGGAGTGTTCCTCCTGACCCACTGCCGGTCCCTGTGTGGCTTATTCCTGCCCCCACCAACCCCAGATTGATGCCTTTCCCTAAGACTGGACTGACAGCTGGTTTGGCATAGGAGCTTATTCCTGCCCTTCCCAACCACTAGCTGCCTCGGAGTGCCCGTTCAATACTCACAGCTCGCTGTCTGCATGCTAATGAGCCCGGCCAAGATGGTTCGGGCCTCTCGCTGGCACGATTGGTTGGGCACACGGTCTCAACGCCTGTTACCCAACCAATTAGCGCACTAGAAAAAAATCACCCCCCTATGATTCCAGAAGAATCGGGGAAGAAGAGAAAAAAAATGGTTGAATGGAAAAGAGATTAAACGTGGAGGCTGAACTGTGGTTGGACATAACACAATTACCCATCAATTGCTGAAAGTTTTTAATCAGCCTATATTTCATTGATAGAATTGGGAGAAACTCAATCCAGTCAGAGATCTATAATAACACAACTATCAAAGGAAAAATGTATAAGGATCATGTTCTAAATCAGAGACAGCCTATCTGTAAACAGATAAACTAATCACAAATGCCAACGTCTTTAGTGAAAATGAGGGGACAAACGCCCTGATGGCCCAGTTGATAAAGCCAATGTGTAATTAAGTCATCCTAACCTAGTGGGGAGACATCCTCTGTTTGCTATTTTATATATGCATTTGTGATTTTGTTACAAATAACAAACATAAGATGCCCTGTCTCTGCTGTGGCTTCAGTGCCCCAGGGCTCGGGAGAAATCCAAGCTTCATTTACATATGCAAAAAATTGCAAACATTTTCAAATGTATCTGTAATAGCCATTTTTTTTAAATGTATTTAATATTTTGCTTTGGACAATAAATCATGCCTGCATGATATCTCAAAGTACAGCCAAGCAATTCTAAGGCTGAAAACTCCTCTAGTCCAGGTTTCAGTACTGGACATAATTGGGCAGAATTTCTTGTTCCTGCGCCTGGAGCTATTGGCTCGCTCGGACAGGAAGATCTGTCGTGGAACATAAGTACATAAGAAATAAAAGCAGGAGTAGGCTGTTGTGTATGTACCTTTAAGAGAATAACTGGTCTCAGACTGCAGTACCGGCAGTGACCACCCCTGTATAAAAGGCGCTAGAGAGCCTCTGTTGTTTTAGTTTCGTTTATGCCTTTCACCAGTAAAGTTCTGTTTGTTTTCTCTCCTGCTAGTCCGTGTCTCAATCATTCACGGACTTAACACTGGCGACGAGTTAGAAACGAACTTACCTGCAACTCAGCAGCAGCTCCGACGACGTTGTTGAAGGTCGGAGCCAGAAGAAAGAAAAAAAAAAATAGGCCATTGAAACTCGAGAAACGGGCGTCGACCGTCAATCATCGAGTTCAAAACTTGCAGGAGAGAATGTCCAGAGCCAGGCTGGGTTCCTCGGTCCGTGGTTTCCCAGCTAATCGGGCTGGTGGCAGGTAGTGCTCTGATCCTTCCTGGGCTGCGGCGGGCTGAAGCTCGATCGGGTGGCCTTTCAACGGGGCCGGGCAGCGAGTCGGGAAGCAAGGAGAGAGAGAGAGGGTGGAGCACACGGCGCGGCCGGTGTTTCAAAGCTGGGCAGTGTTCGGACCTCAGAAGAGGGAGGGAAGTGTCCCAGAGGGTCCGCTCCACGACGGGAAGATAATAAAAAAAAACAAATTAATATTTAACGCGCAGGAAACCGTGGAAAGCAGCGCGAACAACAGCGGGGAAGAAGACAAAGCGCAGGAGGCGCCATTTTGTTAAATCGGGGAAGAAGGCAAAGCGCGGGAGACGCCATTTTAGATTTGCAAGATGCCGAAGACTGGCTGTATCACTGCTTTTGATAATACATTAGAGGACTGGACCACGTATGTGGAAAGAGTCGAGGTATATTTCGAGGCAAATGAAATAGCGGAGGGGAAAAAGGCATCAATATTGCTAATCATAATGGGCGCTAGAACGTACGGCCGATTGCGGGATCTGATTACTCCAGCCAAACCGAAGGCGAAGAGTTTTAATGAAATTATTGCTGTTCTACAGGAGCACTTAAACCCTGCACCGCTGTTGATAGCAGAAAGATTTAAATTCCACAGGAGAACTCAGCACAAAGATGAGAGCAATGCTGAGTATCTTACGGAACTACGCAAGCTATCAAAGCACTGCCAGTTCAGAGCAGGACTGGCAGATACCCTACGGGACAAATTTGTCTGTGGACTCCTGAGTGAAGGAACCCAGAAGAGGTTACTCGCAGAAAAAGAGCTGACGCTAGATAAGGCTTTCAGCGTGGCAGTATCGTATGAAGCAGCAGCCAGGGGAGCTGCAGAAATTCAACAAAAACCACAGGAATACGGCACCCACGAAATGACACGGTGATTTGCAAAATGTTATCGCTACGGCAGAACTAACCATGACCAGAAGGACTGCTGGTCCAAAGACAAAATATGCAGAAAATGCGGGAAGATTGGACACATTGCACGAGTTTGTAGGTCTGGGAAGAAGACCAGCGACAACAAAAAGGCTACTAAGGAACCGTACAAGAAAGTACAAAAGATGACGGACAGTCGTTCCGAAGACCAGATGAGCGATAGTGAATCTGAGAACAGGAGATTAAGCTGTCTCAAACTTCACAATGTAATCGCAAAAGAGGATCACCGAACCATTTGGGTCACCCTCACGATAGCAGGGTCCCAAGTTAAAATGGAATTGGATACAGGATCAGCGCTAACCGTCATGAATCGACGAGACTATGAGCGGCTATTTTCACACATACCCTTGAGAGAGACATCCATCGTCTTGACGACGTATACGGGGCAAAAAGTATACCCCAGAGGAAAAATAAGGGTGCCTGTCGAATACAATGGCAAGAAAATACGGAAATCGTATCTCTACATACTGCCAAATGGTGGACCACTGTTATTGGGACGGGAATGGATCAGAAAGATAAACTTAGATTGGCATTCCATTCATGCAATGACGGTGGACGGTAAAAAAGATGAAGACGTCACTCCTGGACGATTGTCAACAATCTTAGCTAACGCCAAAGAGGTATTTCAACAAGAACTGGGCACGCTTAAAGGCGTAACCGCCTCGTTAAAAATAGAAGAGAATGCAGTTCCCAAGTTTTTCAAAGCGAGACCGGTACCATATGCAATTCGTCCAGCTGTCGAGGCAGAGCTGGAGAATCTGGAGAAGGCGGGCGTGTTGTCTAAGGTCGACTGGAGCGAGTGGGCGACACCCATCGTTCCTGTCATGAAGAAAACGTTAAGCAATAAGTCCGGAGAGCCAAGGAAGATTCGCATCTGTGGGGATTTCAAGGTGACGGTGAACCCTGTCCTTCACACAGTACAATATCCTCTAGGAAGTATCTCACGATAAACACTCACAATGGTCTTTACCAGTATCATCGATTGGTATTCGGAGTAGCATCGGCTCCGGCGATATGGCAAAGAGCGATGGAACAAGTCCTGCAAGGGATTCCGGGGACTCAGTGTTACTTGGACGACATCCTTGTAACAGGTGAAGATGACAGTGAACACCTTAACAACCTAGAACAGGTGCTCACTAGACTACGGGAACATGGGCTGCGAGCCAACCGCCCCAAGTGCGAATTTTTTAAGAAACAGATATCGTATTGTGGCCACGTGATTGATGAAGAGGGGTTACATAAGTCCCCTGACAAAATTGAAGCGGTTGTTAAGGCCCCAGCGCCTGAAAATGTGTCGCAACTGAGGTCATTCCTCGGGTTGGTGAATTACTATCATAAGTTTTTGCCGAATTTGTCGACAATTCTGCATCCACTGAACGCCCTGCTACAAACGGGGGTAGCATGGAAATGGAGCGATGATTGTAAACGTGCTTTTCAGAAGAGTAAGGACTTAATCACTTCGAAGGAAGTATTGGCTCACTACAACCCAGCACTGCCAATCAGGCTGGCGTGTGATGCGTCTCCCTACGGCATTGGGGTGGTACTGTCACATAAATTCCTTGATGGTTTGGAGAGGCCGATAGCTTTTGCGTCACGCTCGTTAACTCCTGCCGAGCGTAACTACGCCCAGATTGACAGAGAGGCCCTCAGCCTAGTGTGGGGGGTGAAGAAGTTCAATCACTATCTGCACGGTCAAAAATTTACTCTACTAACCGATCATCAACCTCTTGTCTCCATTTTCAACCCTCAGAAGGGCGTACCGATAATGACAGCACAACGGCTGCAGAGATGGTCCCTTTTCCTAGGGGCACACCAAGTACATCGAGTACAGGGGAACTAAACAGCATGGAAATGCTGATGGATTGTCACGTCTACCGTTGCCGATGGTGGAAGAAGAAGACCTTGCAGTGGATCCAATGGAGTTATTCCACTCGACCATAGTCGAATGTCTCCCTGTGACGAATGCAAACATAGAAAAGGAAACACGGAATGACCCGACACTATCACGGGTCTATGATTTAACGGTGAAGGGATGGCCAGCACATGGCGAACCACTGCTGCCAGCATTTTCGTCAAGAAGAGAACAGCTGTCAGTGTGCAGAGGAACCTTGATGTGTGGATCCAGAGTAGTAATTCCACCTAAGTTGACGGATAGAGTGCTCAATGAGCTTCATGAGGGTCATCTGGGTGGGGTAAAAATGAAGAGCTTAGCCAGAGCATTTGTGTGGTGGCCGGGAATCGATAGAGAAATCGAAGAGATGACCAAGAGCTGTGCAGGATGCCAGAAGGTCCAAAACGCCCCACCACAAGCTCCTCTGCATCCATGGGAGTGGCCCTCATCTCCATGGCAAAGGGTGCACATTGATTTTGCTGGTCCCTTCATGGACTCGATGTTTTTAATTGCGGTGGATGCACATTCAAAGTGGCCAGAGGTAATAAAAATGTCCTCAACCACCACGGAAAAAACTATCGCAGTTTTACGAACCATATTCGCCAGGAATGGGCTGCCTGAACAGATTTGCTCTGACAATGGACCACAGTTTGTGTCTGAAGAGTTCCGGAGGTTCTTAAAGAACAATGGTGTTAAGCATTACACATCTGCCCCATATCATCCAGCCACTAATGGATTGGCCGAGAGGTTTGTCCAAACATTCAAGAAGGCTATCAAGGCAATGTGTAATGAAGATATACCCCTACAACACAAGGTGGACAACTTCTTGTTTGCCTACCGGAATGCGACACATGCGGTTACCAACCAAACTCCAGCCATGATGTTCTTCAATCGAAGACTACGATGCCGCTTGGATTTGGTTAAGCCAAACGTCTGAAGAGATGTGGAGAACAGGCAGTTTAAGAATATGAATGAAAGGCCGACCAGGAGTTTTAAGATAGGTCAACCAGTTTTGGCCCGGGACTACCGCACTGAGAAATGGCAGCCAGGAACGATTTGTACACGACAAGGACCTCTGATGTATACCGTGGATGTTGGGGAGAGCATTGTAAGACGCCATGCTGACCAGATTCTAGAGTCACTGGAAAACGTCAACTCCACACCACGGTCTGATACACCTGGTAATGAAATCGACGTTCCAATTGCAGCTACCGCAGAACCGGTAATATTGGAAGCAGATGAACCAAACAACGACATTGATTCCGACTCAAAATTGCCAGAAGAACCTGATACTCCAAAGAGGCGTTATCCAGACAGAATTAGGAAGCCTCCTCAAAGACTGAACTTATAATTGCTTAAACTTAACCAATGTATCTAGCAACAGTAATTGTTATTGTAATTCGTTATCATTAGTTGTTAAATGAATGTTATGTACTGTTTATCTAAAAGGGGAGGAATTGTTGTGTATGTACCTTTAAGAGAATAACTGGTCTCAGACTGCAGTACCGGCAGTGACCACCCCTGTATAAAAGGCGCTAGAGAGCCTCTGTTGTTTTAGTTTCGTTTATGCCTTTCACCAGTAAAGTTCTGTTTGTTTTCTCTCCTGCTAGTCCGTGTCTCAATCATTCACGGTCTTAACATAGGCCAAAGACCCCCTCAAGTCTACTCCACCATTCAATAAAATCATGGCTGATCTTCTACATCAACTCCACTTTCCCACCCTATCCCCATTTCCCTTGATTCCCTTCGTGTCCTAAAATCTATCAATCTCTGTCTTGAATATAATCAACAACTGAGCATCCACAGCCCTCTTGGGTAGAAAATTCCTAAGATTCATAACCCTCTTTCTCCTCATCTTAGTCCTGAATGGCCAATCCTTTATCCTTAGACTATGACACCAAGTTCTAGACTCTCCAGCCAGGAGAAACAGCCTCTCAGCATCTATCCTGTCAAGCCCTCTAAGAATTTTATATGTTTCAATGAGATAAAGAGCTCATTGAAGAGATTCAGTAGAAGAGCTCATGACCAATTTTCCATCCACTTCAATGAATAGACAGAAAATCAGACAGGCTCCCTATCTGCGTGCATTCATCCTTGTTGGATTTTATTGTATTCACTGTGCCTAGGTGATGCAACAGTCCCAGGTACAGCAATGGGAAATGTGACCCAATATCTTTTCAAGTTGGATCTGAGCAAGTGCAAAGATAATTACCTTTGAGGATGGTATCCTGATGCTGTTACTTTAAGAACATTTTTTTTTTATTTCTTGAGATCTATATTATCTGTATTCACAGATTCACTCACTGCTGAAATGAGATTCATTGTCAGTGATGCCAATCAACCTTTAGCATTGTGAGTTCTCATCCAGGCTGCCTGGCTGTTGCTGAGGTAACTCGCTGAAAGGCCCTGCTTTCATTTTTACATTATTAAAATTCCATCAGTAGTTGCCTTGGGAACATCTTTGACATGACATGACATCTCCACAGTACAGAGTCTCAAATGGGTGAAATATCAGCCTCTGGAGCTCCAGGTTTTTACAGTGTGGGTTCCAGCTCCAAAAAACACAATGGGAATTCTGAGGCAAAGCAGCAAGTGTCTAAAGTTTTTTAAAATAACAAAACTGTTAGAAATAAAGCAAAAACATAAGCGTCCATTTATATTGTACCTTATCACATTTCTCAGCAATGTCCCAAAAACATCAAGATCATCAATTATTTTCAAGTGCAGAAACTGATGCATGCAAACATAAAAGCCATTGTACTGACAAGATTCCACAAACGGCAATGAAATGAATGGCGATGTAATCTGGTTTTCATAGTGGTTGAGGGAAGAATTCTCTTCCATATTGATTAATGAATTAGCATCCACCAGAACAGGCACACAGAGCCTTAGATTAAAGTCTTATCTGAAGGGCAGCATCTCCAACAATACAGCACTTCTGCAGTACTGCATTTAAATGTAATTTAACATGAAAATTCATATTAATAATCATAGAAGAGAGAAAATTGCAAAGAGGTCCATTTGGAGAGCAAAGAGAGGCAAGGTGAGCTGAAGTCCAGTATGATTTGGACAGGTTGGGTGATTGGGCAGATGCATGGCAGATGCAGTATCATGTGGATGAATGCTAGGTTATCCACTTTGGTGGCAAAAACAGGAAGGCAGATTATTATCTGAACGGCAATAGATTGGGAAAAGGGGAAGTGCAACGAGACCTGGGTGTCCTTGAGCACCAGTCGCTGAAGGTAAGCATGCAGGTGCAGCAGGCGGTTAAGAAGGCAAATGGTATGTTGGTCTTCATAGCGAGAGGATTCGAGTACAGGAGCAAGGATGTCTTGCTGCAGTTGTACAGGGCCTTGGTGAGACCACATCTTGAGTATTGTGTGCAGTTTTGGTCGCCTTATCTGACGAAGGATGTTCTTGCCATGGAGGGAGAGCAGCGAAGATTCACCAGACTGATACCTGGGATGGCAGGAATGACGTATGAAGAAAGATTGGGTCGATTGGGCTAGAGTTTAGAAGAATGAATAGGGGATCTCATTGAAAATTATAAAATTCTAACAGGACTAGACAGACTAGATGCAGGAAGGATGTTCCCGATGGCGGTGGAGTCCAGAACCAGGGGTCACAGTCTAAGGATAAGGGGTAAGCCATTTAGGACTGAGATGAGGAGGAATTTCTTCATCCAGAGAGTGGTGAACCTGTGGAATTTTCTACCACAGAAGGCGGTAGAGGCCAATTCATTAAATATATTCAAGAAGGAGTTAGATATGTTTCTTAAGGCTAAAGGGATCAAGGGATATGGGGAGAAAGCAGGGACAGGGTACTGAATTTGGATGATCAGCCATGATCTCATTAAATGGCAGAACAGGCTCAAGGGGCCGAATGGCCTACTCCTGCTCCTATCTTCTATGTTTCTAAAACTTGCTTTTTAATTAATGTTTTAATAGTTTATTTTAGTAACACTGCTTTAATAGAACAGTGATAAACCTACTGCTGATATTGAGTAACTCTATTACACTCCTCCGTCTGGCTGAACTTGTTCTTACTTTGAACAACTTCTCCTTTGATGCCACTTATTTCCTCCGAATAAAAGGTGTTGCTATGGGAACCCATTTGGCTCCTAGCTATGCCAGCCTTTTTGTGGGATACATGGAATATTCTTTGTTCCGGTCCTACTCCGGTCTGCTCACTCACCTCTCTTTCTGGAACATTAATGACTGCATCGGTGACATTTCTTGCTCTCGCCCCAAACCGGAAAATGTCATCAACTTTGCTTTCAATTTCCACTCCTCCCTCGCCTTAACATGGTTCATCTCCGACTCTACCCTTCCCTTCCTCGACTTCTCTATCTCCATTTCTGGGGATAGGCTGTCGGCCATAATCTACTACAAGCCCACTGACTCCCACAGCAACCTTGATTACACTTCTCCCACCCCACTTCCTGTAAGGACTCTATTCCATTCTCTCAGATTCTCTGGCCCCGATTTTCGGCTTGTGTGGGAAATGGTCGGGTTTTCCCAAATGTGGGGTTTCTGACACACATAAAAAAGTGTCAGCCAGCTACACGAAATTTTCCCTCAAGTGGCCAATTAATTCCCAGCATGTGGGAAGCCTTGCTAATTGTCCAATTCGAGTCAGAAACCCCCACAGTATGATGTCATCATTTGTGCTGCTTTCAAGGTCCATAGCAAGCAGTGCATCCTCTGAAGGCTTCCAAACGAACCATACAGGATGGCAGAGGAGCCTGCAGCAGCTGTGGCCAGAGCCAGACCCCAAGCTGCCTCTAAATTCGACGAGGCTTCACTGCAGGCATTATTGGATGGGGTAAGGGCCCACAGGGAGGTCCTCTTCCCTAGGTCAGGGAGGAAGAGGCCTCCCACTGGGACCAATGCTGCATGGATGCAGGTGTCAGCAGATGCCAACTCGCTGGGAATCACCAGAAGAACCTTGGCATTACATCTCTAACTCCTTCCTTTACTCCCCCACAGTACCATCCAGAGCCCCCGTCCCCACTGTGGAGGAGGAAGAGGCTGTGCAGCCAGACTCCTCAGAGGAAGCTCCAACCTCTGAGGGCACAGCGTCAGCAGAAGTAAGCGCACCCAGTACCAGCGCAGACACTCACACCTCGGGGGGACCTTCGGAACATAGAGTAGTGTTGGCACCTGGTGTTTCACAGCTCACAAGTGAGCCTCAGCAGATTCTGGAGACAGGGACAGCAGTGGAGATTCCTCGTCGGAGGGCGCAGGACTCTGCCAGCTCAGCTTAGCTACGCTGCATGTCGACCCTCTGCCTCTGGGTCCATCCCCGAGAGAAGAGGTGATGGATCTCCATGCACAGATGCAGGAGTCTCTGGCAGGTTTTGTCTCCAGGGTCGCTGCGAGTGTGAAGCGAATGGAGGAGTCCATAGCGACCATGAGCAGAGGCTTTGTGGAGTCATTGGCGCATGAACGCATCACCATGGAAAGGTTGGCAACCTCCATGGAGGAGATAACTCGCCAGGGTACAGAAAACATGGTGAGTGCTCATAAGAGAATGACATCTCTTGAGGAGCATTGGCCATCTGTTGAACAGAGAAACCAGATCTTCATGGAAGTCCTCCTGAGTAGGACTGCCAGCGCAGAAACGGGTCCCCATGGCCCCCTAAAGCGCAGCAGGGTGCTCTCAAGCCACTTCCAAGCACTGGCCCCTTCTGGCCTGTGCAGCTTCAGGTGAGTGAGCAGCAGCCTGGTGCTCCTGTTGCTGATCCTGCTGTTCCTGGTTCTGCTGCTGCCGCTTCTGATGCTGGAGATCCTCTAATGGCAAGAAGGGAAGGAAAAAAAGGCGTCCCATGCTTCTCGTAGATGCCTCCGCTGAGGAAGTGCTGAGTGAGGGTGGCGAGAGGGGCTTCCCAGGAGATCGCATTGGAGAAGTGTGTGAGGCTGCAACCTTCCACAGCTGTGCCTAAGTCTTGAAGAAGTAGCCCCAAAACCTGCAACTACAAGGTCCTTCAACATACAAGTGCTGTCCCTTTAAATCGCAGCTTCTCCATTGACCTGCAGCTGACAGCAAGCAAGCCGGCAAGCTTCACGCCAGCTCTCAGCAGCGGGGTTCCCTGCAGGCGGGTTTGATGTGGGGAAAGACCCAAAGTTGCAATGGCCCCGGAGAAACTACCTCAACAAGCTGATAATTGCTTATTAGTGCTCCGACGACCAGTCCCGCCAGCGGCGGCCGGGACTGAAGCGGGGCACGGGGAAACGACGGTCTGAAAGTCGGACGGGGCGGGGAATCAGGCGGGGGGCGTCCCGACCCGCTTTTTCAACAATTTTCGGCCCCCGGCCGCATGAAAAGCCGCCCGACGGCGGCCAGAAAATTGACCCCTCTGTCTCTGTCGCATCTGTTCTAACGATGCCACCTTCCACAGCAGTGCTTCCTGTAGTGTATGTACCTTTAAGAGCCCCTGTGTACTGTAATACCGGTAGTGACCACTCGGGCTATATAAGCCTGTATAGCGTCTTGTATCTTTTAGTTCACCTCCAGACTTTGTTCAGTAAACACCTGTTAAACCAACTCCTGCATTCCATGTCTCCATTAACACACGGATACAACAGTGGCGACGAATTGGAAATGGACTTACCTGCAATTCGGCAGCAGCTCAAGGAGATCGATTCCTCAGACGAAGGTCGAAGAAAAAAAAAGAAAAACTGTGAGTTCACCAGCTAGCCGGGCTGGTGGCAGGTACTGCACTAATCCTTCCTGGGTGGCGGGCTGGGGCTCGATCGGGTGGCTCTGCAGTGGGGCCGAGCAGCGAGTCGGAAGGCGGAGGCAAACAGAGACGGAGGGTGGAGCACTCGGGTGACGGCCGGCGCTGCAAAGCAGGTCGGTGTTCGGACCAAGCAGAGGGAGGGAAAAGTCCCAGAGAGTCCAGCGGGAACGAGTCTCCAACTATTAAAAATATCTGTGTAAATAAAAACCGCGGAGAAGAGTGTTGTCAGCAGCGGCAGCGGCGGGAAAGCGTGGGAGGCGCCATTTTTTCTCGGCAGGGAAGAAAGGAAAGCGCGGGAGGCGCCATTTTTGATTTTCAGGATGCCTAAGACTGGCAATATTACTGCTTTTGATAGTGATATAGAGGATTGGACCACATATGTGGAAAGAGTGGAGGTATATTGCACAGCGAATGAAGTAGAGAATGATAAAAAGGCATCGGTACTTCTAAATCTGATGGGCGCAAGGACATACGGGCTGTTACAAAACTTAATCACTCCAGCCAAACCGATGGACAAGAATTTTACGGAGATTGTTGATACCCTACAGGAGCACTTAAACCCAACACCGCTGCTGATAGCGGAACGATTCAAATTCTTCAGCAGGAATCAGCACAAGAATGAAAGTAACGCTGATTACCTCACCGAATTAAGAAAGCTGTCAAAGCACTGCCAATTCGGGGCAGGACTGGCAGATTCTCTACGAGACAAATTCGTCTGCGGTCTCCTAAGTGAAGGAACACAGAAAAGGCTACTTTCTGAGAAGGATTTGACACTGGACAAGGCTTTCAGTGTGGCTGAATCATACAAAGCAGCAGCAAGAGGAGCTGCAGAGATACAGCAAAAGCCACAGGACTTCGGCACCCATGAAATGACACGGGGTTTCGAGAGATGTTATCGCTGCGGCAGATCCACCCATGACCAGAGGGACTGCTGGTTCAAGGACAAGGCATGCAGGCAATGCGGAAAGATGGAACACATTGCATGTGTATGCCGATCTGGAAACAAAAAATCCACTGACAGAAAAAAAACCAATAAGGAAAAGTACAGAAAGGTACAAATGATGACGGACATTGGCTCCGAAGACCAGAAGAGCGATAGCGACTCCGGAAACAAGAGACTAAGCTGTCTCAAATTACATAATGTAATTGCCAAAGAAGATTACCAGACCATTTGGGTTACCCTCACGATAGCGGGGTCCCCAGTTAAAATGGAGCTAGATACAGGATCAGCTCTGACCGTCATAAGTCAACGGGATTACGAGCAGCTATTTCCGCATATACCTTTGAAAGACACATCCATTATCTTGAAGACATATACAGGGCAGAAAGTATACCCCAGAGGGAAAATAAGGGTGCCTGTTGTATACAACGGGAAGGAAATACAGAAGTTGTATTTATACGTTCTGCAAGGTGGTGGTCCACCGCTGTTGGGACGTGAATGGATCAGGAAGATACGTTTAGACTGGCACTCCATTCAGGCACTGATGGTGACCAGTAAGAAAAAAAATGATGATGACGTCATACCTGAACGATTAAAAGACATCTTGGCCAACGCCAAAGAATTGTTTCAACAGGAACTAGGAACCTTGAAAGGCGTCACCGCCTCAATAAAAGTAGAAGATGTGGCAATTCCCAAGTTTTTTAAGGCAAGGCCGGTGCCATGCGCAATTCGTCCAGCAGTCGAGGCAGAGCTGGAGAATTTGAAAAAGGCAGGCGTGTTATCCAAGGTAGATTGGAGCGAGTGGGCAACACCCATCATCCCGGTCATTAAGAAAACGTTGAATAATGATAAATCTGAAGAACAGAGAAAAATTCGCATCTGTGGGGACTTCAAGGTGACTGTAAACCCGGTCCTTCACACGGTACAGTATCCTCTTCCGAGGATAGAAGATATTTTCGCCTCACTATCCGGAGGGAAACGTTTCACCAAAATTGTCTTGGCAGAGGCATATCTACAGATGGAGGTTGAGGAGGCCTCTAAAAAGTATCTCACGATAAACACACACAAAGGCCTGTACCAGTACAATCGACTGGTTTTCGGAGTAGCATCAGCTCCAGCTATCTGGCAAAGAGCTATGGAGCAAGTCCTGCAAGGGATTCCGGGGACTCAATGCTACCTAGACGACATCCTTGTAAGAGGAGAAAACGACAACGAGCACCTTGCCAATTTGGAGCAGGTGCTCACTAGGCTGAGAGAACGGGGCCTACAAGCAAATCGCCCCAAGTGCGAATATTTCCAGAAACAAATATCATATTGTGGCCATATGATTAACGAAGAAGGGTTGCATAAGTCACCTGAAAAAATTGAAGCGGTCATAAAAGCCCCAGCACCTGAAAATGTCTCACAATTAAGGTCGTTCCTGGGATTGATAAATTACTATCATAAATTTTTACCGAACTTTTCAACTGTTCTGCACCCTCTTAACGCACTACTACAAATGGGAATAATTTGGAAATGGAGCGAAGACTGTAAACGTGCCTTCCATAAATGCAAAGGCTTGATCACGTCCAAGGAAGTGTTGGCTCATTACAACCCATCACTGCCAATCAGACTGGCGTGCGATGCATCCCCTTACGGCGTAGAAGCGGTATTATCGCATAGATTCCCTGATGGCTCAGAGCGGCCGATAGCTTTTGCGTCACGCTCATTGAACTCAGCTGAGCGTAACTATGCCCAGATCGACAAGTAAGCACTCAGCCTGGTGTACGGAGTGAAGAAATTCAACCATTACCTACATGGACAAAAATTTTCCTTGTTGACTGACCATCAACCCCTCGTCTCCATATTCAACCCTAAAAAGGGCGTTCCCATTATGACAGCGCAAAGGCTACAGAGGTGGTCCCTTTTCCTAGGGGCACACCAATATGACATAGAATACAAAGGATCAAAACAGCATGGGAATGCTGATGGTTTATCGCGCCTACCGTTGCCAACGGTAGAAGAGGCACCTACAGTGGACCCAGTGGAGATGTTCCACTCAACCATAGTGGAATGTCTACCAGTAACAAATTCTACCATTGAAAAGGAAACGAGAAATGACCCAGCTCTCTCACGAGTCTACGAT
Source organism: Somniosus microcephalus (assembly GCF_052327205.1). Classification (NCBI taxonomy): domain Eukaryota; kingdom Metazoa; phylum Chordata; class Chondrichthyes; order Squaliformes; family Somniosidae; genus Somniosus; species Somniosus microcephalus. Next base: position 253,567,124 of record NC_140988.1, on the reverse strand, counting down.
TTAACGGTGAAGGGATGGCCAGCACATGGCGAACCACTGTTGCCAGCATTCTCACAAAGAAGAGAACAGCTGTCAGTGTGCCGAGGAACCTTGATGTGTGGATCCAGAGTGGTGATTCCACCCAAACTCCAGGATAAAGTGCTAAAGGAGCTTCATGAGGGGCATCTGGGTGGAGTGAAAATGAAGAACCTAGCCAGAGCATTTGTGTGGTGGCCAGGTATCGATGGAGACATCGAAGAAATGACCAAGAGCTGTCTAGGATGCCAGAAGGTCCAAAATGCCCCACCACAAGCCCCTCTACATCCATGGGAGTGGCCCTCATCTCCATGGCAAAGGGTACATATTGACTTTGCTGGTCCATTTATGGACTCAATGTTCTTAATCGCGGTTGATGCACACTCCAAGCGGCCGGAGGTAATAAAGATGTCCTCCACCACCACGGAAAAAACCATCACAGTATTAAGGACCATATTTGCCAGGAATGGGCTGCCTGAACAGATCTGTTCTGATAATGGACCGCAATTTGTGTCCGAAGAATTCAGGAAGTTCTTAAAAAACAATGGGGTTAAGCACTACACGTCTGCCCCATACCATCCCACCACCAATGGATTAGCTGAAAGGTTTGTCCAGAACTTCAAGAAGGCCATAAAGGCCATGGGTAATGAAGACATAAATCTACAACATAAGGTAGATAACTTCTTGTTTGCGTACAGGAATGCAACACATGTGGTTACAAACCAAACTCCCGCCATGATGTTTTTCAATAGAAGCCTAAGATGCTGGCTGGATTTGATCAAGCCAAACATCAGAAGGGACGTAGAGAACCGGCAATTTCAAGGCATGAATGAAAGGCCAACTAGAACCTTCCAGATAGGTCAACAAGTTTTGGCCCGGGACTACCGTACCGAGAAATGGCAGCCTGGAACTATTTGCACACGATTAGGACCGTTGATGTATACCGTGGACATTGGAGAAAGCATAATAAGGCGCCATGCTGACCAGAGCATAGAGTCATCCGAAAAGGGACAACCTACACCACAACTCTATACGCCTAATGATGAAGCAGAGATACCCATAGTATCTACCTCCGATCCGGTGATACTGGAACCAGATGAACCCGACACTGGCATTCAAGCCGAATCGACCTTGCCAAAAGAACCTACTACACCACCGAAAACTACTACACCACCGAGACGTTATCCGGACCGAGTCAGGAAGCCTCCAGAGAGACTGACTTATAATTGATTAACTGCAGCAAATGTGTAGATTATTGTTCTTGGAAACATGTTAATTAATGATTACTTAAAATGTTATGTACTAATTATCTAAAAGGGGAGGAATTGTAGTGTATGTACCTTTAAGAGCCCCTGTGTACTGTAATGCCGGTAGTGACCACTCGGGTATATAAGCCTGTATAGCATCTTGTATCTTTTAGTTCACCTCCAGACTTTGTTCAGTAAACACCTGTTAAACCAACTCCTGCATTCCATGTCTCCATTAACACACGGATACAACACTTCCAATATGTCTTCCTTTTTCCTCAACCGCAGATTTCCCTCTACTGTGGTTGACATGGTCCTCGACTGTGTCTGTTCCATTTCCCACACTTCTGCTCTCACCCCTCCCCCTCCCTCCTAGAACCACAATGGGTTCCCCTTGTCCTCATTGTTATGTTCATTAATAACTAGTCGTTTTTATTAAGAACAGCTAGCTTTTGCTAGACACTTTATTGAGCACATGTGGACTAGGTACAGTATCTGTAGAGGCCTCCATCTTGACTGCTGCCTTGTGGGTAGCCTAGTGCATCGTGGGTAGCCCACTCTTATATACATACAGCACCACCTAGTGTACCATTCCAGAATTACAGGTTACTGATCATTACATCCTCCTTTCTTTGAGGTTAAACAAAATCAGTATCAATCAATATCAATCAATAACAACATAAACATCTTGAACAATCAATACATTTTCAATGTAGTTTTCTTTGTACTCAAAGATTAAGTCTATCAGGCTTTTTTACTTCACGTGTGGATCTTCTCAGCACAGGTAAGTCTGATGTGTTTTCATGAGAGCCTGTATGTGTATTTGTGTTATAGATTGTTCTGGTGGTGAGTGACAAGATTCAGTTGCAGCATTGTCATCGATTTGCTCTTCGATAGTCTCTTGTGTTTTTAGGAGGGAACGGCGGTTCCTCCTGAGAATCTGTCCTTCCTCAGTTCTAACAGTGTATGACCTTGGTCCTACTTCCTCAAGAGCTGTAGCTTTCCTGTTCCATGCACCTGGGTCCTCAATCCTGACAACATCATCCCTTGTCAATGGTTTCAGAGTTTTGGATGACTTGTCATAGTATGATTTCTGTTTCAGCTTTAACAGTTGAAGTCTCTGTCTCAGTTCCTTACTCTGCTTTTCTTTTGCACAGCAGGGTAGCTTGGTACGCAACTTGCGACCCATTAGGAGTTCAGCAGGTGAAGAACCAGAGTCTAAAGGTGAGGCTCGGTAGCTCAGCAGGGCGAGATAAGGATCAGACTTGCTTTCTGTCGCTTTCTTCAGTAGCTGCTTGAGAACTTGAACACCTTTCTCTGCCTTACCATTCGACTGAGCATACAAAGGACTGGATGTGATGTGTTGAAAGTCATAATGTGCTGCAAACTGTTGCCACTCCTTACAGTTGAAGCACGGACCATTGTCGCTAACGGCAATCCTAGGAATTCCATGTCTGGCGAAGATGAATTTCACATGCATTATGATACTGCTTGCTGTGGTGCTTGAGAGCAGCGCCATCTCAGGATAGTTAGAATAGTAGTCAATCACTATTAGATAGTCTTTACCATTTAAATGAAAAAGGTCCATACCAACCTTTTGCCATGGTGCTGTTGGTATGTCAGCTACTATCATTGGTTCCTTTGCTTGTTTGTTTTGGTGTTTCTGACATGTCTCACATTTGCCTATCATGTTCTCAATGTCCTTATTTATGCCAGGCCAATAAACAGTGTCTCTTGCTCTCCTTTTGCATTTTTCAATTCCGAGGTATCCCTCATGAATCCTTTTGAGCATGTCTTGATGTAGAGCCTGTGGAATGACTATTCTGTTCTGTTTTAGTAATAGTCCACTTGCGACACTCAATTCTGACCTTGTGTGAAAATATTTTGGACAGGAACCTTTTGGCCAACCATGATGAATGTTCTCTATTACTGTTTGTAATACTGTATCTTTTACTGTTTCTTCTGCTATTTGCTTTGAATTTTTGTCTAACACGGGCAGCGCAGCAGTGACCATACTCACATGATCATCCACGTCTTCTTCAGTAGAGCTCACATGACTCATTGTGGGTGCTTGGGATAGAGCATCTGCTAACACTATGTATTTCCCTGGTGTGTAGATCAGTTCAAAGTCATATCTTTGCAGCTTCATCATGAGTCGTTGAATCCTTGGAGACATCTCATTCAGGTTCTTTTTTATGATGGCAACCAGTGGGCTGTGGTCTGTCTCAACTGTGAAGGTGGGAAGTCCATATATGTAGCCATGGAACTTTTCTAGTCCAACTACCAAGCCTAGACATTCCTTTTCAATCTGGGCGTATCGCCACTCAGTATTGTAATGTATGTACCTTTAAGGGGGGAACTACTTTCTACAGCTCATGTATACTGTAGTACCGGCAGTGACCACACCTGTATATAACGCTGAGTAGTAATCTGTTGTTTCAGTTGCAGTTTGAACCACGTTGAGTAAACACCTGTTGTACCGTTCTCTGCAGTCCTTTTCTTATTATTACACGGACGTAACAGTGGCGACAAGCAAGTTCAAACCTACCTGCAACTCTGCATCACCTCCCAGGGATTCGCTCCTGGAGAACAGTGGAAGAAGGTTGAGTCCAGAAGCACGGGCGTCGACCACGGGCAACCGCCCAGTCATCCAGCGGAGATTTGAGCATCGCAGAGGAGGTTGTCGAGAGCCAGGCTTGGCTTTCCAGTCACGGTGGTCCAGCGAAACGGGCTGGCAACAGGTACTGCGCAAACCCTTCCCGGACAGCGACGGGCTAGAGCCCGACCGAGCGGCACAGAAAAAGGCCGAGCAGCGTCGATGGGGGAGAGAGAGAGGGCAGAGCGCACAGGGCACAGCCGGTGTTCAGGACTGAGTGGCATCAACGGGGGAGAGAGGCAAGAGAGAGCAGAGCGCAGCCGGTGGTCAAGGACCGAGCAGTGTCAACGGGGGAGAGAGGCGCGCAGGAAAACACGAGGCACTGCCATTGCCATGAGGACCGCAGAGAGCGGTGTTGGCAGCAGTGCAGGAGCAGCGCATGAAACCCACAGGGCGTCGCCATTTGCCACGAGGACCGTCGAGAGCGGCATTGGCAGCAGCACGGGAGACGCCTTTTTAAGCCACAGCGGGGAAGAAAGGAAAGCGCGGGAGACGCCATTTTAAGCCAGTCTAACCACACACAAAAATGCCGAAGAGTGGCAGTATCACAGCGTTCGACAATGAAGTCGAAGATTGGACGACATATGTCGAACGCATAGAAGTATACTGCAAGGTGAATGAAGTGCCAGATGACAAGAAAGCGCTGGTATTGTTGAATTCAATGGGTGCAAAAACGTATGGCTTAATACGAAACCTAGTAACCCCAGAGAAGCCAGTAGAAAAGGATTTTGAAAACATAGTGTCAATCCTACAGGGCCACTTAAACCCCACACCGTTGCTGATAGCAGAAAGATTTAAGTTTCACAAAAGGAACCAGCATAAAGATGAAAGTAATGCTGAGTATTTAATGGAACTGCGCAAGCTATCGAAACACTGCCAGTTTGGAACGGGACTAGCAGATACTTTAAGGGACAAGTTTGTGTGTGGGCTTCAAAGTGAAGGAACCCAGAAACGGCTTCTATCAGAAAAGGATCTTATGCTGGACAAGGCTTTCAGCATTGCAGAATCACACGAAGCAGCAGCATGGGGCGCTGCAGAGATACAATGGAGACCGCAAGAATATGGCACAAATGAAATGTCATATGGAGCAGTGAAGTGTTATCGCTGCGGCAGAACAACACACGACCATAAGGATTGTTGGTTCAAGGACCAAGTGTGCAGCCAGTGTGGAAAAGTAGGACACATAATAAGAGTCTGCAGGCCGGGAAAGAAAACCAGCAGCAAGAAACCTCCACAGGAAAAGTACAAAAAGGTACATAAGGTGACGGAGAGTAGTTCAGATGAACAGAAAAGTGATACAGACTCCGGAAGCAAGGAGCTGGGTTGTCTGAAACTACATAATGTAACCAAAATGGAGGATCACCAAACTATCTGGGTCACGCTCAAGATAGACGGAGTCCAAGTGAAAATGGAATTGGACACAGGATCAGCCCTAACAGTCATAAACGAAAGGGACTACAAGCGGCTATTCTCACATATACCCTTGAGAGATACAGAGATTATCTTGAAGACGTACACGGGGCTAAAAGTCTACCCCAAAGGAAAAATAAGGGTGAACGTGATCTACAACGGCAAGGAAACACCAAAAATGGACTTATATGAATTGCCAGATGGAGGACCACCACTACTAGGACGTGAATGGATCCGGAAGATACAGCTAGATTGGCATTCCATACAAGCACTGACTGTAGATGCCAAAAAGGATGACGACGTCACACCTGGACGACTGTCAAAAATGCTAACTGACGCACAAGAAGTGTTCCAGCAGGGACTCGGAACACTAAAAGGCATAACAGCGACGATCAAAATAGAGGAAAATGCAAGCCCAAAGTTTTTTAAAGCCAGACCGGTACCTTATGCGATCCGCCCAGCCGTCGAAGCAGAGCTGGAAGGTTTGGAACGTTCAGGAGTACTGTCCAAAGTGGACTGGAGCGAGTGGGCTACACCCATCGTTCCTGTAATGAAGAGGTCGTTGAGTAATACGCCTGGGGAACCAAAGAAGGTTCGCATCTGTGGGGACTTTAAGGTGACAGTGAACCCAGTCCTTCACACTGTACAATATCCGCTTCTGCGGATTGAAGATATTTTCGCATCATTATCTGGAGGGAAACACTAAGATTGATCTGGCCCAGGCGTACCTGCAAATGGAGGTAGAAGCCTCGAAACAGTACCTCACGATCAACACTCATAAAGGTCTCTACCAATACAACCGGCTGGTGTTCGGGGTAGCATAAGCTCTGGCTATTTGGCAAAGGGCAATGGAACAAGTCCTGCAAGGATTCCAGGGACCCAGTGTTATTTGGACGACATCCTGGTCACGGGTGAAAATGACAGTGATCACCTCGCCAACCTAGAGCAGGTGCTCACCAGATTGAAGGAATATGGGCTCCGAGCTAACCGTCACAAATGCGAGTTTTTCCAGAGCAGATCTCGTATTGTGGCCATGTTATTGATAAAGAGGGGTTACATAAGTCCCCGGAAAAGATTGAGGCAGTATTCAAGGCTCCAGCACTGGAAAATGTGTCACAACTGAGGTCGTTCCTCGGGCTGGTGAACTACTACCATAAGTTCTTGCCGAATTTGTCTACCGTACTACACCCACTGAACACCCTACTGCAAACGGGGGTACCATGGAAATGGAGTGACGAATGTAAATGAGCTTTCCAGAAGAGCAAAGCATTGATCACATCAAAAGAGGTGTTGGCTCATTTCAACCCAGCACTACCAATTCGGTTGGCGTGTGATGCATCACCCTATGGCATTGGAGCAGTGTTGTCGCACAAATTTCCGGATGGCTCGGAGAGGCCAGTAGCCTTTGCGTCTCAGTCACTAACCTCAGCCGAGCGTAACTATGCCCAGATTGACAGGGAGGCCCTCAGCCTAGTGTGGGGAGTGAAAAAGTTCAATCACTATCTGCAGGGGCAGAAGTTCACCTTGCTGACTGACCACCAACCACTTGTCTCCATCTTTAATCCAAAGAAGGGCGTTCCGGTGATGACTGCGCAATGGCTACAAAGATGGTTCCTTTTTCTAGGGGCGCACCAATATGAAATCGAGTATAAGGGCACGAAACAGCATGGAAACGCTGATGGGCTATTACGCCTGCCACTGCCTACTGCGGAGGAAGCACCAGCAGTGGATCTTGTCGAAATATTTCATTCGACTATAATTGAATGCTTGCCAGTAACTAACGCTGGTATAGAGAAGGAGACCCGAAATGACCCGACACTGTCTCGGGTATATGATTTGACGGTGAAGGGATGGCCAGCACATGGCGACTCACTGTTGCCAGCATTCTCATCCAGAAGAGAACAGCTGTCAGTATGCCAGGGAACCTTGATGTGTGGATCCCGAGTGGTAATTCCACCCAAGTTAAGGGAGAGAGTGCTCAATGAGCTTCACGAAGGTCATCTGGGAGGGGTGAAAATGAAAAGCCTTGCTAGGGCTTATGTGTGGTGGCCGGGGATCAATCAGCAAATCGAGGACCTGACAAAGAGCTGCTCAGGATGCCAGAAGGTCCAAAATGCACAACCACATGCCCCTCTACACCCATGCGAGTGGCCCTCATCTCCATGGCAACAGGTGCATATTGATTTTGCTGGTCCATTCATGGACTCAATGTTTTTAATAGCCATGGATGCGCACTCGAAATGGCTTGAGGTGATCAAAATGTCCTCCACCACCACGGAGAAAACGATTGCTGTCCTACAGACCATTTTTGCCAGGAACGGCTTGCCAGAGCAGATTTGCTCTGATAACGGACCACAGTTTGTGTCCGAAGAGTTTCGAAGATTTATGAAAAGGAATGGGGTAAGGCATTACACATCCGCCCCGTATCATCCAGCCACAAATGGATTGGCTGAGAGGTTCGTACAAACCTTTAAAAAAGCCATAAAGGCCATGTGCGATGACGACATTCCACTGCAGCATAAGGTGGACAATTTCCTGTTAGCCTACAGAAATGCGACACATGCATTCACCAACCAGGCCCCAGCCATGATGTTCTTTAACCGAAGGTTGAGATCGCGTCTGGATTTGCTCAGACCAAATGTACGAAGAGATGTTGAGAGTAAGCAATTCCAGCACATCAATGAGAAGCCGACAAGGAGCTTCAATGTAGGGCAACCAGTCTTGGCCCGCGACTACCGAACAGAGAATTGGCAACCAGGAACGATATGCACACGGCAGGGGCCACTAATGTACACAGTGGACGTTGGGGAGAGCATCGTGAGACGCCATGCTGACCAGATCCTAGAGTCACAGGAATGAGTCAACCCCATGCCTCGCCCATACGTACCTGGTGATGAACCCGACGTACAGGTAGCATCTGTTAGATCCGTGATTCTGAGAGTATGATGCTTTTCAATAGCTACACGGATACTGTAACTTAACAATCAACAGGTGTTTACTGGAGTAGGGTAGTCTCAATACTGGGGTACAGAGGCATGCTCAAGGCTTATATACAGGTGTGGTCACTGCCGGTACTACAGTATACAGGAGCTGTAAAAGTAGTTCTCTCTTAAAGGTACATACACTACAATTCCTCCCCTTTTAGATTAGCAGTACCCATAATATTCAAATAACAATTAACACTTTGACATGTACATTAAACAACAATAGTCCATTTATAGATTCAATCTTTGGGGCGGCTTCCTGATCCTTTCGGGATAGCGCCTTTCCTGAGGTTCTTGTTCTTGGTGCGGAGGCGATTCTGGCCCCTTTTCTTCGGTTAGTTCATCGGTTTCCACTGCTACTGGTTCTGAGGTAGATGCTACCGGTATGTCGGGTTCATCCCCAGGTACGCGAGACATGGGGTTGACTTGTTCCTGTGACGCTAAGATCTGATCGACGTGGTGTCTCACAATGTTCTCCCCGACATCCACTGTGTACATTAATGGCCCCTGCCTTGTGCATATCGTTCCGGGTTGCCATTTCTCTGTTCGGTAGTCATGGGCCAAGACTGGTTGTCCTACATTGAAGCTCCTTGTCGGCTTCTCATTGATGTGCTGGAATTGTTTATCCTCAACATTTCTTCGCACATTTGGTCTGAGCAAATCCAGACGAGATCTCAACCTTCGGTTAAAGAACATCATGGCCGGGGTCTGGTTGGTTACTGCATGTGTCGCATTTCTGTAGGCTAATAAGATTTTGTCCACCTTATGCTGCAGTGGAATTTCATCGTCGCACATGGCCTTTATCGCCTTTTTAAAGGTTTGTACGAACCTCTCAGCCAATCCATTTGTGGCTGGATGATACGGGGCGGATGTGTAATGCCTTACCCCATTCCTTCTCATAAATTTCCGAAACTCTTCGGACACAAACTGTGGTCCATTATCAGAGCAAATCTGCTCTGGCAAGCCATTCCTGGCAAATATGGTCCGTAGGACTGCAATCGTTTTCTCTGTAGTGGTTGAGGACATTTTTATCACCTCAGGCCACTTCGAATGAGCATCCTGCTGTTAGGAACATTGAGTCCATGAATGGACCAGCAAAATCAAAATGCACCCGTTGCCATGGAGAGGAGGGCCACTCCCATGGGTGTAGAGGGGCATGTGGTGGTGCATTTTGGATCTTCTGGCATCCTGAGCAGCTCTTGGTTAGGTCTTCGATTTGTTGATCGATTCCCGGCCACCACACATAAGCCCTAGCAAGGCTTTTCATTTTCACTCCTCCCAGATGACCTTCATGAAGCTCATTTAGCACTCTCTCCCTTAACTTGGGTGCAATCACCACTCTGGATCCACACATCACTGTCCCCTGGCATACTGACAGCTGTTCTCTTCTGGATGAGAATGCTGGCAACAGTGAGTCGCCATGTGTTGGCCATCCCCTCACCATCACATCATATACCCGAGACAGCGTCGGATCATTGCGGGTCTCCTTCTCTATATCCGCGTTCATTACTGGCAATCTTTCAATTATTGACGAATAAAATATCTCGATAGGGTCCACTGCTGGTGCTTCCTCCACAGTAGGCAGTGGCAGGCATGATAGCCCATCAGCGTTTCCATGCTGTTTCGTGCCTTTGTATTCTATTTCATATTGATTCGCCCCTAGAAACAGGGACCATCTTTGTAACCGTTGTGCAGTCATCACTGGAATGCCCTTCTTAGGATTAAAGATGGAGACAAGTGGTTGGTGGTCAGTCAGCAAGGTGGACTTCTGCCCATGTAGAAAGTGGTTGAATTTTTTTACTCCCCATACTAGGCTGAGGGCCTCCCTGTCAATCTGGGCGTAGTTGCGCTCGGCTGAGGTTAGTGACTGAGACGCAAAAGCTACTGGCCTCTCCAACCCGTCTGGGAATTTGTGCGACAGCACCCCTCCAATACCATAGGGTGATGCATCACATGCCAAACGAATTGGTAGTGCTGGGTTGAAATGGGCCAACACCTCTCTTGATGTGATCAATTCTTTGCACTTCTGGAAAGCTCACTTACGTTCGTCATTCCACTTCCATGGCACCCCTGTTTGCAGTAGGGTGTTCAGTGGGTGTAATACCGTAGACAAATTTGGTAAGAACTTATGGTCGTAGTTTACCAGCCCGAGGAACGACCTCAGCTGTGACACATTTTCCGGTGCTGGAGCCTTGACTACTGCCTCAATCTTTTCAGGGGACTTATGTAACCCTTCTTCAGCGACAACGTGGCCACAATACGAGATCTGCTTCTGGAAAAACTCGCACTTGTGGCGATTAGCTCGTCGCCCATATTCCTTTAATCTGGTGAGCACCTGCTCCAGGTTGGCGAGGTGATCACTGTCATTTTCGCCCGTGACCAGGATGTCGTCCAAATAACACTGGGTCCCTGGAATCTCTTGCAGGACTTGATCCATCGCCCTTTGCCAAATAGCCGGAGCCGATGCTACCCCAAACACCAGCCAGTTGTATTGGTAGAGACCTTTATGAGTGTTGATCGTGAGTTATTGTTTCGAGGCTTCTTCTACCTCCATTTGCAAGTACGCCTGGGCTAGATCAATTTTGGTGAAGCGTTTACCTCCAGATAGCGAGGTGAAAATATCCTCAATTCGTGGAAGCGGATATTGTACCGTGTAAAGGATTGGGTTCACTGTCACCTTAAAATCCCCACAGATGCGGCCCTTCTTTGGTTCCCCAGGCGTATTACTCAACGACCTCTTCATTACAGGAATGATGGGTGTAGCCCACTCGCTCCAGTCTACTTTGGACAGTACTCCTGAACATTCCAACCCTTCCAGCTCTGCTTCGACGGCTGGCCTGATCGCATAAGGCACTGGTCTGGCCTTAAGAAACTTTGGGCTTGCGTTTTCCTCCATTTTAATCATTGTTGTTATGCCTTTTAGTGTTCCGAGTCCCTCCTGGAACACTTCTTTTGCATCAGTTAGCATTTTTGACAGTCGTCCAGGTGTGACGTCGTCATCTTTTTTGGCCTCAACCTTCAATGCCTGTATGGAATGCCTATCTAATTGTATCTTCCGGATCCATTCACGTCCTAGCAGTGGTGGTCCTCCATCTGGCAATACATATAAGTCCATTTTAGGTATTTCCTGGCCTTTGTATATCACTTTCACCCTTATTTTTCCTTTGGGGTAGACTTTTTGCCCCATGTACGTCTTCAAGACAATCTCTGTAGCTTTCAAGGGTATATGTGAAAATAGCCGCTTGTAGTCCCTTTGGTTTATGACTGTTAGGGCTGATCCTGTGTCCAATTCCATTTTCACTTGGACTCCGTCTATCTTGAGTGTAACCCAGATAGTCTGGTGATCATCCATTTTGGTTACCTTATGTAGTTTCAGACAACCCAGCTCCTTGCTTCTGGAGTCTTTATCACTTTTCTGTTCATCTGAACTACTGTCCATCACCTTAAGTACCTTTTTGTACTTCTCCTGTGGAGATTTCTTGCTGTTGGTTTTCTTCCCAGACCTGCAGACTCTTGCTATGTGTCCTGCTTTTCCACACTGTCTGCACACTTGGTCCTTGAACCAACAGTCCTTCTGGTCGTGTGTTGTTCTGCCGCAGCGATAACACTTCCCTGTTCCATAGGACATTTCATTGGTGCCATATTCTTGCGGTCTCCGTTGTATCTCTGCAGTGCCCCTTGCGGCTGCTTCGTGTGATACTGCCATGCTGAAAGCCTTGTCCAGCGTAAGATCCTTTTCTGATAGAAGCCGTTTCTGTGTTCCTTCACTTTGAAGCCCACACACAAACTTGTCCCTTAACGTATCTGCTAGTCCCACTCCAAACTGGCAGTGTTTCGATAGCTTGCGCAGTTCCGTTAAGTACTCAGCATTGCTTTCGTCTTTATGTTGGTTCCTTTTATGGAACTTAAATCTTTCTGCTATCAGCAGCGGTGTGGGGTTTAAGTGGTCCTGCAGGATTTCTACTATGCTTTCGAAATTCTTATTCACGGGCTTCTCTGGGGTTATTAGGTTTCGCAGTAACCCATAAGTTTTTGCACCCATGGAATTTAACAAAACCAGTGCTTTCCTAGCATCTGGCACTTCATTCGCCCTGCAGTACACCTCAATACGTTCCACATATGTCGCCCAATCTTCGACTTCATTGTCGAACGTAGAGATACTGCCACTCTTCGGCATCCCTGGGTGTGATTTAACTGCCAAAAATGGCGTCTCCCGCGCTCTCCCTTCTTCTCCGCTGGCACAAAATGGCGTCTCCTGCGCTTTTCTTCCTACCCGCGCTCGCCCTTCTTCTCCGCTGCGGCTTCTAAAAATGGCGTCTCCCGCGCTCTTCCTTCTTCTCCGCGGCTCAATGGCGTCTCCCGCGCTCTCCCTCTCCATTTTGTTTTTCCTCGACACCGCTCGGTTTTCAACCCCAGGCTGCGCCCTGTGCGCTTCACCCTCTATCTTACCCCGTCGACACTGCTCAGCTTTTTCTCTGCCATCGGTCGGCTCCAGCCGCCGCTGTCCGGGAAGGGTCTGCGCTGTACCTGTCGTCAGTCTGTTGCTGATCATCATGGCTGGGGAACCAAGCCTGGCTCTCCACAGCCTCCCCTGCGATGTTCACTCTCTGCCGGACGACTGGGCGGTTGCTCGTGATCAACGCCCGTGTTTCTGGCCTCAACTTTCTTCCACCGCCCTCCCGGAGAGAATCCTCGAAGGGAAATGCAGAGTTGCAGGTAGATTCGAATCGACACTCGTCGCCACTGAGAATATGATGCTTTTCAATAACTACATGGATACTGTAACTTAACAATCAACAGGTGTTTACTGGAGTAGGGTAGTCTCAAGACTGGGGTACAGAGGCAAGCTCAAGGCTTATATACAGGTGTGGTCACTGCCGGTACTACAGTATACAGAAGCTGTAAAAGTAGTTCTCTCTTAAAGGTACATACACGACAGCATGTACCCCAGAAACAGTAGCATCGGAAGCTGATGAACCAACTGACGACAGGGGGCCAGAATCGCCTCCGCACCAAGAGCAAGGCACTTGGGAAAGGCGCTATCCAGAAAGGATCAGGAAGCCTCCCCAAAGACTGAATTTATAAATAGGCTATTTTCAGCTAATGTTGCATGTTAAAAGTGTTAATTGTAATTAGTTTGATATTTAATTGTTAAATGAGTGTTATGGTACTGTTAATCTAAAAGGGGAGGAATTGTAATGTATTTACCTTTAAGGGGGGAACTACTTTCTACAGCTCATGTATACTGTAGTACCAGCAGTGACTACACCTGTATATAATGCTGAGTAGCAATCTGTTGTTTCAGTTGCAGCTTGAACCACGTTGAGTAAACACCTGTTGTACCATTCTCTGCAGTCCTTTTCTTATTATTACAGGGACGTAACAAGTATCAGTCATAGACCTGGAGGCATAGGCAACAGGCTTCCAATCTTCACCCTCTGCTTGTAGCAAGACCGCACCTAGGCCATCTTTTGATGCATCTGTTGACACTTTGATTATTTTTGTTGGGTCAAAGAAGGTGAGTACAGGTGTGGTTGTCAGCACTGTTTTGAGGTTTATCCACTCTTGTTCATGTCTTTCTGTCCATGCGTACTCATTTGTTTTACATAGCAGGTCTCGCAGACAGGCTGTCTTGGCTGACAAGTTAGGAATGAACTTTCCAATGAAGTTTATCATCCCCATGATGCGTAACACTCCTTTTTTGTCAGTGGGTCGGGGCATTTTGAGTATGGCATTTACTTTTTCCATATCTGGCTCTATTCCTTTACCAGATAGATCATCTCCTAGGAAAGTGACTTCCTGGATGCCAAACTGACACGTTGCTAATCTGAGTGGGCCTTTGGCGTAGCGGTAGCATCCCCGCCACTGGGCCACACGGCGTAGGGTTTCTAACCCCGCTCCAGACAGTCCCGGCAAGTGGAGTCGGAGCTCCGGCTCTAAATTCTGGGTAGACATCCAGTGGGATATTTGTGTCCGAGGGTGTGGGTGGCCCCCCCCCTCGTATAGGTTGTGGGAGCCCGTAAAACCCTCCCGCCATAGGACTAACCACCCTAATGGCTGGTACAAAGATGGTTACGGTCACAGAAGGAGCATTAATCACGGCCAGAAATCCTTCCACCACTTCATACAGTTCCCCAAAGGGAACAGTGTGAAGACACGTACGACGACGACGTTGCTAATTAAATAAATGGAATGAAAAAAATGCTTTCAGGGCTTTTAAAAGTCTTTAAATCGCTTTAATTCTGTTTAAAACTACTTCAGATTCTTCAAAATAATGTAAACGTTTTAAAAAGTTTATAAAAGTTAACAAAAGCTTCTTAAAAATACCAAAAACCTATTTAAAATGCTGCTCTACATGTAAAAATGCTTTGCAGCTTGTGAGAAGCATTGGGGGCGTGTCCTTTTAAAATGAGACCTCAAGGGGCGTGTCTCACTTGCACTGCGCGCTCCAGGCTTCGCGCTGGCTGCACTCCTGGGCGGCGTGACGTCAGACGCTGCCCGGGAGTCAACATTTTAAAACAGGAATTCCAGGCGTCCCTGAAGCTCAACGGCCGGCGCGTCGGGTAAGTGCAGATCGGGGGCTTGCACGCGCGGCAAGCCCCCGACCCGAATTTCTGCTCCAATATCTCCAAATTTGCAGACGACACAAAGCTGGATGGGCGTGTGTGCTGTGTGGAGGATGCCGAGAAACTACGGGATGATTTGGACAGGTTGGGTGATAGGGCAGAAGCATGGCAGATGCAATATAATGTGGATAAATGTGAGGTTATCCACTTTGGTGGCAAAAACATGAAGGCAGATTATTATCTGAATGGCAATAGATTGGGAGAAGGGGAAGTGCAACGAGACCTGGGTGTCCTTGTGCACCAGACGCTGAAGGTAAGCATGCAGGTGCAGCAGGCGGTTAAGAAGGCAAATGGTATGTTGGCCTTCGTAGCGAGAGGGTTTGAGTACAGGAACAAGGATGTCTTGCTGCAGTTGTACAGGGCCTTGGAGTTTAGAAGAATGAGAGGGGATCTCATTGAAACTTATAAAATTCTGACAGGACTGGGCAGACTAGATGCAGGAAGGGTGTTCCCGATGGTCGGGGAGTCCAGAACCAGGGGTCACAGTCTAAGGATAAGGGGTAGGCCATTTAGGACAGAAATTAGGAGAAATTTCTTCACCCAGAGAGTGGTGAACCTATGGAATTCTCTACCACAGAAGGCAGTAGAGGCCAAGACATTAAATATATTCAAGAAGGAGTTGGATATATTTCTTAAGGCTAAAGGGATCAAGGGGTATGGGGGGAAAGCAGGGACCGGGTACTGAATTTGGATGATCAGCCATGATCGCATTGAATGGCAGAGCAGGCTCGAGGGGCCGAATGGCCTACTCCTGCTCCTATCTTCTATGTTTCTATGTTTCTGTCACAGGTGGGGCAGACGGTGGTTGAAGGGTCGGGTGGGTGAGCTGCTTGGGTTGACGTGCGCTCCTTGCGCTGCCTGCGCTTGGCTTCCACTTGCTCCCGGTGAAGAGACTCGAGGTTTTCGGCGCCTTCCCGGATGCTTCTCCTCCACTTTGAGGTCTTGGGCCAGGGATTCCCAGGTGTCGGTGGGGATGTTACACTTTTTCAAGGAGGCTTTGAGGGTGTCCTTGAAGCATTTCCTCTGCCCACCTGGGGCTCTCTTGCCGTGCCGGAGCTCCGAGTAGAGCGCTTCTTTTGGGAGTCTCGTATCGGGCATGCGGACAATGTGACCCGTCCATCGGAGCTGATCGAGCGTGGTCAAAGCTTCGATGCTGGGGATGTTGGCCTGAGTGAGAACACTGACGTTCGTGTGCCTATCCTGCCAATGGATTTGCAGGACCTTGCGGAGGCAGTGTCCAGTGCTTTGAGGTGCCTGCTCTACGTGGTCCATGTCTCTGAGGCATATAGCAGGGCAGGTATCACTGCTGCTCTGTAGACCATGAGCATAGTGCCGGTTTTGAGGTCCTGGTCTTCAAACACACTCTTCCTCAGGTGACCGAAGGCTGCACTGGCACACTGAAGGCGGTGTTGGACTTCATTATCGACGTCTGCCCTTGTTGACAGTAGGCTCCCAAGGTATGGAAAGTGGTCCACGTTATCCAAGGCCTTGTCGTAGATTTTGATAATCGGGGGGCAATACTGTGTGGCGGGGGCAGGTTGGTAGAGGACCTTTGTCTTATGGATGTTTAGTGTAAGGCCCATGCTCTCGTACGCTTCGGTGAAGGTGTTGATGATGGTTTGGAGTTCAACTCAGAGTGAGCGCAGATGCAAGCGTCGTCTGCATACTGTAATTCGACGACAGAGGATGGGACGACCTTGGATCTGGACTGGAGGCAATGGAGGTTGAACAGTTTCCCATTTGTTCTGTAAATTAGCTCCACTCCAGTGGGGAGTTTACTGAGGGTGAGATGGACCATTGCAGCAAGGAAGATCGAGAAGAGCGTTGGTGCGATGACACAGCCTTGCTTGACCCCGGTTCGCACGTGACTTGGGTCTGTGGTGGAATCATTGGTCAGGATCAAGGCTTGCATGTCGTCGTGAAGCAGGCGGAGGATGGTGACAAACTTTTGAGGGCAGCCGAATTTGAGGAGGACACTCCATAATCCCTCACGGTTGACAGTGTCGAAGACCTTTGTGAGATCAAAGAAGGCCATGTACAGCGATTAGTGCTGTTCCCTGCATTTCTCTTGTAATTGACGTGTAGTGAAGCTCAAGTCCATTGTGCCCCTTAGTGGGCGGAATCCGCATTGTGGCTCTGGGAGGAGCTATTCCGCCACTGGGAGAAGGCGATTGAGGAGGATTCTTGTGATGACTTTCCCTGTGGCAGACAGCAGGGAAGCTCCTCTGTAATTACCGCATTCGGACTTGTCACCTTTCTTGAAGATGGTCACAATTACAGCGTCTCTGAGATCCCCTGGCATGCTCTCCTTTTTCCAGATAAGAGAAATGAGTTCATGAATTCGCGCCAGTAGTGCTTCTCCGCCATGCTTTAGTGCCTCAGCCGGGATTCCATCTGCTTCTGAGGCCTTGTTGTTCTTCAGTTGTCGGATGGCCTTTTCAACCTCATGCCGGGCTAGGGCTGTGCCGAGATGGTGGTGGGTAACATGCTGCGGGATGGAGTTGAGGACAATCGCGTCGAAGACAGAGTCTCGGTTAAGGAGATCTTCGAAGTGCTCCTTCCAGCGGACACTGACTGCCTCTCTGTCCTTGATGAGTACCTCTCCATTCTTGGCCTGCAGTGGGGTAGGGCCTTGGGTGCTTGGGCCGTAGATGGTCTTGACTGCACTAAAGAATCCACGCACATCATGGTTGTTGGCTAGCTGGTGGATCTCCTGCACTTTTTCCACCCACCATCTGTTCTTTAGGTCACAAGTTTTTTGTTGGACCTCGGCCTTCAGGCGTCTGTAGCGCTGCTTTCTTGCTCTCGAGTTCTGTTGCTGTTTCCAGATCAGGAATGCCTTGCGCTTGCGAATTATTAGCTCCTGGATCTCCTGGTCGTTCTCGTCGAACCAGTCTTGGTGTTTCCTGGTCGAGTGACCGAGCGTCTCTTCACAGGTGCTGATTATGGAGGCCTTGAGTGCAGACCAGGCGCTATGGGCACTCTGTGTCTCTGCATCACTGGGAGTCGTCAGGTTGCTTGTGAGGTGCAGGCTGAATAGGGCTTTCTTAGCGGGGTCTTTGAGTGCTCCAGCGTTGATTTTCCTGTGGCATTGTCTCTGTTGCCGCCGCTGTTTTGGGGCTACATTGATGGAGATGACAGAGCGGATTAGGCAGTGGTCTGTCCAGCAGTTGTCAGCTCCTGTCATGGCGCGGGTGATGCGGATGTCCTTGCGGTCCCTCGCTCAGATGATGACGTAGTCCAGCAGATGCCAGTGCTTGGAGCGAGGGTGCTGCCATGAAGCCTTGTACTTGTCTCTCTGATGGAACAAGCTGTTGGTTATGACAAGGCCATGTTCTAAGCATTTTGACAGGTGGAGGGTACCATTGGAGTTGGCTTTCCCTACCCCCTCTCTGCCGATCACACCTCCCCAGTGGTCTGTGTCCTTTCCAACTCTGGCGTTAAAGTCGCCAAGGAGGATCAGCTTGTCACCCGTTGGGACTCGGGACAGGGATTGTTCAAGGATCGAGTAGAATTCCTCTTTGGTGTCATCTGTGGCTTCCAGTGTTGGGGCGTACACACCGATGACCGTAGCACACTGGTTCCGGGCTAGGGTGAGCTGAAGAGTATTGAGGCGCTCGTTCATTCCGCTAGGAGAGACAGGAAACAGAGAATAGTGGTGAACGGTTGTTTTTCGGACTGGAGGAAGGTATACAGTGGTGTTCCCCAGGGGTCGGTACTAGCACCATTGCTTTCCTTGATATATATTAATAATTTGGACTTCATTGTACAGGGCATTATTTCAAAATTTGCAGATGACACAAAACTTGGAGATGACACAAAACGTGGAACTATAGTGAACAGTGAGGAGAATAGTGATAGACTTCAAGAGGACATAAACAGGCTGATGGAATGGGCGGACATGTGGCAGATGAAGTTTAATGCAGAAAAGTGCGAAGTGATACATTTTGGTAGGAAGAACTAGGAGAGGCAATATAAACTAAAGGGTACAATTCTAAAGGAGGTGCAGGAACAGAGAGACCTGGGGGTATATGTACACATATCATTGAAGGTGGCAGGACAGGTTGAGAAAGCAATTAAAAAAGCATACAGGATCCTGGGATTTATAAATAGAGGCAGAGTACAAAAGCCAGGAAGTTATGATGAACCTTTATAAAACACTGGTTCGGCCACAACTGGAGTATTGTGTCCAATTCTGGGCACCGCACTTTAGGAAGGATGTGAAGGGTTTAGAGAGGGTGCAGAAAAGATTTACAAGAATGGTTCCAGGGATGAGGGACTTCAGTTATGTGGATAAACAGGAGAAGCTGGTGTTGTTCTCCTTAGAGCAGAGAAGATTCAGAGGAGATTTGATAGAGGTGTTCAAAATCAGGAGGGGTCTAGACAGAGTAGATAGAGAGAAACTGTTCCCATTGGCAGAGGGGTCAAGAACCAAAGGACACAGATTTAAGGTGATTGGCAGAAGGTCTAAAGGCGACATGAGGAAAAACTTTTTTATGCAGCAAGAGGTTATGATATGGAATGCACGGCCTGAAAGGGTGGTGGAGGCAGATTCAATCATGGCTTTCAAAAGGGAATTAGAAAAGTATCTGAAGGAAAAAAATTTGCAGGGCTACAGGGAAAGGGCGGGGGAGTGGGACTAGCTGAAGTGATCTTGCAGAGAGCCGACATTGGCTCAATGGGCCGAATGGCCTCCTGCTGTGCTGTAACCATTCTATGATTCTATGATTCTATGTTTCTTTCTTCACAGATGCTGCCTGACCTGCTGAGTATTTCCAGCATTTTCTGTTTTTATTTGAGATTTCCAGCATCTGCAGTATTTTGCTATTGCCCATTACTTTAATGTTAGGGTTAAAATAGGCTGGAACTCTCTGTTGCAACCAGCAATCCAAAGCTTAATAAAATATATGAGAAACTCCTTGATGAGAATAGCACAGGGACGTGATGAATGATTATGTCAGACTGGTCATACTGAATGATAGTTCTGACCTAGGGCTGATTGACAAATGGGAGGAAGCATTACAATGGGATAAAAGTAATTTAATGTGGAAATTCATTTGGATCAATTCCCATGACAGTGAAATTCATTTACTTTAAAACCCATCCATCGGTCATAAATATCTAATTCCTCCGCAGAGAAGCCAGGTATTTTGGTAACAGCAGTTGAAGATGTGAAAATGTAAGGGGTGGTTTCACACTTATTCTTTGGGTCTGCCCAATTGTTGTCCTCTTTTGGTAGTGAATTCTTACTTATGAACAAAGTTTCATCTTGTGGCCTGAATCCAGACCCTAAGGTAACAATTCTGGGAATCTTTCCATCTAGAATGTGAATAATTAAAGCTGCAGTAGTGGGGAACCAAGGGTCTAATGAGAGTGAGGAACTTAAATTAATTAATATTAGTAAAGAAAAAGTACTAGATAAATTAATGGGATTAAAAAGCCGACAAATCCCCTGAACCTGATGGCCTACAAAAGAGTTGGCAGCTGCAGAGATAGTGGATGCATTGATTTTGATCTTCCAGAATTCCCTCGATTCCAAAACGGTCCCCATGGATTGGAAGGTAGCAAACGTATTCCTGTTGTTCAATAAAGGAGGGAGAGAAAAAAACAGGAAACTACAGGCCAGTTAGCCTGACATCAGTGGTAGGGAAAACGCTAGAATCTATTATTAGGGACGTGGTAACAGAGCATTTAGAAAATCATAATATGATTAGGCAGAGTCAACGCAATTATATGAAAGGGAAATCGTGTTTCACAAATCTATTAGAGTTTTTTGAAGGTGTAACTGGCATGGTAGATAAGGGGGAACCAGTGGATATGGTATATTTGGATTTTCAGAAGACATTTGAGAAGGTGCCACACAAGATGATGTTACACAATATTTTGGCTCATGGGATTGGGGGTAATTCTATATATATAAAAGGATCCGTCCGTCTGTATGTCTGTCTATCTGTATGTCTGTCTGTCCGCTAAACACTCAAAAGTTATAGAGCGTACCTACACATATGTTATATCAAAAGAAAGCTTATGATTAGGGGAGTCTCATAGGTATATTTACTTTTTGGTCAGATAAAAATTGTTCGGACAGTATACAAAAAACATTCAACAATCCGCTCATTAGCGGTTGACCAATCCTACCGCTCATTAGCGTTGAGTGACGTGATGGTTGACCAATCCTACAGTTCAGTGACCTGATGGTTGACCAATCGGTGCATCACGGGGGGTGTTTCATTCCATGTGTGGGCGGGACCTAATCCTGCAGCCTCCCGAAACGTAGCCGCCATTTTTTTCACTGCTTTTACTCAACAGCGAGCGGGGCAGCTGCAGCGGCCTGCTGGAGCGGGAGGTGAGTTGGGGTCACTCGGGCCGGGCCGGGCCTGACAACCGCTTGGCCCGAGACACAGAGCAGGGGAGCGGCAGCGGCCGGCCGTCAACCGCGCGGCCCTGTAAACTGCCGTTTTACAAAAATGCCTTGGCAACGCCGGGCCCCCCCAGCTAGTATTAGCATAGATTGTTGGCTGCAGAGATAGTGGATTGCTTGGCAGGGGGATGGGAACCTAAGTATAGAGTCAATAGGGAGGGAAGAAAAACTGGAATTGGAAAACAAAAACATAGAAAATAAATTGGAAGGACAGAGGAATCAAGGGCTAGATAGTAGTCAACAAGGAGGTTTGCCTGTACTAAATGGTATATACTTCAATGCAAGGAGTATAGTGAACAAGGCAGATGAGGGCACAGGTAGATACTAGGGACTATGATATAATAGCTATTAGAGAGACATGGCTGAACGAGGGGCAGGTATGGCAGCTCAACATTCCTGGTTACAGGATTTTCAGATGGGATAGAGAGGGAGGTAAAAAGGGAGGAGGGTCGCGGTATTGGTTAAACCAACTATTACAGCTGTGAGGAGGGATGATATGTTGGAGGGATCATCAAACAAGGCCATATGGGTCAAATTGAAAAACAAAAAAGGGGCGATCACACTGCTGGGAGTGTACTACAGACCCCCAAACAGTGAGAGGGAGATAGAATGCATCCAGGAGAACTTTGTTAGCCAGTATGTAGCAAGCCCAACAAGGGGGGGCGGTTCTGGACTTCGTTTTAGGGAATGAAGCTGGGCGGGTAGAAGGCGTATCGGGGGGAGAATTTTGGTGCTATTGACCATAATTCTGTTAGATTTAAGGTAGTTATGGAAAAGGACAAGGATAGACCAGGGATAAAAATTCTAAATTGGGGAAAAGCAAATTTTGCTAAGCTCAGAGGGGATTTAGCCATAGTGGACTGTAAACAGCTGCTTGAAGGCAAGTTAGTGTCAGAGCAGTGGGAGGCATTCAAGGAGGAGATCCGGAGGGTTCAGACCAAATATGTGCCCTTAAAGAAAAAAGGTGGGATTATCAAATCTAGAGCCCCCTGGATGTCTAGGGACATATAGGGTAGGGTAAAGAAAAAAAGGGAGGCGTATGACAGATACCGAGGGCTAAATATGCCAGAATCTTTAGAGGAGTACAGAAAGTGCAGGGGTGCAATTAAAAAGGATATTAGGAAAGCAAAGAGAGAGCATGAAAAATTCTTGGCAAGTAAAATCAAGGAAAACCCAAAGATGTTTTATAAATATATTAAGAGTAAGAGGATAACTAAAGAAAGGGTAGGGCCTATCAGAGATCATGAGGGTAATCTGTGTGTGGAGGCGGGAGATGTCGGTAGGATTCTTAATGAATACGTTGCGTCTGTTTTCACAAAGGAGAGGGGCGAAGCAGACATTGCTATCAGGGGGGAGGAGTGTGAAATATTAGATGAAATAAACATAGTGAGAGAGGAAGTATTAAGGGGTTTAGCAGCTTTAAAAGTGGATAAATCCCCAGGCCCGGATGAAATGTATCCCAGGCTGTTAAGCGAAGCAAAAGAGGAAATAGAAGAGGCCCTGACCATCATTTTTCAATCCTTCTGGCTTCAGGTGTGGTGCCGGAGGACTGGAGGACTGTTAATGTGGTACCTTTGTTTAAAAAGGGAGAAAAGGATAGACCGAGTAATTACAGGCCAGTCAGCCTAACCTCGGTGGTGGGAAATTTATTGGAAAGAATTCTGAAGGACAGGATAAATCTTCATTTAGAAAGACACAGATTAATTAAGGATCGTCAGCACGGATTTGTTAAGGGAAAGTCATGTCTGATGAACTTGATTGAATTTTTTGAGGAGGTAACAAGGAGGGTAGATGAGAGTAGTGTGTTTGATGTAGTGTATATGGACTTTAGCAAGGCTTTTGATAAGGTTCCACATGGCAGACTGATCACAAAATTAAAAGCCCATGGGATCCAGGGCAAAGTGTCAAGTTGGATTCAAAACTGGCTCGGAGACAGGAAGCAGAGGGTAACGATTGATGGGTGTTTTTGTGACTGGAAGGCTGTTTTCAGTGGGGTTCCACAGGGCTCAGTACTGGGTCCCTTGCTTTTTGTGGTATATATCAATGATTTAAACTTGAATATAGGGGGTATGATTAAGAAGTTTGCAGATGATACTAAAATCGGCTGTGTGGTTGATACTGAAGAAGGAAGCTGTAGACTGCAGGAAGATATCAATAAATTGGTCAGGGCTATTCTATGAGAAGATATTGAGGAGAATCCACCTATATTCTCTGGAGTTTAGAAGAATGAGAGGTGATCTCATTGAAACATATAAAATTCTTAGAGGGCTTGACAGGATAGATGCTGAGAGACTGTTTCCCCTGGCTGGGGAGTCTAGAACCAGGGGTCACAGTCTCAGGATAAGGGGTTGGCCAGTTAGGAATGAGATGAGGAGAAATTTCTTCACACAGAGGGTTGTGAAGCTGTGGCTGCTCAGTCACTGAGTATATTCAAGACTGAGAGCGATAGATTTTTGGACACTAAGGGAATCAAGTGGTATGGAGATAGGGCAAGAAAGTGGAGTTGAGGTAGAAGTTCAGCCATGATCCGATTGAATGGCGGAGCAGGCTCGAGGGGCCATATGGCCTACTCCTGAACCTATTACTTATGTTCTTATGAATAGGCTGATCAGATTGACAATGTCAGCGGCTAAAGAGATTATTCTTCTTAACTGGAAACATAAGATAAAGTCAAATGCCAAGATGTTGCAGGAATTGCTTTAGAATGTAGCAGGTGGAAATAATCACTTTTAAACATCAAGGTCATATTTATAAATATTACAACAGAAAGGAGACTTGTATTGAAATAGGTTTTGGGGTCTGAAATCCCTTTAGGCATTTCTACATTTCTGTACATTGTATATAGGATATGTTGGTCTGTTAGCCATTCAAATTCATGCACTCTTGACTTTCAAAATCAATTGCACTACACAAATAATGTAGAATTTCACATATCTTTATCATTACACTGAAACCAAAACTATCATATCAAACACTGTAAAAGCACTGTCGGTAAAACTAAATTCATCACGCACCCTATCCAACTTAATGTAGAATTCTCACTACAAGCTTCGCAATTTACTTTTATATGTTTCTTTAAAGATACTGAATTTTGCGCTAATTACGTGTCAATGGCCATTTCCCACGCCAATAGAAGTTAAATTGGGTAAAGAAGACTGGTAGAGAAATAGACTTAGGGGCTGAAATTCCTTTCGGCCCATTTTCAGTACGCCTCCACAGGCATCTCGCCCATTTAATAAGGATGAATGTCAAGCCACTTATTTGCCGGTAGCAGCTCGGAGGTAAGTCATTTGAGGGAGGAGAACTGGAGTGGGGCTGTCGCGGGACGGCAGCAGCTCCCAGGAGCGCTGTGGATCCAGGAGGAACACTTGGTTCCACATCAAACTTAAAGAAAAGTAACCTACCTCTTTGGTGGCAGATGCTTGCTAGGCCTCATCCACATCTGGAAAACCTAAGCAGCTGCAATGCTTGCTCTGCTCAGGGCACCCAATTTTCCCTGGTGTCCTAAAACAGGTGTTAGGCTCCTCATAGCCACTCACAAGCCTAAATGTCCATTTTAGGCTGCTGTCCCAGATGCCTCAAGAATGGTCCGACCCAATATGGAGTCAGACATCTTCCAGGTGTCCTTGGGGAGCTGGACTTTGGTCCTTAAAATTGGCCCTCGTTGCGCACATTTTATGCCCGTCCAATTTCTACCCTTTTGGGTTTACTTGATGTGACAAGACATTTAGAAAAGAATAGAATTAGAGTGTACATATTTATAGATATAGGCCTAGAAATTCAGTGGGCCTTGCGCCCACTTAGCGCCTAAAGAGGTCTTTTGCGCCGGCGGGGTGGTAGCGCGGAAATTGAGTGCAGCGGTATTGGCGGCGGTAGCCGTTAGCGCTGCGCCAGGACCGATGACGTCATCGGTGTGCGCGGTGGCCTGTAACGCCCCGAAACCGCGCCGATCCCCATATTTATTTGCGCCCACCTCCTCCGAAGCGGGCGCAAACAGCGAACAGAAAACGGGGCCGTCCTGCTGCCATAGTGGGGCGCTTTAAAGCTGAAGGTGCGGCCGGCCGCTTTTTCGGCGGCCGCCTGCCCGCACCTCCTTCCCCGGCCTCCTCCACCCCCCCCCGCGGCATTGCCGGCTGGTTTCCGTGGAGCCCGGCACTTCTCCGTTGTGCCGGGCTCTTTTGCCGGCACTCGCGATCGGGGCTCCGGCCGTTGCAGGCACCTCCCCCTTAAGAGAAGGGAGAGGCCTGCAGTACCGCAGCCTGCCGCACCGCATCGGGTGGCACTGCGGCAACTAGCGTGCCGATATTCAGTTGCAGCACCCCAAACGGAGGTGGGCACACCCTGGTATAGCGCCCGCTTCCGAATTGGGGCGCAGAAGACGAATATACGGCGTGCGCTAATGCCTCCCCGCCCGGCGCTAACTTTTGGGCGCGAGCGAGCTGCCCGCGCCCAAGTGAATTTCTAGGCCATATTGTTTAATCTTTTTCTGTGTTGATTTTACCTTGTAAAATAAGAAAATACAAATATAGAAGCAACAATTTAAAAATACAGATAAATGAAATTAAATCAGAATTATACCTCCCATTCCAATTTTTTTTAAAAACCAGCATTTCCAAATTAAAACAAATTTATTGAGGAAAGCAAAAAGTGAAACTACTAATCTCAGTGTCATTGCAGAGTGTTAGCTATAACTACACTAAGGAGAAGCAATGGGCCTTCACGGGCATATTTGCTGGCTGGGATTTCTGTACAATACCACACCACATTATATAGGAATATAGGAACATAGGAACAGGAGTAGGCCATTTAGCCCCTCGAGCCTGTTCTGCCATTCAATGAGATCATTGCTGATCTACGACCTCAACTCCACTTTCCCGTCCGATCCCCATATCACTTGATTCCCCTAGAGTCCAAAAATCTATCTGTCTAAGCCTTGAATATATTCAATGATTCAGCATCCACAGCCCTTTAGGGTAGAGAATGCCAAAAATTCACAACCCTCTGAGTGAAGAAATTCCTCCTCATCTCAGTCTTAAATGGCCGACCCCTTATCCTGAGACTATGCCTCCTAGTTCTAGAATCTCCAGCCAGGGGGAACAACCTCTCAGCATCTAACCTGTCAATCCCCCTCAGAATATATGTTTTACTGAGATCACCTCTCATTCTTCTAAACTCCAGAGAGTATAGGCCCAATCTACTCAAACTTGGATAGGTGGCTTTCTATCCTGTCATCCAAGTCATTGGTTCATAATTTGTGGTCAGCGGTGAAGCAAAGGCCCCAAAGAAAGCTTTCCACAAAGATCTTGTGATCTCTGTGGCAAGAAGTTCGGCTTTATCAATGCTTAGTTGAGATCAGTGTAGTTTAGGGGGAATTCCATAGCGCAAACTGCTGGGGCCACGCACCCAAATTTTTTTTACAGGGAACATTGGTGGGCAGGTATCTGGTTGGCAGCCAGTTACCAGTGGAGTGCCACAAGCTTTAGCGTTAGGGTCGCTGTTTATCATTTTTATAAATAATTTAGAGAAAGGAACTGTGTCCAAAGTGTCTAAATTTGCAGAAGATATCAAATTGAGAGTAGTGGCAAATGATGATTATAAATGCACATAAATTCAAGAGGATCTTGACAAGCTCGACTAATGGGTGGAGAAATGGCAGGTGCAATTTAATACAGAGAAGATTACGGTTATGAAATTTGGCAGAGGAAAGGTTGATGTGGATCATGTGCTAAATGGGAATGTAATTGAGGTATGAGAACAGGAGAGAAATATTGCTGTTTTACTGAAAAAGTCACTAAAACCATCAGCTCCACATTCCCAGGCTGGATGCATAGCAAGGGAAATAACAAAAATGCAGAGGTCATTTTAAAACTGTGTTTGGCCTTGGAGTACTGTGTGAACTTTTGGTCTCCTGGGGCGCGATCTTGCCAGCCCTGGGGAGGCGGATATGGAGGCGGGACTGCCGGGAAAATGGCAGAATTTGGGGGCGGGTGCCCAACCCGCCTCCGTGTCATCTTGCCAGGAGGCAGGTAGCCGTCCCATGCCGGGTCTCGTCTCCTTGGAGGCAGGAAGGGGATTAGTGCCATGTATCTGCCTGTTAACGTGTAGTTAGCAGGCAGATAAGAGGATTATCCCCATTTTACCCACAAAAGTGCAGGTTTCCCGAAGGCTCCGAACCCCGCCAGGGTCACCGAGGTGAGTAGTAGGTCTGCAGGGGTCAGAGGGGTCCAAAAGTGTGCTGTGGAGGTGAGTGATGGGTGCAAGTGTGGAGAGGTGAGTATCTGAGGTAAGTGGAAAGTGTTAGAAAAAGTGTACTTACCTTTGTTTCTTCCTGCAGGCTTCAATTGCTGGGTATGCGGAGAGTCTCGCACCTCCGCAGCAGAGATGACTGATGGCTGTTGCATTCTCCAATGCAACAACCATCTAATTTCTGCAAAAGAAAGAGGTTTGATGAGGTCTTGAATTCAAGAACTCATCAAACTACAGAAAATGTCAGTGTTTGACAGCTTCACAGAGCTGTCAAACGATGACAATTCTTCTGTCAAAGATTTTTGACAGATGAAACGTCATACTTTGACGTTCTCTGTAACCGGCTTTCCCTTAATTGGCCTGCTAAACCCGCTGGGCGGGCTTAACAATGTCAATCAACAGAAAATAGCATGGGTGGGCCACAAATCGATGGAGGTGGGACATCGACCCGCCAAGCAGCAGTCCCGTCTCCAACACACCCCCATTGGCAAAATCAGCCCCCTGATTTCAAAAATGATATTCGGTTAATGGAAGGGTTACAGAGAAGGGCTACACAATTGATCCCAGAACTTAAGGGAATGATGTATGAGGAAAGATAGACTACCCTAGGTCTTTTCTCTCTTGAAATGAGAAGACTGATATGATATGAGAGGGGATATGTTTAAAATTATGCAAAGTTTGGACAAATTGGATCCAAGTAAACTTTTCTGCCATGTACAGAATTTAAGTACAAGGGATCATATTTACAAATTAAGGACAACAAAAAAATAGGGAAAGCAGGAAGAACTTTATTTACTAAAAGAATGGTAAGTATGTAGAATAGATTACCGGCCCGGGTGGAAGAACAATGGGCTTAAAGAAGGAATTAGACAGGTTCTTGTTAATGAATGGGTTTCAGGGTTATTGGAAATGCACCAAGGGAATACTGTGGATAGGAGGGCTAGATGTTCCAAAGGTCTTCTCTTGCCTAAACCTCTAACTATTACAATCACTATAACACATTAGGGCAAATTTTACCCCTGCTCGCCTGGAGGAAACCGAACAGGCAGGCAATTAAAATGGCCCGGGGGACTTACCCACACTAATCCTGCTGTTTTCCCGCAGGTTCCGATTTTAACCTGCTTTTCCAAGCAGGCGAGAGTGTCGCCCACCAGAAGCCAGTGGGGTCCTTCTATAAATATGTAGAATGTGGTCCAATGATACCATTGAGGCCTGACTGCAATTTTGACCAGAGGCCTGCGCAGGTAAACCATTGTTGCTTGCAGGCAAAACCAACATAACAGGAAAAGGAGCCGAGGCCAGAAAAGGCCAGAAAAGGTAAGTGGATTTTCATTTTTTTACTTTCTTTGAGGGTCCGGAGGAGCACTCTTGCTCCTCTGGGCCCCACAAGAAAAGTTTAGGCTTCTCCAGCCCCGGGCTTCCCCCCAATCCCTCGACCACGAGACCATCCCAAATCCTCTCCCAACCACTTACCCGAGTGCCGGGGACGATTTCTTTGAGTCTCCAGCGTTGCTTGCTTGCCACCTGTCATCCCCCTACCTCCGGGCAGCTGTCACTTCCCACTGGATTCTGGCAGAAGACTGATGGGGGCCTATGCAGGTGAGGTGTGGGAGTTAAAACCTACTGGGATCATACTGCCGAGAGCTGGATGGTTTGCTGTATATCTTGGCCCTGTCAGCATGACTCTTGCCCTGAGTTAAAGTCATGGCAATTACCTCATGTACTCAAGACAAGAAGGCACCAGCTCCAAACACACTTATCCCACTTATCCCACTTCCTGCTGCACTGACCCCCATGTCACCACCTTTCTGGGAGAAGCAAAATAAACAGGGATCTACGTTCTAAGCATTTGGCAAATGAGTTCATTCATTAGCTAACTACTGAAATGTAAAATTCAAAAACAAAAGGTTTTGAGCGGCCGTTTAGTTGAAAGTTACTGTTGAATTTCCCTTTAATTCAACCTTACTGTTCATAGTTTGTGGACAAAGTAAATCATGAAGCCATAATATCCACTCCGCCAATAACTGAATGGATGAAAAAGACTCAATCTCATGATGAACTGAGCTTTTTCTTTTAGATTTACACAGCTGTGTTTCTGCATATTCCTCTGTGATGTGAATACTCTGAGAACAGAAGATGCTGAGGCAAGCAACTACAATATTAGCCACTATACATTTGGATGAGAAAGCAAGCGGTACACCTCTAGGGGACCAGGAAACAAAAGATGCATTTTTAGTAGATAAACTCCAGTAATTGAAACAAGGTCTGGCCTGGGCTGCCTCTTCTCTAGCGCATGTTTGTGGTGCCCCTTGATGACAAGGGCATTTCAAAAGAAAGTTAATTTGATGAATGTCATAAAGCTAATGGAATACTACATTTAAAAATAAAATATAAGATTCAAATTAACTCTTGAGATTTGAGCCATTGTAAACACAGTACAGCACCCTATGCCTGGGATTCATACTATATTTTAAGAGTATAAGAGGGTGAAATTGGACATGGATGGAGGCATATTGCATCAGTTGCCCATTATATGGCCATTCCGATATCCAGTTCTGTCGATATTTCGTTCCATTCACTTCAACAGAACTGAATATCGGATGTGTTATATAACAGGCAGCAAAAGCGATTGCCATGTTTTGCGTTCCCGCCAAGGTTCAATTTCACCCCCTAAATCTTTAAATTAAGCAATCTTCCAGTATGTTCCAGACTTCATTTAATAATTGAAATAATTCTGTAAAATAATACTGTGAATATATTACTGATACTGAGATATATACTGATAGGGTAAATAACACTGAAGCATCTAAACAATTTGTACAATTTCCTTTCTGTAACAGCAAAAGCATGCTGTCATCATCTGTATTGGCTGTTTTTAAATGAAGAACTATGGCATTTGTAAAAATAAAATTATGATAATGCACCATAATCCATTTGTGAATGCATGATACTACTTGTATAGCATAAGGATATCAGTTATAAGCATAATTGAAACATTTTTAATAAATGTAAATGGGGCAAAAATTCTGTTCAGTCCCAGGACAGATCTGGGTCAGATTGTCACACTGGGGAGCACAAAATTGGGTGGAACCAGGTTGTGCCTTTATTTTTCCCCTTTCTTTTAGTCCAGCCATTTTCATATGTCAAGGAGGCGTGTGTGGGGGAGTTTCCAAATTACCCCAAGAATTAGGCCCTTAGAAGGCCTCACTGGAACTCGTGCCCAGGGAAGGCCCCCAAATATGCCAGAAGTGAGGTAATCAATCCGAAAGGGGATCGACTACTTTATGCTGCCAGAGTTATGGCCCTCATTAGAGCTGAAGATCTTTAAGTGCTGGTTTCTCTTCAGTCTGGGAAAGGCCTTGGGGCAACCTACAACAACAACAACAACTTTCATTTATATAACTAGTCGTTATTTACCTCGTGGAGTGGCTACGTGCTGCTCTACCTTCTGGCAGGCATATAGGGCAGGTTCCTCTGATGTGCCCTTACAGGTGCTAGCTGCCCACCCCAAACATGCTAATGAACCAATTCCTGCAATTTAGGATAGGGCTGACATCTTTCAATTTGATGGCCATGGGTTCCCCTCCATTTCAGAGTGGACCCATCAGAATTTTGGCCCCAGTGTGTTTTCATACAAGTCCCATTGAACAGTCAACATTTAATCTGTTATGAGTAGGTTAGGCTGGAAAATTATTTGAAATAATTATTTACAAGAACAGTTACCACAAGTGCAAATAAAATATTACTGGACATATTTATATTCAAATTAAAACCTCAGGACGGTTGACACATAAAGGGTTAAGAGCCAATCTGGCACAATATAGTCATAAATCTGCCAATCGATCAATTATTCATATAATTAACCACTGAATTGAATACTTTACCTCAGTTATTATATATAGGATATCTTGGTCATTCACATTCATGCACTCTTGACTTTCAAAATCAATTGCACTACACAAATAATGTAGCATTTTACATAGCTTTATCATTACACTGAAGCCAAAACTATCATATCAAACACTGTAAAAGCACTGTCGGTAAAACTAAATTCATCTTTGTAAAAACGGAGAGCATGCATCCTATCCAAGTTCATGTAGAATTCTCACTACATGCTTGGCAATTCACTTTTTTATGTCTTTTAAAAATACTGAATATTGTGCTAATAAAGTGTCAATGGTCACTTCTCAACCCAGTTGAAATTTAAATGGGTAAACATTCTAAAATACTTTCTTCCATCGCTTTCTAAAATCAAAACCCTTAAGTGTGATTTTCTTTAAAAATGTAGGTCTAAATTTGATTGTGTATGTGTTTGCACTTTAAACTCTGTACTATTTACAACAGTTTAGCCATTCTGCTTTTCAAATACACTTTAAGCCTCTTTTGAAAATGTTATTTTCATAAAACTATGGAAAGTGCGGTACCCAAAATGTGATTTCAGCTCACCCTATCTGTTTCTAATCTCACATACCCTGTAAGGCAACTTAAACTTACAGATGTTTAAAAACTAAGTTAAACATAGTTAGGCTCAAATACTTATTTTTAGTTAACAAGTTTCCTATTCCCATTTCTAATACAATAGGGGTTTATCAATGATTTAACAATAAACCTTCTTTCCCCTATATATTTCTGTATGGATATGATTATAATCAAATGAAATCTACTGCTCCCTTGAGCATCAATCACTGATGTATAATTGAATTGTAGTGTTAAACTTTATACTTTAAAGTAACATATTTGATAAATGCAAACATAGGTTTAACACACTTTAAATATATGTTATGCTTTCCATCGATTCTGTATAATGTGCTTTTCTCTTTTGCTTGATTGGCTGGCACATGGAGTGAATGCATAAACTATTCAGACAGAATCTACCTTCATTTGATTATTGTTTGTCATTAAAGGAGAAGGTTTACTTTTAATTCTATCAGGTGCATCATTAGAACTCTCTGGAAAGAAAATCCTTGCTGTGCACACAGAGATTATAATTCTCTTGTACTCTCTCCTGAAATTCTGGTTCAAAAGTCCATAGATAATCGCATTAAGGCAGCTGTTGAAATATGCCATGTAGTAACTGGCTACAAATAGCCACTCTGGAATCCTTGGGGCAATCGTGGCTGGGTTAGCAGCCACAGCAAGACCAATAAAATTAAGGGGCGCCCAACAGACTGCGAAGAGCACGAAGACCACAAACATAGTCATAAAGTTCCGTAAATCATGGGGCTTCAGCTTGGGTTTCATGTCCGGCTTCACGCGTCTTCTGACCTGGATGACGAGGACCCATATTCTCAAGTAGCAGAAGGTGACTATGGTGATGGGGAGGATAAAGTGAAAAAACACCACTGAGACAGTGTAAGCAGAGCTTACAGATTGCACAAAAGTGCAGGAGAAGACTCTCGGGTCATATTGCAAAGATCCCACAAACAGGTTTGGGACGATTGCTATAAAGGTCAAGGTCCAGATGAGGATTACAAAACATAGGGAGTTCTTGTCACTGTAGAGCTTGTCGTACTTCAGACTGTGACAGATGTAGCAATACCGATTGATGGCAATGCCGGTGATATTGAAAATTGATCCGATCACACTCAGACCCATCAGAAAACCACTGATTTGACAATGCATGTAGCCCAGATTCCAGCCGTTATGAAATATAGATGTCAAGACCATGGGGTATGGATAAATTGCCACTACTAGATCTGCAATGGCCAGGCTGACAACAAATATATTCCCTGTTTAAACAAAGAAAGAGAAAAAGAGAGAGATTTATTTATTTATATGGTAAACAATTATATACATATATATTTAGTATTGTACAAATTAAATAAATACTAATTTGATGAAAATTTATTCAAGAACAGGAATAAATAGAAAAATTGGTTTTATTTCTAAAAAAATACTTTGGTGGCCAGTTTTCAGTTTAGAAATTTCCAGACAATTCACTCAAAAAGCTGGAAGTCCAATCCAGGACAGGTGGCAACAGCACACAGTATAGGAACAGGAGTAGGCCATTCAGTCCCTCATGCCTGTTCTGCCATTCAATCAGCTGATCTGACCTCAACTTCATTTCCCCACTTGTGCTCTTTGCTTCATATCCCTTGATACCCTTACCTAATAAAATCTGTCAATCTCAGTGTTGAAGTTTCAAATGAACCAGCATCCACATCTTTTTGCGGGGTGGGGGGAAAGAGTTCCAGATTACCATTATCTTTGTGTGAAAAACTGCTTTCTGATTTCACTCCTGAATGGCCTAGCTTTAATTTTAAGATTGCACCCCCTTGTTCTGGATTCCCATGAGGAAATAGCTACTCTGTATCTATTCTATCGAATTCTTTTGCAATTTTATAAAGCTCGATTAGATCACCCCTCAACCTGCTAAACTCAACAGCAGATCGATGGCTCCTCTTATTTACAGATATTAACGCATGTTGAAAGATAAATTGTTGCAGTCCTTTTATCCTGTAAAGCTCTCTAGAAGCATTTTTCGCATTTCATCCATAAAATGACAAGATTAATTTCCTTTAAACAGGAGAGTATTCAATGTGTCCTACATTTTACCTCTACTGACACTCAGCTTATGCAAAGATCATTTTACCTTAAATCAATTAGGTAATGATTAGTTATTGGTGTCAGCCTCTACCTCAGTCGTAGCATTCTGCCTCTGAATCAGAAGGTTGTGTCTCTGAGCCCCACCCCGATATATCAGCACCAAATCTAGGTTGGCTGTTCAGTGGAATGCTGATGGAGTGTTGCATTGTCAGAGGTGGCGATTTTTTGGATGAGATGTCAAACCTGACCAATGTTCCCACTAAGCAGCTGTCTAGAGGTCCCGCGCAAGTCACTCACTGGCTTCTCAATGGGAGATTTTGTGGATGCGCGAAATTTTGAATGGGCCACACAGCGCACCCAAAAAAGAATTAGGGGGAGCATTGTTCCCATCCCTCCCAAAATGACTGGGAGTTTCTCAGTGTTATACATTGGGTGTTCTCCTCCCACCTGTGGTGGCGCTGTCACAGCAGATAAATGGTTGGGGTTGTTCTCTTGGTTAAGCTTTAGCTCTCTTTGTTCGGTACCCTCTAGAACCTTCTTTTTGAATAAAGCACTTCATGTTTGAATCTCTGAATTCTGAGTCCTAAATTGTGTCTAGGTAGAAAGGTACAGACACAACAAAGTGGCGATGAGGATCAGATGAATCTGCGTTGTGGGAACTTTCTTGTTTTCGACTACAAAACACTCGGAACAGAGATTGCAGCATCACATTAACGTTATGGGTGCAGTGAGTAAACAGAAAATAAAACTTGAAATGTGAGATGGCTACTATATTAGGAAACATCGGTGATTTTGATGAAAATGTGGAGCAATGGAGCGCTTATATGGAACGTTTTGACTATTTTATTTTGGCGAATGCAGTGGCAAACGAAAAGGTTGTGCCTACCTTTTTGAGTATAATGGGGGCAAAGACATTCAATTTACTTCGCAGCCTTGTACAGCCAGATAAGCCAGGAACTAAAACATATAAACAACTAGTGGAAATTCTTGGAGCACATTTTTCACCAAAACCTCTGGTTATTGCTGAGAGATTTAGATTTCACAAACGGAATCAAGAGGAGGGAGAATCAGTGATGATGTTTATTGCTGCTTTAAAAAGGTTGTCAGAACACTGCGAGTTCAAGGAGGTGCTGAATGACATCATTAGAGACAGACTTGTGTGTGGTCTGCTAAGTACAGCCACACAGAAGCGCCTTCTTACTGAGGACAACCTTACTCTTGAAAAGGCCATTGAAGTTAGTGTCTCCATGGAGATGGCGGAAAAGGAGTCTCACCAGTTGAGTTCACAGGGAGAGTTCACAAGGTGTCGTCTGAGCCTAAAGGTGTGCGAACGGCACATGTTACCGTTGTGGGAAAACGGGCCATCACACTAATAAATGCTGGTGTACGGAGCTGGAATGCCGAAATTGTGGAAAAAAAGGTCACATTGAACGTGCCTGTAGAGGTAAAAAAAAGAACAGACAGAGCTGGGAAGCATGAAAGCAAAATGTCTGTATTTGGACAAGAGAAGAAAAAGAGTGTTCATTCAGTGCAGTATGATGGAACAAGCAAAACAGAGGGGAGCGATACCTCTGAGGAGGAAGAGGTGCACATACTGATGGTTACAGGTGGTCCAAATGGCTACTGGGTGTCTGTGGTAAACCACTGCTAACTCTGTACATGTCTGTGTGGTAAACCACTGCTAACTCTGTACAGGTCCGGGCATGCCTCTGCCCCTGGCTCCACCCCTAAGCCCGGGTATAAAGGTGACTCACCACCCTTCCCCCGGGAGCTCTTAGGGTGGATCCACTAGCAGAGGCATGCTCCAGTTCTTAGTCAATAAAAGCCTACTTCGTATAAGTTCAACTCGTAGTCTTTGGTGTTGTTGATAGTGCATCAATTTTATTGACTAAATTTTCGACATGGAGCAAATCTTGAAGCCGCAACGTTTAGACCTGAATCCTCAAGCAGCAGATGCAGCCAATAACTTTGAACACTGGCTGAGCTGTTTCGAAGCCTTCCTGGAGGCCTCCAGCACTACCGTCACTACAGATGACGCGAAACGGCTTGTCTTGAACTCACGGGCGAGCCACCGAGTCTACTCGATCATCCGAGACGCCACAACTTACGCAGCCGCCATCGCGATGCTAAAGGAACAATACGTGAGGCCTGTTAACGAGGTCTACGCCAGACACCTCCTGGCTACCCGAAAACAGCGCCCCGGGGAATCGGGCGCCGAATATGTACTGGCACTGAGAGTCCTCAGCCGGGCCTGTAATTGCAAAGCGGTGACGGCCAAGGAATGCACGGAAGACCTGATCCGAGACGCCTACGTAGCCGGCATCAGGTCCAACTATACACGGCAGAGGCTGCTGGAACAGAGGGGGCTCGACCGGCAGAAGACGGTGGCCCTCGCTAACTCATTAGACGTGGCCCTCCAGAATATGGATGCCTACCCCCCTGACCGGATGGCCACGTGGATGTCACGGGAGCAGCCATCTTGGGACCCGGTAAGGCCACAATCCGCCAGCAGCCCAACTACAGCTGCAATGACTAGAGGCCAGGAATGCTACTTCTGCGGCCAGGCCAAGCACCCCAAACAGCAATGCCCAGCAAAGGACGCGACCTGCTCCAAATGCGGCAAGAAAGGCCACTACGTGAGTGTGTGCAAGGCGAAATCGACCCCCAATTCCAGCAGCGCCGCGTGTGAACCGTGCAGGCCGCCATTTTGGACCCCACCAACCACGTTTGAGCCGTGCGGGCCGCCATTTTGGGCACCACCAGCCGCGGGGGAGCCGCCATCTTGGACACCATTTCGGGACCAGGCCCCCAGCGTGGGTGAATACTACAGCGACCCACCGACCTCGACGATGGCCTCCATCAACCTGGACCAATCTAGGCCCCATCAACTAGCCAGGTCCATGATGAACGTAAAGGTAAATGGCCATGCCACAAATTGCCTTTTCGACTGCGGAAGCACGGAGAGCTTCATCCACCCCGACACGGTGCGACGCTACTCCCTATCGGTTATGCCCACATGCCACCAGGTCTTTATGGCCTCAAAGTCCCATACGGCGGACGCCGGCGGCTACTGTGTAGCGACTCTGACAGTGAACGGCGTGGAGTACAGAGATTTTAAATTCCTCGTCCTGCCACAGCTCTGCGCTCCCGTACTGCTAGGATTAGACTTCCAGTGCCATCTGGAGAGCGTCACGATGGCATATGGTGGGCCCCTGCCCCCACTTACAGTCTGCAGCCAGCAGAATTTAAACACGGCGCCGCGCAAAGTATGCAGCCTGTCCACCCTGAAGGTCAAACCCCCCCCGTTGTTCGCTAACCTCGCCAAAGACTGCAAGCCAATTGCTACTAAAAGCAGGCGGTACAGTGCCGGGGATAGGAGCTTTATTAAATCAGAAGTAGAAAGACTCCTGAGGGAAGGGATTATCGAGGGCAGCACCAGCCCATGGCGAGCCCAAGTGGTGGTAGTGAAGACCGGCGAAAAACAGCGCCTGGTTATTGATTACAGCCAGACGATCAATCGATACACGCAATTAGACGCATACCCACTTCCCCGCATATCTGACATGGTCAACCAGATAGCACAATACCGGGTATTCTCGACGATTGATCTGAAGTCGGCATACCACCAGCTCCCCATCAGGCCTGAGGACCGCCAGTACACGGCCTTCGAGGCTGACGGTTGCCTCTACCACTTCCTCCGAGTCCCCTTCGGCGTCACCAACGGGGTCTCGGTCTTCCAAAGGGAGATGGACCGGATGGTTGACCAGAACGTGCTGCAGGCCACCTTCCCCTATCTAGACAACGTCACCATCTGCGGCCATGACCGGCATGACCACGATGCCAACCTAGAAAAATTCCTCAGTATGGCCCAACGGCTGAATCTGACATACAACAGAGAAAAATGTATGTTCCGCACCACGCGCCTCGCTATTCTTGGCTGCGTGGTGGAAAACGGAGTCATCGGCCCCGACCCCGACCGAATGCGCCCCCTCCTGGAACTACCCCTCCCCCACTGCCTAAAAGCCCTGAAGAGATGCCTAGGGTTCTTCTCTTACTACACCCAGTGGGTGCCCAACTATGCGGACAAAGTCCGGCCCCTCATCAAGTCAACCTCCTTCCCCCTGACGGCAGAGGCCCGTGCGGCCTTCACCCTCATAAAAGAGGACATTGCGAAGGCCACAATGCACGCAGTGGATGAGTCCATCCCTTTCCAAGTGGAGAGCGATGCATCCGACTTCGCCCTAGCCGCAACCCTTAACCAGGCGGGGAGACCCGTGGCCTTCTTTTCACGGACCCTCCAGGGCCCCGAAATTCGACACTCCTCAGTCGAGAAGGAGGCCCAGGCGATAGTGGAGGCTGTACGGCACTGGAGGCATTACCTGGCCGGTAAACGTTTCACCCTGCTCACTGACCAACGGTCAGTAGCATTTATGTTTAACAACAGACAAAGGGGGAAAATCAAAAATGATAAGATATTGCGGTGGAGGATCGAGTTATCCACCTACAACTACGATATCTTATACCGGCCCGGGAAACTTAATGAGCCCCCAGACGCCCTATCCCGTGGGACATGTGCCAACGCACAAGTCGATAGGCTACGGACCCTCCACAATGATCTCTGCCACCCGGGGGTCACCAGGTTCTTCCATTTTATTAAAGCTCGCAACCTGCCTTACTCCATCGAGGAGGTCAGGACCATGACCAGGAACTGCCAGGTCTGCGCCGAATGCAAACCGCATTTTTATAGGCCAGACAGGGCACATCTGATTAAAGCCACCCGCCCCTTCGAACGTCTCAGCATCGATTTCAAGGGGCCCCTTCCCTCCTCTGACCGCAACACGTACTTCCTCAATATTATTGACGAGTACTCCCGTTTCCCCTTCGCCATCCCCTGCCCGGACATGACCAGCGCCACAGCCATCAGGTGCCTCAACGACCTGTTCGCCATATTTGGCTTCCCCAATTACATCCACAGCGACAGGGGCTCGTCGTTCATGAGCGACGAGCTGCGCCAGTACCTGCTCGAGAAGGGCATAGCCATGAGCAGGACTACCAGCTACAACCCCCGGGGTAACGGACAGGTAGAGAGGGAGAACGCAACGGTGTGGAAGACCGCCATGCTTGCCCTAAAATCCAAGGGCCTCCCAATCTCCCGCTGGCAAGATGTCCTCCCCGATGCGCTCCACTCCATACGATCAGTGCTCTGTACTGCCACAAACGCCGCCCCTCACGAGAAGATGTTTGTCTTCCCCAGGAAATCCACCTCGGGGACATCACTACCGCCAGGGCTGACGTCTCCGGGACCCGTCCTGCTCAGGAAACACATGAGGAGCCATAAGACGGACCCCCTGGTCGAAAAGGTTCACCTCCTCCACGCCAACCCACAGTACGCCTACGTGGCGTATCCTGACGGGCGGGAGGACACAGTCTCAATTCGAGACCTCGCACCCTCAGGTACCACCCGAAACACCATCGATCACCATCCACTACCTCCACCCACCACCACTACCCACGACGCACCACCGGGGTGTCTACCACGAACTGACGACATGCCGGTGCCATCCCTACCCCGAGAGGACGACACGCCAGTGCTCCGTCCCACGCGAGAAGCGGCCGCGGGCAAAGAACCGCCGCAACCGGCACCACGAAGATCATTACGGCAGACAAGACCCCCGGAGAGACTTTCGTATACGAACTTTTGAAACACTTCACCCCGCCGGACTCTTTTTTAAACGAGGGGTGAATGTGGTAAACCACTGCTAACTCTGTACATGTCTGTGTGGTAAACCACTGTTAACTCTGTGCAGGTCCGGGCATGTTTCCGCCCCTGGCTCCACCCCTAAGCCCGGGTATAAAGGTGACTCACCACCCTTCCCCCGGGAGCTCTTAGGATGGATCCACTAGCAGAGGCATGCTCCAGTTCTTAGTCAATAAAAGCCTACTTCGTATAAGTTCAACTCGTAGTCTTTGGTGTTGTTGATAGTGCATCAGTGTCGCCACTGGTGGAGGGAGAATCAGTGCGGATGGAGGTGGACACAGGCGCGGCTGTGTCCCTTGTTTCAGACACTGTCTACAACAAAATGCTAAAGCATCTTACCCTTCAGCCAACAAACATTGTGCTAAAGACGTATACCGGCAAACCTGTGGCCATGAGAGGCGCCATTGAGGTGACAGTTAAATTGAACGGACAGACTGTGAAACTGCCACTATATGTGGTAAAGGGAAATTACCCATCTCTACTGGGACGTGCGTGGCTAGAGAAAATCACACTGGACTGCAGAACTCTTCAATGGTGAACTTGGGAGCATGAAAAAGATCAGCGTGAGACTGGACATTAAACCTGAAAGCAGGCCGAAGTTTCACAAAGCCCGACCTGTACCCTATGCAATTAGGCCAAAAGTTGAGGCTATCTTGGAGGCCTTAGCCGAGAATGGAGTCCTGGAGCCTGTGAGCGTGAGCAAATGGTCCACACCCATTGTTCCTGTCCTGAAAAAGGATGGATCTGTTCGAATCTGCGGGGATTTTAAAGTGACTATTAACCCGGTGCTGTCTGCGGAACAGCACCCTCTTCCCCTCATTGGTGATCTATTTACGGGCCTGGCCGGAGGGCAAAAGTTCAGCAAAATAGACTTATGCCAGGCTTATCCACAAATGCATGTCGATGACAACTCAAAGGAGCTGCTGACAATCGTGACACACAAGGGGCTATACAGGTGCTGCCGCCTTCCGTTTGGAATTATGTCGGCCCCTACTCTATTCCAAAGGGCAATGGTTCAGATTTTGAGTGGACTGCCAGGAGTCCAGTGCTACCTGGACGACATCCTTGTCACTGGGGCAAATGAGGAGGATCATCTTCTGAACTTGGATGCGACACTACAACGACTGAAAGAGTACGGACTCAGAGTTCGTAAAGACAAATGTGAATTCTTTCAGTCTTCAGTTGAGTACCTGGGGCATGTGATTGACGCTACTGGCCTGCATAAGGCGCCGTCAAAGGTCAAGGCGATCGTGGAGGTCCCAGCACCCCAGAATGTGAGCCAGTTACGTTCATTTCTGGGGCTACTTAACTACTATGGGAAGTTTATTCCAGACTTAGCAACATTGCTGAAGCCGTTACATCAGCTGCTATGTCAAGGCAAAACATGGAAATGGACTGAACTGTGCAACGAAGCTTTCGCCCAAGCAAAGAAAGCATTGCTGAAGTCGGAGGTCCTGACACACTTCGACCCAAAGCTACCCATGCAGCTAGCATGTGATGCATCACCATATGGTGTGGGAGCAGTCATATCCCACATCATGCCTTCTGGGGAAGAGAAACCTATCGCCTTCGCATCACGCACCTTGAACAAGGCCGAGAGTAACTATGCACAGATTGAGCGCGAGGCCTTGGGAATCGTTTTTGGAATTCGAAAATTTAATCAGTACCTGTTTGGGAGAAGGTTCACACTCATGACGGGCCACCGTCCATTGACTTCAATCTTCGGGCCCCACACCGGAATTCCATCTCTTGCTGCAAGCAGGATGCAAAGGTGGGCTTTACTGTTGTCAGGGCACACATACAACATCAAATATCGCAAATCAGACTTGCACAGCAATGCAGACGGTCTCTCGAGGCTGCCCTTGCCTGTTACTCCCCCAGAGCCTCATCAGATAGACATCTTCTACTTTAGACAAGTGGAGGGAGCACCTGTCACTGCAGTTCAGGTGCAAAGGTGCACCCGCAACGATCCAGTCCTGTCGGAGGTAATGGACAATGTCATTCGAGGGAGAGCTATAGGAGATTCTCCTAGTTTGAAACCTTACGTTTCAAAAAGAAATGAGCTCTCCGTCCAGGCAGGTTGTCTTCTTTGGGGACGCCGTGTCATCATTCCGCCACCTCTGAGGGAACCTATACTGCAACAACTTCATACAGGCCACAGTGGGATGGCTCGGATGAAGGAAATGGCAAGAAGCTGCTTCTGGTGGCCAGGCCTCGGTGGAAATATTGAGAATAAAGCCAAAACATGTTCCCCATGTCAAAGGGTCCGGAATGTTCCACAGCTGGCAACCCTACACCCCTGGGGTTGGCCTGAAGAAGTGTGGCAGCGAGTACATGTGGACTTCGCCGGTCCTTTCGAAGAGAAGATGTTTATGGTGGTTGTGGACGCTCGTAGCAAGTGGCCGGAGGTCGCTGTGATGAGGTCTACCACGGCAGAGAAAACAATTGAGAAACTGGGTGAGATGTTCAGCCGTTATGGCTCACCAGAACAACTCGTAAGTGACAACGGTCCACAATTTGTATCACAGGAGTTTGCAACCTTCCTGCATGTGAATGGTGTCCAACACATCAGGTCTGCGCCTTATCATTCCTCTACTAACGGCCTGGCAGAAAGGTTCGTGCAAACTTTGAAGCACGCCTTGAAGGCATCGCAAGGTTAGGGCTCAATCCACCAACGTCTGAACAGCTTCCTGTTGTCCTACAGGAATGAGCTGCATGCCACAACCAAAACTTACCCCGCTTCGCTCATGATGAAGATGCAGTTGCGGACAAGTTTTGACTTACTCA
This sequence comes from Somniosus microcephalus, assembly GCF_052327205.1. Taxonomy (NCBI): domain Eukaryota; kingdom Metazoa; phylum Chordata; class Chondrichthyes; order Squaliformes; family Somniosidae; genus Somniosus; species Somniosus microcephalus. The sequence goes on along the minus strand of NC_140988.1, from coordinate 253,524,428 downwards.
AACCTCCAAGGGCAGAGCAGGTTGTCCATCGTCAACAACAGGCTCAAGTTGAAAGGAGAGAGAAAAGAGCCAAGGAGAGACGGTTTCATCCTGGAGAGCACGTCCTAGCTCGAAACTACAACACTGGACTGAAATGGGTTCCTGCTACGGTGATCGCGCAGACAGGCCTTGTGTCTTACACGGTTGAGACTGCTGAGGACGTCGTCTGGAGAAGACACACAGATCAACTGTTGCTAGGAGCAGAGAGCCACAGAGGCTCCAATGGCTGGTTGGCCTGAACTGTTTCCGGATGATACCGCAAACCAGCATCCTTTGCCACAGTGCTCTTCTCCAACACAGGAAGTCAAAGAGACAGTTCCACCTGTGCAAACTCCTGACTTTCGACTGACACAGGCAACTCCTCTATCTAGGCCTGTGTCAATGCCTACTGCTGTGGGAGCCAGCGATGACCGCCAGTATCCTGTCAGAGAGCGGCGGCCTCCAAGACGCTTGGATCTGTAGGCTTAGTGACTTACCCACAAGACTGGGGCAGAATAAACCCCAGGGTAAAGTCAGGGTTTGAGGCAGTCTACCTCTACCCTTGGTTAGTTGAGTGCATTGAAAGTAACTTACCTGTTGAGGAATAATGTGGACCTTTCATTTAAGAGGGGAGGAATATGTTATGTATTGGGTGTTTTCCTCCCACCTGCGGTGGCGCTGTCACAGCAGATAAATGGTTGGGGTTGTTCTCTTGGTTAAGCTTTAGCTCTCTTTGTTCGGTACTCTCTAGAACCTTCTTTCTGAATAAAGCACTTCCTGTTTGAACCTCTGAGTTCTGAGTCCTAAATTGTGTCTAGGTAGAAAGGTACCGACACAACACTCAGAATGGGGGATTCCTCCCCTGAACATTGCTGGGAGATCAGAGATTTAAATTTCTTACCACAGTGCAGCACACTCCATGATGTCACCTCAAAACAGCCAGAACAACGTACGTAGTCCAGAATTGGGAGGGCTCGGGAATCACGAGTGTCGGCATATCCATCTCAGCAATCGAGAAGTCTTGATGTGACTTGCAGTGTCAAATCACAGTTGTTTATGGGCCTTGTACAGCCGACTCCCGCTAAGAGAACGTTATTATTATAAGAACATAAGAATTAGGAGTTGGAGTAGGCAATACAGCCCCTCGAGCCAGCTCCGCCATTCAATAAGATCATGGCTGAACCTTTACATCAAGTCCATTTCCCCGCCCTCGGTTCCCCTCCTCACCGCCCTCGGTTCCCTATCTTTCCCGCCCTCGGTTCCCCTCCTCACCGCCCTCGGTTCCCTTTCTTCTCCGCCCTCGGTTCCCTCTCTTCCCCGCCCTCGGTTCCCTCTCTTCCCTGCCTTCGGTTCCTTCTCTTTCCCACCCTCGGTTCCCTCTCTTCCCCGCCCTCGGTTCCCTATCTTTCCCGCCCTCGGTTCCCCTCCTCACCGCCCTCGGTTCCCTTTCTTCTCCGCCCTCGGTTCCCTCTCTTCCCCGCCCTCGGTTCCCTCACTTCCCTGCCCTCGGTTCCTTCTCGTTCCCACTCTCGGTTCCCTCTCTTCCCCGCCCTCGGTTCCCTTACTTCTCCGTCCTCGGTTCCCTCTCTTCCCCGCCCTCGGTTCCCTCTCTTCCCTGCCCTCGGTTCCTTCTCTTTCCCACCCTCGGTTCCCTCTCTTCCCCGCCCTCGGTTCACTCTCTTCCCCGCCCTCGGTTCCCTCTCTTTCCCACCCTCGGTTCCCTCTCTTCCCCACCCTCGGTTGCCTCCCTTTCCCACCCTCGGTTCCCTCTCTTCCCCACCCTCGGTTCCCTCTCTTCCCCGCCCTCGGTTCCCTCTCTTCCCCGCCCTCGGTTCCGTCTCTTTCCCACCCTCGGTTCCCTCTCTTCCCCGCCCTCGGTTCCCTCTCTTTCCCACCCTCGGTTCCCTCTCTTCCCCGCCCTCGGTTCCCTCTCTTCCCCGCCCTCGGTTCCCTCACTTCCCCGCCCTCGGTTCCCTCTCTTTCCCGCCCTCGGTTCCCTCTCTTTCCCACCCTCGGTTCCCTCTCTTCTCCGCCCTCGGTTCCCTCTCTTCCCCGCCCTCGGTTCCCTCTCTTCCCCGCCCTCGGTTCCCTCTCTTCCCCGCCCTCGGTTCCCTCTCTTTCCCACCCTCCCTTCCCTCTCTTCCCTGCCCTCGGTTCCCTCTCTTTCCCACCCTCCCTTCCCTCTCTTCTCCACCCTCGGTTCCCTCTCTTCCCCACCTTCCGTTCCCTCTCTTTCCCACCCTCGGTTCCCTCTCCTCCCCGCCCTCGATTCCCCTCTTCCTCACCATCGGTTCCCTCTCTTCCCAACCCTCGGTTCCCTCTCTTCCCCACCCTCGGTTCCCTCTCTTCCCCGCCCTCGGTTCCCTCTCTTCCCCGTCCTCGGTTCCCTCTCTTCCCAACCCTCGGTTCCCTCTCTTCCCCGCGCTCGGGTCCCTCTCTTCCCCGCCCTCAGTTCCTCTCTTCCCCGTCCTCGGTTCCCTCACTTCCCCACCCTCGGTTCCCTCTCATTCCCGTCCTCGGTTCCTCTCTTCCCTGTCCTCGGTTCCCTCTCATTCCCGCACTCGGTTCCCTCTCTTCCCCGCCCTCAGTTCCCTCTCTTCCCCGCCCTCGGTTCCCTCTCTTCCCCGCCCTCGGTTCCCTCTCTTCCCCGCCCTCGGTTCCCTCTCTTCCCCGCCCTCGGTTCCCTCTCTTCCTCGCCCTCGGTTCCCTCTCTTCTCCACCCTCGGTTCCCTCTCTTCCCCACCTTCCGTTCCCTCACTTTCCCACCCTCGGTTCCCTCTCCTCCCCGCCCTCGATTCCCCTCTTCCTCACCATCGGTTCCCTCTCTTCCCAACCCTCGGTTCCCTCTCTTCCCCGCCCTCGGTTCCCTCTCTTCCCCGCCCTGGTTCCCTCTCTTCCCCGTCCTCGGTTCCCTCTCTTCCCAACCCTCGGTTCCCTCTCTTCCCCGCGCTCGGTTCCCTCTCTTCCCCGCCCTCGGTTGCTCTCTTCCCCGTCCTCGGTTCCCTCACTTCCCCACCCTCGGTTCCCTCTCATTCCCGCCCTCGGTTCCTCTCTTCCCTGTCCTCGGTTCCCTCTCATTCCCGCACTCGGTTCCCTCTCTTCCCCGCCCTCAGTTCCCTCTCTTCCCCGCCCTCGGTTCCCTCTCTTCCCCGCCCTCGGTTCCCTCTCTTCCCCGCCCTCGGTTCCCTCTCTTCCTCGCCCTCGGTTCCCTCTCTTCCCCGCCCTCGGTTCCCACTTTATCCTGCCCTCGGTTCCCTCTCTTCCCCGCCCTCGGTTCCCTCTCTATCCCGCCCTCGGCTCCCTCTCTTCCCCGCCCTCGGTTCCCTCTCTTCCCCGCCCTCGGTTCCCTCTCTTCCCCGCCCTCGGTTCCCTCTCTTTCCCACCTTCCCTTCCCTCTCTTCCCTGCCCTCGGTTCCCTCTCTTTCCCACCCTCCCTTCCCTCTCTTCTCCACCCTCGGTTCCCTCTCCTCCCCGCCCTCGATTCCCCTCTTCCTCACCATCGGTTCCCTCTCTTCCCAACCCTCGGTTCCCTCTCTTCCCCGCCCTCGGTTCCCTCTCTTCCTCGCCCTTGGTTCCCTCTCTTCCCTGCCCTCGGTTCCCTCTCTTCCCCGCCCTCGGTTCCCTCTCTCCCCCGCCCTCGGTTCCCTCTCTTCCCCGCCCTCGGTTCCCTCTCTTCCTCGCCCTTGGTTCCCTCTCTTCCCTGCCCTCGGTTCCCTCTCTTCCCCGCCCTCGGTTCCCTCTCTTCCTCGCCCTCGGTTCCCTCTCTTCCTCGCCCTTGGTTCCCTCTCTTCCCCGCCCTCGGTTCCCTCTCTTCCCCGTCCTCAGTGCCCTCTCTTCCCCACCCTCGATTCCTCTCTTCCCCGCCCTCGGTTCCCTACCTTTCTCACCCTCGGTTCCCTCTCTTCCCCGCCTTTGGTTCCCTCTCTTCCCCGTCCTCGGTTCCCTCTCTTCCCCGCCCTCGGTTCTCTCGCTTCCCCGCCCTCGGTTCCCTCTCTTCCTCGGCCTCGGTTCCCTCTCTTCCTCGCCCTCGGTTCCCCACTTCCTCACTCTCGGTTCCCTCTCTTCCTCACCCTTGGTTACTTCTCTTCCCCGCCTTTGGTTCCCTCTCTTCCCCGCCCTCGATTCCTCTCTTCCCCGCCCTCGGTTCCCTCCCTTTCTCACCCTCGGTTCCCTCTCTTCCCCGCCTTTGGTTCCCTCTCTTCCCCGTCCTCGGTTCCCTCTCTTCCCCGCCCTCGGTTCTCTGGCTTCCCCGCCCTCGGTTCCCTCTCTTCCTCGGCCTCGGTTCCCTCTCTTCCTCGCCCTCGGTTCCCCACTTCCTCACCCTCGGTTCGCTCTCTTCCCCGCCCTCGGTTCCCTCTCTTCCTCGCCCTCGGTTCCCTCGCTTCCTCGCCCTCGGTTCCTCTCTTCCCCGCCCTCGGTTCCCTCTCTTCCCCACCCTCGGTTCCCTATCATTCCCGCCCTCGGTTCCTCTCTTCCCCACCCTCGGTTCCCTCTCTTCCCCGCCCTCGGTTCCCTCTCTTCCCCGCCCTCGGTTCCCTCTCTTCCCCGCCCTCGGTTCCCTCTCTATCCCGCCCTCGGTTCCCTCTCTTCCCTGCCCTCGGTTCCCTCTCTTCCTCGCCCTCGGTTCCCCACTTCCTCACCCTCGGTTCCCTCTCTTCCCCGCCCTCGGTTCCCTCACTTCCCCGCCCTCGGTTCCCTCTCTTCCCCGCCCTCGGTTCCCTCTCTTCCCAGCCCTCGGTTCCCTCCCTTCCCCGCCCTCGGTTCCCTCTCTTCCTCACCCTCGGTTACCTCTCTTCCCCGCCCTTAGTTCCCTCTCTTTCCCGCCCTCGGTTCCCTCGCTCCCTGCCCTCGGTTCCCTCTCTATCCCGCCCTCGGTTCCCTCTCTTCCCCGCCCTCGGTTCCCTCGCTTCCCCGCCCTCGGTTCCCTCTCTTCCTCGCCCTCGGTTCCCCACTTCCTCACTCTCGGTTCGCTCTCTTCCCCGCCCTCGGTTCCCTCTCTTCCCAGCCCTCGGTTCTCTCCCTTCCCCGCTCTCGGTTCCCTCTCTTCCTCGCCCTCGGTTCCCTCTCTTCCCCGCCCTCGGTTCCCTCTCTTCCTCGCCCTCGGTTCCCTCCCTTCCCCGTCCTCGGTTCCCTCTCTTCCCCGCCCTCGGTTCCCTCACTTCCCCGCCCTCGGTTCCCTCTCTTCCCCGCCCTCGGTTCCCTCTCTTCCCAGCCCTCGGTTCCCTCCCTTCCCCGCCCTCGGTTCCCTCTCTTCCTCACCCTCGGTTACCTCTCTTCCCCGCCCTCGGTTCCCTCTCTTTCCCGCCCTCGGTTCCCTCTCTCCCTGCCCTCGGTTCCCTCTCTATCCCGCCCTCGGTTCCCTCTCTTCCCCGCCCTCGGTTCCCTCTCTTCCTCGCCCTCGGTTCCCTCCCTTCCCCGTCCTCGGTTCCCTCTCTTCCCCACCCTCGGTTCCCTCTCTTCCCCGCCCTCGGTTCCCTCTCTTCCTCGCCCTCGGTTCCCTCTCTTCCTCGCCCTCGGTTCCCTCTCTTCCCTGCCCTCGGTTCCCTCTCTCCCTCGCCCTCGGTTCCCTCCCTTCCTCGCCCTCGGTTCCCTCTCTTCCTCGCCCTCGGTTCCCTCTCTTCCCCGCCCTCGGTTCCCTCTCTTCCCCGCCCTCGGTTCCCTCTCTTCCCCGCCCTCGGTTCCCTCTCTTTCCTGCCCTCGGTTCCCTCGCTCCCTGCCCTCGGTTCCCTCTCTATCCCGCCCTCGGTTCCCTCTCTTCCCCGCCCTCGGTTCCCTCGCTTCCCCGCCCTCGGTTCCCTCTCTTCCTCGCCCTCGGTTCCCCACTTCCTCACTCTCGGTTCGCTCTCTTCCCCACCCTCGGTTCCCTCTCTTCCTCGCCCTCGGTTCCCTCTCTTCCCCGCCCTCGATTCCCTCTCTTCCTCGCCCTCGGTTCCCCACTTCCTCACCCTCGGTTCCCTCTCTTCCCCGCCCTCGGTTCCCTCTCTTCCCCGCCCTCGGTTCCCTCGCTTCCCCGCCCTCGGTTCCCTCTCTTCCTCGCCCTCGGTTCCCTCCCTTCCCCGTCCTCGGTTCCCTCTCTTCCCCGCCCTCGGTTCCATCTCTTCCCCGCCCTCGGTTCCCTCTCTTCCCCGCCCTCGGTTCCCTCTCTTCCTCGCCCTCGGTTCCCTCTCTTCCCCGCCCTCGGTTCCCTCTCTTTCCCGCCCTCGGTTCCCTCTCTATCCCGCCCTCGGTTCCCTCTCTTCCTCGCCCTCGGTTCCCTCTCTTCCCCGCCCTCGGTTCCCTCTCTTTCCTGCCCTCGGTTCCCTCTCTATCCCGCCCTCGGTTCCCTCTCTTCCCCGCCCTCGGTTCCCTCTCTTCCCAGCCCTCGGTTCCCTCCCTTCCCCGCCCTCGGTTCCCTCTCTTCCTCACCCTCGGTTACCTCTCTTCCCCGCCCTCAGTTCCCTCTCTTTCCCGCCCTCGGTTCCCTCGCTCCCTGCCCTCGGTTCCCTCTCTATCCCGCCCTCGGTTCCCTCTCTTCCCCGCCCTCGGTTCCCTCGCTTCCCCGCCCTCGGTTCCCTCTCTTCCTCGCCCTCGGTTCCCCACTTCCTCACTCTCGGTTCGCTCTCTTCCCCGCCCTCGGTTCCCTCTCTTCCCCACCCTCGGTTCCCTCTCTTCCCAGCCCTCGGTTCTCTCCCTTCCCCGCTCTCGGTTCCCTCTCTTCCTCGCCCTCGGTTCCCTCTCTTCCCCGCCCTCGGTTCCCTCTCTTTCCCGCCCTCGGTTCCCTCTCTCCCTGCCCTCGGTTCCCTCTCTATCCCGCCCTCGGTTCCCTCTCTTCCCCGCCCTCGGTTCCCTCTCTTCCTCGCCCTCGGTTCCCTCCCTTCCCCGTCCTCGGTTCCCTCTCTTCCCCACCCTCGGTTCCCTCTCTTCCCCGCCCTCGGTTCCCTCTCTTCCTCGCCCTCGGTTCCCTCTCTTCCTCGCCCTCGGTTCCCTCTCTTCCCCGCCCTCGGTTCCCTCTCTCCCTCGCCCTCGGTTCCCTCCCTTCCTCGCCCTCGGTTCCCTCTCTTCCTCGCCCTCGGTTCCCTCTCTTCCCCGCCCTCGGTTCCCTCTCTTCCCCGCCCTCGGTTCCCTCTCTTCCCCGCCCTCGGTTCCCTCTCTTTCCTGCCCTCGGTTCCCTCGCTCCCTGCCCTCGGTTCCCTCTCTATCCCGCCCTCGGTTCCCTCTCTTCCCCGCCCTCGGTTCCCTCGCTTCCCCGCCCTCGGTTCCCTCTCTTCCTCGCCCTCGGTTCCCCACTTCCTCACTCTCGGTTCGCTCTCTTCCCCACCCTCGGTTCCCTCTCTTCCTCGCCCTCGGTTCCCTCTCTTCCCCGCCCTCGATTCCCTCTCTTCCTCGCCCTCGGTTCCCCACTTCCTCACCCTCGGTTCCCTCTCTTCCCCGCCCTCGGTTCCCTCTCTTCCCCGCCCTCGGTTCCCTCGCTTCCCCGCCCTCGGTTCCCTCTCTTCCTCGCCCTCGGTTCCCTCCCTTCCCCGTCCTCGGTTCCCTCTCTTCCCCGCCCTCGGTTCCATCTCTTCCCCGCCCTCGGTTCCCTCTCTTCCCCGCCCTCGGTTCCCTCTCTTCCTCGCCCTCGGTTCCCTCTCTTCCCCGCCCTCGGTTCCCTCTCTTTCCCGCCCTCGGTTCCCTCTCTATCCCGCCCTCGGTTCCCTCTCTTCCTCGCCCTCGGTTCCCTCTCTTCCCCGCCCTCGGTTCCCTCTCTTTCCTGCCCTCAGTTCCCTCTCTATCCCGCCCTCGGTTCCCTCTCTTCCCCGCCCTCGGTTCCCTCTCTTCCTCGCCCTCGGTTCCCCACTTCCTCGCCCTCGGTTCCCTCTCTTCCCCGCCCTCGGTTCCCTCTCTTCCCCGCCCTCGGTTCCCTCTCTTCCTCGCCCTCGGTTCCCCACTTCCTCGCCCTCGGTTCCCTCTCTTCCCCGCCCTCGGTTCCCTCTCTTCCCCGCCCTCGGTTCCCTCTCTTCCTCGCCCTCGGTTCCCTCCCTTCCCCGTCCTCGGTTCGCTCTCTTCCCCACCCTCGGTTCCCTCTTTTCCCCGCCCTCGGTTCCCTCTCTTCCTCGCCCTCGGTTCCCTCTCTTCCTCGCCCTCGGTTCCCTCTCTTCCCCGCCCTCGGTTCCCTCTCTCCCTCGCCCTCGGTTCCCTCTCTCCCTCGCCCTCGGTTCCCTCTCTTCCCCGCCCTCGGTTCCCTCTCTTCCCCGCCCTCGGTTCCCTCTCTTCCCCGCCCTCGGTTCCCTCTCTTCCCCGCCCTCGGTTCCCTCTCTTCCCCGCCCTCGGTTCCCTCTCTTCCCCGCCCTCGGTTCCCTCTCTTCCCCGCCCTCGGTTCCCTCTCTTCCACGCCCTCGGTTCCCTCTCTTCCACGCCCTCGGTTCCCTCTCTTCCCCGTCCTCGGTTCCCTCTCTCCCCCGTCCTCGGTTCCCTCTCTCCCCCGCCCTCGGTTCCCTCTCTTCCTCGCCCTCGGTTCCCCCTCTTCCCCGCCCTCGGTTCCCTCTCTTCCCCGTCCTCGGTTCCCTCTCTCCCCCGCCCTCGGTTCCCTCTCTTCCTCGCCCTCGGTTCCCTCTCTTCCCCGCCCTCGGTTCCCTCTCTTCCCCGCCCTCGGTTCCCTCTCTTCCTCGCCTTCGGTTCCCTCTCTTCCCCGCCCTCGGTTCCCTCTCTTCCCCGCCCTCGGTTCCCTCTCTTCCTCGCCCTCGGTTCCCTCTCTTCCCCGCCCTCGGTTCCCTCTCTCCCCCGCCCTCGGTTCCCTCTCTTCCCCGCCCTCGGTTCCCTCTCTTCCCCGCCCTCGGTTCCCTCTCTCCCTCGCCCTCGGCTCCCTCTCGCCCCCGCCCTCGGTTCCCTCTCTTCCTCGCACTCGGTTCCCTCCCTTCCCCGCCCTCGGTTCCCTCTCTCCCTCGCCCTCGGTTCCCTCTCTCCCTCGCCCTCGGTTCCCTCTCTCCCTCGCCCTCGGTTCCCTCTCTTCCCCGCCCTCGGTTCCCTCTCTTCCCCGCCCTCGGTTCCCTCTCTTCCCCGCCCTCGGTTCCCTCTCTTCCCCGCCCTCGGTTCCCTCTCTTCCCCGCCCTCGGTTCCCTCTCTTCCCCGCCCTCGGTTCCCTCTCTTCCCCGCCCTCAGTTCCCTCTCTCCCTCGCCCTCGGCTCCCTCTCGCCCCCGCCCTCGGCTCCCTCTCTTCCCCGCCCTCAGTTCCCTCTCTTCCCCGCCCTCGGTTCCCTCCATTCCCCGCCCTCGGTTCCCTCTCTTCCTCGCCCTCGGTTCCCTCTCTTCCTCGCCCTCGGTTCCCTCCCTTCCCCCCCCTCGGTTCCCTGTCTTCCCCGCCCTCGGTTCCCTCCCTTCCCCGCCCTTGGTTCCCTCTCTTCCTCGCCCTCGGTTCCCTCTCTTCCGCGCCCTCGGTTCCCTCTCTTCCTCGCCCTCGGTTCCCTCCCTTCCCCGCCCTTGGTTCCCTGTCTTCCCCGCCCTTGGTTCCCTCCCTTCCCCGCCCGTGGTTCCCTCTCTCCCTCGCCCTCGGTTCCCTCTCTTCCTCGCCCTCGGTTCCCTCTCTTCCTCGCCCTCGGTTCCCTCCCTTCCCCGCCCTTGGTTCCCTGTCTTCCCCGCCCTTGGTTCCCTCCCTTCCCCGCCCTTGGTTCGCTCTCTTCCTCGCCCTCGGTTCCCTCTCTCCCCCGCCCTCAGTTCCCTCTCTTCCCCGCCCTCGGTTCCCTCTCTTCCTCGCCCTCGGTTCCTCTCTTCCTCACCCTCGGTTCCCTCTCTTCCTCACCCTCGGTTCCCTCTCTTCCCCGCCCTCAGTTCCCCTCTTCCCCGCCCTCGGTTCCCAATCTCCCTCGCCCTCAGTTCCCTCTCTTCCTCGCCCTCGGTTCTCCTCTTCCTCACCCTCGGTTCCCCTCTTCCTCACCCTCGGTTCCCCTTGTCCTCACCCTCGGTTTCCCCTCTTCCTCACCCTCGGTTCCCCTTGTCCTCACCCTCGGTTTCCCCTCTTCCCTGCCCTCTGAATCCCTGCCCTCTGATTCCCTGCCCTCTGATTCTCCTCTGATTCCCTGCCCTCTGATTCCCTGCCCTCGGTTCCCCTCTGATTCCCTGCCCTCTGATTCCCTGCCCTCTGATTCCCTGCCCTCGGTTCCCCTCTGAATCCCTGCCCTCTGATTCCCTGCCCTCTGATTCTCCTCTGATTCCCTGCCCTCTGATTCCCTGCCCTCGGTTCCCCTCTGATTCCCTGCCCTCTGATTCCCTGCCCTCGGTTCCCCTCTGATTCCCTGCCCTCTGATTCCCTGCCCTCGGTTGCCCTCTTTGCCTGATCATGGGTGGCCTCCTGGTTCTTGGACAACAGCTGCTGGCGCAAAACCACAAGCAAAAATACCCAACTACAGAGGAGCCAAACTTTATAAGGTAAATGCAATAACATTTGTAGAAGTCAAGTGATCAAATGACACATGATCGGGCATCACATGGTCAGATGTCATGTGGTCAGAATGTCACATGATCAATCTTCCAGGAATGCCTCCAACCATAGTTGGCGATCCTAAACCGAGACCCCATCTGCCCTCTAAGGTGGACATAAAAGATCCCATGGCACTATTTGAAGACGAGCACGGGTGTTCTCCTGGTGTCCTGGCCAACATTAATGTCTCAACCAACAGTATAGGGGCTGGATTTTGCCGGTGCTCAGAGGGCGGGTTCGCTGTCAAAATTGAAAAAGATTGACAGTGGGGTGGTATCCCGCTGTGAACCCGCCTCCTTGTAAATTTCCCAAGTGCTGGCTCTGCCTGTGTTTTGCAGACCCGGCACTAAGCGGCAGGACAGCCAATTGAAATACTTAAGAGGGTGTTTAAAGGTATTTAAGCAGCATTTTACCAGCTACTAACCATGTTTCCAACTATTTCACGAGGTTCACGCCGCTCGGGGATCACGTTGGGTAAGTATGTCAGATTTTCAACAACTTTCCATTGCTTTGAATAGGTGACAGCTGCAAAAGTGTTATAAAAGCTACCATTTCACAGCTGGTCACTTCCCAATCTCAGAAGCTGAAGCCTTCAGTATTTGGAAGAGACTGTTCAGCTTTATGCAGTTTGGAAGTGTTTGCAGTAAACTCTCTATTCACTGTCACCTCTTTGGAACAACGTATCTCACCATTGACAGATTGCTTCTGTGTTCTCAACATCAGCAGCTATATCTAACATCAGAATGGGCACCATTTATGCTCTCTCACCTTGGTCCTCAGAATCTGATGATGATCAGCCGCAGAACCAGCCGCAGCAGCAGCAGCAACAAGAGCGCCAACCTTCTCCTGAACCACCTGATGCTGCACAGGGCATAGGGCATCAGCGCAGGGCTGCACCACACTATGGGCGATACCCCCAACACAAGGTATACAGGCTGTCGCTGACATTTGCGGATTGCTGGAGCAAGACCTGCAGCCCAGAGAACCTGGTGGACACACCTTACCAGTAGCTGTCAAAGTCACTAGCACCCTCAACTTCTTCACCTCAGGCTCCTTCCAGGCATCTGCAGCAGACATTTGCGGCATCTCGCAGTCGGCCGCCCACAGATGCATCACACAGGTTACCAATGCCCTCTTTAACAAGTCCGCCAATTATATCAATTTTTTCACTGATGAAGCCAGTGTTGCTGAGTGGGCGCTCGGCTTTGCGGTTCTGGCTAACTTCTCACGGGTGCAGGGCGTCATCGACTGCACACATGTGGCCATCAAGGCACCCCCACATCACCCAGGAGTGTTTGTGAACCGCAAGAGCTTCCACTCCCTCAACGTGCAGCTGGTCTGCAACCATAAAAGGATCATCATACATGTGTGGACCAAATTCCCTGGCAGCTGTCATGACTCCTGCGCCAGTCCACCATCCCTCAGCTCTTCACTCTACCAAACAGTCTTTCCAGCTGGCTGCTTGAAGACAAGAGCTATTCCCTGAAGACATGGCTCATGACACCTTTGAGGAAGCCAACAAACGAGGCTGAGGGACGTTATAATCAAAGCCACATCTGGACGAGAAGTGTCATAGAGCAGACAATAGGCTTGCTGAAAATGTGCTTCAGATCCTCAACAGATCTGGAGGAGCTCTTCAGTATGCACCAGCCAGGGTCTCCAGAATAGTTGTGGTCTGCTGCGCCCTGCACAACATAATGCAGCAGCGAGGATTAGCACTGGATAAGGAAGATGGCACAGAACACACAGCCTCATCATCAGAGGAGGAGGAGGAGCACCATGAGGTTGAAAACGAGGATGACAAAGACTTGGAGGAGCCGGCGGTGCCATTGTGACCAGTATGTGAGCACACTGCTGCCCGTCACACCAGGGATGCCATAATCAATGCCAGATTTAATTAACTTTATGCAGCTCAGACGTGTGGCTGCCACAGGTGTGTGCAGGTTGGTATCACACCACACCAACACCATAGAGCAGTCAAACAATGACTAGACCCTTGTTTTCACTCTCACCACCATTGCTGGATGTGAAATGAGCCCTGACCGTTCACTCTGCCACTTCCATTTGAGCACACACATTTGGCGATGACTGTAAAGTGTGACAAATAAATGATTTATTACAATTATTTCATATAATATAAAGATGACAGTGACAATGAAAAAGACACCTGAGTGACTACCCATGTGACTATTTTTATGGGGTCTTTCTTTTCCGGGTGCTTTTCCGTGGTGCTACCCCTGTGGCTTCACCAGATGTAGAGGCAGCCTCCTCAACTCCCTGCTGTGCCTGCTTAGACGCCTTTGCCGGTCGTCCTCTGGGTTTTGGAGCCTGTGAGGGCCCCGCCAGAGTCTGCTCCTCCTGCAATTGTGCAGGGGCAGACTCGGCTACCACTGTCCGGGAAGGCATCTGCGGCTCTGACCGAGGGGATCGCAAGGGGGTGGAAGTTGGAGCGCTTGGAGCGGAGCCCCCACTTACATGTCGCCTCCCACCATCATCCCTCTCATGGGACACCCGCACTTCCCTGCTAGCAAGAAGCTGGAGAGCACCTTACTGCACTTCATAGAGGCCATGAGGGCCCACGTCTATACTGACATCCCTCCTAGAAAGGATGTCTATGAGCCTTTGGTTTCTCTCCTCCATAGACAGCGGCGGCAAACCTGGGAGAAGCGGTGGCGGCAGAGGAGCGATTATAAAAGAGGCGGCGGCAGACCAGGTAGGCCCGACAGCGGTGGCGGACCTGGGAGAAGTAGCGGCGGCAGTGATATAAAAGAGGCGGCGGCAGACCAGGTAGGCCCCACAGCGGCGGCGGACCTGGGAGAAGCAGCGGCGGAGGTGATATAAAAGAGGCAGCGGCAGACCAGGTAGGCCCCACAGCAGCGGCGGACCTGGGAGAAGTGGTGGTGGCGGTGATATAAAAGAGGTGGCGGCAGACCAGGTAGGCCCCACAGCAGCAGCGGACCTGGGAGAAGTGGCGGCGGAAGTGATATAAAAGAGGCGGCGGCAGACCAGGTAGGCCCCACAGCAGCGGCGGGCCTGGGAGAAGTGGCGGCGGGGGTGATATAAAAGAGGCGGCGGCAGACCAGGTAGGCTAACCACTCTCAGAGCGGGAGAGAGAAGTAAAAAGTAATCGAAGTGTGACATCACCAGAAAGCAGGTAAGTGATTGGTTGGTGGGTATTTCTCTCTTTCTCCTTTTTTCCAAACTTAAACTCTGTGGTTTATAGTTTCTAAGCTCTCTGTGGTGTAGTGCGGACCATTGGTAACCAAGGGCCCTCGAGTATATCATTTAATTGGTGGTATTGATTTGATTCAATTTAATTTAAATTAATTAAAGGGTAAGTCATGGCAGGACAGCTCAGCCCCGTAGTGTGCTCCTCCTGCACTATGTGGGAAATCAGGGACACTTCCTGTGTCCCTGACGACCATGTGTGCGGGAAGTGTATCCAACTGCAGCTACTGACAGACCACATTGCATCGCTGGAGCTGCGAATGGATACATACTGGAGCATTCACGATGCTGAGAACATCATGGATAACATGTTTAATCAGTTGGTCACACCGCAGGTAAAGGTTGCACAGGCAGAAAGGGAATGGGTGACCACCAGCCAGATTAGTAGGCGCAGGCAGGTAGTGCAGGAGTCCCCTCTGGTCATCCCACTCTCAAACAGATATATCACTTTGGATGGGATGGCTTATCAGAGGAAGACAGCAGCAGCCAACTTCCTGGCACCAGGGGTGGTTCTGCTGCACAGGACGGGAGGAAAAAGAGGGGTAGAGCTATAGTAATAGGGGACTCTATTGTAAGGGGAATAGATAGGCATTTCTGCGGCCGCAAACGAGACTCCAGAATGGTGTGTTGCCTCTCTGGTGCAAGGGTCAAGGATGTCTCAGAGCGGCTGCAGAACATTTTGGAAGGGGAGGGTGAACAGCCAGCTGTCGTGGTGCATATAGGTACCAACGACATAGGTAAACAATGGGATGAGGTCCTAAAAGCTGGATATGGGGAGTTAGGAGGTAAATTAAAAAACAGGACCTCAAAGGTAGTAATCTCAGGATTGCTACCAGTTCCACGTGCTAGTCAAAGTAGAAATAGAAGAATATTTCAGATGAATACGTGGCTAGAGGAGTGGTGCAAGGGGGAGGGATTCAAACTCCTGGGACATTGGAACCAGTTCTGGGGGAGGTGGGACCAGTACAAGAACATAAGAACATAAGAACATAAGAAATAGGAGCAGGAGTAGGCCAATCGGCCCCTCGAGCCTGCTCCGCCATTCAATAAGATCATGGCTGATCTGATCCTAACCGCCAATCTACTATCACAGAACCATCTCCTGAATCTAACAGAATTAGACACACGAAATAGGAGCAGGATCAGGCTACACGGCCCCTGGGCCCGCTCCGCTACCCACAGGGCCATGTCCGATCCGAACCTAGACTCATGTCCAAATTCCTGCCCGCTCCCCGTAACCCTTAATTCCCTTTACTTCTAGGAAACTGTCTATTTCTGTTTTAAATTTATGTAATGATGTAGCTTTTACAGCTTTTTGGGGCAGCATATTCCATGGACCTACCACCCTCTGAGTGAAGTAGTTCCTCCTCATCTCAGTTTTGAAAGAGCAGCCCCTTATTCTAAGACTATGCCCCCTAGTTCTAGTTTCACCCATCATCGGGAACATCCTCCCCACATCCACCCGATCCAACCCCTTCACAATCTTATATGTTTCAATAAGATCGCCTCTCATTCTTCTGAACTCCAATGAGTAGAGTCCCAATCTACTCATCCTCTCCTCATATGTCCATCCCCTCATCCCCGGGATTAACCGAGTGAACCTTCTTTGTACTGACTCGAGAGCAAGTATGGCTTTTCTTAAGTATGGACACCAAAACTGTATGCAGTATTCCAGGTGCGGTCTCACCAATACCTTGTACAACTGAAGCAATACCTCCCTATTTTTATATTCTATCCCCCTAGCAATGAAAGCCAACATTCCATTGGCCTTCTTAATCACTTGCTGCACCTGCATACTAACCTTTTGAGTTTCGTGCACCAGGACCCCCAGATCCCTTTGTACTTCAGTACTTTCCAGTTTCTTGCCATTAAGATAATAACTTGCTCTACGATTTTTCCTGCCAAAGTGCATAACCTCACACTTTCCAGTATTGTATTCCATCTGCCAAATCTCTGCCCACTTACTTAGCCTGTCGATGTCCCCTTGCAGGTTTTTTATGTCCTCCTCACTCACTACTTTCCCTCCCATCTTAGTATCATCTGCAAACTTTGATATGTTACACTCGGTCCCCTCCTCCAAATTGTTAATATAGATTGTAAAGAGTTGGGGACCTAGCACTGACCCCTGCGGAACACCACTAGTTACTGATTGCCAGTCTGAGAATGAACCATTTATCCCAACTCTCTGCCTTCTGTTAGATAGCCAATCCTCTATCCATGCCAGAATATTACCCCCAATCCCGTGATTTTTTATCTTAAGCAATAATCTTTTGTGTGGCACCTTGTCAAATGCCTTTTGGAAGTCTAAATACACTACGTCCACTGGTTCCCCTTTATCCACCCTATATGTTACTTCCTCAAAGAACTCCAGCAAATTTGTCAAACATGACTTCCCCTTCATAAAACCATGCTGACTTTGTCCTATTAAATTATGATTATCCAAATGTCCTGTTACTGTCTCCTTAATAATGGACTCCAAAATTTTACCTACCACAGATGTTAGGCTAACCAGTCTATAGTTTCCAGCCTTCTGTCTACTGCCCTTTTTAAATAAGGGTGTTACATTAGCAGTTTTCCAGTCTGCCGGGACCTTTGCTGAGTCCAGGGAGTTTTGGAAAATTATTACCAATGCATCCACAATCCCTACCGCCACTTCCCTCAAGACCCTAGGATATAAGCCATCAGGTCCAGGTGATTTATCCGCCTTGAGTCCCATTATTTTACCGAGTACCACTTCCTTAGTGATTTTGATCGTGTTTAGCTCCTCCCCCCCTATAGCCCCCTATTTGTCCAGTGTTGGGATATTCTTAGTGTCCTCTACTGTAAAGACTGATACAAAATATTCATTCAGTGTTTTTGCCATCTCCATATTTCCCACCATTAATTTCCCGGTCTCATCCTCTAAGGGACCAACATTTACTTTAGCCACCCTTTTTCTTTTTATACAACTATAAAAACTCTTACTATCTGTTTTTATATTTTTTGCTAATTTACTTTCATAATCTATCTTCCCTTTCTTAATCAATCTTTTTGTTATTTTTTGCTGTCTTTTAAAGTTTCCCCAATCCTCTATCCTCCCACTAGATTTGGCTACCTTATATGCCCTTGTTTTTAGTCGAATACTATCCTTAATTTCTTTACTTAGCCACGGATGGCTGTCTTTTCTTTTACACCCTTTTCTTCTCAGTGGAATATATATTTTTTGGAAGTTGTAAAATAACTCCTTAAATGTACACCACTGATCATGTATCGTCTTACCCTTTAATCTATTTTCCCAATCCACTCTACTCAATTCCGCTCTCATACCTTCATAGTCTCCTTTATTCAAGCTTAGCACGCTTGTTTGAGATCCAACCTTCTCACCCTCTAATTGAATATGGAATTCAACCATGTTATGGTCACTCATTCCAAGGGGATCCTTTACTAGGACATTTTTAATTAATCCTGTCTCGTTACACAGGACCAGATCTAAGGTTGCTTGCCCCCTGGTCGGTTCAGTTACATACTGCTCAAGAAACCCATCCCTAATACACTCAATGAACTCATCCTCAAGGCAGCCCTGCCCAATTTGATTTGTCCAATTAATATGATAGTTAAAATCCCCCATAATTATAGATGTTCCCTTATTACAAGCCTCAACTATTTCCTGATTGATACTCCGTCCAACAGATTTGCAACTGTTCGGAGGCCTATAGACTACGCCCACTAGTGTTTTTTTCCCCTTATTATTCCTTACCTCCACCCAAACTGTTTCATTATCCTGATCTTTTGACCCAATATCATTTCTCTGTATTACAGTGATTCCTTCCTTTATTAACATAGGCACCCCACCTCCCCTTCCTTCCTGCCTGTCCTTCCTGATTGTTAAATAACCTGGTATGTTTAATTCCCAGGCATTGTCACCCTGCAGCTATGTTTCTGTAATGGCCACAAGATCATACCCATATGTAGTTATTTGTGCCATTAACTCGTCTATTTTGTTACGAATGCTACGTACATTCAGATAGAGAACTTTCAAAGATGTTTTGTGACACTTAGTTCCTGCTTTTGCCCTTTTTATTACTTTACCTTTTACTCCATACCTTCTGCTACTTCCTGACACGCTCTGGTTTTTAATTTCCCCACTGCTACCTAAGTCTATGACCTTCTCTGTTGTCATTTTTATTATTTGCTCTCTAGGAACCTCCCCCCCACTAGTTAGTTTAAAGCCCTCTCTACAGCCCTAGTTATATGATCCACCAGGACTCTAGTCCCAGCACTGGCCAAGTGAAGCCCGTCCCAACGGAACAGCTCCCTCCTGCCCCAGTACTGGTGCCAGTGTCCCAGGAAGCAAAACCCATTTCTCCCACACCAGTCTTTGAGCCACACATTTAACTCTCTAATTTTATTTGTCCTGGCCAAATTCGCTCGTGGCTCAGGTAATAATCCAGAGATTATTACCCTTCAGGTTCTGTTTTTTAATTTGACCCCTAGCTGCTCATACTCCTTTAACAGAACCGGCTTCCTAGTCCTATCTACGTCGTTTGTACCAACATGGACCACGACAACTGGATCCACCCCCTCCCACTGCAAGTTTCTTTCCAGCCCAGAGGAGATGTCCTTAACCCTGGCACCGGGTAGGCAACACAGCCTTCGGGACTCTTGCTCTCGGCTGCAGAGAACTCTATCTATCCCCCTTATAATACTATCCCCTACCACTACAACATTTCTATTTACTCCCCCCTCTTGAATGGCCCCCCATTCCACGGTGCTGTGGCCAGGTTGCTCATCCTCCCTGCAGTCCCTGCTCCCATCCCCACAGGGAGTAAGAACCTCGAACCTGTTGGACAAGAGCAAGGGCTGCGGCTCCTCCAGCTCTACCTCCTGGATCCCCGTACCTGCCTCACTCGTAGTCACACCGTCCTGTCCCTGACCATGGGCTACATCTGAATTAATTAACTTCAAAGGTGTGACCACCTCCTGATACACAGAGTCCAGTTACTTCTCCCCCTCCCTGATGTGTTGCAGTGTCTGAAGCTCAGACTCCAGCTCATCAACACGGAGCTGGAGTTCCTGTAGCAGCAGACACTTGTCACAGACGTAATCACTATGAGCCTCAATGGGGTTCACCGGCTCCCACATCTCGCAACAGTAACACATCACCTGCTCCATTCTATGTAATTAATTAAATTTTTTATTGTTAGTTATGGACACCCTCTGCCCGATTTTAGATGCTAGTATCCCCTTTAATTAATTGGATTTAAATTAAATCAATCCCTCCAGTTACACCAGTTAAATGGTTTACCAACAGTCACTCTGCACCAGAAAGGCCTTATTAACTGCAACCCACAGAGTTAAAGTTTGAAAAGAGCACCTAACACCCCACTTACCCAAACTCACAGCACTCTTTGATGACTCGCACTCGGTGCTTGCTCGCACTAGGACTGGTCTTTTTATACTGTTTCTTTGTTTACAGCCAAATGAGTCACCCCTGCTGATTGGTTAGAAAACTGGTTTCCACTGCCTGTTGTGCCAATTTACTCCTACTGCAGTGTAACCTTGTTTTACTCTTCTTAAACCAACAGAATCCCAAATATTTAACTTTTCCCCTTTAAAGCCGGACAGTTTGCAGCTGGGCAGGACCGGGATCGATGTCCTAGGGGGAGTGTTTGCTAGTGCTCTGGGGGAGGGCTTAAACTAAAATGGCAGGTGGTTGGGAACCTGAGCAGGGAGACAGAGGAAAGGGAAACAAGGATAGAAGCAAAAGACAGGAAGGAGAAAAACAAAGGTGGCAGTCAGAGAAATCAAGCTTTTCAATCAAACATGGCCACAGTAAATAATAATTCTAAAAGGTCTAAGAGTGTTAAAAAAAACAAGCCTGAAGGCTTTGTGTCTTAAGGCGAGGAGCATTCGTAATAAGGTGGATGAATTGGCTGCGCAAATAGAGGTAAATGAACATGATTTGATTGGGATTACGGAAACATGGCTCCAGGGTGACCAAGGCTGGGAACTCAACATCCAGGGGTATTCAATATTCAGGAAAGATAGGCAAAAAGGAAAAGGAGGTGGGGTAGCATTGCTGGTTAAAGAGGGGATTAACACAATTGTAAGGAAGGATATTAGCTCTGATAATGTAGAATCTGTATGGGTAGAACTGAGAAATACCAAGGGGCAGAAAACGTTAGTGGGAGTGGTATATAGGCCCCCAAATAGTAATGCGGAGGTTGGGGATGGCATTAAAAGGGCAATTAGAGAAGTGTGCAATAAGGGCACAGCAGTTATCATGGGTGACTTTAATCTACATATAGATTAGGCTAACCAAATTAGTAACAATACTGTGGAGGAGGAATTCCTGGAGTGTATACGGGATGGTTTCTTAGACCAATATGTCGAGGAACCAACTAGAGATCAGGCCATCTTAGACTGGGTATTATGTAATGAGAAAGGATTAATTAGCAATCTTGTTGTGCGAGGCCCCTTGGGTCGAAGCGATCATAATATGATAGAATGCTTCATTAAGATGGAGAGTGAAGTAGTTGACTCAGAGACTAGGGTCCTGAATTTAAATAAAGGAAACTACGATGGTATGAGGCGCGAGTTGGCTAGGATTGATTGGGAAATGTCACTCAAAAGGTTGATGGTGGATAGGCAATGGCAAACATTCAAAGATCACATGGATGAACTATAGAATTTGTTCATCCCAGTTTGGCATAAAAATAAAACAAAAAAGGTGACTCAACCGTGGCTAACAAGGGAAATTAGGGATAGCATAAGATCCAAGGAGAGGACATATACATTGGCCAGAAAAAGCAGTATACCTGAGGATTGGGAGCAGTTTAAGATTCAGCAAAGGAGGACAAAGGGATTAATTAAGAGGGGGAAAATAGAGGATGAGAGTAAGCTTGCAGGGAACATAAACATTGACTGTAAAAGCTTTTATAGATATGTGAAGAAAAAAAGATTGGTGAAGTCAAGCGTAGGTCCCTTGCAGTCAGAATCAGGGGAATTTATAATGGGGAACAAAGAAATGGCAGACCAATTAAATACATACTTTGGTTCTGTCTTCACAAAGGAGGACACAAATAGCCTCCCAGAGATGTTGGGGAGCATAGGGTCTAATGAGAGGGAGGAACTGAATGAAATCAGTATTTGCAGGGAAATGGTGTTAGGGAAATTGACGGGATTGAAGGCCGATAAATCCCCAGGGCCTGATAATCTACATCCTAGGGTACCTAAAGTAGTGGAGGGTAGCTAATGTTACCCCACTATTCAAAAAGGGTGGTAGAGAGAAAATGGGGGATTATAGACTGGTAAGCCTGACATCGTAGTGGCCATTTTATCTATATATATATATATAATTGCTCCTCTGTCTGTCTGTCTGTCTGTCTGTCCGTCCTCTATACTCTCAAAAGTTATAGAGTGTACCTACACGTGTGTTACATCAAAAGAAAGCTTACGATTCCGGAACGGTCATAAGCGTATTTACTTTTCGGTGAGACAAAGATTGTGCCGACGGTATCCAAAAAATGTTCAAAATTCCGCTCATTATCCCCTCATTAGCATTGAGTGACGTGAAGGTTGACCAATCGTACAGTCGAGCAACCTGACGGTCGACCAATCGCTGCGTCACGGGGGCGGTTTCATTGCGTGTGCGGGCGGGCCATCCTACAGTTGAGTGACGTGATGATTGTCCAATCCTACACTTCAGTGACCTGATGGTTGACCAATCGGTGCGTGTGTGGGCGGGCCTAATCATTCTCAACTGAGGTGAGTGTCCGCCATCTTGATTCCTAACGATTTTTTTTCCCACTTTCTGTGTGTTTATTTTTCCCACTTTCTGTGTGTACCCCATTAGGTTCTTTTGTGCAGTTGTCTTCTTAGCTATGGGGTGCTTAAAAACCAGAACTTTGATATTTAGGAATCTCTCTTTATTGTAGTGGATGCGCGGAGCTGCGGCCTAGCAGCGCGGGAAGCCTGGGCCTCGAGTTCAGCGGATTCCCAACGCGCCCGGAACCTGTCGAGTCTGCTGAAGGCCCTCGGCATCTCACTCTCCCCCCCACAGTCTCTCTCTCTCTTCCCCGCGCAGGCGAAAGCCCGGGGGAAGAGGGAAGCGAGCAGCTGAGCAGCGGCGTCTCTCTCTCCCGGAACCTGTCGAACCTGCAGAAGGCCCTCGGCGTCTCACTCTCCCCCCCCAGTCTCTCTCTTCCCCGCGCAGCCGAAAGTTCGGGGGAAGAGAGCAGGTGAGCGGCGGCGTCTCTCTCTCCCCCCACCGCAGTGAAAGGCGTTCGTCTGCCGCCCGGCCAACCAGTTCCAAAGGCCCGGAAGGGAGCAGGTGAGCGGCGGCGTCGCTCTCTCCCCCCCACCGCAGCGAAAGGCGTTCGTA